>NC_138898.1:20292163-21619078 GCF_965194825.1 Balaenoptera physalus
TGAGTCTTGATTCTGGTCATCACTCCCGGGCTGTCAGGGCCCCAATATGATCCCCATAGTTACTGATGGCACTCCAGATTTTTCCCAGCAGATGCTGGGCTCCTTGGCTTGGCACTTTCTAGGAGTCTCAATGCTTAGGCAATAGCAGATGCGAAAGACAAAAAGCAGCCCTAGGAGGAAGGTTACTTTAAATTGCCTGCAAAAAGGGACACCAGTAGGTCAGACTTGCCTTTATTTATCTTATTTCTGAGCATAATTTCTCATCATCCTTTGGTGGAACAACTTTTGCTCACATCCTGAGTGGATTCATCACCCAGGTCATGGTCTTCCTCGGTGCCCTCAGACCCTTGGAAGTCAGCACATGTGGTGCTACTGAGCTGGATGCTGGAGACATCTGATCTACCAAGGAAAACTCAGGCAGACAAAAATGTGGTTATTACCCAGGCTAGGAAGCAACAGAGGTGACAAATCCCACTTTGTTCCTGTTCGGAGGAAGAATCTTCAATTAAGTAAAAATTGATTTTCTAATGATTTTTTTTTTTTCTCCTGCTGGCCATTGGTGGAGTGCTTGAACCGGCTCCAGCTCTGCCTTATAGGAGAGAAATTAAGTCGCTGTCACTGCTGACAAAAGAACTGGCCTCAAGTATGGGAAACAACTTAATCCTTTTTATTTTGGGCAAAACAGAGGATGGTGCCCATCATGGAAGTGGAAATGGCTCAACTGAAAAAACCCAAAAATGCCAAACCCTTTTGTTGGAAATGTGGAACTCTGTGGGTGCTGCATGTCTTTTTGTGACCCAGTGGTGACAGTCTGAGCCACCCAAATGCTATCAGGTACAACTAAGAGAATCTTGATGTAGAGACTAAGGAGGGCATGGTGGAGCAAGTCTTGAAGCTTCTACACTTACCCTCTTGGACCCCCCAGGTTATGAAGAAGTCTGGAATGAAAGACAACACCTAGAGAGAAAGGGAGAGAGATCCAGCCTGTGTAGCTCTCCCAGCTGCCCCATCAGCTAATGGCAGCTGGAGAAGAAGTAAATTGTGGTAAGCCACTATTTTGTGGATGGCTTGATATGTGGCAATAGATAAGTGATATTTTCCCAACTGGAAAACTTGAAGTTACAATGGCAAAACTCCTCTATCTTAGCTTTCCTCTCTCCCACATGTGTGGCTTTCTACATGAAAATGTATCCCAAGCCTTTGCCCATCCTCTTCCCCATCCCAAGGAAGAGATGTCTTTCTTTGCCAAAGGTAACTGGTACTCGTGACTCTATCAGCTGCTCCTTCCTCTGGGATCTGCACCCTCAATTATCTTCTTTGTGAATATTCTCTTCATGTTCCTTCCATTCTTCATATATGCCTATTAGCTCTCCTCCAATCCTCTCTTGGCTTCTCTAAGGTATCGTCTCATTGGCTCACTTTGCTGCCTTCTCGCCTTGTGGGTCTTGAGTGTGGGCTCTGGCGTCAGGCAGCCTTGGGTTGGAGTTTTCATTTTAATTTTAGTTCTGCCACATATTGCTTGAGTGACCTTGGGTCAGTTGTTTGACTTTTCTAAGTCCAGTTTTCTGGCACATAAAATGGAGATCACCATTGGTACCTAGGTCATCGTTTTTTGTTTGTTTTCTTTTTAATGGGGATATTCATTGAGGGAGCAGAGTCCGTGGACCTGACTCCTGTGGTCACACCTGTTCCCAGACACCATCACTGCTCTCCTCTCACCACTTAATGACAGCAGTGACCTCGCTTTCCTGAGCAGCTAAGATTGAAAACAAAATAGGGCTGGACCACGGTGTGACTTGAGCACCTATTAAAGCCTTTGCCCTTGATACCATAGGTGACACATTGCCTCAAAGAAAGAAAGATTCCCTATTGGCCCAACCAAATGGTAGAGACACCTGCCCTGAACCTTTCCATATGTGAGACCTGCCTCTAGCCAGTGCTTCACTAGCTTGGCATCAGAGTAGAAGCCTCATCTCTCTCTCATCTTCACTATAGAACTTAGCAGAAGGCCTTACTTCTGTAAGGAAAAGAAAAGAATGGGTGGTGTATAGATGTAAACAAACGCTTGTTGATTGAGTGAATAACTGGCATGGCATATGCTGGGTCCCCTGTGACCCATGTAAGTGTTTATCACGTATAAATAAGTCAGGTGAATATCTCTGCTTCACAGATGTGCTCCTTTTTTTAACCTGAATTATTCAGTCTTTCAGGGACATGATTCCTAATCTTGACCATATGTTGTTTGGGGGCCCGGGGACCCATGATTCCCTGTAGAAAGAGAATAGGAAAGAGGACAGGTATGGAAATTCCAATGTTCGTGCCAGTTTTTTCCACATTTTGCTCAAGGATGGGACTCAAGAGGGTAGGACTACCCTGGGAAGGAAGGGGCAAGTGGAATGTTGTCTGCACAGTTGTGTAGCTCATGTAATTCAGGAAGGTGAACCGCTCAGACCACCCACAGTCCAGAGCAGGGTAAGAGTAGGAATCCTGAGCACCTGGGCGGGCTGAGGAACAGCCAATTCCCAAGGTTTGGCCCTCACCCCCATTAATCAAACATGGACCCCCAGGTCCTTTTATTCGGTGAATGGGAAGAGAGAAAATTGAAGTGTAATAGAAAAGTAACTCTGCACAAATTTTATTGCAGTTAAAAAAAAAAAACGCTCTTTAATTCCACCTTTTTACTCTGAAGCCCAGTATCTGGAATAACTCAAGCAATGATGATGACCTTAGGTATTTCTTTTAATTATTCCAGTGCTACCTCACAGCCCAACCCTACTGCAAGCACTCAGCTACTCCAAGCAAAGCCATTCTAACAATTTCGCTTAAATCCTGGCCTCTTCCCAACTGCACACAAATTAAAAAAGCATTACCGGACGATTCTAGCTCCAGCTCTTGCAAGTGTTGTTATATAAAGAAAGAGGAAGGTTGCCAAAGGCTTGTTGGCATTTCCTTAGCCACAGGGGAGGATTAACCCCCTGGGTTTCTTGGGATGGAGAGATTTTCTTTTCCTCCCAATTTCAACAGTCTTTTCTCTATTGTTGTTTTGAACTGTTCCTTCGAGCACACTTTAAACAGATTTGTGATGTAGAAGGCACTGATGAGTTTTTAAATAACACACATTCCCCCCAAAGCTTTGGGGATGGCCCCCAAGACATCATGTTTCTATGAAGATGTCTCTGCTTGTCGCAAGTTGACCAGTTTCACAATGTAGGGGAAAGTCTGATTTAGAAGACCTCCCCAGGTAATTGTTTCACTTGTCTGGAGACTTGAATAAGGGGTTCTGGGTCTGCTTAACTTTAGTCAGTCTCCCTTAGAGACCAGAGGAATCTAGCATCATTGCTCAAAGCACTGCTCTCCACGGCCTCCTGATGCCACAGGTTCACAGTTCTCTACCTCTCTTCCCTTTGGGGCAACAAGACTGACAAGAGGCAAGAGGTGAGAGGGAGGACACCCAAGCACACCTAAAGGAAGGAGAGACCAAGTCCCACTCATCAGACCCTGGAAGAAAAGTAAGGCTCACAGATGTATGAGTCCGGCTTGAGAACACACCTCCCACATTTGGCAAAACCTGAAATCAAGTCCAGGTGTTTTGACTCCTCCTCCAATTCTTTTTCCACTCTCCCATGCCACTTCTCAGCGGAGAAATGCCCATTGCTGGTCACAGGGAGATGTGATGATTCAAGAAGGTGAGGGTGCAAGGCAAGAAAAATGGAGGCAAGGATCCAGGATGATGGGAATTCTTACCGATAGATAGGCCTCTCTGGACCCTAAGACTTTGTCAACCTTTTATTGATGTGCTCTTATCACCAGTGTCCAGCTGGATAAATTTCCCCAAAACTGAATGCACTCATAAACTAGAACCAATCAAAAAGTAAAACATAACCACCTCCCAAAAGCCGTCCTCCCCGCCTCTCCCAGTCACTACCTTGCCCAAGGTGACATCATCTAATGTTTAACACCATAGAGTGGTTTCACTTGCCGTTGTGCCTTAAATCAAAGGAACCACACAATATGCCTCTTTTGTGTCTGTCTTCTTTCATTTAACATTGTCCCCACTGTCTGATTTATCCTCATTTACATGTGTGGCTATAGATTGGTCAGTCTCATTGAAGTATAGTATTCCATCGTTTAAATAGAACACATTGTTTAAACAGCAGTAAAATTTGTCTGCTTACTGTAAATGGCCGCTTGAAATCCCATATATTTTTGATTGGCTTGATGCTCATTTTGTGTCTTCAAGTTTTGCCCTGTGCCACTATCAGGTTTTGTTTATTTTTTTAAGATTTTTTGATGTGGACAATTTTTAAAGTCTTTACTGAATTTGTTACTATATTGCTTCTGTTTCATGTTTTGGTTTTCTGGCCCCGAGGCATGTGGGATCTTAGCTCCCCAACCAGGGATCGAACCCACACCCCCTGCATTGTAAGGCAAAGTCTTAACCACTGGACCATCAGGAAAGTTCCCCATCAGGCTTTTCTTAGAACTTAAACCACCTCTGCCTATTGTCAAGTGGATGCCATTCTGACTAAGACTTTCCCTCCAAATTCTGGGCTGTGGTGGCTGCTTTGGTTTCCCAGTAATTTTCTTATCTCTGAGGGGAGAAAGTTCACTTGGATGTGCTTTTTCCAGCCATCATCAGAGAAAAGCTTAAGGGTGAAAAGGATCATTGATTCCCAGGGGTGGGGGGGAATAGATTTCAACTCTCCTGCACCAAATCTCATCTACTGACAGTGGCATCCTGGGCACTGCAATGAGAAGTCTCCCTCCTAGGTCAGCAGCTGTGATTGATTAGCAATGTCTGCCACTGGTGAGAGTAGAGGGGAATGGTCGTGGTCCGATGTTTTGTCCAACCTTCATTATGCAGACAAGTAGCTGAAATCTGGGCAAGTCAAGGACTGAGCTGGACGTGGACCCATTCTCTTTGTTTATCACTGCAAAATCATTGAAATTGTTGGTTATTTATGTGACAATGAAGCTCTGTTAGAACCTGTTAGGAAAAGACTTGCAGAGGAATAAATTATCCTTCTTTCTTCTAAGAGGAGTCAAGTCAGGAAATGGTAATAAAAGAGGGTGAGCCTGTAGGCTGGTACCACGGCTGCCCCATTGCCACCCTCCCTCCCCATTTATTAGTGCCCATGTCCAGGCTGGCTGCTCTTGAAGGGCAGCCAAGCTCTGTGGCCCAGGTCCAGAGGCGAAATCACTGCCTGCCTCACTAAAGAAAACACTCTCCTGTCTCCATCAATCAGTGAGCTCCCACTCAGAGCCCCTTTGCTGTCCCCACCCCAGCAAGGCCCAGATGTTTTATTTATGGGCTGGTCTCTTTAGGAGGGAGCCGAATCAGATACATATCTTGCTTCCTATTATTCATGAGCCTTAGGTAGAGGGATGCCACAGAGGCAGATGAGAAAAGCCTTCAATCAAATCTTGATGAAATAAACTAATTAAGGAGATTACACCTCCATAATAATGTTAATTGTACAGACAGGAAATCTCAGCCTTCCTGGCTGACTGGCTTTTCCTCCACAAGGCCATCCTTCAGTATCTTCAGAAATCAGTGGTGGTCCCTGCCTGTGTATGCAGGGGCTGAGCCACTGCCAAGAGCCCAGGGCTTTCCTCCATGAAGACCAAAAGCCTTGGTTCTGAGATTCTCTTGCTCGTCCTGTTGCAAGGAATCGGAGTGTGGGCAGGGCCTTAGAGAAGACTGATTTATTACTGGCATTATTGTTGTTAATCAGCTAGAAGCAGAGTTATCAGATGACTTTGTAAGAGTCAGGCTCATAGGAAGCACCCCAAAGTGGACATGGGGCTTCAACCTTCCCTCTCCCGTTCCTTGCCCATCCCAATCACCGCCCCCCCAGGCCCACTGCAGCTAAAAAGTGTTCGTACAAATTCCCAAAGTGGGAATCAGAATAAAACCTATTCATTCATTCATTCGTTCATTCATTCATTCATTCATTCACTGTTTTATTCAGCAAATATTTATTAGGAGGTTACTCCATGCCAGGCACCATTCATAGGAGTGACAAAACCGACAGATCCCTTGCTTTTGCAGATCTTATATTTAATGAAGGAGAGAGACAATAAACACACAGGTACATGAGTAATGCATTGGAGAGTGGTAAGTGCTATGGAGAAAAGCAGAGCTGGGAGAGGCAGCTAGCGAGCACGGGTATGAAGGGGACCCTGGTAATACTGTATTAGAGGTTCTCAGATGTTTCCTTAAAAGATGACAGCTGTGCCAGCCGTGGGGTGAGGAGGCTTCAGGGCAGAAGGGACAGTATGCATGGGTACCCCAAAACAGAAGAGAGTTGAGTGGGCAAAGACCACCAGGGGTTAGAACAGAGGTAGTGACACGTGGTTTCAGGTGATAGCCTAATAAACATCTTCTTCTCCTGATGGGCTAGCAGATCTATGCAGGCAGAGTCTGTTTTGTCCTTTAATTTTTTTTCCCCTCACTCTTGTAGACCCTGCCCCAGCACACTGCCTGGCATATGCTAAGTGTTCGACACATACTTGTTGATTGAATAAATTATTAATGAACTAATGAGGGAAATGAGTGATGTGGAGGGATCTCTGTACCAAGGTGAGGGTGGATGCAGGTGCTAAAAGGCAGAGAGGCTAAGATGTGGGCCTGCGTGGAGAGAGTTAGGAGGTAAGTATCCCAGTGCCTAACCCAGGCCTTGGACCAGGGAGCCGAGAAGCCTCTTTGTCAAACGCATCTGGTTTCCTTAGCACCTTGCCAGCCTCAGTCCTCAGGATGGCAACCTTGAACATGAAGAGGCTGTCTAAGGAGAGAACAATGGTGGTATTCTCCTTCCCTGAGGCAATTCCTGACCTCAGCCCTATAAAGTTATTCCAAAGGACAGAATTCTATGTGTATCAAATTGGTGGTAATACTACCACCTGGGAAGTTTATGTAGCATGCAAGGAGTATGCAGGTCTAAAGTACACTTTAAAATGAAAATAAAGCAACTATGAAGTGCCACAGTTTATTAAATTAGTAAAAAAAAAATACAAAATAAAATGTTTACACTCGATGCTGGCAAGGAAATTGTCATTAATTACTGGTAGGCAGAGTATATTCTGGCAACACTTTTTCAGAAAAAAAGCTGGGTAATAGATCTCCAGACAAATAAAAAAAAGAGTTTCTGCATTTAACTGAGTGATAATTCTGGGAATGCACTCAAGGTAAAATTCCTAAATATGAAAAAGCTATATGTTTGAAGATATACACTCCAGCATTATTTATAACAGGGAAAAACCCTTGTAAGCTATCTAAACATCCAAAACTAGGGATACGGCTAATTTAATTTAGGTTTATATCTATAGTCACTGGAATTGTGTGCAGTGACCACAATGAACATTTTTTAGCTGAAATGGAAACACAGAAACAAAGCAAGAAACAAAGTTAATGATATGTAGCAGTTCCTGCATTGTATTTCAAGTATAGGTTTGCATGTGGACGAAGGCACAAAGTGAATAGGCAGAAATGAAAGTTGTTTTATTTGGCTAATGGAAATATATGTATTTAAGAAATGTAAATGAACTCTAAGTTAAGCATAGGAGTTACCAAAAGTTTCTACTGTGACCTGATATAAAACAGAGCGATAGAGCCAGGTGCAGCCTTAGGAAAAAGGGAGGAAGTGAGGCGCAAAGAGGGCAAGATGCTTGCCTACATCTCACCAGGAGATTTGTAGATGGGCTAGGTTGTTCAAATGAATCAAAATCAATGGAAGACTTTTCTTTTTAACACAGATGTCCAGACTGAAGCCCGCTGGATAAATTTGATTCAGTGAAACCAGGGAATTTATACTTTTAAACAGCTCCCCAGGGGACCTTGATACCAGTCAGGACTGCTAACTGGGAACAGGAACGGCAGATCCAGCCGTAGGAGTCTGAGTGCCCCTTACACCAAGGGTGCAATTTACTCAGTGGAGACCACGCCCCAGGTACTATTTCAGCTGCTTTGTATGGACTATCCTTATTCATTCTTCCAGTTACCGGCTGGAATAAGAACCACTATGATCACATTTTACAGATGAGGAGACTGAGGCATAAAGCAGCACAGAAACACACAGACTGTAGACGTCTACAGCCACTTGTATAACTGGACCTTCCATCATTGAGGACTTGGCCACACTAGGGTACCCACAAGCAAACCCAGCAGTGATGACTGCCCTTCAAGCAGCCATTGCCACACGTTTGGGACCCTCACCCCTATTTGCACCATTCTGCTGGACCTGACTCCTTCCCTGCTCTGCCTCACATCTTTCTCTTACCTAGTCTCCACACAGGTCCATTGGATTTTGAGTGAGCAAAGGGAGAATAAGTCACACACTGTACCCTTTGGGGGAAGGGTTGTGCAGGGACTGCGGACTCTGGGCTGTGGAGGAGGGGTCCTCAGCCACGTGCAGGGATTACCACAGTCAGGGTGACATGCCTTCCTGGACCAGACGGCTCTCTGCAGCTGAAGATTGATTACATGCAAACAGTTTCCGTGGCAATTGGCACATGTTTTAACAAAATCCAATGCAGCCCAAGTCAGGCTAATTGTTTCAGAGCACAAGCCACACGCTTTTGGGGACCTAGTGGCCCCACGAAGCCCCCAAGGTGGCTTTGAGCTATGCATGGCTTTTTGTCACTCACATCCTAGGATTTGCTTAGCAAGAGCAGGAGAGGGGATTTCAATGTTTCCAATCCAGAGCTCAAACTCCTTTCACACACGGAGTGACTCTTATTCATTCATTGGGCTCCTATAGTAGAAATAGGACGAACATCCTCTCTGGGCTGGGATAGCAACAGGCATCAGGGCAAAAAGAATTAGGAAACTAGATAGGGTCCCTGCCATCCTGGGGCTCGCAGTTGGATTGAAGGAGAGAGGCATTAATTAAAGAATCATGTGAGTAATGTATAATTATAGACAGAGATAAGGGCTGTACACCGCTATGAGCATTTAACAGGGTTTCCTGGCCAGTTGGGAGGAAGGGTTAGCTGATGAGATCTGAAGGCTGCACAAGACATTGACCAGAGAAAGGGACAGAAGAAACATGGTCCTTTCTAGAAGGTATCTGGCTGGACTACAGAAAGGTCCTAGTTGACGGGGAAAGTGGGGAGTTGAAGAGTTGTTGGGACCCTATCATGAGGGGGCCTTGTAATTGTTGCAGATGATACAAAGCTCTCAATGGGGCTTCAGCTGGGAATGATATAATCAAATTTGCATTTTGGAAAAGGTGGCTCTGGCCGCTTTGCAGGAAATGGACCTAGGGATAGGGGCAAGAATGAAAGGGGACAGAAATAGGAGGCTGAATCCCTGATTCAGGCTCTGGAGAAGGAAGCCTGGGCCAGAATGGGGCATGTGGATTACAGAGAGAAGTAGATGGAGTCAAGAGGTAAGTGGACTTGGTCATGAATTGGGGTGAAGAAGGAAATGTGCAATCTCCAGGGATTACAGTTTACCTTACAAGGAGCTCCACCAGAATAAGTACTTACTAGATCATTAGTGATTGGCTTCTATGTGAGTGTTTTTGAACTTCAGAAACCTTCGGGAGAAAGTTCCAGAAAACTGGCCCTCAATAACCAGGACCCAAGAATAATTCCTGGTGTTTATTAGTCTTCACACCATTTTCTGGTCCAGAGGAATTAAGAGGGGGAAGGGGTTGGTTCAAGAGGAAAAGAACCTTCCCGTATCCTGCAGGATTACAGAAGAGAAACTGGCCAGTGGTCTGTCCTGTGGGGTGACCTGTTCTCTATCGGAAATGAACAGGCTCCAGAACTGAGCCTCTGGGCTGGACGTCAGAGTTGGGTCCAGCTGTGTCACTAACTCACCGTGGTTGGAACTGTGACAAAGTTCCCGAATGGTTTCGAATCCGGCACTGAAGCAGGAGACTTTCTGCCCAGGGTCCTCAGAGCCACTTAACAGCCCCAAGTTCCCTGAACTGGAGCTGACCCCAGGGCCTCTAGGGGCTTGTAAAGAATTAGCAAGCACACAGGCTCCAGAATTAACAAGGCTGCAGAAAGCCAGGGAAAAGGCAACTGGTGCTCCTGTTGCCCCCAAACAGAGGAAACGGCAACACCGACCTCAAAGGCGTCGGGTCTGCCTTGCAAACAGAGCTCCAGGGGCCGCTCAGAATGAGAGCTGGTCCCAGCGTTTGAGAGGAGCATCAGACTTCACGTCTCCCCACATGCCGGCAGCAGTTCCAATCACTGAGAACAATGGAAACTGGGCTGGCTCTCATCGAAAACTGCGGAAACTGGGCTGGCTCACAGACAGAATAAAGCCCAGGGGAAAAGGCCACGTGACAAATCCATCCCGTTTGCACACGTGCGGAAGGGCAGCCTCCCGGGGCCCTCCCTGCCAGCTCCTCCAGGCTCTCCTCCAAACTCAGATCCCCGCAGCAAGGTCCCAGGAAGGCTTGCATCCAGGGCTTCCAGTGTCACCAAAGCTTGGTGCTGGCATCTTGACAATCAGGGATTTCTTGATAAGGGTGTGTGTTTAAAAATGCAGATTCCTCGTGGGACCTGCCAGGGAGCCAGCTCTAAGCTGGAGCCCAGGAATTTGCATTTTTGACAGGACACTGTCTATGGTCCATGGGTCACTGCTCTGAGCAATACTTTTGAAGACTGTGGAAACATTTTTTTTTTTTTTAACCTCGTACAGACTTCTCTGAGAATCTGCCAAAAGCTATGGAAGTCCTCTAGAAAATATACACACGTGTATTTTTTACCAGATTTTTGACAATTTCAGGGGTTGATAGACTGTGCTAAAGTCCGGTCCTTGTGCCTCCATGAAAAAGTGAGTGAAGGTGGAAGATAAAAGGAATGGGGAGAGAGGCTCTGATGCCAAAGTCACTGAGATATGGTCCCAGGGGAACGGATCTTCATGGCTTTGAGCCCTGTTCTTCCAAACCCTGTCATGCTGGGTACTTGACTTCCTACAGCCCAGAAGCAGCAAGAAAGGAAATTTAATACAAAGCAGGGACCTGGCTCCCCTGAGTAGAGAGTTATGACGTTTGAGGGGAACACTTAGGGATGACAGGTATCCGCACCATGCCATAGGTTCAAGAGTTGGAAAGAGGGAGCGTTCACTAGGTTTTAAGAGCAAGGGCATCAGACCTATCAGTGCTGCATCTGGTTCTGCCTTTTTTTAGCTGTGTGACCCTAGAGATGTTACTTGATCTCCTTAAGCCTCAGCTTCCCCTTATTAGTCAAATCAAATAATAATACCTAACTCACAGGGTTTGGTGAATATAAAATAATAAGATTAAAGCTCTTGTCAACTGAAAAAAAAAAAAATGAACAACCTAAAATTTGAGAATTATGCTTTATTCGGAAAACATACTGAGGACTTAAGCCTAAGGAATGATTGCAATGAGCCCAGACTCTTGCGTCTTCCCATACATAGAAAAGAGCTAAATTCATTAACTTGAGATGTATGGTGTTTCTTTAATTAACAGTAACCCTTTGATGTTCCAACTACCTGGTTTTTGTTGTAAAAACTTCTATGTACCTTGGTTCCTCCCTTAACTCTTCGGAACAGTCCCTCAGAGCTATCTCAGAGGCTGTCTCCCGGTCTTAAGTCCTCAGTATGTCCATCAAATAAAACATAATTCTCAACTTTTAAATTGTGCATTTTTTTTTCAGTCAGCACACTTACAGTGCCTGGTGCATTATAAGGGCTCAGTAAACTGTGTTATCAACATTATCACTCCTTTCTTGAAATTCAGACTTCTCTGGCCTCTTCCATCTCGGTATTTTACAAAGCTCCTAGTACTTAATAGAACAGGAATAAGGATTTAACAGATGCTTAAAGGAGATAGGGAGGGAGTAAGAGAGAGAGAAGGTGAGTGAATAAATGAATGAATGCCAAGCATTAAGGATGCTGGTCGAGGATCTTCATTTGGGGCATCCTGGTATAAAAACTTTAGTATCACCATTCCAGATCAAAATTAGGTTTTCCAAGCAGAGCCAAAGTTAACTTTTTTCAGGTCCTTCATTTGGCAAAGAAGGTCACAGAGGTCACTGACCTGGCTGGTTCAGAAAGCCTTTTACCATATTTCAGGGTAAGTCACCTAAGGCACCATGGATCCTGCCTGTTTCAGTTGCCTGCCATCGACAATTAAGTGGGCATTGTTAATTAAAGTATCATCACACTTATTTGAGAGTCAGATAACAGCGATTTTAATGAACTTGGATTGCTTTTGGGTAAGACTATGCACTCATTGGAGGAGCAACCTTCCTGCTATATTGCTAATGGAATTCAACTGTATCTGTTAGAGTGGATGACAACAGTACCACCAATACCCCGGACCTTTGTTTTAAGGAAGTGGAGTGGATCTAGCATGAGGGTGGGAGTTAGTTATATCCAGAACCTATGTTGTCGAGATCGGAGGCAAGTGGAGGGAGGGTTGTTCAGAGGCCTGGATGTCAGGATTTAAGAAAGAATGCTGAATTTTCCAGCAATCCACACTAGCCCTCCAACCAAATCCAAACTCAGTCATGTCATAAATGCCAGTATAAAACATGTCAAAGCCTGGGTTCATGGATTAATGAATGAATGAATTCATTAATGTCAGTTGCCCATTCCAAAAGCTCAAATAGATTTTTCTCTCAGGAATGACAGAGGAACAGACCAATTGGAGTGATCTGGAGTCAGAGTGGAAGAACGTTTTAAAGCAGGGGTCAGCAACTGTTCTGTAATGAGCCAGAAATTAAATATTTTAGTCTTTGTGCGCCATGTGATCTACTCAACTCTGTTGTTATAATGTAGCCTTAAATAAATGGATGTAGCTGTGTTCCTATAAACCTTTATCAACAAAAACAGGCAGTGGGCTGGATTCGGTGGCCAGAGGTCTTAGTTTAAAGGAAGGTAATGTCACTATAGAACATGTAGTTGAAATAGGCAAGATTATTTTACACACCCTCATGGAATAGCAACCGGTGTTTAACTAGAAAATAGACCAAAATGACTGGCAATTTTCCATCAATTTTAAACAGATACATAAATGATGCTACGGGTCTATTCTTTTGTATTTTAAATTTCAAAAATAAAAACTCATTACAGAAAAATTCAAAAGCAGAGATGAAAAAAAGAGGTTTCATAAGAGCAAACGCAAATACAAATTACACTTTGGCATATTTCCTTCCAGCCAGGTTTCAGTGGACACTTAACATAATTGTCATCATGTCATCATTTTAAACTTGTGCCTTTTACTTAACATTATATTTCAAGCTTTTCAATGTTGCTACATAATTTTCAATGTCATCCTTTCAAGTAGATGTATAATACTCTTTTTTATGAATATACTATAATGGTTTACTAAATCATTCCCCTATTGGACATTTTGCTTGATTTCTGTCCTTGTATCACTATGACATCACTGTGGTAACAACTTTGTCTGCATTTTGGGATTGTTTTCAGGGTAGATTCCCTGAAGTTGAATTATGGAGTCAAAGCATCCAAATATGTTGATACAGATAAAAATGCAAAAAATTTCCCAAAAGTATATGCTAATGCAATCTGCAAATAGCAGTGGTCTAGAGTGCTACCCCAAATTGAGTGTCTATAGTTATAAAAACCATTCTCTTTAGTAGTTTTGAACATACCTGCTATGAGGTTCTGGCCTCTTCCAAATCAGAGAAGTCTGTAAACTGTTTCTGGAGGAATGGTAAACTCAGACTTTACTTAGGACCCATCATAAATCAAACCCAGTCAACAGATGTTAGCTGAGTGCCTGGCTTCTGCAATGCTTCTCCACAGGCTTGTTCTCATAAAGTGGAGGCAGAAGTGACCTTCCTAATCCAACACTGAATCCAGGAAGAGTTTGGCAGGGAGAGACAAGGGCAAGAAAAACCACTGGAAGTTGTCCTCCCAGCTTCATTCTAGATCCTAGTGAATACTAAAATACAGACACCACACATTCCGAATCAAAATTCAAGCTTGAGGGCCGTCATCATTTCCTAGCGCTGCTGTAACAGAGCGCCACAAACAGGGTGGTTTAAAACAACAGAAAATTATTCTCTCACAGTTCAGGAGGCAAGAAGCCTGAAGTCAAGGTATCAGCAGAGGAGAATCTGAAGACTCTAGAGCAAAACCCTTCCTCATCTCTCCTAACTTCTGGTGGTTGTCAGCAATCCTTGGCATCCCTTGGCTTGTAGCTTCATCTTTCTAAAGCCCGTCTCCATCTTTGCATGATCTTCTCCCCTCTGTGCCTGCGTTGCTACATCTTTGTGCTTTCGTATGACCTTATAAGGATACCAGTCACTGGATTTAGGGCTTACCTCATTCCAGTATGACCTCATCTGAACTTGATTACATCTGCAAAGACCCTATTTCCAAATAAGACCACATTCACAGGAACTGGAGATAAAGACTTGGACATATCTTTTGGGAGCATACAATTCAACCCACAACGGGGGCAACAAGGAAAATGGGTACAATCAAGACTTTCTTGGGAAATCGGGTGTTCTGGTTATTGTACATTCACAGTGCCAGCCTTCATTAAACCTCAAGTTCATCCCTCCAGGAGAGTCAGTCCATATGTCTGGGGGCGGGGGTGAAGCAGTCACATCTTCTAGGATGCTTTCCCCAACTTCCCCTCCACTCTGTGTATGTCTCCTATAAAGGAAAGCATAGCCCTGAACAGTCATGATTACTCGTACATTTATGTCTCCAATAGACTTTGAGTTCCCTGAGGACAGAGGGTAGGGTGTTCTTCATTTTGCCAAGCCCTGGTAGCAGGCACATGGTAGGTACACAGCAAGCTTGTATTGGGTTGGATCGATGGGTGGCCATCCATTTTGAAACATCAGTTTGAATTTATTCTTCTTTATTCACCTTTCTGTCCTACCAGCACCAGACCAACCGCAAACCGCAGAATTAAGTTCATTAATATTTATCATTCCAGCACCCCCATCACCATCCCTTAGTTTTCTGCAATAGCTTCTTAGCCTGAAGTCAAATGAGCTCAGGGAAAACGATGTGACTTGGCTTTGGAAATATATTCCTTTGGCTGCCAGAATGGATTTAGCGGACTCGGAGCTCAGTCAGTCACTCCTTCCACGACTGCCTCTGTGCACACAGAGTACCACGACATCCCTGAGTTATGAGGGGCATTCCATGGCTCTGATGGATCTGATTGTTTTATGCACTGACTTAAGATCTCATTTCCTGCCACATTCACAAATGCTTTCTGGGCCACTGCAGGGAAACTTCTCATGTTGGTTTTATGTTGTCCCCACTTCCATCCAGCTCCAGTAGGGACAAGATTGCAGAGTTCTGAGTTTCTCATCTGAGCAAAAGCCTCAAAAAGATTAAGTGATTTTAGAATTGTCAAAGGTGGTTGCTGTATCTCCCAGCCAACCTTGTTGTTTGTGTGTGTGTGTGTGTGTGTGTGTGTGTGTGTATGATACTCTTTTTTCAGTTGACTCTCACTGGAAATACACTGCAAAAGATATGAAATCGAGGAGAAGACGACCCTATTAGGCAAACAACGAGCTGATATCTACAGAGCACTGCAGATCACTTTGCAAAGGGAAATAAATGTTCTTTGCTAAAATGCCCAGTATGAAGACAGCAAATTCTCTTCATTGTTTATCAGATGACTTTTAACATCTATTTACTTTGTTTCGCCATCACGTAGACAAACTCTGTTGTGTTTTCCCCATCATCAATTTGGTAAAAGCAGCACTTCCACCCATTTTCCGAGTTAATCACATTTATTCTTACCCCAGGGATACCTCTCTTCCCAGGTGGAGCGTGGGTTCCATGAGAGGAGAGTCCAGCTTGGCTTTGTTTACTGCTGAATCAATGAAACTGAGCTGCTGGACTTGGTTCATAGTGAATCTTCTACTATAATTCAAGGAGAAACTATTAGTGTCCCCAGCTGAAGAGGTTAGCCACAGAAAGGAGAAGGGACCCCTGTTCATCTGACACAAGTTAAGAAAGGAAGGATGAGTGTAGAGTAGTCATTCTCAAAGTAGTGTCCCTAGACCAGCAGCCTTGGCCTCACCTGGGGATTCAGTAGAAATGCACATTCTTTGTCCATCCCAAACCTAATGAATCAGAAACCCTGGGGTTGGGGTCCAGCAATCTGAGTGTTAAGAAACCTCCTAAGTAATTCTGACTCACAGTTAATGTTTGAGAACTACAGAGAGATAAAGAAATATACAAGGATGCAAGTCCATATTCTGGGAGGGAGGGAGGCAGCTCTTAAATTTACTCCAGTAATTTTGAGACAAGAGAATGCAAAATGTGTTAAGAGACAAATGAAGTTTTAGAATACTCAAGCAGGAGACAAAAAAGTAGCTTCGAGCAAAATACGGGAATGTGCCATCAGCCAGAGAAGAACAACTACCAAGTGTCATAATCATGATGGCTCTGTCAAAGGTACATAAAATATGCTGTAATACAGGCATTATGGGTCAGTTTGTTTTAGACAATGGTAAAAAATATTTTTATTCATCAATACAAAACATTAAAACATATCACCTACAACCCCCAAGTAAGCAGTACCCCCTTTCCTGTCCCTTACATCACACAACCCCCCTCCAAAAAAATCTCAAATGCCTGCAGTGGTTCATGGGAAATAAGTGAAATAATTTCAAAGTCCGGGATTTTCGTGAGATTGGAATTACACACTCATAAAGACAGCCATTTGTTCATATATGCATTTTTTCCTTCCGGAGGTCATAGAGACCCAAGAATAGGAGCAGGGAGAGAAAATGGCAGGTTTGATTCTGAGCTGGAGAATCAAACCACCCACTGGGTGGGTGGGTGCAGTGGATAGAGTAAGAGGCTGATGGGAAGGAGGCAGGTGATGGGTTGAAATGACTGGTTAGAGACCTAGGCTGAGAGACATTTAAACCAGAGGAGGAGACGGACATCCTGAGACACTGGAGAAGACTGCAGTCCCGGGGTTCTCCCCTATGTGGAATGTGTGTTTTCTGAGATGAGGAAGAGGTGGCAGAGAGGGAGGAGGTCAGAGCCGGGCACACTGAGTGCATTCTCCAAGACATCCTTCCATACGCATTCAAGAACAATTTACTATGAGTCTCCTTAGTGACAGGCCCTGTGTCGGGTACTGGATATGTGACAGACACAGATTCTGCTACATCACTTACCAACAGCATGGCTCGTCTAGCTCTCTTACCAAGACAGAGCTACCTTGGAGTGAACTACCTCTTCCACCCAGCTGGAAATTCACAATGCCTTCTGACGTGCTTAGTGTCCAGGAAAGATGCTGAGAATGAGAAACGCCCCTCTCCTGGTCTGGATGGCTGAGCTGCACGTTCACTGGGCAGTAGAGCAGAGTGGTGATAAATCTGCCCTGGAGACTGAGAGCCAGATTTGAATCCTGGCCCATCTTAACTACGTGGCCTTGGGCTCTGTGGCTCTCGGCCTTACCCTTCTTCATCTGCAAAATGGGGATTTTGATAAGGACTAAATGTGCAAACCCAAGTAAAGTACAGAACATGGAGCCTGGTAAGCACTTCATAAATGCTATTATTATCCTTAATGAGGACAAGACCATCAAACCCATAATCTCTCAGCTACAGCTGTCCACACTCTGTGTAACCCCCCATCCCTCCCTCCCACCCCACCACTTACCTCCTCACTCTCCCCCACCCTTTCCCCCCTTCCTAGTACGTGCACGAGGCTAAAATTGTACCTCCATACAGTAAGCACTTAGTAGCACTAAGTTTCTGATTTTGCTCCATTAGGACTTGCTGGTCCACATTTGGTCTTCCTGCTTCGTGATGGACTCAGCGATCCCATAAGGAATTCTCCCTAGGAATTGGCCTGAGCCTGAACTCTCTATACCCTCTATGTTTTAAGGCAAATCTTCCAGACCATCCCAGGACTCACAAGGCATTACCATTGGACCCAGGGATTCCATCTTCATCCATGAATGAAGATGATTCTCATGGGAATGAAAAAAAGGGCTTCGCAGGAAAGCTGGGATACTCAGTGGGAAATTGGGGGAGGCAATTCCAGGCAGAGGGAACAGAGTGCAAGGCACCAACACGTTGAAATGTTCTGAATAGCTGGAAAAGAGGACATCTGAATTCAAAAACAAAGGGACGAAACCAAAATGCGGGAATGGGGAGCTGGCCAGGCTGCAGAGAGGATAGATGTGGGGCAGCAAGGACCCAATAAATGGTCAATGTAGGCAGGAGGGAATTTGCATGAAATCAACACCCTCCCTGCCCTTGAGGATAGTCAGCAAATCAAGAAGCTATACTGGATTCTTTTAAGTATGTATTTTTCATTGTTTTTCTCTGACATCTTTTTACCTTTCGGACCTGCTGAGATGTCCACAGCCCAGCTGGCCTAAGCTGGATTGCCTTCCGAGGAAGCTGTACCGGGGTAACCCCACTGCACCCCGCCAGAAATGTTGATGAGGGACAGCCTCTTCTCACTGCTCCATTCTGATCCCCTCGTGCGTGCATTTTCATGAAGAAATGTGTAGTCTGCCAATTTCATTTTCATTTATCCCTGGACAATTTGTTAACTTCAAGAATCCTTGAACACCAACCTGGATGTCTTTATAATTGCTGTCTCTGTCAGAGTCTGTGTGAAAAATGTCACCAGGAGAATGAAGTCAGAAAGCGAAGTTGCAGGTTGTTCCTCAGGAAGGTGACAACGACCGAAAGCATTACTTGCTTTCAGGACAGTTCTGAGAACATTTCCAGCTCCTGAAAGAAAAGACTTTTGTAAAATTGGCAAAGCTAGCCTGCTGACATTGACAGCAAGTTCATAATACGCATGTTCATGTATTTGAGAGGGGCAGGCTCACACCCCCCAGAGGAAGGCTCGAGAACTAGTTAGAAAAGGCTTTCATCAAAGGCAAGAAAGTTTAAAGACTTCACAAACCATAAAAACTAGTGTTTTTCCCCCATCTCTTGAATAATGCAGTTAAAGGGAAAAGATCTCATTCTGCATAGCAGATGCCACTCTCTAGTTCTACATTTGGGGGTGATTCCCTTTCTTTTGGGGGCTTCTGTTTTCTTGTTTGTAGGAGAATTGAACTAAGTTATTCTCAATAAAAAGTCATGTTTTCTTCAGAGATTGTCTTCATTTATAGTCATCTTCTCTTATGAAGATCATTTTAGTGCAAATCCTCAAAGCTGCTCAAATAACTTCAGAGGTCGGACTCTCAACATCTGCTACAACAGAGCTTAGCCAAACCCTGCCCCCTCTCTGATTCTGTAAGCAAAGCTTTACAGAAACACAGCTACATCCATTTGCCTATGGTCTATAGCTGCTTTCCTACTACAAAGTCAGAGTTGTGTAATTGCCACAACGAGCAAGGAACCTGCAAAGCTGAGCATCTTTATCTGGCCCTTTACAGAAAAAGTTTTCCAACCCATGTGCTAAAACACCCTCTTAACTCTTTTGACCACTCTAAATATTACACAACCCTTCCTTCACCAAAAAGTGGTTTCTTTGATCAGAAAATCAGACCTAGTAGGTACAAAAAATGCTATAGCAATCCCACTTCTGGGTTTATATCCCAAAGAACTGAAATCAGGATCTCAGAGAGCTATCTGCACTCTCATGTTTATTGCAGCACTATTCACGATAGTCAAGATATGGAGACAAGCTGAATGTCCATCGATGGATAAATAAAGAAAATGTGATCTATACATGCGTTGGAATATTACTCAGCCTTAAAAGGAGTATCCTGCCATTTGCAACAACATGGATGAACCCAGAAGACAGTATGCTAAGTGAAATAAGCCAGACATAGAAACACAAAATTGCATGATCTCACTGGTATGTAGAATCTAAAATAGTCACACTCACAGAAGTGGATGGTAGAATGGTAATGGCCAGGGGCTGCGCAGAGGGGAAATTAAAAGGTGATGGCCGAAGAGTACAAAGTTCCAGTTATGCAAGATCAATAAGTTATAAAGATCTATCACATAGCAGAGTGCCTAGAGCTAACAATATTGTACACTTGAAATTTGCCAAGAGGGTTGATCTTATGTTAAGTTTTCTTACAATAATAATAATAATAAAGAAGGCAGCAGGAAACTTCAGAGGCAGTGGATATGTCTATGGCCTTGGTGATGGTTATGGTTTTAAGGGTATGTACTTATCTCCAAACTCATTGAGTTGTATACATTACATATGTGCATATTTTTACATGTCAATCATACCTCAATAAAATGGTTAGAAAAAAGAGAGAGAAAAAAGAAACGCTGCAGCATATTATCCCTTATCTGATACACGGTTCTCCTTTATGTCACCTTAAGAAGATCATTCTTGGGCTTCCCTGGTGGCGCAGCGGTTGAGAATCTGCCTGCCAATGCAGGGGACACGGGTTCGAGCCCTGGTCTGGGAAGATCCCACATGCTGCGGAGCGACTAGGCCCGTGAGCCACAATTGCTGAGCCTGTGCGTCTGGAGCCTGTGCTCCACAATGGGAGAGGCCGCGACAGTGAGAGGCCCATGCACTGCGATGAAGAGTGGCCCCCGCCTGCCGCAACTAGAGAAAGCCCTCGCACAGAAACGAAGACCCAACACAGCCATAAATAAATAAATAAACAAATAAATAAAATTAAAAAAAAAAAAAAGGAACTTGACTGATAAAAAAAAAATTTTTTTTAATTAAAAAAAAAAAAGATCATTCTTGTCCTAAGAAAGTTCTTTCTATGCTCATCAGATATCTGTAGACCTGTGGGTGCGGCCCTTTGGACTCAGCTCTGTGCCCTAGAGTCCGAGAGGTCAGTTCCTCTTCCACAAGGCAGCTCTCTGGATAATTAGTGGTAAGAGTTACTGGGAGAAGCAGTCCCAGTTCCTCCAAGATTTTCTCATACGTTTCAATTTAGCACTTCTTCTCCCCCATAACCCACCTCTGGGCACACATTGTTCCTCTGTGCCATCTGTACTGTGGATCCTAGCACTGAACACAAGGACCTGGATATCCTGGGACTTCTAGACATTCTATTCTAAGATTGAGTCCATGCAGGGGCCACTTCATACCATTGACACTTTTCATGTGTGCTTCTGAGGTTAAGCCACATTCTCCCAGCCTGTTAGAGTGTAGTTGGGCTCTAGGTCAATGTATGGACCTTTGCACTTAAAATGCAGAATGTCATCATTTATTTCAATATATCCAGTTAGATTTGGATCCAGGCATTGCACCCTCTCTACCCAAATCAATCCTAGAATTGTACTTACATTCCTGCTTAATAACTTCTCAGTACCTACCCCTTCTCCAACTGCTATTCATCCTGAACTATCAACAGCTGTCTGAACAAACTACGTTCCCTCTTACTGCCATGCCCTTGTACCTGCTATGACCTATCACAATTGCCCTTCCCTTTCTACCCAGTGAATGTCTCTTATCAGTCCTTCGGGCATCACATCCTCCAGGAAGCCTTCCACAACCTCGATACTTGGAGTTCACCTCTCAACAGTGTTTATTGTACTGTGTAAGCTTATGAATGGCAGGAATTGTGTCTTATTCATCACTGCATTGCCATTGCCCAGCACAGTGTTTGCATGTCATAGACACTAAGTACATTTTGTAAATTAATGAACAAACGAATGAAGGGGTAATCCAGACTGAGAAAGCCTTGAAGGTCATTCTGAGGAATACAGAAATGGGGACTGTGGACAATTTTTAACTGAGTCATGGCCATCATATGCCATGATCAGTTGAATTTTAGAAAGAGCGGTAAAGCCGCTGTGAATGGAGGCTGAATATATTAAAGGGGCAAAAATGAGAGGTAGTTAATTCAGGAGTGAGATGATAGAGGCCAAAGGGTAGTAATGGAGCTGGAGAAGGGGCAGTATAATCAGAGTGACCACCTGAGGCAGAACCAGTAGGACTTGGTGATGAATTAAATGGGGATGATGGAGACAGATTACTCCTGA
Organism: Balaenoptera physalus; assembly: GCF_965194825.1. NCBI lineage: Eukaryota > Metazoa > Chordata > Mammalia > Artiodactyla > Balaenopteridae > Balaenoptera > Balaenoptera physalus. Next base: position 20,314,046 of record NC_138898.1, read on the forward strand.
ACGACTCAGTTCTGTTCAGTCAAGTTATGTGTTGAACAAGTGCCTGAAAGCACTTTGGTGCCTCTATTCATTCTGTAAACAAGGATCTTATTCCCAAACCTGGCTGATAATTCAGAATCACCTCAGGTGCTTTTAAATTAATACAGATTCTGAGACCCCTCACATGAGACCCACTGAATCAGAGTTGTTTGTAAAGCTCCCTGGTGATTTAGATGACCTGCCAGGTTTGGAAACTACTGGCTTTGTCTAGTTTGTCTAAAATGTCCTTCACTGCCTTCTTCTAAGCTTAGACTGTTGTCTTCTCTCTGCTAAGTCAGGATGGACGTGACCTCCCTTTATATTAACCCTCTATATTTTTTAACTTAACTGGCTTACAAGATTTATTGATGTCTTTCTTTCAGGATGTTTATTTTCTCTGCACACATGTCCTCACCTCTGGCAGTTACTAACAGAGTAATAGTGAACATGTTTTCCTTAAACTCTCTACACTCAGTATTCTCACCTATAAAATAGAGATAACACTACCTCCTCTTTAGGGTTATTATAAGATGTTGAATATGAAAGTATATAGTACATGCATGAAACAAGACTGGGTACTGAATGAACATTTGGTCTCCCCACTCTCAGCTAACTGCAAGGACTTTTTAGAGCAGAAGCATCTTAAGTAAACATATTTTATATCCCGAACAAGTATAGGCCAATGCCTTGTGTATACCAGGTGCCCAGAGGATATTAAACTAATGAAGACTCAATCAATCAACCAATTAATAGCTGAATCAATGGGTGAAGAAAGAATGAATGAATGAAAATATTGGTTTCTAGTAACAAACAAATGGTCTATAAATGACCATCTCTAATTGTCTCTAGGCTCATGGCCTCCAAACCCAGCTGCACATTATAATTTTCAAGGGACCTAAAAGTGTATAGAGCTCAGTTCCAATCCATGGGGGGATTTCCCCACCACTACCACCAAGCAGTTCTCTGGACACCAACTTGATGTCCTACAATTCAACTCAATTCTGACACTATCTGCCTGTAAATAGCATCAGATCCCACAGGTTAAGACTTCAGTCCTACAAGACAACACTACTCACCCCACCCACTTAAGACACCAGTCGAAAGCCCAGGTTGTCACCTGTGCTTCTGACCAACTGGTTATAAATCAGAGGTTTCCATAACCCCCTCCTTCCTTGGGTTCAATTAATTTGCTAGAGCAGCTCACAGAACTCAGGAAAGATTTTACTTACTAGATCACTGGTTTCTTATAAAAGAATAAAACTCAGGAACAGCCAGATGGAAGAGAGGCATAGGGCAAGATGTGGGGAAAGCACGCAGGCCTTCCATGCCCTCTCCAGGTGCACCACTCCCCGCAGCACCTCCACATGGTCACCACCCCAGAAGCTCTCTGGACCGCATTCTTTCGGATTTTCATGGAGCCTTCATTACATAGGCACGATTGATTAAACCATTGGCCTTTGGTGATTGATTCAACCTCCAGTCTCTCTCCCCTCCCTGGAGGTGGAGCTGGGGCTGAAAGCTCTAACCCTCCAATCACAACATTGGCTCCCTGGCAACCAGCCCCCATCCTTAGGTGTGGTCCAAAAGGCACTTCATACATGGAACAAGAGACATTTTTATGGTTCTCATCACTAAGGAAATTCCAAGAGTTTTAGGAGCTCTATGCCAGACACAGGGATTATATATGTCTTATAATAAATCATAATATCACAGGACCCTTTAAAAATTCAGATGCCTAAGTTCTGTCCCAGATCTGTGAATCAAAATATCTGGTAAGTGGAGGCCCAAGAATCTGAAATGTAAAATGTCCCCTCTTAGATTCTGATACACAACCCATCTGGGGAAACCACTGCCCCGGAGAACCAGTAAGAGGCCATATTGCTTTGTTTAATGTAAGGAGATCTGTTTTCTTGTTCTACAGTAGTTACTGAAAGTTTAATTTCGATTGATTGTTCAAAACATATCCATTAAGGTCCAACATCTGTTTAATCGGTATATCCTATTACACTCTTGTACTTATGGCCACAGTCAAGACCTGACATAACCAGAGACACAGTTTAAACAAACTAATTACAGAAGGGAACCCAGGGACTGAGCTGAGCTGAGCAGGGACCTTTGAATATGACATATGCATTTAATCAAAACCAGGCATCAGGGGAAAACAAGATATCCTAAGCTGGAGTTATGCAGCATATTGATTCTAGAGCAGATATTCCTAGGTCCAGCCTGGTCTTGGGACTCCGTGAACAACTGCTGCCACCACCCCTGCCCCTGCCTCAACATTCAACACTTCTGAAACCAAGCTAAACAAACTTTGTTTGATAGATGGCCCAAGAAGGGAGAAATCTAGCAAACAAAGACCCTCTTCATGCCTTTCTTTTGGGGTGATATGAAGCATGGTATTGCTGAAAAGAAATCTCTGGCTTGGCTGAATGACCAGTCCTGGCTCTTCATGAAATACTGGTCACATAGGTATTTGCTTCCATCTTTCCCAGCCTCATTCCCACTGCCTTGGGATTGCACCTCCCAATAAGGCATTAGCGCTTTGTCTCTGATTCTGTTCTAGGGTATCCAGGCTAAGACATTAATTGCTAGGCACATTTCTGTGCACTTTATATACACTATTTTCTTTAATTCCTAACTCTCTATCTAACATAGGTAAGAATATTCCTTTTCATAGAAAAGGAAATTGAGGATAACAGAGTTAACTTATCCAAGGCAACTCATTGGATACATGGTAGGGACAAGACTTAAACATACATTCTTTAAAAGAAAAAAATTTTTTTAATTCAATGTTTATGTTCCTAACCACTATAGACGTTCCATATTCCAACTCGTGACAGAACTTTCTGGAATCAGTTAAATATTGTGAAACTTGTTGGTAAACTTCTCCCAGCATGCTTACATAATCTAAAGCACACAGACTTGGATCAGCTTCATTAGATTGGACTATAAGGGAGATATTTTCTGCTCCATACACTCTGTACACTTTAACCAGGACTACCCTTGCCAGGTGGATCCATTTCCAAAAGACACCTATTCACTTACATGTCTGCCTGCCCTACTAAGCTAAGAGTTCCCAGTGGGAAAAACATGATATATTTATCTTTGTCTCCCTGGGGCCCATCATTGTGTAGTAGACACTAAATAATATTAAATAATGAACTGAACAGTGAAGAATATAACATTTTAGAAAGGGTACTTTCACTTTGGTGTTTATGCCTACAACATAATAATTAGTTGAAAATGAGTTAACCACAGAATAGAGTTTAAAAAGAAACTACATAGAGTTTAACTGTGAGCTCACTTAAGTACACCTTAAAACTTGACCTGAACCTGCAGTCATTCCTCAATTAGCAAGAGCTACACTCCCCAGCCAGGTGTAGCACCGGTGCACGTGGTCACATTGGTTTGCTGGTCCTCTTCTGGATATCCTCTTCTGGAACTGTTGATGCCACTTATCAAGATCCTTAATAAAAACTCTACCAGGTTCTGAGTCAGTTTCAAACGTCTGTGATGCTTTACAGAGTAAATGACTTTGAAATAGAGCAAGACCTCAAAAAGTTCATCCACTACTGAAAACATCCTTTAATGTGAAAGCGTTTCCTATAGATTGACATTCGAAGTGATCTTTGGTTGCAGCTGGTCTAGGTTTTTCTTCCACCATGTGTTGACTTCACTTCCTTTTCGGTCCTCAAGTTCTTCCAGAATGAACTCTCCCTCAACTGGTCTTCTGGTCTCACCCTGTCTCCTACTGCTTTCTGGTGATAACCTACCTTTTGTAAGGCCTTTCTCTTTACTGTTTTTTCTCCCACTTCTGCCCTGGACAGATGCTATGGCTCTGATCTAGAATGACCCTCCTCTTCTTCCTTGCATTCCAAGCCTGTGCTTGAGCCTGTCTCCATGTTCATCTCCTCTGACATTTCCCTATTGACTTATTCCACATTTATGATGACCATTGTTCAAAAGTTACACAATGTCCCAGGGAAAATCAGAAAATAATTGAATTCACAGGTCTAAGTATCTCTTTACATGCTAAAGCTTGGTGCCTGATTCCAAAGGACCCTTCAGTATTTTCTTTCATTTTGTTTGAGTTTTTTGTTGGTTTTGGTTTTACTCCTCATCCAGTTACATATACTAATTCAGCAAGTACACTTGTTAATTGTTAATATGCGCTTGGAATGGTGCTGGGTGCTACAAGACTTGCAATGGAGGAAAATTAGGAATACTGGAAAAAATCACACAATGATTCTTGACCCCTCCCTCCCATCCAGCCACACAGTAGAAGCCCGGGGATCCCAGCCCCAGAGCCCCTTCTCTTCTTCTAAGTAACTCAGGGTTTCTCTCATTCAGTGGTAAAATTCTCTTCCAATTTACATCTATGATATGATGACAGGCTGATTAATTTTTTAAGAAAACACCAGACAGTATAATGCAATAAAAGGTCTGGGAAATGATGGGGAGGTTCTAGTACAATTGTTTATGTCCAGAGCTCCAGATGCCAACCAAAATTGTTGGAAGACCTGTTTGAAGGAGGAAATACAAAAAGTGTGATACTGGGAAAATCCGCAACTTCTCCGAAACTTAATTTTACCACGTGGGGAATGGAAACAACAGTAACAACAATAACACTTTCCTTCCAGTGCTTCACAAGTCTGTTACAAGGAAAAAAATAAGATAACATGTGTCAAGTGCTTGATAAACTGCAAAAGTTCTAAGCAGATGTAAGTTATTACATCTTACCCAGAGTTCAGGAAGACAATTAGGCACCCACATTATACCATGAATTCAACTGTGATTAATGCATTCACTTTGGAAACTTTAGGAATTAATAACCATTTGCCATACATTCATTATGATCACATTAATCATTATAATTGATTGGTTAATTAGCTAATTATGGTTTTAATGTAGATGTCATATGCATTTCCATAGGAATTCTTTGGTAATTCAACATTAATTAATGCCTGACCTTATCTTGATGCTAAACATCGTGGGAATGACCTTCTAGCATTTGATTTGATCAAAAGGGGACTTCACAAAACAATATAGTGGAGCAGGTATCATGATTTTCTGAACATTGGGATTTAGGTGGAGTAGTAAGAATTTCTGATAAGTCAAAAGCTTGGAATCTTTTTTTTTTTTAACAAGTACTTTTAAATTCTTCTCATTTTCTCTTTGTACAAACCCCATGCAGGAAACATAGGCCCATTTCTACTATCCTAGATCCCCAGAGCAAGATTTTTCTCAAAATGGGAAGGGGAGCATCTGAGAGAGAAATAGGAAACAGTTACTAAAAGCTAACCACCCGTCCACTGCTTTGCTGGTGACCACAGAAACACAAGAGGAATAATCTAGCCTCTGTCCGCAAGAATCTCACCATTTTTCTAGAAGCCTCAAGAGTTGCACAAGAAACATAGAAATTCAGTAGAGCTTACTTTTAGGGATATTTAGAGGAAAATCTTATTTTTATTATTTGTTTATCACTTTTTTGTGATAGTTTACAGATTTGGGAATGCTTGGAAAAGAATTTAAGGGAAATCAGGAATAATTTTTAAATGGGTCAGGGGGGGTCACTTGTTTGCTGTGGTGAATTGGGAAAAAATACTATATTTTGGAAACCCTCAAAATTTGGAAGTTAGCTAAATCTAAATTAATTGAAAGCTGGCAAGTACAGCAAACAAAGCAATTACACATACTTTTTATAAACCCATTGACTACTGTTTTATACTTCTGGGTGTGTATTATCCTAAAAGTGGAATATCTTTAAAAAATAGAAAGTGGAAGCATTGATATTCTGGGTTTCCTGGCTGATAAAATCACCTTAGTCATCACTGAAATTTAAGATATATAACATTTGGAACACATTACAAAATCCATGAAATATGATGTCACGGCAGATTAACATCTAAGATTCCAACTGCTACTATCACAAAAAGTAAGGTTCTAAAAATAACTGGAATGTATCCATTAGCACAAAATATTAATTTCCTCCTAAGACAGAAAGTTCAAATATAATTATGTACAATGCATTAACAGAAGAGGGCTGTGATTTTTACTTATGATCAAGGGATTTGAGCCAATTTTTTTTTTTCTAAAGAAAAGGTGAAATAAAACTCTAGTAATACATTTGGAATAGTCACCATTAAATTAAGAACTTGTAAGTAGAGTAATTTAGGGTGATAAAAGGGCACAGATAGAATCAATCAGCCGATGGAAGCTGACCACATATAAGTTACAGGGAGGGAGAAACTCTTTCTTGAGAAGGGATTTGCATTAGCTCAGGTTCTCAGAAAAGTAGACTCTAAGACAGGATCTGAAATGCAAGAGATTTATTGGAAGTAAAAGGAGAGTGAGCTAGAGAAGGTAGAAAGAGTCTTCAGACCATGATGCAGGTCTGATATCTGTGAAGGATTGCAGGAAGGAAGGAGAGTAGGCAGTCTCAGACTTCTGAGCAGTTCCAAGAAAATTCCCAGGCCAGTAGATTACTAGAACATGAGCCCACTCCAATACCTCCTCCACTGTGAAGCCAGTCTCTTGCTTGGATGTCGTGTTGTGTGGAATTCCATGTCTTTGGATCAGGCATTCCATGGCACCTGTGGCATGGTGCTGGCTGAAGCTCTGTGGGTAGGAAATGCAAACCCATACTCAGAGTAGGTATCCATCCCTGCAAGGACTACCTGCCGACCCGTCTGAGAAGGAAGGAGCGCATGAAACCAATTTGCTAACAGATTTGGTCTCCTCAAGGAATAGTGCCATATCAGGGCCTCAGTGTTGGTTACTGTCACTGGGAAGTTGGAGATACAGGGGCAGCAGCTAGACTGGCCTGGGTAAGTGGAAGTCCATGCTATTGGGCCCATAGTAGCCTCCCCCTCTGTCACCATGGCCACTCTGTCTGTGTGCTCATTGTGTCAGCTCTGGGGTGGCCAATAAAAAAAGCTGGTTAATGTCACCAGGCTGAGTCATTTCTATCTACTTGATTGTTCAGTACCTCTTTCAGGGTTAATGCTTTTCTATTTGGGATGGAGGTGTGGTACAAAAACCTACACTTTCTGCCCACTCTCACATGTCCATCCACATGCGTCTAGCTCAGACTCCCATGGCTTATGCTGTCTAGGCCTTTTCCATCCAGGCCCCAGACCAACTGGCCCAGCTGCTGGCCACTGCCTCAGAATCTAGATACATTCTCACCTTGGGCTACTTATCTTTCAACACAAAGTTGATGACTGGATGACTGTATTATGGGCTGACCTGTGTTCCCCCAAAATCAATATGTTGAAGTCCTAACCCCTGGTATCTCATAATAAAACCGTATTTGGAGATAAGTTCTTTAAAGTAGTAATTAAGCTAAAATGAGGTTTTTATGGCCTTAATCCAATCTGACTGGTGTCCCTTTAAGAAAAGAAAATTTGGACACACAGAGAGACGCCAGGGACACATGTGCACACAAAGGAAAGAAGACACAGTAAGAAAGCATCCATCCGCAAGCCAAGGAGAAAGGTCACAGAAGAAACCACCCCTGCCAACACCTTGGTCTTGGACTTCTGTCCTCCAGAACTGTGAGAAAATTAATTTCTGTTGTTTAATTGACCCAGTCTATGACATTTTCTTATGACAGCCCTAGCAAACTAATACAGACTACTTTGAGCTCCACCCACTGGGAAGATCTTTCCTTCCTCCTGTCATGTAGGCATCTTTCAATTGTCTGAGTCACTGCACTGCAAGGGTTTTCCCACCACTGAGACAATGTCCCAGATCACCGCTGGTGAGATCTTTGGCCACTGGGTTGCCAGCCTGTGCCGGGGACTATTTCTGCCCCATATACCACTCAGGAGGAGAGCCTGTTTGCCAGCTGAATGGCAGTGAGACAGTCCCCAAACCCTGTCTTATTGCCTTGTACCACCTGTGTTCATTCAGATTCTCTGCGAAGACAGAATTAGATGTGTATGAGATTTTGTGCAAGAAACGTTTGTGAAGAAATAGGGAGAGGATGCTGAAGGAAAGTAAGAGAGCCTTCACACCTGATGCCTGTGAAGGAGAAAAGAAAGGAAGGAGGATTGGATAAAAGGGTTTCAGACAGCAATGCAGTTCTGAGAACATCTTGACCAGGCCAATGGCAACTCCTCAAATCAAAGTCACCTGTTTTAAAAGGGTACAAACTGTCAGTTATAAGATGAATAAGGTCTGAAGATCTAATGTACAACATGATGTTCGTAGTTGAAAATTCTGTACTGTATCACCAAAATTTGTTAAGAGAGTAGAACTTAAGCGTTCTCACCAAAAACAAAACAAAAAAGAGAAATATTTGAGGTGATGGATGCATTAATTAATTGGACAGTAGGAATCTTTTCTGATGTATCCATATATCATATCATCACATTGTACACTTAAAATATATTATAATTTTATTTGTCAATTACACCTCAATAAAGCTGAAAAAGAGTCACTTATTAAAGGGGTCCTGAATCTTGCAAGAATGAACCTGCCTTAGCATCCCCTACTGTACTGACTCATTGGTGTCTCATGGGAAGTATGGCCAAGGATCCACTGTTGGGGTAGATCCAGAAGGGTCCCAGCTGGGACTCATCAGTCATTGCCATCCCCCATAGCAGGGGATGTGAGCACAGCATTTTCATGGCCACCATGGAGCAACAAAAAGGTAGAAACAAGGTGTCACATTAGTGCCTCCTACTCCTGGGAGGACACAAATGGTACCATTATCCAAGTGGCCTTTAGCACTAAGTCTTGGTAAGCTTTAGGACAAGGTCTTGAGTCTTGTGAGGGAGCAAAGGAACAAGGAGAAATATGAAGATGACTTCTCTAAAATACCCGTTCCTTTGTTCTTCCATCAGCTATGATCAGCTGTTTGGCAGGAAGAAGAGAGAGGGAGAGAAAATGAATGAGAATGAATCATTGAACTCACTTCTAGGTCAGGGAAACATTTTATTGGATTTGTTTCGCTTTGATGCCAATTAAGCCCATGAGGTAGAACAGGCCAGTGAGTGAATTTGTGGGCTGGGGGAGTGGACACAAGATCTCCCTGTGGTTGCTCCGCCATGTTTATAATTTATTATTAACTATCTCTTCTGTGCCATGGTCTGCTGGACCGTTCCAGGGGGCCAGCTTCTGGGGCCAGGACTGTGGTTCATCCAGGCAGATCAGACGGAACATTTTATTTACTTCTTCTTTCCTTAAATCTAGTATGACTCAACGTGGCTCAAGGCAGGAGAAGTTTTCTTGACCTTGATTGAAACAGTGAACTTTGGGAGAACTCAGAGTTAGACTACTGGCTACCCTGCTTCACTTATCACCTGACAAGTTAGAAAGATCTTGGTGGAAGGAATTCATACCTTTGATGCCACGGCCTTGTTCTAAGAACCTAAATAAACAGTTTTTAAAAAGCTGTTCATCTACCATGTTCCAGATGTAGTGTTACGCTTCCTGAGTTCATTCTTTCACTCAACAAATATTTACTGAGGGTTGTTACTCGTCCAGTGCTGTGCATATCAAGCGTGAGATATGCAACCTTGAACAGAACAGACAAGACCCCTACTTTGAGTGATGGGAAAGTAAGGAGTGCAGAATATCAGCAATATCAAAATACCACAATTTCAGATCATGTTAAGCATTGTGAGGAAAATGAAGAAACAGAAGTGAGTGACCTATGTCATAAAATTTAATCTTCTCAAATCATCACTGGAGGCAGTGGCTAATATTCTTATGTTATCCATGGGGGAAGGGATGCTCAGAGAGATGATTTAACCTACTGAAGTTCCAATAAAACAGACAAGAAGGAGGATTTGAACATAGGCCAATATTTGCGCTAGTATGTCAACCTAACTTATGCCAAAATAGTTAAAAATCTCAGTTCAGCCCCCAATTACGGCAAGAGTTCCCACTCTCTGGTCTTTCTTTTGCACTGTATGTTCCAGCTAAATGTCATCCTTGCAGTTTCTGAAAGAGTCGCAGCGTCCTCTGCCCTCAGTCCTGGGCCCAGAGTGGCCAAGAGTTTCCCCAGGCGTCCGGTGTTCCCCCGCATGGCTCTGGGTGATGAATTTACATGGCAAGCAGATACAGCTTTGAGCAATGCTGACTCACGTAGAGTTGCTAATTCTGATTATATTGAGAAGACAGTTTAGTACTAGGCAAAAAATTTTGACTACTTGCTGAGTTCCTCTTCTAAAAAAAAATGATTTATTGAGGCATAATTGGCCTACAGTTATCACACCTTATTTTTTTATGTGTTTGCTCATTTTAACATCTCTGTCAGTTCTGGTTCCGTTTCAATTTATTTTTCTCCTCATCATGGATCATACTTTGTTACTTCTTTGTATGCCTGGTAATCTCTGATTGGATGTAAGACATTGTCCATTTTACCTTGTTGTGACTGGAGATTTTTATATTCTTAAAAATATCCATTAGCTTGCTCCTGGATCTCGTGAAGTTATTTGGAAACAAGATCTGGAATCTCGCTTTTAAGACACGTTAAATAGGATCAGAGATGTTCTCACCGTAGGGCTAATTATTCCCCACTCCTGATGCAGGATCCATTTGTGTAATTTACCCCATGCCCCATGAATCGTGAGGTTTCCAGTCTGGTTGGTCAGAGCATGCTGTGTGAGCATAGGGCACTCTTAACTCTAATCCCTTCTTTGCATAAATGTACTGATCACTACTCAGTTGAATGCTTGTGGGGAGCCCTCTGCAGATACCTGGGGTTCCCTCTGTGCAGCTGTCACCCCTTCAGTACTCTGTCCTATGAATACTGGTTGCCTTCATCTCCCTGGACCCTCAGCTCTGTCTCCTCAGCTGTCAGGCTACACCTGGGCTTCCCTTCCCTACACTGCAGCCTGGTAATTTTTATAGTCCTATAAATATTCTTTAGCTTTGTTCTAGAATGAAGTTAAATTACTTGGAAACATTATGGTCCTTGGAGGTCTTGTTTCTAAGATTTGTAAAGTGGGATCAGAGCAGTTCTCACTGTCAGGCAGATTATTCCCTAGACAGGAAGATGGGGCAATCTCAGGGCTCACCTCATTTTTTTAACCACCTCTCAGGAATCAGTGTCCTTTGCTGCCTCTTGCCTAGGTCTTGAAAAACATTGCTGCATATATTTTGTCGGTTTTTTTGGTTGTGTTAATGGAGAGCAAAAATAGTCCCTCATACTTCATCTTGGTCTGAAGCATAAGTTCCCTCTCCTCATTTCCTTTTTTTTTTTTAAACAAAGATAAAGCAGACCCCAAAGCTTTGCACAGGCAAAAATATAGGGCTAGAATTGAATGACTTTGTTTTGTTTGCTTTGTATTTCTTTTATGGTTAATTTATTTATAACAATCCATCCTGCTTTTCCATTAATGTTAACATCAAAAAGTTCCAGAGGTAAATGAATTTGTTTAAGTTTAAAAAGTAAATCCATTTAAAGAAAATAGTAAAGAAACAGCAGGACAAGAAATCAGATCATTCATCACTAGGGAAGTAAGGGGATAACTAAAGTCCAGGGAAGGTTGCTCTCATTGGCCCCTGATTTCCAACCTGACTCCATCTCAGCCTCCTGCACTCTCCTTCAGCTGAATTCTTCTTTCTGGCTTTGAGGTCCCCACTTCACTACCTAGACCCACCCTGTGCTAATCTTTCTGAGAGCAAATGTCACACTCCAGTGATATTTTCACCCCCGTGCATCAGCCTCCCTTGTTTTCCTCTAAATCTTCGCTACCCAATCCAACAGCCACAAGCCACATGTAGATGTTGGCCAGTCCTAACTGACATGTGTCATAAACATGGAATACACACTGGGTTTAGAAGACCGTACAAAAAAAGAATTTAGAATATCTCATTAATGACGTTATATTCACTCCATGAAATAAGAATGTTTAGGATAGATTGGGCCAAAGAAAATATGTTATTAATATTAATTCCACCTTTTCTTTACCTTCTTTATACTATAACTTCTAGAAGTTTTGACATTATCTATGTGGCTTGCATTTTATTTCTTTTAGATGGCATTGCTCTAGTTGTCGTATAGACGCATCGTCCATCTACACCTCCCAAATGCCAGCACAACACCTGACAGAGAATAGGAGCTTATCAAACAGCTGTCAAATGTTAGTGATTGAATAAAAACTTAAATGAGCGGCTTTAACCGGATGGGGAGTTCAAAGAGGGAATATTGGACCCCGGGAGACAGCCGCAGTTTCTTCATCCCTATAATGGGAATAATAACACATTCTTCATAGAGATACTGAAGATAAACTGAGATCATTTATGGAGAACTCTTAACACTGGACCTGGATCAATAGACATGTTCAAGAGAAGTTAGACATTATAGGGGAAATGTCTCCACTTAGAATCATACCATCTGAAAGACCCTAGCAGCTGTGAACCAAGAATGAAAAGAAAAGATTCTTTTTGCTGAGTTTTCTCTTGCTTGTTATGCAAATGTGCTTCATATACTTCCCAGGGCTCATGTATAAGAGCCCAGCTCTGTAGCTTATAACACCTTCACCTCCTGCCCATCCCCCGCTACTCACTGGTGTTCTGGTATCTTGCTCCTGTATGTCATGGTGTGTGTGTGTGTGTGTGTGTGTGTGTGTGTGTGTCTGTGTGTGTATCAGTAAAACACTTTCTTCCAGGTCTTATCTTATTGTTAAAAATAATGTACTTGTAAATTGCTTTATAAATTATTTATCATGAGGGCCTTCATCATGGAACAAGTGTTACAACATACTGCGAAATGGGGGGAAGGGGGGACTGGCAAGGAAGGAGGGAGAGAAGGAGGCATTGGAATCACTTATAAATAATATATTCATTGGTCAAAGAAAGTTATCGCCTTTTATGAAGTGTTTGGAATCTGTCTTGCATACTAAGTGGGCGTCCTCTTGCAGACTCCTGGATGATCTGCCCCAGCCTCCTTGTTGCTCCATCCCTGAATTTGGTGATTAGGATGCCATGTATTTATTTCAGACAAAGCCACAATTGCCACATCTCATCACCTGGAAATAAACAGCAAACAGGGCTGACTGGTACCACCGAGTAAATACAAAGGTGTGTTGGCAGCTCCTGGGAACGGAGTCTGAGTCTCTGAGTTGGGCTCTGCATTTGGTATTCATCGCATAAGTGCTGCACCTAATGAAGGCATTTGGTATTCATGTGGATGCCACACGTACTTCCAGAGATGCTGGGCTCTAATTTAGCACGGGTTAATGGACACCTCTATTAAAGTGTTATCGAAAGTTTGACATTCACATAACCCAGTTTGAAAATCAGACAAACCTAGACATTAAATCTGAAGGGGAGAAAATGTAGAAGTCAAGTATATAAATGCCAACTTTAGACAGAAACATTAATCTGCCTTGGAGAGGGACAGTGGGTTGGTCCAAGTGCTTCTTGCTCTTTGGCTTTGCCTGGCTCCTCCCGTGCCTAAGCCTTGGCATATTCCCCAACTGCCTTGGCCAATATTTCTGCGATAAGTGAGGATGAGGGAACAGAAGAAAGGGCACAGTTATATTAAATAAATGTGCCACTCACCTCCTAAAATCCCCACCATATCCTTGGCCCTTCGGCTCTAATCCTTTCAGTAGCTGTCTAAGGCACACTTTATTATTCCCAGATAGAATGAAATCGAAAACCCATAGAACATAACTGATTCTCGAAGGGTCACGTTTCACTAGTAAATAGTAGGAAAGGGTGAGAACATTCACTATACTAATATTTGTTTTCTCTATTCGTTAATTTAACAAATATTTATTAGGTACTTATTTTGTGCCAAACTCACTTACTAGGCCATTTATGTTAGTGAACAAAACGGACTCTGCTACAACTACTTTGGAAAAAGGTCCAGCAGTATTTTATAAAAGTAAACTTATACTTTCTTTATGACCCAGAAACTTCACTTCTAGGTATTTACCTAAGATTAATAAATGTAATCAAATACTTGTGGCCTCTTTATTCATAATAACCAAAGAACAAAGTAAATGAATATAATAGAATACATGCAACCTCTTTATTCATAATAGTCAAAAATAGAAAATAGCCCAAGTGTCCATCAACAGAACAGATTGTGCTATACCCATATATCCATACAATGGAATACTACTCAGCACTAAAAAGAATGAACTATTGATATATGTCACAACTTGGAAGAATCTCAAAAACAATATGTTGAATGAAAGAAGTCTAGCAAAAAAAAGAATACATGCTCTGTGGTTCCATTTATATGAAATTCTAGAAAAAGAAAAGCTAATCAGTATCAAAAAAGATCAGAATAGTAGTTGCTTCAAAGGTGAGTGGAGGGGCTTCCCTGGTGGCGCAGTGGTTGAGAATCCGCCTGCCAATGCAGGGGACACGGGTTCGAGCCCTGGTCTGGGAAGATCCCACATGCCGCGGAGCAACTAAGCCCGTGAGCCACAACTACTGAGCTTGCGCGTCTGGACCCTGTGCTCGACAACAAGAGAGGCCACGATAGTGAGAGGCCCGCGCACCGCGATGAAGAGTGGCCCCCGCTTGCCGCAACTAGAGAAAGCCCTCGCACGGAAACAAAGACCCAACACAGCCAAAAATAAATTAATTAATTAATTAAAAAAAAAAAAAAAAAGGTGAGTGGAGTTGAGGTTTAACTAAGAAGGGGCATAAGGAAAATTTTGGGGGTGACATTAATGTTTTATGTCTTGACAGGGGTTTGGGTTATATAGGTATATGCATTTTCAAAACTCATCAAATTGTGTACTTAATACTTGTGTATTTCACTCTATGTGCATCTTACCTCAAGAACAAAAGAAGAATCATAAATGAATATTGAACTCTGGTTAATAATGATGTACATGCTGCAGTGCTTAGAGGTGAAGCGTACTGATGTCTTCATCTCAGGTTGAAATGCAGCAAGTAATAAGAAGGATGGATAGATGGATGGATGGTAGGAAGGATGGAGGGATTGATGGATGGATGGATGGAAGATGGATGGAAGGATGGAGGAAGGGATAGAGGGAAGGAGGGATGGATGTATAAATATGTGATAAAGATAATACAGTACAATATTACTTGTGTGATATAAGGGATGTGTATATGGAGGTTCATGTTACTATTCTTTCAACATTTCTGTATGTTTAAATTTTTCCATTGAAACACATTGAGAAAAAATGTTTTAAAATAAACAAAAAGGCTCTTTCCCTGTGTTCATGTTGCTGACATTTTAGCAGTGGAAAAAAAAACATTAAACAAGCTAAATACGTGGACAAATATAAAATTGCGTATTTTGGTGACTGTTATGAGGAACAGAGATAGGATGCAGCATGAGAAATATATTGGAAAAACTTGTTAAATGGAAGATCAAGGGAAACCTCTTTTGGGAAGTGGGGTTGGGAGAAGTGAGACTTGAAGTTGAGAAAGAAACAATGATGAAAATTGTGGGCATCCAGGTGAGAAGGAGGAACATGCCCAAAAGAGAGGACAGAGGAATTGAAGACCCCAAGGCAGGAAAGCGTTTAGCACATGGAAAGACCTGGACAAAGACCAGTGTAGATGGAGAGTGGCCAACCAAGGAAAGAAGCAGTGAGAGATGAGGGTGGAAAGGGAGGCAGGGCCTAGACCATTCCGTAGTGCATAGACCCTGATAAGTTGGGATCATCCCTGGGTTAGTCAGAGCACACCTAGTGTATTGTGCTCAAAGCCCAGTGACAAAACAACAACAGTAATGATCGCTGATATATACTAAGTGCCTCTTACATGCCAGGCACTGTCTAACACCTTATAATTTAGATCATTTAACTTCACATCTCTCCAAGTTATATACTATCTTAAATAGATATATACATATGCATGTCCCATTTTAAACTCGAGGAAACTGAGGTTTGGGAGAGGTTAGGTAGTTTCCCCAAAGTCGTGCAGCTTGTCCAGGGTGGAGCTGGGATGTGAGTCTGAGATAATAAAGGGGCCTGGGAATGCTCAAGCTGCCAGTAGAGAAATCTCCCTGGAACCACAACTGTTCTCTTCCAAACTATAAAGCTATCATGGGCAAGAGAGATTTTATTTGTACCTTATAATCACAAAGATCTGAATCAGCATCAATAAGACGATATTCTGAAAAAGCAAATTTGAAGCCAATGCTAGGAAACAAACAAACAAAATTGTAATGAACAGCTTTTCCCAGAGACGGAAAAAGCCACAGCAGAAGTTATAACTGACAAAAGATTTCCTTCCCTTGGAGCCACTGGAGCCCGGGTTGGATGGCCCCAGGACGGAGGGACTCAAACATCAGATATGGGCTGGACCTGAGGACTTTTAAGTGCCTCCCAGCCCTGAGACGGTGCGACAACACATCAAGCTCTGTATGTGGCTGCAGCTTCTCCAGCAGGTCGGCAGCAGCTGTCTTCCTAGAGCTGTATTAATAACAACTCCATTGATGCCGCATACACATACAACATTTTCCATTTAAGACACATTTATTGCTGGCCTTGTGAGAATCGCCGGTGAGACAGGAGTGCAGGCTAAATAGAAAAAGTCTGAACTGGCAATGCAAGCACAATTACAGCTCACAAGGGGGAATCAGTGAGACTTCCCTGAGTGGGAAAGCTGTCTGGCATTTGCTGGTTTACAATGTTATCCTATGGGGGCTAAAGGCAGATAACCCGGAAGTGCCCAGTGCCTAGGGACAGATCTCTATGGACTCAGAGATTTCTCCGGGTTTGGGAATATAGGGTGTATAGCAGCCCAAGTGGAAAACATATTCAAATCAATCGTAGCCCTGAACTTAGCCAGGGAGGCCAGCCAGGGCTGTCATTGCCATTCCCATGTTCTAGATATCTATCTGTTAACGTTTATCGTTTGCCGACATCCTAACTCATAAGCAGATAAGAAACGAGATGGTCTGAGGGTGTGCTATGTGCCAGGTTCTGTGTTAAGCCCTGCATCATGGCATTTCATTGAATCTTCACAGTGACTTTGTGAGTCAGCTTCTATTATTACCCCAGTTTAGAGATGAAGACAGAGCTATTAAGTAACTTTTCTCAAATGGCACAATGGCAATATGGCAAAACTGGTATTCCAACCTACCCAGGTCAGACTCCACTGCTGTAGCCTATGCATGCATGAATGAATGAATGAATGGCAGCTTAAAGTAAAATCCTGAATCCAATAAACCTGAACCATTAGCTGGGGATTTAAGAAAAATAAATAATAAAGAAGGGAAAATTATTTCCAAAAAAAAAGTCAAGGCTGAGGAAAGCAAAAGAGCCACACACATAATTGTTTTATGCTTCCTAGTAGCCAAGCTGGAGAGAAAAGGAACGGATATAGGCTAGCTGGCTCTCGTGCCCACTAAAGGGAGGAAGGTAACTCATCTAGAGAGAGTAGCTAGCAACCTGTCCCTGAGCCCCGTGTGCATGGACGTCTCTGAGTAAGGTCCCAGCTCCAGGGCTGAGCAATGTCCAAGCTTAGAATCCTATGTCTGCCTATCTAATCCATTTCAAAAATATTTCATTTTGGATATGAAGTGTATTGTTTCTTATCCAGCAATCGTCCTGGCCTTCTTAGGTATGGTTTGAATTCAACGACACAAAATGATTATCATTATCTGGAAAAGAGAGTTGGTGTAGGTTGGCCAACACATGCGTACATCTATGGAGCAAACTCTAGGGTTACAACAAGTCCAAGACTGCTCTGTTTATGCTGCTCAGCTTCCCCTTGGGTAGAAGACCAAGAGTCCATTGTCCTACAGTAGAAATGGTCTAACTCTAAGTGCCCTGAGAAAATCTAGTCCCCAGTTTCCAATCTGTTCAGTTGATTCCAAAGTAGGCCTTAATTGTTCTATCTTGGCTCTTGTTGGCAATACACACCATCTCCTACATTTCTGTTCCAATAAGATGGTCTCTGACTTATACAATATCATGGTACCTTTGTCTTGCTGGAGAAATGTTATTTGAAGAATTCAAACAGTAAGTTGTTCCAGTTTCTGTAGAAAGAAAACCGAGGCTCAGGGGAGGTAAGGTACTGTCCTCAAGTTCATATACATTGTAAGTGACGAAACTGAGTTCCAAACCCAGGTATGTCAGACCCCAAATCTTTTTCCACTGCACCACCCTCTCTCTCTAATGAGGACAATCAATAGCCTACTTTTAATAGGTTTCAGCCACAGTGACAACCTAGGCTTCTCCGTTGAGGCTCACATTTTCCATGTTATCTCAAAGTATGTGAAACTAAAGGATCAAGCCTCACACCAGAGTTTATAGTCTATGTTGCTTTCACTTTAGGCAAGATGGCTGCTAAAACATCAGGCAAATGTCTTAGTTGCTCTACCTTTTTTTCTTGCACTTGTTATTATTGTATTTCCAACAAAAGACTGCCCCTTTAAGAGTCAAGATCCCATGGTGTCTTATAGATTTCCCCTGGCAACTCTGAGATCCTGCCCTCTTAGCATCTGATTAACTATAAATGG
The DNA here is from genome assembly GCF_965194825.1 of Balaenoptera physalus. NCBI lineage: Eukaryota > Metazoa > Chordata > Mammalia > Artiodactyla > Balaenopteridae > Balaenoptera > Balaenoptera physalus. The sequence goes on from NC_138898.1 coordinate 20,332,488, forward strand.
GGAGGTAGGGTGCTCACTCACTTGTGGTCCTTTCCCTGGAAACCCCCATTACAAACACATGGCTGAAGAAGGCTGGAAATAGGGCCAGCCCATTACCTATTAATTCTTAATAAACTGATGGATTATAACAATACTTGGATGATGAAAAAGGATGGGTAGACAAGATCCTGTCTGTACCTAAGATCCAATCTGAATGAAAGCCAAGAAGCTGAAATGATACACCGGAGACCTGAGGAGACAGTGGGTGTCCATTTATACTAAACCCAGACAGATCTGAGTGGGGGACTCCCTGGCCACGTCTGAGGGGCTCCCTGTGTTTCCAGCCTGACCCAAAGCAATAGGCTTAAACAGGTGCTGTTACCAAACCCTTCTGTAGGCTTGTGCCCAAAACTTTTACGTCTGCCTCTATCTGTCTTTACAGCTCATATTATCTCACCCTAGGTCTGAGAATCAAGCCTCAAACCACTTTGTCATCTACTACAGGAGGATCCTAAGGTTATATTCTAGAAAGGACTATAGATGAGACAACCCAGGAGCTAGTTGGGGAAATCAGTTTCATCTTAAGCGCCATCTTTAATGGATTGGCTGTTTGGAAGGCTGTGTTGCAGACTCTGAAGCTTTGTCCAAGCCCAGTGGGAAAGAGGCAGTAATTGATTAGTGATGTTTTCCACAGACACGGGCAGTAGGAGTGAGAGCAGCAAATGTGTCTAACATTTGCCACATCTGAGAGAAGTTCTCTGTCTTTCTAATGTAGGCTAGAATTTCCCATCCTTGCAATTAGTTAACTGCCTGCAGCAAAGCTGTGAGACAGGCAAAGTCTCTGCCTCATGAAAGAAGCAGATTATGGGCAGGACTTGGAGAAATTAACCTTCAGATGCAACTTCATGAAGATGCATGTGGTTTCCAGACACACTTCATTGTCATGGCGGGTCTTACCAACATTCTCTCTTTCCTGATCAGCCTGAGACATGAACACTTAAGTTCATTTTTAACTCCTGGTTTCTAGGGTTGGCTCCTTTCCTAATATCTTTCTATGCACATGCTCAGTATAATTCTCTAATAACCCTCCATGCCCTGATCAAAATCTGCCTTCTCTAAGGACCTCAAAAATGTTCTCTAGGGGCCTTTATGTTCTCTAATCTTGGCACGGTCGGTAATGTCCCTTCACACGTATTTATTTCAATCCCTTCACTTTGCAAAGGAGAAGTCTGAGATGTAGAAAAGGCAAGAGATTTTTGAGAGACCACCCAGCGATATAGTAATAGGAGAGCAGTGGTGCTGACTCCTGACTCCTAGCCCAAGTCTTCCCAGTGTGATGTGTGTGACGGATCTGCTTCCAAGACCAGCACCAGAGAGCAAGTCCATTCCTGTAAGGTAACACCTGATACTTATGACACACTGTATGACATATTCGTACTGTCATAACCACAGTGGGAGCCCCTAGGCAAAGACTTAAGCTATGTACCCTCGAGAGGTCCTGGTATGTCTGGGGAACCACTGGGGAAAACCATCATGCTTTAAATTTCATATAGTCCAAGAACTCACAACTGAGTCCAAGCCAGAACTTTGAGGCTGAGATCTAGGATATATAAGCTATCAGGAATAAAGACTGCCTCTGAATCCCTCAGCCAGCTCATCTTAAGGTAGAGAAATAACACTGAGGGAAAGTTCATGAACTATGTTTGTTCACTTGATGTCTTTTTTCCCAGGTGGCATGCAAAGACATTTGAATTCTTTTCAAAATCACTTGTTTAACTGTCTAGGTGTTCGTCGTGTGGGCAGGAATCAGGTCTATCTTCTTGATCACAGAGACCCCATCCCCCTCCCAAGTGTCTAGAACAGAACCAGGCATGTGGCTGGTGTGGATGAGAGAACACATGAATCTTTGGGGAGAAGATGTGTGGGTTACATAGACTATAGGGGAAGAGACCTGATGCTGGATATAATCTAGGATTAGTTCAGAAACAGATCATGGGAAGCCCGTGGCATTGTACTGACATTGCACTATGACCACACAAAAGCCAGAGTGTGGTGGGAAAAAGAATGGATTCAAGATGCAGTCTGCCTGGGTTCCCATCCCACCTTTAACACAGGCTCTGACAAGTCACTTAACCTTCCTATCACTCAGCTTCCTCATCTACCTCCTAGAGTTAAAAGGATTAACTGAGTTAATGTATAAAGTGTTTGGAATGGTTCCTGAATTCTCTAGACTGTTTTTTGGGTTTCTTTTTTTTGAGTTTTACTTTATTTTATTTTTTATACAGCATGTTCTTATTAGTTATTGATTTTATACACATTAGTGTGTATATGTCAATCCCAATCTCCCAATTCATCCCGCCACCACCAACCATCCCCCATCCCCCTGCCCCCTGCCCCCGTTTTCTCCCCTTGGCGTCCATAAGTTTGTTCTCTACATCTGTGTCTTTATTTCTGTCTAGGCTGGTTTTGGGAGGCTATTTAACAAGATTCAATACTAAAGAAAAATGAAAAGGACCTGATAGAGTAGCAATAGAAATTTACCTATTTGTTCTCCAGCATTATTGGGGTGACAATTCTAATTTTAGTTTAGAGACTGGCCCCTTCATCATCCTGTCTTCAAGGTTTGGGAGGAGCAGGGGGTGAAGCACATAACCCAGAGTATCTTCTTTCCAGGCTGCAGTTAAGGATGGGTACATATCCTAAGTCTATCTGATCAGGAAAATTCTCCAGATTATATGACTATGACCACCTAGGACTCCTTTCCACTGGATGTAAAGCTGGAAAGAGCAGCTAGCAGCCACTTTACAAGAGAAGGACAGTCTGCCTGGGGATGGAAACAAAACAGAAAACACATTTATTCAAGTTGAGAGGCTATATATATATATATATATATATATATATATATATATATGACATCATTTGACCCCCTCAATTGAGCCACATCTAAAGGCTGTTACTCATGGAGTTTTCAGTTATATGAGCCAATAAATTTCCTTTTTGCTTAAGCCAGTTTGGATTGGGTTTTCTGTGCCTTACAACTGAAAAAGTCTTCGGTTACAGATACCTATGAGTTTAAGAGCAATGTCTGAGACTTTGGCTTTGGATACCACTTGTAAGAGTTACTGCCAAGCCTAACACCTTGAAGTGATTAATAGCTCATCAAGACTTCGGGTAGTTTATTCCACCTCTGGGGCACTCTATTTCTTGCTGTGGGAAAAATGGGAATGATAAAACCAACCTTAGGGGTTGCCTTAAGAATTAAATGATAAAATATATAGAAAATGCCTAACATGGTGGCCTCCATATTTTGGGGCTCTCAGTTAATGTCTAGGAAGATTTCCCAGAAATGTGGGAGTTCATATGAAAATACATTTGTAATTCAGATCATAATTACTTCTACAGGAGTTTTAACTGACAAGATAACAGAAGAGTATGCTGAAATTAGGGTGTGTACTTGATGAAGGGTGGAAGTTTTTTAAAAAAAACAAAAAAGCAAAGGAGACAGGATGCAAATTATTTTCCTTCTAAGAGTGTAACCAAATAATAACAAAGCATGATGGATTTATCATCAACAAGTTTTATATTCTAAAGCAGTATTTGTCAAATTTTCCTAGGAAATTAAATAGATAGTATACTGGTTTGTAACACAGATTCATGGACCCCACCTCAGACTTGTCAATTAGAATATCTAGGGAATAAGCCTGAGAATCTGTATTTTGTAACCACTAGCCAATGTAAGTTTGGGAAAATGTAATATTCAAGATGTTTCAGGCATATCATGCAACTTTTCTTCCCACTACATCTCTGATAAGCTAAAGGTGGTGTCACCATTTTAGAAATTAAGTAAACAAAAGGAAGCTGTGCAATTTTGTTAGCACCAGGAAAAGTTGTAGAGGCTGGAAACTTGTTAGCTCCAACTTTTGATTGTGTACCCAGATTCTCCAGAAAGGAGAGTGGAAAATGCACTGTGTCCAAAGATGCTCATTACGATGATATCTAAGTTAGGAAAACTGGAAAACACCCTTGAGCTAGACGTCATGATGCCCTACCCAGATGGCGCTGCAGGGACCTGTAAGACAGCCCTCAGCTATCTGCCCTCTTTGAGAATTTCCTCACCAGAAGATAACTGCCGTATCTGACATTATACCCCATAGCCAACAAGTGATGGATATGGTGTATGAAGCCCCTGTCTTCATGCCCCAGCTTGAGACAATTCTGCAAGACCATCCCCGCCTCAAACATCTTCCGGGGGTCAGCTTCCCCCTCTGTCCAATCCTGCTTTCTATCCCTACCTTCCATGGGGGTTGCGCCCTCAAGAACACTCTGTAATCAACCTTCTGCTGCTAATCCCTTTCTTGGCGCCCACTTTCCCTGACAGTCAAAGGGAACAATCCTCCAGATTTAGAAATGTGGAACTAGTTACATACATCATTTTCTAGCCATTGGATGGAATACTTTGTGGCCGTTCTGTGAAGAAAATTAATATGAAATATAAGTGAAAAAATATAATTGATGAAAGCACACGACAAAATTCCATGGAGGTCATAATTACTGTTACGTAAAATTTAGCCACAGGGATGGGTCCGGAAAGAATGCACAAAAACTAAAGAGTTGTTTGGGATGGAGAGGGAAGGTGGGTTATTTGAGATTTATTTTGAAGTGTTTGCCATCATTTCCATTGCAGAATGAAAGACAGAAAGGTACACTGAAGAATGAATCACATATTAATCTGATAAAGAGAAGTCTAAACAATGTCAGTAGCGCGTATCCTATCTTGTGGAGAGTACTGCATGGGGAGAAGAGTTGGATCACATTCTTATTGTTATGGTCCTCTGTCCTGTTGCTGTTATGTTCTCTCCTGGTTGGAAGATGGGGGTCGGGGTGGAGGGTGGGAGGAGCTGGCTTAGGCAACCAAGCAGGAAAGCTCAGCCCCATGACTGCCTGCCAGGTAGGTCTGCAGGAAAACTGTACCATCTACCTTGCTCACCTCTTTGTTCTAGCATCATATACCCTTTCTAAGTTTGCTCACAAAGTTACTCCAACTTATCCATCACAGCATCTGTAAGTGCCCTCATTCTGAAAAGCAAAATCGAACTTAGAACAATTCTTGCCCTTAGTCCTCTGGACCAGGGACAATTCTGGGTCTTTTTCTGTAGTCTCCCAGACTTTAGTGGGGTTCAGCCCTAGTTGTGTGCAGAGCTGACCTGTTCATCAATTCATCCTGAATCAGCTTCCTTCCCTTTCTTATCTCACTTCTTCACTCCCCTACTTCCTTCCTGTATGGTCAGGCCACTCAAAATGGCTATTCTCTTGCTCTCTGTACATCCCTGGCCTGACCAGTGCCTGCTTCACCTACACCCCGCTCACGTGACTGACCTTCCTACATCCTTGCCCCCAGCCCCAGCTAGTGATTGTTCTTATCAAAGGGGTGGTGAGAGGTGTGCCCCTCTGCTGGTTTCCCTGGTAACTAATGAGCCCACCTGACATCATAACTGGCAATTTCCCATCCCCCACCCCAAGCAAAAACTGTCTCCATGTCCTGCCCACCGTCCACCGCACACGGTGGGGTGTCACTCCAGGACCTTGCTTCAGACATTTAAGACACCCCATCCATTAAACCACTGATGTCTCTGTTGCTCTTTCTTCAGTCTTAAAGCTGGGCAAGTACAGGGCTTGCAAGCCTGGGGGGTGTAGCTCAACACTTCCCAACTCCCAGATTAACCTCTCTACTCAAATTCTTGTCTCAGCATCTCCTTTTGGGGGAACCCAGCCTAAGCCAATCTGCCCCCTTTCTTCCCTCATACCCCGTGTTACTAAAATGACACCCTTTGGGGTAGCAGACATTCACCAAACGTTGCTAACAACAACAAGGAGATGAGATTGCACTGAATGCCAAGTGAATGACCAAACATTCCTTGGCTGCCCTTGACACAGGGAATTTCTCAATGGTCTGTTTTCTCTCCCGAGACCCTGATGGACTGGCCTCTTCTAGAGCTTTCTTCCCTTTCTCAGTCTTCCTCACCTCTCCTCTCTTTTCTTCCAGGTGGCCTATGGAAATATAAAAATTATCCCCACCCATCGAGGCTATGCCTGGGAAACCTAAGTGAAATAAACATACCCCTTTCAACAAATTATCATCCTTGGGTTTCCTAAAAGAAAAGCTATACCTATTCTTGAGTTGAAAGCAATCATTTTTGTCTTAAACACAGTTTTTTCTACCTGTTTAGCATCTTTGGTATTAGCCTTTACTAGGCTCGCAGAAATGCCCCCTTTCTATGAATTCAATGACCATTCAATCTCTGACCCCAGGAGACAGCCACTCTCTTTCCCTGGAGGCATCGTCTCCACCAGATGATGATGACAGCCTCTCACTGAGCACCTTTCCCCAGAAGACCCTTATTAGTGGTACTCCTCTGGCAATGCCCTCTCTGGTGTGCCCTGCTCCCCCCACCCCCCAGTATTTCCCCTGGGAGCTGAGTTCATCAGAGGAGAAGCTCAAGAAAGATTAAGAGAGGCACACCCTCGTGTGCCAGTTTCTCAAAAAATTAAACATAGACTTAGCATGGACCCAGCAATTCCACTTCTGGGTCTATACTCCAAAGAATTAAAATCAGGGACACAAATGGATATTTGTACACCCATGTTCATAATGTTATTTACAGTAGCCAAAAGGTGGAAGCAGTGCAAGTGCCCATTAACAGATACAGGGATAAACAAAATGTGGTCTGTACATAAATGGAATATTATTCAGCCATAAAAGGAAGGAAATTCTGACACATGTTACAACATGAACCTCGAAGACATTATGCTAAGCGAAATAAACAGGTCACAAAAGGACAAATACAGTGTGATTCCACTTATCTGAAGTACCTCAAGGAGTCAAATTCATAGAGACAGAGAGTAGAATGGTGGTTGCCGAGGGCTGTGGAGAAGGAAGAATAAGGAGTTTAATGGGTACGGAGTTTCCGTTTCAAAAGATGAAAAAGTTCTGAAGATGGATATTGGTGATAGTTGCACAACAGTGTGACTGTACATAATGCCATTGAATGGTACGCTTAGAAAATGGTTTAAATGGTCAATTTTATGTTATGTATATTTTACCACGGCTTAAAAAATAAAAATAAATGGGAAAAAAAAAAAAAAAGAGGAAGGCACACTCTCTTCACTGCTTCTACTCCTCAGTAAGCTGGTGACCAAAAATAGACCCCCAGCATTAGCACTGTGCCTGTCTTCTTAATTGTCTTGTTTTAGATGCAGATGTTTTTCACTTACAGACAGTGTTTTTGGGGGACTAGGAATACAGAATGTGCTGGTGTGGCATTTCTGAACCCAGTAAAACTTTGATTGGTTTGAATGGCGGTGCTTGGCTAGAGATAAACATCAAACCCAGGAAAGCTGCAGCCCTTTTCTTTTCCACAAGCTCTAACTTAACAAGACCTCTTTCAAGCAGGGATGCCTGTGGAATCAAGCATTTTCTTTGTTCCCTGAGATACTATTTTTTAATGCCTATGAGGAATGCGTGTGTGTTTTCTCTTTCATTTTTTTTTTATTTTTAAATGTTTTTTAAAAACGGCTTTTTGCCTACCTAAGGTGAAAAAGCAGAAATGATCAGTGACTTAGTTACTGCTTGAGTCTCAGAAGGGATGAGGAGGGAGGCAGCCTGGCAGAATCTCTTAGCCGAAATACCAAGGAAGAAGCACATCCCGTAGCCCTTCCTGTTCATCTCTGCCCTTGCCCCTTGCTCTCACTCTTGATCACGGCTGTTCTTCAAAGACTCTGGGGACCAGTCAGGATCCAAAGAAAAATGAAATTAGAGGGGTTCCCCTTAGGAGAGGGCTGGGTCTCTTAAGTGGAAGGTCCTGGGTTTGACTCCGAGCTCTGTTACTGAAGCCGAATCCAGCCTCCGTACCCCAACACTGAATTAAATCTTGGAGACAGAGTTTTGGGTGAAGTAGAAAAGAATAGTTTTATTGCTTTTCCAGGCAAAGGGGACCACAGGAGGCTGACGCCCTCAGAACTACGTGTCCCAACCCGGGCGTGGCGGTGGGCGGTGGCTGTGAGGGGTCTTACAGTCCAGAGGCAGGGTTGCTGGTAAGAATCAGGGTGCAGGCAAGACCTGCATTCCTTCAATCCAGAGACCATCCGGCATCAGGTGATGATGGGTGAACTGTGACCTTCTCTGGAATGAAGAGTGTTTCATCAAGTCTTCCTTTTGGTGGGAGTTTTAGTTCTGCAGAAGAGCTCAAAGATAATGCTATGTGTATCCCTTGAGGGGGAGCCAGGGCCCTGCCCCCAAGGCTGCACTATTGTTTCTGGACTGTCCCTCCCTTATCTCCACATCCCCTCCCTTCCTTGATTAGTAACTGTTTGAACCTGCCCTTTGGAACTCAGAGAAGGGGACACAGAAAGGCTTTTGTGCCCAGGAGCCCCACAGGGTCCTGCTCTGTTTCATTACTTACTAGTTTTCTGACTTGATTGATGTGCTAAGTTCCAGTTTCAGCATCTGTAAAATGGGAGTAATAATAGTATCTACTTTACAATGTCGTGGTGAAGATTAAATGAGATAATAATGGGGACAAAGAATGTCGACTGCTGTATCAGTAAACAAAGGATGTTTCAAGCCTTCAGCCACTGTAGCCCCTGGCTGAGCACCCTGAGGGGATTCAGGATGGGGGGAAAAAAACAGGATAGTGGCCCTAGATAGTTAAGGTGCATATCAAAAGAATTAGCCCAGACTCTTGCATCTTCCCATACAAAGAAAAGGGCTAAATTCATTAACTTGAGGTGTCTGGTTTCTCTTTTTTTTTTTTTTTTTTTTTCTTTTTTATAATAAGAGCAGAGAGGTTTTTTGTTTTTGTTTTTATTTAATTAATTATTTATTTATTTATTTATATTTTTGGCTTGTTGGTCTTCGTTTCTGTGCGAGGGCTTTCTCTAGTTGCGGCAAGTGGGGGCCACTCTTCATCGCGGTGCGCCGGCCTCTCACTATCGCGGCCTCTCTTGTTGCGGAGCACAGGCTCCAGACGCGCAGGCTCAGTAGTTGTGGCTCACGGGCCTAGTTGCTCTGTGGCATGTGGGATCTCCCCAGACCAGGGCTCGAACCCGTGTCCCCTGCATTGGCAGGCGGATTCTCAACCACTGCACCACCAGGGAAGCCCTGGTTTCTCTTTAATTAACAGTAATCTTTTTGATGTTCTTAGTACCTGTTTATTTATTTATTTATTTTTGCAAAAACGCCTATATATCCTTGTTCCTCCCTTACCTCTTTGCAGCAGACCCTCAGAGCCATCTGAGAGGCTGACTCCTGGGCTTTGGTCCTCAATTTGTCTGCTGAACAAAACATAATTCTCAGCTTCTAGGTTGTGCATTTTTTCTCAGTCAACAGTAACGAGAAAGCACCTAGCACACACCATGGCACACAATAACATCTCAGTAAAGTTTAGTTCTTGTGATAGAAAGGGCATTTTACATTAGTAACTCCTGATTCTGAAGAGGAAAAGAAGAGCTTACAGTTGATCATGGAAGAAAGATTCTGTGCTCAGAATTTGAAAAATCCAAACGTGCCCTTTAAAAACACAGCTCACCCCGAAGTCTGCTAAAGAGATGTCCAATGGAATATAAGGAGGTATATCTTATTTTCTAAAGGGTTACCTCATCCCTGAAGTTTGGCAATAGTGATTTTCCACACACAGGCAAGAATTTTATAGATTCCTTTTAATAACGATCTGCCAGGATCAGTAACAGTGACAATATATCGTTTCATGACTCCAAATTCAACTCTTCTTAAAAGTACTGGAGCAAAATGCCAGCCAAGTGTGGGATTTACTGATTTAGCTGTGGAGGAAAGAAATTCGGCAGATCAGATCAATACAGCCAGTAAAAACAAACTGCACAATCCCCATTTTCTGCCGGAGGTCTGTAAGTGAGGGCATTAGATGAGATACCTGAATTATTCCTGAACACTTCATCTTGAGTGGCTGGAAATGGTACTTTACAACCATTACAGGGAAAGACTATGATTTTAGGTCAGCATGATTAAATTAAACATCCTGTACAAAAAAGTTATAGTTAACATTTTGGGGGGTCCAAAAATTAGAATCCATAAGAGAATAGTTTTAATCAGTCAGAGTGAAGGGACAAACCCAAACTTCCAATTAATTAGTTCAATGACTTTTAGGAACCACGTCTCCTGCAATAAGAAGATATAAATTTAGAATATAATTTTTTTGGACAACTGGCAGCCATATATGGAAGCATGATTACTCATGACTGCTTTTAAAACTATTTTATCATGGTCATCACCATTATCATTGTACTTTTACTAATAATGATACTTTAGCACAAGAGCAATTTCCCTTTTGTCCACCTAGGGAACTAGCCATTTCGAAGATCTGACATGTACTATTGATAAGGGTATAAATTAGTGGTTATTTCGAAGGACAATTTAGCCTTGTCCATTATAATAGAAAACCCATATTTGCTTCAACCCAAGAGTACTACTGCTAAGTAACTCTCTGAGAAAAATATTCACGAATGTGGCCGAAAAATGAAAACAACCCATGTGGTTCAGTGAAGCGTTGTGTGTGCAAATGAAAACATGGATATAATGCGAATGCCCTTCATTCAGGGAATGGTAAAATAAGCTGTACGTGTCCACAATGTTAAACATTTGGCAACAATTAAAACAAATGAAATAAGTATATACCCATAGACGTGAGACGATATCTATAATCAGCAGAATATGTTTAACAACTGGCTCTCCAGGGAAAAAAAAGCCCTGATTTGCAGTGTTTGCTGCTTCCCATGGTGTAAATATTCCCACCGTGGCCAGCTTCAAGCTATCGACGTGATGCTATTGAATGTGGAGTTGGAAAGAGGTGCCTGCGTTGGCTCTCATGAGTGGGTAATGCTCAGCTCCAGTATCTCACTGTCAGTATATTGTTATGCAGGGAGATATGTGCAATATACTATATAACTAAACCACACATCACTGTGCACTTTTCTGTGTACATACACATCAAACTGGACAAGTGGATCACCTCTGGGTAGGGAAGCGAACCTGCTAGTGGAGAGGATGTTAAATAATGACTTCCGATTTGTATTATTTGAACACTTTTAAGCTGAAAATGTATTAACTGTGTTTTTGAACTACATTTAAAAGAATAATGGCAATTATATGGACCATGTCCTTGAAAAGGTAGATGAGATTTTGATAAATTGGCCTGAGACAGGCTTGAACTCAGAGGGATTGACAGACAAAAAGATGGAAAGAGATTGGATTCGATTAGAGATAGATTAGATAGATTAAGAGATAGATAGTATAGATTGATAGATTAGGTTAGATTAGATTGATAGGTAGATTATAGATGGATAGATAGATAGATGAGCTAGATTGAATAGATTAGAGAGAGAGAGAGAATTTTGAGGAGCAAGGAGGAGAGGGAGAAAGAGACGGAGAAGTATGGGAGCCCGTGGGTGATGTGCAGGATTGTCCTGGTGGGGCTGGGGGTTGATTGAGGTACTAGACAGTAGAATGTCTAAGAAGATGGAGGAGAAGGGGAGGCTAGAGCTGGGAAAGGGAACTCAGGTAGGAAGAAAGGTCAAGTCCGGAGCCTTTTGTGGATCAGCCTAGTAAGGGAGGAGAAGAGAAGAGAGGGTGGGGGGCAGCCTCATATTATGTTCACCTTGGGGGGCAAGTGCAGTAAGCACTGTGTTGCTCTATAGGGGATGCAGGAAGGTAGGGGAGGGGGAGACCCTTGACCTGTTGGTGTGTCCTCTAATTGGGTGGTGAGGAGGGCTGAGCTGATGCTTTACAAATCAGGAGCTGAGGTCATCTGCTGACAGCAGCAAGGGTGAGGAGCTGGGATACAAGGTTTGGGGAAAGTGGGAAAGGTTTGAAATAGTCCTTGGGAAGAATAGGTATGTGGGCTGAGCCATTGTGCAATTGCAGGAAGTGTTAAGATACAGTCTGAGTTAGGGGGTATGAATTTATATTGAAACCAATTTTCTGTTCTATGTAACCTTGTCTGGTTTTGGGACCCTGGCGCAGACATGAGGAAAGGAAATAGGTGTGTTCATTAGGCAGAGGAATACAGATTCACAACTCTATCTCTCACTTACAGTGAGACATCATTTATCATGTCTAAGCCTCGGTTTGAACATCTGCAAAAGGGGGAGAATAACACATACCCCACGGTTCTGCATTCTTGGGCTGCAAGAGAACCCAAGGAGACAGCAGAGGTAGGAGACCTCTAGGTGTGACATAAATGTGCTGAGCGTGTCTTAAAGTACCAGGGCTCAGGCCACGTCTGCTGTCTCTGAAGTCCTAATAAATCTCAGTGGAAGATAAAAGGTCAGTCAATAATGGAAGGCAACTAAGTGAACGTGACCCAGTCCACGCTCAAGGCAGGAGAAATTCCCGACAAGTGGTGTTCCGAGAAGTGTTTGACTTCACTCAGAGGCACCAGAGAAGATGACTCTTCAGAAATACAGGGGAGGAACACAGGGCTTAGGCTCCCAGATTGGCCAGCAGAAGTCAACAGACCCTTATCCAATTCCTACATCAGGTCTGAGAGAGAAGTTTGAGAAAAGTGACACTCAGAGCTCTTGCTTCCATTCCCAGTGAGCTAAGGTGGCGTCCTAGCCTCTGCCCAAGTTCCTTCTATACAGGGGAAACCTAGTCATGATATTAAAAAATCTCCTAGTATGTAACATGCATCACAATTATAATGATTAGTACACCCATCAAAATACCTGGAATCGTCCTTCATAATAAATCCTGGGTGAATGTTCAAATCAGACCCAAATAGTAAAGGGTGTTTCATAACTGGTTGATCATTACCTACACACCCCCTGCCATACACACTGACTGTTTTTCTGTTCTTTGAACACACTGTGATCTTTTCTACCTCAGTGCCTTTAAATTTGTTATAACATTTGCCTAGAATATTCTTCCTTCATATTTTCCCAGGTCTAGCTCATCTCCATCTTTCAGGTCCCAGCTGAAATGCCTTTGTGTGGGTATCAGTGTAATTGGGGCTAAACAATGGCATGTCTTGGATATGGCACTAAGGAGCTCGGACATCATCCTGAAGGCAACGGGGGAGATTTGACAGATTTTTGAGCAGAAGAGAGATTTGCTTGAAACAGAGCTTTAGATAAATTATTTTTGTGGTGTTTTGTAGGATGAATCAAAAAGGGACAAGATCAAAGGCAAGAAGACTAATTACAAGGCCATTGCAAAAGTCTAAATGAGATATGAAGATCAAAAATAATGATGGGGAAGAACAATTGAAGCAAGACTTATGAATCAGTAAATGAATAAACATGCATAAACACACACACATGATTTTTGCACACATGCCTCAAACACAGAACATCCCTAGATCACAGCACAAGGAGAAAAGATGTCCAACAATGTGAAATGTGAAAATACGTGATGAGATCTGCACCTTGCAGGTTTCCATTGGGTTTTTGGATTTTAGGTCCACTCAGCATTGAGTGGGAACAGGGCAGAAAGACAGATCATCATTCCCTTCCTTTAATCTACACATGAAGAAGTCAGGTTTGCATCTGGAAATCAGCTCGTTATTGATCTTAACCTTGTTAATATTCATGAAGCTCATCAAGAGGTAGGAGATTTTAACACGGTGGCCCCCACACTCTAAATCAATTCTCATTGATTTCAATAGGCTTCGTCCATCCAAACATTGACATTGTCCCCTCCCATGAAAACCTGTTCCCAAGGTCCTTTGGAACACATGAGTGGTAAAAGAAGCTGGTCAGCCTTGCCTGCCATTGTCTGGACTTTGGGAGCACTCAGAGTGGAGAGAGATGATAAATATTTGAGCTGCATCTTCTCCTCTTTGGGGCTACATGAGGCTGACTGTCTTCTAAATCCATTCAGTCACAAAGCCATGCTCCCCTCAAGTCCCAGCTACCCAGAGGGAAGATAGAGCCCTTCCTACCTTTAGGCACATGTCAATTTGGGGACAAGGTTGATTTTTCCAAAAGCTTAGATGCTACCTGTCCTTAAGGGCCTCTTACAAGTTCAGATGACAACCCACTCTGTCCTCAAATACAATTGAGCTCAGAGCAGAATCTCACAACCAAACCCATAGCTCTGGCTCAGAACACTTTACTCTCCTCAACCTGCCTAAGGAAAGGGCTGAGCCATTGCTCACAGCAATGGTTTCCTTTGAAGGGCTGGGAACCCAATTCAGGTGACTTTTATTTTGTTAATACCTTTTCCTCATTTTTTCTTTTTATTTCTATATTTTTATATTTGTTATTAGGTTTGTGTTTTATTTTATTAATGAAAGTATTTGCCTCATGTACCAGGAAAATGTCCAAATGGTGAGTTGTAAGGCAGCATTAGCTCCTGATTATACTACAAGGAAGAAGAGTTATAACTGAACTTGGTAAAGCTTGTGAACACCAGCCACATGACAAGAAACTGAAGGTAGTTTCTGGCCAACAGCCTGCAAGAAAATGATTTCTGCCAACAAATACATAAGCAGATTCTTCCCCAGATGAGCCTCAGATGAGACTCTAGCCCTGAATGGCAGCTTGATTGCAGTCTTGTAAGAACCCAGCTGAACCCTGCCTACACTCTGTACCCACAGAAACTGTAAGATAATAAATGTGTGTTGTTCTAAGCCACTGAGTTGTGATAATTTGATATGCAGTAATACATAGCCAACAACATGCTTGTGTAGTTTACATTGCTGAAGGCGTACCACAATTTAGTAGGTGAGATATCAAATATCAGGTCCACCAAGAATCAATTATCAAACTCAACTTATTAAGAGAGTTTGGTAGATACTTGGCACTGACTTTACATATTCTAATCCCCCCCAAACGCTACGAGGTGTATACAATCATTATCCGCATTTTGCAGATGAGGAGACTGAGCTACAAAGAAGTGAACTAGCTTTCCCAGTGCTACCCAGATTTATAATCATGGAGCATTGCTTCAAACTGGGTCTATCTAACTGCAAAGGATGCTTTTAAACATTGAACTGTCTCAGGTGCTAAAACCACACCACAGAGTGTGTGGCCCAAAAAAACAGATCAGGTAGGCTTTTGCCTATGTAGATATTTGTGCTAGCCTTGATGATCTACGTATTATAGATGAGGAAACTGAGGCTCATGGATTTCAAACGTTTCATCATAGGTCACCTACACTGGATGGCACCAGGATTGGAATCTGGGTCAGTTAACATCAAAGCCCATGCCATTTCTAGTTCTTTCACTGCTTTCTTGCTCTGTATAAAAGTATAGCCTGAACCTCCCCTTTATTTTTATTTATCATTCCAATTTAGCAAACTCCTCTGAACTGTTCTTTCGTGCATTCATCAAACATTTACTGAGCATTTGCTTTGTGTCAAGTACATTTCAGGCCTTGGAAATACAAAGATAGATAAGACAGCACCTTTGTGTATGTTGTACTGGAGATTATTCTAGCAGCCAAGGTTCATCTATGTTTTTGCTGTTGTAACATGGTACCTGGAACTTAGTAGATGCTATTATTTTTTAATCAGTGGCTCTGCACGTTATTGGAGGGAAAGCCTCTTTTGCTCCTGCTTTTGGCAGCTGCCCCTTTAACTCCACAAGGGAGTGTTCCCTAAATATGCCACTGATTTTCACACCTCCAGACATTTTCCTATGATCCTTTTTCCCGCTTTCCACCCAGATTGCCCTCTCAATCCTTCTTTGCCTGTCTGCATAACTCCTGCTAACCCTTCAAATCCTTGGAATGACACCACCTTCTGCAGCAGGTACTCTGTCCTTTACCAGCACAATTAATCCTGACTTGGTCACTTTTCCCCCAGCAATTTCACACATTTGATTAGAGTATCTAACATATTCCATTATGGTTATTAGTTTTCGAATTTCTTTCCTCTGTCAAGCCGAGAGTACTTTGCAAATCCAGCTCCCAACTCAGCACAGAGTAACAGCTCAACGAATGCTGGATGAACTGAATTCAGTTCATTCATTCCACAAATATTTACAAATCCCATCCTCTGTGCCAGGAATGAGATTCGGGGATTCAGCAGTGAACAAAATACGCAAAAATCTCTGCCCACTTGGAGCTGATATTGTACTGATTCCACTTGGGATGCCTGGTTCTATTGGATCCTGTTGGCCAGGTTTTAATTAGCTTCCTTTGTACTGTCTTTCAGTCTGATGCCAGCCCCTGGCTACGTGACTTGGGATTTATTTTGGGAAGCCAGTTTGTGCAAACATCTCTCCAAGCCCTGGGAAATCCTCGGAAAGTCTTTAAATCGAGGAGACCATGTTGTTAACAGACACACCAGCGCAAATCTGTCCAAATGAAGTTGTCTTCTCAGAAGCAGCCCCTGCGGGAAGCCATGCTCTCAGTGAGGCTGCCAATGCTTGGACTATTTTTGGACTCTTATTTTGGAGCTGTACATGGGATTTACAGCCCATTTGTGAACAGACTCAATGGGGGGAAATGTCCCTTTTCAAGGCTTCATTTGCCGCTAAATAATGCCTAGCCGTGTTTCATAGATGAGACAGGGAATGAGCTCACCAATCCAGCTTTGTGGAAGCCAGAAGGAGAAAAGGAAAAACCAGAAATGCATGCAGGTGTGTTTACTAGGCAGTGATACCATCTCTTAGCAGATGTTACCCACACAGCAACCTATACCCTGATCAGTAACCTCTCTTCCCTGGTTACAATTGATTTATCCATTCCCCACTTGTTGTCATTGATGTATTGATATGTATTGGTATTGATAGGATGTCACTGATATATGTCACTGTTGCAGTTGGTGAATCCAATGTTCCTTATTCACAAGCAGCGCTTCCGTGAGTATTTGTGCACATGTGCAAAAGATTATTGAGGGTAAATACCCAGCAATTGAAGTTTCAGGTCATAAAGTGTGCACATATTCAATCTGACCCATTATTGCTAAACTGATCTCCAAATGAGATGTACTCACTTACAGTCATTCTGCAGTTTGTGAGAGCATCCCTTTCTTCACGTACTCAGCGAAAATCGGCATCACATAATGGGTGGGAAATGGTATCTCATTTTAACTTGGTATCTATGACTTATTAATGTGTTGAGCAGTTTTTCCTATATGCGTATTGGCTGTTTGATTTTCATATTCTGTACATCCTCTGTTTGTATCTTTTGTCCATTTTTTTCTAGTGGACTATTTGTCTTTATATTATTGATTTATAGGAGTGCTTTCTATATTCCGGATAGAAACTTTTTGTCAGTTATTTATACAAATGTCTGTTGGCATATGGAAGACTTTACTTCATTTAGTCAAATTTATCAATTTTATCCTTTATGTTTTGTGTTTTTTATTTTTTTTTAAAAAACCCAACAACCTCTTTACTCCAAGATCACAAAGATATTCTCATAAATTTTCTTCTAAAAATTCTATTATTTTGTATTTATTACTTAAAAATTTGATGTTTGTATATGGTCTAAAGTAGGGACAAATGTTCTTTTTTTCTTATTCTATAAATATAGCCATTTTCCCCACAGCATTTACTGAATAAAACATTCCCCTTCACTACAACTCTTTGTTATGCTGCCGCTGTTTTTCACCAAGTTTCTATGTGTGTTTAAGGGCTTTTTCTGCACTGTCTGTTCTGTTCCTTTGATTGATTTGTCTATCTCAGTATCACATTTACACTGCTTTAATTACCATAGCTTTAAAATAAATACTGCTGTATGGAACAGCAAGCCCCCCGCTTCTTCACAAGCATCTTAGCTATCTCTGGACCTTTATTTTTCCAGGAATATCTTAGGATTAGTTTTGTCAAGTTCCACTAAAAAGAAACAAACAAACAAAAACCTGTTTGGATTTGATTCAATTTTCTTTGCTTTAAATTGACTTTGTTTTTCAAGAAAAGATAAAATATTCCTTTAGGAAAAGGAAGTAGGAGAAGCACCTTTGGGTTTTAGGATATTGGAACCAGGAGTTTCCTTTGGTCCCTGTGCTACCATGAGAGACTTTCTCAGTGTCACCATCACATCCCCACCCTGGATGCCAGGCTGATGGGGTCACCCGGCATGTGGACACATCAGCAGCTTGCCGCTGGGCTCCAGCTGCAGCGGTCCTGCCCCTCCCAGGGCCTAGCCCCAAACTTGACTCTCAGTGTGACACCTCCCTGCCAAGGTCCTGAATCCCATTCAGCATCCCCCATCCTTGCCTCAGCTCATGCCCTCGCCTGCTCCCCCTTACAGTATCACATCAATGTCCTAATTATTCTCCCCAAAGTATCAAGCCCACCAATCCCCTCATCACACTGTTTCCAGACTGGTCTTCCAAAAAGTTGGTCATGACATCTCTCCAGAGATGCTGGACCTGACTTCTCAGAGCTGGGCTTATACAGTAGCCATTCATTCTAAGGACCATTTAAATGTATGTCTTAATGAATTACAATTCAAAAAAATAAAAATTCATATTAGCCACATTTCAAGAGCTCAGCTCCTCAGTAGCCATACATGGCTGCCATCACACCTACATTTCTACCATCACAGAAGGTTCTAGCGGGCCAGCCCACAGAGACTCGCAGCATCTCTGGTTCCCCAGAGTAAGAGCCAAACGCTGTACATGACACCTATTGCTCCTGCCCTCATAGTCCCCACCTGCCCGTTTCTCTCCCTGCCTGCCTGCTTGGATTACCATCTGGACATTTTCTCAGCCCTCCTAGCACCTTAGACCTTCCTGATCTGGGCTCTGGGTCAGTCTGTCCCTGTAGCTTAGAAGGCCCTTCCTCCTCCAGCTTTTCTCCCTCCCAAGTCGATTTCTCCCTTCAAGGCTCTGCTTCAACATCACCGCACCTCTAACATCTCCTCCTCCCCAGTCTCCTTCTTGCAACTTCGACAACCCACTACCTACATCTCTATGGCACTCAGCCTCCGTGTTATTAAACTAAATTCACACAGGACAGCGATTTTCCACACAGTTCCATATACCCTCGGATCCCAGCTCAGAGCCCTGCCCCTAGAAACTGTCAGTACATAATTATGGAGCCTAGTTAAGCACAAACGTCCCCCCCCCATGTTAATCTGCTCGCTCCCAGTACCCTTCTGTCCTATCCCTTAGCCCCTGCCTGCCCCCAACCCCCTTTGCTACTCACTCCCTACGTTTAATTCCACTTAATTGCAAAATGGTCTGCTTGGCTCCCTGTGCCGCCAAAAGTGTTTGTGTAAACAGCAGAGAGATCCTGTTCATTATAAAGACTTCCTCACATTCATTGCAGCCAGTTCCGGTCTCCTCTGATTGTAGAGGAGATAGGACCAGCCACTTGGAGACAGGAAAGAGTTTATTGAAAGGGAACACAGCAGCTCTGAAGAGAGGGAGCAAGATATACACGTGGTGCATGGGGTACAAGCTTCTGTGCCTTAGGAGAGACAGAGAAGGACAAGGAGAGATGGAGAAAGAGAGAGAGGAAGACGAGGAAGAGAGCAGGAAGAAGAGCAGAGACACAAAGCCCAGACAAATAGAGAAAGCAGAGACAGAGCAAAGTCAGGATAGAGAGAGACCCAGACAGAGACTCGTAGATGGAGGTAGACAGACAAAAGCGGACCCAGGAGCATAGCATCAGAGATGACGAGTGGAGGGGAAAGATGCCCAAACTCTACATGCCCCACCACCACAGCATGCTTGCCCGTGGGCAGCACAGGTCACAACAGGCATGATGGATAGAGAGTGCTGACACACAGAAAGTTGGAAAAGCCCTCAAGAGATCAAATAGAAACCAAACTCAACTTCAGCCACCAGAATCTTAAAGACCAGCAAGATCGGCCCTGAATGTCGTTCATGTTTATCTCATCCTGCTCCTCTAAAAAGACCCAGAAAGAAGTTTGTGCTGTGGGCTGTGGTTCCTTTGGAGTTCCCTAGCTAGAGTTCTTAGCAAGAATCGGTGTCTCTGCTGTGAACAGCACCAAATTGAGGCTTTAATGGAACAGGCAAAGTATGACCAAAGCTTTATTTTTCCCTAAATTTGTGACTTCTGGAGTTTTCAGAGGTTAGAATGTGCCAGATGAAATGATGCCTGGTCACTGGAGAGGGACAGCCTTTTAATGATAGTGAGAGGCTGCTTTCAAGCCACATAAAAAATCTTGTCCTATCTCTCTCCAGATGCCTCAAAAGTCTACTCTCAAGTTCTATCAGCTTAGGCAACAATCTGGGCAACTTGCTGCCTCATTTGCTCATCTGTTCACACACATTCATCAAGTACCTCGTGTGGTTCAGCATCATGCCAGGTGCTTCAGTGGCAAATGACACAAACATTCCTTGCACCCATGGGGTTCTGTGTATAGTACGGACAAGCAGACACTAAAGAAAGAATCATATAAATACGAACTGCACAAGAAATATGGATGTGAGCAACAAATTAAAAGAGCATGGGGCCCCAAAAGAATTGAAAGCAGAGAATCCGTCTTCATAAACTAGGGCTACTGTAACAAAATACCAAAGACAGGGTGGCTTCAACAACAGAAATTTATTTCTCACAGTCCTGGAAGCTGGAATTCTGAGATCAGGATGCCAGCATGGTCAAGTTCTGGCAGGACCTCTCCTCCTGGCTCGCAGATGGCTGCATTCTCACTGTGTCCTCACATGACAGAGAGGAAGCTCTGGGCCTCTTCCTCTTTTTCTAAGGGCACTAGTTCCATTATGGGAGCCCCACCCTCATGACCTCATCTAAACCTTATTACCTCCCAAAGGCCCCATCTCCTAATATCATCACATTGTGAGCACACAATCATTCAGTCCCTAACAGAATCAATCAGATGCTTATACATGAATGTTCATAGCAATACTACCTACAATAGCCAAAAGGTGGAAACTACCCAAATGCCCATCACAGGATGAATGATAAACAAATTATGACATATACATACAATGTAATATTCCACCTTAAAAAGGAATTAAGGACTTTTCTGGTGGCGCAGTGGTTGAGAATCTGCCTGCCAATGCAGGGGACACGGGTTCAAGCCCTGGTCTGGGAAGATCCCACATGCCGCGGAGCAACTGGGCCCGTGAGCCACAACTACTGAGCCTGCGCGTCTGGAGCCTCTGCTCCGCAACAAGAGAGGCCGCAATAGTGAGAGGCCCGCGCACCGCGATGAAGAGTGGCCCCCACTCACCGCAACTGGAGAAAGCCCTCACACAGAAACAAAGACCCAACACAGCCAAAAATAAAAATAATAAATAAATAATAAATAAAAAATTAAAAAAAAAAAAAAAGGAATTAAGTACTGGTGTATGCTACAACCTGAATGAACTTGAAAACACCATGCTAAGTGAAAAAAATCCAGTTACAAAAGGTCACAAATGCTTTGATCCCATTTATATAAAATACCCAGAATATGTAAATCCATAGAGACAGAACACAATAGGTGGTTGTCAAGGTCTGAGAGGAGGGGCAATGGGTAGTAACTGCTTAATGGGTACAGTGTTTCCTTCTGGGGTGATGAAAATATTCTAGAACTAGATAGAGGTTGTGGTTGCACAACATTGTGAATGTACTAAATGCCACTAAATCATTCGCTTTAAAAATGGTTCATTTCATGTTATGTGATCTTTACCTTAATAGAAAAAAAAAGGTGGCCCTAAGAAATGGAATATTATGGAGTCACTTAATTTAAACTGGGAGCCAAGGAAAGGCAACTCTGAGGAAGTGGCATGTGTATGAAACTTAAAGAATGAGTAGAAGTTAGTAGGGAGAATAGTGGAGGCAGCAGGATCTGGGCAGAGTGAATAATATCCAGGAAAGCCATCGGGTGAGAAAGAGCTGATTGGCACATTTGAGAATGAGAAGGGAGCCAGGGTGGCTGGAGGACAGAAAGCAAAGGAAACTGAGGCCAGAGGTAAAATCAGGCAGTCAGTGGCAGATCTTTATGGGCATTTTGGTTTTTGGTTTTTGGTTTTAGCATTGATGCGCATGGAAAAGAGAAGTGACATTATCTGATATACATTTAAGATCAATCTGGCTGCTTTGAGAAGAATGGATTGGAGGTAAACAGAAATGGTATCAAGATCTTGATTAGAATCAATCTCTCCTTCTCCCTCTCTCTCTCCTTTTCTCTTCTTTTTTTTTTTTTTTCTCCTTTTCTTGTTTCTATATATGAACAGAATCTGGGCTGAGTTTAGAATTCTTACATCTCAGCTTTTTTACCATGAAAGTTCTATAGACATTACTCCATTTTTTCCTAACATTTCCGGTGGCAGAAAAGAAGTCTGGAGCTGACTGGATTTCTCATTCTTTCTATTTCTTATGTTCACCTCATTCTTTCTTCCTTTTTCCTTAAGATTAAAGCAAAATTATCAAGATATAGGTAGGTATTTCACTCATGCTCACCCTATAGCTTTTCCAAGGAATCTATTTTTTTGGCTCAGAAAAGTTTCTTCTATTACATCTCTGATTTCTGCTTTCTTCTTTTTCTTCTGGAATCTTTTTCAGAAACAAATTAGATCTGTTCCATCTCCATTTTTGTCTTCCACTGCTAGCCTCTTTTTACTCATCACCATCCTTGTTCTGACTCTTTCCTCTGCATTCCAGGCACTCTTAATCCATTCCTGTTCTGCATCACATATTTCACCCTTGCAGTGCTGCCTCTTCTTTTTAGGAGTCCTAAAACAGATACTGAATTCTGTCCTTACATCCCTCTCTCTTAGGTAATTTAGTTTTATTTACACTGCCTACATTTTGCCCATCTCTGTTTTCACTTAAATCTTATTATTCCACTTCTCATCTCTGTTTTCAGAGACCCTGATTTCTACCACAGTATGAAAAACACAAGAAGACATTCTTGACGTTGTCTTTGTTTCTTACATCCTTTGCATATTGCATGCATTTTCTCAATCTTTAGTAATCTGAAATGTTTCACAGAGCTGATGTTGCTGCTTTAGATATTCATCGTTAAGCCATGGGATGTGTAAGCGGGGCTGGTGTTTTTCCATAAACATTTTGAGTAAATTGTCTTTGCTTCCCCTTCTGGTTCCCTTTGGTTGTTCTTGGCTTCACAGATCTCCAACTGGAGGGCTTCTTCGGTGTAAATTTATAACACTCTCATTGTTATTGAGCAGCCGGAGGGGAGTTGGGAGGAAGCATGAGCTGTGAGCAGTGTTCACAGGAATATTTATCTCTGCAGCAATTCTTTCCATGCCTGGTGAAGCTGTTGTTGTTCTCGGTTCTGTGTTTTGCATTCACATTTTATTTGGCACAGCCTCTACTCCAGTATAAACTTTGGCGATGCCCAGGCTCCTTCCTGGTGCTACTGCTTGACACTTGGAGGAAATGCCTCTATAACCCCCCGAGAGGGCTTTCTTTGATGTGGCAGCTACTTGATGCTGGGTCTTCTCAGTGCCCCTGGTTTCAGAAGCTTCTGATCTTTTTCAGTGCAGGTCACAGAGCCAAGGTACCACCAGGGGAGCTTCCCTCATCTTCAACACATCCTACTCCTAATTAGGAAAACTTAAGGTTTTCCCCCAGGGTATCCACCCAATGCTTTCCATGATGCACAAGTCCTCACTATTGTGACCCCTTTTTTCTTCATGTGGCCACCACACTAATCCTGGATTCTCAAAGTGCTACTGTCAAAATGATGCTGATCTTTGAAGTTCAAGTTAAGCCCACATTAGGTCATCCTCTTCCACGTGGCTTATCCATGCACCCAAGTCTTACTCCTCCAGATAAGTGCGTAAGATTCCATCATAGCCCCTGTATGTTACTTGTGATACTGAGGCAGGACATAGGTGGGCCCCAGGCTGAACAGTTTCTCCCCTGTGGACAGAAACTCCATAATAGCAGAAACTCCATAAAAGCAGGATGATGGAGGAGGCTGGGCCCTGCCCAGATTAGAGATAAAAGACCACATATTCCTAATTCTCAAAGTCAAGGAGATCTTCCCGACTACACTTGCACAGAAAGGTTCCTTGGAAGTCAAAAAAGGAGAGGGTGTCACCTCATAGTAAGTGGTGTCAACTATGAAGACACCATATGTGTGTCTGACTTATTTCACTTAGCATAATACCCTCCAACAGCATATGTCTCTTCACTATAATCCATCTTGACTAAGAGATGCACTCGCACACATAGGAAGACACTGAGATATACCAAATGCGGACTCAGAACCAGGCAAAGCAAGATGATTGGTCATAACAAACCCAGAAGAAATGCCCCATAAAAGTGATTCAAACTGCCACAAGGGTGCGACTCTCTCTCTGAGCTCGCCCGTGTGTCTATCCACATGTACGGTACTCTTTTTCCTACTAAGCACTTTACTTGTTTCACTACTTTCCGTCTTTGTGGGAATACTTTTCTGCAAAGCTGACGAGCCAGGGCCTTGTCACTAGTCACTGGTCCCTGGTGGTCTGGTGGCCAGGATTCAGTGCTCTCACTGCCACTGCCCGACCTCAATCTATGGCCGGAAACCAAAACCCTACTTCAAGCCACTGCAGGTTGAGGCCACCCGAGATCAATATGAATGGCCTTTTCTAGGAAAGGGTTATAAGTTAAACCTTTGGTATCTTTCTCAGTTCAATGCCTTCTGCACTATGTCTACCCAAACTTTCTCAGTCCTCCATAGTTACATTGGGTCATTCCTTAGTTTTCAGTTCTCCCCTGCCCACTCCTTCCCTTTGTTATTTCTTCAGTGGGAATTTGGCCTGAGGTGGAGTAGAGAGTTTAAAAAGAATTTAAGAAGAGCTATATGTGTGTGCTCACACTGACATCTAATCCAAACATCTGGGACTTGGACTTACTTGATGGATCTTGCTGCAGTTGTGCTAGCATCATATCTGTCTTAAGGTAACAGTATGTACTGGTGAGCACCTGTGCTGGGTGTATGGCCTGAGACAACAATATTCAGTGTGTTCAGATGAACATATAAATATAACTCTCCCAACATGCAGACTTACTGAACAAACACAAAAGCTACCAAACTTAGAAAAGAAAAAAATCCCACTTGGACCCATTTAGGCGATTAAATGTCTTTTTACTCTCCTTTTGCGCCACAAATTTAGATAGCATATGAATCAAATATTTAAGGATTTAAAAGTAAATAGAGAAACTAACAGTGGCTTTAAAAGGGTTTAAAGATGATTAAAAGACTATTAAAAGACTATTAAAATGTACACCAAAGTAAAAACTAAAGTAACACATTACCAGAGATTCTTATGCTCTGCCTGTGTTGCTTATTTTTTGGCAGGTAGCAGAGAGGCAGACAGTTAAACTAACCTTCATTGTTTTTAAGGTGCAAGTGTTTCCTACAATAAGCAAGCATATATGACTTTAATAAATATAAAACAGGGAGAAAAATGAGGAAGAGGAACACTGTTGTTCACCTAACAGGATAACCATATGGCTGATCACATTGAGAGCAGGCATATTTTCATCGATTTCAAGGCTAAATTATCAACCTGATATTATCCCCCCTCCTTTCCTGCTGTGTTCCAGCAAAATGGAATAAGACATTTGGGACCCAGAGAACAGTCCGTTATGAGTATTTGACCAATGTGACCAGGAACTTGGAGAGATGGCCAATCTGACTTAATGACAGAGAAATAACAAATTAATGTATAAAACTGTACAAAGAATCATAGGCATTTTCACAAGAGGCAGAACCACACTAGACCCTCCTATGTATTACTTACCCTCAGAACTTGGTTCCATCTTTCTTTGGGCTCTTACCTCTTGTAAAATATTGAATATAGGGGTGTAGGTATATAGTCTAGGAAAAAGAAGTCCACTACATAATGAAGACAGTGAGAAATATCTGATGGTGTTGTTTTTTTCGTGTGGTTGATAAAATATGATTTTTGTGCATACACAAGGATTAGGGTTAGTGGTGAAAGTCTTGCATTTTATTGTCTCTGAAGTAGGGCTGTGAAAGCAACCTAAGTGTCCATCAACAGATGAATGGATAAAGATATGGTATATATATATATATATATGAATACTATATATACATATATATAGGAGTACTACTCAGTCATAAAAAAATGAAATTTTGCCATCTGCAACAACGTGGATGGACTTGGAGGGTATTATGCTAAGTGAAATAAGTCAGACAGAGGACAAGTACTGTATGATATTACTTATATGTGGAATCTAAAAAATACAACAAACTAGTAAATATAACAAAAAAGAAGCAGACTCAGATATAGAGAACAAACTAGTGGTTACCAGTGGGCAGAGGGAAATGGGGAGGGGCAATAGAGAGGTAGGGGGTTAAGAGGTACAAACTATTAGGTATAAAATAAGCCACAAGCATATATTTTATGACATGGGGAATATAGCTAACATTTTATAATAACTATAAATGGAGTATAACCTTTAAAAATTGTGAATCACTATATTGTACACCTGTGACTTATATCATATTGTACATCAACTATACTTCAATTTTTAAAAGTGGGCTGTGAAATATTTTCCTCTTGATTTTCTTAGTGTATGTCCAAGAAGCACACATGTCATGACATTCTGTCCTGATGTTCTGATTTTAATAACAAACAAAAATCAATGCCACCTTCTCCCAGACCAAATGGGCAGTTGTCAGAATGGTGGTATAATTTCTGCTGAAACATTGGAGTTCTTCATTGTTGCTTTATTTAAAACCCTCCTTCCTTTAGAAAATGTCTGCTACTGTGCTGTGTGGAAAATGGCGATCATCCCTTTTCTTCCTCCTTGAACTGGGCTATGGGAAGTTTGTGCTCAGAAGAAGTGGGGTCCTGTCCACCTTCCATCATGCAAACAGCCTGAGCAATGATTATTTATTTACAACAGCTAATACAATTGGTGGTAACGACTTCATAGGCAACCTCTAAGTGCAGGCAAGATGAAAAATTTACTAAATTGGAGAATAAAAATGCATAAGAAAATGTACAGAATCAATATTTCATGGCCTTTGCTTTACCTTGCTGTTCACAAATCTATTCCCGAGTTCGCATTAATATTTAAAGCAACAGTCATGCGACAAGTTCAAACTCTGGGTTATTTCACATTAGTTTAGCTTTAGAGGAGTTTTGTTGTTGTTTGTTTCATAAAGTCATGAGGAGCTGAGGAAGGGGGACACAGGAAGTCATTTAGCCAGGTGACTCTAGTTTTGCTTTTTTTTTTTCAAGCAGGAAGACAAAAATGATGTCTGACATTCATAAAAAGGTTGTTTTAGCCATTCTACTTCTGAACTAAGCCTTAGCAATCTTCCTGTTCAATCCTGTGCCAGATTTAAAAGATTATTTTTAAAACCTTGGAAAGCCAATTATTTTGTCAGAAATCAGTTATTCACTCGTTACTATGAGCTAAGCTCTAAGTAATATACATAAAACTTAATTGTCCTGAAGCTGCTCAACATCACAAATTATTAGAGAAATGCAAATCAAAACTACAATGAGGTATCACCTCACACCAGTTAGAATGGGCATCATCAGAAAATATACAAACAACAAATGCTGGAGAGGGTGTGGAGAAAAGGGAACCCTCTTGCATTGTTGGTGGGAATGTAAATTGATACAGCCACTATGGAGAACAGTATGAAGGTTCCTTAAAAAACTAAAAATAGAATTACCATATGACCCAGCAATCCCTCTACTGGGCATATACCCAGAGAAAACCATAATTCAAAAAGACACATGCACCCCAATGTTCATTGCAGCACTGTTTACAATAGCTAGGTCATGGAAGCAACCTGAATGACCATTGACAGACAAATGGATAAAGAAGATTTGGTACATATATACAATGGAATATTACTCAGCCATAAAAAGGAATGAAGTTGTGTCATTTGTAGAGACGTGGATGGACCTAGAGTCTGTCATACAGAGTGAAGTAAGTCAGAAAGAGAAAAACAAATATTGTATATTAACGCATATATGTGGAATATAGAAAAATGGTACAGATGAACGGGTTTACAAAGCAGAAATACAGACAGAGATGTAGAGAACAAACGTATGGACACCAAGGGGGGAAAGTGGGGTGGCAGGAGGTGGTAGGATGAGTTGGGAGATTGGGATTGACATATATACACTAATGTGTATAAAATAGATAACTAATAAGAACCTGCTGTATAAAAAATAAAATAAAATTCAAAATAAGAAAAAAGAAATATGAACATTTTGTGAGGAAAAAAAAAACAACTTGATTGCTCTGGAGAAGAACCGTAATCCCTAAATTCTCCATGTTTCCATGAATTTATGAAATGACACCACAGTGAATAAACAGCTAGGTTAAGGGACACACAATTGATGCAGTCTGGATACTGAAGGCAGAACATCTTTTGTGTGTGGTGTAAGTTTTCAGTAAATGCAGACAGAAAGATAGCAGTTAATAGTTCCTTTCTCGATGCTTTACCAAAGACTTAAAGGGACATTGGTATAAAGTTCATAAAATCTACAAAATGTTACATTTATATCCAATGATTTCCTCATTTTTGTTTACTTATTTATTTGTTTTGTTCGGGTCAGTACACAAGGAATTTGGAACTTAGTAATACAGCATTCATTTCACTACTTACCATTAATCTAAAGTCCCTAAACTATTTTAACTTACTACTTTGTCAGGATATGAGTTTGGATTGCACATGGATACAACTGGAATGAGAAAAAGAAACAGTCCTGTTGCTAGAGAGAGTCTTGAGGCCCACCCAGAAACTGCTTCTCAGTGAAGCATTATTCTTCAGAGTGTCAAGTATGTGAAGATTTGTGAAGGTTTTGTATCCATGTCTAGAGATTATTTTACATATGGATGACTTGGGTCCTCTAAAGAAACCTAACTCTGACCAGTGCACAAATAAATATCACAAAGCAAGAGTACAAGATGGCCAATAGCCTTTCCGTTTGGGTCTTGAATTATTTCTAATCCCTGTGAGTCAAAAAGTACTAACTCTATGGTTTCGATGTTCCCCATGTCACATGTTTATTGTCTTCTAATCACACCTGAAAATGGATGTTTTAGTGAAAGTTAGAAATCTATTCAAAGATTTAGAGTGATAGCACAATAATCCCAATGTAAGTTTTGTTGCTAATCATATGCGTTTCCATTTTAAGCTCAAGCCAGTGATAGGAAGAAAAGGTGAGAGGTAGGATGCTAGGACCACTACAAAAGCACCAGAAACGCCTTTTGAAGTGTTCTACCCTACATACAATAAATTCAAGTTGTGGCACAAACGCAAGTAGTTTATAGTGTATGGGTGGTAGAAGATAGGTAATTGAGGACGTTTCAGGCTTGCTTGCCCAGCCCAGACCTCTGGATCAGAATCTACTCTTAATTTCCTTATCAACTAATTGAGGAATAAGTCACATTCATTTAGAGTGTAAAATTTAATGCATTTTGGCAGTCATCTACACACATGAAACCACCCTGACTATCAAAACCCTAAAAAATTCCATCACGCCAAAAGATCATGCCCCTTTGCAGTCCTTCTTTCCTTCAGCTCTGGCCCCAGGTAAACATTGGTCTGATTTTTTTGTCACTATGGGTTAGTTGACATTTTATATAAATAGAATCACAGTATATGCTCCCCTTTGGGTCTGGCTTTTTTCACTGGGAACAATGCTTTTGAGATTCACCATGCTGTTGACCTTATTAGTAGCTCATCGAGTACTATTCCATGATGTGGAAACAAAACAAAACTTATTTTGTTTCTCCCTTCACCAACTGATGTCTATTTAAGTTGTTTCCAGATTTTTGACTACTATGAATAAAGCCACTATGAACATTCATTGTTATGTCTTTGTGAAGACATTTTTTTGGGGTAAATACCTGAGAGTGGAGTGGCCAAATCATATACCATGTGTATGTTTAACTTTTAAGCAAATACCAGTTTTCCAAAGTGGTTTTACCATTCTACGTACCCGCTAGCAGTGTATGTGAGAGGGGGTTGAACCACACCCTCATAACACCTGGCATTCTTCTTCACCTCATTAAGTTTTGTTATTCCCAGTGCTGTGTGGTGGTACCTTTTTGAGGTCTGCATTTTCCTGCTCACTAATGATGTTGAGAGAATCTGCATTTTGACAAGATCTACCACGTGCTTTACACACACAGTAAAGTTTGAGTAGCATTGATGTGGAGAACTTGAGCAGACAGAGAAGGTTCAGCGTAAGTGCTAGTAGGGGCCATGATAAGAGCCGGGAACTATGGTAAACTCAGTGATGAGTGAGGACCACACATTAGTGGTGACTCAAATCTGCATCGTTGGGTACTTTCTACAGCAGCGTAAGAACTAAATTGGCATGTGGTAAGCTTCTGTAATTGATCATTTATTTCTTAAACTCACATTTTTCTTCTTATTTTGGAAAACAGAGATAGTTTAAAGAGGAAGAAAACTAAAATTTTCTATAAATCTGTGATGTAGATGTAATCTTTTTATCTATAGCTTTGATACTATATTAATTTCCTATTGCTGCTGTAACAAATTACCATCCACTGTCTTATTATCTTATAGTTCTGGAGGTCAGAAGTCTGAAAATGAGCCTTATGGGGCTAAAATCAAGATGTTGGCAGGGCTGAGTTCCTTCTGGAGGCTCCAGAAGAGAATCATAACTTGCCTTTACAAGCATTAAGAGGCTGCCCACATTCCTTAGCTCATGGCCCCCTTCCAGCAACAGCACCACTCTAACCTCTACTCCTTTTTCTGTCACATCTGCTTTTGACTGTCCTACCTTTTTTCTTTCACTGATAAGGACCCCTATGATTACATCAGGCTCACCCAGATAATCCAGGATAATCTCTGATCTCAAGACCCTTGACTTAATCACATCTGCAAAGTCCCTTGTGTCATGTAAGGTAGCAGCACATCTTTGGGGGCCATATTCTGCCTACCATGCATGCATTTCTTTCCAAGCGTATTTTTCTACCTAGTATGACAGTATTTAAATACATATTAAATCAGGATGATTTGAAAATCTTCTCTCCCCTTCCTTATAAGGAGAAAAGCCATTTTTATGGAGAGAGAGGAAGGCTGAAGAAGCCGAGAGAAGGTCAATTAATCCACAGGATAATAATACATAGCAATAATAACAGCAAGAATAATAACAGTTAACAATTATTTAGTTCTTTTTTTTAAAATAAATTCATTTATTTATTTATGGCTGCATTGGGTCTTCGTTGCTGCATGCGGGCTTTCTCTAGTTGTGGCGAGCAGGGGCTACTCTTCGTTGCGGTGCACGGGCCTCTCATTGCGGTGGTGTCTCTTGTTGCAGAGCATGGGCTCTAGGCGCACGGGCTTCAGTAGTTGTGGTGCATGGGCTCAGTAGTTGTGGCTCACGGGCTCTAGAGCACAGGCTCAGTAGTTGTGGCGCACGGGCTTAGTTGCTCCGCAGCATG
Organism: Balaenoptera physalus; assembly: GCF_965194825.1. Classification (NCBI taxonomy): domain Eukaryota; kingdom Metazoa; phylum Chordata; class Mammalia; order Artiodactyla; family Balaenopteridae; genus Balaenoptera; species Balaenoptera physalus. Next base: position 20,363,790 of record NC_138898.1, read on the forward strand.
TGGGATCTTCACAGACCAGGGCTCAAACCCGTGTCCCCTGCATTGGCAGGTGGATTCTTAACCACTGTGCCACCAGGGAAGCCCCAATTATTTAGTTCTTAAGCCAGACAAAATTCTATGTATTCATACATACTGACTAATTTAATCTTTAAAAAACTCTGCATGCTCTGGAATGTTTGTGTCCCCCCAAAATTCATATGATGAAATCCTAATTCCCAGGATGATGGTATTAAGAGGTAGGGCTTTTGAGAAGTGCTTTATCATGAGGATGGAGCCCATCATGAATGGGATTAATACTCTTTTAAAAGAGGCCACACAGAGCTCCCTAGCCCCTTCCTGCATGTGAGAATACAGCAAGAAGTTCTATAAAACAGGAAGTGGGTCCTCACCAGCACCAACTCTGCTGGTCTCTTGATCTTGAACTTCCCAGTCTCCAGAACTGTGAGAAATACATGTCTGTTGTTCATAAGCCACCCAGTTTATGGTATTTTTGTTATAGCATCCTGAACAGACTAAGACAAACCTCATGAGGCTGTGTGTTATTTATCATTCCCATTTTACAGGTGTGTAACTGAGGCACGGAGAGATTAAGAAACTCACCCAAGATTCTACAGCTAGGCAATTTCAGAGGCAGGATTCAAACCCAGGCTCTGTGGTTAAAGTGTTCATTTTTTTTAATGCACTGGGTTAGTCAAAGTTCTCCGGAGAAACAGAAACACTGGGATATATATATAGAGAGAGAGAGAGAGAGAGAGAGAGAGGGAAATTTATCATGAGACTTGGCTCCCAAGTTTATGGAGCCTGAGAAGTCCTATGATTTGTCTTCTGCAAGATGGTGGTGGCCCAGGAAAGCCAGGGGTGTAAATTAGTCTGAGTCCAAAGGGCTGAGGACCAGGGACGCCAACAGTGTAAATCCCAGTCTGAGGGCTGGAGATGATGAGATGAGATATCTCAGCTCAAGCAGGTGAACAGGAAGCAAAAAGGACAAATTCCTCCTTTCTCTGCCTTTTTGTTCTATCTGGGCTCTTCAAGGGGTTGGATGACACCCAGCCACGTTGGGAAGGACCGTCTGCTTTTTACTGAGAGTACGGATTCAAATGCTAATCTCATCCAGAAACGCCCTCAGCAACACACCCAGAAATAATATTTAATCTGGGCACCTTTTGGCCCAGTCAAGTTGATACAAAATTAACTGTCACAACTTGACATGGCAATAACTGGAAAAAGATGAAAACAAGACAGAGGTGGAGAAGGATGGAGGAGGTTAGAGGGGTAAATGATGGCAGGGGCAGAGAAATTTATGAAATGGGACTATTTTAGCGGTAAATAGAAGAGAGGGAAGAATAGTTTAGCTAGCTACTGGAGGCGCTTGGATTTGGAAGAAAGCTATTGAAAGGGGGGCTTTTAGGAATTTTTCCCGTATGATGAGCAGTGGACCTCTTTGCCTAGTATCTCAGCAAAACCATCATAGAGGTCCATACTACCTGTCAATGCATTTGGGGTTAGCTGTAGCTTCGTCTCGTTTTGTCTTCTGTTTGATAGTTTGGATATTTTGCTGAGGTGAGCTTCAAGGTAAAAGAAGGGAGGACTAGTTTATCTCAGGGGTCAGCTCTGGTTATTGTCTCTGCTGCTTTTGATTCACTTCCTCTTTGTTTGTGTTTTTTTTTTTTTTTTTTGAATGTTACAACAGGAGCATTTCCCTGTAATAAAAAATTTTTCAAAAATGTGACTTGAATGGTCGCCTAACATTTGTCATCTGAATGCCTCATCCCTGTTTGTGTGAGCGACAGTAATTGTGCAGGGCCGGGATGAATGGCTTCATCAAGGAACAGGCTGTCCTTGCAAATCAGGGTGAGGTTCCTCCCCCTGTGCCCAGTTCAGAGAGTTCTCCAGCCTCGCAGTGTATCTGGAGCAACGTATGTTCTGAACAGGTGGTTGTGGGAGAAGTAGTGATTGCCATGCAACACTTACTGCTTGTTCCCTGCATTCTCTGGGGCAACAAGATGGGCTTTTTCTCTCTCAGGGTCACGATCTGAAGGTTGTACACAGTATCCGTGTTGTCAGAAAAGGCACACATGCTCTTTGTATGGGACTTGTCCAAGCTTCAGGACAATTATAACTGAACTAACTTCTCTTGGGAAAGAAAAGGTGTCAGATGAGTAACCCCAAACCAGACATTCTCAGAAACAGAAATAACGTAACCTGGTCACCATCCATATTTGCATCCTCTTGTATGATTTCAATAAATTATCTTTTTTCATCATCATGAGAAACCCGTGAGGGAGATACTATCCCTATTTTATGAACAAGGAAACTGAGACTCAGAGATTGTTGCCTAAGCTCACATGATAAGTATGTGGCAAGTTGAGCCTCAAGCTCAAATCTATTGGATCCCAAATTCCATACTCTTGACCTTGGGTCTGGTGCCACTTGCGTCAGGGCCTGATTTGAAAGACATGCAGGCATAATTTTTTTTTTTTTTTTAAAGTATTGTCCCCACCCCAGATCTACAGAGTCAGAGACTCTGAGGGTGAAGCCCAATAATCTTGGTTTTTTTTGGTTTGTTTTTTGTTTTTTAAATTAATAGCTACTCTATTTATTTATTTATTTATTTTTAGCTGTGTTGGGTCTTCGTTTCGTGTGAGGGCTTTCTCTAGTTGCGGCAAGCGGGGGCCACTCTTCATCGCGGTGCGCGGGCCTCTCACTATCGCGGCCCCTCCCGTTGCGGGGCACAGGCTCCAGACGCGCAGGCTCAGCAGTTGTGGCTCACGGTCCCAGTTGCTCCGCAGCATGTGGGATCTTCCCAGACCAGGGCTCGAACCCGTCTCCCCTGCATTAGCAGGCAGATTCTCAACCACTGCGCCACCAGGGAAGCCCGCAGGAATAATTTATGATGTACCTGTGCTGCTCAGATCAGGGCTCTCCAACTCTTCCCACCATCCCCCCAAACCTCCATTTCCAGGGGGTATATCTTTGTACCCCAACACCCCACTGAGGACCAGCATCCTCCTTGAGTGGAAGGGCAGTCTATAGACCCTACCACCTGGGCAACTACTGCTAGCCCTTCCCTGCCAGGCCTCTTCTACTTTCCCATCTGTAATGGGGCCCAGGGTCCTGCCCAGTCTGGCTTTAAGTTTGTGTGCACCATACCAATCACAACCACACCCTCATCAGCTCATGTTTTGAATCTATTAACACACATTCTGCTTTGGTATTTAGAAATGGTTTGCAGGGTAGATAAAAAATATTAGGCATTTTTTGTAGTTAACATTTTAATAGCGCTCACTTAATTTCAAGTAAAAATCTTTATTACTCACATGTTCTGTAGCTGTATGCATTTCAATATTTTTTAATTTTCAGAATTACTATAAATTGTGTTCTTTATGACTAGAGATGGTAGCCAATGCTCATTAAGAAGGTTGGATTGTATCTTATCTGTATCGTAAATAGGACAAGAAAAAAATCCAATATCATTGCACTAGAAGTCGAGTGTCAAGATCTTAGGAAAAAGTGGTAATCACTTATTACTTATTATAATTCATTAAGCTGGTAGGAAATATTTAGATAGTTAATTGGCATTTAACAAGATAGCTATAGTGAGTAAATGAGACATTAAGTTCTCTTCTTAAATGCCCATTAGGTTTGCTTTAGAAATTAATTGATATCTAATTCATCTGCTATCAACTATTTTACCCTTTGCCAGCTGAGAAGTTCAACATATTCATGATAAATAGAGGTAAGAGAAAGGGGAACTTAGACTTACTGAGTTCTGCATCAGCCTAATTTAAAAGACAAAGGTCTTCATGGTCCCATCAAAGGGGCATCATCACCGGGTTTAGAGGGAGAAGGCTTCTGACCACATGCCCAACTGGACCTGTCCAAACCCTCAGCATCAAAGGCCCATAGAAGGACGGTGAATAAGCAACACATTGAAGGAGCCAGAAAGCCCTTCAGTGAGGAACAAGTAAGATATCTGCACGTGTGCAGACTAAACGCATCTAAATGGCATTTGGAAATAGTTGTGGATGACATGGAGTGGGCAAGTGGGTTGTTCATAAATACCTGAAGGTCAGTCTTTGGGAACGCGGGGGAGAAATGTTTTGTGTTCCTCTAGACAGTAGAGCAATGGATTAAAATTATACTTAGGGGACAGGAAGAGCTTCCCAGATTGCCCTGCAAGGAAAGAGTCACTGCCCCAAATGCTGGGATTGTAGCCAACAGATTATCAACTTCTTCAATTGTCTCCTCCTTCAGGGTTTACCTCTGCTGCCAAGAGCTGCCCCCAACAAGGGCACACTCTTCCTGGGACGGCCCCCCAGCCAGAGAAGGATTACAGGAGGCATAATTCCCCCCCCACCGCCCTGCACCGTAAGACAACTCTAATGGGCCACATAGTCTCCAAAGAGAACCCCAGAATTGGCCAAGGCTTTGTTGGTGAATCACGGTTCAAACCTTCCCTTTGCCCAATCCTGCTTCTGTTCCTTCCCTTCCATAGGTATTGATTCCCTGTAAATATCCCACACACCAAATGATCTCACCATCTGCTTTTGGAGAACCTAATTTGTAATGTATAAGGAAGGATAAGGGTGCTTTTGTCCAATATAAGTGATGTTACTGCTTTGCCCCGGTATGATGGACAATTAGGTTCCCTCAAGTCCTCCCACAACTATTTCTGGGAGTCACCAAGTGGTGTTTCTTGGGCATTCTCAGTGACCATGGCAGAGTTTCAGCTCTTTTTGACCTTTCCTATTCTGTCTATTGTTGCTGCCTCTGCCTGAAGTTAAGTTGCCTCCTTATGGCCACATTTTCTCCTGTGGCAGAAATTGCCAGCTGATCACTTAATCTGTTTTCTTCTTCTTTCAGGCAAAGAACTAGACTACATGCCCAGCATGCCTTGCAATAAAGTGTGATCATGCAATTGAAGTCTAGACAATAGAATGTGGGCAAATGTGATGTGTGCCTCTTTCCGTCTTGGCCACATCTCACACTTGATCCTCCGAGAACTCTCCTCCTCCACTGGCTGAATGCAATGACTCCAAGACCCAAGATAGAGGAAGCCTAGGTCTTGACATTTGGTCAACATGGAAGATCTCCCTCAGGTGAGGAATACCCATTGCCTTAGTGAGAGAGGAACTTCTATTTTCTTAAATCACCGAGATTTGATGGTTTATCAGTTACAACAGCCAGATTTGGCTAAAGTAAGATAGCTCCCATCAGACTCCACTGCCTAAGGCCAGGGATTCTGCTGAGAACTTCTGCCACCTCTGTGGACACTTGTATTTCCTACTGATCAACACCCCTGCTACTGATGAGACACAGAAGACCTAAGGTCTCAAAATGACTCCATGTTCTCAATACACAGAATCCAAGGACAGTTTTTAAGAATTTGGTGAGAATGCGTTTCCCTCTGTGTCATTATGCTTTGATGAATGAGCCTCAAAGTAATGTTAGTCATACCCTAACATAATACCGAGTGTCTTGAACCAGTTCTTTAGAATTCAATTAAAGCAAATATTCCTCTCCATGGGAGGCTGACCCAAGAGGTAAATAGGATCAACAGTAAGCTCTACTCAGAATTTCCCCTTCCCTTTTGGCAACTAGACTTTGGGTTTGAATCATGCTCACTATTCCTGACTCTCTCTTCCTTCATCTTGAGTTTCCCCCATGAGGCTCCTCAGTCAGCCCTCATTGTAAGCAGACTTCTGAAAGACTGACCTCACCAAGTTAGGGCTCCATGAGGGCAGAGATCTCATGAGCCTTTTTCACCATTGTATCCCCAGCATCTGAAACAGTTCTTGGTGCACAGAAAATATGCGATGATGTTTGTCGAATGGGTAATGAATGTGTGACATTAAGTAAAGAGCACCGCTTATGATCCTGAGAGACCTTTTTCAGGTTCTGCACTATGACCAGTCTTGAGGAAGAAAGCGACAAGCAATAGAGTTTGTAGGATAGACAATCTTGAGAATTCGGTATTTCTGCTGCACTCAGCCCTCTCAGACACCCAGCCTGACGGCCATCAGTGATGGTCAACTTCTTTTTAAACAAACTTTATTTTCACTGAAACAAGAAAATAGGTATAACCTCAAACCATAAATTATGAAGCATACTAGCCCAATACTGTAAAATCTGTACCACAGAGAAGTGAGAAGTTGACATCTCACATTTCTCCCCAGACCTTGAGCATAGAAGTAGAAGTAACAATCAGGGTCTTAAGAGCCTAAGCCAATGGTTCTTGGATTAGTGTCACATGGTCTAGGGAGGTAGTTAGGCTTCTAGAGCAGGGAATACATCCCTCTAGAAACTTCCAGGGAGGGTCTGAAGAAAAGCCACTGTGGAGACACACCAATTCCATTCTCTCTTACCAGCTTCCCAGATGAAGAAGCTGCCAGAGGCCAGGGGAGGTAAAGTAGACAAGAAGCAGCACAGAGTTTCTATGTCAAAGCCTTGCTACTCAAAGTGTCGTCTCAGGACCCTCAGCATGTGATGGTTAATTTTATGTGTCAACTTGTCTGGCCATGGTACTCAGGTATCTAGTCAAACACTATTCTAGATGTTTTTGTGAAGGTATTTTTGAATGAGCTTAACATTTACATTAGTAGACTTTGAGTAAAGCAGATTTTTCTCCATAATGTGTGTGGGTCTCATTCAATCAGTTGAAGACCTTAAGAAAAAGATTGAAAAGAAGAGGGAACTCTGCCAGCAGACTGCCTTTGGACTAGAATGGCAACCCTTCCTTGGGTCTCCAGCCTGCTTGCCTACCCTACAGATTTTGGACTTGCCAGCCTCCAAATAACGTTTAAATAAACGTCTCTCTGTTCTGTTTTTCTGGAGAATCTTAACACAACATTCAAAACAATATCTCTTAAGTCCCTTTCCCTCTGTGCCCTTCTTCCTACAACCTCTTGTCCTCTAGGAAGACAGGAATGTCACCATTCTGAGCCCCTAAATTAATAGTCTGTTTTATTCATCTGGAATTTTTCCTTGACTAACATATAATATGTCTTATAAGTTGCAGTTTCTTTCTTCATGTAGCTGAAACGGAAGTTTCTGGGGGGTAAAAATTGCCTAATATACATTAGCACCAGTTCACAGCTCTTAGTGAAGCACCTGGCTCATTTAAGGTGATGTGAAAGTCTGGTAAGAGCTGGAATAAGTTACTCTACTCAATGTAAGAGAGCTGGCCAGGAGCTCATTGTTTCTTCTTGTATCAAGTCGTGATGATCTCTTACGGAATGCACCACAACATGTTCAGTGATGGGACATGGAAATCATGTAAAATCAATTACTCTCAACATCCTCCCAATAAAGTCTTGTCTACATGCCAACAATCAGATGGAGCTTCAGTCAATTCAGCCAACTGTAGTAAGACAATCAATGAATTGACAGGTTGTCCCAGTGGCCCAGCTTCCGTCTTTCCATGCTATCTTACATGGCCTTAGACTGTAGCACTCTGCATATATTACCTTTAGATATCTCATTTGAACAACAACAAAAAAAGAGAGTGTCTTATTCATCTCTGGTTCTCAAACACTTGTGAATGGAAGGATCACTTGGACATATTGGTTTTTTGTTGTTGTTGTTTTGGTTTTGTTTGGTTTTGTTTGGTTTTATCTTGTTTAACCAGGAGAATTCTACCACTTACCGTCTACTCCCTCACCTCATCCCAGGATTCTGACTCACACGGTAGGGGATGGTTCCCTGGAATCTACTTGTTCTCCTAGATTATTTCAATGTAGCTGGTCCACAGATCACACTGAAAAACACTAAAGTAGAGAATCTGGTTTTCTCAGCTAGATTCATTGACAAATTGAATGAACCTGGGTTGAAATAGTTATGAGAGTAACTCACTGACATTTCCCCTGCATTTGAAAGGTTATTTCCAATCACTTTAATCCCCTGGACTCAGGGCTAGCTAGTCATTGCTTGTTGGTTCAAAGGCTTCCTGAAATATTGTAAAGTGACAAATTGTTGCTGTCTCCAACATAAGAAATGAATTTCTGCTGGCATTCCCAGACACAGGAAAAGAGACTCTCAGACGCTTTTCTATGAATCCAGTTATTTTGGTCTTGATTATGTCATTTAATACAAGCAAATATGAACAAAAATCATAAAGACCTAAGAAAGAAGATTGAGAAAGGCAGGAAACATTTAGATTTTCCCCTTGCTCCCAAGTCATAAGAGGATGCCTACTTGTACTTATTCAGTTTATTGACACTTTTGTGAATGCTAGTCAAAGTGCAGCTAGTCAATATTATGTACAAAACAAGTCAAAACTTCCCAGAACCATAACTCAGATTGATGAAGCCCTATAACAACCTCCATCCACCTAGAACCAAGCTCAATTCTGCAGGTTACACAAAGCTCAGCTTATGGAAATTCTTCTCCTAGTATCAGACATAACATAAGGTTCCAGAGAGTCAGTGAGATTCATATCACACAGTGAAATAGAATGTACAGGAATGATTTCCATCATTGAAGTAAGCATGCCAGGTAAGTGGCAGTGACCACAAGAAGATCTCTCACATTTCTGCTGCTCTGTTCATCCTCATCCAATCCTGTGTCATTTCTCTCTTTAACATATCCTAATTATGGCTCAAAAGTACCTATTCAAGCAAAGGTCTAAAGTCCATAGGAAGTGGCTCTAAAACAAAGCCAGTGATTAGACCCGGGGTGATTGATAAATTCGAACCTCATGCCAGCCTATGAAATATACAAGGGAAGTGAGGTTGCTTCTGCTTACATGGAAGGAGCATAAATGTATTCTAAAGTAAGCTCAACTTAAGCAAAATGCTAAGTGCTTGAAACTTTCCAGAGCAGAATGAAAGGAGCATCTGCAAGTGAGAACTAGGTCCAGAACTAGGACCATGGTAAGTACACAACAAATGCACTAAGCTTCATGATCTAACAAATACTTAGAGAGTGGCTGCCCAGTGAGCTGGAGCATTACAGGGAGAGACAAGAAGGAAACGAAAAAGAAAAGAGAATGGGTTCCTGCCCTTGAGGGATAAGAGGATTTTACATAAAGGACACAATGTGAACAAAGACACAACATCAGGAAACTTCTTAGTGTGTCTAAGCTTCATAAATGTTTATTACAAAATGAATGAGCAATTGTCTGAATGTTTTGGGAAGGTTAATCTGCATAGAGATTATGAGGTTGGTGAAAAGAGCTCAAAAGATGAGGACGAATCTTTGGGTTGTAGACAGCAAATGACACCAAAGGGCACCATCATAAGACTGGTGATATGGGTCAAACTCTGAGAATTTCTCAGGCCATCTCATGCCTTGACCCATGCCATCTGGATCCTAATGCTATCCAAGACCCAGGCCCCAGCTAGAAGGATCTCTAGCTAAGTCTCCATTCCTGACCCTGGGGCCTCCACAATTTTTTAGGACTCAGTCTCTCATCCATTTATTAACTGATCTATTTTTGTCCTCGGTATCTACTGAGCCCCTTTTCTGACTCAGGCTCGATGCAAGATATAGTGATATAGAGACACTGAGCATAGCTCCTACCCTCAAGAAGCTCACAGTCTAGCAAAAGATGCTCTGTAGGAAACAGATATTACTAAAAAAAAAAAAAAAAAAAACACCACCACCAACAGCAAAAACCCACCGTACCACACAAGGCATCAGAAACAATGGAGGAAGGAGAGTTTTACCTTCTCCAAGAGTGTAATCAGACGCTAACTAACAAAGAGTAACCTCAGAAACCCTGTTGGACCACTGCACAGTGAAGGGAGGGGTGGTTAACAGTGGACACCACTGTTGCTTCTTAACCCCTTGGGCCTAAAAGGGCCACAGTTCCTTTTTAAACAGATTCTTATAATTTATATACAGTAACATGTACAGATCTTAGGTGTATACTTCAATGAGCTTTTTTTCAGACGAATACAGCTGTGTAATCCAATGAAAAGATGCAGTTTTAAAGGGCAGAAGAGAATAAACGGAGGCAAGAAAGTGATTTTGTCATGGACATAGAGAACAAACTGGCAATTGCCAAGGGGGAAGAAATTGGAGGAGGGATAGAGAGGGAGGCTGGGATTAGCAGATGTAGGCTTTTATATATAGAATGGATAAACAACAGGGTCCTACTGTAGAGCACAGAGAACTAGATTCAATATCTTATGATAAACCATAATAGAAAAGAATATAAAAAAGAATGTTTATATATGTATAACTGAATCACTTTGAGGTACAGCACTAATTAACAGAACATTGTAAATCAACTATACTTCAATAAAACAATTTAAAAAATTAAAAAGAAAGTGATTCTGCTTGACATAATGATGCACAACATTGACCCCACAGAATCGAAGAGTAACTTTGATATAGCAGGAGGCTGAGCCCCATTTGGAAGAAATTGTGGACGGATTTTTTTAAAGAACTGGTGTACCTAATTTCTCATTTTAAACCATTTAAAGGCATTTTCTCATTGACCAAATTTTCTGAAATATCTTCTACCTGTGCAGGACCTCATTGTAGTGAGTTTGGTGAATGTGTGCGTGGCTCTGTCTGTGAGTTTAGGTATCAGGGTGTATGTAAATAGCAAAAAGGAGTGAGTCCCACGTTTAAGCCACCATCCAGGTGAGAGATTGAGGGACAATCTCCAAGTGTAGAACTAGGAACAAGAATCCAGTGAGTTTTCCTTTGAAACACTTACCACAATAATCATTTCACATTTCTTTGTATGACCCTTGCTTTGATTGCTCTCTGACCCATCGTTCAGGTTGTATTCTCTGGAAGCAGGTGCTAGGATGGAGTTTGGGGTACACGATGTTTATTAGGAAATAGGGACCAACACATATGAAAGGGAGGAGGAAGCAGGATTGGGCAGAGAAAGAAGTCAAATTGTGATGCAGGCTCCATAAAGCCTCAGCCAACCCTGCAGGGAGCTCCAGATCAAATAATGCCAGAGGCAGGATGCCCCAGGAAAGGCATGATCTTGGGGAAGCAGCCCTCTGCAGCGGAGGCAGAAGCTGAGCTGGTGGTTCCCTGCTGACCACACTCCTCTCCTTCCCTGGAGGAATCTGGATAGTGTATCTCTGCGTGGTCTACCACACTGGCTAAAGAGGACAAGCCACAAGAGGACAAAAGCATGTCTGATTTTGCCCACCACTGCTAGCAGAGCATGGGACATCTAGTAGGCACTCAAAAATCTTTGTGGTTAATTAATTACTCAAAGCAAGAGCCATGAGCACATAACACTTCCATGAATTCTCATAAATGGAGACTTCCACTGGTGTTTTCTAGATGTGAAGCAGCAGGGATTCCCCCCTCAGAAAAATTAATTACATAAATTTAAGATAGAAGTATGCACATTCTAGGGAAGTGTAGTAGAGGGACACTTACACCAGAATGGAAGCTTGAGGTAGGTGTCCTGTGAAAGGCTCTTGGAGTAGATGACTTTGAGTTGAGTCTTGAAAGATAATTTGAAATGCATTAGGTAAAAGTGGAGGTGACTGGATGTGAGTGAAGAGGTGGTGAAAGAAAAGATGAAAATAACTCTGGCTTGAGCAGGGAGGTAGCTGATGGCGTCATTTACCAAGAACCACAGGAAATGTGCAGGAAGGAGGGCAAATTCAGTGTTGCTCACGTTTGGTTAGACTGGGGCATCCAATAGCCAGATATGTGTGTGTCTGAAGCCCAGAGTTGAGATCCAGAGCAAAATCACGTAGGAAGTGATACCCCCTCCATTTCTCCAATTGAGAAAAAACAGACCAAAGAGGAAAATCCAATATGCTTACGTATTTAAGGATGGGGAAGATTAATAGGGGTCTATGATTCAAGGAGTTTTCAGTTACAGGTGACTGGAGAAACCCGATTTGAACTAACACAGTAACAGCAACAAAATATTACCTCTTCCTATCCCTCATTTCTGCATATCAGCCTCTTGCCTCTTCCCCTGCACAGACAGACTCCTGCAGAATGTCAGTGAGCATCTCAGCGTTCACAAACCAGCAGTTCTGTGGCTAGAGAGGAAAAGTTTTCTGTCAATTCAAGTTAGAAATGTCCAAGGAATGACTTTGATGACGAATCTCATACTCTCTTTGAACTGACTGCTATGGCTGTAGGGATGGGGAGAGCCAGGACTGACCCAGCCTGGGCCATTTGTCCCTCTTATCAGAGTGGTGGCTTCAGTCACTGGAGCAAGGGGAAGAGGGTGCTAGATGGACAAAACTGCAGACACCACAAGGACTGAGAAAAGGCACAGCCGGAGAAGAAGGATGTAAACACGGGAGAATAATGCCCAGCAGCTGAGTGAATCTCAAAGGCTGTTAAACACATACTGACACAAATCATCACACACACACACACACACACACACACACACACACTAAAAAACAAACAAAAACATAGGGTTGTGTTATGACTAGAGGGGCGTATTAGTTTCCTATGGCTACCATAGCAAATTAACACAAACTTGTTGGCTTAAACAAAAGCAATTTATCCCCTAACAGTTCTGGTAGCCAGGAATCCAAAATCAGGTGTTGATGGGCCGTGTTCTCTCCAAAGTCTCTAGGGGAGGATCCTTTCCTGCCTCTTCGAGTTTCTGGTGGCCCCAGGCCTTTCTTGGCTTGTGGCAGCATCATGTCAACCTCTGTTTTCATCTTCACTTGATCTTCTCCATGAGTCTCTGTGTCTCAAATCTCCCTCTGCCTTTCTCCTAGAAGGAAAGACATCTGCCATTGGATTTGGGGTGTACCCTAAATCCCGGATGAGCTCATCTTGAGATCCTTAACTTAATTATATCTGCAAAGACCCATTTTCCAAATAAGGTGACATACACAGGTTCCAGGGGTTAGGACTTGGACATATCTTTTGGGGACCCACTATTCAACCCACTACACATAAGACAAATCTATGAAGCATATTGGACACAAGCAATAGGGAGAGGTGGGGACTGTGGCGTATTGGAGAGTATGTGTCCCATCCAAAGCCAGTCATGTTAACTCTGTGTGGCCAAATAAAACACATCCAGCATCTAGATATGGTCCATGGGTGCCCAGTTTGGAACCCAGGGCAATCCTGGATGCTTCTTTTCGTGGGTGATACCTTAATAGTTATGTCACAGTAAATCCCTGAATTGACAGTCACAATTGCAATGGCAGCTAAGGATGCCAGATTTTTCTTAAAGTCTGATGTTCAGCTCAAAACTGACTTCGCCAACCACTTCCTGCTTGGCAGAAACTAGAAGAAGGATTGTATCCCTTATGTAAAGTGACAAATGAGTAAGTGGCTAGGGGCCACTCCAGTTCTGCACAAACCATAAACAAACAAAGCTCAGTGGAGTGGCCTCAGTCAGGACTGCATTTGTCACTACACCATCAGAACTGAGTCTTAGAGCTGCTTTTCCTGGCTGAGTTCTGTGGGCCACATCCTGGACCTTTCATACCTGTCTCAATGTAAAAAGGAGTGATGTGAGACCTTGTGTTTGACAGTCAAAAAATAGTGAGTTCCTAGGCCCTGGACCATCTTCTCTGTGTGTCTCTCTGTCTCAAATCTTCCTAAACCTCTGTTTAATAGCAAGCAGTTGGTATCATTCATTTTGCTTGTAGAGAAACCCTAAAAAGATAAGCAGAATCCATGCACTGTGGAGAAGAGGGAATTGGTTCACAATTCAGAATCAGAGGAAGCTCTTTGTAAAAAATTTTTATTGGAGTATAGCTGATTTACAACGTTGTGTTAGTTTCAGGTGTACAGCAAAGTGAATCGGTTATACATGTACATATATCCACTCTTTTAAAGATTCTTTTCCCATATAGGCCATTACAGAATATAGAGTAGAGTTCCCTGTGCTATACAGTAGGTCCTTATTAGTTATCTATTCTATATATAGTAGCGTGTATAGAGGAAGCTTTGAGAGGTTCTGCAAGAATTAGGAGAGGAGGTCACCCACCGGAGTGAATCAAGATTCAGAAGTCCAGGAGGGAAAGGGGTTCATTAGCATTCAACAAAAGTCTTGTCATGGACCAGAGGATACAGAACACTGGATTCTTCATCTGGCGGCAGGTGGGTGTCGGAGCTGGCTGTGGACCGCACCGTCTGTAGCCAGTTGGCGACAGCTTTCCTCTGTGGCAAATGCACAGCAAGCATGCAGTGTGATAAAATGTCAGTGAGAAATCCAGTGCAATCAGGTGGGAAATCCCCCCTGAGTAATAACACCTTCTCATCACTCATCCCGACCTCCTCCCTTGCCACACGTCTGACGCAGAGAACTCAGCACTATTTTACCTTCAGCTCTGAGCTCTACACAGGTAAGCCATCTTTTCTCCCAGAGCCCTGGGGCACTGAGAGGGTTAATCTTGTCATGTCAAGATTCTCCTCAGATGCCAGCCCAACTCAGCATCAATTTGACACAGATTTCTTTGGGGGAATCTGGGTTAATCTTTCTGGGCGGGCTGTCCATTTGACGGACGGAAAACAGTTCTGGAATCAGCCTGTACACCTCCTACGTGTCTCCCCCACTAGCCCTGTCTCCGGATGAAAAATTTAAAAGGGCAATTAAATTAAAAAAAAGCCATCTGATGTTTACAGGCCCTCATAGGTAATTTATAAATGCTGCATTTCAAGGGCCAGTTTTGCTTAAAGAATTTAATTTGGAGAGAGGCTTCTGTGGGAAAGCAGGATCTGTCTCCCATGCCCACGGGAGATGAATTGAAAAATACAAAAGGCTTGGCTGACATCGGTGGCTGCGCAGTAATGGCTGTCCAGTTTCCTAAGGATTTCTCTGCATGTATGTGTACGCGGACTACCTATGCAAGCGATGCTTTACTCTCCGTGTCTGCTTTTACATCTGTGTGCTAAATAAATTCATGGAGGCATAAATGCTTAAGGATCCCAAAGATGCTAGACTAAATGCAATGTGGTTTCCCTAATTGGATCTTGGAACAGAAAGATGGACAATAGTGAAAAAGCTGGCAAAATCCAAATAAAGTGGGGAGTTGTTATTAGTAATGTACCAATGTTAACTTCGTAGTTTGGACAGAAGTACCCTGGCTATATAAGATGTTAACATTAGGGAAGGCCATGCTAGAACTCTCTGTCTTTTCTCTTTGCTACTTTGCTGTAAATCTAAAATTATTCCAAAGTGAAGGTTTCATTTAAAAAGAAATGCTAGAGGTCATCAATCTAATATTTCTCAAGTATTCTCTGGTCTGAAGATCTGAAAAGTAACTATTGGCATTTGGCCAAGCTCACACAACCACCACCCAGTGTAAGGAGAGCAGATTGCAGCCCTGATCCCTTTTATTCTCTCTCTTAACCTTTTATGTGCTTCACAATTTGCAGTTACTTTATTAATCTGTTCACCAATTTTGCATCTATTTCTCCCAGTAGAATGTAAGTGTCCCAAGAGGAGGACACGTGATTACTTCATCTCATCTCAGTATCTCTGTTTCCTAGCCGGGCACCTGGTATACAGTATGCTGTAATAAAATCTTAGTAAGTCTAAAAATGGAAGTTTTTGCATTTCATTTCCCTTCTCTCCTCCTAAGATCACCCAGTTCTGGAATCAGTGGCGCTGGCAGCTGTTTAAACAGCTACCAAGCAACATTGAGTCTAGGGAGGAGAGTGTGATGTCTCCTTTCATAGAAAGGGTGAGATCCATGGGGGTAAGAGTATCCGTGCCTTCTTCCTGCCTGGAACGTTGTTGATGCTTGTTAAACATTTTGAGGTTGAATGTCAGAGAAGTGTTGGACATAGAAGAAAAACAGGTGGATGGGGCTGTGCGATGCCATGGGAACTGAAGGACGAATCTAGATGGGGGTGGGGGGGGCAGAGAGAAACAGCCTTGGGGTGCAGAAGGAGAAACTTTTGAAACCTTGAGCATCAGTTTCCCAAAGGGAAAAAACAGAGGAAAGCAAGATGCAGGGGTCTGGAGGATCCCAGCCAGCGGTCAGGAAGAAGTACCTAGAATACACACCGTCTGCCTCACTTGGCGGAACATGCAGTGCATGTCTTCTCTACTGCACCCTCTCTGCATCTCCCATCATTCTTGCCTCAGAGAAGAAAACATCAGGCATTCTCTCAAGTTCCTTCCCTGTGGTTGTCATCAACTCAATTCCTCTTGTTTTGCACTGCTACTAATAAAGTCATTACAACAGAAAAAATGTACTAAGGATTTATTATGTAAAAATTTTACATCTTTTTTTTTTTTTTTTGGCTGTGTTGGGTCTTTGTTTTCTGACTGAAAGCATATCTCAGCATCTAAACATTTGCAGCCAGGCCATAGACTCAGGCTTGATGCCCTAAGAGATCTTCATCACCATGCCTTGGAAGTCCCCCACAATTTGTTCTTCTGGCTAGACCCCTTCAGGTAACATCCCTGCCTGGAAGGTAAGTAATCCACTGATAGTTAAACTACTAATAAGTAGGGGGTCATGGATCAATCAGAAATGTTAAATATTTCAAAATATTTAGGGTCAGGATTTCAAAAAATACTGTAAAATGTGTACATTCACCTGCTACAAGTTTGCATGGGCAGGAACCATATCAAGTCCATTAGAATTCCTGATTCCCTTATGTCAGTCAAAACTTTTGATCACTTGTAACGTATATTTCAGTTAATAAAAATGCAGAGCATGGGGCTTCCCTGGTGGCGCAGTGGTTGAGAGTCTGCCTGCCAATGCAGGGGACACGGGTTCGAGCCCTGGTCTGGGAAGATCCCACATGCCGTGGAGCAGCTGGGCCCGTGAGCCACAATTACTGAGCCTGCGCGTCTGGAGCCTGTGCTCCGCAACAAGAGAGGCCGCGATAGTGAGAGGCCCGCGCACCGCGATGAAGAGTGGCCCCCGCTTGCCGCAACTAGAGAAAGCCCTCGCACAGAAATGAAGACCCAACACAGCCAAAAATAAATAAATTAATTAATTAATTAAAAAAAAAAATGAAGAGCATGATGACTATTCCGTAATAAATGCAGCTTGCTTGGGCGTGCAGAAATTTGCAAAACGTAGTAGCATGGGTGTGGTTACCATAACACGTGGGCTCATCAGTTTAGTGGAGTTCAACATTTTTGAGTCCTTCTAAATTTCATCTTTGATGCTGGGAATTTGAAGATGGATATGACACAGTCACGGTCCTCCAGAAATATCTCATCTTGTTAGGGAAACAGGTAGCTGCAGAAATAGTATCTGTGTGATATGGCAAATACAAAGGTAGTTATATGTGCGAGATGCTACAAGAATGTAGAAAGAGAATGCCTGGCCAGGCTGGTGCGGAGGAGGTGTGGGAAAGGGGGCTTTCTGAAGGAAGTGATGCTTAAACTCTGTCACGAAGGAAAAGTAGAACTTACCCGGCCAAAGGGAGGTTGTACAGGCAGAAGGAACAGCGCGAACAAAAAAGGAAGATATAAGAAAGTACAATACCATTGGTGCAAAGATTGGCCACAGCTGTCCCACAACCTATTTGAATTAATATTTATCATGGTAGGTCTCCATGGATTGATTCATCCATTCAACAAGCATTTACTGAGTGAAAGGCTATTCTATGCCAAGCCTAGCATCAGGCACACAGGATGAACAGTTCAAGTGTCATGTCTCAAAAACTTAACGTTTCAGGAGACAGAACGATTGCAGTACGGTGCAATAAGCTTGAAAGACCTCACCCATAATGCATTCTGGATCAGGAGCCTTATTTGATAGAAATACTTTGAAAATGTTTTTTTATCTTGACACTGGATATGTGTCCATTCTGTTTAATTATTCCTCAGTCAATAATAACCATTCAGATCACCTACCCTAACTGTCATTTTAAGTAAGATTTTAAAATATATCCAGAAAAAAAAATTGTGCATAGCATTCTCTCTTTTAAAAATCTATGTGGAGGTAACTTATTATATAAATCCCAATCATGATTTTATATTTTTGTTTGACTCATCTTTTTTTTTTTTTTTTTTTTTTGCCACACAGCGCAACATGTGATGTAGGATCTTTGTTCCCCAGCCAGGGATGGAACCCGTGCCCCCTGCAGTGGAAGCACAGAGCCCTAGTCACTGGACCTCCAGGGAATTCCCTGTTTGACTCTTCTTGATTAAGCCTGCACACAATCTAAAAATTTTATTGTTTCTTGGATTTGTTTTTTCAGAACTCTTTTTTAAAATTTCTTTTCTTGAGCTAATTTTATGCTGATTTTGCTAACCTTTAAATAACTTCTCAAGTTGAATATTTTCCATTAATTCTTGATTTTTGAATACTAATGCTATGGTTTTGTGCCTAGTGTAGTTTTGACCATATCCCATGAGATATGCACTAAGTCCATTATTTTCTGAAGAGTTAATGTTAGTTTTTAAATCATTTGATTAATTGAGGAAGGGTTTTTCTTCTCCCACGCTTTCCAAGTGGTTTTTATTTAAGCCTATTCTTGCAATTTCTAGAATCTATTGTACTCTGGTTAGAAAATATGAGCTGTTTAATTTCTACTCATTAGAATTTATTGAGGATTTCATTACGGTTAAGAATATGTTAAATTTTAGTAAATTTCTACAGATATTGGAAAAAATGTTTTTCCTTTTTATGGAAACTAATGTTAAATATTCATATATTCAGCCTAATAAATTTTTTAATACATCTTTATTGGAGTATAATTGCTTCACAATGCTATGTTAGTTTCTGTTGTACAGCGAAGTGAATCAGCCATATGCATACATATGTCCCCATATCACCTCCCTCTTGAGCCTCCCTCCCACCCTCCCTATCCCACCCCTCTAGGTGGTCACAAAGCACCAAGCTGATCTCCCTGTGCTATGCTGCTGCTTCCCACTAGCTATCTATTTTACATTTGGTAGTGTATATATGTCGAGGCTACTCTCACTTCACCCCAGCTTCCCCCTCCCCCCGCCCGTGTCCTCAAGTCCATTCTCTATGTTTACGTCTTTATTCCTGCCCTGCCACTAGGTTCATCAGTATCATTTTTTTTTTAGATTCCATATGTAAGCATTAGCATACAGTATTTGTTTTTTTCTTTCTGACTTACTTCACTCTGTATGACAGACTCTAGGTCCATCCACCTCACTACAAATAACTCAATTTTGTTTCCTTTTATGGCTGAATAATATTCCATTGTACATCTATGTCTCTCTTTCTCCCTTGCAAACCTGTTCATCTGTACCATTTTTCTAGATTCCACATATATGCGTTAATATACGATATTTGTTTCTCTTTTTCTGACTTACTTCACTCTGTATGACATTCTCTAGGTCCATCCACGTGTCTACAAATGACCCAATTTCATTCCTTTTTATGGCTGAGTAATATTCCATTGTATATATGTACCACATCTTCTTTATCCATTCGTCTGTTGATGGGCATTTAGATTGCTTCCAAGACCTGGCTATTATAAATAGTGCTGCAATGAACATTGTGAATTATGGTTTTCTCAGGGTATATGCCCAGTAGCTGGATTGCTGGGTCATATGGTAGTTCTATTTTTAGTTTTTTAGGGAACCTCCATACTGTTCTCCATAGTGGCTGTATCAGTTTACATTCCCACCAACAGTGCAGGAGGGTTCCCTTTTCACCACACCCTTTCCAACATTTATTGTTTCTAGATTTTTTGATAATGGCCGTTCTGACTGGTGTGCAGTGATACCTCATTGTAGTTTTGATTTGCATTTCTCTAATAATTAGTGATGTTGAGCAGCTTTTCATGTGCCTCTTGGCCATCTGTATGTCTTCTTTGGTGAAATGTCTATTTAGGTCTTCTACCCATTTTTTAATTGGGTTTTTTTTTTGATATTGACCTCCATGAGCTGTTTATATATTTTGGAGATGAATCCTTTGTCCATTGTTTCATTGGCAAATATTTTCTCCCATTCTGAGGGTTGTCTTTTTGTCTTGTTTATGGTTTCCTTTGCTGTACAAAAGCTTTTAAGTTTAATTAGGTCCCATTTCTTTAATTTTGTTTTTATTTTCATTACTCTAGGAGGTGAGTCAAAAAAGATCTTTCAGTGGTTTATGTCAAAGAGTGGTTTTCCTATGTTTTCCTCTAAGAGTTTTATAGTGTCTGGTCTCCCATTTCGGTCTTTAATCCATTTGGATTTTATTTTTGTGTACGGTCTTAGGTAGTGTTCTAATTTCATTCTTTTACATGTAGCTGTCCAGTTTTCCCAGCACCACTTATTAAAGAGTCTGTCTTTTCTCCATTGCACGTTCTTGCCTCCTTTGTCATAAATTAGGTGACTATATGTGCATGGGTTTGTCTCTGGGCTTTCCATCCTGTACCATTGATCTATATTTCTGTTTTTGTGCCAGTACTATACTGTCTTGATTACTGTAGCTTTGTAGTACAATTTGAAGTAAGGGAGCCTGATTCCTCCAGCTCCATTTTTCTTTCTTCATATTGCTTTGGCTATTCGGGGTCTTTTGTGTTTCCATATGAATTGTAAAATTTTTTGTTCTAAATCTGTGAAGAATGCCATTGGTAGTTTGATAGGGATTGCATTGAATCTGTAGATTGCTTTGGGTAGTATAGTCATTTTCACAATGTTGATTCTTCCAATCCAAGAACATGGTATATTTCTCCATCTGTTTATGTCATCATTGATTTCTGTCATCAGTGTTTTATAGTTTTCTGAGTACAAGTCTTTTGCCTCCTTAGGTAGGTTTATTCCTAGGTATTTTATCCTTTTTGTTGCGATGGTAAATGGGATGGTTTCCTTAATTTCTCTTTCTGATTTTTCGTTGTTAGTGTGTAGGAATGCCAGAGATTTCTGTGCATTAATTTTGTATCCTGCAACCTTACCAAATTCATTGATTAGTTCTAGTAGTTTTCTGGTGTCATCTTTAGGATTTTCTATGTGTAGTATCATGTTATCTGCAAACAGTGACAGTTTTACTTTTTCTTTTCCAATTTGTATTTCTTTAATTTATTTTTCTTCTCTGATTGCTGTGGCTAGGACTTCCAAAACTATGTTGAATAAGAGTGGCAAGAGTGGACATCCTTGTCTTGCTCCTGATTTTAGTGGAAATGCTTGCAGTTTTTCACCATTGAGAATGATGTTTGCTGTGGGTTTGCTATATATGGCCTTTATTATGTTGAGGTAAGTTCCCTCTATGCCCATTTTCTGGAGAGTTATTATCATAAATGGGGACTGAATTGTGTCAAAAGCTTTTTCTGCATCTATTGAAATGATCATATGGTTTTTATTCCTTAATTTGTTAATATGGTGTATCACATTGATTGATTTGCATATATTGAAGAATCCTTGCATCCCTGGGATAAATTCCACTTGATCATGGTGTAAGATCCCTTTAATATGTTGTTGGATTCTGTTTGCTAGTATTTTGTTCAGGATTTTTGCATCTATGTTCATCAGTGATATTGGTCTTTAATTTTCTTTTTTTGTGATATCTTTTTCTGGTTTTGGTGTCAGGGTTGATGATGGCTTTGTAGAATGAATTTCGGAGTGTTCCTCCCTCTGCAGTTTTCTGGAAGAGTTTGAGAAATATCAGTGTTAGCTCTTCTCTAAATGTTTGATAGAACTCACCTGTGAAGCCATCTCATCCTGGACTTTTGTTTGTTGGAAGACTTTTAATTACAGTTTCAATTTCATTACTTGTGATAGGTCTGTTTATATTTTCTAATTCTTCCTGGTTCAGTCTTGGAAAATTGTACCTTTCCAAGAATTTGTCCACTTCTTCGTGGTTATCCATTTTACTGGCATATAGTTGTTTGTAGTAGTCTCTTATAATCCTTTGTATTTCTGCAGTGTCAGTTGTGATTTCTCCTTTTCCTTTCTAATTTTATTGATTTGCATCCTTTCCCTTTTTTTCTTGATGAGTGTGGCTAAGAGTTTATCAATTTTGTTTATCTTCTCAAAGAACCAGCTTTTAGTTTTATTGATCTTTGCTATTGTTTTCTTCGTTTCTATTTCATTTATTTCTGCTCTGATCTTTATGATTTCTCTCCTTCTACTGACTTTGGGTTTTCTCTGTTCTTCTTTCTCTGGTTGCTTTAGGTATAAGGTTAGATTGTTTATTTGAGATTTTTCTTGTTTCTTGAGGTGAGAGTGAATTGCTGTAATCTTCCCTCTTAGAACTGCTTTTGTTGTGTCCCATAGGTTTTGGGTCATTGTGTTTTCATTGTCATTTGTTTCTATGTATTTTTTTATTTCTCCTTTGATTTCTTCAATGATCTCTTGGTTATTTAGTAGCGCACTGTTTAGCCTCCATGTATTTGTATTTTTTACAGTTTTTTCTTGTAATTGATTTACAGTCTCATAGCGTTGTGGTCAGAAAACATGTTTGATACGATTTCAATTTTCTTAAATTTTCCGAGGCTTGATTTGTGACCCAAGATGTGATCTATCCTGGAGAACGTTCCTTGCACACTTGAGAAGAAAGTGTATTCTGCCATTTTCAGATGGAATGTTCTATAAATATCAATTAAATCTGTCTGGTCTATTGTGTCATTTAAAGCTTGTGTTTCCTTATTTATTTTCTGTTTGGATGATCTGTCCATTGGTGTAAGTGAGGTGTTAAAGTCCCTTACTATTATTGTGTTACTGTAGTTTTCCTCTTTCATGGTTGTTAGCATTTGCCTTATGTATTGAGGTCCTCCTATGTTGGGTGCATAAACATTTATAATTGTTATATCTTCTTGGATTGATCCCTTAATCATTATATAGGGTCCTTCCTTATCTCTTGTAATAGTCTTTATTTTAAAGTGTATTTTATCTGATACAAGTATTGCTACTCCAACTTTCTTTTGATTTCCATTTGCATGAAATATCTTTTTCCATGATTTCACTTTCAGTCTGTATGTGTCCCTAGGTCTGAAGTGGGTCTCTTATAGACAGCATATATATGGGTCTTGTTTTTGTATCCATTCAGCCAGTCTGTGTCTTTTGGTTGGGGCATTTAATCCATTTACATTCAAGGTTATTAACGATATGTATGTTCCGATGACGATTTTCTTAATTGTTTTGGGTTTGTTTTTGTGGGTCTTTTTCTTCTCTTGTGTTTCCCGCCTAGAGAAGTTTCTTTAGCATTTGTTGTAAAGCTGGTTTGCTGGTGCTGAATCCTCTTCGCTTTTGCTTGTCTGAAAAGCTTTTGATTTCTCCATCCAGTCTGAATGAGATCCTTGCTGGGCAGAGTAATCTCGGTTGTAGGTTTTTCTCTTTCATCACTTTAAGTATATCCTGCCAGTCCCTTCTGGCCTGCAGAGTTTCTGCAGAAAAATCAGCTGATAGGGCTTCCCTGGTGGTGCAGTGGTTGAGAATCTGCCTGCCGATGCAGGGGACACGGGTTCGAGCCCTGGTCTGGGAAGATCCCACATGCCGCAGAGCGACTGGGCCTGTGAGCCACAACTGCTGAGTCTGCGTGTCTGGAGCCTGTGCTCTGCAGCAAGAGGGGTCGCGATAGTGAGAGGCCCATGCACCGCGATGAAGAGTGGCCCCCACTTGCCGCAACTAGAGAAAGCCCTCGCACAGAAACAAAGACCCAACAAAGCCAAAAATAAATAAATAAATAAGTAAATAAAAGAGTTCCTTTAAAAAAAAAATCAGCTGATAACCTTATGGGGATTCCTTTGTATGTTATTTTTTGTTTTCCTTTGCTGCTTTTAATAGTTTTTCTTTGAATTTAATTTTTGTTAGCTTGATTAATGTGTGTCTCGGTGTATGTTTCCTAGGGTTTATCCTGTATGGGACTCTCTGTGCTTCCTGGACTTGGGTGACTATTTCCTTTCCCATGTTAGGGAAATTTTCCACTATAAACTCTTGAAATACTTTCTCAAACCCTTTCTTTTTCTCCTCTTCTTCTGGGACCCCTATAATTCAAAAGTTGGTGTGTTTAATGTTGTCCCAGAGGTCTCTGAGGCTGTCCTCAATTCTTTTCATTCTTTTTTCTTTATTCTGCTCCCTGGGTATTATTTCCACCATTTTATCTTCCAGCTCACTTATCTGTTCTTCTGCCTCAGTTATTCTGTTATTGATTCCTTCCAGAGTATTTTTTTTAAATAATTTTTTTTAATTAATTTATTTACTTATGGCTGTGTTGGGTCTTCATTTCTGTGCGAGGGCTTTCTCTAGTTGTGGCAAGCGGAGGCCACTCTTCATCATGGTGCGCGGGCCTCTCACTATCGCGGCCTCTCTTTTTGTGGAGCACAGGCTCCAGACGCGCAGGCTCAGTAATTGTGGCTCACGGGCCCAGTTGCTCCGCAGCATGTGGGATCTTCCCAGACCAGGGCTCGAACTCGTGTCCCCTGCATTGGCAGGCAGATTCTCAACCAGTGCGCCACCAGGGAATCCCCAGAGTATTTTTAATTTCAGTAATTGTGTTGTTCATCACTGTTTGTTTGCTCTTTAGTTCTTCTAGATCCTTGTTAAATGTTTCTTGTATTTTCTCCATTCTGTTTCCAAGATTTTGGATCATCTTTACTACCATTACTCTGAATTCTTTTTCAGGTAGATTGCCTATTTCCTCTTCATTTATTTGGTCTTGTAGGTTTTTACCTAGCTCCTTCATCTGTGACATTTTTTTGCTCTCTCATTTTTTTCTTTTTTTTTTGGATGGGTGGGATTGTGTTCCTGTCTTACTGGTTGTTTGGCCTGAGGCTTCCAAAACTGGAGTTTGTAGGCTGTTGGGTAGAGCTGTTTCTTGGTGCTGAGATGAGGACCTCTGCGAGACCTCACTCCAATGAATATTCCCTGGGGGTTGTTGAATTTTACTAAATTTCTATGGATATTGGAAAAAAAATGTTCCTTGTTATGGAAACTAATGTTTCTAAATATTCATGTATTCAGCCTAATAAATTTTAATACAAAATCCCATGTATAGATTTTTGTCTTCATGATGTAGGAAAGAATGAAAGTGTTTTGTATTATCTCCCATATAATTGTATTTTAAATTTCTTAGTTTATTTTTTAACATTTTTCTTTATATCATTTGATAATAATATATATGAAATATAATGAATCAAACTATTATAGCATAATTTGCAATAATACATTTTATCAAAATAAACTACCCATTATCCTCAACATAAACTACCCACAATCCTCACTGTATTGTGCTTTAAATTATACTTTGGGTGATATTAATTCTCTACCTCTGCTTTCTGTTTGTTTACATATGCCTGAAATATCTTTTCTAATACTTTGAGTTTTAACATTTGTCAGTGAACTTTTAGATATAGTATTTGTAAGCTGCACAAACTTGGATTATTCTTTAATTCAATTTATCTTTTAATAAAAGGATTTAAACCACTGGTACTTATTGTAATAACTGATACATTTACTCTCATATTCATTGAGTGCTTTATTTCTATTTCTTTAGGGGAAACTAGAGAATGAGATAATACCTGAAATTTCAGAGCTGTACCAGATGTTTAGCTTATACAATGACAAATCTGCTATGGTAAAAATTTCCCTTCCTTCAGTCTTTGGATTAGACAAGTTTTTGGTCTCCTCTATATTTACATGACCCTTGGGCTTACTTTATCAATTGAATGAGACCAACCATTAACAAGTGAAGCTCACTTAATATCTTATGGTGATTTTAACTTTCTCATGAAGATATATGAAAACATAAATAATTTTAGAATTAAACTGATCTATTAGTGTTGGGAAAGAGAAATGATTGAAACCATATAATTGCTACTGAAGTATCTCATAAAGTCAGAATGCTTCAGTTTATAAGGGTATGGCAACTCTCACTAGAAGCCAGAAACTCATGAGGAAAAGATAAAAGACCTTCTAGAATAAACATCCCCAAATTCAGGAAGAAAGCTGCCACCTCTGATGATATTTCCTTATAAGGTTAGCTCAAACACTGTCACGTGATTGTTGTGAAAGGCTGTTGTGTAGAGGAAGCCCATGTCAGGAGCATGTCATAAAATGATGCACTGGATAAATGTGACATAAATAAGTCCACATACAAACATGCACACATTTGAGACAATCCGGACAAGTTTACTTTCTCTTCTCATTCATGTCCGAGTTTGAATGATGTAATCAATCAGTAACTGCTTATTGGCATAAAATAATTTTTATATTATTTACTTCTTGATTTTTTCATGTACATTATACTATAACCATAGTAAGAAAAATTATTTATACTTAACTCTATATTTTGCAGTTTTAGTTGTTTTTTTCCAATTCTTTAATACCATGATTTCCTTTTCGTGGGTTTTGGAGTTGTTTTCCTATGTGGAATCTTCTCTACAAGGTTATTTATATGAGAATTTTTTCTTTTAAATGAGTGTTGACTCTCTGAGCATCTGTCTTTCTGACAATGGATTTCTTTTGCTCTTAACCAGGCACTCCCATTTTATCTAAGTAAAAAATGGTTAAATCTCTGTGTTTTTTTCCCCTCAGAACTCTGTAACCATTGTCTAAACCATTTAGAGTTCCCCAGAAGATCTGAGACCATTCTGGTGTTTGTTCCTTTCTAAATAATCTGTTTATTTTCATGCAAGAATGCTTGTAACAAAATTTATTTTAACTTTCAAATTCAAAATAATTTCATTGGACTATGCCTCAGCATTGCTGTCTTTTCATTGTTTTGTTTTGATAATACTAGCATGGTGAGTCAGTCCAACTAACAAAGCCACTTTCTTAGACTTAAAAAGTTTTTTTTTTTTTCTCCTTTATTTTGTCTCTCCTCTGTCTTTCCTTTCCATCCTCCTAGAATTCCCCTTGGATCTGTCCTCTTTTATCTCATCACTATTCTTTATTTATTTTTTTAATTTTTTTCAAGATATTTGCTTTATTCACTTTCCTCTGCTTTGTCTAATGGAGATTAACTGCCTGATGGATAGAAACACTGAAACAATGCAGCTGTTGCAGTGGTCAAAATTACATTTTTGTTAATAAAAAATTTAATTTTTTCTTTCAACATATTTTCATGTCAGTATGATGCAATTCTTCTGAATGGAATTACTTATTTCATATTAAACCCATAGTGTATACAGTAATGCTTTATATCATAATATAAATGAGCAAGCTTTTTGTAGTGGAAAAGCTTATTTTTTTTAATTTCTTAAAATTCTAAGAGAATTTCTTGAGCTTTTCTTCCCTTTTAGTATTCAGCTTTCTAGAGTCATGTTACCCAATACAGTAGTCACCAGCCACATGTAGCTATTTAAATTTAAACTTAACATTTAAATAAAATTAAATTAAAAGATGAGTTGCTCTGTCACACTTTTCAAGGGCATTGAGCCCTTGAAGCTACTGAAGTTACATGGGGCTAGTAGCTACCAATGAATAGTACAGATAGAGAATAGCATTGGCAAACTACAGCCCATGTGTCACATCCAACCCATAGCTTTTTTGTTGTTAATTAGGTTTCCCCTTTATTGATTTATTTTAATTGTGGCAAGATACATATAACATAAAATTTGCCATTTAATCATTTTAAAGTGTAAAATTCAGTGGCATTTAGTACATTTGCAATGTTGTACAACCATCACCACTATCTAGTTCCAGAACTAAAGAACCTATGTTTATTAAGCAGTCACTCTCCACCAGCTACTTCATCCTACCCCTGGAAACCACTAACCTGCTTTCTGTCTCTATGATTTAGTTATTCACATAAATGAAAACCAGCCTTTTGTGTCTGGCTTCCTTCACTTAGCATAATGGTTTCACAGTTCATCCATGTTGTAGCATGGATCACTACTTCATTCCTTTTCATGGCTGCATAATATGCCATTATATGGATATATCACTTTTTACTTATCCATTAATTTGTTGATGGACACTTGGGTTGTTTCTACTTTTTGCTTATTGTGAATAGTGTTGCTATGAACATTCATGTATAAGGTTTTGTTTGAACTCCTGTTTTCAATTTTGGAGATATGTAATTAGGAGTGAAATTACCAGTTTATATGATAATTCTATATTTGAATTCTTGAGGAACAGCCAAACTCTTTTCCACAGAGGTCACGTCATTTTACATTCTCACCAGCAGTGTATGAGAACTCCAATTTTTCCACATCCTTACCAATACTTGTTCTTTTTCTCTTTCTCTTTCTTTTTTCTTTTTTTTTACGTATAGTTATCCTAGTGGACGTGAAGAGATACCCATGGACTACTTTTGTACATCCCGTTGGCTGAAATGTTTTTTAGTCTTAAAGTTTTGTTTAAAAACATGGGGAATATGCGACAGACTATATGTGACCTACAAAGACTGAAATATTTACCATCTGATCCTTTACATAAACAAGTGTGCTGACCCTTGATATAGAACATCATCACCATTACAGAAATAGCTGTTGGACAATGCTCTGAGTACCTAATGGGCTGGTTAGTAGCTCAGTTGTAGTTTTAAATTCAGCAATCTTATGTTTCATCTGTATCCATTCTTTACGAGTCTTATATTGTCTCCTGCCTCCTCACACTTTTTAGATATACTGTCCTCTGGAATATTGCTGAAGATGCAAATTCTAATTTTTTTGAACTTTTCTTAGAGTAACTATTTAACATGGAGATGTTTGCACTGAATCTTCAAATAGGTCCCCTTTTTTGACATTATCTACCCTCTCCTATGCTTGAGGAACTTTCCCGCTACTCATCCTGAGACCCAAGAGCTGAGATAGATTGGGCAGATGGTGTAGATTCGGATCTGGCTTTTTCAAACAAAGAAAAGCTTAGATTTATTTTTCTTTAAGATTGCCAGCTTAGAAATCCAGTCGTGTGGTACACGTGGAAATGGGGCCCAATAAGTTTCATCATTTCATGATTAGGCTGGACAGTTCCCCTCCTTTATTTGCAAATGGCCAAAAGTTAATTGCATAAGGCCCACCCTCTTTGACAGGCACAGTTACGCAATTGGGAGTTAGCACTGGTAGTGCCAATGTTCTTTATCCAGCCTCCTTGCCAAGAACAAGTTTCTAGTGCTTAGCATGACCACCCAGAGTGACTGGTGGGGCTCAGATGAGCCTCCCCAAATATCCATGCTCTTCCCTTCCAATCATTCCTTGTTGATTGATAAAGTTGTTCTACCAGCTTCTTTTCCAGGTCCTGTCTAAACAGACTCTTGCTTCACACGTGGGAAGCAATTGCTAGGGTATGTTCATCCTTCAATCCCTTCTCCTCTGAACTATATCTGGCAGGAACTCTTTGACAATTCTGACATATAAATGGCACCTTTCCCTCATTTTCATTGCAGACATACAATTTGTCATTGCATCCCGTTGGTAATTAATAGGACTATGGATACTGTGGAAAGCTATTCATGCTCACAATGTCATTTATCCATAAATCCCAATTTAGATTTCATCTTTATAGTTTGGAGGAGAGTAATTTAGAAAAATAATGTGTTAGTCTCGGTTAGCTATACCTTTAGAAACCCTAGAGGTTAGAAACACCAGGATAGAAAGCAGGCAGCGCCCACCTTCTGGCACAAGCTCAGCCCGATTCCAAGAAAAACTGCCCACAAGAAAATCGAAACCTTTAAACTAATAACAGATGTTGCAGATGTTATAAGAAGCATTGTGTTTTCCCAGTACCCAAATTTCTAGCTGAATTATGAAAAGGAATCCGTCTTTCATCTGCATGTGTGACAGCGTGTAGATGAAACATCGGTCTAAGACAGTAGGCACTAAACAAATATATGGGGGGAGATGTCTGGCTAGCTGACTTGCTGAAAGACTGGGTTTTTCACTTCTCATCCAGATGTTTTGGCTTTATGGAGGCATTGGCAGAGTCTGCCAAGCTGATGTGTGATCTTTGAGTGAAGGGTGATACATGAGTACAGGGCATTATCCTGGCAAATGAGTACACGGCATTGTTGTATGTGAAACGAGGTCTCACCGGCTGCAACCAAGGCGTGTGACAGACCTGCCGGTCCACTTCCAAGTGCTTCTGACAGATGAGCCCCCATTTGCATACATCTCATCATGACACATGCTGAAACTGTTAAGTTATTATTAGTACTGATAATGGAGTCTTCACCAGGAATGTATTCATATTCTTAATGTTGTCACTGCAGATTTTTTTGCTGTTAAGGAAAAAGCCTATCAGGTATAAATATTTATGCCTGGATGGATGTCAGATTCTTTCATCAGGAAGGGGATTGGTCTTAATTGAATCTTGGGGACAAATTTAGGCTCAGCATTGATTATAGGGCTCCAAGTGAGCAGAGCTTTCTCAGACTCTCCCCAGGATTCCAGAGACATGATCCTCTGTTAGGTGAACAGGTAAGTTCTCTCTTAAGGGGTGCTGGAAACTTAGCTGTGTTGGAGAGCAATTGTTTGGGAGGAGACTGGGCAGGGCTTCATAGGACCAGATAAAGGGAATGCCACCTGTCTAGAGCTGGCTTCCCGAAGGCATTTTACAAATAGAGATTATTTCAAGCAGACACAGGGCTGTAATCGTCCCAGGGCTGTAATCGTCCCAGTGGCTGTTGTTCTTTCACTGTCTGTCGCTGCTCCAAGACAGACAAGATGCCCGAACAAGATGGCCCTATAATATATGGGGGATGAATAAATACACTGATGGTAAGAAGCTGTGTTGGGGAAAATCCATAAAGCAGTTGACTCTCACTTACCTGGTCAGTACCGTTGTGATATTAGCTGCATTTCACAGATGTGGAACACGTGTGCCAGGTGCTATGCTCCCCAGTGATAAACAGATTTAAAAGGTTCAGAGATAAAGAAGATACAGCCGAGGCTTCAGTTTACTCACAGCCCAGCGGAGTCTGGACAGAGAGGAAAGAAACCTGCCAAGCAGGGACAGAGGCTGGCACAAGCTCAGTGAAGTCCAGGAAACTGGATTCTGAGAAAAAGAACTGGGGCAGCGCCTGTGATAGGTGACCGGGTGGGCCAGTGTCCCGGGCAGGAGGAGCCACAGGGGGGCTTTAAGCTGTCACGGGATTCCGAGAAGGTTGCTTATTTCACAGCAGTAATAATAAAGTCCAGGAGGCACGTAGCCCAGTGAAACAGACAAACTTGTGCATTTGATTTAAGCACTTGAGGATCCAAATGCCATCCTGGCCACTCTCTCACTTAGCATCTTAGTTACCTGACCTGTAGAATGGACAGAATAATACCCACCTCAAAGAGTCACTCTGAAGATTGAAAGAAATCAAATATGTAACGTGCTAGGCACACAGGAATTAATAAATGCAGACCTCTTTACTTTCCTGCTGATGGCGCTGGGCTCCCCGTGTGATGTACGGAACAGAGACTCCGGTAATGGGTATCACTATTTAATTCACAGATCAGGATGCAGGAGGCAGAAGCTGATGCTCTCCTCTGTATGCTCACAAGACATGGACTACACAGCTCCTTATCATGTGCCTTATTGAATTGTTTTATGTCTTATTCAAAACCAAGTGACCTATTTGTGGGCTCTTACTCCTGTATTCCCAGCACCAAGTGCAGGACCTGAGAGATAGATGGTGCTTCATAAAGCTTCCTTGCTTGAACGACTGGGTGGGTGGAGTCATGAGTGGGTTGATAGGTGGGGAGGTGGGTGTGAATGCTCTTCTAAGTTGTCACATCTCAGTCCCTTCTAAGTAAAGCAGAGGACATCTTCAGACACTGGTCCCTCCAAGTTTGACGTATTTGCTGAGGGGGCCTGAAACTAGGCTGATGGGATCCATTTGAGGTCTAGGTATTAGATGAGGGATCCTGGCTAAGAGGAACCAAGGAAAACCAAGGTCTCCTTCCAAATAAGAAAAAACGACTTTCACTGCCCCAGATAAAACTCATCACATGATCCAAAAATGACATAGCCTACACCAGCCCCCAAACTGAGCTCTATTCCCCTTTCATTTAGCCCTTTTTTTTTTTTTTTTTTTTTGGTAAAACACTCTAAAAAACATCTTCAGAAAGAAACTCATGATGTGCACTTTCAGACAAAAATAAAATGAAGCACTAAAACAAGACCCCCAAAGTCACGTTTGCAAGCGAACTGGCCTTTGGGTTGTTGGCAATTCCCGGACCAGCCCAGGCCAGGTGTTTGGCACCCTATGATGTCACAGCCCCACAGCTGGATTATTCAGAGCTGGGCTGGGAAGAGCTGTGCACTGTTTTCTTCTCGTTTCCCAGCTCTTTGGTACTCCCAGCTGTTTTAATTACAGAGGAAAGGGAGCGGATGATTCTGCCCATATGTCTCCATTCCACACAAATAAATCTCCTTGCCGTCCTGCACGGCTCTGTGGCGTTGCGACTGTCCCACCGAAACGGATGCTGTCGGCTCTAATCACCATCTTCAATCCTTCAGTGAGCGTGTTAATTCCGGGAACACCGGCTGGGACTGCTATCCCAGGGAAATAATCTAGAAACAATTAGACACCGTCGCAGCAAGATGCTGTCCCTCCTCTGGGGAGCTGGGCGCTCACCCAGTCTGACCTGGGAGAAGCCCACAGGGAGCTGAGTAGGAAGAGTTAGGCGCGGGGTGTGGGGGGGTGTGGGGGGGTGGGGGGGTGTCAGAACACAGGGCAATAATTTACAGCTGGGACTTTGGCATCCCCTGCAGCCCCTAATACACTCAGGCACTAGGTCAATATCTATGGCATGCCCAGATGCAAAGATGCCCTGCCCTCTTAGGAACTTTGGGAGGAACTCAAATGAGGTGTCCCAAACATGTAGCTATAGTGTATACACACACACACAGAGAGTACAGTGAACTTTTCCAAGGAAACAGCAAAAGCTGGCAGGCGTATTTAGCATTCTGATTCAGTTTCACTAGATGCTAAATTTGCTTTTAATCGGAGTATCACCGCACATAGATTAAGAAGAACAAACGCAGGGAAATTTTATATGGTTTGGGGTCACCAGTAGAGTTCTTTTCACAAGGCCATCATGCCTAGGAGTAAATACAGAGGAAATTCCAAAGGGATAAGTGTGTTTGAAGTGTAACACATATTGCAATGAAGCAAACACATCTTCTGTGAACATCTTGATGAAGTTTTATGAAATTTCACACCCGTGTAACCCCCGCGCAGATCGGGCTCTGAGCATTGCCAGCACACCGGAGGCCTTCCTCCCGCTCCTTCCCAGCCAATATCCACTGCAAAGGTAACAGGTCGTCTAACTAACCTCCTCT
Source organism: Balaenoptera physalus (assembly GCF_965194825.1). Classification (NCBI taxonomy): domain Eukaryota; kingdom Metazoa; phylum Chordata; class Mammalia; order Artiodactyla; family Balaenopteridae; genus Balaenoptera; species Balaenoptera physalus. The sequence continues at coordinate 20,396,785 of NC_138898.1, forward strand.
CTCTGAATTACATGTAAATGGAGTCATATACTCTTTTGAGAGCGGCTTCTGTTGTCAAAAAGATGTATGTGCGACCCATCCTTCTGGTTGTCTGTAGTGATAATTCTTTCAATTTTTCTCTCTCTCTCATTGATAGGCATCCTCTGAATATACCACAATCCATTCTACTGAGGATAAGCATTTGGGTTGTTTCCAGTTTGGCACTATTATGTTTAAAGCTGTGGCTGGGAACATTTTGCCCGTGTCCACTCATTTGCTTGCGTAGATACTCAGGTGTGGAATAGGGTCTGAGGGTAGAACCACTTTTTCTTGAAGCCAAAGTCATATGCTCCAATGTTACCCTAATCTAATCTCTTTCCCACATGGAAGTCGGATGATCTAACTAAAATATGTATCGGCTCAGGTCCCTTCAGGGTTTAAAATCCTTCAATCCTGCTCCATTGCCCCGGGGATAAAATCTAAACTTTCCACTCCCTAGAACCTGGTCTATCCTTTCACCTTTGAGCTTTCTCCAGATCAGTCACACTGAACTCCCATCAATTTGTCTTTTGCCATCAGCCTTCTCTCTCCCAGCCTTGGCCTCCATGGTCTCATCCGCCTAGAGATGTGTTTGCCTTTCACTGGCTGGCTCTTGCCCCTCCTGCGGAATTTAGGGTAGTTGTCACTCCTCCAAGTAGCCGCCCCTCTGCTTCTTGTCATCTTGTTGCCTTTTCAGCAACCTCTTTTCTCCATTCTCTTGCTGCTGGATATTTCCACTTTGATTCCTTCTGTGCCCCGTGCCCTGGTCTGTTCAGATTTGTTTGATTCTATTCTGCTACAATATCTTTGCTTATATCCCCTTTCAATTATGAAGCTCTGTTGAAGCTGGCATTCCTTCACTGGTGTATTTATAGCATAACTGATTCATTCAAGCATTCATTCAACAAACCTTTTTGAATATATGAGACTCTGTTGGTAGCAAAGTAGAGGTGGAAAGAGTAGGACCTCTGAGATATGTAATCTCTGTCCTTGGCATCTTCAACCTAGAAAAGAAGATGGGTTAAGCAGGATGGGTGGTGGGCAGTGATAAGACATGGAATGAGGTAGATATGTGTTTGCGTCCTGGCCCTACCATTTACAGCTGTGTGACCCCATGCAAACCCCTTACCTTCTCTGAATATTGGTTTCTTTACCTGTATGAATGGCTGTAATGGCTGTAAATGGCTGTAATTCTTGACTCATGAATCTGTGGGAAGTAAATGTAAGTGAATATGTAAAACACCCAGTATAGGGCAAAGAATATGTTAAGTTCTAAATTAAAGGCCCTTCATGTGTCCCACATTAGAAAGGAATATAAAATAATGAGGGCCATGCGGAATGTTCCAGGGAAGAAATCTGAGATCACAGAAATGAATTTTTGTTCCAAGAAGATTAAAAACAAACATCAACACCAACAATGAAAACAAACAAACAACTTCCAATACTGGGTGAATGACTTGTGAAAAATAAAGTTACTGCCCATGTGGTTTGGTGTAAATAATGTGTGAAAAGAAAAAAAATTCTGAAGAGCTAGGGAAAGAGTGAGGTAACAGAGAAAGCCATTTCCTGCCTGCCGGTCTGCAAGTCCTTCTCGATGGAGTCCTGTTCAAGACTTACCTGGAAAAACAACATGGAGTTGACCAGGTCAATCCCCACATCCCATCTAGGAAAAATGTGTTACTTAAGAGGAAATCCCAGCTCCATTGCATGTACTGTTCCTTGAAAGATTAGAAAATGTGATTCATTCAGCACAAAGTCTGGAAACCTAGGCAGGCCCGGGGAGTTTGCAGGATCACAGTGTACAGTTCTCCAGGGCTCATGCCTTGGCCTGGTGCAAACCGAGAGAGACCTTTGGTTGATTCCGAGCCCAGGAGGACACCAGAAAGAAGGTGACACTGATGTAAGCCGTTCCTGCCAAGATGCAAAGTGTTCCTTTATTTACCATCTTGGCCAGGGGTTGGGAGGAAGTTTAAGGGGTTTCCACTTATCCTTCAACAGAAGCCAAGGAACCAACATGGGGTTCTGCCATCTTCCAAGTATGCCTATTCAGGGATCTCAAGAATGAGCCCAGGGTAAGTGCGTGATCACTATGAGCTGAGCTTGGGCCAGCATTTCTTTTATTACCTGGGTCCTATATGTCTCACCTCTAATATACAGAGGGATAAAATAATCCTTGAGTCTCTGGTCTCAGTGTTAACTCACATTCTATATCCAAGTATCTTTGAGATATCTGTGTATTCTCTCTTTCCCTTGGATAGTAACCCAAGTAAATGCCTATAGATCCTTTTTGGGGAAGCACCAGAAGACTCTCCACCATTGATACACTATGGGAACTTCCACCTGGACATCTGGCCTCAATCAATGGGTTCAGAATCTAAAAGTGGTTCATTTCCAGAAACTAGGCAAGTGATCATAACTTTGAATCGAGGTGGTTGCCCTCAGCTTCTTGGTCATCTGTCCTTGATACCTTTTGATCCTATAGATTAAACATCATACTTGGTGTTTGCCCATTTACCTTGACCCTAGGGTCACTTTGTTCTATTAACCATCCCATCGCTCTCTGCAGACCAGGCTCCTCTGGCTGCTGCTCTAACTGCCATCCTTTATGATAATTGCACCCACCTTATTTCTTCGGATGAAACACTACTATATGGCTTAAGTTGACTTGGAATTTTATCCTCTGCACTCCTGGCAGGGGCTCCAGGAACATAACAGCATCTGCTTCCATCATCCGTGAACTACAGAAGACAAACACCATTGAGCTTCACAACAATGCTCGCGCTCTCCTCACCAGCACACATCTTGATGTTTTGGTAAATGGCGTGTCCCTTGGAATCCTCCCATGGAATATCATTGGCTAATGACTTTCCAAATATTATTTAGTATATTCTTTCTAGGATGCCCACTTCTCTGAGCCTTTTGATCTCTTCTTCCAATATCTGTCATGGAAGTTCTAGTATATCTGGTTCACTTAATATGGGCCATGATTTTCTGCAAGTTTCTAAGAGCCATCCCAGCCATGTGTTGGAATCCTCTCCTGGGGTCTTTGGCAAGATGTTCAATCCCATCTCAATAAAATCTCCCATATCTGACTTCATTTTTTTCTCATCTTGCTCTGGCATCCTTTGGATGTAGTCTCATACATATTCACTGAGATCCCGCTGGTCCATGTTGGCTACATCCTGCAACCCCTCTGGTGTTTCCTTCCTTAGCAAGCTCAGAACTTCCTAGTCCAAGTTATGTTATAATTTGAACATAGGTATTGGTCTGATGGCAAGGAAGCGATCTGGGGGTAGATCTCCAAGGCTGTATATGTTATCTTGCAAGGCAATAGGCCTCTGAATCATCTTCAAGCATAAGGAAATGGTAGCCTGTAACAGGGAGGAGTGGGTCGCTCCCTCGGGCTCAGAGAGTGTGTGTCTAGGGGTTCCAGATATTCACGTGCATCAAACCAATTGTTCTTACCCCAAGTCTCAGGATCCTAGTCTTTCTAACTAGGACACTGACTTGGCATGGAAGATATACTAGGGTTGAAGATGTAACCTTCTGTGGAGATCTACAACCCTGATAATTACGCTCTGGACCCAAATATCAGCCTTTTCTGCCCTCCAGCTGCCAGAGATGAAACTTGCTTTATATGTTGCCAAAGAGGCCCTCTGACTTTCATACTTCATATTATATTGGTGACTAATCATCTCCAGGGTTTCAATGGTTTTTCTTTTTTTCTAATGCATCAATTATGCCAGCCATCCCAGTCCATTGTCCTTATAATTATTATATCCCTTGAACATCTTAAAAATCTAGAGGTATTGCATTCACCTGTGTATTATCCTCTACCAGTTTCCCATCCCAGTTCACTACTGGTGCATTTTAACAATTGCACCACTACCTCCTGCCGGGGGAAGTTAGTACTCCACCTACCATCACAGATGGGATATTCATTGCCAGCTGGCCAGTAGGTAATCCAGCTGCAAAGTCTCACCTCAGAATCTGCTTCTTTGACCATTTCTGACCTCAACTGTCTTAGACTGGGTTCCCTGGGAAATAGAATTTGAGATGAGGATTTGCCTGTAGGAGATTAGGGAGTGGTCTAGGAACAACACCTATGGGAGGATTTAGAAAGCAGAAATGGGCAGAAGGAGAAAGTAGACAGTGATGCAGTCACAACAAAGGGTTCAACTGAGCTCAACAAAGAGCTCTGGATCTGGGGTGGCCCTTCAGGTTGTTTTTTAATTAAGAAAAGTCTTTGTACCTTCTTATTGACCAGTTATTGGATGGATTACCTTCCCTAGAGAGGGGGTATAATCTAGGGCAAGGCAGCTCCCTTTGGCCCAGGAAAATTCCAAAGAATGACTCAGCTATAAGCCATCTGTAACTAACCCTTCAGCAGCTAGGGGTATGAGCGCCTCATTCGTGAAGGGGAGATGGAGGCAGCCGATGATGATAGTATCTCCTACAATCTATATATGTTAAATGTTGATACATCATCTTTCAACAAAAGTATCTTTGGAGGTTGTGGGAATCACTATTATGGATCAGGGATGAAAAATTTTAAACCGAGCTCAGGCAGAAAAAGACTGTGAGAAACTTGATAAACTCAGGTGAGGACCCCTAAGAATGTTGGCTACGTGACATGTTTTTGTATTCATTCACTCAACAATTGTTGGATGAGAGCTGACCATACGCCCAACACTGTAAATAAAACAGTGTGTGAGACAAGGAAATTCCTGACCATCAAGAAGAGACAGGAAAGGAACAAGCCACACACCAAAAAGTAAGATCATTTCAGATAACCACAAATGCCTTTGTTAAAGCAGGGCAGTTGAATAGAGTGATGGGGAGAGAGAGAAGCTGCCTTCAGTAGAGTGCCCAGAGAAGGCATCCTAGGGAGTAATATTTAGGCTGATCTTTAAAAAAATGGGAAGGTGCCAGTCACGTGAGAATCTAAGGCAAGAACGTTCCATGCAGAGGGAGTCAAAACAGCGAAGTCCCTGGGCAGAAATGCGCTTCTACGTTTTGGAGGAACTAAAAATGTGACCTTCTCAAAGATCTGACTACAGGTGTCAAGAAAATAGAAACTGTGATCACCCTGAGGGCAGACCTGGTCAATCAGACCCTCACTCATTCATACAGCTTCCAGCAAGACAGCCCACCAAGGAGCTCACAGAGTAGGGGATATCAGTCCTGACTCTTGGGGGTATCACGTGGTGTTGGGAGGTTCAAAGAAAAAGTGATATGAGAGGGCAGTCCAGGGGGAGCTGGGCCTTAAAGAATGAGAATGTGGGCACACAAGCTTGGGAGCCCATTAGAGGAAGCAGCCTGGACTAAGGCATAGCGTGAGCAGAAACTGTGGGAGGTGGTAACGAGCAATTCCTTTAAGCTGGAATGTAGGATTAGTAAAAAGATTCAGTATGAAATTAGGCTCATCAGGGATTTTGGGACCATGGTCAGATTAACAAGGGTACCCTTGATACTGTAGTCATTGCAAAGCCACTGACCATTTTAGAGCATAGGATGACGTACTTCAAGGTTTTCAAGAAGATGAATCCATCAGCACAACTCTGTGCTGTGGCAGAGGAAAGACTATAAATGGAAAAAATACAGGCTGTGATAATAACCCCTGTAAGTCAAGGAAATAGCACAAATTCCATGGATTTATTATCTATTGCTATAGAACATATTACCACAAACTTAGTGGATGAGAAAAACACAAATTTATTATCTCCTTGTCTCCATGGATCAGAAGCCTGGTGCATTTTAGCTGCGTCGTCCGCTCAGGGACTCACGAGGCTGGAGATAAAGTGCCGGCTAGCTGTGTTCTCAGCTGGAGGTTCAACTGGGGAAAGTTCAAGTTCCCTGAGGTTGTTCACTTCCTTGCAGTTGTAGAACTGAGGACCCTGTCTTCTTGCTGGGTGTCAGTCAGAGGTCACTTCTACTCCCAGAGGCCACTCACAGGTCCTTGCCACATGGACCCTGTCATAATTTGGTAGTTTGCTCTTTCAAGGTCAACAAGGACAGCATTTGCTGCAGTTCAAATCTCTCTTTGTTTCTGACCTTTAGCCCCTTTGTTAAAAGGGGTCCCCTGATTAGGTCAGACCCACCACACTCTTGGGGAGAATATTATACAGGGCGACCCACTGAAGGGGTGGGAATCTTGGGGACCATCTTAGAATTCTATCACATTCCTAACCCAGGGATAACTATTGAGCTGTGAGACCACAGATGGCTCCAGAAGTTTTACTTGAAAGAGTCTCATGGGTGTCTTCTCCATTCAGAAATGTCAACATTTATCTGTCCCAGGCTTCTCTCCAGCAGCCTCCACAGTAGACAGTACAACAGAAATATTCAAAAATGTAATTTTCCTTCTAGCCAAAGACCTGATTCTATATGACATCACAATCTCTTTCTCAAGTAGCCAGATTTTTAAAAAGTGTTTAAATCTTTGCTATAAGTTTACTTCTCACAGGTAGGACACATAAAGAAGGTTCAGCTAAGCAGGTCTGTCCCAGGAATGGAGTAGACAATAACCATTTAAGAGAGTGTCCCAGGAAGCCGTGCATTGTGGAGCCTCAGCCCCCATCCTGGGCCAGCCTGTGAGGTCGGTGCCATAAGGGGCAGCCCTGTAAAGACAAAGGAGCAGGGGTGGGGCTGTGAGATTTCAGTCCCTAACTGACTGCCTCCACGGTTTTCTGCATACATTAAAGAAAATGTATGGGTACAAGAGTCTGGAATTCAACAGCTCATAACTACAATTAACCACCATTAATTAATGGCTACAAGATAAATGAGCCATGCGATCCGTTTATTCCTGGGTTGTAAGTATTTAAATTCACAGTAGGATGCAGGCCCATTTTTCACCAGTGTGAATTTAAAACAAGTTTGGTTCAGGGCTGCATGTTGCAGGAAACAGGCAACAATTTCCTCTCTGAGTAGTTTACATTTTGGGTCCTAGGAACTGGTAAGAGGCAGACAGAGGCAAGGAATCCCCATGCACAGCAGAAGTAGGAAGTGGAGTCCAGGATCTGAGCACACGCCTTCCTAAAATCATAAGGACAATTATGATGTGATGAGACTGATTTTGTGCAGGGCTCTGTGCTAGGAAATGTCTAGGCAGCTTTTGATGTTAATCTTCACCACATCCCTATGAAGGACATTATTATCCCTATTTTCTGCTCAAGGAAACTGATGCTTAGAGATCTTAAGAACTGCTATAGAAACAAAGTTGTTCTTCCTCATTCCTAAATTTCTTCCAGGATGCTCCCAAGGTGTGTCTTCAGATGACCTTGCCCCTACTTTTCACATATCATCACTCCCTGTGTCCTGACTTATCAAAACGCCCCAAATAATAACTGAATATTCTGCCTGCCCTTAGGTTATCTGTCCATCAACCGGACAGAGATAAGATTCAGAAGACAAGGGAAAGAGGAAAAGAAAAGATTTGATCTTACTTAATAGAAAACAAAATGAGATGGGGTTCTTATCTTCCCCACCAAGATGTTTATTCATTACAGAGAGAACAGTAGTAACTTTTCAGTGAAGAAATTTAGCAGTCACCATTTTAACCAAGTGGTCAAAGCCAATGGGATGTTGAAACAAAATTGGGGGTAATGTCCAATCAGAAAATTTGTCTGAAAAAAAATTCTTTTTGCATAGGCATGAAGAAACCACTCTATTTTTAAATGTTTCACTCAGCTAAATTTTCTAAATTTAAAAGATCAGATACCGGTTATATGAGGACTCTAAAAAAAGTGATACAAATGAACTTATATACAAAACAGAAATAGACCCACAGACATAGAAAACAAACTTAAGGTTACCAAAGGGGAAAGGAGGGGGGATAAATTAGGAGTTTGGGATTAACAGATACACACTACTATATGTAAAATAGATAACCAACAAGGGCCTACTATATAGCACAGGGAGCTCTATTCTATATTTTGTAATAACTTATAAGAGAAAAGAATCTGAGAAAGAATATATATATATATATATATATATATATATATATATATAGAATCACTTCGCTGTGTACCTGAAATAACAGACATTTTAAATCAACTATACTTCAATTAAAAAGTTACCAAAAAAAAAGATTAATGAAACAGAGTCCATAAAAAGAAAAAAAAAAAAAAAGATTGGAAGGAAATATGTCCTTTGATTCACAAAACAGTTTGAAAACAAATGTAGATACTGTCTTATAATTGCTTGTGGAAGCAGCATGGAGTTAGTAAATAATACGTTCTCAGCTCTTGTATCATGGCACCCACATGGCAGTATTCTGCTTGGTGGAAAGCTACCATCAGATCAGAGGGGAAGAAAGGAAACAGCATATGAGACCCTTATGACTTGGGAGAGAAGAGATTGAAGAAAAAGATAGTCTGAGATCTTTGCTGAAGGAAATAAACAGAATTTGCCCACTTTATCTACCATCTAATTAGCCATCTCTTTGTCAAATGACATTTTAACTGTTTATTTTTACTCAGCATCTCATGGAAGACAAATTGAAAAAAAAAAATGTCCACATTTTGAGGGTAAAGTCAAGGAAGCAGAGAAGCAGGGTCATGACTTTTTAAAAATCTTTTAAGGTTAGAGAAACTTGAGCATGTTAGCAGTGAGGAAGGGGCAAATACAGCGAGAAAGATAATAAAAGTAAGAGACACACAAAATGAGCTACAATTATAAAACAAATCCCAGCCTCAGAACCATTCAGCCACTCGTACTCCGTATCTCACAGGACCAGAATCACTGAGATCACAGGCCAGCAGAAATTTAGCAACTCCTTCCTAACCTAACCAGGCTTGGAAGGAATCATATTTCTGCTGGGCACTGGAGGACACAGGTACAGAGAAGCCAGCTCTCTCTGCACCTCTGGAGGGTCAAGAAATGGCTGGAGGGTCAAGCAATGGTCAAGCAATAGCTGCAGTTTTCACCTGTTCCTGCCTGGTCCATAAGATGGGTGCCACCCAACTGCTAGCCTGTAACTGCCTTGATGGGCCTGCCAACCCCTTTTCAAGACTGGGATGCCCTCTCAGTATGCTTTGCCCCTGTGACCTTCTTTGTGTTGCATCAATCAGATGTGACGTGAATGTTACCTTGTAGAGTTGGGCAGCAGGGGGCGCTGTGCTTCTGATGATCTAGGTAGCTTTGCTATGAGCTCCCCAATCTAAGCATTCATGCTGCTTCTCAGTGAGTGAACCCTCACCGCTTCCCTTGATTTTCCCAAAGCTACAGTCAAGTTTGTCATATCCATTAGACAGAAGTATGTGATGTCATACCTCGATCCTGCAATCTTCTGAGTTTGGTGTGCTTGCTCATATGTCTAGCTCAGCATGTGCCCAGTTCTTTGATCTTCCTAGCTCAATCACATTCAGTAATACCGCCTCTTAACAAGGGTAACAATCCAACAGGGACAAATGTCTGATGCAGCTGGTAAACATTGCTGGTCACACTGTCATCTTGTACCCAGAAACATTTTTAAATCATTTTGCAAAGTTTGAGAATTTTATTCAAAGAACATAATCCTTTAAGAACAAACACCAAAAAAGTGGTAAAAGCACTGTGTGTGAAGATATTTATTTCTGTGTGCGTTTAATGTATAATTAAAAATAATTGTAAGTAGAATAAATATCCAGCGATAGAGAAACGGTGAAGCAGATAAAATTATATCAACTTGACAGAATAGTATGCAGCCAATAAAAATGTTAATTAGCAATATGACAAAGAAACTCAACATTTGTTTATGATATGTTAAATGAACACAGCAGAATACAAAATTATATGTACACTGTGAGTAAAACTATAAAATTTAAAAATTATAGTAAAACTATGAGAATTGTCTGCATGTGGACAGGGTCCAGAGTAAACATGAAAAATGAAAACAGCTTTATTTCAGGTTTTTGTTATTGCAATTAAAATGCTCTTGCACAGTAGATTAAAATAAAATAAAATAAAATAAAAGATGAAAGAGTTCAACCAAAAATGGAGCAATTTTCAGGGGAAGACACTTATTTGTGCTACCTTTTTGCATTTTTATTCCCAGGGGGAAAATTACATTTGGGAGAACGGATTATGTTTAGAATCATGAATAAATATCTAAGGAAGGATCCCAAGCTTTGCTCCTTCAAGATGATACCCCCAAATACTACAGTGTGAGATTTCCCTGCAGAACATTCCATACAATGGGCTCGGTAGATGGGGGAAGGGAATGGAAAGGCAGGGAGAGAAAGGATGTGTCTGAATCTCTCAGGGAGCCTTTTCATAAACACAGAGGCTCATCCCTCCAGCCACTGGAGATTCCAGATCCCAGTTCCTGAATTTGGGAAAAGCTCCCCAAGTAATCCAGTCCCCTATTGGTCTCCCACCTAGAGCCACAGAGCTGTGGCCTTTCATCATTGCATTCAGGCTACACAAGGGCTGCCATAAAGGGCAACTCAGGAATCAGCAAGGTTCAGTCCTTCCTCTGGGAGCACTGCCATTTGCCCAAGAGAAGGAATAATCTAGTGTTCTCTTGGCAGCTCCTTGTTCTTGTGCCTCGACCTTGAAGGAGTGGAAATGGAGAGAACACAGAGAGTGATGGAGGCCACCTCCCCTTTGCACAAAGGTCAAAGCCTGAGTTAGTGGGAGCAACTCCAGGGGTTTTATAGTTAGAGAAATTAGAATCTTGCTCTTCTCCACATATAGCTTTGTGATTCACAGGGTATAGCAGTTTCATTAATTTCTTAAAAATCTCAAACATTCTATCCCTTAACTCCCTGCCCAATTTTTATGTTTCTGTCACAATGTATTTCTCCATGGCTTTGAATAATAAGCTGCTCCCTCTCCCTGGAATGATTTCACCCCATTTCTTTGCATATGAAGCTCCTATTCCTTCTCAGAACGGTGAGTATTATCACCCCCATCTCATAGGTGACAAAACGGAAGGTAAGTAACTTTCTTGAGGTTACACAGGACTGCGGAGCTAAGATTCGAATACAAATCTGTTCAACTTAAGACCCCAACTTGGTTCTACCACACCATGCCCCATGCATACAAAAAGCATATAGTATAAGGTCACAGGCTTTCCCAAACTATTTTTATTGTCATTAGTTGTTTACTTTCTCATCTTCCCTGTTGGGCTGTTATAAGCCTGATGTCTGTTAAATGAATGTGACAGCTTAGTGATATTACATATATACATAGGCACACTCATAAGGGCCTAACTCAAAACCATCCCTATTCTCTTCACCAGAGGCTGAGGCCCAGGCTCTGGCAGGGAGGAAGTTTTTCAATCATGAGTCTCAGCATTCACACATAAGCCAGGAATCTGATTGACTTTCTTTCCCTCTCAGCAAAATGGTGAGACCATAGCTTCAAATATTCAAATATTCTGGAAGGAAAAAAAATGCAGGTTACAAATACTGTTTCATTTATCTCATGAAATATGTACTTCCAAATGCAGAAAGATGACCAGACACATCCCTTTCTAATGCAAGAACAGGGCTGCTGGCTGGAGGAAAAGCCTTCAACACTGTGATGCAGGTCATGATGGAGAGAGTACCAGGAGCTCTTTGCCACATTCTTGATCCTGACACTTCCCTGGACTCCCCGTTGTCCAGCCAGCCAGCACATCGGTACTGCAGACAGAAGGTGGGCAGACCAGGGGCTGAGCGCTGCCAGTGATGGGCTGGGAAATGCTGAACAGTCGGCTCTCTCAGGCAGGAATGGGAAAGGTGTGCTCTGATTGGTAGCATTTGCCAATTTCCATGGTGTATATATTCCCAGCCTGGCCAGTTTCATGCCACCAATGGGCCCTTGACTCATTTGCATAATTCCTGAAAAGTCAATAATAGACTCTTGTGAGCCAGTACAAGCCAGCTCCAGCTCAACACTGAGTTTGGCTACCCCTTTCATAGCAACTATTTTAGATTAGGGCTGTTGGGGGAGGTATAAAAGACTCATCAGAATATGATTCTGGAAATTCCCTTTCAAGCCAGATCAGCATTACAGAACTTTACTTAACACATAAATATCATGGACCCACCGAAATACATGCTCCACAGCAGTAAAATACAATGTTAAAAATACAAATAGGGACTTCCCCTGGTGGTCCAGTGGTTAAGACTCCACACTTCCAGTGCAGGGGGCCCGGGTTTGATCCCTGGTCAGGGAACACTGCATGCCGCAACTAAGACCCAGTGCAGCCAAATAACTAAATAAATAAAAATACAAATACATATTTATCTACATTTCTCTATCTCCCTCCATATTAAAAGGGGATTTTTTTTTTGTAGTAACTATTTTGGATCAGTATGTAACTCCCCCCCCCCCCCGCCCCACTACTTCCCCTGGGTCTGATAACAGACCAATCTGTTTCTTAGGGAGTAGAAGTGGGAAAACACCAAGGAGAGAAAAAGGGACTAGAGATAGAGCATTTACTAGTCTGTGATAATAGAAAGAAGAATAACTATGTGGGCACCATCGTTAGCACCAGCACTGAGACTCCAATCTTATTGGCGCCCAAGAAGATTACTTTGCAGACATGTGAGGAGCCCCGTCTCCCCAATATTTTTAATTTTACAAAGCCATTAAAATGGAGAGAAATGATAGGGAGTTACAATTCTAAATCTACCATATCTTATTTTTCCTTTCCCTCCACCAATGCATCCTTGCCTTTTTGGTCCAGGCAGCTACCTGGCTTTAAGCTCTCCTTAGTGGCTTTTCCCATATCTCTTTAGGGAGTGACTCTGGGGTCAGATCTCCAAGGTCAATCCTGAGATGAGGATGTGTATACAAGTGACTTATCAAGGCAGTGCTCCCCAGGGAAACTGGGCTGGGAAGGGGGAGCAGGACAGGGAAGGGGGGAAGCCAAACAAGGGTGTGATTTCAGGCCAAGTCCCACAGCCTGTCCCACAGGTTCCAGGGAACCCTGCAGTGTAAGTCACCCCTCACCCAGTGGTCACCCTCACCCTGGGCATGGGAGCTTTCAAACTCCTGCACCCACTTAGTCATTGGTTCAAGGCCACCTGGAGGGTATAAACTCCAAGGCATATCAGACTCACTTCCGGTGTGGACGAAGGGGCTCCAGCAGCCCGAAGGCAGTCCTCTGAGAAACAGCTGCAGGCACTGGCTGTTTGGAGGGAACTCACACCAGAGAAATGGTGTACTGAAAGAGCCAAGGGGGTTGGCACAGCGTGCAAACAGAAATCCCACAGGATGAAGAATAAGGGAACGGGAGGACCAGGAGACCTAGAGATCCACGCTCTGTCTACCAGCATCTGCAGGCAGTAAATGCAAGCATCTGGACTCGGCACACTCCATCCCTGGGTCACGTTGCTAGCAGGATGCATTTTCCTTTGTTGAGTCTCTTATGGTCTCAGGAGAAATCTGGTAATCACTCACCACTCCTTAAATAGCCACCCATCCTTCTCATCCAGCTCCAGTCTCCAGGACACCCCTGTGTTCACCTCTCCTTCCTCTTTCCCCATCAAGTGAACAGGCGAAGTGGGGTTAATCAGCATCACCATCCTCAACGTTTATTCTATCAAGAGCCACAAAACACTTAACACGTTTTAGAATTGTTTGTACATAGGATTCTTTTCACACCCAGCATTGTTCCAAACCTCCTTTGTGTCGTACTTTCTTTGGCTCCCTTGATAGACTGGCTCCCCATGAAGGTAAGAGTGAGTAAGAGTGATTGCAACCCGGATCTGTTTGGAGAAACAGGCTCTATTGCATCACCACCAGCACCTGAATAGCCCTGCTGGTGGAAAGTTTGAAGCCACTACCACCTCAAACAGCCCTGCTGTCATTTGCTGATCCTCTTATTGAATCACAACATCCACACGGATGTGGTCTGTGCACGGGAGAATCAGAGTTTTACTACAGAGGTCAGTGAACTACGGCCCGCAGGCCAAACCCACTTGCCACCTGCTTTTGAAAATAAAGTTTTATTGGAACACAGCCATGAGCATTTGTTTATGTATTGTCTCTGGCTGATTGAGTGCTACAACAGCAAAGCTGAGTCATTGTGACAGAGATCGAATGACCTGCAAAAGCCTAAAATATTTAACATCTGGTCCTTTACAGAAAAAGTTTGCTGATCCTCATTATACTAGGTCTGGCAGCACTCAGAGACAAATATTCAAGATATTCATAAATTCTGTGAGTATTCTGTCAACCTGTGTTTCACCCAAGTCTTAGGAGTGAACAAGAACCCTGGAGGAGAGAAGCGAGGTGGAACCAGCCAGATCTTCAAATCATAGACGTGACAGAGAACAGGCTTTGCTGAGGGAGCAGGCAGGAGAGGAACAGCCACCCAGGAGGCTGCGGAAGGAAGAAATGTCCTCGCGACACTACAGAAGTGCGTGTCAATCTAAATGTTCTCCTTGACCATATCAAGACTGTGCCTCTTAAAGGGCAGGGGTGATGGCCACGGTCTGGCACAGAATGGGTGCTCCAAAAGTGGATTTTGAAAGGAAGGAAGCAGAGAAGGAAGGAGGAGAGGAGAGAAAGAGGAAAGGAGGAGGGAGACCCACAGGAGAAGGAAAAAAGGAGGAGCGAAAGAGTGAAAATACTCACCCTGTTTAGCCGCCTGGCTGCTCTAAGAGTTGTTCATTGCAGCTCTATTTACACTAGCCAGGACACGGACGCAACCTAAGTGCTCATCGACAGATGAATGGATAAAGAAGATGTGGCACATATATACAATGGAATATTACTCAGCCATAAAAAGAAACGAAACTGAGTTATTTGTAGTGAGGTGGATGGACCTAGAGTCTGTCATACAGAGTGAAGTAAGTCAGAAAGAGAAAAACAAATACCGTATGCTAACACGTATATATAGAATCTAAGAAAAAAAAAAAGGTCATGAAGAACCTAGGGGCAAGACGGGAATAAAGACACAGACCTACTAGAGAATGGACTTGAGGATATGGGGAGGGGGAAGGGTAAGCTGGGACGAAGTGAGAGAGTAGCATTGACATATATACACTACCAAATGTAAAATAGCTAGCTAGTGGGAAGCAGCTGCATAGCACAGGGAGATCAGCTCGGTGCTTTGTGACCACCTAGAGGGGTGGGACAGGGAGGGTGGGAGGGAGATGCAAGAGGGAAGAGACATGGAAACATATGTGTATGTATAACTGACTCACTTTGTTATAAAGCAGAAACTAACACACCATTGTAAAGCAATTATACTCCAATAAAGATGTTAAAAAATAATAAATAAATAAATAAATAAATAAATATTTAGGGGGGAAAAAAAAGAGTAAATGCCTATAGAAATTTAAATAACAAATCAAAAAGAAGTATTTGAATATTAGCTTACAACATAATTATATTTTTTGTAAAATATTTGGTATATTAGCTCCAAACATTAAATAAAATTACCCTTTCAGCATAAAAAAAAAAAAAAAAGAGTTGTAACATTGTGGTTCCGGAGCTCAGTCTGGAGCCACACCCAGCCAAGGATGCGACCCACTGACCCAAGGAGAATGCAGAACTGTGCAATTCATCTGCCTTTTCTTCTCCAGCTTCTCATCAAACAGCCACATCATTTTCAGCCAGTCTTCTTAAAATGTCCCTTTTATTCTCGCATCTCCTCGGCCCTCACACACTGCAGCTGCCCTCTGCCTCTCCAAGCAAGCTTCTCCATCCCTGGCAAACCCCTCCCAGAGCTCGACCCTCTCCCTTTGCCCTTCCCTCCTGACACTGGGTTCCAAACCCCAAACTCCGACCCTCCTGACTGGAGGCTCCTTAGAAATGAGGAACAAGGGAAGACCTAGCATAAGTCAGAATCCTAGTTAGCGGGCCTCTTGGTCCTGTAGTTTGCTTCTACACAAGGAAATTTCCACCAGAATGAGATGGCTAATAGCACAGATCCTAGGACAGACGTTTCGAGCTGTATGACCTTGGGCTATTTTACTTTCTCTCTCAGTACTTCAATTTCCTCATCTGTAAAATGGGAATAATAATAACAGTATCTATCCATCGTATAGGCTTGTTATAGGATGAAATGAGTTAATTCCTCTAAAGCACTTAGATCCATACTGAGCCCATCAACCTCTATATAAAAGTTTGTTTAATAAAATCTTATCTTTCCAAGCTACTAGATCTTACCATTGAGGTCAGATCTGCTAGAATGGAAAGTTTGTCAACTCTAAAGTGATAAAAGAAAGTGATAAAATAGTCCAAAGCTATTGATATCTTCAAAGAAAAAGATGTGCCAAGGGAAAAAATATATAATGGTAAAACAGTATAAACTTAATGGGGTGGAGTAATGATACCATTTTAGAGCTTACTAAAAAGCAAACACAGTCTGAAAGAATCAGTCATGGTTTTTAAATCTGAGGATGTGCCCACATCCCATGAACACTACTGTTTTTCCAATACGATGGTAGGCACTGAGTGTC
Source organism: Balaenoptera physalus (assembly GCF_965194825.1). Classification (NCBI taxonomy): domain Eukaryota; kingdom Metazoa; phylum Chordata; class Mammalia; order Artiodactyla; family Balaenopteridae; genus Balaenoptera; species Balaenoptera physalus. The sequence continues at coordinate 20,413,191 of NC_138898.1, forward strand.
TGCTCCAGGAGGCATATGGAGACCAGTTAAGCACATCTCCCTGTTCAAATAACTCTTCCCTGAGCTGGCTTCCGCTGCTGGGAAATATCTGGGGGTGGGGAAGGCACTAGGGGATGCTAACTGGTGCCGTGTGTGAGGGTCGCATATTAACTATCACTGAGCCAGCTAAGCTATTACTCACCAATATTAACAATTAGTGAGGGTTCATTAGTGCAGGGTCTAAGCTGCTTAAGGCCCTGCAATGACTCTCCATTGCACACCTCAGCATGCACCATAAGCCCTCCGTGATCTCCCCAAAATCTCCCTCTCCATCCTCTAGTTGGCCCAACATGCCAACTCATTCCCTCCGCAGGGCCGTTGCACACACAGCAGGAAGCTCCTTTCCCATACAGGCAACCCCTCTTATCCTAAAACCTTCAGCCCTCTCTGACCACCCTGGCTGACACAGGTACCCTTCTGTGCCCAAACCCTTTGTTTACTTCCTTAATTAAAGTTGCTGCAATTTATAACTATACATTTTCTTCAGTATCTTTTTTTTTTTTAATTTGAATGAAAGATTCTTTACATTCTATACTGCTTTACAATTTTCAAAAGTTTCACTCACATGATTTCGTGTCTGTCGTGACCTACTAAAATGCATCTTCCCTAAGATACAGTATCATGTCTATTTTATTCTCAGCTGTAATCTCAGAATTTCCTATACGGTCTGACATACAGGAAGGGCTCAATAAACACTCATTGAATGAATGAATGAACGATGAATAAACAGTTCAAAGGGAATCATAGCAAACATACATCTAAGTTTAACTCCTAACTCTAACACAATCTATAACCTTGGGTAATTATGTCTCCATGTCTTTAAGTAATACATACCGTATTACATATTAGTAATACGGTAAAACATGATTAGAACAGAGCCCAGTATCTGACATACATGCATACTGCAATATACATAGGTATTGTTATTGTTATTATTGTTATTGTTATTATTAATAGTAATAGCGTCTGTGGTTCCAGTACTATGTCTCAGTTTCCTCTTCTAATAAAAAGGGAAAAATAATCTGGTCTCACCTGTCTTTTGTGGACTGTCCCTAAATAAGCACATGACAATAACTCATATTGACAAGGGCATACATGTGGCTCTCTTTTTGTCTACAAGGAGAGCTCCAAGACCTCACCCCAGAGGTCTCACACTGTTGGAGGAGGTGTGTTCAAATGCCAGGAGGGCATGTGGTTAATCCACCTCCCTACACGTTACAGCAGACAGGCAACCTTGACGCTGGCAAAGGGGTGGGGGGGACCAACACACACAGCATATGGCCCTGCGGTGGAGCATATGGATCTGGTCCTAGAGAAAAGGCTCCCATATGCTCCCCGAGCTGGGCCTGCCTCGCCCACTCCCAGCCTCCCCACACTTCTGGCTGGTTCATAAATCAGCCGCTTCCCACCATGGGCACCGGCCGATCCATGTGTGATTAATGCACACATTTGCCTGCAGCCTGGAGAGAACCCCAGGTACAGGTGGGAGAGGAAGGAAAAAGACTTAATTGGAGTGGGGCGGGAGAGAAGGAGGGAAGATGAGGTCATTCCTCATTGCCATTGAGCCAGCGCTATCTTTAGAAGTCCTGGCTTTGTTAAGAATTCGTTTTCTTGGAAATCTGTCTTGCAGACCCCCCAGGAACCCCACTGTAGCCTAAGATATTGCCTGGACTTTATCTCCAAAGACTCAGAAAGATGCTTGCTCCATTCTATCCCATCCCACCCTCCATTATCTTCCAGGGCTTCTTCATCTGAGCTTAAACATTCATTCAGATCCTTTAAGAAAGGCTGGGGTCCCTGGAGACAGTAAGACTAGATGTGTCAGGCAGCAAATCCACTCAACTGTGTTTTAGACAAGTATTTTCCAACTGTGCCCAACAGAGGGCAAAGGGTTTTATGCAGAGGCCACAGGAAGGGAGGGCTCCAGGGTCCCATAGCTGGTTCAGTCAGAGAAATTCTGCTTTGACTTTGTTTACAGGTTAGGCTGTTCAAATCCAATTCAGCTGTGATTTTGTTAAGGATCATATGGCTGAAAAAAGTTGAGACCCATCCACTCAAATTAAAAATGCTGCAGATACAATGAGGTGTGTCTGCTGTAGAAAGCACGATTATAAAATTAACGATGGTTGCCATTCACTGGGCAGGAGACAGAGCAGCACTGTAATGAACAGAAGAGATTCCAGGTCACTTTTCCATTCGGTGGTTGAATGACCTAGGGCAAGGAATTTTCCTCTCTATGCCCCACTTTCATCATCTGTGAAGTGGGAATTATAAATGGTACCTGACTTAGAGGACATGGGGGAGACTGAATGAGATTGATCCAGGCCCTGCATTTCCATGATGCTGGAACATAATATAGGACCAATACATATTTGCTATAATTTTTCTTCTTCTTCTGTGTGTCACTCACTGTGCTGAACACATTATTTGTATTATCTTTAGTCCTCCCACCTTTATTCCATGAAGGTTTATTCCAATTTTATAGATTAGGAACCTGAGGGTAAGACCTAGACCTTGAACAATGGTCCCAAAATATCTACTCATGTCGTGGAGACCATTGGTGTTCTGGGGCCAGTTCGAGAATCATCCATCTAGGTGACTCTGGTTTATTCTTACTTGCCTGAAAACACCACACAATTTGATGTGATTAGGCTTTCTGCTCCCTTTTCTTGCATGTGTTCTCCTGTATGCATTCACCCATCCGTCCATTGAACTACCGATCCAGTTCAACAAACATTCATTGAACGCCCACTTAGTGCCAGGAACCTTGGAAAAGTCACTCGGCTTCTCTGAAGGTCAAAGAGCCCGTCAGCAAAATGTGGGTGTTTAGATGAACTACAGTGTAGGATTTTTATATAAAATGAAATAAACTATCTAAAAAGGTTTTGCCACGTGCAAAGTGCTCTCTCCATATTAGGGATACTTAGGGATAGAATGACCATACGTCTCAGTTTGCTTGGACATTCCTGGCAGAGTTATTAGTAGCAATGCTTTTATCCTCAAAAGGTCCCATTTGTAAGTTAAATCCTAGAGTCACCCTAGCTATGAAGAGGGCCATAATGGCCATGTATATTTACATTGGTTCATCTAGAAGGAGGGGCTGGGAACTCTGAAGAAGTTTTGAGACCAGGTTAGGGATAAAATGGTTCTGAGTGTGTTTTGAAGCATGGGCTTTGTGCCCATTAAAGAGATAGAAACTTGAGTCTGCCTTTCCGTGGGAGCACAGCAACCTCGCACTGCAAGGGCTTGGCAGCAGGGAGGGGAAGAATTCAGGACCACCACTCTACCACCAGAGATAAGTGAGTTATCTGGGAGAACTTTACATAAACCAGTGTGACCTGATATTAAAAGACCCATGTATCCTGGATAGAACAGCCCCCTCCAAAGGATTTGGGGGAACCCATAAAAAAGTGTTTCCCATGTGCTAATTAAAGGACACCATCAGCTACTGATATCTGCAAATTTATTCCTCTTCTCCGGGGCTAACCCCCAAGCCACATCATTGATTGTCCTCAGTGACTGTTATGTCCCACTGAGCCACAGTGCTTCTACCAACAGTAGATTCACTTCTGCCAGACACGGTAGGGTCTCCCCCGGGGCCCTTCCATCTACTCTTGGGCCCACGAGATCCTACTCTGTTATCCTGAGTCTCAGAGCTTACGGAGTAGGAGCGATTTCTCCCCTTCTCCTTTTATTGTCACTTTCTTTCAGAGGAGCCCTACAGTCACCTTGCTTGAGTTCTGTGTCTCCTGGCGTCTTCTAGTAAAATAATTCTTTTTACACATACTTATCATAGAGATTACAGAAGAGTATAGAAAGATGAGCCCGGAGACAAATCTAAGACGCTAACACCAGGATGTACCCTCAAATAATTCCCTGACTCATACTTCCCAAGTGTCCTACAGGGCAAAGCTTGATAAACCTGATATCGTGTTTCTGTGGAATGAGTTCACTCCCTGGAGGTTCCCCAGAATTTCATTCAAAGAGATTTGAGCCAGTTTCTCTGTTCCGTAAAACACAGCATTTAAGAACACAGACTCGGGGGGCAGATACATATGAACCCAATTCCATATGAACTGTGAACTTGAGCAAATTGTGAGCCCCTCTAAGCCTCAGTTTCTCTATCTGTGAAATGGAGATAATAAAAGCACCAATCGGTCAGGACTGCCATGATGGTTATGTTACACAATGCTGTAAAGGCTTCGAACAATGTCATGAGACAATACATGTTCATCTTTATTTTAACGTCTTCATTATTATCATCCTAATAGTGAGCAGGGCCTAGCCTCCCAATGGGAGAGGATAAGGACTCTCCTATGAAAGGCGGGACAAACATGAGCGTTATTTCTATCTTTGTTTTGCCCTGCAGCCCAAAGGCAAGCTCTTATCCGTAACTCAGATGTCACGGAATCAAGGCAGAATATCGACTTTCTTCTGTCTTTCAACTGGAAGTTCATTCTTTGGGGGAGGATAGGTGTCCCCCGTCCATCTAAATGTTTCAGTTTCTGTCTGAATGTTTGCCAGTCCGTTAGGAGAGCCTTGATAACAAGGAAGATAAAACATGTATTTAGAAAAAATGTGAGTGAGTGTGTGTAGATGTGCGGGGGTTTTTAGAAGTCTGTGTAAGTGAACTCCTGATTCAGGATATGTCTGTGCTGGGGGCAAAGGCTGTCTTATGCAAGTCTCATTAGGAGAGTGACTGGTTGAAAGCCAGACCTGGATTATCACAAATGGATGCAGAGGGAGGCTGAAAATCAGGCCTCCTGCCCACTCAGCAGTTCTCGGCGCTGGCCCATCTCAGCCATCTAATGCCGTTCCTGCATTAGACGCTGCAAACACAATTGACTTCTATTACTTATAAAGCCAACCACTTTAGTTCATTTAAACGTTTAGGTTGGACTTCAGAGATTTCTGAGAGGCTGGACGGCTCGACCAGCCACAACCAGTCTACCGCTCCAGCCCCACCCCAAGACTACATAACAAGAGAAGAATATTCCTCCGTGGGACAGTCAGCTCCCAGTCTCCATTAGCAGACGGACTTAAAGGTTGGTATTTCTGCATTTGAAAGATCTGATCCAAATACGCACATCCCCAAATATTCTGTTCCTATCATTCATTCATTGGACCCGTATTCAATGCACCATCTCTATACTGTGCCCAGGAATATAAAGAGAGATCATATATTGAAGAAACCTTTAGGATGCTCACAGTCTATCACAGGAAATAGAGAGGCAAAGAAATGGGAATGATATATCCATACTAATGCTGTGATAATTACAGAAAAAAAAAAAAAAAGGAAAGGAAAGAAAAGAAAAGAAAATGGTACTGGAACTCAGCAAGGACGGTATGAGAGAATCCAGGAAATGTTCAAACTAAACCCTAAGGGGGCTTCGTTTTTCAGGAGAAATACGGGATGAAGAATGTTCTAGGCAGAAGATGTTGGAGAAGAGGTGTAGAAGTTGAACTCAGGCAGATCTTGGGTTAAATGACATGACTACTTATTGGACCTTGGGCAAGTTACTCCATCTCCCAGAGTTTAAGTTGCCTCCTCTATAAAACTGAGCTGATGGAGTTTCCTAGGATTACAGTGGAGCTCAAATAGCTCACATTAGCAAATGGCTGAGAGAATGTGACTCATGGTGGACATTCGTTACATGATGCCTGTTAGTTTAGTATGACTAGAGCTGCAAGGGGGGCAGACCACAAAGAGTCTTGGAGTGGGGGGATTTATCCTGCAGACAAAAGGCTTCTGCTAATGGTTTTAAACCAAGGAGGAACATGGCCATGTTTGGGTTTCAAATAGATGTCATTGATGATGAGGTTAAAGGTGACCTGAGGGTACAGCCAAAGGAAGCAGATGACAAAACGATGGACAATAGTTAGCTTATCCTTAGTTGTAAAAGGGTAAATTTTCTAAATAGAAACCTGCAATCACAAGATCCTTATTCCTCATCATGAAGCAAGCACCCACCTACCTTTAATGTTGCAGCATAAATCCTATTGCATGTTCTGTTCAACATCTGAATTTCATTCTTCTCACGGAAGAATTGACTTACAAATCAACATAAAAGTCATGAGACAAGAGAGAGTCTCTTTCTACTCAGTGTTTCACCCTCCCTGCCTCTTTATTCCAAGACCTGCTTAGAGCCAGAGAAACAATGTTGATTGAGAGAAAAGGCATTTCTCTGGCATTGTGTCACTTACTTTCTAAAAGTCCCAGTGGGAGAACCAAGGAAAACTGTTCTCCCAACATTTCCCCAGAGTGTGTCCTTCCTGTAAAGAAAAAAATAAATTCTAAACACAGTGTGTGTGCACAGGTGTGATGGCCCTTCCTCATGCAGCTCAAACATCACCTCCCGGCAAACAGTCAACACAAGCCCAGGTGACCACTCCCTCCCCTGTGGACACTAGCGCCATCTACCCCCTCATTGGTTGCATGGTGTTGCAATTAATTTCCTGCTCATGCCTGTCTCCCCAGCTAGGCCAAGAGCTCTTCCAAGTCTGAGATAAGATCTTAGCCATATACTTATTTCCACCATGTGGCACAATGCCTGGCATCTAGCAGGTAGGAGATAAGGTTTGTTGAATGGATACACATGGGTCTAATCTCCTTTCAAAGTCTCCCAACTTCCAGTTTTCACTAGAGTGATCTGGGACCTTAAACACCACCAGAGATATGAGTACACAAGTCAGGGAACCCCAGGGGGCAAGGCAGGCTTCTAATGACTCCACCAGCGCTGTCTGTATACGTGAATAAGCTGTTTGCTTACAGAGCCCATGTGGATTAGTCAAGACTAGATATTTGTAGATTCTGTTCCTGGCAGCAACTCAGGAGCTGTAGGGAGGACACTGGGAGATGCTCTGTACATCCTTCATGCCATCAGTCTCCCAGTTGAGTGGCTATTTTAGTTGTATTTGAATTTACCAGGTTCACCTGGGAAGGAGCTGCTCTTCATGGATAGATATGAACTTCCCTTGAATCTAGGTATATTTATATCTGTACTTTCTCTGTGGAGAGCTGGTTCCTTAACTTTATCATTTTCTAGGACAGGAGTCAACAAACCATGGTCTACAGGTCAAATCGAATCCACAGCTTATTATTATAAATAAAGTTTCATTAGAACACAGCAACCTCCATGTCTTCACATATTATCAATGGCTGCTTTCACGCTAGAACAGTAGAGTTCGGTAATTGGTGATAGAGACTGCAGCGCCTGCAAAGCCTAAAATACTTACTCTCTGGGCCTTTACGGAAAGCATCTGCAGGCCCCTGCTCTAACGCTTCACTTCAGTGGCAGTAGTTGTAGCGACGTGTGCAGGCTCAGGGCTGAGCGCTCGACACCCACATTGCTCAAAGGTGGCCACTACGATGATGCCCATTTTGCGGACGAACTCATTTACTGAGCGCCTACAGTGTTCCGGGCTCTGTGCTGAGCACCAGTACCATCACAGTAAGCAAGGCATACACGATGCCCGCCTTCAGTCAGCCCCCAGGCTCTGTTCACCGAGCCATACTCTTTTTCGGAAAGACTGTGTGCCCAACACCCCAGCCCTCAAGGGCACAAATCAGAGCCAAAGCACTCATGGAAAATGCATGACTTTCCAAACTTCCTCCATGAGGGGTTTCGGCTGTCAGAGGAACATCCGCCCCGCAGATGGGCCCCAGCCAGAGTCTCCTCCCATTCCATCAGTGGCTGTGGTCCACATCCAGCTGAAACGCAAGGGCCAGACCTGTTGGTCACCTCCCGTTGATGACCCTCTGGGACAAGGAACTGAGAAAGACCCCAGGCCAGGCCTCCCGTAACAGTGGCTGGATCTCTGGGCCCCACTCAGGGCAGGGTCTTCCGCGGGCTCCTGACCAGTAAGATGTTAAACGGGGCCTGCATCCTTCCGAGGGGGCGTGGCCGGGGCTTCCTCCATCGGCGGCGCCATCGGCTTTAGAGGCTCTTCCCTTTGTCCAGCACCTCCCAAGGAGCCTGCTGTTCTTTCCCCTTTGTTTTAAATGGGCCACGATGAAAAATGCTCACAATGGGACATTGCTGTGCAGGAGAAAGACCACGGAGGGAGAGACAGGCAACAGAAAAGGACTGACCGCCCCAGCCCAGGCCGCTCGGAGCGGATCCTAATTAGGAGTCTGGCAGCGCGTCCCTCAGCAGGAAGCCCAGATCATTAGCGCTGGCACCGCACACTCCCTGACTACGGTCTGCAGCCGCGTGGCCGTGCTGGCACCACGCGGACCCTGCTCTTGGCTCCGCATCAGAACAGATGTCCAGAGAGGGATTTCTTTCTTGTTTTTTTGTTTTTGTGTTTGGAGTTCTTTTTTTTTTTTTTGAAGCATTGCATGACCCTGTGCCAGAGACTTCTTGTGCCAGGATAATGGATTTGGATGGATCAGGGAAGCAAGACAAGTCAAGAGGGATTTAATCAGTGCTTGTGTGCGCTCCCGGGGTGAAAAACAGAGAGACATGGAGAGAAGCTGGATTGCTGTCTTGGAATTTGAGAGGTCGACCAAGAGGTGTCTTCCAGCACTGCACTTACTAGCAATGGAACTACTCTTGCAGAACCTGCCCCTCTATGTCCACTGCTAGAACCCCAGCCCAAGGCGCTAATATCGTACATCTACATCAGGGATTGGCAAGGATTCGTTGAAATAGTGTACACGTGAACACGCATACACAGTGTGTTTGTGAACGTCTGTGTTCACACATCTCTAAAACATGGTAGATTTACCCAGAATGCCTTCCCCTGGCAGCAGAAAATGACAAAGTGACTCCTCCATTTTATTAATGGGAAACCTGATGAAAAGTGTTATTAAACATGTCATTGGATATTTTAGAGTAAATGGAACCAGACCCAAAATTTCAGCGTAGACTTCCTCATTCTCTTTGGGATTCCGTGTAAATATGGACCACGTTGTCTGACAAAAAATTGGGGCATGTCAATTGGCCAGCAAAAGAATGGATTTTTTTAAAAATCAGGGCTGTTGTGCAGCACTATTTACAGTAGCCAAGACATAGAAGCAACCTAAATAACCATCAACAGATGAATGGATAAAGAAGATGTGGTGTACATATGTACAATGGAATATTACTCAGCCATAAAAGAGAATGAAATAGTGCCATCTGCAGCAACATGGATGTGCATAGAGATATCAAACTAAATGAAGTAAGTCAGAAAGAGAAAGACAAATACCACATGATATCACTTATATGTGGATCTAAAATATGACACAAATGAACTTATCTACAGAACAGAAGCAGACTCACAGACGTAGAGAACAGACTTGTGGTTGCCAAGGGTGGGGGGGGTGAGGAAGAGATGGATTGGGAATTTGGGGATTAGCAGAAGCAAACTATTATATATAGAATGGATAAACAACAAGGTCCTAGTCTATATAGCACAGGGAACTATATCCAATATCCTGAGACAAACCAGAATGGAAAAGAATATATATATGTATAACCGAATCACTTTCCTGTACAGCAGAAATTAACACAACATTATAAATCAACTATACTTCAATAAAATAATTTTTTTAAAAAATCAGTTCTATTGTGGAAAATCCAAGATACACCATCACTATATCTATAACATTAGAATTTAGTAAATATTCTGAAAGTGAATTGATAGAGCAAACCCAGCCCACACAATTCAGCCTAGAAAGTCAAGGTATGTAACTTCTATTTGGGGACTGACTTTGAAATGAAGACCACATGACATCAAAACGTTCAATTAAAATGCCATTTGTCCAGATGTTTGACCATATAATGCCAACAACTGGTTTGACTAATGTTTTGAATTTAATTGACCAGATGTTTTAGTGGTAGGTGCCTTAATGAGTAGGAGAAGTGTTTGTGGAGTTGAATCAAATTTCCCTGGGAAAAGTCTGCCTCACTGGAAACAGGGACTTAAGTGTTGTTACTGCCATTAACCAGAGCTTATCAGAAGTTTTGAAACTGTCTCACCACCTTCATACCTAGTCCTTTAGTATACCTTGCTCTTTCGTTGTAAGCTCAGAGAAGATGGACAGTACCTTAGTTTGGGTCCCTCCAGAAGAAGATCCTAAAACAAAAAGTCAAGGGCAAATTTAGAAGCAATTGGTAAACCAAACACAGATTAAACACAGACAAAACAGTTTTCAAAGCGTGGACAGTAAATGGATTTGGAGGTAGAGGTCTCAGGTTCAGTGTCAGGCATGCCGTTTACTTTGGGTGTGATAATAAAAACAGCAGATTACATGGAGGGCTTACTCTGTGCCCAGCGCACAACATCCTTCATCTATTTCACAGATGAGACTGTGCAGGCACCGAAACATTAAGTCACATGTCCAAAGTTACCCAGCTGGGAAGTGTCAGAGGTGAAATTAGTTCTCAGACACTCTGGGTCGGAGCCAGAGCTGTCAGCCACGCCCCCTACAGTGTGTGATTCAGAGCTCGTTAGCACCTCAGTTTCCTCATCTCTGAGTGCAATGCCTGTCTTAGAGAGCGGCCATAAAGGGGTTAAATAGGATAAGCTAGAAGATGGCGTGGAGTTTGTATGGCACTCTGTGCTTTGTGAGTTGAGTGTCCCACGAGTGTTAGTTACGACAGCCATGTAAGAGCTGATGGTCAGTGCTTACATGTCCTGACTCCTCTCTAAGGCCTCTTCAAGCCGATGACATGACGTGGACCCCTGAGATCCAGTGGCTCTCCCTTGAACACAAAAGCACCCGTCCCTTTGCGGCTCAACACTGTGGCAGAGGAAGCCAGTGGCCACCCTCCCATGTCTCCATCCTCAGCATCTCTTTCTGCTTTTTCCACAACCTTGGGCTTCCCCAGCCGTCTGAATAATTCATATCAATGTGGAGACTTAGGACACACGGGCATGGAGTGGCCAGACAGCCTGAAACCCACATATGTACAGGATGAAGCAGTCTCTAGGACAAAGCCAGGGGGCCAGCCAGTTGGGACCAGGATGCCAGGTGGGGCTCCCAGGAGTTACCCACAGGTGTGTGGAACCCTCATTGGGAGGCACAAGGCAGCCCTATTCACAGGATGAGATCTCAGAAGGTCTTCCCACTGGATTCACCTGGTTTTATTCCTCCATTCTTCCGATTCTTCATGAGTAGCTGTTATGTGCTGGGCGGGAGGGAAAGGTCAGCGGTAAATCAGGTAAACCCTCTGTCCCCTCCGTGTCAGAGGCCAGGGCAGACAATCCAGTGTTTCTGTGGTTACTACATCCACTAAGATGATCCAGAAACACAGTAGGGGTTCTGTCTTTCTTCTAAAATAAACAATCCCTGTTCTAGAAGTTTACTATAAGGAGGGTTAAATGATACAAACTAGAATAATTGGAGCCATAAGTAGGACCAGGGAATAGGGAGGAAGGCAGGGAGGGGAGTCGGGCAGCTGGGTGGTCCGGAAAGGCCACTTAGAGAGACAGGACCTGAGCTGATAGTGAAACACTGAGAAGGAGGCAGCCACACACACACAGCTGGTGGGAAGCATTCTAGGCAGAGGAAATAGGCAGCACAAGGCCTCCAAGGCAGGCGTGAGCTTGACATGTGACTGGAACAGAAGGAAGGTGAATATGGAGATTTGACGCGCACAGGCAGAGACAAGCAGAGACCAGGTATGCACATCCCCGAGGACCTTATCAGGAGTGTGTCTTTGAGTCTCAGTGTGATTGGAGGCATGGGGGGCTTTGCATAGCAGGGTCTCACAATTTTCTTTATGGCAGGGATACAGAGCAGGAAGCTATGGTAGGCTTTCAGGAGGGATGGTGGCAGTCTGGGCAAAGGTACCTAGAAGCAGTTGGATTGGGGTAGAAAGTTGGCACCAGGCCCTGTTGGGGTTTGGGATCCAGATTCTGTTACTGACCAGGGTTCTTTATCTCCTTAATCAATAGAAATTGATCAGAGGCCAGACAAGAAATTCAGGCAAGGCTTTACTGGGGCCCCTGATGCAGCAGCGGGGAGAGAGAACAAGTTAACAGGTTCCCTTGCTCGCTTCCTGAGGGCAGGCAAGCTGGTTCCTTATATGGGGTGAGGGTAGGGGACAGGTCCAGGGGTCGGCCCAGAGGGGTGGCTTAGGGGGTTTGCCCACCCCTTCGGTGGTGTTGTGTGCAGGGGGCATGCGCAGTACCCTGCTATTGTTCCCAGTGCCCTACTTTTGCTCCTGGCTCTTTAGAAGTGGCAGTTGGGGGTTTTTTTGTTGTTTTTGTATCTTGTTGTCCATAATTTGCCCCAACTGCACATGCATGCAGTTATTTTTATTCCCTTATAGTGTCTTTGTATTCTGTTGCTCGAGGAGAGGTGTGTCCAGGTGCCAGCACTGCAGCAAAGGGTCCCAGGTCCCAGCCTGTCTCACTTCCAGGCCTACAGAGGTGGCCTGAGAAAATCACAGTAGACCTGGCCCAGGAGGAGGCAGGACAGACATCCAGCAACACCCAGGGGATGGGACTGCCTTTTGTTCAGGGTTTGTGTTAAACACGAGGAAAGAGGGAAGTAGGTGCAGCCAGAGAGAAGTGGGGATGAGGAAGGAAACTATGATGAGGGTGAGGAGGAAGAGGATGATCACGCGAGAGGAAGCAGAGGAGAGCCTGACGACTCTAGGATTCCCCCAGATCTGGCTCTGCTTCCTGCTTCTGGACTGAAGGACAGCTGGATGCCCAGGACCTTGTTTATGTCTCACAGCAGCTCTGCCAGGGGAAACTGAGCCCAAGAGAGGTCGGGTTCCCAAGGTCAACCTGTGACTGGCTGGACCTTGGTGGGGGCCTGTTCCTCCTGGGCCATATGCCTTTGCCCCGAAAGAAGGAAAAGTTCTAACCTGTTCATTGTCATCAACTCCAGCTGTCGCTTGGACATGGCTGGGAAATGGCTGAGGATGGAGGTGACACCACGGGGAGGGGCAAGTCTTAGTAGCTTGCCCTTCCCCCCTTAGTTCCTTTCAGTTTCAAAATTCACACGAATATAATGTACATTTATAAAACACTATCTCAAAAGTCATAATCCCATCAGGCCTCCATTTGGAACATTGTATAATCACATAAATAATAACAATAAAACCAAAAGAGAAAAAAAATATAATAGAAGAAAGACAAAATTTTTGCTGTGTTTCTGAATGATTTTAGTGAACTTATCAACAACAAAGCTACTGTAATAAAACTACCTATAAATAGCATAAAATGAAAGCAATAATTTCTGAGTCATATTTAAGTAACCCACAGTTAGAGGGCATTATTTTAGAAGTATAATTCTACCAGGTTTCCATTTGAGCCACTGGATACAGTAGTCCCTCCTTAACTGCGATTTTGCTTGCCAAAGTCCAAAAATATTAAACGGAAAATTCCAGAAATAAACAATTCATAAGTTTTAAGTTGCATGCTGTTCTAGGGAGAGTCATGACATCTCACACCATCTCACTCTGTCCCACCCACGACATGGACATGTTTCATCCCTTTGTCCAGAGTATCCCACCCAATAGTCCCTTAGTACCCAGTTAGACTGTCAGATTGACTGTCATGGTATCACAGTGCTTGTCATCAGGTAACTCTTACTTTACTTAATAATGGTCCCAAAGCCTAAGAGGGGTGATGCTGGCAATTTGGATATGCCGAAAAGAAGCTGTAAAGTGCTTCCTTTAATCGAAAAGGTTGAAAGTTCTCTTAACAAAGAAAGAACAAAAAAATCATATGCTGAGGTTGCTAAGATCTATGGTAAGAATGAATCTTCTATCCATGAAATTGTGAAGCAGGAGAAGGAAACTTGTGCTATTTTGCTGTGGCACCTCAAACTGCAGAAGTTACAGCCACAATACGTGATAAGTGCTTAGATAAGATGGAAAAGGCATTAAACGTGTACAGTAAGGTATTTTGAGAGAGGGAGAGAGAGAAAGACCACAGTCACATAACTTTTATTACAGTATGTTGTTAATATTTTTCTATTTTATTAGTAGTTATTGTTGTTAATCTCTTACTGTGCCTAATTTGTAAATTCGACTTCATCATAGGTATGTACGTATAGAAAAAAAAAAAAAAAACATGGTATATGTAGGGTTCCGTACTTCTGAAGTTTCAGGCACCCACTGGGGATCTTGAATGTATCTCCTGCAGATAAAGGAGACTAGTATTAAATTAATTACTTAATAGCAATACGACTAAAAGTCAAAAACCAAAATTGTTTTAGTTGAGAAAGAAAAGCATGTTGCTGTGGTTCTGGATCTTCAGTTCAGCTCATTGGAGAGTGGGATTAACTCAGAGATGATTCACTTCTGCTTTCAGGTTGTGTGGCAGCATTTGATGCAGAGGCCTTTCTTGTGGCCAGTGGAGGATGTGTGGACCAGGGGAGTCCCTCGGTGGGAAAGACCGCGAAGCAGTTTCTTTCTGATCTAGAAGTGCGGGGGAGGACACAGAGTTCTATTCTCAGGAGCTGCTCCCTGGGGTCCCTTTGGAACATTTCATGTCTGACAAGGGGTCAAGGTGGAAGACCAGAGCCTGGGCCACCAACACTCTGTTCTAATGGGAGGGATAAATCGAAAGCACCAGGACACCTCCCTTGTTCTCTCAGGGAGGAGCTTCTGTCTCAGGATAGAGCTGACCCGATAGAGGGCTCTTTCTCCTGGGGCCCTGATCTGAGAAGGTAGCATTTATCCCACATCAGGCAGGAGGTTGAATCCCCACCTCATCATAGCCTGATGCTCCTCCTTCCTCTGGGATCTGGTCATCCAGAGGGTTCCCTGGCAGTCCTAGTGGACCTCTGCCAAATGCCCCATTTGCAACATCAAGGATATGAGAATAATTTTCAAAATCTTTAAATATCCCTCAATATATATATTTTTTTGTCTCTGGGGTGCATACTCTTAAGTTATGAAGGTGTCTTTCAGTGAACAGAGCTTTCATTATCATGAGTTTTCTCTCATGGGAAATAAGCTGGCTTCTATAACAGCCAGAGATTCTTTCAAATTCTTCTGAGAGAATTTTGGCTCGTATTTTATAGGTGTCCAGCTCATTGAGTGCATTGCTGAGCTTGTCACCTGCGTTAGAAGGATTCTTTTCTACTCTACAGGGTAAATTCTCTCTAAATCAAATATTTGGTGAGAATTCTTGTTTTTTCCCCTTGATGCAGTTCTAAGAGAACTTGAAGTTCCCACAGAAGCTGTTATCTCTGCCTTTCTAACTGCGTTTTTTGTTGCCGTTGTTGTTTTTTCTGACTGCATAAAGCGTTATCCTTTTAGAGACTTTGCATATAATTTTAAGTGCATCGTTTATTTAATCGTTGTCAGTGAGTTTAGCGTACGTTTCATTTCCTTATTTTTCAAGAGTTTTTAATATTTAACTCAGCCACATCAATCACTGATTTCAAAACTCAGTTTTTGACTCAGATTCTATGTGGTCTCTGTGTTTGGATGAATCCTAAGCTCCCACCATTCATGCCATCTCCTCTAGGGGCTGCTGCACAATCTCTCATACTCTCGTATTCCAGGTCCACCCAGAGACTTGGCCTGACTCTCCTTAGAATTTTCTGATATTCTTCTCTTCTGTACAATAAGTTTACTCACTCTTGCTTTCATTCCTTCAGCTTCTGGTGAAAGAAGCTTTACACTTCCCCGAAGGCTGGAATTTTTTTTCAAACATATTTTAGAGCGGCCTGAACCTGTTCATTCTTCTGATGGATTTGGAAAGATGTCATGATGGCAGCTATTTGATTTTAGATGTATCCTGATTTATCTTATAAAGACTGGATCTTTCAGGAAATGTCAGCTTGCTTTTTGCTAATCCATTTGTTTACTGGTTCACTCCCCAGGTAGTAAAATAACATAAAATTTAAAATTTTAGCCACTTTGAGCGCATAGTTTGGTGACATTAAGTACATGCATATTGTTGTGCAACCTCATTACTATTAATCCACAGAACTTTTTTGTCTTCCCAAACTGACACTCTGTGCCCATTAAAATGTAACTCCCCGTTTCTTCCTCCCTCCATCCCCTGGCAACCACCATTCTACTTTCTGTCTCTATGAATTTAACTACTTGACGTACCTCATATAAGTGGAATCATACAGTACTTGTCCTTTTGTGTCTGGCTTACTTCACTAAGCCGACCCTCTGCACAGTCAAAACTCCGCATATAAATTTATAGTCGGCCCTCCATATCTGCGGTTCCGCATCTGCAGATTCAATCAACTGCAGATTGTGTAGTACTGTAGTACGTATTTATTGAAAAAGAATCTACATGTAAGTGGACCCACGCAGCTCAAACTCATGTTGTTCAAAGGTCACTGTATTTAATAATGTAAAACAAGTGATGTAAACCCCCTTAGTAACCAAGAAGTTTAAGGGGGTAGGGATGGCTTCAGGTATAGTTTGATCTACGGTCAAGCAACTTATTGACACATCCTCTCCTGTGCCACTTCTCACTTCCTCTTCTCTGAAAACACGTATTCACACACAAAAAAACTGTACATGAATGTCCAGAGCAGCTTTATTCGTAATAGTCAAAAGCTGGCATCAGTCTAAATGCCCTTTAACAGTGCATAAACATGTAATACATTGGTGCTATAGAATATTGGTCAGCAATAAAAAGGAATAAACTATCGATACATGCAATGGTTAACAGATGAGGCAGAAAAATATCCAGTCTTAGTAGCAAAGAAACACAAATTAAAATAAGACTTCAGGGAATTCCCTGGCTGTCCAGTGGTTAGGACTAAGTGCTTTCACTGCCGACGGCACGGATTCAATCCCTGGTCAGGGAACTAAGATCCCTCAAGCCACATGGCATGGCCAAAAAATTAAATAAATAAATAAATACAATTTCTTTAAAAAAATAACATAAAATAAGACCTCAGTACTTGTCACATTAGGTATTGAATTTCTACTTTTCCTTTTTCACCTCCCCCCTAACTTCCACAGTGCTTCCTGGGACCCTTTCCCAAATCAACTACTTGCACTCAACACTCTTATCTCAGGGATTGCTTCTGGGGAAACCCAGCCTAAGACAGTTAGCTAAATGAGTAGGGAACCATGGCATGCGTCACGGTCCCAGTGAAAAGAGTTAAGGGAAGACTTAGGCAGGAGATAAGGGGGAAAGCCAACGATGGTTTGCAATGCTTCCTGCTTCCCATGTAATCAGTCTCTTATCCTCACATTCCCCCGAAGAATTTCAGACTATAAGACTCTTGGTATCACTGTGTCCTTGTGTGCCATCTGCATTCCCAGCAGCTCCCAACTCAGGATTGTCTGCAGACTTCATGAGGCAGCCACAGATTCCCTTCCCATCCCCCTAGTTCATGCAGGCTTTGGAAAAGCAAAGCAGAGGTGGGAGCCGCCTTCTCTCTCACAGTAACCTGGAGTTGGCCCTGGAGGCAGGGGCCAGGGTGTTGGAGGCCTCTGTATGTGCTGTGACTGACTTTTAATAAACATTAATGCGGAGGAGGAGACTGGTTAGAGCAAAATTTGCTTCAAATTAGAGCTGGCAAAGCAGGATCCAGTTATCCACGGGAAATAGCAACTTGTGAACTGGCCAAGATTATCACGCCATCATCAATCAGGGGGAAAGAAAAACATGACATCGCTTGCCTCACCCTCCTCCTCCTCCTCCCCTCCTCCCCCTCCTCCCCCTCCTCCCCCTCCTCCTCCTCCTCCTCCTCCTCCTCTCACTAATGCTTTCCAGCCCAACCATGGAATGTTTTGTTTAAGGAAAAAGTTGTTGGACGTAATTAGTAATTCTATTATAGTAATATATCTTTATCTAAATAAACACAACCTGCTTTTCCACCATGAGAAATTACGTGGTGGGGATGGGGGAGGAGAGAATCAGGCTGAGATTTGGAGGCACTGAGTGAGTCTGCCCCTGGGTTTTATGAGAGTCCTGGAGTCAGTCTGTAGGATAAGTAAATGGGCTGATAGGAGATGTGGTATCAGAGGCCGAGTCAGCTCAGCTGCTTTGCTCCGACCCCTGGCAACGTCCCAAGCCAACATTGCTCCCGCTGCACCCTCTGTTAAAGATGCTTCCTGCTTCCTAGTAGAGAACCCAAAAGAATGCACAAGAGCAAGAGATTAATGCCAGTGAGCAACCCACCTTCTTTAGGGAGAGTAGAAAAGAGGGCATGGGAAGAAATCCCACAATCCCAAATACCCACCTGGGATTTGTAGTTCAAATCATTTTCACGCTGAGGATTTTACTAACCTGCGTTAGCATCCTGTCATTTGTCCCTGAAGTCCCTCTGCTGGTGAGAGGTGAACAGGGCATCAGGAAGTAAGTCAGAGAGGTTGGCATAACATTCTCAAAAAGTGAAACCAACAAGTCAATCTCTGAGAGCAAAAAATCATCAGTACTTCTCTCTACCTCGCCTGCCTCTTCCAGGGAGCTTCCGCATTTGCGTCTGGGCAGTGGAAGACAATTATACTTTCTTTCAATTAATGATGGTTGTTTTATGCATAAAGAGATTGTCCCATATTATAAATAAATATAATACAGGCTCATTCTATTAGAAAGTTTTGAAAAAAACAAAAATTATAAGGGTTGTTGTAAAGCAATTCTTCGTCACAATGAACTACAGAGAATAACTTCGCTACATTTCCTTCCAGTCTTTTTTCTATGCAAGCTATTTTGGTTTATTTGTTTTATGCAGGTATGATCAAACCATATAGACAATGTTTGTTGAATGCCTGCTGTGTCAGGATTTATGGTGATCCAAGCTGAATCAGGATCCTGGTGCCCCCTGAAAGCCAAACACTGCCACGAGGTCTGAAGTCCCCATGGTCTCCCTACCCAGGTCAGGTCAGGACAAAGAACGACACTCTGGTTACAGCAGTTTTTATGAATTGGTGGTTATCTGTGTGCTTTTGTTTGCAAAACCAATTTTGGAAGATGAGAAGGGCAGAGAAAATATGAATGTTTACAAACACAACCAATAACATCATCATCATCATAAAAATAATAAAACATAATGACTGGTGCAAATTCTTCTCAATAGATACCAACTCCTTGTAGCATTGGGCGTGAGGGAATGGATCCACCACTTATCATTCCAGGAGGGACCAAAGACCAACAGGAAGGAGTTCATATTCATATCAGCAAAAAGGAAAGCAAAGATAGATTTCTAAGTTGCAATGCCTCCCATACCTCTAGCTCAGCTTTCTACAGCAATAATAATAGCCAACATTGTTGACCATTTTCTATATGCCAGGCTAAATAGGTTCTGGTACCAATTCCAATGAGGGGGTGGTCCGCACACCGACAGGCAATTCTTGGGATACCAACCAGGTGTCCTACAAGTCAACTCAATTCTGACACTATCTACCCAGGGACAGCATCAAATTCCACAGGTTAAGGGTTCAGTCCTACAAGACTGGTCATCCCCTTCAGACACCAGTCACAAGCCCAGTTTTTTGCCTGTACTTCTGGGCAACTGGCTATAAATCAGAGGTTCCTAAGGGCGCCCCCCCTGCTTGGGTTCAATTAATTTCCTAGAGCAACTCACAGAACTCAAAGAAACTTTTTACTTACTAGATTATCAGTTTGTTATAAAAGGATATAACTCAGGAACAGCGAGATGGAAGAGATGACTAGGGCAAGTTATGTGGAAAGGGGCACGGAGCTCCAGTGTCCTCTCCAGGTACACCATTCACACATCTCCACATGTTCACCAACCTGGAAGCTCTCCAAACTCTGCCCTTTGGGGGTTTTATGAAGGCTTCTTTACATAGTCATAAATAATTAAATCATTGGCCATTGGTGATTGATTCAACTTCCAGCTCCTCTACCTTCCCAGGAGGGGGTTAGAGGTAGGTACTGAAAGTTTCAACCCTCTCATCACTTGGTTGGTTCCCCTGGCAACCAGCCCCCAGCCTTAGGTTACCTAAAGACACTTTTATAGCTCTATCACAGGAAATTCCAAGGATTTAGGAGCCCTGTGCCAGGAACATGATGGAAGACTAAATATATATTTATTGTTATAAATCACATTATGATTATTATGTTAAACTCTTCATGTGCTGTATCCCCTTTCATTCATACAAAAAACCCATAACATAGATCCTATTACCCCCATTTTAAAGACTAGGAAGTAGAGACTCAGATGAAGCTAAGCAAACAGCCTGATAGAATAAGTTTTAAGCTCCAGTTCCTAGTAACAATATTTTGGTCTGTTCTGAGGGTTGCCTGTGAATGGAACTCAAATGTGCTCAGTCAAGTTGAAAGTCAGCCTTTAACATGGGCCCCAGAGCCAGTTCCCAGCCTCTTTCTGCTGTTCACCATTTGATACATGTGTACACTATTGACATTCTTATGGTCACTTCACTTCCCGCAACTAGAACGTTCCTTTCCTTCATAGATTTTCTGTTTAATATTTAGTGTCAATATTGCCCACTAGTCTGTAAGTTCCATGAGAGCAAAGAGCATGATTCTCCTCCCACACAGTGTGTGTCATGTGGCAGGAACTCAGTAAACATTCACTGAATGAAGGTACCCAGTGAGTAGGGATGATGCCACACATCTCTTTTTGCACACTGTTCAGAGTAGAAGACAATAAATGTCCAGAAGAAACCTACTCATGGACCCCTTGTTTCATCCCCTGCAGTAGTTCCTATGTGTCTCTATAAATTCTACCATCTGTTAAAGCCAACTTCAACTTTTGTCATCTCTAGAAAGTTGCTCATAGGCATTGCAGTGTCATGAAGAACACAAGCTTTGATATCAAACAAACATTGGTTGTAATCCCACTCCACCACTTAGTTAGTTGTGTGACCTTTGCTAAGATACTCAATTCTCTCAGCCTCAATGATCACATCGGTAAAGTGGGGTAACATTAGTCCCCACCATACAAGGTGATGACATATGTAAAGTACTTACAACAGTACCTGGAATGTCGTAAGTGCTCATTTAAGGCAAGTTGCTACCATTCAAATTTAATGAATTGCCTGCTTTATCATCCGTTAGCACTACCCTATTTTCTATAGCAGCATGTACTTATTTTGGTGATTCAAGAAGGCGGCAGCTCTTTCCAGGTAAGTCCAAAACATGCCTCTTGATTCCCTGCTGTATCCTTTAGTGCCACGTAAATTGTCATGACATGAGAGCAAGTACCCAACAAATATATGAATACTTCATGAGGTTTCATTTATTATTTTTGCTTTGGTTCGCTAGAGGATTTAGAAAATGTGTGAAAATAAAGAAACATTTTTTAAATTACCCATAACTCCCACAACCACTCAGAAATGACCTAAGTGCTTATAGACAACTAATGATAACCTACTGTATAGCATAGAGAACGCTACTCAGTGCTCTGTGGTGACCTAAATGGGAAGGAAATCCAAAAAAGTGGGGATATATGTATACGGATAGCTGATTCACTTTGCTGTACAGCAGAAACTAACACAACATTGTAAAGCAACTATCCTCCAATAAAAATTAATTTTAAAAAAAAAGAAATGACCTAAGATCTTCCCTTTCCATCCTCCCAAATATACATGAGATTATACTGTAAAAACAACTTCATGACCTGTATTTTTTTTACACATTAACTATACATTTTCCCGTAACATTGTAAACATAATAATGAAGCATTTTAAGTGACTCTATTATATGCCACAACTTGACATAGTTTACCACGCCCCCATATCTGGCATAATGACTTGCTCATAATACTTGCTCAATAAATATTTTCCTACGAATGAATAATCAGTCAGGCAGACCCAAGTCGGACTGCCACACTTACTGTCTGCGTAAACTGAGACAAGCCCTTTAGCCTATCTCCCACAGATGGAGAAGCTCAGAAAGCTTAAGTGACGTACCCAATGTCACACAGCTGGTGAGTGCTGGAGCAAGATCTTGCACCGACATATGACATGCGAACTGGTTGCACAGCCCAGTTCTAACCATCACAATGCTCTCCTCTCGCTTGCCCCAGTGCACACAATCCTTCCCTCTCACATGCTCAAGCCACACGCACCGCTCAGTATGCGACAGCAAACTCAGTCCAGAAGACATGCAATAGGCTGCCAGCTGGAGGGGCTGACAGTGAGCTCTCCATTCTCCCGTGCCTTTTAGCCAAAGGCACAGGGACAGCCAAAGCTTTCATTGCCTCTGTTCAAACCAGGGAAGACAGAACCAAGAGCACATCAAGCAATTAACCACCAAGCACAGAAATCAAATAGGAGGAAGGTTGGCTATACAGCCTATATTTATTTCCTGTGGCTGCTTTAACAAAGTATCACATATTTGGTGGCTTAAAACAATAGGAAATTTTTCTCTGATAGTTCTAGATGCCAAAAGTCAAAAATCAACATGTGGTGCAAGCTCACACACTTTCTAAAGATTTGGGGGGAGAATCCTTGCCTCTTCCAACTTCTGGCAGCTCCAGGCACTTCTTGGTTTATGGCCATATCCTTCTAGTGTCTGCTTCCTGGCCACATTGCCTTCTCCTCTGTGTATGTCTCTCAAAACACCCCCTGCCTCTCTCTTACAAGGATACATCTGATGGCATTTAGGGCTCAGGTGAATAATATAGGATAAACACCTCCTCTCAAGATCCTTATATTAATATCCTATTTTACCTTATAAGGCAACATCCATAGGTTCTAGGGATTTGATGTGGCTTTGGAGGGGGGGGCATTTTTCAGTCTATCCTACAGCCATATTCAGTGTAACCCCACTACCACCTCCAGCAAACGCTGAGTACAGCAAAGCAGCCACCACTGCTTTTAGAATTGGATGTTTCTCCTGCTGCTGTTGCCATCGCCACCCACCCCAAAATAGTTTCTCCACTGTCACTGTGCCTTTGCTTCCCCAGCTCACAGTGCAAAGTCTTGAAACAGTATGTCTGGCTGAGCAGAGACCACGCACCCAGGCCCTAGCCTTAAAGGAAGCAGGGGTGGTGGCATCTGTCCTTTGTGGCCCTCTAGGCAGAGGAAGGCTGGGCCTTTCCCCAAGTCTCATACAGTGGGGAATCCCCAACATTGGAGGGGGTTCACGTCCTGGACATGGAAAATTATCAATGTCCACTAGCCTCTCCCAGATCTTCTCTGTCATCCACAAGGTTCTTGCATGATCACACAGGCAGATCTTTCGGGTTCTTCTGTGCTGATTACTCATCAGGATTCCATGATTATGCTTGAGGGTAATGTCTGACCACAACCACTATGGCCACTGTCTGCTCTAAAAGTGCTGGAATCTATGAGACATTCGCCTTCTCCTGATGACCCCAAAGTTGCAAATACTTGTGATACCAACGCATTTGTGCAGTTCGAGATATCTCACAGGCAGACTATAGTACAAGCCAAAGGGGATATAAGCCTTCTTTCTTCTTCCCTTGGGCAGCACTGTGTCCCCTGAGCCCTCAGTCACTCACGCCTTGGTTTCTATGGAGCGCCACGTCCTCTGGCTCTTGCCTACAGCCCCTCTCCATGATCCTCAGATACGCGTCCTTGGAGCTGGCCCAGAAAGTCTCTCAACTCTTTTCTTCCATCCCTCTTCAAGACAGCTGTGTGTGCAAGCTCTTCCCTCTTTCTCATTTAGCCAAAAGCCCTTCTGTATATCATGGGCTTCCACCCTTGACAGTCCTCCCTCATATATAATTCTAAAACAGGGTAAAACTAAATACAGGCCAAATAAAGGTATACACCAAGGGCTATGGGAGCACAAAGAAAAGAAATGATTTGCAAGGCATCACAGAGGGTGCAGAATGTAAATTACATTTACATTCTGGCCCCATCTGTTCTGTGCCAAACACATCTGGATACACCCACTTATCTCCAAGTCAGCTGCCACCATCATCTCACACCTGGAAGACTGATCCCTGGCTTTCACCTGCCCCCTCTGCTTCATTTTCCACCAGAAGCCAAAGGAATTATTCTTGACATAAAATAGACAATGTTGCCCACTCCTTAAATCTTCTAAAAGCTTCCCATATCACTTTGTGTTATGGGTTGAAAAAAAGATATGTTGAAGTCCTCACTCATAGTACCTGTGAAGGTGACATCACTTTATTTGGAGATAGGTTCTTTGCAGATTTAATCAAGTGGAGATGAGGTCATTAGGGTAGGCCTTAGTCCAATATGACTGGTGTCTTTATAAGAAAAGAGATATTTGGAAACAGACACAGACACAGAGGAAAGACAGCTATGTGAAGACAGGGAGGAGATTGGAGTTATGCTGCAATAAACCAAGAAATGCCCGGGCTACTAGAAGCTAGAAGAGGCAAGGAAGAATCCTCCCCTAGAGCTCTGGAGGGAGTACGGCCCTGCCAACACCTTGATTTCAGGCTGCCAGCCTCCAGAACTGTGAGGCAACAGATTTCTACTGTTTTAAGCCACCCAGGCTGTAATACTTTGTTATGGCAGCCCGAGGAAACTAACACACTTGGAATATGCTTCAAACCCCTTCCATGGCACATAGCCACACATGACCTGGCAGTTGACTTTCACCTTCATCTCCTGACATTAAAAAAAAAAAAACACCTCCCTATATTCTAAATGTCTTGGTTTTCCTAGTGTGTACCGATGTCTCTCCCACTTTGGCTTTTTAGAACCACTGTCCCCTCTGCCCACTCTGTTCACACATCTTACATCCGTCCCTTCCTCACCCTTCACAACTCAGTTTAAAAGGCCCTCACTCTGAAAGGTCATCCCTGACTTCATAGTTGGAGCCCTCACCCCCAGCCTACACTGATTTAATTCATAACATGTACCAGATTCTGTATTTCTTCATTTCTTTGTCTGTTGACTTTTTAAATAACTTACCTCCCCATCGGAACATCAGCTCCAGGAGAGCAGGGACCTTGTCTATCAGACACACCACCTCCCCCCAACTCACACAGGGCTGGACACATAGCGTTGTCCAAATGAGTGTTTGTCAAGTGAATGAATGCAGGTTGGAAACAGGGGAACTAGTGTGAGCATAGCCCTGGAGGCTGGGAGAGTGCAGTGGATTCTCAGAGTGCTGAGTATGGAAGTCTGGAAGGAGAGGAGAGAGTGGCATTCTGCTGAGAGACCCGTAGTGGACATTACTTGTTGGAAATCGGTCTGATTATAGATTTCTTAGAACGTCCACTGGGGCATTTGACTTAATTCTGTATTAAAATGGGAGTCAGACTTTTGAGCAGTGGTGACCCTAGATGACCTTGTTTTAAGGAGATCTCTCAAGTCAGAGCACAGAGAATGGATTAGACAGGTGGACAACCAGAGCCAGGGAGAACAACGCGACTCCTATTAAAATGTTCCAGGTGAGAGGTGAAGGGGGCTTGACCCAGGGCAGGAGCCATGGGGATGGAAAAGGACAGAAAAGGCAGAGATTGAAGTGTCAGGATTCAGCAGATGATGGCACATGGGGGTGGAGGGGTTTGGGAGGGCGGGACACGGTGCCAGGTTCCCTGGCTGGAGTGACTGGACACGGAGAAAGGGCCCTCAGTACTTGTAGGAGGCAGCTTTCAAAGGAATGTGTCCAAAAGTGAATTAAGCAGATGTTTTCATTGGTTCCTATTAAACGAAATGGCTCAAGTTTAACTAGGGTGGCCAGTTGCATTTTTAAGGCTTTCCTGCTCAAAAAGAAAGAAATGAGTTGATTTTTCTGTGTGCCCTCCCTCTTTCAGAGAGGGCTTTGCCATCTGGACCACAGGGGAAGCCATCAGACTTTGGCCAGTTAAGCAGGGCCAGCAAAGCCCAGCCCGGTTTTTGAGCCAAACCTCTCCACTCAGGACCTCTCAGAGACCTCTCCCCCACCCCTCACTGAGCCAGGATGAATTTTTAACTCACTATTGATCAGGCAATTTTAAAATCAATTTTAATTAAATGAAAGATTTCTATCAGGATTGCTTCTTTCTGAACAGTAAATTGGACCTTGTAATAACACTTACATTGGAACATCTCTCATACAAGTAACAGAGTTCATCATAAATAAGTAAAGACCCTTCTCCTTATTATGCATTTGAGGAAAACCGAGGTTAGAGGTTTTGCCCAAGGCCCTGCAGTCATGGGGACAGAAATGGGGAGCCTGAATCATGAGGGTGGTGACATCACATCTCACTACTACCACTCTCAACCTCCAAAATCCCCCTCCTTATATATGGAATAAAAAGAGAATAGATGCTTGTCAGTTACCGTGGAAGGGAAATTGGGAGTATTTAACTGACAAAGATGAAGCAAGCCCATTGAAAGGTGTGCATAGAAGTTAGTTCATTATCCGAAGGCATTTTCCTGGTTAGAAATGGGCACGCTTGCTTGTAGAAATATTGCCCCAACAGAGAGAGTGCCTGCAAACATCACTCCTTTGCATGGGTCGCTGACACAAATCTGTTTCTTATCTTACCGCATTGCCTGTATCTCATACTGGGGAAACTGGGATACAGAGGCCCTCTGTCGGAACATCTGCTGTCAGGTTTTGTCTTCCCCAAACTGCTTCAGCTGGACTTTTTTACATCACCCATCTGCAGATTCAGCCCTTTTCCAATTCCTGAACCAGTCTTGATGAGGACTTGACCAACTACATGTAGGGTGCAGACTTTATCTTAGTACCAATAGACTGGGACTCCATGATGGAGGCATGAGGCCTGACTGGTGGGCTTATCATGGAGCCCTCCTTGTCTGCTCTCTTGAGTGGTCCATTGTCTTCTTGACTGGACAGCTCCAGCAGATCACAGCCCAGGACATGGTCCTTCATCTTGTATCCCAAGATGCGAGATACCTAAGACTTCACTTTAGTAAAGTTTATTAAGATACATTTTTTAATATAAAGTTAAATTTACCTTTTTGTGTACAATTCTATGAAATCTGACAAATGCACCATTGTGCAACCACCACCACCAAGATATAGAATGGCTCTATTACCACACCCCAAAATTCCCTCCCGTCCCTTTGCAGACAACACTACACTTAGCCCCCGGGCAACCACTGATCGGTTTTCTCTTCCTATGGTTTTGCCTTTTCCAGCCTGTCACGTGGTTGGAATCATGCAATGCCTCACTTTGTGAGTCTGGCTTCTTTCACTTATCGGAATGTATTTGAGATTCACCTATGTTGTTACCTATATCAGCTGTTCATTCCTCTTAATTACTGAACAGTATTTTATTGGATGGATGTACCACAGCTTGTTTATCCATGCACCAGCTGAAGGACATTTGGGTTGTTTACAATCTGGCATGATAAAGTTGCTATAACCATTCACACACAGGTTTTTGTGTTAACATCTATTATTTACTCTTGGGTAAACACTGAGGAATGGGATTCCTGAGTGTCATGGTGAGTGTGTAACCTTCTAAGAAATCGCCACATTATTTCCCAGAGTGGCTGGACCAATTTCACGTTCCTACCAGCAATACACCAGAGCTCCAATTGCTCCACATCCTCACAGCCCTTGGCATCCAGTTTCTTTGTTTTCCAGTCTAATAGGCGCAATGCCTGAGATTTTACTTTGAATGAATTGATGCCACACAGTTTCCCACCTTTAGCAACACTGTTGGTTATCTATCCACCAGCCATTTTCCTTCTCCCTTGCTAACAGAACCCAGATTTTGTTCACCCACATCCTGGTGGTCACGTCTTTCAGGGTAAGCCGGGTATGCTCCCAACCCCAGTCAGTGGCTGAATCCTGTTTTCTCCTTTTGGCCACTTATGATGTGTCCACTCCCTTGCTATCCAATAAGACGTTTTGTCAAGTAGATATAAAGAGTTCAGAGTCAAAAGGAAGAATGTCTGGGCTTAAATCATGGCTCTGATGCTTACTAGCTAGTGACCCTGCATAGTTACCTATACTCTCAGAGTCTCTGGTCCTCTTCTGCCAAATATGGGGATAACTGTAGAACCTACATCGAGGGTTGCTTTAAGATCTGAATGAATCAATGCATGGAAGGTCTTAGCTTGTGCCCAGCAGATAAATATTATCATTATTATATTATCAAATGATTTCTCATTCCCTGCATTTTCCTGACTATCTCCAGGAGTGAAGAGGTTTATATCCCCAGGCAAGAGGTATTTAAAGAAAATTAACCAGATTAAAATCTCACACAGTTATTTCAAAACCATTTACTTGTCTCTTAAACAAATAAACTAACAAATTTAAGAGGGCTTTATTCTCTGAAAAATAAGTCACCATTCTAACAGGCTCATGGAACAGATGCCTGACTAGTTCCTTTGGATCCACTGTTTGCCTGATGTGGGTCTGAACAGTTATGCATATGTGACACCCACATCAGACTCTGGCATCGGTGGACAAGGCTTGGTCTGCAGTGGTTTCTCCTCTGGCCACAAACCTAACCTGTGCCCGGTCATGGCCACTGGGACTTTTTTGCCCATTAGAATGAGGAATCTCCTCCTGACCAAAGAACTAAAGGGGATAACTTCATTTTTGGACCATTTATCCTTTACCCTGGGTGGGAGATGAGACATCTGTCCTCTTAAAAAGATTGTCTAACCCTCCCATTCAATTTAACTTCTAGTAATATAAGACTGTTTCAGACACCATCCAAATAAAGGGGAAATATTCATGACAGGGTAAATAGGACATCAAGAAATTCTGACCTCTGCTTGTTCAGTCTGTTGCCCTATACTCCAGGAACAGTTTCTAGAAGAGTTAGTCTTGGAGTACCTTCCAAGAGTAACTAATTCATCAAGATATTTTAGAAACATTTCTCAAAAAGAGGATCATTATCTTTATTAGAGGCATCTGGAGGAGGACTCAGGAATCTGAAATTTAACATTATTGTACACTCGCAAGGTTGAAAACCACTGCTTTAGAGCAGGTGGCAAACTGGCCCAGGAGTCAAATCCTGCCAGCTGTCCGTTTTTGTAAATAAAGTTTTATTGGCACGCAGTCACACCTATTTGTTTGCATATTGCCTATGGCTGCTTTCATGCTAAAACAGCAGAGTTGAGCAGTTGTAACAAAAACTGTATGGCCCACAAAACCTAAAATATTTACTATCTGGCCCTTTACAGGAAAAGCTGGCCAATCTCTGCTTTCAAGAAAAGACACTGTGATATTTGCAGTTAAAGTCATAAGAAATAGAAAAATAGTCTAGGTCTATTACTGGTGCATACTGGTGTATTGCTTTCCCTCCCTTCATTCTTTTGTGCATATTATTTTAAGTAATAATGTCAGAGAGTATATATATATATATAGAGAGAGAGAGAGAGAGAGAGAGAGAGAGGGAGAGAGAGAACATCCACTATGGGCCAGACACTATGCTATGTGTTAAAAACACAGTGATCCCTATGGAGCCCCTGTGAGGTTTGTAGCTATGACTTATTTTATCAAATCTAAGTCACCATTGATTAAAGACATCATTATTTTATGCACTATTAAGAAAGAAAAAAAATGCCACCAACTAAATCATGGCACAGTACCTCCTGATGCCTTAGACATTTTATTTTCTAATTATTAAAAAGCTCTTTTAGATTTATTTTTATGACTCTTGGCATACATAAAATAATTATAGGCAATACTACTGGTTAAGAGCTACAGTCTCTGGAGTCTTCTTCCAGATTACTGACCACCCCCACTCCGCAAGGTACTTGCAGACACTCTCATGATCTTATCAGAAAGTATCAACAAAGAGTTTTCAGACCAAGTTCATGAACGTGAAGGCAATGACAACTATGTCCCAACTGTCACCTGGCCAACAGTGTTTATAAGAGGCAATCAATCATAACCCATTTTCAGATATGGTCAATGGCTTTTAAAATATGTGCAGCATAGAATTGATAAGATATGGTTTATTACTTGATGAACAAGAAGTCAAGGGAGAGAGGCTGGGTCCTAGCCAATATGGCCCCCCAAAGATGGGTTGAGCCAGAAGAAGCAGGTGGGTATAGAACTTCTCTGTAACAGAGAGAGCCAGGGATGGCCTATAACTATCCCCCATCTTCACTACATTGTGCCACATGTACTACAATAAGTGGTCTGTTTCCACCTGAGACTGTGATATCTTTCAGGGCACAGGTGTGACTTCATCGGTCTCTGAGCTCTAAGAGACAAAACAGTGTCTGGGAAATAGCACGGAGCAGCAGTCCTGGTTCCTGAAATGAGCAAGTGAAGAAACTTACAAAGGGAGAGAGAGAGGAGGTGCTTTTCCAGCAGAAGCTCTAGGAAGCAATCCTTAGAGCCACCACATGTAACCAAGGATGTTTGAGAGTCACAGGTGGGAAGATGCATCCCTCCAGGAGCTTGACCCAGACTGGAGTCCGCTCAAGGGAAGGAAGTGGAGGAATTTCTAAGGAAAGGTTTGAGCTTATGGCAAACCGGGGCTGCGTCTGCACCTAGACCTTGGACTCCAGCCCCTGAGGAAACCTAAAGGGCTTACAGTGGAGTCTCCTGATTTTATCTGTTCAGTGTCACTGAAGCAGCACTTCATGTCAGGGAAGCAGCACTTCATGAGATTCTACTGGGAATGCCAATCACAGGCCTTGCCTTTTCCCTGAATGACCTCAAGAATGGGCATGGCCAACACTTCCATTAGTCACAATAGGTGCTGGGCCTACTGCCCACAGTACCTTTGGGAGCCCAGGAAAATGTTATGATTTACATGAAAATCAGGAGAAAAGAAATGAATATAAACCAGCCTGTATTATACGTGTCTTTATACCAACACAATAGTAAGATATAATTTTCAATTTTTTTCTTATGGAGAATGGGACCCATGAAGGCATAACTGCCCCAGGTCCATGAAGGTTATAAGGGGGCCCTGAGAGTAGGCACGTGACACAGGTCATGCCCATCAGAAACTCTCTCAAGAACCTGACTCTCAGGAGATGAGTTATACTGACAGCAGGGCCAAGAGAGAGACTTGTCTGCCATATTGGTTTTGGAAATTCACATAAATCAGGAACCTTGGAAGGATGCACAAACTCCTACTGTTGTTTACCTCTGAACAGTAGAAAGGAAAATGGGACTGGAGCCTGGGAACTTAAGTTGGTTTTGTTTCATTTATTCAACCAAATAAAACAAGAGCAAAATAATAATAATAATAAAAACTCCACCAAAAGCAAATAGAAAATATAGCAAATGAATAACTATTGTTAAAACTGGATGGGGGGGCTTCCCTGGTGGCGCAGTGGTTGAGAGTCTGCCTGCCAATGCAGGGGACACGGGTTCGAGCCCTGGTCTGGGAAGATCCCACATACTGCGGAGCAACTAGGCCCATGAGCCACAATTACTGAGCCTGCGTGTCTGGAGGCTGTGCTCTGCAACAAGAGAGGCCGCGATAGTGAGAAGCCCACGCACCGCGATGAAGAGTGGCGCCCGCTCGCCGCAACTAGAGAAAGCCCTCGCCCAGAAACAAAGACCCAACAAAGCCATAAATAAATAAATTAAAAAAAAAAAAAAGTGGATGGGGGAAGATTAATGTTTGATTTATTATTTCTGTGTATGTATATAATATATATAGATATTATATAAATACACATTTTTATTTTATCAAAAACAATAAATGACTACCCATTCATCCCTGAACCAAAAATCACAGGAACCACTCTGGGCCCTTTTCTGTCTGAGGTTTGGTGGCTTAATTTTTCCTTTGAGTCTGCAAACTACTTGTATAATTAGGCTCTTTCCCCACTTCCTTCCACTTAATCAAGATGCCGTTTCTGTTGCTTGTAGTCAAGGAGTCTTAATCCAATCAAGTGTACTGCCAGATGCTGATGGCAGAGATGAACAATTTTCTAGGGTGGCAGGGGCCCTTTAACTTGGCTCTCACCCAGTCTGGAGGCCCTTAAAATGTCAGTTACATGTGGCACATATGAGCCTGGATGAACAGTGGTCCAGACTTACTGGTCTACTCTGGCATCTTCTCCAGGCTACATCCTGAGCAAAGGGTTCCACAAGCAAAAGGAGCATTCTTGACCAAGGGAATTGGGATTGGGGAATATGAAGGTGCAAGCAAAAGGGACAGGCACACTTGCTAAGTATCAGGTGGTTTGATGATTACTTCTCCAGCATTCCCTGAAAACCCTGAGCATCTTATGATTCAGGTCTGAAAGTAATGAATAGTGACCACATAATTTATCATCCAAACGAGGATACATTTAAGAATGAAAGAGGATACTCTTATAATTACATTGGAACAACAGACATACACGAAAAAGTCCCAGGCAAACTGAGACATGTGGTCACCCAAGTTATGAAGCTTAATTATGTGCCTTGTCTAAGAAGGTCACACAGCTATTGTTGGCTGAGTTGGGATCTGAGTTGGGTCCAGTTG
The DNA here is from genome assembly GCF_965194825.1 of Balaenoptera physalus. NCBI lineage: Eukaryota > Metazoa > Chordata > Mammalia > Artiodactyla > Balaenopteridae > Balaenoptera > Balaenoptera physalus. The sequence goes on from NC_138898.1 coordinate 20,445,397, forward strand.
GTTTCACCTCTAAGGAGAGAACATTTCTTGGGAATTCTGAGAATCCCATGTGTTCTGGGCTGAACTGTGTTTCCCTCAAATTCATATGATGAAGCCCTTGGCCCCAGTACCTGCGACTTTAACCATGTTTGGAGATATGGGTTAAAGGAGGTGATTAAGTTAAAATGAAGTCTTTAGGGTGGGCCTTAATCCAATCTGATGGGTGTCCTTATAAGAAAGGAAATTTGTACACACAAAGATACACAAGGGATGCACTTGCCCAGAGAAAGAGACTACGTGAGGATACAGCCAGAAGGCACCATCTGCAAACCAGGGAGAGAGGCCTCAGGAGAAACCAAACCTGCAGATACCTTGATCTTAGACTTCTAGACTTCAGAATGGTGAGAAATAATTGTTTAAGGCACTCAGTCTGTGGTACTTTGTTGTGGTGGCCTTAACAAACTAATACACCACGTATGAGTTGGAAACAAAAAGCAATGCTAGAGAATCCTCTGGGATTCTAAGCTCTTGGCCCTTCATCCTTGCCTGCATCCCTGTGGATTGGCAGTAAAGCCCATTTTACCATAAACAGTCCTGTGTGCCTGTATCCTTGGACAGCAAGGGAGGGGGATTGTGTTCTCCAAATTGTAGCTGTATCAAGGGTCAGAAACATCCAAAGGGAGAGGATGGCGGCCGTCCTAAAGAGGAAAGGGAAGGAGGCCGCGTGGAAAGAAGTACTTAGGGAGCTGGCTTAGCCTGGAGCCGTGCAGCGCCCTCCCCATACCTTCCCTCCCCTGTCCCACACCCCACCCCCGCAGACATTAAAGTCAGAAGGTCTGTGCTCCATCCCCGCCCCCACCAGACACCAGGGAGATTCAATTACATTTAGAGACACAATGTCTGCCTCCCCTGGATTAATTTCCGGATCCTGCCAAAGCTCGTCCTTATCTCTTTTTTCTTGCTGAGAGTAAGAACCCTATAAAATCATCTCTATCAGGGACCAAGAAATGAGCCAGGGCAAAGCAAACACAAGGATCAGGGCCTTGCGTTTCTCTGGGTTCAAAACTTACTTGTCTCCTCACATAGATTTGGGAAGGGCCCAAGCATGACAGTTTGCCATCGAGCTCACATACCTCCTTTCTCTCTAAAAGGATCCATTCCGTCAGGGCAGTGGGTAGGAGCTTGACAAACTACAGGCATGAGTTACGTAATAGTATTGGCTCTAAGTCCCCAAAGTGCCAGCCCTGGTGCCATTCTGCTCTCACAGAGCTTTATGAGAACAATAATAGTAATTATAACAGCAAGAGCTAGCACTTACAACGTGTTTACAAAGCACCTCTTTCACTTACATGGCCTTATTTAACCCTCACAACAGTCCCATGAGATAGGGTTACCTATCTACCTGTGAGGTAGATGACATTTTTATCCCCATTTGGCAGATAGGTAAACTGTGATTTAGAGAAATTAAGCAACTTGGCCACAGTCCTGCAGCTGGCAAGGAGAAAAACATAAATCTCTTTAACACTAACACCAATGTATCAGCAATTGTCATAAAAATCAGAGTGCGAGGCACTCCATGGGGTATCAAGTGAAGTCCAAATTTTGACTGATACTGTGAGTTAAAAAATAATAAAACATTCATTGAGTAAATCTGTGTAGTCACAATTTTCAGGCATTATTTTATGTACTCTGCACAGTAACCCTGTGACTTGAGTACTTTTTATCATTACTGCCATTTTACAGAAAAAAAAAAAAGAAGCTTGCCAAGGTTCTCCAGCAAAGTGGAAAAGCTCAAATTTGAACCAAGTTACCCTGAGTTCAGAGCTCGCGTTCTAAGCACTACACTCTCTGACCCTTCCCGTGACTGAAATGTTTTGCTGGCTGAGCAGTGAGCTCTGAGTGTGAAGTCAGAGATAGATGATGTGGTATGAGCAGAGCTCCAAGTTGTAATGCATACCCTGGGGTGTAGCTTCGGGGTCTGAGATACCCCAACTCCAGTTTAAGAAGTGTGTCTCCTCAAATTCCCCAAGCAGGCTGGACGGTGTTGGATTTCTTGGTTGTTGTACTGTTTAATGTTCTTTCAAAGTGTGTTAGACCCTATCGCCCGCAATTACTCACAGGTGCAAAATTGTATGCACAAACAGTTACAGCAGCAATTTACTGACTGTGAGCTCAATCAGCCAATTGTGAGCACAATTAGCTGCTCTCTGCTCATTTGGAAGGAGCCAGGGCGATGATTGCCTCTGCAATTAGCCAGTTGTGGGCAGCTCCATTTGCTCGTACAATTTTGCACCTTCAAACATTGGAATGTGCAAAAGTGGCACATGCTCTTTGGGCTCCAAGCATCCAACCTGATGTCCGCCTACCAGCCTCTATACTTGTTCATGAGGGCCTGCCTCCTGCTGCAGTTTGGAGGCTGCAACCTCAGGGAAAGATAAGATACCATGACTGAGATCAAACCCCAAGGGATGCTACATAGCTGAAAAAACAAACCTTTCCATATTTTGGCCCAGGAGTGAAGGAACAGAGATGAGACACTAACTTGGGTTGGCATAGGGAAATGTGTGGTCAGGGTTGGGAAGACCTAAACATTAATAATTTGGGTCAAAGAGAGAGCCATCCAAAAATGTATCAGCTCAGAATGGCGAATATTTTGCATTACCAGAAGGACTTGCGTTCAAGAGTCTGAAAATACTAGACACTGGATTGACTGTGGGAATTAAAATGTCATTGAAGTCACTGGTGCAATCAACAGTTTTTCTCTCCCCTCTTCCTGTTTCCTACTTTAAAAAATAAAACAAATCCTCCCACTAAAGTTGGGACTATTTCTGACCACCTGTTCCTACTGAGGGAAACCCAGAAATCCAGAGATGTTTATTGCAGCTGTACACAAAATGAGCTGCACTCTGATTGGATTTGTTCTAGTTTTCCTTTCACTATGAATTGATTAAAGAGAAAAGTTCACTTATTTTAATCAAGATTCTGCTGCAATGATAGGCTTTTCTACCTAGAAGCAACACATCTGTAGTTTTGTAGAGGAAATCAAAAGGAAGCAAGACTCACTGTTTGGTTAACCCATCTGTCCTGTGAGCTTTCTGTAACCTGAAGGTTGCCTGTTAACTCTAAGTACTCTTAAACCTACTAGAACAGTGAAGGATTTTTCATAATAGCCAAAATGTGGAAACAACCTAAAGGCCCATCAACTGATGATGGATAAACAAAATATGGTATATCCATACAAGAGAATAGTATTCAGCCTTAAAAAGGAATGAAGTACTAATATATCACACAACATGGGTGAACCTTGAAAACACTATATTAAGTGAAAGAAGCCAGACATGAAAGGCTACAGATAGTACAATTCCATTTACATGAACTGTTTGGAAGAAGCAAATCCATAGAGACAAAAAGTAGATTAGTGTTTGCTACCCTGTAGGAGGTAGGAGGTGGGACTCAGGAGAGATTGCCAATGGATTTGGGGTCCTTTTTGGGGTGGTGAAAATGTTCTGGAATTAGATAGTTGAATAACCTTTGAATATAGTGTCATCGTGGAATTGCATGTTTAAAGGTTGAATTTTATGGTATGTGAGTTATATCTCAATTTAATAAACTATTAGAGTAGAGAAAATTTTCCACTTGGGAGATTGGGAGTAGGTTGAACAAGTGTGAGGACATTCCTGCATTGGCCTGTCCACAGGCCACTCAGAGAACCCCTGGGGAACAGCCATAGCAGGGAAGAAAGAACTTAAAGGTAATTTCTGATGCAGGTCACAAGCCAATAATTATTGAACATCTACTGTATACCAGATTATTTAGTAAGCATTGAGAAGAAAGGTTCAATGCCTTTTGATCTAATGGTGGGGCCAGGAGATGGGAGTAGATTTCAAATAAATAAGAAGTCCACTCCCTGGGCCAATATTTCCAAATTTCCATTCAAAATTTTGAGTTGCATAAGGCAACGTTTTCTTGGAACAGAATGGAAAGCAAAGGTCTATAAGGGAATTTTTCTGAGCCACTACCTTTTAGCCAGGACCAAGCCAACATAGTCAAGAGGGTGTTTTGGCTCTTTATATTTCTTATATTGAGTATGCTGAACTTTTTACTCTCCTTTATATGATATGGATTTTAAGCCAAGCAGGTATGCAGACAATTGGATAAGCCAGGAGTCTCAAGTATAAAGGGAGGCATTGGTGCTCTAAATTAACATTCACCTTCCCCTATCTGAATGGTAGCCCAAGGAGCTATAGACACAAAGAGCAATAGTCAAGTGTGAAGCAAATATTGTGCTATTAAGAGCTAGACAAGTCAACGCCCTCATTCTCCCTCCATCCCATCATTCTGAGACATACTTCTTGAAAGTGGTACCTTTGTGCATTGCTCCATTTCTTCACTGTCATTCATACTTGCATCTGATACCCACACTCACCACTCCCCCATTTGGTATTTGGTTGATTATGTGAGAAACACATGAATCCTGATAAACTTAACTCATTCCTACTGTGCAATTCATAATCCCATTGCTTCAATCTCCTGAATTTCTCTCAAACTCATCTACACTGTGTCACCTTAATCCAGGCCACCACCATCTTGTCCCAGATGACCTCAGAGACCTTCTAACTGGCCTGGTCCCATCCACACTTGCCCCACATCATAACTGATCCAAATTAAAATAATTCATTGGTCCCTTGGTTAAAACTCTTTATTTGATGCCCGATATTCTTAGAATAAAAATTAGAAAGTTTCACGGGGGGGTCCTGTTTCAAATGTGAATGGGACCAGAATGAAAAGTACATCTGAAATGTCAGTATAATCCACTTTTCCTCCCCATCCCACTGCTACTGCCTCAGACCAGGCTTTTATCAATATAATATTATTAGAGTGAAATCACATGTGTATGGGGAGGAGTGGGAAGGCATGTTCTGAAGTTAACATGAAAAATCAATGTGTCAGACACAATGATATATGTTTGCCACTCCTCTTTCAATCCCCTCTTCCTGGCTACACAGGAAGACTACATTTCCCAGCTCCTCTTAGTGTTAGGTCAGGGCCATCTGACTCAGACTGGCCAATGGAGTGTGAGCAGAAGTGACATAAGCCACTGAGTCTTACATTCAGCTACACATTGGGATCATCTGGGGAAGTTTAAAACATACTGATACATGAATCTCAACCCCCTGAAATTCTGATTTAATTGGGATTGGGCACAGCCTGAATATCAAAAAAAATTTAAAGTTTCCCTGATGATTCTAAGGTGCAGCAAAGTTTGAGAGCTGATGTAAGCCACTCCCAGGTCTGATCCTTAAAGGCATTCTGTTTTATCATACCCTTCTTTGGTGACCTCAGAGACCAGCCAATCCAGATACTGGAAGCTGTCAGCCTGAGAATCTGAGCAATGTGTAGAGATCTCTATTGGACTTGTAATCTGAATAAGAAGTACATCTTTATCATTCTAAAATTAATTTATTATCACAGCATAGCCTTCTGACTAATGCAGTGAAAAATCATATAAAGTCAAAATTACTTTCAACATACCTTTAGGAATTGTCCTCAATGGAGTGGCCAACACAGCCCATTTTTCCTTCATCATTGAAACAGATCACTGCTTCTTCAGAAAATAGAATTGTTGGCTTACTTTTAAAGAATATATTGTATAAAAATATGAATTATAAATACTAAAATTACAGTGAGATATTCATAAAGAATAAAGAAGCAGGCAGAAATTGCAATTCGCTGAAAGAACAGTAAATTCATATTGCATCTCTCACACTCATTATAGGGCAGTGGTTCTCAACCTGGGTTATACTATTTAGAAGTATCTTTGGAGTTTTTAAAATACACCCAAGGTCACAGCATTATAGATACTGTGATGGCACATTAATACTACAGCTACTTCTACAAGTTCTGATTCATGGAGATAAAAATGAGAAGCATCACCCCCTTGACCAAGTTTTTCTAAATCTTCATCTGGATGTTTACCAAATTGGTATCATGCTTTGTCTTCGAGGCTCCCAACGAGCTTAGATTTTATTCTTGATTTACTTTTCACATTCTTCTTTATCATGTTGTTAGGTGTTGAACAAACACAAAATACAGGGAGGGTAAAAGAATCTCAAAAATAGTATTTTTAACAAAAGAAGCCAGACATAAAAAATACCTACCATACAATTCCATTTGCATGAAGTTCAAGAACAGGCCAACTGGTCTATAACGATAGTAATCAAAACAGTGATTGCCTATTTGGGGGGGAGGGTGTAGAGACTGACTGAAAAGGGGCATGAAAGAATTTTTTCTGGGGTAATGGAAATGATCTTGATCAAAATGGGTATATTCATATATACATATATATTAATATATCACATAGCAATTGATATTTAGTGGATTGTACACTTAACATCTGTATATTTCACTGTATATAAATGTTATCTTAATAATTTTTTAACAGAAAGGAAAATTTGTAGTAAATAATATAGTGAGGGTTATGTGTTCCTCGAGACCAATGACTTTCATTCATTGCTCATCATTTATTTTTCTGTTAAATCCTTAGGACTGATGTCTCCCTGTGGTCCATAATCAATGCATGTCACCTTGAGTGGCTTTCACAAGCATGATAATTTACATATCACAGCCCTCAGTCATAAGGAATCAGAAACAAATTGAGAATAAGATCCTCTTTGATACTATAACCTGCTGTACCTATATACAAAAATTTGAACAAGTCTGGAAAAAACAAGACAGAGGAAGACTTAAAGAAGATTAGCTAAAATGGCTCTTAATGAAGGTCCTCCACGAAGTGGAAGCCTAAGACGGAATGGAATTACCATCTGTAAATTGTAGTAGAATAGTGCAGAGGAGGCAGGGGCAGCTTTGCTACTTGGAAACCACAAGATAAGAAACAGTGATGTTTTCTTACCAAAAAGGGTCCGCAGTGCTGGTTGAAGATCACCCATTGGAGGTTTGTTTGAAGGAAAGATATTTTCCTTAGGGTTAGGAAGAGGAGAAGGACATTTATGTTATTAAGTTGTGCTATCAGTCATTCACACCTTGATGTAAAATATGTCAATCAACGGATTGCCTTTTAACTGCCTTGAATCAAACTCATTCAGTTCACTCACCACCTTTAACACCAAAATAAGGACTAGCTCTCCATCTACTCCTCCATGCTGACCCTTCTTCTAGAATATCCATTTGTTTACTCATCTACTGTTAATTGTCCTATTTACAGATGTATCTTCAATAAATATGTACCTGGTGGAACTTCCCTGGCAGTCCAGTGGTTGAGACTCTGTACTTCCAATGCAGGGGGCACAGGTTCAATCCTTGGTTGGGGAATTAAGATCCCACATGCCGTGTGGTGTGGCAAATAAATAAATCAATAAAACCTTCGATTTACAAAAAGAAGCATGTACCTGGCACATAGTAGGAGCTTAGCAAATATTTGTTGAATAAATAAGTGGCTTTCTGAAACATGTAAGAGTTTCAGAGATCTGATGGGAAACTTGATAAAGGGAGATAATAATTACACCCCTAGCTGTAATAAAATTTCTAAATATAAGCTACAAAATTATAAGTGGGGAAGGGAGGCAACAGGAGGTAGATGGGGAGGTAGGGTGGAAATTTTCTGCAGGAGAGCCAATTAGGAAAAGAAGGCAAGGTCAGACAGACTTTGTGATCCTTCCTTCCTTCAAAGATCTCTTTGCCTCCAGGGACCAGCCCCTGGTCCAGTCAAGATGGTGAACTTAGGAAAAGGGATCTGTTGTTTTAATCTGAAGAAGCAGAAATGGAAGGTCAAATAATTTGACCCCCCCACAAAAACTGATATGAAAGAGGCAATCAGATTAAAACATATGTTTTATGTTTTAAGATATCTTTTGGTCATCAACAAGATTAAAATGATTTTGCTCTTTGGTCGGCAAGAGTAGAGAGCTGTAGGTGTAGCAGAAACCAAATAAAGAACCCACCCCCGCCTCCAGTGGAGAACTAAGCTCCCAAGCTCATCCACACCACGTCTGCCAGGTTGGTCTTCTCTGGCTTAGTTTAGACCCCTCGGAGCTGAATTTAGGTTGATATCTGAGCCCAAGGGTGACAAGCCCAGAGCTGGGTTGCTGCCTGAGATGGCTTGGCTGTTAGAAGCCCCATCTCTGCCCACTTTTAAATAATGCTTGAAGCAGCTCCTTTCTCAGATGTAATTTCTCTTTTAATCACTTTCAGATTCTGCAGGGGAACTTTAGAAAGAGACATCTTTAGTTTGACTTTGAAGTGTGTTGTTTGTTTTTGGCTAACTGCAAATTAGCAGACATTTTAATTGTTGATGTTTGCTATTATGGTTGTTTTTGGTGGTCTGTGCGGTTGCTTGGCCGAGTGAGAGCAAATGCTCTGTGAATAAAATGCTAGTCCTTAAACCAATTTGAGGAGGGGGTACCCCAGCAGCAGTGTGGGTGCTATTCATGACTCTAGCTCAGTTTCAACCATACTTGGTCCTGGAAAACCCAAAACATATTTGGCCCTGAGCACTTTTTTCCCTTGATTTTTAATCTTGTGAGCTATTTAAAGAGAATTTAATCCATATGTTTCTGATTCATTTAAATCACAAAAAGATTGGGTTTTGAGAGTTATTTGATGTCCAAATGCCTTTTAAGACTTTTTAATAAACTTTCCAAGTCTTATTGCTTTAAAAACACATACTCACATTTTGCCAGGGGTGAGTGGATTCAGGCTCCAAAGGATTTGGGTTGAATTTGAAATTCTGAACTCGTAAATTATGGCCAGGTTAAGATAAAGCCTGTGTCTACACAATACCCAAGCAGTCCAATAGAAAGCCAAAATCCTAGGTTGTCATCCAGATGTTGCACAACTTCTAATGCGTGGCGAAACATCAACGAAACATCCGGATGGTTTACTGACTTTTTTCCTCTTGATTCAGATGTTTGCTGTTACAGAGTTAAGGACGTGGGTAGCAGCTGTCGATCCTGGCACACTCTGAGGAGTTTATTTGAAAAGAGTCTTTCTATTCATATGTGGATCACCATGTTCATGGGATGGGGTAGGGGGAAGGAAAGAACCTGCTTTTCTTTATAAAAGCAGGTAGTGTGGAGTAAGTTGCTAAGATTTGGAGGGTGGAGAAAAGAGGCTATCCAGATGTGCCTGAGCATCCCTTAAGGAGAGTGAGGAAAATAGACAGGGAGTTTAATAACATGTTCGCTACATCTTTCTAAGTGGAAGGAATATGAGTTAAAGCAAAACTGATAAGGTCTTTATGATCCTTTCCCCTAATAGGGAGAAGATCTAGGAGTGCCACGTATAAAATAAAGGCAACTTCAGGTCTTTCACAAAATGAAGAGAGTGACAATAAATTAACAACAACTGACTTCTGTATAGACATTTCATGAGATAAAGAGACTAATAATTCGAGTAAATGATAATGTTAACAAAAACTTACTTGTACTAGACCTTTCATGGTCCGTGTATTATTCAATTACAATAATAACTGAAATAATAATAATAATACCAAACTCACATGACGACTTTGATAAGACACATATGGTTCTAAAGATTTTCCGATGTTTACATTGAATCCACCCAACAAATTTAGAGGTGGCTATTGTTCTTTCTTTAAGGAAGACCATTTACTTAGTGATCATTAAGAATAGTCAATAAGCTATACTCTTTAACTAATGTAGATAGACCAGTGGTCCTCCACCAGGGATGATTTTGCATCCAAGGGGATATTTGGTGCTGTCTAGAGACAGTATGATTGTCACAACTGGGGGTAGATAGAGGCGCTATTGTCATCCAGGAAGTAAAAGCAAGAGATGTTGTTTAACATCCTACAATGCACAAAACCAGCCACCGAAACAAAGAATTAACCAGCCCCAAATGTCGTTAGTGCTGAGGCTGGGAAATGCTGAGATAGACAAAAGAACAGGGGCACTTTTGACATTCAAGTTCAGGCTCTTGGCTGCTGATCTAGGCTCTTGGTTGCTGACCTGCTGATTTGAATTGCAAACCTTCTCAACACCAGAGCACCACGTGTTACAGAAAGTCAAACTGCTCTTGAGGAGCGGTTCCAAATTTGAACTCTCATCAGGATCACCCGGAGCAATTGTTCAAACACAGATGGCTGGGCCCCACCCCCAGAGCTTCTGATTCAGGTCATCTGGGCTGGGGCCTGAGAATTTGCATTTCTAATGAGTGCCCAGGTGAGGTTGATGCCTCTGGTCCATGGGCTGCACCTTCAGAATCACTGCCTCTGAGCATGAGGGCTGGTATATGAAGGCATGAGGGCTTCCTACTACTGAACCCTGGGATTAGAAAGAGAACATGGGGGTTCTGCCCTCGTAAAACTTAAAGCACAAAGAAGCAGAGTGGAATATATGTTCTTTGAAGGCACTTCATTCTGCCCTAAAGAGGTGAGGAAATTAGCTGAGCTATGCACACCCAAGTCTTGCTCCCAAATTTCCCTGCAGAAAAGGTTGTCCACCTCCTACGGGGAGGAGAGGAGCTGATGAAGAGGTGGGTGAGGGAATAGGCTAGTAGGAGATCCACCACATGGAATGAAACTTCAATGTTGGGTAAGAACTATCCCCCAAACAAGTCAGGCCTCTCTTTAGCAATCAAAAATGCCCTTCCTGACCACATGACCCAAAGGAAGTCCTCTCACACTACCTAAGCCAGTCACTAGCAACTCAACCAGTATTGTCTTCTTCATAGCATTTACCATTAACTGAAACTAGGTATTGGACAATATATTATTATCTTTCCCTCTCCTTCCCCCATAGAATACAAGATTCCTGAAGGTTGTGACTTTGTATTTCTTAGTAATTATGGTATCCCCAGCACCTAGAAGAATGTCTGGCACATAGTAGGCATTCTATAAATATTTGTTAAGTGAATGAATGAATCTTGCAAAAATTGCTGCAAGACGACGGTATCTCCTTTTCCCACAATAAGCTCCCCGCTTCCCTGCCTCATCCTGCAGGTCTCCTCACCTCACTTCCTTGCCCATCATTGTTTTCTTTCCTTTTTTCCCCACGGGCTCCCCTGAGAGCTCATAAAACTATAAACAATGAGTATCTAGGATAGACTTAACAGGCCCAGGGCACCACTTTGGACATTTCTTTGAAACTCACCTTACGCATTTCTGGGAAACACCATAAAATCATCCTGGAAAGAAAGAAAGCCTATAGGATAACCCAGAAGTGATAATGATCGTAGCAACAATAACAACCACAACGAAAACAATGACAACAGTCGTAGCTCACACTTACTGAGTCTCTACATCTCAACCAGTCCCCACAACAACCCATTGGGTCAAATACAATCATTTTCCTCATTCATTAAAGGAAGACATTGAGGCTCAGAGAGGTTTTGGAATTCTCCCAAAGATAAGTCAGTAGTACACAGAAAAACTGGGTTTTGAACTCAGGCATCTGACTCCAAGGTCTGTGTTCTTAGCCAGAATAGGAGATCAGTAAATAGTTGCTGATTGATTGATTGATTCAAGCAGAATTCCAGGCTGAGGATTGTCACCATCTGTCCTCACCTGTCATTAGGTTGCCATGTGGAATGAAGATTATTTCTCTTTCTGATCCAGTCCTCATCACTGATCTTTCAGTAAAACTCCCATCTAACCTGTCATATTAATGCTATTTTTGCCACTAAAAGTTTACCAAGTCAAAAAGAAGTACTGGATTCCAATTATAGCACCAAAAAAGATACCATCTCCGTGGAATACTGTGCACTCCACAGCTTTCAGATGCCTAGATGAAATTTCCAATGGAAGGGAAAAGACAACTAAATTCAGACGTATCCATGCCTTTGTCCATGTAGCTTCCTAAGGAACCAGAAAGCAACAGGACAAATTTGAGTTACAAAGTTAACTTTGTTCCTTGTCTTTTGATCTAGATTTCCCAGGAGCTCTATGACCCTGTGACTTTGGTTACTGGATTACAGCCCAGGGATAGGCAAAGCTGACCTTCCAGTAAGAGCAGTAACAAAGCCCCTGTAGCGTCACTTCAGTGATCCTAATGTTGTCTTTATCAGATACTTGAACTGACGTGATTTGAATGGAGACAATACTCATCTTTAAAATGGAAACACCCCTGGAAGGCCCAGCAACCAACCCCTGTCCACTTTCTGGTCATCTCTTCTCCATAGATCTTTCCTGGACCCATGACTTTTCTCCTTCCACCCACTGGTTCTCACTGCTGTTACTTATTCACTTGCTTCCTTTCTTTCATAACCATCTTTCTCATACCATTTTCTCTCTAGTCCCACCAGCGAAGGAGATATTGTTAGCCACAGTTTCTGTAACTTGTTTTATAAAACATAAGTTGTATTGCTTGAATATTCTTAAATATTATGCCCTCCCTATTCTATTTTGTTTTCCCACCACTGTTCTACTAGCTGCTCCCTGGATGGTCTCATCCATTCTTATTGTTTTAACATCCAGTGAGTTGCTGAGAGTCCCATATCCCTATCACCAGCACAGATTTCTGTGGTGAGCTGCAGACAGCCAACACATGCCAGCTGGTGTCTCAAATGCACCACAAATGCACCATTGCATCACACTCTGCCCAACCTCCCCTCTCGTGCTACTCCTCCTCTTCGGTTCTCCACATCAGCTGATGAAACCAATATTTACTGGTCACTTGAGCCAAAATCTGAGGATCATACTGATTTTCCCTTTCATTCCATTTCAACTTCCAATCAGGCACCACATGCTGATGATTTTTCCTCAACATCTCTTCAATCTTCCTCTTCTTCTCCATCCTTATCACCATTACCTTAGAGGAGCCCATCATCATCTCTTCCCTGGACCACTACAGTGCTTTCGTAACTGTTCTTCCTGACCCCAGTCCTATCCTTCTGCAACAAACTCACCCTCAAAATGGTCATCAGAGCATTTTACCTAAAATAAGTTTTACCTGGATGTTTGTTTGAAAGCATTCAGCTGTTTATTTTTTACAGAACAAATTCCAAGCATCTTAACATGGGATGCAACACTCCATGATCACACATCTTCAAACTATACTACCTCTTGCTTAGGTTTGCCTCATTTTTCATGCTCCAGCAATTCTGAACTTCTCAGAGTTCTCTGGGTACTCCATAATATTCATACCTCAGCATCTTTGTTTATGCTCGATTCTTTACCAGGAATACCCTTCTTTCTTTCTTTCTCTTGGTTACCTCCACATCTTTTGGGTTCAAGTTCAAGAATCCCCTCTTTTCTAAAAGCTTTCTTTGTGTACCCTCCTGTCAGTTAGATTATATGACCCTCATCTGGTCTCCCATTATGTTCTATGCTTTTCTGAATACCAGCATTCACCACATGGTGTAATCATTTTCTATCTATCTATCTATCTATTATTACATAATGCAATGAGCTTCCTCAAAGCAGGGAAAATGTATTAATTTATTTTCTATTTCTTTATTTTGGCCATGCAGAGAGGCTTGCAGGATCTTAGTTCCCTGACCAGGGATTGAACCCGGGGCCACTGTAGTGAAAGAGGACCACCAGGAATTTCTCTGTGCATTTATTTTTATATACCCAGGCCTAGCATATTTACCTCATAGTCAAGAGCATGAATTTTGGAAAAAGGAAAACCAGGATTTGAACCTTGGTTGTACTACTAACTAACCACGTTGACAATGAGATTTGCATTTCTAGGCTTCAGATTCCTCATAAGTAAAGTCGTCAGGTCATTGTGTTATCGCAAGGGTTCAACGAGAAAAGTATGCTATATAATATACACAGTCCTTGGAACATGGTTAAGATTAGATATTCAATATTCAATAAAGGGTTATTATTATAACTGCAATAAGCATTTTGAACTGAACTTAGGATGAATCTATTTAGAGGGGTAATGTCTTTCATGAATGACAAGGGTCTTGCTATTTTTGACACCTACTGGGAACCTATGTCATGTCTTAACGGGCCACCATGAGTCTATGTGCACATTGAGTCTCTGGCCTTCCTGGAAGAAATGGCACAAAGAATTAGGTCAATTCAGGCTTCTGATTCCATACGCCCTCCCCAAGGAGGCCTCCCAACTCCCACGTCTAAAATTTCAACCCCTGGCATTAGCTTTCCCTTCCCAGCTTTGTTTTCTTCATTGCATTTTTCACCACCTGAAATTATTTTCTATTTTAAGTTGTTAACTTTTTATTATCTACCTCCCCAGCTGGAATGTCTTGAAAAGCAATGGCTTTGTCTCATTTTCTGCTGTTCTCCATAATCCATAATAATCAGGGCCTGGCACACAACAGGTACTCAGGAATATTTCTTGAGTAAATGAGTATATCAAAATCAATTAAACTTTTTGGTTCAAGATTATTTACATCCTTAAAAAGCATTGAAGACTTAAATACTTATGTGGGTTATACCTATGTATACTATATTAAAATTTTAATTGAGAAAAAAAATAAAATTAAAACAGAGAGTCTCAAAGACAGAAATTTGAGAGAAGAATTGGAAGAGGTGGCTCTTATGAGGCAGAAGAATTGGAATAAGCAGGGGAAAAAAACAAAACTTGAGTAGGCAAGGAACATTCTCTCTCAAAGAGATGCCACTGAAGAGAGAAAAAGACTTTGTAGGGGAAAATTGTTTCAAAATTTAAAAATTCAATGGAAGATGTGAAAAAGTGGAGAGTCACTCCTGACATCTGAATTACTGTTTGGAAAGACTGCTTAGAAGAAACATCTTACAAATAAGTGCAAAAACAAATACAAAAATGCATAAGAGAATTTTAAAAGGAGATTCAAGGATGAAACGGTAAGAGACTTAGAGAATGGATCCAGGGGTCTTCATAAGTAATTAGCAGGAGAGCCAAAAGGACAACAGAAAATGGATGGGAGAAAAATAATAATCAAATAATAGACGAAAACTGTGAATTGGAGCATATGCTGGTCTAGTCTTCAGATGGAAAGAGTTCACTAAGCCTCAGGCAGAACTAAGGAAAAAAGACATACACTTGAAGTGCCTTGTGAAATTCCCAAACTTCAAAAGATAAAGAGGGATCCTTGCAAGTTTTCAGAAAGAAAACAAGATTTTTAAACGATTTTTACTCATAGCCCTTAGGCTTGAACAGGTTGGGGGAGTAAATATTAAACATTTAACCAGCTGTCTCCTGAGTTGGCAGAGAATAGGACTAAAGGGTCAGACAGAGAAGATTTAGGAAAGCAAAAGGGGCCGGTGCAAGAACAGTCACTGGCAGAAAAGTTTATCTGCTCTTGCAGAAGCTCAGTAGAATTACTTGGGGGACTTTTCTAAGATGGTGTGTGTGTACCCTTGAGGTCATGGCTCCCCATTTGAAAAGCGTTACTTGGTGATCCTCAGTTATGGATAGGAGCAATTTCATCTGTGCAGATCTTCATTTATTGATTCATTCAACTTGTGCTCATTGAGTAGCTACTCTGTCCCAGGCATTGGGACTCGACTCTGGCATGGAACTGTGAACAAGCCAGACAGACCCCTGTCTTTAAGGAGATGATAATCTAGTGGAAGAGGCAGATCAGCAAGTGAATGCATTAACAGACAAGAAAACTGCAGACTGAAATGAATATTATCCAGGAAATAAGCAGAGTGATGTGAAGGAGAGAATGAAGGGCTATTGATATGGGCTAGGGAGGTCAGGGAAGGAGGTGACATTAAGCAGAGTTCTGAAGGACAAGGATGAATCAACTAAGGAAGGAGCAAGCGTCACAGGTCTCCAGGCAGAAGGAACGGCCAGGAGAAAGGCCAGAAACGAGGAAGGTTTTGGTGTGTTTAAGAACAAAAAGAACATGGTTGAGGTTAGGGTAGTTAGACAGCAAGGGGGCAGGAGATGAAGACAGAGTGGAGAGTGGCAAGATGGCCTTGTGGGTGGAGACAAATCAAGATCCAGGCTGCAGAGGGTCAGCTACTTGTGAGCCTGAGACCTTCATGGCTGGCGGAAGGGGTCTGTCCCGAGCTGACTCCATCCTGAATCCAGGACTGGGGTCTGGAGTGGGAAACCCAGTAGTGGAGGTGGAGGCCGCCACTGGTGGCTGTCACCCCCGGTGAAGCTGTCATCACGGAGCATTAGCATAAGAAAGGGAGGCCCGCTGTGTTTGGGCTTGTCACCCTGCGGTGACAGGGTGCACAAATGTGGGCCGGCACCGGGAACTCTGCGCTGACAATGTTGGGTACCACAGCTGTCACTCTGCCGGGCCTGGCCCGCCCCTCCTACCCACGCTGCCATTAGAAACAGCAGCGACTGCCACTGCTCTTATTTCCACACAATGTGTCAATTGTCACTTGGCAGGGCTTTGTTGAGAGACATGGGCGGGGCACACCTGCTCGCTGGGGCAGAAGAGGATGTAGCCTCCCACCTCCTCTCCACCCTGGAGTTGGGGCCCCTCTGCCTGCGCACCCAGGAGGCCCAGCCCTCTGTGCCATGGGCTTAGACAGACGCAGAGAGGAAGTTCCTTGACTTTACCTCCACCTCCCTGGTTTTCCTGCTGAGACTAAAACACACAGGCAAATAAATACCAAGTTACATGGGACGAAAGATGATTCCAGAAATGAGTTTGTTTAGAAAAGAAACTTTTAAATGACTCCAGAAATCAGGTTATGTTTTTATTTTGTTTTGTTAACGTCAAGACTTGCCTTTTACATCTGGCCAAACTTCTCTTATAAACAAAACACTGAACAATGATGTCCAACTCTGTAGGAAGTTGGGAAAGTATAGAACGGAATAAAGCTGGGTGGGGTGAACCAATATTTACTGATCGTTTACTACAACCAACAATATCAATAGTAGCAAATAGATGACTGCAGTAATATTGCTAGTAATTGCTCTCATAATATTTACTGGATGCTTAAAACACACAAGGGACTTTGTATTATCTCTTTGATCCTCACAAAACCCTAAAAAAGGGAAACACAGGCCCAGGCTGGTTAAAGAATTTACTCAAGGTCACGGTGAGTGAATAGCCAAGCAGGGCTCTAACCCAGATCGTCTGCCTCCGCTGCTTTGCTTCTCTTTAAATCCTCAGGATAACCCAGTGAGCTAGGAGTTAATGATGAAGAAATGGAGATCAAGTGAGGTTAAGTGGCTGGTGCCAGGATTCAAACCAGACCTCGCTCCTTCACTTTTCTTGGCGGCCTCTTGATTCTTCACTTTATACCAGCTGCTTAAGGCGTTAACTTCCCTGTGGCCAGCTTCTCACTTGGATCTTTGATTTTGTTCATGTGTGCTTCTTACAGATGTTTGACAATAAGCAGACTTCGGCTTTGGATTGAAGCAAGGTGCAAGTGCAGACAAGAACTGGAACTCCAGCTTAAGCTGTCCTGCATCCATCCATGCTATGGACCACCCCATTTTTTGGAGGCTCATACTCCTATTGTTTGCAAGATGAGGGCATTGAGGCGTGGAGAGGGAACACACAATTTTGAGCTTGCAAAATTCACAGACTGGCAGAGCCGGCAGGCCCATTGGGACCAGTCAATGCAACCCCCTCATTTTACAGCTGAGGAGACAGGACCCCAAGGTTAAGTAACTGCCCTAAGGTCACACAACCCATTAGCAGCAGAGCCCAGATGGGAATCCCCAGACCCCAATTCGGGCCTGAAGGAGAAAGCAGAGTGGAAAAATAGATGCAGATGCCTGTGTAGGCATCTGGGATCTGGGGTCTGAGTGATGTTCATGGAAACTACCCCTTTTAAGGTATTGCCTCAAGCTTGCTTCATGCCTGCTATGTCTGGCTGCAACACCCCACCCAGTGCTGGCACTTAAGGGTGTTCCTTGAAGAGCTGCTGCTGGGAGGGTGTCCACAGACACTCATAGATGTGGGGACCAGCTGTGATGGGCAGAGTCATTGAGGATAGCTTTCAGAACTCCTATTCCTGAAAGCTTTAGGGTTCACAGCAGATCTTCAACAGCCAGTAGCAACCAATATCTATTGAATGTTTCCCGTGTGCCTTACAACCCAGCAAATTACAATTTTCCCTAAAAGGAGGGAGAGTATATGAGCAAATAAACTGGGAAAATGTGAGTTTAATCTAAGTGCTTTTTTTTCTTTCTTCTTCTTGGTGTTACAAGACTTATACAGTTTAGCATCCTCAGAAGGGGAGAGGATGTGCAGTGTCTCTGGAACTGTTGGGACCATGGAATCCCTTTTTTTTTCTTGCAAATTTCATTTAAGGCTGTTCTGAGAACCACTTTTTGGGGATCCTGGACTGGACCAAGAAGGCAGGTTATGGGCAGGTGGAGATTCAGGGCCTCATAAGGGGCAAACTCTCAACCCAGATACACTAGTATTGTATTTAAGTTTATGGTAACACAACAACTAATGTCAGACCCAAGATGCTATGCGTTGGAACTCCTAGGCACCTCTTACTCAGGTTGAGGTGAGTCTGTAGCCAGTTGGGACTTTCTCTGCTGGAGTATTTGACTGATGACCTCAGCTGAAGAGTCAGAAAATTCTGGGGCAGACAGAAGTAGTCAAGGGTACCATGCGGCAGCCATTGGATTCTGAGACCAGAGAATCTACACCCATATCCATTGCACTTGGGGCTGCTAATGATTAGCCTCTAAGAAAGACTAAGGCAGAGCAGAGCTCACTACAACGGCACCCCTTCCCCAAAAAACTCATTCTTCCCCTTCATACTTGCTTTCTTTCTGAATGGGTGGATTCCGTTGCTATGAAGGTATAGCTAAAGGCAAAATTGCAACCACTAAGGTCACTGCATGAGTCTAGAACGGTAAGCGTTCAATGTCGTAAGCCATGTGTCTTCAAGCTAATGTGCAGAGAATTACACGGATCACACTTTATAAATCTGCACAGCTCTCTGGTTGTGCTAATGGCACTTCTCTCGGCATGAAGCTATTCAGTATAACACTAGGAAGTAAGCCCACATTCTGACCCCCACCCTACCCTCGGCAAAAGCATGATGTAGTTAAGGAAGAGGTCTCCTGCTAAACAGCAATATGCTGTTATTTAAACTCTCTCCTGCCTCTGGTTCCCTGAAACATAAAATCATAGCCCCTCTAATGTAAGGTTTGTCAAGAGAATCAAGACAATCGTGTTGTCCCTAGAGAGAAGCAGCTTAGATAAAAGAGGAACGAAGGAGAAGATAAATTCAGCCTTGCACTGTAGCTTCTCATGAACTTGTTTTCTTTTTCTTCTGAGCTGGAGGGTCTTGAGGGCGAGGACTGTCTTATTCTTTGCTGAATTCCCACTGTGCCCGCATCGTGTCTTGCACACAGCAGGCACTCAGTACATATTTGTTTAATGATGGGGCTGAGAACCAAATGAAGACAATTCAGGCAGAAAGCTCTATTTCACCCAGTGGTTGGTGTGGCAGTAGGAAGGAGAATGGAATGAGAGTAAGGCATGTGTCCAATTTGGTAACTCCAACTAATTGGAGTTACCTGGCTATGTTGGTATGTTGTAAAATGAGATTCCTAAAGATCATACTTGATTGCTCAGAGTACACAACTATACTAACAAAGCAAATACTCAGGTCCTCACATCTATTCAGGACTTAGATTAGATCCTGCTTTCTCCAAGCCAGTACTACAAAAGACACTGAGACCCTTTTCCAGAAGGCTCTGTTCTGGTCCAGTTCCAATCAGGCTAAAGTACAAAAATAATCTATTCTTCAACTTTGATTCTCACCGTTGAATGGAGTCTGAAAATAGAATTGCTACCATAAAATCTTGGTGGAGAGCTGCTATTGTGAGCTGGTCATTCTCCCTTTGCCTCTCCAAACCCATTCTTTGCCCTCTCCATCCTTCCCTGTTCTCTGGGACACTGACCTCAATGGACTGTACCCCTGGGATCTCTTATGCTCTGGATTCCAGTGGGAGTTGGTCAATGAAGTCACCAGTAGGTGACTGGAGAGTGTGAAGAAAGTGAGATTGTGATATTTATTCTCCCAGATCCCTCTCTGCTGGAACATCATCTAGCCGTGGCTGTATTTCTCGACCAAAAGCCATCACTTCAGTATGTTGACCCTCTTATACCTATAGCTCTCTCTCTAATTTCCATTAACAGCCCAGTCCCCTTGCTTCTTCAGCCTAGGGTAACAATGCCTTCTTCTACTGCTATTCCCTAGCTACTTCTCCATCATTTTTGGTCTTCTTTTACCTGGCTCACATTCCAATAAATAGTTCTCTAAGCTCTACCCAACCATCCCATCTGAGTATGCCATCTGTTTCCTATTAGGACCCTGGCTATATACAGTGCGACCATAGAGCGGTAGCCTTTATTTTTCACTCATATTTACACAGTCCATATAAGTGAGATTATTTTTAGTTCCTCTATTTTCCTACTAGAAATTAGAATTGTATACACTAACTCTATTCCCTTCATCCACCAAAATGTGGCCACCTTTTCACTCCAGCTCTTATTATTACGTGAGGTCTTGACTGCTGATTTCTTGGGACCTCGATGCAGTGTTTAGCTGCTCTAAACCATTATCCAATGCTTATGCTGCCAATGCTGTGTTTTCCCCACAGGTTGGAATTCTTTGGAAATGGCATCTTTACACTACGGATCTTACTATCCATGAACGTAATGAAGCTCTCTTTTAGATTTTCTTTAATGGCCTTCAGTAAAGTGTTCTAATCTTTTCTTAACATATAACACATTGAATTCCTAAGCCATTTGTAGTTTTTGTTTGCTGATAAAAATATTATGTATTTTATGTTATATTTTCTAATTGTTTATGACATATGAACATTTTTTAAATTTTTATACATTGCTTTTATATACAGCAACATTACTGATCTCTCTTATTAGTAGTAATAATTATAAGGAGATTATCTCAGAATTTCTGTGTGAACAATCATATTGTTTAAAAATAATGACTTTGGGGATTCCCTGGTGGCGCAGTGGTTGAGAATCTGCCTGCCAATGCGGGGGACACGGGTTCGAGCCCTGGTCTGGGAAGATCCCACATGCCGCGGAGCAAGTGGGCCCATGAGCCACAACTACTGAGCCTGCACGTCTGAAGCCTGTGCTCCGCAACAAGAGAGGCCACGATAGTGAGAGGCCCGCGCACCGCGATGAAGAGTGGCCCCCGCTTGCCGCAACTAGAGAAAGCCCTCGCACAGAAACGAAGACCCAACACAGACAAAAAAATAATAAAATAAATATAAAAATAAATAAAAATTTTTTAAAAATAATGACTTTTTGTCTTCCTTTTTAATCCTTATACTTTTATTTCTTAACATTGTTTTATTGTGCTGGTTGAAGCTTCCAAGATAGTGTTGGGCAGTGTGATGAGAATAGGCATCCATATCTTCCTCATAACCTTAAAGAAAATACGTTTATGTTAAGTTACATTGACAATGATGCTTGCTGTCATTTCTCAGAAGATATTCTTTATCCAGTCAAGGAATTACTTTCTTGATTTAGTAAGAAGATACTTTTTATCTGAACACAAAAGAAAATGTGAATAACTTTATCAAATTTTATTTCTACATTTATTTGTGTTAAAATATAATTTCCTCCTTTATAATGTGTTAATGTGATGAATTAGATTAAGAGACTCAAATTAAACGTACTTCTCTGCTGTGATGTAATCTCACTTGGTCGTTTCATCACATTAATTTATACAGATCACAGTCACAGATGATACAAAGCTTGAAGTGACAGTGAAAATGGTGAATAATTAGAATTAATCTCCAAGTACCTCCACTATTGTATTTTCAATTCTTGGCAAAAGAATAGGTGCTTGGTATATCTTTGTTGGATGAATAAATAAACAAATAAGTTAAAAGAATACTTAAATGAGTTGGAAGAATGGATCAGATCTAATACATTAAAACCAGATGATAGAAATGTCAACTACTGCACCTAGGTCTGTTGGTTGTGAAAGGACAGGACAAGAAAACACGGCTAAGAAAAACGCGGGTGACACAGCTAAGGAACTCAAACTGATGGTAACTTGCTCACTGTGAGACCATCACATGATCACATGATGAAGAAACTGAGCCCAAATGAAACTTGGGTTTCGTGTACAGAGTCTGCAGCTGGGTCGCTGTTTACTTTTGTGTTATTACTATTCTGTGCTGGCCATAGGCCTCTGGAGCATTCTATTCACATTTCAGAATAGCTGTTGCTAACACCCAGAATTAGTTTGGGGTAGATGAAACATCTGGAAACCATGAAGGAACTGTTGGCTGTTTTGCAGGGAGTTCATAAGACTTAGGATATTTTGGTAGCTTTATTGAAATAATTAGCACCATCAAGCAGGAGAGGAATTAGATACTGTTATAGAATTCCAAAGGGTCAATAAGAATACTTAACAGGGAAATTGGATTTGTTTAATATAATGAAAACCTCTCAGATAAGTGAAGTGCTTTGTAATGAACTGAACCACCTTACATGGTACTGAGTTCCTCTGTATTAGATGTGCATTCTTCATCCCTGGGCTTCCATGTATCTGAGACATCATGGAGAAAAGTCACACCCAGTGTGGAGCTCTGAGTATGGCTGTTCAGGTGCCTTCGAATTTCAAAATCATGTGAACTCACAATAGGTAGTTACCATCGTGTATCTACACATCACACATGTACAAACACAAAGTCCTAAACAGCATGAACTCAGTGTCATGGCCCAATCATGGCTTGTAGGCTGTTCAACAGATTTAGTGGTAAAAAAAATACTGCATCTGGTTCAAAGATGTAATCTGTCTGCTAGATAGGCCTACTCAAAGTATCTTTCCAAACTATTTTCTAGGACAAAGGTTTAAAACTTACAGCCTGAGGGATATATTCAGCCCACAGAAATTTTGTTTGGTCCCCATAGTGTGTGTGTGTGTGTGTGTGTTTGTGTGTGTGTGTGTGTGTGTGTGCAGCCACACAGAAAACTGAAGGTATATACAATATGACAGTAATAAAACTATTAACCATAGTCAGATAGCCCCAGTCTCATCAGAAATACAAGCTCTGCGTGTCTTCAGCAAGGAATTAATGTGCGATATAAATCCACTTTTGACAGCTAAGGACGGCTCTATTAAAAAAGCCTACTATTAGATATTCATTTTGCATTGCTAATAAGCCTGAGCCCTGCATCCAGAAACACTTTGGCTCTGCCTGAAATGGCTGGAAGGGGAGGAAAGAAAGGACTTCATTACACTCTTCAATCAGCGCACACATCTCCACCTCGAGAACAATGGCACAGGCAGGAGACTTCCTAACCACCTGCGGGATTTTCCCTGGAGACAGGACCACACCCAGAGAGGACCTGAATTCCTGAACTCTTTTTAACAAGTGACACCATTTTTACATGATAATTTTTATTGCACAAATCATTATGTTTCTTAAATACAAGAAATTTGGGGAAGAAAAGACTTTTAGAATTCCCCAGATCTCACAAATCAGTTTTACTTTCTCTTCCTTTTCAAGTTCTTCTCTTAAGTCATTGTAGGTTAATGTATTTTTAACTATAAAATAGAGGTATAAATTGATATTATTTTCCCATTAAAATTATAACCTAAGTATGTTCTAATTGGCTGTTGTCTACAAAATAGTTTTTATAATTCTGAAATAATTAATATGTGCTAAATCAGATGTTGGCAAACTTTTTCTTAAAGAACCACTTGGTAAATGTTCTAGGTTTTGTGGGCCATGTGTCTCTGCACCAGATATTCAACTCTGCATAAAAGCAGTCACACATAACATGCAAATAAATGAGCATGGCTGTGTTCCCATATAGCTTCATTTACAAAAACAAGTGGAAGGTTCAGAGCTATAGTTCCAACACCAAAAATTATGATCAACAAAAACGAAAAAATCACAAATTGGGCCTCATCAAAATTAAAAATTTTGCTCTGTGAAATATCCTGTCAAGAGGATGAAAAGACAAGTTACAGACTGAGAGAAAATACTTGAAAACCATGTATATGTCAAAGGATTAACATCTAGAATATATAAAGTACCCTCAAAAGAGTAAAAAACAGCAATCAAATAGAAAATAGACATGAACGGATATGTCAAATGACAAATAAGCATATTAAAAGATGTTCAGCTTCATTAACCATTATGGAAATGCAAACTAAAGCCACAATGTGATATTACCCACACGCCTATCAGAATGAGTAAGTTTTTGTTTTTGTTTTTGTTTTGTTTTGTTTTTTTACGTTACAAGATTAAATGCTGGCAAGGATGCAGAGAAACTGGATCACTCATACTTGGCTGGTAGAAGTGTAAAATGGTGCAGCCACTCTAAAAAATAGTTTGGCAGTTTTAAGTGAAACATGAAATTATTTTATATCCCAGCAGTTGAACTCTTGAGCATTTATCCCAGAGAAATGCAAATTCATGTTCACATAAAGACCTGTACATGACTATTTATAACAGCTTTTTTCATGATAGCGAAAAACTGGAAACAAACCAGATAACCTTCAGTGGGTAACTGGTTAAACAAACACTGGTGCATCCATACCATGGAATACTACTCAGCAATAAAAAGGAATGAACTATTGATACACACAACAGTTTGGATGAATTTCCAGAGAATCATGTTAAGTGAAAAAAAAAATTATAACGGTTACAAACTGTATGATTCCATTCATATAACATTCTTGAACTAATGAAATTATAGGGAAAAAGACAGATTGGTGGTCACCAGGGGTTAAGGATGGAATACAAGGTGGGTTGGGACAGGAAGGAAATATATGTGATTATAAAAGCAACAGGAGCCTTGCGCTGATTGACCTGTTCTATACCTTTTCTGTGTGGTAGATACACAAACCTACACATGTGATAAAATTGTATAGAGGTAAATACACACACACACACAGGAGTACAAGTATAACTGAGGAAATCTGAATAAGATCAGTGGATTGTATCTATGTCAAAATCCTAGTTGTGATATTATACTATGGGTTTGCAACATATTATCACCGAGGAAACTGAGTGAAGAGTATGTGGGCTCTCTCTGTATTCTTTATTGTAACTGCATGTGGATATACAATTACCTCAAACTTAAAAGTTTAAATAAAAAGGAGGAAAGGAGATGCCCAAAGAAATAGATTTTATTTCCAGTGACTAAGAGATATGGACATGTGGATGGCCCCAGAACACAGTGATTAAAGGGCCCACAGCCATGGATGAACTAACAGTCTGACGGAGAATGTATTTTTCAAACATTAAGCCTATTTGTTTTCATTCTTCTCTTAAATCGTATGTCCTTGCAGTCTTCTGCTCTAAGGAAGAACTTGATCACTCCAGGGCAGATGTTAAACCTGAAATTTAAATTGAGGAAAGCGACAGGATGTCCTATATTATTTTAACACATCAAGAACCAAACCTAGAGGAATCAAAGATAAAGTTTTTCTCTCTATTGAGAAGTTAAGAAGTGTTGAGGAGATTCTGGTCCTGGATAATTTCCATTTACCCTCCCAAATTCACTTCCCACCTTCTCCACTCTGCTCTGTGCCCCAGGAGACTAACTCACATGGGATCCATCAACCAATCCCCTTGTCCTTGACTTCTAGTTGGGTTCAGCCAATTGGAGGACAGCAGGAGAGCAGAAGACAGGAGAGTGAGGCTAGATGTTTGTTCCCTTAGCTTCCTCGCTGCCAAGGCATCCTGTGTTCACTGTGTTCCTACATCACCAGACATATCTTCTGCCAGACCTCCCTCTCTAGACAGTTAACCTATCTACTTCCAGTGACTGGTCTCTCCACTTGCCCCTTTAGACCCAGTGGTGGTACCAACTCCCCACTGTTGCTAGCCCCAGGATGCTGTGCTATGCCTTGTTATTTCCTTAAATCCATACCTCTGGATCTAGTCCCTTTTTTCAACTCTCCCCAAACTTCTCTTACCTTTTTGAAGGTTGGCTCTTTCATTCAGGGACCTTAAAAAATAAACTATCTCTTCTGTACTAATCCAGCTGGACCATAAAACTTGTTGCCCTATGGTAGTAGGATAACCACTTAGGGGATATTTTCTTAAATCCTTTTTGGTTCCAGTGTAGACAGAAGGGAATAAGAGGTAGGCTTCCCACCCCCAATCCTCCTGCCACTAATTCTGGGGTGGAGCTGAGGGTTGGGGAGGTGATCACATCAAAATAAATTGGGTGGCCCTACTGTTGTCAAGCAGATATTTGATAAATAAATATCTGTTAGACAATCCATTACGCTAGTCCCACACTTAGGTTTGCATTTTTATCTATTATCTCATATAATCTTTACACTTAGGATAGCATTATAATCTCCATTTTGCATATCACAGAATACAAGTTTAGAGGCAAGGAAACTTACCTGAAATTCACAGCAAAAAAATGGTGGAGACAGGACTCACACCCTGGTCCTTCTGACTACCAAACCCGCACAACTTTTACTTCCCTGTAAACAGCAGATTCACTAAGATTACTGTATTCATCTGCATGGGCTGCCATAACAAATACCACAGATTAAAGGACAGAAAGTTATTTCTCACAGTTCTGGAGGCAGGGAAGTCCAAGATCAAGGTGCTAGCAACATAGGTTTCATTCTGAGGCCTCTTTTCTTGGCTTGCAGGTGACCACCATCTCACTATGTAGTCACATGACCTCTTTGTATGCAGGAAAAGCAAGCTCTCTCCTGTCTCTTCTTAAAAGGACACTAATCACATGAGACCAGGGCTCAACCCTTACGACCTCATTTAACCTTAATTAGTTTTGTGAAGTCCTCATCTCCAAATACAGCCACAGTGAGGTTAAGAGTTCAGTATATGAATTGGGCACCAGGGACAGGAGGAGGATAAAACATTCAGTTTGTAGCAATTACCCAGGTCAAAAAAAAATGAGTAACCAGAATGATTTGTTCCATTTTTAGAAGCTCAAAAGGCACACCTTTTATAAAATTTTTTAACTCAAATTCAAGTCTTGTTCTCCCCTTAATATGTTGGTAAGAAATCCAGTATTTGCCTCTTGGAGCTATTTACTTTCCTCTTTTCCAATTTTTTAAACCCCAGAAGCTCAAGCTGTCCAAAGCAGAGCACAACTGAATGGGGAGCCCCTTGGCATGAGGTCAGTCCATGATGTCCCTTTCTTTTTATTGCCACTCAGTGATGATATTGAAAGCTGGATGAGCACCTACATTCCCAGGATGCTGAGGACCCACTCCATGGTGGTGTATCACAGGTCCAGAGGGAGGACTGGAAACCATGGGCGTCATCACCCTCCATCACCAGCCTGAAGGGAGGGAAATGTAAGCTTTCTGCTGACTTTCTGCTAAAGTCACTCAAACTCAGAACACATCTGAACTTTGTATTGCTCTTAGAAGGGAAAAAGGAAGTGGTTGAAGAAAGGATGGAATTCAACACAAATCAGCAAAAAGGAAAAAAATATCTGAAACAGCTGTGTTTTATAAAGCAAACCTCAGAAGCATGGTTTTTATCTTTAATAGACCTGTTCCAAAATCCAAAAATCAGAATGACCCAGTCATAGATTTATTTTAAAAAGTATAGAAAAGAGTACCTTGTGCTACAGAGCAGAAGCATTGTGATTTTGTGGGTCAGATCTAAGTCAGGAGTCAAAAGACACTTGGTCTTCTTCCCGTTCATTTACTGAGGTAGGTCTCAATTAATCTATCAAACTCTCTGTCTCACACACACACACACACAAACACTAGAGAAGACATTTCTGAATTCTGGGTGGCAAGAAAAGGAAATAGAATGACACGGTCTTTAATAAGACATGGACCCATCTCTGTCCCAAAAGACCCATCCCTCTTCAAACACTCTACTATAAAATTGCACATAGACGAAGCACACTTGAGAGTGTGCCAGTCGACTCAAACCAAGAGGCTTAGGTAAAACTTCTGAGTAACAGTGTCCTTAGGTATGTGCTAAGTTCTGGAAGCTACATATAAGGCCTTGTTGTAAGTTCTCAGGTAAGTGGGGATGACAGTCATGGACACACAAATCCCAAAACCACACAATCAATGAATCTGAAGAACAAACGAAGTGATCTGGGGCACCAGAGGCAGGAGTTTCTAACTCTTCAAAGGACATTTGTTTAACATAGGTCTTAAACGATAAATAGGAGTTCCTTTCCCATGAGATTCTTGCCTTTGCATTGCTTGATGAATTTACTGAAAGAAGCACACACGCACTCACACAAACACACACACCCCAACTGAACACAGATGAAAGTTTATGTAGCTCATAAAGGTAAAGGCTCTACTGTTTGCTAATCATCCAACCCTTCACAGTATTGGGACCAGATGAAAACTTCTCCCAGGAGTCTTCATAAAGAAGACAACGTATGATATAATAAACACCATTCTACAGCATCATTAAAATGGATATAACTATAAGCTTTACAGATCTGTTTTCTTATCAGAACTTCAATATAGACTCTCAAAGAACATCCAGTGGCAGCAGATATACAGGGAACCAGTAGAACATCCAGGTGCCCAGCTTTCTCTTGGCCTAGTTTATCCCAAGAAAACATTTAAAAATATTTGGGAAAAGAGGTGGATGGTAGACCCTCCAAGCAAGCAATCCTTTTTGAATATTACTTCTCTCCAGAGACTGTGAAAGAGAATGAGGGCTGTGATCACTAGATCATACTTATTAGTAAATGCTTGTGACAAAGTTATCCTTTGTTCACCTTTGAGGATGGCCCCAAGTACCATAGATATTCACACTCAGGAGACTGTTAACATCATTTTGTAAAAATCAAGAAGTTGAGGAGGGAAATGAGCTCCAGTGGGTGGGGAGAGTAGTCAAGAGTCTGGTCTTACAGAGTAGATGAAAGATGATGAGTATGATGAGATGAGGAAGAGCAGTGAGGAAATAAATACTACAAAGGCTACCCAGGTTACCCTTTCTGCAATAAAATATCCTCTAGCACTTTTACTCAACCAACGGCCAGGAAACTCAGAAAACAGTCCAAAAGCCCATTCATTTAATAAGCATTTCCTAAGCATGTTATACATCATAGCACGTGCCAGTTACTAAGATATTGGAGAGACATAAGGCTTGATTTCTGCCCTTGAAAAATACAAGTAACTTAACAGCAAACACCTCTAAGATTTGCCTTTTGTAGTTTCACTGTTAAGCATGGGCCAGTGCAGAGAAATCTGCACACCTGGATGGAATTCCCAAGGTCTTCCACGGAGATCACAGAGATGTCCCTGGATTCCTAGACATTTCCAAGGGTAAGCATCAGATCCTGTGTACTTTGAGTAATAAAACCTCACTGCAAAGAAGACAGATGAAGGATTATGAGGTCAAGGGAAAACATCTCCACCTGCTTCCCCAGTCCCAGCCCTTACACTGATAAAGCCTCTCTCTAATTAATCATCTGTGCTGGTAAGTGTCTACTGATCCTATTAAACAATAGGGCTGGGTGGAGGTTATGGGCCAGCATCGCTGCTAAGACCTTCCAACCCTCATTTATAAATTTAATAGCAGCACCAAGATATCTCAGGAGTGCAGTAGGTTATAGGCTAGTCTTTCCTTGGGGTATAATTTTATGTTCCCGCTCTGTGCGGATGTAATGTATTTATTCCAAGTTATTTTTTTTCCCCCAAAGTTGGTGAGTTGTACTCCTTGAGTCCTATCCTAAATTGATAAATTCCAGGCTGCCGGCGTTTGTCATCTGAAGGAAGAAAAATTAGAGAAGTCAGTAATCAATCTGTATTGTGTGAAGATTAACATGCCTGCCCCTCAGGTTAACCAGACCTAAATGCAAATTGAAATGAAATGTTCAGAAAGTCCTCCTAATCATGCATGCTGTGATTATGAATCCTATGTTTATTTTTCATTCTTTGAATCACCAAACACCAGGCAAATGAAAGAGACAGGGGTCAACAAACCCAAAATGAACTATTATCCCGGGCTAGGTGGCAGGCGACTGATTAATGGAAGCAAATCCAGGTGGCCTCACATCCAGGAGAAAAGGCAAATTCTTCCTCCACCAGAGGTCCTGATTCCCGCCCTGGTCCTGGGGATGGGCAGCTGTTCATGGCCAAATCTAAGGGCAGGATGTCAAGGGGATGGATGAGTTATGTGAGTAGGGCCCATATTGGTCCTTTCTCAAATATCAGGCCATGAATTTATTCCAAGGACTTTGGGGAAAAGAGCTCCTGGAAGCAGATATGCAGAGATTGATGGAACATCGCACAGCTGGGAAGCACAGCTCAGCTTAGTGGCCTTGCTGCATCACTTGTTAGAGTTCTACATGGTTCCAGCCGCCGTGTGTGTCTCTGTGTCTGTGGGTGTGTGCATCTCCCCTTTGGTGGGGGGGTATGACATTCCTGTGACTGTGAGAATGACTGACTCCACGTGGGAGTTGAACATGTGCCCCATGTATATCTAAGTGGATAAATGTTTTGTGTTAATTATTTGTGAACTAGCAATGTCTCACTTCAACTTGGTTGTGTTTTAAAATTTAACCTAAGTCAATAGCTTGTGTCTTAAAACACGTTTTCCCAAAGAAATAATGCTCCACCAAGCTTCTAATTTTTTCAGAAGTTCATAACTTACCTCAGGGACACAGTGTTGAATCACATTGGGGGTGGGTCCAATTATCATACAATTAGAATAGGATTCATCCAATACAGCATCCAGTGTTTAATGCCATGCTAAGTGGCTTGGATTTTGTTATGTGGGTCAGTGGTTCCCAGACTTTTATTTCAAGTAACAGAATTTTTTTCTTAAAGAATTAGAGACTAGCATTCAGTAACCAACTTTTTATTTTGCCTAGTAAGGAATTTAACAACACAAAAAACAACAGCAGCAGAAACAACAAAATAACCTACTCTCATTATTCCATTTAAAAAGGACCAAAAAGGAGGAAGGATATAAATTTTAAGAAAAAAAAAAAAAAAAAAAAACGGCAGAGAGGTCCACTTCTAAAAACTTAAGAGGTTTACCCTTAAGAAAGAAAGCCTAGCCAATTATACTCTTACTTTTTCACTTTTTTTTTTTTTTTTTTTTGCTGTAAACCTGTGAAACTTCTTTATGGCCAAGTGCGTTATTGTTTAGACATGAGTTTGGGCATATACAGTTAATTTTATGTGTTAACTTGACTGGGTCACTGAGTGCCCAGATATTTGACTTGGTTAAATATTATTATTTTATTATTCTGGGTGCGTCTGTGAGTCTTTCTGGGTTAGATACACATTTGAATTTGTAGATTTGCCCTCCCCAATGTGGGTGGGCCCCAGCTAATCTATTGGAGGACTAAATAGAACAAAAGGCAGGATAAGGGAGAATTCACTTTGTCTGCCTGACTGTCTTCAAGTTGGGACATCAGTCTTCTACTGCACACAGATTGGAACTCATACCACCAGCTCTCCTGGGTCCCCAGCTTGTGGATGACAGATCATGGGTCTTCTCAGCCTCCATAATCATATGAGACAATTCCTTGTAATAAAGAGAGAGAGAGAGACAAAGAAATCTCCTATTGGTTCTATGTCTCTGGGGAACCCCAACTAATACAGATTTATATATTTATATATATATATATATATATATATACACACACACACACATACACACATCACATACATACACATGTATATGTATATGTGTTTACATATATGTGTATACACACATATACATACACAGGTATATGCATGGGTGCATATATATATATATATCTCATAAACACATACACACACACCACAACACCATAACCTGGTGTTTCAGTGGGTCCATCAATCCCCTGAATGTCAATACGAACCCTAAGACATGGTGTTTCTTCATAGCCTGATATTGCTGGCTTCCATAGGGAGTTGCTCCAATGGCATTATAATGGAATAAACACTGAACTTAGAGTCAAAACCACCAAATTCACACCCAGGGCCTCTATTGCCCTATTAGTGGTATCACGCATGTCACGTGACCTCCTTAGGTTTTTGTTTGCTCATTAGTAAAATAGACATCACTGTATTTATTTGATAGAGTAGCAGTCCCTGCTTACTTACTCACTTTTCTCTTTTGGCCTTTCTTCTCCATCCCCCTTTCCCTACTCAGCAAGTATTTTGCAGCTGGTCCCAGCCTTATCCTCCTCAACCCACTCCTTTCTCAACCACAGACCTCACTGGCCGCAGACCCAGCCCAGGAAGTCATCTCTGGCTTCACTTCAAGGGAAGATGAGGCAGGATTTGAAGTCATGCCACCACCTCAAGCCCCACAGGCTAGTTCTGGACTAAAGGAGATGAAGCTGAGTAAAAATCCATGGCAAGTCCATGACGTAGGTGGGAGGTGGTTGTTAAAGAAGTTACTATGCTTTTCTGTTGTAGTTCAGAGGGTTTGTTAGGATAAGCAGAGACCCAGATACTGACTTCATTGAAAATGTGATCTGATGCCACCAAATAAATGAGGACTGGGATCTAGCTATACCCCTGACAAGCTGTGTGACCTTGGGCAAGTTACTTAACCTTGCTCTGTCTCAGTCTTCTCAAAGTGAAGTTAACAATGCCATTTTTCACTGAAGGTTACTATGAAGAATAAATGAGATAATGCATTAAAAGCCCTTGGCACAGTCTAACACAGTGGTTCTTAAGCTTTGACCTACATCAGAATCACCCGTAGGGCTTCTTAAAACACACATTTCTGGGTCTGGCCCCCAGAGTTTCTGGTTTATTAAGTTTAAGATGGGCTCTGAGAGTCTGCACTTCTAACAAGTTCCCAGGTGATGCTGATGTTGTTGGTCTGGGACCTCACTTTGAGAACCACTCGTCTAGTAAAGTGTTGTCCATTGCAATGATGATGACGATCTCGATCATGATCATGACTGCTACAAGGGACTCCAACTTTACATAAATAATAAAGTAATATGTAAACTTGTTTTACATAATTTGAAAAAAAAAAACATTTTAGTATGCCTCATGTGATAGCCTGGCAACTATTGTTGAAATCTCCTAATATAGTTCAAATAAGTTGGACTTTACATTTGGTACAAAGTTCTTAGGGCATGAATCATCTGTAAATGGATCAGGCAGAACCCCTATGGGCTATTAGTGGAGAGAATCTATGGGCTATTAGTAGAAAGAAGAGATTTTTGCTGAGAGAGGAACAGAACCAGATAGAGAGTAAGGAGAACTGGGTCCTCTTTGGTTTTAAGGGATTTTCTTTGCAAAATGATAGGATTGAATTACATTTTCTCCAAGATTCAGCCCACTTCTGCTGAGCAGAGATTCTATAATTAATTATAATCTAAAGCAGACTGAGAACACAGCAGTCCTACCCCCAGGAAGCTAATTGCTATTCAGAGCCCTTGGCCCAAGCCCCAGGAGGCCTTCCATTCAAGACCAGCATCACTCAACAGTTGAAGCTTCTATGGGACCTGAAGAAGCTGGTTGCTTGTTTCATGAGAGTTGGGTAATTTCCTGCCCTGAAAGTCTGTGAAAGGAGGCCACTGACCCCTATTTCCCACTTATCTGAGACTGAGATGGGGAACTTGAGTTCAATGGATTGGGGTTTTTTTTTTGTTTGTTCTTTTGGTTTTGGGGTTTTCTTTTTTTGGAAATGACTTTATAGCCTCACATCTAAACTGAAGGAAAAAGAAAAGCCTTGAGTCTTGTTCTTCCATCCTCCCCACCCAACTTGGGCTGCATCCTAGTCATGTGACCATGATGATACCAGATCCCAGAGAAGCTCTGGCCCCCATGGCTTGATTCTTCCTAAATATGAGAAGTCTCCACGTGTACTTGGGCTAGTAGGCAGTTCTATTTTCTCTTTTTGATTGTCTGTTCTTGGGACATAAACAACAGAGCAGCCCTCTCAGCTCCCTGAAAGAGAAACCATCTGTAATTCATTTCTGAGTACCTGGCATGAGAGTTCCACATACAGTAATACTCACAAATATTTGTTGAATGAATGAATAAATGAATGAATGGCCATCCATCTTAGGAAGTCTTAAGTGTTGAATTTCCCTATTAATCTTCCAAAAGCCCAAATATAGCTTATATTGAGCACTAATTATATGGCTGAAACTAGTCTAAGTACTTTTTTTTTTTTTAACGCTATTTATTTATTTATTTTTTTGGCTGTGTTGGGTTTTCGTTTCTGTGCGAAGGCTTTCTCTAGTTGCAGCGAGCGGGCGCCACTCTTCATCGCGGTGCGCGGGCCTCTCACCGTCACGGCCTCTCTTGCTGCGGAGCACAAGCTCCAGACGCGCAGGCTCAGTAGTTGTGGCTCACGGGCCTAGTTGCTCCGCGGCATGTGGGATCTTCCCAGACCAGGGCTCGAACCCGTGTCCCCTGCATTGGCAGGCAGATTCTCAACCACTGCGCCACCAGGGAAGCCCTAAGTACCTTTAAATAATACTGCGTTTCATTCTCAAAATAGCACTATGAGGTCGAGCATCCTTATCATCACCCCATTATACAGATGGGTAAACTAAAAGTCAAGATTACATAGTGGCAGAACAGAGGTTTGAGCCCAGACAGTCTTCCCCCTTGGGGAGCACTTTGGACGGCTCTCTGGCTTCCATCCAAATACACACAGGCCATCAAGCCACTAGTAGACATCATTCTGGATACTTTCTGGTCCCCACCTTCATGACCTCTTGCATGCTCCATGCATCTGCCTTCTGTCACCTCATCCACCTGCACAGAGAGACACAGCCTGAAGGGCAGGAGGCAGTAGCATGGAGGATCCGGCTACAGAGCTGGGATCTCAGGAACTGTGGGAGGGAGAAGGGACAGTGACAACCCTTCCGTTGCAGACAGCCACCATCATACCTCCTCAGGGAGGTACTCCTTAGCAGCAAGCTTCTGCCTTCATTTGTCTTCCCTGCAAAGAAGCCTCCAGGGAAAAGGCTCAATTTCAGCATTATTTGATAGCTCTTTGGAAACTCCTACCAAGTCTCAGCAGGCTTATCAGTCCGACAAGGAGTTTGAACTAACCCATTCAGGTAGGCCTGGGAAAGGCAGAACCCCAGCCATATATACGAGATCACAGATACACAGGCTCATGTTTTAACAGAGATATGACCCTTTCCTTTATTGAACAACACTTCCTTGGCCATGTCCCTTTGTTACAGGTCAGTTGATTACTTAAAATAATGAAACAAGTCCAGTTCCCAGGATACCCAATAATAATCATGTTAAGTCTGAAACCAGGGGCAAAAAAACCAATAATAATTCTCAGATCCAGCAGGTATTTTTTTAAATCTATGGTGTCTGAATGGCTAGGAAAATTTGAGTTCCCTCTTTAGCAAGTGAAGACCTTCTTTGTGCTGCTTTGATCAGCTTTTGCCTATGGCTCCCCTTTTGTATCCAGTTACAGGGCAGTGAGTCACCTCATCCCACAGCAAAGCCCTGAAGTACCACCTCCTTGATGGCAGTCCACGGCACCAAGTCAGGTCCACTGATGTCCCACGGAGGTTTTCACTGACAATGTCCATCAAAAGAGTTCACCACTGGGTCAGAACACAACAAGATGTGCACATGAAGCAGCCAAGGCCATTGCCTCCCATCCACTCTTTCTCCTTTTGATTCAGAAGAGGTGGGAGTTTTGGAGGCTAACCCCTGGCTGCTTTCTGAAGCCTGAATCCAACTTTTCCTCCTTGTCCTCACATCCCAAGACAGCCTTCCCCAGTGTCTGCCTGGGATGAAATTCCCTGAGGGGCTGCATACTTGGAAGTTCTCTCAATAGACATGTGGCATCTCAGTTAAGCACTGTATGCTAATCTGGCTTCCTCGAAATGTGGATACTCTAGGCAATGATTGTAACCAATGTCTAGACATGGGATAAGATAATTTTTCATGTTTTTCCCTTCCCAGGTCATAGACAAAAATGAAATAAGCTATCCCAAATTCAAGTTACCTGTTATTTAGCTAAAAATCTCTAATTCCAAATGTGCTCCAAATCCAGTTTAAAGAAATCCACTGTCCAGTTAGCTGTCAGATCAGTTTTCTGCATAAAAGGATATCTGATGAATTCATTTCTCTATTGAGCTAAGTCAGTGGGTTTTAGCCATGGCTGTGTATTATAATCACCTGAGAAGCTTT
Organism: Balaenoptera physalus; assembly: GCF_965194825.1. Taxonomy (NCBI): domain Eukaryota; kingdom Metazoa; phylum Chordata; class Mammalia; order Artiodactyla; family Balaenopteridae; genus Balaenoptera; species Balaenoptera physalus. The sequence continues at coordinate 20,481,308 of NC_138898.1, forward strand.
TTTTAAAAAATCCTGACTCCCAGCCCCATTCACAGAGCTCTTGTTCTAGGACGGAGGTCTCACGTTGTCAAGATTCCTAACTGATTCCAATGTACAACTTGGACTGAGAACTGCTGTCTAACTGAACCTGACTTTGCTGTATGATAACCTACCACAGTTACTACACCTGCAAAGGGCACATCTCTTATATCTGTAAAGGGGCTGTTATTTATATGCTTCCCACGAGCATTAAAAGCTGAATATCCAAATTTTAGTGTCTTCGGAAAATCTTAGAGACACTAATGAATTAGCCAATTTGTACATCAGGTATGCTGGTGCTTTTCTGGATTAGGGCAGCACTTCACATCCTTCATCCATCATGTAACAGCATCTTCATACAGGTCTTCAATTCTGACTCTCTCAGGGTCAGACCTAGGCCAGGAAGTGCTGAGCATTTGTATAATGAATAGGAAAAAAATGCTGTCTCTGTCATTCAGTAAATCGAAAATTCCTTTTCCACCCACTTTCTTCCTGGGCAGGAGGAGATACATGAAGATAAATAAGACACATAGGTGGGGACCAGATGAAAAAAGGCCTTCTTATAGATGTTCAGTTTCATTCTGAAGGCAAGGAAATGGCATTGATGGGTTTTTACTGGGGTGGGATGTGACAAGATCAAATGTTTTTATTTTACAAAGATCACCTGGCTATAGTGTGGAAACTGGAGAAGATGGGGGTAGAGAGTTGGGGTTAGGGGGCAGATAGATGGTTATTGAAGACACTTTAGCTAAAGACTCAAGTATACTGAACTAAGGAAGCTGCTGCCTAGAACAAGGTCTTGGAAGAAAATATTTAAGAAGTGAAAGCGGTAGGATTTAATGAAGAATGTGTATTTGGAGCTGAGGAAGAGGTAAGAGAACTCTCCAGCTTTCTGGCTGGAGCAACTGCATGAATGGCAATGAAGTTCATCAGTCTGGAGAACATGGGGGACAGGAGCAGCTTTCTGAGTAAAACACTGAGTTCTAGTTTGGACTTCCTGAGAGAGAAGTGCTGAGGGACATTTGCAGTGGGACATTTGCAGTAGGTCATTGAGTCTTTTTCAAATTCTCAGCACACAATCGCCTCACTCACTCGAAATCTTGGCTTCTGCTGGGATGGCAAATTTACTTTTTTTGTAACCAAGGGAATAGAACTGGTTCTATGTCTAAAGAAACATTGGAAAATGTTTCAGAAAGGAAAAAAATGTGCCACCTCACATCCATTAGGATGGCTACTATAAAAAAAAAAAAAAGAAAAGAACAGGTGTTGGTAAAGATGTGAAGAAATTAGAACTTTCGCGCACTGTTGATGGGAATGGAAAGTGGTACAGCTGCTGTGAAAAACAGTGTGGCAGCTCGTCGAAAAATCAAACATACAATTGCTATATGATCCAGCAATCCCTCTTATAAATATATACCCAAAAGAACTGAGATCAGGGACTCAAGGAGATATTTGTAAGTCCATGTTCATAGCAGCATTATTCACAATAGCCAAGAGGTGGAAGCAACCCATGTGTACAATGAATGGATGAAAGAATAAACAAAATGTGGCATATACAAACAGTGGAATATTATTCTGCCTTAAAAAAGGAAGGGAATTCTGACACATGATGCAACATGTGTGGAACTCTGAGGACCTTATGCTAAGTGAAATAAGCCAGTCACTAAAGAACAAATACTGTATGATTCCACTTATATGAGGTTCCTAAAATAGTCTAATTATAGGGACAGAAAGTAGAATGGTAGTTTCCAGGCACTGGGGAGAAAGGGATTAGGGGAATTATTGTTTAATGGGTACAGAGTTTCACTTTTGCAGGATGAAAAGAGATCTGTGGATGGATGGTCCTGATGGTGGCACAACACTGTGAATGTACTTGATGCCACTGAACTGTAAGCCAAAAAATGGTTAAGGTGGCAAATTTTATGTTATGTGTATTTTAGCACCATTTTTTAAAAAGAAAAAGGTGTAGAAATGTATTGTTTCCATTAACTCTCTATTCTTAAGTCCCTGCCAGCCAGGCCACTAGGTTGTCCCAATAACTGCAACTGTCCAAACTTTCCCTAATGATGGAAACCCAGCCAATGGCTGACTTCACCACCCTTTCCTAACGTGTTCGAAATTGAACGAATAATTGCTTCATATATTCAGGCTGACCAGTGACTTACCATAGGCTCTAGGCCAGGTTGAATGGCAGCCTTCCATTTCAGCAGAAATGATAGAACTCACCCCCTACTGAGAAAGTGGAGCTTTCCAGGTTTGAGAATCAAAGATCCAAGTGCCACCTCTCAACAAAGCCTGAACATCTGAGATCCCAGTCTGGTCCACAGTGTAGAAATGGGGGGAAGAACCACCTACAATGAGGCAGTCACACAAAAAGAAGGGCTGCTAGATGACACCCTGGCAGTCTGTCAAGGGACCCTCAGGATGGGAACCTCTTAACTGATGTGGCTGCTGGTTCAATGAGAACAGGTGTCCCCTCATTTAAGTGGTGGGTAATTGCAATTATTACTTTTCCCCTAAAAAATATTGACAAGAAAATGTCAGTCCATTTAGTCAGGGAAAGAAAAAACAAATAATATCTGAACTCTACAGATGTAAAAAAAAGAAGGCTCAAGCTTTAGAATTCACAAATGCATGTATGTGTGTGTGTGTGTGTTTGTGTGTGTCTGTATATATACACACACATATATCTGAAGCACAGGAAAGAGACTTGGGAGTCAGAAGAGGAAATGGCATAGGGAGGGTAAATCATTTGGGGATGTGTGTTGCATAAGAAGATCTAGAACAGCGCTCTAAGGAATCCTAACGTGTAAGAGAAGAAGTGGAACAGGCATCCATATAGCACTCTGAGAAGAAGAGGCAGAGGAGTGGGGGAAAACAAGGTATTGTATTCATAGGCTAGGGCTGGATGGCTGAAAAACAGAAGTGTATTTATTGTCTCACAGTTCCAGAAACTGGAAATCTGAAATCAAGGTGTCAGCAGGCTCTTTCTGAAGTCTGTGAGGGAAGGATCTGTCTCGTGATTTTCCTCTGGTATCTGGTGTTTTGCTGGCAATCTTTGGCATTCCTTGACTTATAGACACATCACCCCATCTCTTCCTTCATCTTCACATGGTGTTCTTCCTGTGTGTGTCTGTCTCCAAATTTCCCCTTTTCATAAAGGCATGAGTTGTCCTGGAATAGAGAGGGCCTCATCTTACTTACATCATTCCATCTGCAACAAACCCATTTCCAAATAAGGTAACAGTCTGAGGTACTGGAGGTTAGGACTTCAGTGTATACATTTTAAGGAGACATACTTCAACCATCAACAGGGGTGAGGGAAATCATCTGGGGTGAGCTTTTCTAGGACAGAGTGTTTAACTGTTTCAGTGCTGCCAAGAAGTCATCCAAGATAAAGATGATAAAGTCTTGTTGTGAATCAGAGCTCCTTCTCAACCTGTTCTGCCTCCTCATTTAGCTCGTTGGATTTCAAATCTTAAAATTTAATAAAACACCAGGTGAAGAGCATTTTCCACAAGAACTCATCTGATTTCTTGGCTCCAGTCCTCACCAAGATGTTCCCCATAAACCAGCTCTCCCAATATGATCATCACAACACCCATTTGTTGAGCCTCAACTATGTGCCAGTTTCTATTGGAAGGGTTCAAGCACAGTCTGCCCTATTTTCAAGAAGAGCTTTCCTCTGTTTACCCAAAACCACAGGCCAATGTACCAACAAAACTTCATGCTGCCCTCCCTTTTATCAATATATTATATCTGGCACAAAGGCCTTCCAGAATGGCCGTTTCACTATTGATCATTGTTCCACTCTGTCATCTTACAGAGGAATCCATCAGGAATAATGGAAAACTGTTTGCAGCTTTTATTGACCATTCATTGGCCTTTGACTGTGAACGGGAACAAGCTATGGGTTAACCCTCAGAAACGCCATGTAGACTTTCAGTAATTGAAGCTCATGCAAAACTTGCATTTTAATACCACAGTAAGATTAGTGGGTCTCTGGTAGACCAGAAAGTGGTAATGAGCTGCGTGAAACAATGTGTGCCCTGCTTCCCATTATAAATGTCTGGAAGTTTGTTTTGGATAATGTGTTCCCTTGCCACAATGACTAGAAATGAACTGTCACCCTATATACTGTCTAAATTGTTGTCATCATCATCGGATAGGTGTTGCCTATCCATGTATGCACTTGTTATTTATTGCAAACCTACTCGTGCTAGCCCTGTAGTAAGCAATGGGGATGCAATAGTTAGCAAGATAGGCACAATGCCTTCTTCAAGGCACTTCCTGAGTTGGGATGAAGACAGACAAATAACCAGCCAATAAAAAGAGTATGAGAAATACTTCTGCTAGTATCCACACAGGTGTACCAGAAGAGCATCTTGGTGAATGTTACCACCACCCACCCAGCTATTCCAGTCTCCCAGCATTTTATCCACCACCAAATCCTGTCAATCCCGGCTCCTTAATATTGGGTTAGCCAAAGGGTTCATTCATTTTTTTCCGTAAGATGGCTCTAGTAGCAGTTAGTTGTCTTTAACTTCATTCGAAACAATTTTGTTAGATTGTATGTGACAACAGTCATATCAGCGTGCATTAAAAAAAAGACTTATCAAAATTGGTGAATTTTTGTGTAGCCATTTTAATGTTGAAGATGGAAGAAAAAAAGCAACATTTTCGGGATATTATGCTTTATTATTTCAAGAAAGGTAAAAACGCGACCGAAATGAAAAAAAAAAAAAAAGATTTGTGCAGTATATGGAGAAGGTGCTGTGACTGATCGAACATGTCAAAAGTGGTTTGCAAAGTTTCATGCTGGAGATTTCTCACTGGACGATGCTCCACGGTGGGTAGAACAGTTGAAGTTGACAGCGATCAAATCGAAACAATAATTGAGAACAATCAATGTTATACCACGCAGGAGATAGCCGACATACTCAAAATATCCAAATCAAGCATTGAAAATCATTTGCACCAGCTTGGTTATGTTAATCGCTCTGATGTTTGGGTTCCACGTAAGTTAAGCGAGAAAAACCTTCTTGACCGTATTTCCGCATGCGATTCTCTACTTAAACGTAAAAAAAGTTCCATTTTTAAAACAAATTGTGATGTGTGATGAAAAGTGGATACTCTACAATAATGTGGAACGGAAGAGATCATGGGGCAAGCGAAATGAACCACCACCCACCACAGCAAAGGCCAGTCTTCATCCAAAGAAGGTGATGTTGTGTATATGGTGAGATTGGAGGGGAGTCCTCTATTATGAGCTCCTTCCGGAAAACCAAACGATTAATTCCAATACGTACTGCTCCCAAATAGACCAACTGAAAGTGGCACTCAACAAACAGCATCCAGAATTAGTCAACAGAAAATGCATAATCTTCCACCAGGATAATACAAGACCGCCTGTTTCTTTGATGACCAAGCAGAAACTGTTACAGCTTGGCTGGAAAGTTCTGATTCATTTGCTGTATTTACCAGATTTTGCACCTTCGGATTTCCATTTATTTAGGTCTTGACAAAATTCTCTTAATGGAAAAAATTTCAATTCCCTGAAAGACTGTAAAAGGCACCTGGAACAATTCTTTGTTCAAAAAGATAAAAAGTTTTGGGAAGATGGAATTATGAAGTTGCCTGAAAAATGGCAGAAGGTAGTGGAACAAAAGGGTGACTACGTTATTCAATAAAGTTCTTGGTGAAATTGAAAAATGTGTCTTTTATTTTTACTTAAAAATCAAAGGCACTTTTTTGGCCAACCAAATATTTCTCAAAAACTGAATGTATTTTCTAGATTCTACTGCTTCAGTTCAAACAATATTCCATAAATATCAGTTCTATCATTTTTGACTTCTGATATGAGCTGAAGAGTTTGCACATTAGTGTGATAATCTATTAATTCCCTCATTCAACACAACATTGTTGAACACATGCTATGTACTAGGCACAGGAGATGCAAAAGCAAAGACAGCATACAGGCACATTTCAGAGATATTGCAGGTTCGCTTCCAGACCACCACAATAAAGTGAATATCCCAATAAAGCAAGTCACACAATTATTTTGATTTTCCAATGCATATAAAAGTTATTTTTATACTATACTGTAGTCTATTAAGTGTGCAATAGCATTATGTCTGAAAAGAAACAATGTGCATATGTTAATTTAAAAATACTTTATTGCTAAAAAGTGGCTCCAACATTGGAGCCTTCAGCAAGTTGTAATCTTTTTGAAATAGTAACATCAAAGATTACTGTTCACAGATCACCATAACAAACATAATAATAATGAAAAAGTTTGAAATATTGTGAGAATTGCCAAAATGTGACACAGAGATACAAAGTGAGCAAATCTGTTGGAAAAATGGCGCCGATAGATTTGCTCGATGCAGGGTTGCCCCAAACCTTAATTTGTTAAAAATGTAATATCTGCAAAGCACAATGAAGCAAAATGCAATAAAATGAGATATGTTTGTACATGATCCTTGGCCACATAAGACCATAAAAATCCCCAATGGACCATGATGCCATCAAATCAAAAAATCGAAATTTTAATTGGAAAGCTAGTTTAAGTAAATTTCCTTCATATGCTGCTCTGAGCATACAACCCTGGGGCTCCCAGGCTATGCCGTATGCTCCTTAAATTTTTCAGAATGGCTTTAGTTGTTCTCTCCTTCTATTCTTTATGTTCCTGCTCCACTTGGATTTATACTCTTTAACATCATTTATTATGCTAACTGACTTCATCCTTTGAGAATCCAAAGAATTAATGTCAAAATCTGAAGGGCAAAACTCTAGTTGACCTGGTTCATAAGGTGGCCACTGTGGCTTTCCTGGTGACAAATGTGACACATTATAGAAATAAGGGGCTGCCTAAATCCAGGACTCACAGCAATCACTGAGAAGAAAAAAGATATGTCACTAGATTAAGGATGGCAAACACCTGGCTTGTTTACCACTCCAGCCACTGCTGTCTCCATGTCAGACATGACTGATTGATCACAGATCTCTTTTCCTGCTCACCCCAGGCTTGACTTTAGGTTCTTTCTTAACACAGTGCTCCAGCAGCCACTGCCAATCAATCAGGCTTGGGACCTGAGATAAAATTTGTCATCTCTTCATTAGACCCAGTGATTAGCAAAGAGAAAATTTCATGAAACAGGAGAAAAGGACTAAGGCAGAGCTGTATGGAAAAATAAAAATTAATAAAAAAAAGGAAGCCAGGATGGAAACTACAGCTTTATTGGCTTTATACTTTGTAATCTCCTCTCCCAAACTCAACATGATCCCTAAAGAATGATTCTTTTTGTCCTGCTTGAGAAACTGGCTTATCCTGAACCAATCTCTCTTCCCAGGGGCGGGAGGGGTGTTGGTGGTGGGAGGTTCTCTACTCGTCAACCTGGGGCAAAGAAGTATAGTCCTTGAATAACAACTCCACCAGAGCCTCCATGGAATAGGAGAGGGGCATTGCCCATTAGAAAGAGACACGGGGTAGACCAGATAACTAGTGCCCACTCAAGCAGCACAAGAAGTTGAAAGAGGGAAGAGCCCTTGCCTGGTTGGGGCCCCGAGAAAAGGCTTCATGGAGGCTGGGACATTTGAGATCAGGGTGGATAGGAAGGTGCTACTTCCCAGCTCAAAGTTGGGAGGGAGTGTAAGACGTTGACACAGAATAAGCGATATACATGGAGACACTGAACCATCATCGATTGCCCACATTTACAGCCTCTGTCCTGCCCATCTATAATCGAACCCTTTGCCTGGGACTGAGCCAGCTGTGCTGGCTGCAGTAATCACATGTGAGCAATTTTACTAAAAATCACACTCAGTTAATTTGTATGATTAGGGAATTAGCAATTGCTTTCTCTGATCTCAAAGATTATTCAAAAACACACCATATTCTCAGAATAAGATTGGAATAAAAGTGGCTTTCAGATATAAATTAAAGTTCTGCTGAATATTGCCTAAAATAATGCAGTGTAGAGATTTACAGTAATAGGCCATTCCCCCTAGGGTTTCAGTACCTTCTCTGTTTAAGGTTCTCTCTCTCTCTCTCTCTCTCTCTCTCACACACACACACACACACACACACACACAGACACACACACATCCTCTTTGCCCTTTGAACTGGAACAGTGATCCGTTCCCTGTGATTAAATTAGTGTAAGTAATAAGATATCATAGATTTGATTGATTTCCCTGGCAATGGTTATTAACCAGCCCAATTCAAAGCCAAGCAGGACCATCATTCTAAACACTGATTTCTGAAAAGGCGTGCAAGGGAAGGAAATTCTCAGCTACAGAGATATTCCATAAGGAATTATCAGATAGGATGATATATAGTGAGGGTTCTCAGACATGGCAATGAACCCCCAGGAATCCTCAAATACTATGATATACAGATGTCAGAGCCCACAGGGAGACTGAGCAATGCTGTGAATACACTTTACCAGTGTTCTCAGGGAATACTTCTTAGATGTACCATAAAATGTAAGCACTAAGAACTGTATTTATGCCAATCATTGTATTTAATCCAACAAATATATACTTAGTACCTTCTCTGATCTATACTTGCTGGAGGCTTAGGAGACAAAAAGGAACCATGGCCTCAAGGAGTTCACAGAGAACAGGTTGTGTTTCTTGAGGAAGGTTAAAAACGCCTTTCACTCAGAAAGGATGGCTATTTGGGATGCGGCTACTGAATCAGAGCGTCCTCCTTTGCAATAGGTTTCCATCTTTCAACAAAGAGTCATCCACTGGATAGAAGATTTTCACAGAGATGGGGGGGGCATCTTTTTGACCACCTACAAGATGCACAGAGCTGTAAATCATGGCATGAATCTCTCTGAGCTCCAGAGAAAAATAAATCTGTTAAATAAAGGAAGATTCTTCCTGTTCTCCAAACTCCTATGGCTTCTTCTGTCCACGGAGCAGGGGGGAAGGGAATTTGGAAATGCATCCATGTGGCTCCCTTCAAGAGTGGCCACATCATAACCAACAGCCAAAGGAAAACTGGGTACTTCAATCCAAATCCATATATTGAAATGTATTTGAGTTTTATATGTATTTTTACCTCCTGTGCTAAGGAAAAGAAGCTCACAGAGTATAGTATTTGCAACCACAGGCTCTGGAATCAGTTTTTCTAGGTTTGAATGCTGGCTTGTAATACTTTCTAAGACATATTAATTAAGCCCATCAGTTCTCACTTTCCCCATTAACCCATTATGGGGTTAATGATAGCAATTACTTCCTATGTTTGTCATAAAAGCGAGGGAGCTGATACATGCACCTAACGTGCTTACCCTGGTACCTGGCACACAGTGATGATCAAAAACTGATACAATTTGTCTTGACCATTTGTCCTAAAGAAGAAAAGATATGAAATGGCCTATAACCTTACAAGGTGATAAACAAATCACAGCTTCCTTCCTCTTTTGTTCCTTCTGATTCCAGAGGTACAAACAGGACCATTGAGAGAATGTACATGGAAACAGGTTTTACTTTATTGTTAGAAAGTACATTCAATCATCAGAGCTATGCCACATTTCAATGGGCTGCATTGGGGGGTAATGAGCTCCCTGTCACTGGAAGTGTTCAAACAAAGGATTGAAGACCTGCTTTCAGGGATTTCTGTCCTGTGTTTAACAGTGAATTGGATCTGATGACTGCTGGAGTCTCTCCTAAATTTATTTGGCTCTGATTCAGTGACATAGTATATAAATGCTTCGCTCTATCTACCGATGGAATAATGCTAAAAGGAGAAAAGAACCAGAAGTGAGACTCTGGGAGGACTACAGTTCTATCAGCTGCACCTCTTACCCCCAGCACACAGCGCCACCAGAGAACTAGTGAAGAGGAAGCATTCAGTAACTCTCAATTAAGCCAAAAATAGAGTGCAAATAGAATTAGTGGATATTGATGCTTCAGATTTTTCAGCATGCGAGGATCTTGAGTTTCCTGCAAACAAAATCCACAGACAGTTTCTCTGGACCTGTTCCTTTTTCTGTTCTTAGTAGCCACACATAACTCACACCCCCATCCCATGCTTTAGAATTGTAAATCAGATGCATCACAGTTTTTAAAATGTGTGTGTGTGTGTGTGTGTGTGTGTGTGTGTGTGTGTGTGTGAAGGTTGGCGTGCCTGTGGGGCTTTTCCAAGTCCCGTATTTGTCTGAATGCCATTGATTTTTTGCCTAATTGTTATTCACTATGCTAATTTCCTCCACAAATCTCACATTCTATTGATCAAAAAGTAATAAACTCTCCAACAAACAAAACAAGCATTATTGCAATGTTGGGAAAACATCAGTTAATATCAATACCATATTTACAATTATCTTTAACCCAAATTTTACCCATGATGCAGTGCATAAGCAGCTTCAGAGACCTACAGGCTAAAGGAGCATGTGGAAAAATCCTGTTTGCTTTTTTTCTGACAGAGCGAGAGGAGGCAAGTGCAACCAAGAAACACCTGAAGGTGCCCAGTAAGGAATTGATGGCTAGAATAAATGCCATTATCCCAATAGAGAAATCCATCACCTGCTTTGTTTTTCCTCTTTCTGTTTCTCTCTTCAATTTAAGGCACTGTGTTAATCATCATAGAAAGTGCAAAGGTGAGCAAAGCAGTCTTTTACTGCACTCCAAAATTATTGTTCCCTTGAAAAGAAAAAAAAATGTAATTATTTAGTAGGAGCTTATAGCATTGTTGACTTGACTTTCTCGTTGCGAGTCACCAGGCTACCACTGTGGGTGTCATTGTTTTGTCTGCTCAACATTCCTTCCTTTGAGCTGCCAACAACATCCTCCTTTTTGAGAACTGCTAATGCCCATACTCTAACGATTGATTTCAGGAGAGCTACCAATCACCGTATTCCACCCTCATGGCCATGTTTCATTGGTCCAGGGATGGGCACCCAACCCAAGCCTACCCAATCAGCACCATCCTTGAGGCTTTCCAAACCGAAACTGAGAATAATAAAGATATAAGTTGAGAGGCATGAGAACTACCAACGACTGTGATTCAAGCCAAATGGAGGAAGCCAGTCTGAAAGGATAAAGCTCATAGGCTGAAAGAAGCATGGAAGAGAGACTCAGAACTGGAATCCGGGTGACATTCAAGACACTCATTCCTACTGACCCTAGGCCTAGTTGAGGAATTGTTTACATGGGCTGGAAGTTTAAGCTCAGTTTCTGTCGCTTACCACCCAAAGAGCCCTGTCTAATACAAGCCTGTCACTAGATAAAAGAAATCAAGGCAGATGACCCAACAGGACAGAGATAGAGGGTCCAGTACAGAAGTCTATTTCTAAGACACAGGCATCAGAGGTTAGGAGAAAGGGACAAGTGAGATTTGGTGATGGACCCACCCATACACATGTCACCTTGGTCTTGTTTAAATTGCAACTTCTTTTTTCAGATGATGATTGGTCCTGAAAAAAGATCAGCAGTTTGGGAGCTGCACTGAGCCTGACTCTAGAATAGATTTTTCCATATCATCGACCAATCTCTGCGGCAGTTGAAGAAAAAGCCGTCAGCACCACACTTGAAGTTCGGGATAACTGATGTAGCGAAAGATGTCTGTTTATTGTTCTGTTTTGCTTTGAATGAAACAATCATGGAGGCTTTTCCCAAGGTGCTCCCGTGTCTTATAGGATGCTGTCTCTGCATTAAGTTTTGGTTATATAGTGGCCAAACCAAGTCCTCCAGACTTGAGTCAGTGTGTCTTCTGCAGGGAACTACACTGGCCCTGCTGGGCTAGAGCAAGAATGGGCTTTGGAGATCCTAGATTTGGTTTTAAATTGCAGTTTTCAAACATTCTGTATGTGTACCCTTTGGCAAGTTTTGAAACCTTTCTAAACTTCAGCTTTATGAGGAAGATAATATCATGCCTGTGGATCAGACATTTGCTAATGTCCAGAATAATAGTGCTGGCTGAAGCTCTGTGGGCAAGAAAAGTAAACCTATAGTCAGAATAAGTACCGGTTCTTATGAGGGTGAACCCTTTTCCTTTCTATGATGAAAGAAGCTTAATATAGTTACTGATTCTGGATGGTGTGGTATGTGATATGATCAGTAGATCACATGGTCATGGGAACACTATTGCACCAGGTGGTCTTTTGGAATCCATCAAGAATAGTATCATTCACATGCACCCCAATGTTCATTGCAGCACTATTTACAATAGCCAGGTCATGGAAGCAACCTAAATGCCCATCGACAGATGAATGGATAAAGAAGTTGTGGTACATATATACAATGGAATATTACTCAGCCATAAAAAGGAACGAAATTGAGTCATTTATTGAGACATGGATGGATCTAGAGACTGTCATACAGAGTGAAGTAAGTCAGAAAGAGAAAAACAAATATCATATATTAACGCATGTATGTGGAACCTAGAAAAATGGCACAGATGAACCGGTTTGCAGGGCAGAAGTTGAGACACAGATGTAGAGAACAAACGTATGGACACCAAGGGGGGAAAACCACAGTGGGGTGGGGATGATGGTGTGCTGAATTGGGCGATTGGGATTGACATATATACACAAATGTGTATAAAATTGATGACTGATTAAAAAAAAAAAAAAAAGAATGGTGTCATAACACGGGCTCATTGTTCATCTCTGCTGCTGATTTGTTGGGCATTCAGACATAGCCTGAGCAAGATAAGCCTGAGTAAGTGGGAGCGTGTACTCTTAGGCCCATTTGTAGTCTCTATCTCTACCACTGTGATCCCTCGTTCACATGTGTGCCAGTTCTGGAATGGCCAATGAGGAAGTCTGACTATACCAACTGGCCGAGTTATTTTGTCTACTTGGTTGTTCAAAGTTTTTTCCATGGTGAATATTTTGACAAATGTGAACAATGGCATGTGATACAAAAATCTTCAACTTTGTCCCCACTGCTTTATATTCATCCATATGCCTCTATCCCAAACATCCTAGTCTCTGATTTTTCCAGTGAACTTTACACTTGCCCCATATGTGAACTATTGGATTTATGTACATTTAATTTTATCATCATGGGGTGGAGATAGCCATTATTAGTTTCCCACCAAAGCCAAACATTTTAAAGGATAGATTCACAAATTTGTTCATAAAAAATTAAGGCTTCATATGGACAAAGGCACCGTGATCAAAAATAAAATTTTATTTTATTTTATTTTATTTTTTATTTATTTTATTTTTTTTTTGGCCGTGCCACACGGCATGTGGGATCCTAGCTCCCCGACCAGGGATTGAACCCACGCCCCCTGCAGTGGGAGCATGGCATCTTAACCACTGGACCGCTGGGGAAGGCCCAAAAATAAAATTTTAAATAAAACTTAGGAAACTATGTACAAGGTATATGACAGAAAAATAACTAATATTCTTAATCAATAAAGAGATCATACAAAGCAATTTAAAGTGAACATTCAAATAGAAAACATGGGAAAGAGCATGAATAGGCAAGTCACAAAGACATATACAAGGACAATACACAGAGGAGAATGTGCTCCAGCTCAGCAATAGTCAAAGAAATGCAAATTTAAACATCAACATAGCTTTTTGTGCCCTCAAGTAGTCAAAGAGTAAAAAGATCAATATTATCCACTATTGTTGAGGATACAGGGAAATGTGCACTCCTAAATTATTGTGGAAACATGACCTTGAAGAATCTTTCTGAAGTACAATTTACCAATATGAATCAAAATTAAATGTTCATACATCTAACTCCAGCCATCAACCTTCTAGGACTTATTCTAAGGAAGTGACTGGGCAATTGTGTAAAGGTGTATGTAAGTGATGTTCACATATGAGTTGCTTATAACAGCTTCATTGGAAAAAAATAACCTGGAGATTCACCTATAAGACATCACGTGGCTTTTCAAATAAATGCAGTAGAGCTATGTATATTGACATGGAGATGTAGTAATACTGGACCAGGAAGTGATAGAGGCAGTTACCAAATTCTGCATGTGTGACAGTATGTACAGGCACAGGCAAAGGAAAAATCTGGAAGGCTATATCCCAAAATATTAGTAGTACTTATTGCTGTTAGATGTAATTATTTTTACATATCCACATTTAAATTTTTACAATTATGCCCTTTTTAAAGTTCTCTTTCAATTTTATTTCATTGTTGTAAGAATACTTAACATGAGTTCTACTGCCAACGGAACTTTAACTGTTCTTTATTGTTGACTGTAGGTACAGTGTTGTACAGTAGATCTATAGAGCTTATTCATCTTGAGTAACTTAAACTTGATGTTTATTGATTAGTAACTTCCCATTTCCCCTTCCCTTCAGTCCCTGGCAACCACCAATCCTCTCTTCAGTTCTATGGATTTGACCATTTCAGGTACCTCATATAAGTGGAATCATGCAATATTTGTCCTTCTAACAGGCTTATTTCACTTAGCATAATATTCTTAATATCCATGTTGCCTCATATTGCACAGTTTTCCTCTTTTTTAAGACTGAGTAGTATTCCATTGTATGTATTGACCACATTTTCTTATCCATTCATCTGTCGATGAACATTAAGATTTTTTCACATCTTGGCTACTCCGAATGGTTCTGCAATGAATGTAAGAGTGCTAGTATCCTTTCAAGATCCTAATTTCAATTCTTTTGGTTAAATACCCAGAAGTTGGATTGCTGTATCATATGGTAGTTCTATTTTTAATTTTTGAGGAGCCTCCATACTGTTTTCCACAGCAGCCCCACTATTTTGCATCCCCACCAACAGTGTGCAAAGGTTTCAATTTCTTCACATCCTCACCAACACATATCGTCTTTTATTTTTTTAATGTAGAGTTCAGTGACATTAAGTACATTCATATTGCTGTTCAACCATCACCACCATCCATCTCTAGAAAAATTTCATCAAAACACGTTTGCTTTTGATTCAATAACTATTTTTTTATTGAAGTATGGTTAATTTACAATGTTGTGTTAGCTTCAGGTGTACAGCAAAGTGATTCAGTTTATATAAATATTCTTTTCCATTATAGGTTATTACAAGACATTGAATATAATTCCCTGTGCTATACAGTAGGTCCTTGTTGTCTATCTGTTTTATACATAGTAATGTGTATATGTTAATCTCAAACTCCTAATTAATCTTCCCCCACCTCACCCACTATCCCCTCTAGTAACCATAAGTTTGTTTTCTATGTCTGTGAGTCTATTTCTGTTTTATAAATAGGTTCATTTATATCATTTTTTAGATTCTTTTGTTTTTTGATAATAACCATTCTGACAGGTGTGAGGTGATATCTCATTGTGGTTTAGATTTGCATTTCCCTGATGCTTAGTGACACTGAGCACTTTTTCATATACCTGTTGGACATTTGTATGTCTTCTTTGGATAAATGGCTATTCAAGTCCTTAGCTTAGCACAGGCAACAAAAACAAACAAGCGGGACTACATCAAACTAAAATTCTGCACAGCAGAGGAAACAAACAACAGAGTGAAAGGTAAACAATAGAATGGGAGAAAAATATTTGCAAAGTGTATATCTAATAAGGGGTTAGTTTCTAAAATATATAAGGGACTCCTAGAATTATGTCTTATCTTTATAACAAGAAAAAATCAATAAAGATACTTTCGTCTTTAACAGAGGACAAAATTAAGAAGGTAATGTTTGAGATTAATGAATTCAGAGGAAAAGGAAAGCCTAAGAACGCAATGGTAAAGAAGGGACCGCTGCTGTGGGGAAAGTAAAGAGAGAAGTAGGGGGAGAGGTCTTGAAAATGATGACTCCAACTTCATCATTCAACAGCAAGCAAGAGATATTTCACCTACTGAAGGATAAACCTCTAAACCCCTGTCCTCATCAAGCTCCCCAAAATAAATCCTATGTGGAAAAATAGCCAGTGGTCATGCATCTTTAAAGAAACACATCTAGAACCAGCACACATGTACCATGCACACAAATCAGTGTCCTCCTCTGGTTTCTCCTTAGAAACAAATGTTGATCCCTTACTGACACAGTGATATCATGGACACATTATTTCCTCTGCAGCAAGTTTGTCAAAGTAGTCCAAACTCAAAACAGAGATCTCTGAAAAGTTCCAAAATGTTAAATAAGGAAAAAATAATAATCTGTTTAATGCATAATCTTTTGAATAGATAGATGATAGATATAGATAGATAGATAGATAGATAGATAGATAGATAGATAGATAGATAGATACCCTTTGATCACACCTATTCCTTTATGTCTCTTCATGCACAGTTCTTTTGTGGCAGAGGAATTTTTCAAAAACACAGACCCTCTTTTGTTTAATTAATAACCCCCCCAGAGATAAATCACCCCAGCGGTACCCTCTCTAAGCAACCCTGTGGCAATGACCTACTTTAAGAGCCTTTCATGTATAGCTTGGGTTTACTATGTATTTTGAAAATTACTGCTCAATAGCTATTTTGGGAGATCAGCATTTTCCTTAGTAAATTTAACAAAGAAGACTCATTTTCCCACCTGGGAAGGAAGAACCAGAGAATAACAGGACTGAATTAAGAGATAATGAAGAGGGACTATTTATGTCCCTAGAAAACTAATAATAATAATAATAAGACTAACTTTTATGAAGCACTTTACGTGCACTGCTTCATTTGATTTTCACAACAATCCTATATATTAGACACTATTATTGCCCCCCTTTAACTGATGGGGAAACTGAGGCACAGAGTGGTTCAATAACTTCTTCCTAATCACGCAGCCAGCAAGTGGCAAAGACAGAATTCAGATTAGGGTAGTCCGGCTTCAGAGCCCAATCTCACCACTATGCTACGCACAACCATCTAATGGGCATAAAATTGATGTCCATTTACTGCTAGGGACATGCCAGACATCCAATAAACATGATCACACTTAGTTCTCACAGTTGACACTCAGTTGGCATAATCCTTATTTCCAGAGACGTGAATTGAAGCGCAGAAAAGAATGTGGTGAGATTTCTTTTTTTTAATTATTGTGATAAGAACACTTAACATGAGATCCATCCTCTTAACAAATGTTTACATGTACCATATTGCATTTTAAAAATTTTTATTTTGTATTGGAGTATAGCTGATTAACAATGTTGTGTTAGTTTCAGGTGTACAACATAGTGATTCAGTTATACGTATACATGTATCTATTATTTTTCTAATTCTTTTCCCATTTAGGTTATTAAAGAGTATTGAGCAGAGTTCCCTGTGCTATACAGTAGGTCCTTGTTGGTTATCTATTAGAAATATAGCAATTTACATGTACCATACAGCACTGTTGTACAGTGTTGTAGGGCAGATCTTTAGACCTTATTCATCTTACATAAGTGAAACTTTATACCCGTTAAACAACTCTCCATATTCCCCTCCCCCAGCTCCAGGCAACCACCATTCTACCTTCTGTTTGTATGTGTTTGACTATTTTATATACCTCATAGAAGTGGAATCATGCAGTATTTGTCCTTCTGTCACTGGCTTATTTCATTTTAACATTATGTCACCCAGGTTCATCCATGTTGTCACGTATGGCAGGATTTCCTTCGTTTTATAACTGAATGATATTCCATGACATGTATAGACAACACATGCAGAGTGGCGGAAAGATCAGGCAGGTCCAGAACCAGGAAGAAAGGCTGAGAGGGAGAGTGGGTGCAAGACACATGATGACCAAGTCTAAATGGTCTCTATGGAAAGATGAGAATCAGTGTGGAATAAAATGAAGTTACTAGGGGAAGTAGATATTGACACCACATTTGCTTTCTTCTTATTGGCTCTAGTCTTGGCCCCAATCCAGGTTATAAACTAGGAAGTCTGTGGTTTCATCCATCCTATTAATTAAATAAAACCTTTACCTTTATCTGCACTTAGAACGACACAATTTCCTGGATGGTGCACTAAATCCCAGTGAGTATCCTCTCTGGGGAAGAAAGGACCCCATTCTTGCAGGGCAACCTTTCACCACATCCTATACGTTCCCCACTGCACACAGCTACCTCCGCCCTGGCCTGGGAACTACAAGCATCTACAGAATGGGACAGATCCAACCTAACTTCCTTTTTCTACAGAACTGACTTGAAATATTGGCTTGAGTTGGAGAAGACTAAAATAACTGTGATGAATGTTATTTGAAAAATCTAGGATGTCATTATGCCTTGCATTGTTTTGCCCTAAATCCATTTTCTATTAGGTTATTATTAATTAGCATTTGTTTAGCATCAACTATGTACTCAAAACCAGACTAGATGAATAAGAGAATAATCCTACCCAGGATGGGCCACAAGTAGGATTTCTTTAAACAGCTCACCGCCCACACTTAACCCCCCAGAGGAACTGCACATACTCCAAAGAAACGTTCTGAAAATACATCTTCAGGGAAACAGCTCAAATAAAAAGAACCACTTTCTACCAGTGGGACTTTGCATGCACTCATCATATGGGACAGACAGAGTCCTGAGTCAAATAAAAATTTTAAAGGAAAAAAAGAGTGAGATGTCATACAAAGTAACTGAAAATGTACTAGACTCAAAGTCTCCTGAAAGTTGTAAAGAACTGAAAATAGGAAGTGAGAAATTATTTTTCAATTATTTCATAGCAAGAACACTTAATAGAGATGTAGATAAATCTGGTAACATGTATGCTAATATGATGGATAGATCTAGATAAAGAAAAAGAAGCATCTCTGCGAACCACATGATAAAAAAAAAAAAAAAAATGCCTGGATGGATTTTTGCCAAATTTGGAAGATACGTATGGGAATTATCCATGGTGCATTGTCTTAGTTTGAATTCTCCTAAAAGCAGACCCTAAGGATGGGGTAGGAGTTAGTTATTTGGGAAACCAGGCAGCACAGTGAGGGAGTGGGGAAGGGAGGAAAGCAGATAGAAGGGTGTGATAATAAGCCAGTTACTGCTGTGGGCACTGGGGCTCAGTTTCGCTGGAGACCCACTGAAAAAATGTGTTGTCCCACTGAGGGGAGAAGCTGGGGTATTTTCCTACCAACTCCTGTCCATCACTAGTTCCTGGAGGACCTTGCAAGCGCCTCAGGCTGCCCTGTGTATGGCCAGAGAATGTCCTTGGGCAGAGAGACACAGGTGCATAGGAAGCTATGAGTGTTTCAGTGTTTCATATATATATATGCTCAATACAGAAGATACATGTTGAATTGGGCATGTATATTATACATTATATATACACTAAACATATAATACGTATTCGTTTTTTTGAATTTTTGAATTTGATTTTATTTATTTTTTTATACAGCAGGCTCCTATTAGTTATCCATTTTACACATATTAGTGTATACATGTCAATCCCAATCGCCCAATTCATCACACCACCACCGCCACCCCCCACTACTTTCCCGCCTTGGTGTCCATACATTTGTTCTCTACATCTGTGTCTCTATTTCTGCCCTGCAAACCGGTTCATCCGTACCATTTTTCTAGGTTCCACATATATGTGTTAATATGCGATATTTGTTTTTCTCTTTCTGACTTACTTCACTCTGTATGACAGTCTCTAGGTCCATCCACATCTCTAAAAATTACCCAATTTTGTTCCTTTTTATGGCTGAGTGATATTCCATTGTATATATGTACCAAATCTTCTTTATCCATTCATCTGTCGATGGGCATTTAGGTGCATGCAATGAACACTGGGGTGCATGTGTCCTTTTGAATTGTGGTTTTCTCTGGGTATATGCCCAGTAGTGGGATTGCTGGGTCATATGGTAATTCTATTTTTAGTTTTTTAAGGAACCTCCATACTGTTCTCCATAGTGGCTGTATCAATTTACATTCCCACGAACAGTGCAAGAGGGTTCCCTTTTCTCCACACCCTCTCCAGCATTTGTAGTTTGTAGATATTCTGATGATGCCCATTCTAACTGGTGTGAGGTAATACTTCATTGTAGTTTTGATTTGCATTTCTCTACTAATTAGTGATGTTGAGCAGCTTTTCATGTGATTCTTGTCCATCTGTATGTCTTCTTTAGAGAAATGTCTATTTAGGTCTTCTGCCCATTTTTTAATTGGGCTTTTTGTTTTTTTAATATTGAGCTGCATGAGCTGTTTATATATTTTGGAGATTAATCCTTTGTCCATTGATTCGTTTGCAAATATTTTCTCCCATTATGAGGGTTGTCTTTTCGTCTTCTTTGTAGTTTCCTTTGTTTTGCAAAAGCTTTTAAGTTTCATTAGGTTCCAATTGTTTATTTTTGTTTTTATTTCCATTACTCTAGGAGGTGGATCAAAAAAGATCTTGCTGTGATTGATGTCAAAGAGTGTTCTTCCTATGTTTTCCTCTAAGAGTTTCAGTGTCTAGTCTTACATTTAAGTGTCTAATCCATTTTGAGTTTATTTTTGTGTACCGTGTTAGGGAGTGTTCTAATTTCATTCTTTTACATGTAGCTGTCCAGATTTCCCAGCACCACTTATTGAAGACTGTCTTTTCTCCATTGTATATCCTTGCCTAATTTGTCACAGATTAGTTGACCATAGGTGCATGGGTTTATCTCTGGGCTTCCTATCCTGTTCCATTGATCTATATTTCTGTTTTTGTGCGAGTACCATATTGTCTTGATTACTGTAGCTTTTTAGTATAGTCTGACGTCAGGGAGTCTGATTCTTCCAGCTCTGTTTTTTTCCCTCAAGAATGCTTTGGCTATTCGGGGTCTTTTCTGTCTCCATACAAATTTTTTAAGATTTTTTTCTTCTAGTTCTGTAAGGAATGCTATTGGTAGTTTGATAGGGATCACATTGAATCTGTAGATTGCTTTGAGTAGTGTAGTCATTTTCACAATATTGATTCTTCCAATCCAAGAACATGGTATATCTCTCCATCTGTTTGTATCATCTTTAGTTTCTTTCATCAGTGTTTTATAGTTTTCTGCATACAGGTCTTTTGTATCCCTAGGTAGGTTTATTCCTAGGTATTTTACTTTTTGTTGCAATGGTAAATAGGAGTGTTTCCTTAATTTCTCTTTCAGATATTTCACCATTAGTGTATAGGAATGCAAGAGATTTCTGTGCATTTATTTTGTATCCTGCAACATTACCAAATACATTGGTTATCTCTAGTAGTTTTCTGGTGGCATCTTGAAGATTCTCTATGTAGAGTATCATGTCATCTGCAAACAGTGACAGTTTTACTTCTTCTTTTCCAATTTGTATTCCTTTTATTTCTTCTTCTTCTCTGATTGCCGTGGCTAGGACTTCCAAAACTATGTTGAATAAGAGTGGCAAGAGTGGGCATCCTTGTCTTCTTCCTGATCTTAGAGGAAATGCTTTCCGTTTTTCACCATTGAGCATGATGTTTGCTGTGCGTTTGTCGTATATGGCCTTTATTATGCTGAGGTAGTTTCCCTCTATGCCCACTTTCTAGACAATTTTTATCATAAATGGGTGATGAATTTTGTCAAAAGCTTTTTCTGCATCTATTGAGATGATCATATGGTTTTTCTTCTTCAGTTTGTTAATATGGTGTATCACATTGATTGATTTGCATATATTGAAGAATCCTTGCATCCCTGGGATAAATCCCACTTGATCATAGTGTATGATCCTTTTAATGTGTTGTTGGATTCTGTTTGCTAGTATTTTGTCGAGGATTTTTGCGTCTATATTCATCAGTGATATTGGTTTGTAATTTTCTCTTTTTGTAGTATGTTATCTGATTTTGGTACCAGGGTGATGGTGGCCTCATAGAATGAGTTTGGGAGTGTTCTTTCCTCTGCAATTTTTTGGAAGAATTTGAGAAGTATGGGTGTTAGCACTTCTGTAAATGTTTGATAGAATTCACCTGTGAAGCCATCTGGTCCTGGACTTTTGTTTGTTGGAAGATTTTTAATCACAGTTTCAATTTCATTACTTGTGATTGGTCTGTTCATATTTTCTATTTCTTCCTGGTTCAGTCTTGGAAGGTTAGACCTTTCTAAGAATTTGTCCATTTCTTCCAGGTGGTCTATTTTATTGGCATAGAGTTTCTTGTAGTAGTCTCTTAGGATGCTTTGTATTTCTTCAGTGTCTGTTGTAACTTCTCCTTTTTCATTTCTAATTTTATTGATTTGAGTCCTCTCCCTCTTTTTCTTGATGTGTCTTTCTAAAAGTTTATCAATTTTGTTTATCTTCTCAAAGAACCAGCTTTTAGTTTTATTGATCTTTGCTGTTGTTTTCTTTGTTCCTATTTCATTTATTTCTGCTCTGATCTTTATGATTTCTTTCCTTCTACTAACTTTGGGTTTTGTTTGTTCTTCTTTCTCTAGTTCCTTTAGGTGTAAGGTTAGATTGTTTATTTGAGATTTTTCTTGTTTCTTGAGGTAGGCTTGTTTAGCTATAAACTTCCCTCTTAGAACTGCTTTTGCTGCATCCCATAGGTTTTGGATCATCGTGTTTTCATTGTCATTTGTCTCTAGGTATTTTTTGGTTTCCTCTTTGATTTCTTCAGTGATCTCTTGGTTATTTAGTAACGTATTGTTCAGCCTCCATGTGTTTGTGTTTTTTACGTTTTTTTCCCATGTAACTGATTTCTAATCTCATAGCACTGTGTTCAGAAAAGATGCTTGATATGATTTCAATTTTCTTAAATTTACTGAGGCTTGATTTGTGACCCAAGATGTGATCTATCCTGAAGAATGTTCCATGTGCACTTGAGAAGAAAGTGTAATCTGCTGTTTTTGGATGGAATGTCCTATAAATATCAATTAAATCTCTCTGGTCTACTGTGTCATTTAAAGCTTGTGTTTCCTTGTTAATTTTCTGTTTGGATGATCTGTCCATTGGTGTAAGTGAGGTGTTAAAGTCCCCCACTATTATTGTGTTACTCTCGATTTCCTCTTTTATAGCTGTTAGCAGTTGCCTTATGTATTGAGGTGTTCCTATGTTGGGTGCATATATATTTATATTTGTTATATCTTCTTCTTGGATTGATCCCCCTTGATCATTATGTAGTATCCTTCCTTGTCTCTTGTAACATTCTTTATTTTAAAGTCTATTTTATCTGATATGAGTATTGCTACTCCAGCTTTCTTTTGATTTCCATTTGCATGGAATATCTTTTACATCCCTTCACTTTCAGTTTGTATGTGTCCCTACGTCTGAAGTGGGTCTCTTGTAGACAGCATAGATGTTGGTCTTGTTTTTGTATCCATTCAGCGAACCTGTGTCTTTTGGTTGGAGCATTTAATCCATTCATGTTTAAGGTAATTATCGATATGTATGTTCCTATTACCATTTTCTGAATTGTTATGGGTTTGTTTATGTAGGTCCTTTTCTTCTCTTGTGTTTCCCACTTAGAGAAGTTCCTTTAGCATTTTTTGTAGAGCTGGTTCGATGGTGCTCAATTGTCTTAGCTTGTCTGTAAAGCTTTTGATTTCTCTGTCGAATCTGAATGAGATCTTTGCTGGGTAGAGTAATCTTGGTTGTAGGATTTTCCCTTTCATCAGTTTAAATATATCATGTCACTCCCTTCTGGCTTGTAGAGTTTCTGCTGAGAAATCAGCTGTTAACCCTATGGGAGTTCCCTTGTATGTTATTTGTTGTTTTTCCCTTGCTGCTTTCAGTAATTTTTCTTTGTCTTTAATTTTTGTCAGTTTGATTACTACGTGTCTTGGCATGTTTCTCCTTTGGTTTTTCCTTGCCTGGGACTCTCTGTACTTCCTGGACTTGGGTGGCTCTTTCCTTTCCCATGTTAAGGAAGTTTTCGACTATAATCTCTTCAAATATTTTCTCTGGTCCTTTCTCTCTCTCTTCTCCTTCTGTGACCCCTATAATGTGAATGTTTTTGCATTTAATGTTGTCCCAGAGGTCTCTTAGGCTGTCTTCATTTCTATTCATTCTTTTTTCTTTATTCTGTTCCATGGCAGTGAATTCCACCATTCTGTCTTCCAGGTCACTTATCAGTTCTTCTGCCTCAGTTATTCTGCTATTGATTCCTTCTAGTGTATTTTTCATTTCAGTTATTGTATTGTTCATCTCTGTTTGTTTGTTCTTTAATTCTTCTGGGTGTTTGTTCTTTAATTCTTCTAGGTCTTTGTTAAACATTTCTTGCATCTTCTCCATCTTTGCCTGCATTCTTTTTCCGAGGTCTTGGATCATCTTCACTATCATTATTCTGAATTCTTTTTCTGGAAGGTTGCCTATCTCCACTTCATTTCGTTGTTTTCCTGGGGTTTTATCTTGTTCCTTCATCTGGTACATAGCCCTCTGCCTTTTCATCTTGTCTATCTTTCTGTGAATGTGGTTTTTATTCCACAGGCTGCAGGATTGTAGTTCTTTTTGCTTCTACTGTCTGCACTCTGGTGGATGAAGCTATCTAAGAGTCTTATGCAAGTTTCCTGATGGGAGGGATTTGTGGTGGGTAGAACTGAGTGTTGCTCTGGTGGGCAGAGCTCAGTAAAACTTTAATCCGCTTGTCTGCTGATGGGTGGGGTTGGATTCCCTCCCTGTTGGTTGTTTGGCCTGAGGCAACCCAACACTGGAGCCTATGCAGCTCTTTGGTTGGGCTAATGGCGGACTCTGGGAGGGCTCATGCCAAGGAGTACTTCCCAGAACTTCTGCTGCCAGTGTCCTTGTCCTCACGGTGAGCCACAGCCACCCCCTGTCTCTGCAGGAGACCCTCCAACACTAGCAGGTAGGTCTGGTTCAGTCTCCTGTGGGGTCACCGCTCCTTCCCCTGGGTCCTGACACGCACACTACTTTGTGTGTGCCCTCCAAGAGTAGAGTCTCTGCTTCCCCCAGTCCCATCGAAGTCCTGCAATCAAATCCCACTAGTCTTCAAAGTCTGATTCTCTAGGAATTCCTCCTCCCGTTGCTGGACCCCCAGGTTGGGAAGCGTGACGTGGGGCTCAGAACCTTCACTCCAGTGGGTGGACCTCTGTGGTATAAGTGTTCTCCAGTTTGTGAGTCACCCACCCAGCAGCCATGGGACTTTATTTTATTGTGATTGCGCCCCTCCTATTACCTCATTGTGGCTTCTCCTTTGTCTTTGGATGTGGGGTATCTTTTCTGGTGAGTTCCAGTGTCTTCCTGTCAATGATTGTTCAGCAGTTAGTTGTGATTCTGGTGCTCTCTTATAATATGTATTCTTAATCTATAATATATATATGCGAAAGTAGACTAAAACACACTCAACTTCCTATATGTATTCTAGAGAATACATGTACAGTATTTATGTATTATATATAGAACACATGTATTTTAAATATATATTCTACAGAATATAGGTCATCTAGAGAAGAAGCTTCTGGGGGGTACCAGCCTCATCCATGAGCAGGACATGGCCTAGCTTCAGCAGGCAGACATAGTCATGGCAGAAGTGACCCAGGCATCCTTGGGTGTAGGCTATGAGTTGGACCAGCCTCTGACTCTCAGTAAAGAAGCCTGTGTCTTCTGTGCCCACAGCCTGGCCAGGTCCTTTCAGCCATGACCTGGGGAGCAGCAGATGGCTCCCAGACCCAGGTGTGGGACTACAAGGAGGGAGATGTGGAGGCTGTGTATACTTTAAGGCTGATGCTTCCTAGCAGATGGTTGCCACCCCGACCCAAGTGCTCAACTTAACTCCACTTTATTAAATTCCTCTGATCCCAGACTCTGCTCTAGTACCATTCCTGCCTCTTAACCCCAGCACCAAAATTAAAAGGTATGTTTAAGATTCTAAAAATACATATATATATAATATATATATATATAAATATAATGTATATAACGTTATATTAATAAACCTCTTTCTGATCAAGAGCAAAACTCAGCCTGGACGAAGAGATTCAAATAGGATAAAATGGTACAATCAACAAGTTTGTGTCAAGTGGACTTTTAGAGTAACAACACTTCCGATTTCAGTAGCATGGTAGGAAAAATTATAGAGCTACTCAGAACACCCCTGCCCTTGCTTTTCTACCATAAAAAGTTGAATTATTTAAAAAAGAAACATTCTCTTGAGTGGTTGCAGGTCACTTTGGATTAGCAAAGTTTCCCTGTAGAGTTTAGATGTGAAATATTCATAGGTTTGAGAGAGACCAGGTTTATCAACTTGAAGTGGTTATCTGCCTTACAGGAGGCACCCTTTGCCTCTCTCTCTGGGAGAATTTTCTCTTTAACAGCCGAGATCCTAGGATTTGGGGAATCAGCAACAGAGGAAAAGGGAAGAGAGGGAAAGAGGCAAAGAAAGAGGGCAGGACAGAAGCTCTCGGTAAGGTTGAAGGAATTGAATGAAAAATCCCAGCTCTGATACAAGGGTTGAGAGAATTGCTTCTGAGAATGGTTGCTCTGAATGTCGTGGTCATGAATTCAATCTTCTTTAATGTTCCTTGAGAAACAAGAATCTAAATGAGAATTCCTTTTCAATTATTTGAGCTGTCTTTCTTTGAAAGGTCTTTGTGATGCGTGCAAAGACCAACCACCTGGCTTTCTGAACAATCTGCCTAAATCACATCTACACCGACTGTGGTTCCCCAGCCAGAGCAGCAGCATCACCTGGAAGGTTATTAAAAATGCAAATTCTCAGGGCCCAGACCAGACCTACTGAACCAGAATCTCTGGTGGTAAAGTCCAGGAATCAGCAATTTAACAAACTTCCCAGGTGGTTCTTCCAGACATTAAAGTTAGAGAACCACTGATCTAGACAATTTAATGGCCTGTCTGGAGGCCCTAAGAGTTTTGTCTCTGAGTCCAGAGAAAAGGTCTGTTTCAGAAAGGCTTGACTTCCATCCTAAGTACCAGGGTGCAAAACCCTGTACTGGGTTGAATGGTGTCCCCCCAAAAGATATACCCAAATCTTAACTCCCAGTGCCTGTGAATGTGATCTTATTTGAAAATAGGGTCTTTGCAGATATAAGCAGTGATCTTGAGATCATTTTGGATTTAGGGTAGGCCCTAAATCCAGTGATTGATGTCCTTATAAGGGAAAGGAGAGAGAGATTTGAGACAGAAACCCAGGGAAGAAGGTCATGTGAAGACACAGGCAGAGATTAGAATGTTGCTGCCACAAGCCAAGGATGCCTGGAGCCACCAGAAGCTGGAAAAGGCAAGGAAGGATTCTCCACTAAAGTCTTTGGAAGGAGCATGGCCCTGCCAACATCTTTATTTGTGACTTCTGGTCTCCAGAACTGTGAACAAATACATTTCTGTTGTTTTAAGCCACCAATTTTATGCTAACTTGTGTGGCAGCCCTAAAAATATAATATTCAGTATAACCACCTAATACAGGCATAACTTTAAACTTACCCTCTCAGACTGGATTCCCTCCATCAGAAAATTTGAAAAATACCCAGGGTATTATGACTGTTATACCACAAACAAGTTAGAATTGTTGCCTATAAAATGGGAACTGGAGTTAAAGGGGATTAATTAAATAATTATTGTTCTTGCATGGACCAGTGACAGTACCATGTCATAAACTGTAACTAACGTTCAAAAATTGTATGAGATCCAAACTTTGTCTCTTACTGTTTGTGATCCTGGGAAACTTACTCAAGTATCAGTAAACTGTGACTCAGAATTTATCTATAATGAGGATACTAACGGTGCTGCCTATTGGGTGGTTGTGGGCTTTGCATTAGATGATGTTAGAGCAATCAGTCCTGCTTTCATGTTTATTTTGAAAATGGAATTTGTTCCAATGAGATTGATATATTACAGAGTTGAACATAACGTGAACTCTGTGTTTACTTATGATCAATTTCATCCTTGAGAAACACTTAGGTGAATATGGAAAAGTGCTCGCCACTGAACTGAGCTGTGTAGGAATACATGAAACACACACACATGCACACACTTCAAACATCTACTTGTTCGCTCAACTCACCACAGTGTAATGAGCCACAGTCATTCACACCTGGTGTTCAGCTTTCCATCAATTTCAGCCAGCTCCATCATAATTACTCACAAACTGCCACCCAAAGCCCACTTTCACAAGTAATCCTCAGGTGCCTTTAAAAGGAAAGTGCCATATTTTTTTGCATAGTTTTGCAACTTTCTGTGTATGTTTATAATAAACAGAATAGGTTCCCATATTCTTCAGTATTCTTCAAAAATATAAAATATGGCATAGACTTTTATCATTTAAACATGCCATATTTGATGGAATTAAGATGCTCCTACAATTAGATTTTACAGTTTCCAGTGATTCACTATACTGACAACACTGTAATGAACATCTTTGTACACAAATTAAAGTGCCATATTTATGGTTGGATTTATCTATGTCTTAATCCTTTAATATGTAAAACTGTGCTACAATTTTTATTAGGTTTCTTCTTTTAAAATAGGTCACTGATAAAACTTTTAAGTGTTATGCCCCTAATCGCATCATTCCCCTAATCCTTATGTTTCTTATTGCACAATTTTGCATAGCACAGTGATTTTTTTTTTAGGAATGAGTATGTCATATGTTGCATTATAATAGAACTGACTGTAAGGTGCCTAGTGCAGTGCTGGGCCTCACTGAACTTCTCAATTAATTCCAGCTGTCAGTATTTAATAGATGAGAAAATGACGGGCACATAGTAACCACTCAATAAATATCCATTTCCTTCCTTTCTGGAATCATGTATATAAAGATTCCTAATCAAGTTAAACCACCGATAGTCTTATGGCATAAAAACAAGAGCAATGGGAAGTAATTATCTTTCAGCCCAGATCTCAAACTCAAAGTTAGCACTGAGAATCTCTCGTTATTTCTCTTAACTAAGCATAAACTCTTCCCAAAGCTGTTTTTAGCAGTTTGGTTACTAACCATCCCCTAAAAAAAAATTCCTCTGTTTCTTATATGAAGTTAACTCCCTTTTCAAACTTCATAAAATTAGCCATTTGTGTCAGAATAGAATATCAGTATTTCCCTTATTTTCCAGAGGAATTTTCAGTCCCCTTGTCCCGAGTGGGAAGAGAGTGTGGAAATCAAAAAGGGGATATTTTCATAGAGAGATCAGGGTCCACTTTCAGGATTTTGATTGCCTTCCTGTCAAATTCAGAACTGTATCCCTTCTACTTCTACATCCATGCTATTTTCTGCAGAACTCACCTGGGTACTGCCACCTATGGGCACTTAATGTTTTCCATTGCCTGACTTTCTAGGTTGATCAAATCTCTTCAAAATCCCAGCAGATGTGTGTTTCCACACAGAGTTTGCTTCTTCTTAAGCAAACCACACGATTCTTTCCTGCATTTATGGATTACAATGGAACTTGGATTCTGAGTTTTGGAGGGTTCTAGAAGAGGTCAAACAGCCTTGTAGGGAGCCCTGTGTTCTCTCATCACTTACCCACCCACCCGGGTTCTCCAGAGAAGATGGATTTAGGATGTCCTGAGCTTGGAGAAGTACAGAGTTTGAAGCCAGATAAGAAAGGTGGGAGATAATTATAATTCCCACATCACTCTTTGGCCAATTCTTGAGTCCACTCCTTTGGTCATGGTGCTTGTGGCCTAGTAGGCACCCAGATCTGTCTGCATTTCTAGCGTGGGAAGCTCCAGCCCCAGTGGGGGTCAACATAAAGAGAGGACTGGGCATCCTGGAACAGAGGGCTGGCAGAGATGGATGCATGGACCCCCAAGACTCCTAATAACATCCTCTTCTTCAGGACAAAATCACAGGAATGAGTCTCAACTTCCCAAGAACCATTAGCTCACTATGCAACCCCTTAGTTATGCCCCAAATAGAAAATGTACAGGTACAGTTCATTAAGAGAAAGAAAAACTATCCTGTGTTGCTGGCTGTGAACACCTATGGTGCTCCATAGTTGGTATATAAAGTATGACTTTTTCAAAAACGCCTTTCAGCTGGATGTTTAAGAGTCCCCCCTCACACAGCTCCCCCCCTCCTCTCTAGCATCCTTAGAAGGACCTTGGATTCTGCTAAAGGATCAGCCGGAGACTCCTGTGTTTGAGTTTAGGGCATAGCTCCAGCCTGGTCCTTCACATCCCTTGGGGTATCTCTGAGACTCTCCTGATGTACTATCCGAAACAGTGTTATTTTGATGTGTTCATTTCCTAATAAAATCTTCATCTCATTATTCTCCTTTTCCACCAGAAGTAAAAGATGAAAGGAAAGAAAGGTCATGACTATTGTATAGAAACTCAGGAAACCTGAAATTAAACCTCTTGGCCTTTGAAAGAAATAGTGCAGGAGAGATGATTGTCAGAAGAACAAGATATGAGCTATTTCTCGCTGCTTCCAGGACTCCTCTAAGTTGGAATCTTCACTCAGGTCTTCCTAGATGGTTCCCTTTCCCAGCCACTCACAGCTTCTGCACAACCTCAGCATGGGAGGAAGGAAGTCCAATAAAATGATGATGATGATGATGATGGTGGTGGTGGTTGTGATAGCATTATCTATAGCAGTGTCAGGTATTGTTCTGGGTCTTTACCTGAACAGTGTTGATCTATTTAGTCCTCACACAACCTTATAAGGCAGACACTAATATTATATTAATTTTTTAGATGAGGAAACTAATGCACAGAACAGTTATGCAATTTTCCTAAAATTCCACAGCTAGCAGATGGATCAGAGATATGGACCCAGGTAGTCTGGCTTAAGAGCTTGTGCTTATAATCACTAGGGAAAAGTCTTGGAACTTGACAAATCTGAGTTAGAATCCCACCTCCACCATCTGCCTGCATGGTGTTGGACTTTGATGTGCCCTCTTTGAGCCTCTGTAAAATGGAAATTTTCAGTAGGAGCCCTTACCTCGGAACATTACTTGGAGCAGCAAATGAGACCAAATCTGCAAAGCTCATGCCCATCAAAGAGGCACACAGAGTATGCATTCCCCTCCCCCACCCAACTCTGTTCCTCATCACAGCGCAAAAGCTGGTCCACTTCTCCCAGCCCAGCCATGCTCCTCCATATTGAAATACAGAAAGTGATAGAATAATGGGAGATTTTCTTCTCCACTTTCACAAACCCTCATGACACGTCTACCTACTGCCCTTCAAACTAGCATACCAAAGGGACCCTGCCCATCTTGCCTGCCCGAGGAACCCCAGTCTTCCAGCCTGGTCCCATTTCCCAGAAGCTGAGATGGTCATACATCCACAAAATGTTTCTCGTTTATATGATGCAACAGCACTTCACTTGGTGTCAGGACCTAAGGGTGAGTGATACAGACTCAGTCCTCCACTACTGAAGAAGACGGGCAAAATAAAAGGGAAGAGGGGTTAATAAATAAATACAATGGTAATTAGTGCCTTGAAAGAAACAAACCAGGGTGCTGAGATATCCTTTAGCCTGAGTGGTCAGGGAGGCCACGCTGGGGAGGAGACATGAAGGATGAAAAGGAGAGAGTCAAGAGAAGGGCAGATGAAGAGTATCTGGGTCCACGTTACCTGGAAGGTACTCTCCCAGTTCACCAAGCTCCCCCAGTGACACACAAGAGCAGGGTCTCCTATGTTCCATCACTCCGACTTGAATCTGGCTTTCCGACTTACTTACTCAAGTAGTTTTGCCTCCTCTTGGTATCAGTTTCTCCATCTATACAATGGGGCTAATACTGGTTTTGACTGAGGAGAGTTGCTGCTGGGGAGGATTCAATGAGACGATGTTATCTACCACTACTTAATAAGAATATTATTGCATCTCCATGAGGAGAAGGTTAAGAAGGGCTCAACCCATGTCATCCTCCTCACAAGCCCCTGTTCAGGACTCCCTCCATCCTGGGTTTCTGTCCCCTCAGAAACCATCACCTAACTTACCCGAAACAACAACTTTCCCTGATGCTTTTGGTGCCTTGAAATGCATTTCCAGTCTTGTGTAAATTCTGACAGAATTGCCTTATGTGTCCATATCTTTGTCATGAAAATGGTAAATACTTTCCCTGTGTCTGTCTCCCAAAATGAAGGTGGAAATGTGGTCAGGGAGCCGGAGTGGGGGGAGTGGGGATGGAGGGGGGCTGAGCTCTCAGGTCATTCTCAGACTCAGGCTTAGAGGAGAGACCCACAGCTGGATCCAGAGGCCACTCCATGATTCCAGCCCAGCTCTAAGGACCATTGGAACTCAACCAAAGTCATTGTGGCATTCCTTTGTTTGAGCCCAAGTAACATTAAAGTTCCATTTCCTATGTTTATTTTTTCCTATATTTTATTTCCTGTATTTACCTTGGTTCCTGTCTTCGGAAAATATCCCACCTCAGCCTCCACCTCCTTTTCCCCTCTGGCAACAGCTGACCTCCGCTTCGACCAAGCAAAGCTGGGTTTTCACTACTTTCAGTCCCATATAATGAAAGTGAGATGGATACAAAGTCCCTCCCTCGTCTTGCCAGGCTCAAAGGAAGCTCCTTTGACCTTCCACTGTTATTATTATATTATCCTCATTACTGTGACCATTATCAACCTGGGCCCACCCTGCATCCCACCTCCTCACTTCCCATTTCCCCATTGTTCATGGTTTCCACGGTCACTCCTCTGCTCCAGCCACTACAAAGCCCATAATGTAACCCAAAGCCCCCAGCCATCATCCCCCGAGCCTGGTCCCTCATCTGCTTTTGCCAACATCCAGCTTCCCGTCCATACACAGAACCTCCACCTCTGATTCACTCTCCCTCCGTCACCTCTTCCTGCCCCACATCCTGGCCTCCTCCCACACCAGTCTGTCAAAATGAACTTTCCGTCAACTCCTCACACTCCGTGCTCTTGGGCCCACATAGGAACTTGAATTCCCACCTCGCTCCCCTAAGTTAAGCTCTGGCGCCCCTGCACTGTTGAAACATGGCCTATGCTGGTCCTGCCGCCTCCAGAACTTCCTCCAATGGCCTACCAGAATCATCTCCCTAAAACTCAAAAAGATCAGTCTACTCCTCTACTTAACATCCCTCAATGACCTCCATTCTCTAGGAAATAAAGAACAAATTCTTTGCTATAAAACCAAGGCTTTCATAGTTGGTTTCTATTGACATCAAAATCTCACCCCAGCCACTACCCACAATGTCCCAAACACACGGAGATTCTTATTATTTATAAACCGACTAGTCCCTTCTCTACTTCCTGTCTGCATGCCTTTGCACATGCTAATTCTCCTGCCAGGATGACCTTGTACTGGCCCTTTTCTGCCTGGCAAACTCCTCTGCATGCTTTAGAACCCAGTTCAAAGACAGCTCGTTACAGGAAGGCCTCCTTGATTGCACTAATCCTGGAGTCGGCAAACTTTTCCCGTAAAGGGCCAGAGTAAATATTTTAGGCTTTGTGGGCTACAAACATTCTCTGCTGGAACCACTCTGCTGTGCTGTTGTAGTGTGAAAGCAGCTATAGATAGTATGTCAACAAATGGGATGGCCGAGTGCCTATCATTATTTAAGGACACTGAAGGTTTAATTCCATATGGTTTTCATGTGTTATGAAATACTATTCTTTTTGATTATTTTTCAGCCTTATGAAATGCATAAAAAGCATTTTGAACCTGTGACTCATATAAAAACAAGCATTGGGCTGAAATAACCCACAGTGTATAGTTTCTTGACCCCAGCACTAAACATTTCCTCCTTCCTCTGCATTTCCAGTGTCCCAGGGTACCATAAGCACAGCATTTTGGGTGCTGGATTACCTAATGCCTAAATCTTTTACTCTGCCAGTACCCAATGAGTCATTTTCAGAGATGAAAGTTCACTGAAATTACAGTGAATTTTCATCTCTGAAAATTTTCATCCTTCCAGGACCCTAACTTGGGACTAGAGCCCAGGAGATGCACAATTCATGTTTGTTGAGGGAAGGAAGGACCTAGCAGGGGTGGGAGGAAGTGAAAGGGACAAAATTCAGACTACAGTGTCATTCATAAAATGTTTCCTTCCATTGACTTGCAGAAGTGAATTTCTCATTCAGAGGTGTTTGTTTATTCTCCCTTGTGTTACTGTGTCCAGAGTGACATAAAATGTAAGCTATTAAATTTTTCTAATGTATTTGTTTCCATTTTTTAATAGGTTATTTCTGAGATGTGCAGAACTAAGGATGCGTCATAGATCAGGGTCCCAAGAAGTCGACTCTGAGATGGATATTCATGTATAGGCGATTTATTGGCGAGTGCTCTTGGGATCCACATGTGTGAGGGGTACAGGAAGAAAGACTGGCCAGGGGAGAAGTTGAACTATGATACAGTTGCATCAGCCGGTTCCATAAGGAGTCCTGGAGATAGGATAGCCCTTCAGAGCTGTCCCAAATCAGAGTGAGAGGGGCAGACCAGTATACCCTGCATTGACCAGTCATTGGGTGCAGGTGGCCCCAGAAAGTGGCATGACCCCCTGGACCTGGAGGCTTTCTTTGGCTGAGAGTGACTTCCAGAGGATTTGATGAAGGACTCTTCAGCTCCCAATACCACCAGAAGCTATGAGCATGAGATACAGAGGATCATAGCAACCCTAGAGCGGCCCTTGTCCATACAGTGGCCACCACTAGCCACACATGACTATTTAAATTTAAATTAATTAAAATTAAATAAATTTTAAAAATCAGCCCCTCAGTTGCACCACTACTCAATAGCCACCTGTGGCTAGTGGCTAGCTAGCCTATTGGGCAGTACAGATACAGAACATATCCGTCATCCTAGAAAGTTCTATTGGGCAGTGCTGCACTAGAGAGTAGACAGTGGTGGAAGGTCTCTAAAATAAAAAAATAATGGGCGTGCCTCTCTGACAGGTCAATCTCATTAAGAAAATTAAGCTACAAGGCAGAAATGATCATTTCTTAATGATAATTAAATAAAAGAACCCCAGATAATGTATTCATATGGACCACAACACTCCACCCCACCACCCCCCGACTTGATCAGGTCTTCAGAGTTCAGCTTGCTTCCACACTCAAGAAACTGCCAGTATATTGGTAACCATGAATCTTGGCTACACATTAGGTGGTCCAATTGCACTAAGAGAATACATTTTTAAAGCTACTTTGGGTCTTCCACATACATGTGGGGCTAATAATTGGTTAAAATCCAAAGTGTCTACTTATGGGAATGCTGTTTTTCTACACAACAATGAACAATTGGTCTGGCCGAACTGTCTTCCTCTATGGTGTTCTCATCTATTAGAAGTCAGTGTAGAGGGGGACCTTCAACATGGCGGAGGTGTAAGACGTGGAGATCACCTTCCTCCCAACAAATACATCATAAATACATCTACATGTGGAATAACTCCTACAGAACACCTACTGAACGCTGGCAAAAGACCTCAGATTTCCCAAAAGGCAACAAACTCCCCACGTACCTGGGTAGGGCAAAAGAAAAAAGAAAAAACAGAGACAAAAGAATAGGGATAGGACCTGCACCTCTGGGAGGGAGCTGTGAAGGAGGAAAAGTTTCCACACACTAGGAAGCCCCTTCACTGGCAGAGACAGGGTGTTGGTGGGGGGAAACTTAGGAGCCATGGAGGAGAGTGCAACAATAGGTGTGCAGAGGGCAAAGCAGAGAGATTCCCACACAGAGGATCGGTGCCAACCAGCACTCACCAGCCTGAGAGGCTTGTCTGCTCACCCGCTGGGGCGGGCGGGGGCTGGGAGCTGAGGCTCGGGCTTTGGAGATCAGATCCCAGGGAGAGGACTGGGGTTGGCTGCGTGAAAACAGCCTGAAGGGGGCTAACGTGCCACAGCTAGCCAGGAAGGAGTCCGGGAAAAAGTCTGGAACTGCCTAAGAGGCAACACACCATTGTTTCAGGGTGTGCAAGGAGAGGGGATTCAGAGCACCACCTAAACAAGTTCCAGAAACAGGTGCGAGCCATGGCCACCAGTGCTGACACCAGAGATGGGCATGAAACGCTAAGGTTGATGCTGAAGCCACCAAGAAGCCTGTATGCAAGCACAGGTCACTATCCACACCTCCCCTCCTGGAAGCCTGTGCAGCCCGCCACTGCCAGGGTTCCGTAATCCAGGGACAACTTCCCCGGGAGAACACATGGCACACCTCAGGCTGTTGCAATGTCACACCAGCCTCTGCCACCACAGGCTCGCAGCGTATTCCGTACCCCTCCCTGAGTGAGCCGGAGCCCCCTAATCAGCTACTCCTTTAACCTCATTCTGTCTGAGCAAAGAACAGACGCCTTCAGGAGACCTACATGCAGAGGCGGGACCAAATACAAAGCTGAACCCCAGGAGCTGTGTGAACAAAGAAGTGAAAGGGAAATTTCACCCGGCAGCCTCAGGAGCAGTGGATTAAATCCCCACAATCAACTTGATATACCCTGCACCTCTGGAATACCTGAATAGACAGCAACATCCCAAAATTGAGGTGGTGGACTTTGGGAGCAAATGTATACTTGCGGTTTGCTTTCTGCATTTAATTTGTTTTTGGTTTTATGTTTATTTTAGTTTAGTATTTAGAGCTTATTATCAATGGTAGATTTGTTTATAGATTTGGTTGCTCTCTTCCTTTCTTTTTTATATATGTATAGATTTTTTTTTCTTTTTTCTATTTTGTGAGTGTGTATGTGTATGCTTCTCTGTGTGATTTTGTCTGTATAGCTTTGTTTTTACCATTTGTCATAGGGTTCTGTCTGTCTGTATTTTTTTGGCTTTGTGTTCTTTGTTTTAGTATAGTTTTTAGTGCCTGTTATTGTTCGTATATTTGTTTTTTGGAATGGTTGCTATCTTCATTCTTTCTTTCTTTCTTTTTTTCTTTTTTTATTAATTATTAAATTTTTTATTTTAAATAATATTTTTTATTTTTTATACTAATAACTTTATTCTCTTATATTTATTTATTTTTCTTTCATTCTTTCTTTTTTTCTCCCTTTTCATCTGAGCTGTGTGGCTGACAGGGTCTTGGTGCTCTGGACGGGTGTCAGGTCTGTGCCTCTGAGGTGGAAGAACTGACTTCAGGAGATTGGTCTATCAGAGACCTCCCAGCCCAATATAATATCAAATGGCTAAAGCTCTCCTAGAGATCTCCATCTCAATGCTAAGACCCAGCTCTACTCAATGACCAGCAAGCTACAGTGCTGGACACCCTATGCCAAACAAACAGCAAGACAGGAACACAACCCCACCCATTAGTAGAGAGGCTGCCTAAGATCATAATAAGGTCACAGACACCCCAAAACACACCACCGGACGAGGTCCTGCCCACCAGAAAGACAAGATCCAGCCTCATCCACCAGAACACAGGCACCAGTCCCCTCCACCAGGAAGCCTACAAAACCCACTGAACCAACCTCACCCACTGGGGGCAGACACCAAAAACAATGGAAACTATGAACCTGCAGCCTGCAAAAATGAGACCCCAAACACAGTAAGTTAAGCAAAATGAGAAGACAGAGAAACACACAGCAGATGAAGGAGCAAGGTAAAAACCCACCAGACCAAACAAATGAAGAGGAAATAGGCAGTCTACCCGAAAAAGAATTCAGAGTAATGATAGTAAAGATGATCCAAAATCTTGGAAATAGAATGTAGAAAATACAAGAAACTTTTAACAAAGACCTAGAAGAACTGAAGAGCAAAAAATGATGAACAACACAATAAATGAAATTAAAAATTCTCTAGAACAAATCAATAGCAGAATAACTGAGGCAGAAGAACGGATAAGTGACCTGGAAGATAAAATAGTGAAAATAACTACCGCCAAGAAGAATAAAGAAAAAAGAATGAAAAGAATTTTGGACACTCTCAGAGACCTCTGGGACAACATGAAATGCACCAACATTCGAATTATAGTGGTCCCAGAATAAGAAGAGAAAGAGAAAGTGATTGAGAAAATATTTGAAGAGATTATAGTTGAAAACTTCCCTACTGTGGGAAAGGAAATAGTCAATCAAGTCCAGAAAGTACAGAGAGTCCCATACAGGATAAATCCAAGGAGAAACATGCCAAGACACATATTAATCAAACTATCAAAATTAAAAACAAAGAAAAAATACAAAAGTAATAAGGGAAAAGCAACAAATAACATACAAGGGAATCCCCATAAGGTTAACAGCTGATCCTTCAGCAGAAACTATGCAAGCCAGAAGGGAGTGGCAGGACATATTTAAAACAATGAAAGAGAAAAACCTACAACCAAGATTACTCTACCCAGCAAGGATCTCATTCAGATTTGACGGAGAAATTAAAACCTTTACAAACAAGCAAAAGCTAGGAGAATTCAGCATCACCAAACCAGCTTTACAACAAATGCTAAAGGAACTTCTCTAAGCAGGAAACACAAGAGAAGGAAAAGACCTACAATAACAAACCCAAAACAATTAAGAAAATGGTAATAGGAATATACATATTGATAACAACCTTAAATTTAAATGGATTAAATGCTCCGACCAAAAGACATAGACTGGCTGAATGGATACAAAAACAAGACCCATATATATACTGTCTATAAGAGACCCACTTCACACCTAGAGACACATACAGACTGAAAGTGAGGGGATGGAAAAAGATATTCCATGCAAATGGAAATCAAAAGAAAGCTGGAGTAGCAATTCTCGTATCAGACCAAATAGACTTTAAAATAAAGACTATTACAAGAGACAAAGAAGGACACTACATAATGATCAAAGGATCAATCCAAGAAGAAGATATAACAATTGTAAATATTTATTTACCCAACATAGGAGCACCTCAATACATAAGGCAAATGCTAACAGCCATAAAAGGGGAAATCGACAGTAAATAATCAAAGTAGGGGATCTTAACACCCCACTTTCACCAATGGACAGATCATCCAAAATGAAAATAAATAAGGAAACACAACCTTTAAATGACACATTAAACAGGATGGACTTAATTGATACTTATAGGACATTCCATCCAAAAACAACAGAATACTCTTTCTTTTCAAGTGCTCATGGAACATTCTCCAGGATAGATCATATCTTGCGTCACAAATCAAGACTTACTAAATTTAAGAAAATTGATATCATATCAAGTATCTTTTCTGACCACAATGCTATGAGGCTAGATATCAATTACAGTAAAAATACAAACACATGGAGGCTAAACAATACACTACTAAATAACCAAGAGATGACTGAGGAAATCAAAAAATACCTAGAAACAAATGACAATGAAAACACGATGCCCCAAGGCCTATGGGATGCAGCAAATGCAATTTTAAGAGGTAAGTTTATAGCAATACAATCTGACCTCAAGAAACAAGAAACATCTCAAATAAACAACCTAACCTTACACCTAAAGCAATTAGAGAAAGAAGAACAAAAAGAAAGGCCCCACAGTTAGCAGAAGGAGAGAAATCAGAAAGATCAGATCAGAAATAAGTGAAAAAGAACTGAAGGAAGCAATAGCAAAGATTAATAAAACTAGAAGCAGGTGGTTTGAGAAGATAAACAAAATTGATAAACCATTAGCCAGACTCATCAAGAAAAAAAGGGAGAAGACTCAAATCAATAGAATTAGAAATGAAAAAGGAGAAGTAAAAACTGACACTGCAGAAATACAAAAGGTCATGAGAGATTACTAAAAGCAACTATATGCCAATATAATGGACAACCTGGAAAAAATGGAACAAATTCTTAGAAACTTCCGAGACTGAACCAGGAAGAAATAGAAAATATGAACAGACCAATCACAAGCACTGAAATTGAAACTGTGATTAAAAATCTTCCAACAAAAAAAGCACAGGACCTGATGGCTCACAGGCGAATTTTATCAAACATTTAGAGAAGAGCTAACACCTATCCTTCTCAAACTCTTCCAAAATATAGCAGAGGGAAGAACACTCCCAAACTCACTGTACGAGGCCACCATCACCCTGATACCAAAAACAGACAAAGATGACACAAAGAAAGAAAACTATAGGCCAATATCACTGATGAACACAGATGCAAATATCCTCAACAAAATACTAGCAAACAGAATCCAACAGCACATTAAAAGGATCATGCACCATGATCAAGTGGGGTTTATCCCAGGAATGCAAGGATTCCTCAATATATGCATATCAATCAATGTGATACACCATGTTTACAAATTGAAGGAGAAAAACCATATGATCATCTCAATAGATGCAGAAAAAGCTTTCAACAAAATTCAACACCAAGTTATGATAAAAACCCTCCAGAAAGTAGGCATAGAGGGAACTTACCTCAACATAATAAAGGTCATATATCACAAACCCACACCAAACATCATTCTCAATGGTGAAAAACTGAAACCATTTCCTCTAAGATCAGGAACAAGACAAGGTTGTCTGCTCTCACCACTATTATTCAACATAGTTTTGGAAGTTTTAGCCACAGCAATCAGAGAAGAAAAAGAAATAAAAGGAATAAAAATCAGCAAAGAAGAAGTAAAGCTGTCACTGTTTGCAGATGACCTGATACTATACATAGAGAATCCTAAAGATGTTACCAGAAAACTACTAGAGCTAATCAATGAATTTGGTAAAGTAGCAGGATAAAAAATTAATGCACAGAAATCTCTTGTATTCCTATACACTAATGATGAAAAATCTGAACAATTAAGGAAACACTC
Organism: Balaenoptera physalus; assembly: GCF_965194825.1. NCBI lineage: Eukaryota > Metazoa > Chordata > Mammalia > Artiodactyla > Balaenopteridae > Balaenoptera > Balaenoptera physalus. The sequence continues at coordinate 20,521,681 of NC_138898.1, forward strand.
CCATTTACCATTGCAACAAAAAGAATAAAATACCTAGGAATAAACCTACCTAAGGAGACAAAAGACCTGTATGCAGAAAACTATAAGACACTGATGAAAGAAATTAAAGATGATGCAAACAGATGGAGAGATATACCATGTTCTTGGATTGGAAGAATCAACATTGTGAAAATGACTCTACTACCCAAAGCAATCTACAGATTCAATGCAATCCCTATCAAACTACCACTGGCATTTTTCACAGAACTAGAACAAAAAATTTCACAATTTGTATGGAAACACAAAAGACCCCGAATAGCCAAAGCAATCTTGAGAACAAAAAATGGAGCTGGAGGAATCAGGCTCCCGGACATCAGACTATACTACAAATCTACAGTAATCAAGACAGTATTGTACTGGCACAAAAACAGAAATATAGATCAATGGAACAGGAAAGAGAGCACAAAGATAAACCCACGCACATATGGTCACCTTATTTTTCATAAAGGAGGCAATAATATACAATGGAGAAAAGACAGCCTCTTCAATAAGTGGTGCTGGGAAAACTGGACAGCTACATGTAAAAGAATGAAATTAGAGCACTCCCTGACACCATACACAAAAATAAACTCAAAATTGATTTAAGACCTAAATGTAAAGCCAGACACTATAAAACTCTTACAGGAAAACAGAGGCAGAACACTCTAGGACATAAATCACAGCAAGATCCTTTTTGACCCACTTCTTAAAGAAGTGGAAATAAAAACAAAAATAAACAAATGGGACCTAATGAAATTTAAAAGCTTTTGCACAGCAAAGGAAAACATAAACAAGATGAAAAGACAACCCTTAGAATGGGAGAACATATTTGCAAATGAAGCAAGTGACAAAGGATTAATCTCCAAAATTTACAAGAAGCTCATGCAGCTCAATATTAAAAAAAACAAACAACCTAATCAAAAATTGGGGGAAGACATAAATAGACATTTCTCCAAAGAAGATACACAGATTGCCAACAAACACATGAAAGAATGCTCAACATCATTAATCATTAGAGAAATGCAAATCAGAACTACCATGAGGTATCACCTCACACCAGTCAGAATGGCCATCATCAAAAAAATCTACAAACAATAAATGCTGGAGAGGGTGTGAAGAAAAGGGAACCCTCTTGCACTGTTGGTGGGAATGTAAATTGATACAGCCACTATGGAGAACAGTATGGAGGTATCTTAAAAAGCTAAAAATAGAACTACCATACGACCCAGCAATCCCACTACTGGACATATACCCTGAGAAAACCATAATTCAAAAGGAGTCATGTACCACAATATTCATTGCAACTCTATTTACAATAGCCAGGACATGGAAACAATCTAAGTGTCCATCAAAAGATGAATGGATAAAGAAGATGTGGCACATATATACAATGGAATATTAATCAGCCATAAACAGAAATGAAATTGAGTTATTTGTAGTGAGGTGGATGGACCGAGAGTCTGTCATGCAGAGTGAAGTAAGTCAGAAAGAGAAAAACAAATACCGTATGCTAACACATATATATGGAATCTAAAAAAAAAAAAAAAAAAAAAAAATTCTGAAAACCCTAGGGACAGGACAGGAATAAAGATGCAGACATAGAGAATGGACTTGAGGACGCTGGGAGGGGGAAGGTTAAGCTGAGACGAAGTGAGACAGTGGCATGGACATATATACACTACCAAATGTAAAATAGATAGCTAGTGGGAAGCAGCCACATAGCACAGGGAGATCAGCTCAGTGCTTTGTGACCACCTAGAGTGGTGGGATAGGGAGGGTGAGAGGGAGGCACAAGAGGGAGGGGATATGGGGATATATGTATATGTATATTTGATTCACTTTGTTATAAAGCAGAAACTAACACACCATTGTAAAGCAATTTTACTCCAATAAAGATGTTAAAAAAAAAAAAAAAGAAGTCAGTGTAGAACAGAAAGGAAGGGTGGGTTTTTGGGTCTTTGGGACTCATGTCCCATCTCTGTTGCCACTAAATAGCAGTGTGACCTTGGGCAAGTCATGCCATCCCTCTGTTTTCTCATTTTTCTCACTCATTATATGAAGATAAAAACCCCCATGTTACTTACTCCACAGGCACTTGGGGAGGATATAAAATGCGATCATGAAAGGCAGAGTATTTTATAAACCAAGTGCCCAAGTAAAAGGGAAATAATCCATTTAACGCAATGTTCAAACCCAACTAATCACTTGATGTGTCTAAACTGCATAGTTGGCCAAGAGAGAGCCACACACAGCAGATACAGTCATACAGTTTTCTCGGTTCTAAAACAGGGCTTCCCAATCTTTTTTCTTTGTACATTTTTGCAGCACCTTTTTGAATGTTTGAAATGTTCACAGTGCATTTAGCAGAATGAAAATCTCTGAATAGTAGATTTTAGTAAGTCAGCCATGAGAACAACACAGTCACTCCTATGTTATAAAGTTGTCTCGCAGCATCTATAAAAGCACCCACAGTCCCTGGATTGCGTTTGCTTTCCCTTCATTACTGCAACGCTGCTGGAGATGGGATTTACCCTCTGGTCTTCTCACTAGGTGACGTTCTCATGCATTTCAGGAGAACAAGATCTTGCCTTGTTGGCATGAAGCTATAACTTCTAGCTCTTAATCATTACCCTGCTCAGCTTAAAAATTCATGCACAGCCATGAAAGTCACAAACCCAGTTGCAGCAAAAATGTATATTATGTGTTGACGAGAACTTGATAGCATGTCTGCAATGGTGTAGATGACACCCACAAATCCTGGTGTCCCATTTGAGAACTACAGCTCTGCATGAGCCGGGACTTCAGAACTACTACTAAGACACGAACATCTATAATGCAGAGTGATTTTAGAGCCAAAATGCCAGAACAGATGCTGTGTTTTGTTTTCATTGTAGCACATACATTTGGACAGCCCTTCGCCCATCAAAAAATGTTTTTATGTACATCATCTCTATGAAGACCTACAGACCTCTATCGTCTGACAGTGCCCTCCACTCACCCTGACATTGCCTCTCTGTCTCCTGCTCTCCCTTTCATTCAGTCTACTTCAGCCAAAGCATCTTCTTGCTTTTCTTTGCAAATGCCAGACTTCCTCCTGCTAGAGATTTCACTCATAGTCACTCTGCCCAGAATGCTGTTCCCTTAGTTATCCACATGGCTTACTCCTCTACCTCCTCGTTCCAGTGTCTCTTCCTCTGTGATGCCTCCTTTAAACGTCTCAACTAAAATTTTTACCCCTCCTCTCAAAATTCTTCACTGACTGCCCTCCTACCCACCCCCCACTTAGCACTTACCACCCTCCCACCCTCTGAAATATAAATATGATATTTATTTTGTTTATCGTCTATCTTTCCCCCACCAAATAAGTTCCACGAAAACAGGGATGTTCACTGCTGTCTTTGTAGCACCTGGAAGAGTTTCTGGCATAGTTAATGCACAATGAATATTTGTTGAATGAATGAATGAATGAATGTCATATGGCCTTAACAATAACCCACATCAGGGAGAAAAGCAAGGGCCAGACAGAGTCGGTGGTTTGGCCAAAGTCAAACTATTTAGCATCAGTCAGGCCTGGACTCTTTTTTATATATATAATTTATTTATTTTTATTTTTTTTTAATTTTTATTTTTATACAATTTTAAAGGTTACTTTCTATTTACAGTTATTACAAAATATTGACTATATTCCCTGTGTTGTACAATAAATCCTTGAGCCTATCTTGTACCCAATAGTTTGTATCTCCCATTCCCCCATCCCACTGGTAGCCACTAGTTTGTTTTCTGTATCTGTGAGTCTGCTTCTTTTATGTTATACTCAATAGTTTGTGGTATTTTTTTAGATTCCACATACAAGCAACATCATACAGTATTTATCTTTCTCTAACTTACCTCACTCAGCATAATGCCCTCCACGTCCATCCATGTTGCTGCAAATGGCAAAATTTTATTCTTTTTTAAGGCTGAGTAGTATTCCATTGTTTATATGTATATATATACATATATATATGACTATATGTGATATATTAATATATATATAAATATATCTATATCACATCTTCTTTATCCATTTATCTGTTGACAGACACTTAGGATGTTTCCATGTCTTGGCAACTGTAAATAATGCTGCTATGAACATTGGGGTGCATGCATCTTTCTGAATCAGTGTTTTTGGTTTTTGGGGATATGTGCCCAGGAGTGGGATTGTTGGATCTTACGGTAACTCTATTTTTAACTTTTTCAGAAACTTCCATACTGTTTTCCACAATGGCTGCACTAATTTACATGCCCACCAACAGTGTGTGAGGGTTCCCTTTTCTCCACATCCTTGCCAACATTTGTTATTTGTGTTCATTTTGATGATGGCCATTTTGACAGGTGTGAGGTGATATCTCATTGTGGTTTTGATTGGCATTTCCCTGAATGTTAGTGATGGTGAGCATCTTTTCATGTGCCTGTTGGGTCTGGACTTTAACCCAGACTCAGGATTTAGAAGCTTGGTGGCCTAAGGCCTTACCTAAGCCTCACTTTCTTCCTTTCCAAAATGAGCATGATTATTCCCATCTGAAGCCCTCATGAACATCCTGATCAGAAAGTCCAGAGGCAGCAGGAAAGGCAAGGGCAAGGGGGTGTGAGCCGGGGGCAGAGCTGGGTCATCTCGAGAAACCACCATGGCCAAGCAAGTGAACTAAAGTCCCCGGGCAAACAGAAGTTCTGCAGGACCACACGGAGTGAAACCACAGCCAACTCAGGTCCGTGGGATTCTCTCCTGCAGACCCCTGGCCCTTTCTGTGTTTCTCTGGGAGGCCAGGCTCTTGTCAAGTACACATGGAGACTGAGCCCAGCTTCCAGTTTGCACCCACTTTCACTTTCACAGGACACATGGCATGGAGCAGGCCTCCCTTTGAACCAGATCCAAGATAACCCCTAAGCAGAAGCAGATTGACTGGTTCACACACACCCTTGGGGCTGTTTTCCATGGCTGGCACTCCTACGGTTGTTATCATTTTCCTCTTTTAGAAATGGCTGACTTATCACCCCTCCTGTCCAAGTTTCCCCATTCATACCAGGGAGTATGGCTCAGAGATCAGACCTGAGCCAGCCATTCACCTCAGTTTGACATTTCCCCTCTCACAGTGTTATTACTTGGGACAACGTCAAAAGGGATGAAAGAATAAAAACATTTTCACTCTGACTTGAAGTTGGCCATGTTTGCAGGTGTTCGGATTGCAGCCGAAAGGAAGTAAGAGTTGGGGGTTTGTGATTTGAGCTGAGAGGCCAGATGGCTTTTTGACAACTCACAGTGAAAGGTCCAGAAAGGTTGACGCCGTGAGAGAAAAAGAAGAAAAAAATACAGAAAACTTTGAGAAATTGAAATAGCTACAGTATTTATTTTTCAACCTCTAGATGGATGAAATTTTCTTGAGTCTCTTGAAACACTAATAGCCTCTATTTTAAGATAAAAGTCATTTTATTATTTTAGGCAGGATATGAAAATTTTATTGGATCCACACTATAATATCATTGACTACTTTCCCTAGAAAATAAGTACAAATTTACTAACTGAATGCCTTTTTAAATTTTTTGAATTTCTATATACATTAAGTTATACTTTGCTAAAATTTGAAGGCTCTGCATACTTTAGATTTGTGAATACTCAGGAAGCCTAAGGGGAGATAAGAGCAAGCTTCCTAATTGTTGTCAGACTCAGCTGCAAAAATCACTCAACTTCACATTGAAAATTCTCATAGCTCTTCCTCATGCCCATACCATATCAAACAAAGAAAATATTCCCAGAATCTCGTGCACATACAGAGAGGCATCTGATAAAGCCTCTGCCTTCTCAGATTCCCAATGAAATGCTCAAAAGATTGTAAACATGAAGGAAAGTCTACACCAGCCCCAGAAATCTTCTAGATGGGAGGGGAGCCAAAGAAGAAGGCAGGCTCCAACTTCCTCTATAAAATGGCAGCTCATCTGGAGAGAGAATGGAAGATTTTCAACAGAAATACACTCACAGGGCTGAGAGCTGGAGATAAGGCAAGTCAAAGGGCAGGAGGGGCATTCTACTTGGAGTCTCTCTCACCACAAGAGGTCAGCAAGATTGTTTCCACCACAGCACTTGGTGGTCCCACACTTTCACCTGGCCCTAGCAGCTGCCAGATGTAGAGTACCTATTGGTATGTAAGGCCAGAGAATGGGATGCTGCTTTAATCAATTTCTGGTTGCCATGTCAACATGGAGAAGACATCGTATATCCCACTGATGAAGACCTTTTCTGTGTCACCACCAGGGCCACCCATGTTTCTAGCTCTAGCTCCTTCTTTAATCACTAGAAACTTCTGGATGTCTGAGTCAGGAACTGAAATTGAGAGCAACCCAGACATTTCTTAACTTTCAACCTATAGAATTGTATAGAAACTTAAGGGAACTTATATGAGAAATCTTTTGTCATATTTTATTTAACTAGGAGCTAATGCTGGACAAGTGTTGATCTTCTTCAGTAACAATTCTCCAGTTGTATAAAATTTTTGTTTAAAATGTAGATTCTAGGATTCTGTTCCCAAGACCTTGATTCAGTTGAATGAGAGGAAGGCCAAGGAATTTTCAATTTTAAGAAAGAATTGAGATGATTCTAATGCTGGTAGCCTCTGGCCAATGGGCTGAGAAGCTCTGTTCTAAAAGGTTTTATAAAGAGTGAAAAGACGCTGAATCTAAGAAAAGATACTCTGATTCAAAAAATTAGGGACATTCAGAAGAATCAAATTAGATCACTAAAAGACAAGGCAAAAAAGTATTATTCTTGTTCATAAGAAAAATCAAAAGGACATTGAATTTATGAAACCACTGCAGTCAGGCACAAAGATGATTTGAGATCAGGAAAAACTGCAGAGATAAACAACATGATTTTAAAAATTTGAAATAAAATGAAAAGATTTTGAACTTCTGGAAATATGACAGACTAAGAGTGGTGAAAAAGTATTTCTTCCCATAACGAATGGATAGAAATCCTAGATAAATTGTAAGATTTTTTAATGCATAGAAATCCTTGAAGAAAAAAATAAACCCTATGGTTTTGAGGGAAGGGAGGGAAGCATATGAGCTGATGTTGCAATTGTCCAGGAGGCATTCAGTTTAATTTAAGAAAACGGGCTTCAGGAGCCCAGGGGTTTCACTGTCCACAGGAGTATGGGAATACACAAGCGAAGACAAAGCAAGGGGTAGAATTAGCAATGTATATAAAGCCAAGATCCTCAAAAAGCTGCTCAGACTCTGAAGGGGAACAGAAAAAAACCCAGGCATCACCATGTAGGTTCAGCAAGGAAGCTTCTACAACACAGACATGATGGATTCTGACAGAAGAATCAACCATTGCTAAGATGAGCTCAGAATCAAAAATCACAAACAAAATGAGGAACTGGGACCACAACGATGGAGACCCATCAGATATAACAAATAGAAGAAATAGGAAGTATCAGCTTGTTTTTTGAAAGAGATGATTAAATTAAATATATTATAAATGATTAAAGAAAATGGTAATGAAAGAAAAGACGAGGATAAAAAAAGATGAAGCAAATTTGAAAAAGATTCCTTTCTGGAATATAACTTTTAGAATTAAAAAATATAGATAGTGGATTATACAGTAGCCTCTTTATTAAAACATTAGCAAGCTGAATGCAACAATATAACATATACAGATGCATATATATATATATATATATAAATATATATATATAAATATATATATATATATATCTCAAGTTGGAGTTACGCCAGGAATGCCAACATGATTAAATGTTAGAAATATCTATGAATGAAATTCACCTCATTAACATGATAAAGAAGTAAATCCTATGAGCATCTCAAACGATGCTTCCAAAAAGCATTTGATAAAATTTAATAACCTTTCTTGATTTAAAAAAGTGGTCTTAGCAAAGTAGGGATGAGGGAAGAGAAGGAGAACTTCCTGGTACAGCATATGCAACATCTCACACTAAAAGGTCCATTGCACATCATACGGAATGATGTGAGTTTTGCAGCCTTCTCTTTAAAGTCAGGACAAAGGAAAAGGAATGCTGCTATCATTGCACTTACACAGCATTACATGCCTAGTCGATGAAGCATGCAAGGAAAAGCAAGAAGACGTATAAAGGATTAGAATGAAATAAACATTTCTGTTAGTCACATAGACAACGTTGAATATATAAGGCAATATAGAAAAAAAGTGTTACAACTGTTAAAAATATTTAGCATCATTGCCAGAGTAGTATGTTAAAATTAATATCACTTCTATAAAAATAGAAACTATAATAAAATTAAAAATATTCTTAAGAGCTACAAAAGGTATAGCTAAGAATAAATGCAGCAAAGGAAATGCCAAAAGGCAAGAAATTTATGAAGAAAATAAGAAAATAATAAAATTTTATTTAAAGGCATAAAAAGAATTCTAAAAACAGAGATAGCTATACCATGTCACTGCATAAAAGAACTCAATATTGTATATAAATACATTTTTCTAATAAAATCACAACAGAGCTTCCCATACCAATTAATAAACTAATGTTAAAATGCAAATGGAAGGGCTTCCCTGGTGGCACAGTGGTTAAGAATCCGCCTGCCAATGCAGGGGACATGGGTTCAAGCCCTGGTCCATGAAGATCTCACATGCCATGGAGCAACTAAGCCCATGCACCACAACTACTGAACCTGTGCTCTAGAGCCCGCAAGCCACAACTGCTGAAACCTGTGCACCTGGAGCCCATGCTCCACCACAAGAGATGCCACTGCAATGAGAAGCCCATGGACTGCAACAAAGAGTAGCCCCCGCTCACTGCAACTAGAGAAAGCCCGCACGCAGCAACAAAGACCCAACGCAGCCAAAAATAAATTAAATTAAAAATAAAAGAATACTGACCTTTAAAAAATATGCAAATGGAAGAGTAAAGAACCAAGATTAACCAAGATAATTTTGAAGAAAAAAGATGGGTTATTTGCTGTATAATTTATTTATTTGAATTATTATGAAGCCACAGGAACTAAAACAGTGTGGCTTTGGTACAGGTAACGATAAATTGACCTGCAGAACTGAGTAAAATGCTCCAAGAAAAATCTACCAGTATATGGTGGCATTATAAATTTAGAGAAGAGAAGACCTCTTTAATTACATTGCAGAAACTGGCCATCCAAACTGAAAAAAATGAATGAGTAGACTCCTTACCTCACACAATATATAAGCATAAGCTCCTTATGTATTAAAAATCTAGTTGTGAAAAGCAAAATTTTAAAATCTTCAAAAGAAAAATGTAGGAAAATGTCTTTATAATCAGTAGGAAAGATTTTCTTAAGCAAAAGATAAAAAGTGCAAAACAAGAAAGAAAAGATTGATGAACTTACTAAGTTAAATTAATAGCTTTTGCATGGAAAAAAAGAGTTTAAGCAAAAAGAAAAGAGAAGGTGCAGACATGCAGAAGTTATTTCTGATTCATATAATAGAGAGAAAGTCAAATCCAGAAGATGTAATGAATGCCTATAAATCAATTTTTTAAAAAAGACAAACCAATAAGAAAAGGGAAGAGACCATAATCGGAAAGTCATGAAATAGAAAGTAAGAATGGCCAAAAGGCATCTGAGTGATGATCAATTTCTCAAGAGGTTAGAGAAGTGTGAAATAAATTACAGTGAGATATTGTTTTACAACCATCAGATTTACACAAATTTTAAAAGTCTGATGATACCCAGTGTTAGGGTAGATGCTGTACTTTAAAATTGAACAAACAAAAAAATCTTTCTTTTCTAAGACATCTTTTCCTAGAATATTTACAAAAATATGATTACATAATTAGGCCTTGATGAAAACCTCAAAACGTTCCAAAGAGGAAAAGTCTCTTAACGTCTATTCTCCAACCAAAGTAGAGGAAAACCAGAGATTTGTTTCTAGAATGTGAACCCAAAAAACAGACACTTGGAAATGTGACCTAAATATGAAAGACAAAATGTAAAAAACTTTCAGGAGAATATGAAATATACAAAACCTCTACAAAGTAATTATTAGATTGAATAAGAAATAAAAACTGCAAATTCAGAAAATTTTGGAAATTATCATAATAAAAAGAACATAATAAACTTAAAAATATAACTAAAAATGTTAAGACTTCAAATGCCTCTGTTTCCTATGTTGTTCCATTAGTCTTTCTTTCTATATACATGCAAAAATTAAGTAAAAAGAATGAACTGTTTATACAAATACATATACACATACTTGCATGGCTACATATACATATAAACATATGTATCCATATACACCTATGTATACACATATTTGTATGCATGTATGTGTTTATATATACATATATATTCATTCATGAAATATAATCTCTGTTTTGTATAGATAAATAGCATAAAGAAACACTGAAAGATCCTAGTAAATAATAACAGTGGTACCTCTTGGTAGTAATATTATCAGGATCACATAATTTGTTTTTTATTATGTATTTCCCTAATTTCCAAAAACATATATATTAATTTTATAAATAGGAAAACCGAATAAATTCAATAATTAGAAAAAATCCTTGAAATTTTTTTAAAAGCAGCAAATGTCTAGGCTTTGGTTGTTTTTTGGGTTTTGTTTTACTTTTTTTCTGGTATTTGCCAATCAGATATTTTCTAATATTTCTTCAACTCTTGAAATTTTCTTCCATTATAATTCTGATTCTCATTTCCCTCATTCTGATCTCTTCTTCAGCAGTACTAGTTGTATGAATGTAGCAGTGCCTCCGCAGTCATGATATTTTCTCTGATCATGTGTATCACTTTGTCCTTGTCCCCACATTATAGAAGAGTTTTGCCAGGTTGTCCTCTACATCACTGACTCATTTCTCCACAAAATGGAATCAATTATTTTGTGTCTATAATGTATACTCAATCATTTTATTGCACATTTTTCTTTTCTTTTTTCCCCAGCTTTATTGAGTTATAATTGACATATAACATTGTGTAACATTTAGGTGTACAAGGTGTTGATTTGATACATTATTATTGCACCACAGTTTCGGTAACATCTTCATCATGTCACATAATCACCATTTCTTTCTTGTGGTGAGAACATTTTAAGATCTACTCTTTTAGCAACTTTCAAGTACGTTAGGGAATTATTTACTATAATATCCATGCTGTATGTTAGATCCCCAGAACTTATTGACCTTCTATCTGGGAGTTTGTACCCTTTGACCAACATCTCCCCATTTCCCTCACCCCCAGCCCCTGGAAACCACCATACTCGTCTCTGTTTCTGTGAGTTCAGCTTTTTTATTTTATTTATTTTACTTTATTTTTTAAAATCTTTCTTGGAGTATAATTGCTTTAAAGTGCTGTGTTAGTTTCTGCTGTATAACAAAGTGAATGAGCTATAGGTATACATATATCCCCATATCCCCTCTTTCTTGTGTCTCCCTCCCACTGTCCCTATACCACCCCTCTAGGTGGTCACAAAGCACTGAGCTGATCTCTCTGTGCTATGCAGCTGCTTCCCACTAGTTATCTATTTTACATTTGGTAGAGTATATATGTCAATTCTACTCTCTCAGTTTATTCCAGCTTACCCTTCCCACTACCCAAGTCCTCAAGACCATTCTCTATGTCTGCATCTTTATTCCTGTCCTGCCCCTAAGTTCTTCAGAAACTTTTTTTTTTATTCCATATATATGTGATAGCATACAGTACTTGTTTTTCTCTTTCTGACTTACTTCACTCTGTATGACAGACTCTAGGTCCAACCACCTCACTACAAATAACTCAATTTCATATTTTTATGGCTAATATTCCATTGAATATATGTGCCACATCTTCTTTATCCTTTCATCTGTCAATGGACACTTAGATTATTTCCATGTCCTGGCTATTGTAAATAGTGCTGCAATGGACATTGTGGTACATGACCTTTTTTGAATTATGGTTTTCTCAGGGTATATGCCCAGTAGTGGGATTGCTGGGTCATATGGTAGTTCTATTTTTAATTTTTTAAGGAACCTCCATACTGTTCTCCATAGTGGCTGTATCAATTTACATTCCCACCAACAGTGCAAGAGGGTTCCCTTTTCTCCACACCCACTCCAGCATTTATTGTTTGTAGATTTTTTGATGATGGCCTTTCTGACTGATGTGAGGAGATAACCTCATTGCAGTTTTGATTTGCAATTCTCTAATAATTAGTGATGTTGAGCATCCTTTCCTGTGTTTGTTGGCAATCTTTATATATGCTTTGGAGAAATGTCTATTTAGGTCTTCTGCCCATTTTTGGATTGAGTTGTTTGCTTTTCTGATATTGAGCTGTATGAGCTCCTTGTATATTTTGGAGATTAACCCTTTGTCAGTTGCTTCATTTGCAAATATGTTCTCCCATTCTGAGGTTGTCTTTTTGTCTTGTTTATGGTTTCCTTTGCTATTCAAAAGCTTTTAAGTTTAATGAGGTCCATTTGTTTAATTTTGCTTTTATTTCCATTTCTCTAGAAGGTGGGTCAAAAAGGATCTTGCTATGATTTATGTCATAGAGGGTTCTGCCTATGTTTTCCTCTAAGAGTTTTATAGTGTCTGGCCTTACATTTAGGTCTTTAATCCATTTTGAGTTTATTTTTGTGTATGGTGTTAGGAAGTGTGCTAATTTCATTCTTTTACATGTAGCTGTCCAGTTTTCCCAAAACAACTTATTGAAGAGGCTGCCCTTTCTCCATTGTATATTATTGCCTCCTTTATCAAAGATAAGGTGACCATAGGTGCATGGGTTTACCTGTGGGCTTTCTATCCTGTTCCATTGATCTGTATTTCTGTTTTTGTGCCAGTACCATATTGTCTTGATTACTGTAGCTTTGTAGTATAGTCTGAAATTAGGGAGCCTGATTCCTCCAGCTCCATTTTTCTTTGTCAAGATTGCTTTGGTTATTAGGGGTCTTTTTTGTTTCCATACAAATTGTGAAATTTTTTATTCTAGTTCTGTGAAAAATGTCACTGGTAGTTTGATAGTGATTGCATTGAATCTGTAGATTGCTTTGGGTAGTATACTCATTTTCACAATGTTGATTCTTCCAACCCAAGAACATGGTATATCTCTCCATCTGTTTGTATCATCTTTAATTTGTTTCATCAGTGTCTTATAGTTTGCTGCATACAGGTCTTTTGTCTCCTTAGGTAGGTTTATTCCTAGGTATTTTATTCATTTTGTTGCAGTGGTAAATGGGAGTGTTTCCTTAATTTCTCTTTCAGATTTTTCATCATTAGTGTATGGGAATGCAAGATATTTCTGTGCATTAATTTGTATCCTGCTATTTTACCAAATTCATTGATTAGCTCTAGTAGTTTTCTGGTAGCATCTTTAGGATTCTGTATGTATAGTACCATGTCATCTGCAAACAGTGACAGTTTTACTTCTTTTATGATTTGGATTCTTTTATTTCTTTTTCTCCTCTGATTGCTGTGGCTAAAACTTCCAAAACTATGTTGAATAATAGAAGTGAGAGTGGGCAGCCTTTTCTTGTTCCTGATCTCACTAGAAATGGTTTCAATTTTTCACCATTGAGAACAAAACCCGCAATTGGCTGTGGGTTTGTCATATATGGCCTTTATTATGTTGAGGTAAGTTCCCGCTATGACTACTTTCTGGAGGGTTTTTATCATACAGGGGTGTTGAACTTTGTTGAAAGCTTTTTCTGCATCTATTGAGATTATCATATGTATTTTATCCTTCAGTTTGTTAACATGGTGTATCACATTGATTGATTTGCGTATATTGAAGAATCCTTGCATTCCTGGGATAAACCCCACTTGATAATGGTGTATGATCTTTTTCATGTGCTGTTGAATTCTGTTTGCTAATATTTTTTTGAGGATTTTTGCATCTGTGTTCATCAGTGATATTGGCCTGTAGTTTTCTTTTTTTGTGACATATTTTTCTGCTTTTGGTATCAGGGTGATGTTGGCCTTGTACAATGATTTTGGGAATGTTCCTCCCTCTGCTATATTTTGGAAGAGTTTGAGAAGGATAGGTGTTAGCTCTTTTTTAAATGTTTGATAGAATTCGCCTGTGAGCCATCAGGTCCTGGGCTTTTTTTTTTTTTTAATTATTATTTATTTATTTATTTATTTTTGGCTGTGTTGGGTCTTCGTTTCTGTGCGAGGGCTTTCTCCAGTTGCAGCAAGCAGGGACCACTCTTCATCGTGGTGCGTGGGCCTCTCACTATCGTGGCCTCTCTTGTTGCAGAGCACAGGCTCCAGACGCACAGGCTCAGTAGTTGTAGCTCATGGGCCTAGTTGCTCTGCAGCATGTGGGATCTTCCCAGACCAAGGCTTGAACCTGTGTCCCCTGCATTGTCAGGCAGATTCTCAACCACTGCGCCACCAGGGAAGCCCTGGGCTTTGTTTGTTGGAAGATTTTTAATCACAGTTTCAATTTCAGTGCTTGTGATTGGTCTGTTCATAATTTCTATTTCTTCCTGGTTCAGTCTCAGAAGGTTGTGCTTTTCTAAGAATTTCTCCATTTCTTCCAGGTTGTCCATTTTATTGCCATACAGTTGCCTGTAGTAATCTCTCATGATCCTTTGTATTTCTGCAGTGTCAGTTGTTACTTCTCCTTTTTCATTCTAATTCTACTGATTTGAGTCTTCTGCCTTTTTCTCTTATTGAGTCTGGCTAATGGTTTATCAATTTTGTTTATCTTCCCAAAGAACCAGCTATTAGTTTTATTGATCTTTGTTATTGTTTTCTTCATTTCTGTTTCAGTTATTTCTGATCTGATCTTTATGATTACTATTCTTCTGCTAACTTTGGGGGTTTTTTGTTCTTATTTTTCTAATTGCTTTAGGTGTGAGATTAGGTTCTTTATTTGAGATTTTCCTTGTTTCTTGAGGTAGGATTGTAATGCTATAAACTTCCCTCTTAGAACTGCTTTTGCTGCATCCCATAGGTTTTGGGTCGTCATGTTTTTATTGTCATTTGTTTCTAGGTATTTTTTGATTTCCTCTCTGATTTCTTCATGATCTCTTGGTTATTTAGTAGCGTATTGTTTAGCCTACATGTGTTTGTACTTTTTACAATTTTTTTTTTCTGTAATTGATATCTAGTCTCATAGCTTTGTGGTCGGAAAAGATACTTGATACGATTTCAATTTTCTTAAATTTACCAAGGCTTGATTTGTGACCCAAGGTATGATCTATCCTGGAGAATGTTCCATGAGCACTTGAGAGGGAGGTGTATTCTGTTGTTTTTGGGTGGAATGTCCTATAAATATCAATTAAGTCTATCTTGTCTAATGTATCATTTAAAGCTTGTGTTTCCTTACTTATTTCCATTTTGGATGATCTCTCCATTGGTGAAAGTGGGGTGTTAAAGTCCCATACTATGATTGTGTTACTGTTGATTTCCCCTTTTATGGCTGTTAACATTTGCCTTATGTATTGAAGTGCTCTTATGTTGGGTGCGTAAATATTTACAATTGTTATATCTTCTTCTTGGATTGATACCTTGATCATTACGTAGTGTCCTTCTTTGTCTCTTGTAATTGTCTTTATTTTAAAGCCTATTTTGTCTGATATGAGAATTGCTACTCCAGCTTTCTTTTGATTTCCATTTGCATGGAATATCTTTTTCCATCCCCTCACTTTCAGTCTGTATGTGTCCCTAGGTCTGAAGTGCGTCTCTTGTAGCAGCATATATATGGGTCTTGTTTTTGTATCCATTCAGCCAGTCTATGTCTTTTGGTTGGAGCATTTAATCCATTTACATTTAAGGTAATTATTGATATGTATGTTCCTACTACCATTTTCTTAATTGTTATGGGTTTGTTATTGTAGGTCTTTTCCTTCTCTTGTGTTTCCTCCCTGGAGAAGTTCCTTTAGCATTTGTTGTAAAGCTGGTTTGGTGGTGCTGAATTCTCGTAGCTTTTGCTTGTCTGTAAAGCTTTTAATTTCTCCATCAAACCTGAATGAGTTCCTTGCTGGGTAATCTTGGTTGTACATTTTTCCATTTTATCACTTTAAGTATGTCCTGCCACTCCCTTCTGGCTTGCAGAGTTTCTGCTGAAAGATCAGCTGTTAGCCTTATGGGGATTCCCTTGTATGTTGTTCATTGCTTTTCCCTTGCTGTTTTTAATATTTTTTCTTTGTATTTAATTTTTGATAATTTGATTAATATGTGTCTTGGCATGTTTCTCTTTGGATTTATCCTGTATGGGACTCTCTGCACTTTCTGGATTTGATTGACTATTTCCTTTCCCACATTAGGGAAGTTTTCAACTATAATCTCTTCAAATATTTTCTCAGTCCCTTTCTTTTTCTCTTCTTCTTCTGGGACCCCTATAATTCGAATGTTGGTGCATTTTTAATGTTGTCCCAGAGGTCACTGAGACTCTCCTCAATTCTTTTCATTCTTTGTTCTTTATTTTGCTCTGTAGTAGTTATTTCCACTATTTTGTCTTCCAAGTTACTTATCTATTCTTCTCCCTCAGTTATTCTGCTACTGATTCCTTCTAGAGAATTTTTAATTTCACTTACTGTGTTGTTCATCATTGTTTGTTTGCTCTTTAGCTCTTCTAGGTCCTTGTTAAATGTTTCTTGTATTTTCTACATTCTATTTCCATGATTTTGGATCATCTTTACTATCATTACTCTGAATTGTTTTTCAGGTAGACTGCCTATTTCCTCTTCATTTGTTTGGTCTGGTGGGTTTTTACCTTGCTCCTTCATCTGCTGCATATTTCCCTGTCTTCTCATTTTGTTTAACTTACTGTGTTTGGGGTCTCCTTTTCACAGGCTGCAGGTTCATAGTTCCCATTGTTTTTGGTGTCTGCCCCCAGTGGGTGAGGTTGGTTCAGTGGGTTGTGTAGGCTTCCTGGTGGTGGGGACTTGGGCCTGTGTTCTGGTGGGTGGGGCTGGATCTTGTCTTTCTGGTGTGCAGGGCTGCATCCAGTGGTGTGTTTTGGGGTGTCTGTGACCTTATTATGATTTTAGACTGCCCCTCTACTAATGGGTGGGGTTGTGTTCCTGTCTTGCTAGTTGTTTGGCATGGGGCGTCCAGCACTGGAGCTTACTGTTGGGTGGAGCTGGTCTTAGCGTTAAGACGGAGGTCTCTGGGAGAGCTCTCACTGTTTGATATTATGTGGGGCCAGGAGGTCTCTGGTGGTCCAATGTCCTGAACTCGGCTCTCCCACCTCAGAGGCTCAGGCCTGACACCAGGCCGGAGCACCAAGACCCTGTCAGCCACATGGCTCAGAAGAAAAGGGAGGGAAAAAAAGAAAGAAAGAAAGGGAAATAAATAATAATTTTTAAAATTATTAAAATTAAAATATAAGAATAATTTTAAAAAAACAAGAGAGCAAACTAATAAACAAATCCACCAATGATAACAAGTGCTAAACACTAAACTAAGATAAACATAAAAATAAGAAACAAATCAGTTGCAGACAGCAAACCTCAAGTCTACAGTTGCTCCCAAAGTCCACTGCCTTAATTTTGGGATGATTCATTGTCTATTCAGGTATTCCACAGATGCAGGGTACATCACGTTGATTGTGGGGATTTAATTTGCTGCTCCTGAGGCTGCTGGGAGAGATTTCCCTTTCTCTTCTTTGTTCGCACAGCTCCTGGGGCTCAGCTTTGGTTTTGGCCCCACCTCTGCATTTAGGTTGCCCTCACGCATCTGTTCCCACCCAGAAAGGACAGGGTTAAAGCAGCGGCTGATTACGGGGCTTTTGCTCACAAAGGCCAGGGAGAGGGAGGGGTTACGGTAATTATAATTGGAATGCGGGGGGAGCCTGTGGCGGCAGAGGCCAGCATGACGTTGCAACAGCCTGAGACGCACCATGTGTTCTCCCAGGGAACTTGTCCCTGGACCACAGGACCCTGGCCGTGGTGGGCTGCACAGGCTCCCGGAGGGGTGTGGATAGTGACCTGTGCTCGCACACAGGCTTCTTGGTGGAGCAGCAGCAGCCTTAGTGTTTCATGCCCGTCTCTGGGATCCGCGCTGATAACCTCGGCTCGAGCCCGTCTCTGGAGCTCACTTAGTTGGTGCTCTGAATCCCCTCTCCTCGCACACACAAAACAATGGTCTCTTGCCTCTTCAGCAGGTCCAGACTTTTTCCCGGACTCCCTCCCGGCTAGCCGTGGCACACTAGCCCCTTCAGGCTGTGTTCACGCCGCCAACCCCAGTCCTCTCCCTGCGATCCGACAGAAGCCCGAGCCTCAGCTCCCAGCCCCGCTCGCCCCGGCGGGGGAGCAGACTAGTCTCTCGGGCTGGTGAGTGCTGCTCGGCACCGATCCTCCGTGCGGGAATCTCTCCGCTTTGCCCTCCGCACCCCTGTGTCTGCGCTCTCCTCCGTGGCTCCGAAGCTTCCCCCCTCTGCCACCCGCAGTCTCCTCCCGCGAAGGGCCTTCCTAGTGTGTGGAAACCTTTCCTGCTTCACAGCTCCCTCCCACTGGTGCAGGTCCCATCCCTATTCTTTGTCTCTGTTTTTTCTTTTTTCTTTTGCCCTACCCAGGTACGTGGGGAGTTTCTTGTCTTTTGAGAGGTCTGAGGTCTTCTGCCAGTGTTCAGTAGGTGTTCTGTAGGAGTTGTTCCACATGTAGATGTATTTCTGATGTATTTGTGGGGAGGAAGGTGATCTCCACGTCTTATTCCTCCACCGTCTTGAAGGTCCCTCCCCACCCGAGTTCAGCTTTTTTAGATTCCATGTATAAGTGATATTATACAGTACTTGTCTTTCTCTGACTTATTTCTGTTTCAATTCCATACCATTTTCCCTTATCTTTTCTATTCCCTTTCAATCTCCAGTGCTTTTTCCCAGGTGTCCCTCTGTCTAGAATGCTCTTTTGCCCTTTAGTGTGACTTCCTCTGTGAGGCCTTACTTCACTCTCATGGGCTTAGTGAGTTGGGATCCCTTCTCAGATTCTACTGTAACATGTGCCATCACTGCAGTGATCACAGGTTTTACAGCCATCTCTTCATACAGCTGCTTTCTCCAGTCAGTGCTAAGTCCCTCAAGAACAAGGTTTATATCATAGCCTTTTTTATCACTGGCACAGAGTACAGTTTCACCTACACATGATATTGTCAGACGTTTAAATTTTGCAAGTCTGATGGCCATTAAATGATGTCTCATTGAAGTTCAAATTCTTCTAATTACTAGACATATTGTACATGTTTTGGGCCATTCTTGTTATCTCTTCTGTGAATTTCTGATTATAGTCTTGTCCTTTTTCCTATTGCTTTGTCTTATTGATTTACAGGAATTCATTATATCATTATATATTCTGATTTCATTATATATGAAATCCTTCATATGTTATACATACATTTAAATATAAAATACCTTCTCCATCCCTGAGGCTTCTTTTCTTTCTGCTTATGTGACTTTTGTTACACAAAGCTCTTATTTCATCTTACTCAATTTATCAATCTTTCCTATTTTTATGAAAACTTTTACTACTGCTAAATCAGACATATTCTTCTATATTTTCTCTTGAAGATTTAGAATTTTTACTCTTTATATTTAGGTCACATTTCAAAGAGGTCACTCCAGTAATTGTTTCTGAATTAATAAAACAAAGTAAGTTCAGCTCTGTACTTGAAACACCTGATCCTTGGGAAGTTGGGGGAAAGCGCTAGGATCTGGCTTTGTCTCTGTGTAAGACAGCTTTTTCTAGGTTCTGCTATGTAATAAGCAAGCTCCAGGTCCTAGCTTAGAAAACAAATATTTGTCACTCATATTACACATTAGCTGTGGCTCAGCTGTGGCTCTGAGACTCTGTTCCAAACTGTGGGTAAGTTTCAGGTCTGATTATTATGGAATCAAGCTGAAGGAGCAATCTCTATTTGGTTGCTGCATGCTGGTCTCATGGTGGAGGGACAGAATAAGGACAGTGGAAACTTTCAATGGCTCTAAAAGCTTCTGCTCAGACATAGCAAACAGGTCATTGGGCAAAGTAAGTCACATCATAGACCCAAAGTTAATGGGATAGAGAGAATATTTTGTCCACAAGGAAGGATGACAAGGTAAGAACGGCATGAAAAATTACCATAGCATCTCCTCTCAAACCTACATGACCACTGGTCTGTTAGTGGTATAGAAGGCTGGTTGTGTATTTGTTAAAGATCATTCAAAAATAGAACTTAATATCCACTGTAGGTTCCCTGGAAGTGTTGATGTAGTACAACAGGCAAATTTTTGTTGGCATCCTCACGTTAGCCTACCAGCTGTGGCTCTTCCACATGTTCACTGCTGGTGCAAAGGAAGGTGAGATCTCCTCACCCCATGCCTTGAACCAGTTCTACATTCCAGTATGGCCAAGGCTCAACCATCACATGCTGGTACCCTGAGCCCCACCCTGGCCAGGCTAGAATTGGCCCCAGAGCAGCAGACTGAGTGAAGGGGATAATCAGAAACGGAGAAAAAAGAAAGAAAACCACAGGTCCCATTGGCAAGGGGAATGCTGCTTGGCCTCCACAGTGTGAAACAGTTGTTCTGTAGTTTGGCTTGGCTGATCTTGGCTTCACCTGCATCCATCACCTCCACCTGGCCAGCCTGTCTGTAACAACAGGTAATGTGGATAGGCATGCCTGAGCAGTCATATGCCAGTGTTCCCAATTCAGCTTCTCAAGACCTAACCTAAATAGCAACACCTCCCTCAAAGCAGCACAGTTGGCTGTGCATGACCACACTCTGTCCTCGATCATTTGAATGGAATCTGAGCTCGCCCTGGAATGCATGGGATGTGCAGAAGGAGCCCAGCAACATGGTTCCTACAACTATATGTCCCAGCCACAGCAGAAAGGCATGTGGGATAGAAATATGCACTGCGGGGTGTGGGGAGCGCACAGGGATCTGCATTTGTCTGCTCATTCTCTGCACTAAACAGCTCAGAGGATTCAGCCTAAAGAACCCTTATGACATGCTGTAAGCATCATGGCCCATTGATCAAGCAGTGCTTCTCTAAGTGTAGTCCCTGGTGATCCCCGGATCCACTGACTGGGAACTTGTTAGAAATGCAAATTCTCAGGTTCTACCCCCATCCTTGCTATGTCAGAAACACTTAAGATGGCTCCAATCCATCTGCATTTTAACAAGCCTTCCAAGTGATTCTAATGCACACTAAAGTTTGAGAACTTCTCTATCAAAAGGTAAACTTGTCCTTGGGTTCACTCCAGCCTTAATCCTAATTTTAGAGAACATTTGTGCCCTAGAGGAAAGGCACTTTGATTATAATCCCCAACAAAGACCTAAATCAAAGTTTCCCATTGGCAATCATCACCATTAGGTACAATTCTATCAATATAATCAACACAAGGCAACAGACATACTTCACAATGAGCAGAGGAGGTAGCATAGCAAAGCAGATACAAGCATGGGATATGGGGGTAAGATTTCTTGCCTTTGAATCCCAGCATCACTACTCTTGTATGTGACCTTGAGCAAGTTACTTAAAACTTTTAATGCAGTTTCTCCATCTGTGTAATGGGTATAGTAATAATATCTTCTTCTTATTGGTGTCAGGCAGCAGTTCTCAAAGTGTGACCCTCAGACTGGCATCATCAGCATCACCTAGAAGTGTGTTAGCAATGCAGATTCCCAGGCTCCACCCCGACCCACTGCTTAACAAATCACCCCAACACTTAGCAGCTAAAAACATCAAGCATTTATAGCTCACTTTCTGTGTGTCAGAAACCTAGCCACGTTTGCCATATGGACCTCATCCCAGGGCTGCCTCATGGCAGCTTCCTCTCCCAGCGCGAGTGATGTAAGAGAGAGCAAGAGAGAGTGATAGAAACCACAACATTTTTTATAACTTTATTGCAGAAGTGGCATCCCATCTCTTTTACCATATTCTATTCTTTAAAAGCAAGTCAATAAGATCAGTTCACACTCAAGGGGAGGGGATTACACAAGAGCACGAATACCAGGAAGGAAGATAATTGTGATGTCTGCTGCCACGGTTACTGAATCAGAAACCCTGGATGTGAGGACCAGACCCCTGTGTTTTAACAAGCCCTCCAGATGATTCAGATACACATTTTTTTTTTTTTAAAGTCAATGGGATGATGGAGACAAAGGACCTCACACAATGTGTGCCACATGAATATTCAAGACAGGTTATCTATTTAGGTTATTGTCATGATTCCTAAACTTTCTGCCTGCATCCAAATATCAGGTGTCATAGAGACGAGGGGTTCTCAAACTTACCTGAACCTTAGAATCACTGGTGGAGCTTTTAAATCATGATGCAAAATCTTCAACCTAGACAATTAAATCAGAATCTCTAGGGATGGACCCAGGCATCAATATTCTTTAAATCTCTCTTAGAATATTACCAATATGCATTTAAGATAAAGAACCACTAGATAGACTCAGAAAACATGAAAGTAATGGCTTTCTTCTCTATTAACCTACCTTCTTGGAGCTAGAATACTGGCAAAAGAATCACTGATGTGTGGTTAAAAATCAAAACAAAATAATCAAACATACAAACAAGTAAATAAACAATGAGGCTCTGAGGTGCATATCTTGTAAGTTACTTAGCATCCTTCCTGCCCCCTTGTCCTATAGCCCCTTCTCATTTTAATCTTGCCTCTGGAGAGGCACTTTGCCATCCTGCCAATTGAGAAAGTAGAGGTAGGAATGTACGTGTACTGGCACCATGACACGTGGCTGAGATGCTGGGCTGGTGTCCCTTACAAATCAGAATGTTGGAAAGGACACATGTGTTCCCTCTGGCCTTGAAGGAAAACATGCAGTCACTTAGCTCCACCTGAGACAGCTGGAAATCAAGCTGCAGGCCAGGAGGGGCCAGGGCCGCCAGCCAACACAGAATCTGGAGGGATAGGACATCTCTTGCCATGAGGTCTCTAGAGAACTGAGCTCAGCCAGTTTGCCCTTCTCCTCATCTGGCAGAGCCCTGAGCCTGCCCATTCCTGGCCCCAAATCTCCCCTGACACAGGGCAAACTTTTGTAAGGGCAGCTGCTCCACTCCACCAGCAGAGCCTGGAAGAGATCAGCTGAAATACCAGCTCTCTCCCAGCTCCCTCCTCCAGCTCTCCCTCAAGGGATTGAACTTTGGGAATCCACGCTCTGGTGGCTCTGGTTAATATCATCATCCAGCTGTGCTGACCAGGGTATTGTCAGATGCTCAGATGCCGCTCCAGAATATTCTTCTTGGAAGCTCCCATCAGAAGGCTAATTTGATCAAAACGCTACCTTTCTCAGGACTGTTTAAATAGAAGCAAAGAAGACAGAAGAGGGGAAAATTTTGTTTAATTAAAAAATAATAATATTAAATCTCCACTCCCACAGTTCTCATTAACCAGCTCAATCTTTCATGACTCAAGAACGAAAAACAGTGCTGACAGCTGTGGGGCAGCGGGAGCAAAACAGCCTTGGGGGTGGGGAGAGGACAGTGGCAGGACCACAGACATCGTGAAGCCGAGCAAAAGCTACAGCTACAGAGCGCTGGTGCCCTTTCCTGCTCTGACACTATGTCACCTTGGCAGGTCCCTTTGTGCTTCTGTTCTTCAATATTTAAAAATGGAATTACTATAATTCTAAGGGTTGTTTGAAGATTAAATAAGATGATGTATGTAAAAGGACTTAGCAGTGTTTGGCACAAAGTGAGTTTCTTTTCTAGGATAAGAAAGGGAGAAAAGGGCTTCCCTGGTGGTGCAGTGGTTGAGAATCTGCCTGCCAATGCAGGGGACACGGGTTCGAGCCCTGGTCTGGGAAGATCCCACATGCTGCGGAGCGACTAGGCCCATGCACCGCAACTACTGAGCCTGTGCTCTAGAGCCCGTGAGCCACAACTACTGAGCCCACATGCTGCAACTACTGAAGCCCACGCGCCTAGAGCCCGTGCTCTGCAGCAAGAGAAGCCACGGCAATGAGAAGCCCGCACACTGCAATGAAGAGGAGCCCCCGCTCGTCGCAACTAGAGAAAGCCTGCGCGCAGCAACACAGACCCAACACAGCCAAAATAAATAAATAAATTTGAAAAAAAGAAAAAAAGGGAGAAAAGGAGCAAGAGAAGAAAGGGGAGAAAGGGGAGGGGGAGGGGAGGAAGAAGAGGGGGAAGGGGAGGAGGAAGAGAGGGGGAGGAGAGGAGGGGGAGGGGGAGGGGGAGGGGGAAGAGGGGGAGGGCGAAGAGGAGGAGGAAGAGAAGAAGAGGAAGAAGGCAAGCAGGCAACAGTAAGAAGGTTGTCCCTGGCTGGAGTGGAGACCCCACAAGCATCAAGAAGCAACCCACCCTGCACTCAGGTTGGAACACAGCACATGAGCCATTTCTGCCCTCACCCATCTCCAAAGCAGACAACCCTAAACGATCCCGTTCAGGTAGCCACTACTAATCAATCAGAGTGAATGTGGGAGAAGAGGTTGACATACAATTCTCGGGCTAGACTCGTAATTTAGTGAAGGAAACCTCCACAATTCATAGAATATTTATTTATCATCCAAATTTCTCTCAAAACTTGCTTTATAACTTTTATGTCCCTGTCTTTACCTTAATGATGTCAGAGATACATGGCAAGCACGCACAGCGTCCTGACAGAAAAAGTAACACTCCAGGTAAGGAGTCGGCTCGACCTTACAGCCCCTGGTGTGGTGACTTCGTCCCTTCTTGGGCCCACTGCTTGGGCATCCTGAAGGCCGTGTCTCTCCTGATGGTCTCTCAGCCTCGGTCAAGGAAACAGAAATCCTAGCCACTAGACCACCAGGGGCCAGAGGCTAAAAGCATAGTTCCCCTGGCTCTTACCCCCCATTGAAAGCAAGAATGTTTCAAGGAAGCAAAAACTGTAAAAACAGGCACAAAATTTATTATTAGAGACACAGCACAACATGTGGGAGAGCACACAGAGAAGCAGTTTGTTTATTTAAGACAGAAACAAGGCAGAAATACACACCCAGACCGAAAGGGTATGGGCGTCCTCTCTAATGAGGAGTGTAGTAAAGAAGTGATTTAAATCACTTATATAGGACAGTGCTCCCAGGTCTTTGTTTGCCTTTGGCCAATTATCCTGTTTCTTTTTTCACACCTGACCTGTCCTAGGACGCTCCCCAACATGCGTGCACAACTTTCCATAAGATGGATCCCACCACAGAGACCTGTGGGTGCAGGTCCACACTTATGATGGGGTGGCGTCCCCTCCCTTTTTGACCCCCAAGGAGCCTTCCTGTGCATGTGCAGACAGGGAAGTTTTCCTTGACTTCAGGAGCGGTCATCTTATCTCTTTACTTCAGCAGAGCTCAGCTTCTGCCACTAGCTTTGTCCTTGGAGTGTCTGGGTGAGAACAAAACTTTCATTTTACTCCGCTTACAAACACCAGCCGTCCGGCCCAGGGGCCCATCTATCTCCTACCTCAGTGCCAGGTCAGGCCCATGGTTATTTTTATGAAAATAATATTAACAATAGACTCCCAGCCCAGGTCCAATACTTTTCATGCATTCCGTCTCTGAAAAGTTCTCCTTCCTTGAACGCTGTAACTGAAGGACTGAGGTTGATGGTTCCAAGACAACCTTCAAACCCCAGGACCCCAAAAGAAAAGACCCTTCCAGCTTGACATCTATACCAGTTTCCTACATCAAATACACATCAGCACACGTGCCCTTTACAATTAAAAATAAAATTGGGCTGGATATGCAGACGTTTGCAAATGATTCCTTATTTATTACAACCTCTTGTTTAGAAAGAAAAAAAAGAAAAGTAAGAAAAATCTTCCATGACAAATGTTTGCCTCCCTGGCCAGAGGTGAGTGTTCAAGGAAAGTTCGGGAAAGTTCCCTGCCCATTGCCTGCAAGAATCAGAATCAAGGCCTTGGCAGCCTATGGGGCCCTGCTTGCCCACTCACAATGAACTTTAGGAAAGGACACCATGGCCTACTTTTGAGGGATCCTGCTGCCAAATTCAGAAGAGGGAGGGAAAAAAGATGGGGGGGGAAAGAGCTTTGATTCTGGAAATTATGACTTGCTGACATCCTTCTTCTCTCCCCTTATAATCTGCCTAACTGTAGACACGGCTTTAATTATAGATGGGCAGATGGGGCCAGGCCAAGAACAGGGCTGCAGCTGGAATTTGCGGCTGTGGAATGGCAGGGCTCAGAGCCCTCGGCTCCTCCTGTGTTTTCCCTGCTCTCCTGGCCCCTCTTCCAGGGCTAGCTGTACCCTCTTTGAGTGTTTTTCAAAAGCTAAATGAACCACAGGATTCCACGTCCTGACCAAATCCTCCCTCAACCGAAAGAAAGAAAGAAAGAGTCAAGGATCAGAGGCTCTGAGAACACGATTGGTTCTGTCTTCTTGGAAGATTAGCTGCAATAAAGCCACTTTGTTCTCTTGTGAACCACAGGGAAGCCCACTTCTCATCGATTATCCTAAATCAAAATATAAAGTGTTGGGAATTCCCTGGTGGTCCAGTGGTTAGGACTTCTTGTTTTCACTGCCAAGGGCCCAGGTTCAATCCCTGGTTGGGGAGTTAAGATCCCGCCAGCCTCGTGGCACAGCCAAAAAGAAAAAAAAAAATGACACAAATATAAAGTGTTACAAGAAGAAGAGGTTATGAAGTCATTATTGAACATCTCAGCCGTGCCAGGCACGGCAGTCCCCTTCTCGTGTGTTGTTTTCTCACTGAATTCGAATAGTGATCATGTGAGAGAGGGTTGGTGACCCCCATTTTAAAGATAGGGAAACTGAGAGGCAGTAAGACTAGGTCTGCACAATAGTGAAGCAAAAGAACCAGGCTTAGAAACTGGGACTCATCTGTCTTCTTGTCTCCTGTTTCAGTCCCATTTCCTTCCCCATTTAATCTTTTGAAATCACTTCTCTGCTTAAAATCTAGAATAGTTTCTCTTGCCCACAGAATAAAGTTCAAAGTAGTGCTGCACATCTGGAAGGGCTGGGGTACCGAGCAGGCGGTGATGGCAGGGGACAAGGCATGTGTGCCATATGAAATGGTCTGTGAGCTACTTGTACACGTGTGGGAACCCGAGGAGGGGACTCCAGTGTCCACCACCGAGTTGTTATTTGTCAATCATGAATGAACTAATGAGGGAAGGAAGGAAGAGATGGATGAACAAATTACTGAATATGTAGGATCCTTCCAATCCCTGAGGCTTCATTTCCAATGTGTCCCCATTGCATGGAACCAACATACCTTCTGGATTAGTTGGATAAAGACTCTAAAGAATGAGGAGGTCAGGAAAGTATTCTCCTCAACACACACACAAACACACACACACACACACACACACACACGGTAAAATAATAGTAAATCATGTGGGTTTTGATGCTGTAGAAAGAGTTCTCAATAGTCTTGTCTTGGGTACCTTTCTATTTAGGACCATGAAAAAGTAAGTTGACCATACTTGGAAGATTTTTTTATTAAGACCTTTTTAGAGCAGTTTTGCATTCACAGCGAAATTGAGGGGAGGGTAGAGATTTTTCCTATATAACCCCTGTCCCCAGACATGCATAGCCTCCGCCATTACCAACATCCTTCAACAGAATGGTGCATTTGTTACAACTGATGAACCCACATTGACCCATCAGAATCACCCAAAGTCAGTAGTTTACATCATGGTTCATTCTTGGTGTTCTATATGCTGTGGGTTTGGCCAAATGTATAATTACATGTATCCATCATTGCATACATCATACAGAGTATTTTCACTGCCCTAAAAATCTTCTGTGCTTCACCTACTCATCCCTCCCCAAACCCCTGATAACCACTGATCTTTTTACTGTCTCCATAGTTTTACCTTTTTCAGAATGTCATATAGTGGGAATTTACAGTATGTAGCCCTTTCAAATTCCCTTCTTTCACTTAGTGATAGTCACTTAAGGTCCCTCCCTGTCTTTTCACAACTTGAGAGGTCACTTCTCCTTAACACTGAATAATATCCCATTGTCTGGTTGTACCACAGTGTCTATCCACTCATCTACTGAAGGACATCTTGGTTGCTTCCAAGTCTTGGCAATTATGAATAAGGCTGCTATAAACACTCATGAACAGGTTTTTGTGTGGACATAAGTTTTCAACTCTTTGGGTAAATACCAAGGAGAACGATCACTGGACCGTATGATAAAAGTATTTCAGTTTCAACTCTTTGGGTAAATACCAAGAAGAACGATCACTGCACAGTATGATAAAAGTATTTTAGTTTTGTAAGAAACAGCCAAACTGTCTTCCAAAGTGGCTGTACCATGAAAATCTTTTTTTTTTTTCTATCAGAAACCATCTCCCACTGCATCTGTTCAGCCCCCAGGTGATATCATATTGCTCCAAAAAGCCAAGAGCAATACCAA
Source organism: Balaenoptera physalus (assembly GCF_965194825.1). Lineage (NCBI taxonomy): Eukaryota > Metazoa > Chordata > Mammalia > Artiodactyla > Balaenopteridae > Balaenoptera > Balaenoptera physalus. The sequence continues at coordinate 20,550,011 of NC_138898.1, forward strand.
TTGCTACATTTACCCTTGTCAGGTACTTCCTATGTTCTATCCCCTTCCATTTTCCTAACACCCCTTTGAGAGAAGTTTTATCACTTTCCTAGTTCTTACAGATAAGAGAATTGAAAATAACAGAGAAAGTAACTTGATTAAGGCCACATAGTCAGTGGACAACCCAACTAGGATTTGAACCCTTCAGTCTAACTCCAGCACCTAGCTCTACCCACGGGTGACAAGAGCACTGTAGAAGTTAATTACTGGTGATTGACAATAAATGTTTCTCAGCCAAACTGACACCAGTAGATGAGACCAGAGGATTAGGGGAAAAGATGCTTAGTAATTTCTGAGTTCAGTAATTACTTTTCTGTAACTGAAATCACATCTTCTCTGGGCAGTGTTCAGTGGAACAGTGAGTAAAACAAAATGTGATTCTTTAAGAATAGCCCCTTTCTTGGGAGGGAGGAGAGATAAATTAGGAGTGTGGGATTAACAGATACACACTACTGTATATAAAATAAACAATAAGGACCTACTGTATAGCACAGGGAACTATACTCAATATCTTGTAATAATTTAGAATGGAAAAGAATCTGAAAAAGAAAATATCTATATCTCTCTATATCTATATCTGAATCCCTTTGCTGTACACCTGAAACTAACACAACATTGTAAATCAACTATACTTCAAAATATATATATATAATAAAATTTAAATTTAAAAAAGTAAAATTGTTTCAAAAATACTAAAAAGAATAAAGTAAGCACCTAAATAAAAGGCATAACACAAACATTTCAGAAATCAGTTTTCAATCTTAGTTTTTGCTACAGGTTTCCTGAGGATTGTATAGCAATCATCACAGTGGTCATGAAGATCTAGGCTGTGGTAGGGTCTATGTGGTTGTACTTCTTACTGGTTGTTTAATATAATTACAGTATTTTATTTTATGTATGTTGAGAAATTTATATACTAAATAAAACAAGTGTCTTGTAATGTTCAAAAAAAAAAAAAAAAAAAGAATGGTCTTTTTCTTGCCAAGCCGATAGGAAGAGAAAGTATGAAGACAGGCCACAAGTCAGGATGTGCTAAGGCCAGGGCATGAAAACACATGGGGATATTCAGTAAATATTTGTTAAGCGAATGAAGGAATGTCTCTGGAATGAAGACCCATTCGCGAACAGGTCTCTCTGGGAAGCCTAAGTATATTTGAATCACCTTTTTAACTAAGATAGCCTCCCCGAAGTATTCTGAGAACCAGCAAATGCATCCTCAACCCTTGCTATTGTCCGGCTTTATGTTAAATATTGTGAGAAAGAAACACACACACACACACACACACACAGAAGAGCCATCTTCCTGCAATCAAAGAGTTGTATTTTTTAAATGTGTATTTAAGCAACTTATTGACATTATAAAACTGGAAGATTTAAGATCATTACTTACACAAGAATAAATAGACAGTAATCTGTCACTTCTCCAGAGGAATATCAGCTAGTGAACTCACTCCTGAAGAATCTCACAGACAGGGAAAAGTAGGTCTGGGGACAATGCACCTTTCAGTGCCATGGCTCAGAAGACCTGCAGGAAGATGAGAGATAGCAGGTAACAGGGCCTTCATACTATGAGGGTCCCAAAGAGAAGGGCAAGACTTACCTCTATGGCCCAAGTAAGAAAGAATTCCTAAGAAGGGAATTTTAGGACTATCTAAGAAAGGGGACTGGGGACTAAAGCCAGGAACAATGGGTACAAATCAGAAAAATTCCCCAAATCTTTGCTATTTCCCTACTTTAACTTCTGCCTTACTTCCAGAGTAGAAAGCACTAAAAACCTTATACAACATTTGCCAAAAATGTGTTCTATGAAATACAAGTTCTATAGAGTGCTCATTAATTTCATTATTTATTCATCATTCAATACATGTTTTTATTGAGCAGCTACTATGAGTCTTCACTACATTAGGCATTGTGCTAGGAGTGACCAAAACCATTAGGTCTCCACCCTCCTATAGCATATGTTCTAATGAGGACCCAGGCAATAATAAACACATAAACATGTAGAATCATGGCAAGTGTGCTGTATGTTTTGGTGAAAAATGAAACAGCATGGAAAGGGACAGATGACAGAGTCCTCTTTAAACAAAGAGGTCAGAAAAGTCTTTTTTTTTTAGAAGATAACATTAAGCAGAGACCTGAATTAAGTGAAGGATAGAACCAAGGAAATTTCTGGGGAAAATGTGTTTAAGTAGGGGGCATAGTAATTGAAAAGACCCTAAGGTGAGAACACGCTTAGCCTGTTTGGAGCAACAGAATTTAATGAGTGAGGGGAGAAACAGTATGGAATGAGGTAGTAGATGTGGGTAAGGGAGGGGAAAGATTCAGAAGTGCCACAGAAAGGAATTTGGATATTATTTTTAAGCATGATAATGAAACCATTAAAGGAAACCAGGGAAGTGAGGGAAGTGATATTAACAAGTGTTACCCCCATCCCTATTCATAATGTCACTAAAACACAAACAAGGTACTCTAGGTAAGAAGTGATCAGTGCTGAGCAGAGAACTATCACCTCCCAAATTACAGACACTATACTTCTATTAATATGGCCTGAACTCTCATTAACAATTTTTGCCGGGGGAATATCCCATATTTGACTCAAACTGTGCCATCTTCTGAAATCGTAACATTTAAATTTAAGTACCGGCATAACCACTTCTCCCTTATTCTACACTGGAACAGGAAGTTTTTTTTTACTACCTGAATGTTTACTCCTGGAACTTTCTGTCATGTTAGATTCAGTCCACTATTCCTGCCTGTCAAGTTCTTTGTCCATTTCTGACTGTCATCCAGAGTGTTTGTTCTCCCTTCCATCCAGCTTTGTGTCATTCCTGGGAGGAATCTTTAGATGGAGGAATCACGGTGCTGATTTGATTAAGGTCAAGGACACAATGCTGGGACTCACTGGAGATCTCTCTTCAAGTTGACATCAGTCTGTTTTGTGTTTGACAGTTCAAATATGTGATGATGAATTTTGTGTGTCAACTTAACTGGGCTAAGGGTTGCCCAGATAACAGGTGAAACATTATTCCTGGGTATGTCTGTGAGGATGTTTCTAGAAGAGATTAGCATTTCAATCAGTAGACTGAGTAAAGATCATCCTCACCCATGTGGATGGGCATCATTCAATCCATTGAGGGTGTGAATAGAACAAAAACAGAGGAGGAAGGGATAATTTGCTCTCTCTGCTTGACCTGAGACACCCATCTTTTCCTGCTCTCAGACATCGTGCTTCCAGTTCAGACTGTGACTTATATCATCAGCACCAAGATTCTTAGACCTTCAAACTCAGACTGAATTATGCCACCAGGTTTCCTACTTCTTCAGCTTGCAGACAGAATGTTGTGGAACTTCTCAGCCTCCATAACCATGTGAGCCAATTCTTATAATTTAGATGGATAGATAGATAGATAGATAGATAGATAGATAGATAGATAGATAGATAGATAGATAGATAATCTCCTATTGGTTCTGTTTCCTGGGAAACTCTGACTGACACAAAAGAATACCAAACAATTAGTAAGACCTAAAAGTGTTTGACATATAGTAAACACCAAATAAATGTCAGCTCTATTATTATTGCTATTACTAATTGTCTTCTAATCCACATTTATCCATCTTGTCCAAAGACGTTTTATGTGATGTGTTTTCACGTGTCCAGCTGACCTCCCAGATTCTAGCAACAAATTCACTTCCTTAGTCTATCAGTGTATAACTATAAAAGAATGGATTAGAATTGACCTGCTACAACTTATGCTTGAACACAAGCTGACCCCCTGTGATCATGCTTTCCTCTTCCATGTGTTCACAAACGAACTCCTTTAATAATCTAGTCCGGAATATTTGGGGATCAACAACAAACTCACCATCTGGACGTTCATGGAAACCTCGCTCCTCCTCTGTTGAAATTTGGGATGACATTTATCTCCCTCCAGTCTTCTACCACTCTTACCTTTTTCCACGAATTCTCCCGAAGTTCATTAGCAACGTTCAAGGATCTTGTTCCTAAGTCCTCTGGGAACCTGAGGAGACCATGAGATGTGAGATCATGGGGAGAGGTGGGACCCTGTCTTCTAGTTCCTTCTCCTATTTTGAGGTTCATGCCCCTTCCCCTCATCAGGATCGCTTCCACATTTTTCAGGCTTAAATGCTCTCTCCAATTCTCCCATCAGTACCATAAAACCAGTTTATCCCTTCATAGGTCTACTGCCTCCTCAAAAAACGACTGTTAGAATTTTTTAGATGATCTTCTAAAGATCATCTTTTGGAAGATGAATGTTAGGCATATTTTAACCCTCAGGTCCTAGTGAGTTTACCCTCCGTGACACAGTCGTCTTATTTCCCAGCTATCTCTTCTATGTCATTCTTGATCCTGAGTCCTTCTTTCCATCTCTCTGGGGGCCTCTTCTGCACTGACTTTCATCAGAGCTCCCTGGCTAACCCCACTGGTTTCTTGGGTTACCTCTCCACGGTCTCCATTGCTGGAAAAATTTGCACAGGCAAAATTGCACTTTGGAGAGATTTTCCAGCCATTGTCACCCTGCATTTTGAAGCTTATCCCACAGATTCAAGCTGACTTTTTTCTCTCAATTGTTTGAAATTCCCCCTTTCTGTCATCTGTCAGTGCCCAGTTTTAACTCCTCACTCTGTCACCTCTCCCAGGGTTCCCGTCACTTCCACTCAGCCAAACGATGCCTTTTTTTGGTGTGAATCTGGCTGAGCAAATCAGTGACCCAGATCACTTCCTCCACCCCGTGGAAGATTAAATTTTCAGATGGTAAAGACATGAAATGGTCAAACACTCTGCTTTTAATTCAAAGAGATGTTCAGCATGTATCTGGACAGCCAATGTCCCCGCCACTGCAGTTATTTATCTTGCTGGGACAGTTTTGATCTGCACCTGGAATGCATTTTCCATTTGCTGCATTTGCATTTGCATTTGCTGGATGGCCTTTAGTGTACAGCATGTAGATTCTACAAATACATTGAGGTCATCCCTCTATGCAACAACATGGACAGATCCAGGTCAGGTCTGGGCTAACAAAGCCAAGTTTGCAGCAGCTAAAGGAAACAAGGCAATTTAACTGGAAAAGTACAGGGAATGGAGGCAAAGTGTTAATTTGTCTCAATTTTCTTCTCAGTTTTCTCAATATGCTTGTCCTATAGTGAGTTCATTTTGCTTCCAACCGATATGATTCCAAGCTTACTCAGTTTTGCCATCTGTAAAATGGGAATGATAAGGTCTTCCTTATCTACTTCATAGGAATATTTTCTTGCTCAAATGAGCTGAAGTAGTGAGAGAATTGGGGGAGAGAACTGCAAAGTGCTCAATAAATGTGATGCATTTTTTGTTGTTTTTTTGTTTTGTTTTTTATTGAATCTAATGTGATGCATTTTATAGGAAGCTTTCCCCAAGAGCTAAGATTGACTTCTCAAAAACTCTCTGTGGTCAGAGAATTTGTGATAGAACTTACTGCCTTGTGAGAAGAATAAGGTTAAGGAAAGGAAAAATATTATTAAACCCATCGAAGTTCTTATAAATATTCTATATTCCCCAAAATTAAGCACTCAATACATGAACTAGACAATCAGTTGCTTTACATGATTTAAATTCTATTTACTAGAAGTTAAACAATTAATGTGAATTTATCTTGAGTGTTAAATGACTTTTGAGAGAAAATAGCCAACACTTACCAAATACCATATGCCAGATTCTGCTCTAAGAGCATCACAAATGTCTCATTTAATACATACAGTAAACCTATGAGCTAGTCATCATAATAATCTTCACTTAAAGAGGAAACCATACTGAGATGAAGGAAGTTAAGGAAATCTCACAGTTGATAAAGGTGAAGCTAGAAATACATAACTAAAGATGGAAGGAAGGGAGGTAAGTTGCTACTGGAAAGAAAAGAGGCATTTCTGGATTCACAGTATCCCCACCTCAGTCCCAATTCCTATCTTTCCACAAGCTCATCTTCATTTGATTTCAACTTTCAAAATGCAGACCTGTGCTTGTGGTCATAGAATGCTGATGGACTGTCAAGGGCATTTTGAATGTCAAAGCTGTAAAAATATGTCCTGGCCCTATTTTCTTGCCCAAGACAAGCAAAAACTGGATTCATCCCAGGTAGGGTTTCAGGAGCTTAAACTAGATAGATAGATAGATAGATAGATAGATAGATAGATAGATAGGTGATAGATAGATAGATAGGTAGATAGATAGTTAGATAGAGAACCATCAAGTGAGAAAAATCTTAGCACTATCAAGAAACTTAAAGAAAGCTGACATGACAAGACTAGAGTGAGCAAAGACAAGAGTGCATCAGGATGAGGTTGAGAGGTGAACAGGTACTGAATGCTGCAAGGCAGTAGAAAGGAGTTTGAATTTTAATCTAAGTGTAATGAAAATCTATGAACTATGGGAGGGTTTTTAACAAGATGTGACATAATTAACTGTGTTTAAGAGGATTATTTCTGCTGTGTAGTAAATGGATTAGAGGTGGGTGAAAGAGGATGTGGGGAATCTAGGTTGGAGGTGGCTATGGTCATCTGGTGTGATGATTGTCATCAAACACTTGAAGGTCATTATGGAAGAAGAAATTAGCTTCTTCCACTGACACCCAAAGGGCATAGTCAGAAATTATAAGAAACAGATTCCAGCTCTACCTCTAACAATCAGAGTTGACACACAATGAAATGGACTTCTTCCAATGGTAATGAGCACCCTACCATTGGGTGTTGTATCAGTCAGCTATAGCTGTGTAATAAACCGTCTCTAAACCTAGTGGCTGAAAACAGCAACCACTTATTATTTCTCATGGGTCTATGATTTGGCTGGGTGGTTCTGTTTATCTGGGCTGGGCTGGTTGATCTTAACTGAGCTCACTCCAGTGTAAGATGTGTCTATCCTCAGCCTGTACCTTTGCTGAAGGATGGTTAGTCTAAGATTGCCTAGGCTGGAGCAACTCATCTATGTTCCAAGTGGTCTCATATCCTCCAGCAGGCTAGTGTGGGCTTATTCTTAAGGTGATCACAGAAAACAATAAAAAGGAAGTAAACACTTGTAAGTGCTTTTTCACATTTCTGCTTGCATCAAGTTGCCTAACATCTTATTGGCTAAAGCAAGTCACATGGCTAAGCCCAGAGACAGAGTGGAAGGGGGCTATGAAATTAGAGTTCAAAAGAGCATGGATACTGGGAGGCCACTAATTGGGGCCACCAATACAGTCAACCTACTATAGATGTGTTGAAGATGAATAACCACGTATGAGATAAGAGTCTGTAGCATAGGCTAGAATGCGTGATCTTTATAAGTCCTCATCTCACTCTACAATTCTAGTTGGAAGAACAAATAGGGCACCAAACATGAAAAGCTGCATGAAGAATAAGAGTCAAGCCAGAGCCCTTGTCCCATGACTATGCAGGAATTATTATGAGTGTGTTCCAGGATCAGGGACCCGAAAGAGCATCCACTCAAAGAATTGGGCGCCACTTTCTTTCCCTGGGAGCTGCTGTCTCCACTTCCTTGACAACATCAGTCTGTGAGAACAGCCATGGGACTCCAACATTCAAGCTGCTGGATCCTCTTACAACTCGAATATGAACTGAGAAAAAAATGCTGCCTAAGGAAACTACTCTGCTCCAGGTCTGAAACTCACTTCTAAATAAAGATATTAACTCATAAATACAGGGTAAGGATTTTGGCCTTACTGAAGCTGACTTACTGGAAACAAGAGAAATAAACACATGCACACACATATTCACACATTCACATAATGTATTTAGAATTCAGATTTTTAAAAGCCAGGACTGTTGAAAATATAAAATAAAATCAGCCATAATTGTAATTGCAAATAAAGTTTGCATCTTGCTAGCAAATGTGGGCTATAAAAATTCCAAGATTTTGTGGTCTGGTTGAGGGCAAGACTATTTCCAGAGCTTCCCACAGAGACACAGACAGCCATACAATCCCATACTCATAAAACACACACACAAACAGCTACACATGCACATATACAATAATACAATGCAAATTTATTCACACACAGGTATATTCACTGGTGCTTATGCTCTCACACGCAATGACACATTCATCCATATATTTTCACAAACACGCTTATAATTAATCAAGTCCACCATCCCAGGTATCGCCATGGTAAAACTAAATGAATACATATTATAGATAAATACCAAAAACTCTGTTTGAAAACATCAGTACAAAGGCCCTTATATACAAACAAACCCACACATACAGAGGCAAATTCACACGATGAAGACAGAGGCAAGATGTAAATATTAATACATCCTATTCACTAACGTACCATTGCATGAACACAAACACAAGACACAGTTGTACACACATGCTTACAGGCATATGCAAACACAATCTCACATACACACACGTGCCCACCCACCTACGCACTCTACAAGGTCACGGATGCTCCCTCACCCCTATCTGCCTCTCCCACTTAATTGAGTACCACTCTTCCTTCTTCTTCTGTTAGCTCTCCTTCCATTCCAAGAACATCCTAAATTCTCTCCTGTTCCAACCCCTTTGCACATTCTGCTCCCCCAGCTCTTCACATGGCTGACCCTCTCTCATCCTTCAGACCTCAAGTTCAATACCACCTCCCCAGTGGAGCCTTCTTCCACTACTGCATCATTAGATAGGTCCCTTAGTTAACCCACCGTGTACTTTGTTTGGATCCTAATAGGACTGCGTGCAACTTTGAAGTTATACATTTTTGTGTGATTGTTTATTATCTGTTTCTCCCACTAGACTGCAAGAACCATGTCAATTTCATTCATCATTTATATCCTGAGTCGAGAACAGTGCCTGGCAAACCGTGGGCACTCAATAAATAGCTGTTGAATACACAATGCTTGGAAGGAAACCAATAAATAATGTATTTTCAAACTGGCTACATTGGGGAAATTCTGGGAAACAGTACAAATTATCCCACCCTAGGAGCAAATGGTCTGGGGCATTTATATACCAATACCTGACAGTCACTGATTGAGGGCTGTTTCTGGAACATCCATCCAGTCAGCTGTTAAAACAGGCAGAGCAAACTTTCAGGGTTCTGGGAGGGAAAGCCTTTAGGCACAGAGATGCAGATTCTAGTAGTTTAAAGTCAGTGAGAGCACACTTAAAGATTGAAGTTGGCGCAGGACACCAATAGTTTCTTCTACCAGCCCCCAAGCTAGATTATCTTAACTGATGAGAACCAGCAGAGAGTAGGTCTACGGGAAAGGAGACCCTCTCGTGACTGTGGTTGGAGGTGACAACAGGGGAAATAATTCTTTAGCTGGCAACACTGGGGCGCCAAATATAATGGCAGTTACCAGGCCAAACAGACAAAGCCACTATGGCTGGTCTTTAGCTAGAGATGGCTCATGGCAAGTCAATCCCAAGAGAGGAGAGATGATTGCTGCTAAGATAAGACGTTGCACACTTGGAAAGTCCCAGGCCCTTTTGAATATAAGACTCTCCAGCTGCAGGATGGGAAATCCTGTGGTTAGGACTGTGTTTTGCAAACAACTCTAAGCCTTTGAAATACATGTGCAAAGCAAGAGTCATTTGGGGATGGATGGAAAATGTAACAGACTCAGCTGGTCTTTTTTGAGACACATGATGTACTGCATAGTAAACCTCATGACAGGGAAGCAGGCAGCTGTATTTCCTGCCTCTTTGTTCCCTGTCCATTTCCACTGCACCCCTTGCCCCCAATACTGGTGCTGATGCCAAGTATAAAGTCAGTTTTTCTAACACAAATAGAAAGCAGGTCATAATCATTTTACTATGGGGTCCAGTCATCACCAGGGACAGAGACTGTGTCACCTGCACAGAGGTCCTGGGTTTACAAGCTGAACTATTCAAAATGCCAAACTCCTAATGAAATCCCACATAGGGAGGGATGTTCACTTAAGAAAGACTTCAGCTTCTCTTACCTTCTGAGATGGCCCACACTCTGTCTGTAGAGTGTGGTTCTCCCTAAATAAATCCACTTCTTATCTAAAAAAAAAAACAAGAATGGCTTCTCTGCCCATAGTGACTCATGATGTGTAAGAGCAAGACGTTGATGTATTATAATTAAACTCCTTTTTAAAAAATGCATATAATTAACTCATGAAATCCAGTTCTGGAGGAGGAAGAGATATTCTGGAGAACGTGCTGCGAGCAATGAAATTTGGGCCTCATAGCTGGATGTCTCTAAACTATGACCCAGTTTCCACCACCCCACAACCAGCAACAACATCTTGGTATCCCCATAAAGGGCTCACCCTAGGTGCTCTAGATCAGTGGATCTCCAAGTATGGTTTCTGGACCAGCAGCATTGGTATCAACATCCCCTGGGAACTTGCCCAAATGCAAAATTGGGGGGCCACCCCAGACCTACTATCTTAGTCAGTTCAGGCTGCTGTAACAGAATATCATCAGCGACCGGGTGGCTTAAAAAACAGACGTTTATTTCTCACAGTTCTGGAGATTTGGAAGTCCAAGATCAAGGCATCAGCAGACCCTCTGTCTGGTGAGGGCTCTCTTCCTGGTTTGCAAATGGCCATCTTCTCATTGTGTCCTCACATGGTGGAGAGCAGAGAGAGGGAAAGAAAGCTCTCTGTCTCTTCTTATAAGGGCACTAATCCCATTCATGAGGGCTCTATTCTTATGATTTAATTACCTTCTAAAAGTCCCATCTCCTAATATTGGGAGATAGGATTTCAACATATGAATTTGAGGTGGGAGGACCACAAACATTCAGTTTATAACACTTACTGAATCAGAAACTTTGGGAGTGGAGCCCAGCCACCTGTGTTGTAACAAACCCTCCAGGTGATCGTGTTGCACATTCAAGTTGGAGAAACACTGCACTAGATTAGCAAGCAGAACTCTCCATTTTCCCACCTCCTCATCATTTCCTCCTACACCCAAATAATGTTGTTGCCTTGGGAGAACTAGGCAGTCAGATCTTGTCACACTTCCAAGGATGTTGCATTCAAAATGTTATAAGTGAGTCAGATGAGTTTTGTTATAATGGTCAAGCATTGGCAATGGTTCTGGGAATAACAGCTGCCCCTCCCCAGACACCCTGTTGAATGTCCCCTGGGTTACACTTATCCAGCAAAGATTTCAGCCTTTTAAAGCTGATGAGTTACCTCCCCTCAGCTGTCTGAAGTTCTTTACTTAGTGGTAACTTTATTTTAAATAATTAATATAGGCTTCCCTGGTGGCTCAGTGGTTGAGAATCTGCCTGCCAATGCAGGGGACACGGGTTCGAGCCCTGGTCTGGGAAGATCCCACATGCCGCGGAGCTACTAGGCCCATGAGCCACAACTACTGAGCCTGCGCGTCTGGAGCCTGTGCTCCGCAACAAGAGAGGCCACAATAGTGAGAGGCCCGTGCACCGTGATGAAGAGCGGCCCCCGCTTGCTGCAACTAGAGAAAGCCCTCGCACAGAAACGAAGACCCAACACAGCCAAAAATTAAAATAAAATAAATAAATTTTAAAAAATAATAATAATAATTAATATAAAATAACACGGATATAGAAGTGTGCAGAGATCATACAAAAAGTTTCCATAAACCCACGTAATCACTACCCAGGTCAAGAAGCAGAATATCCCTGCAGCAAGAACATCCCTGCAGCTTCTATAATAATTAACCATTTTTACATCCTCCACCATCAATTTGTTTTACCTGTTTGAATACTTTATATGAAAGAAATCAGGACTTCTCTGGTAGCACAGTGGTTAAGAATCCACCTGCCAATGCAGGGAACAAGGTTTTGAGCCCTGGTCTGGGAAGATCCCACATGCCGCGGAGCAACTAAATCCGTGCACTACAACTACTGAGCCTGCACTCTACAGCCTGCGTACCACAACTACTGAAGCCCACGCACCCTAGAGCCCATGCTCTGCAACAAGAGAAACCACCACAATGAGAAGCCCATGCACCACAGCGAAGAGTAGCCCCCGCTCGCCACAACTAGAGAAAGCCCGCATGCAGCAACTAAGACCCAATACAGCCAAAAATTAAGAAAGAAAGAAAGAGAGAGAGAGAGAGAGAAAGAAAGAAAGAAAGAGAGAAAGAAAGAGAGAAAGAAAGAAAGAAAGAAAGATAACAGGGCTTTAAATAGAAAGAAAAAAAAGAAATCACACAGTATGTGTACCTTTGTGTCTGCCTTCTTTCATTCAGCATAATGACTGAGAGATTCATTGAACATACCAAGAGTATGAGTTTCAAATACTTCACATCTTCACCAATATTTGGTAGTGTCTGTCTTTCTCATTTTAGCCATTCTGGCAGGAGTGTGGAGCTCTCTTATGGAGATTTCAATTTGCATTTTACCAATGACTAATAAGGTTAAACATCATTTCATATACTTGTTGACTACTTGGATATCCTCTCTTGTGAAAGGCCTGTTCACGTTTTATGCCTATTTCCTTTTGGGTTGTCTGTTTTTTTCTTATTGATTTATAGAAGCACTTTCTATATTATGGCTAAGAGTCCCTTGTTGAATATGTGTATTTTAAATATCTTTCACACTGTTGCTTGCATGTTTACTCTCTTGATGGTGTATTTTGATAAACACAAGTTTTTGATTTTAAAGAAGACCAATTTAGCATTTTTTCTTTTTATGGGTAGTGTTCTATCTTCCTTAAGAAATATTGGTTCACACTAAAGTCATGAAAATATTCTCAAATTTGTCTTTATAAAGTTTTATTGTTTTTACCTTTTACATTTAGAACTATAATGCATCTGGAATTGATTTTTATGTATGATGTGTGATACAGCTCCAGATTCATTTTTTTCCATATGAATATCCAATTGACCCAATATAGTTTATTGAAGGGCATCCTTTCTGCACTGTAATGCAGTGTCACCATTGTCATGAATCAATTGGGCATATATGTTTGGACATATTTATAGATCTCTATTTGTTCTCTATTTTGTCTTGTGTCAATACCATACTGTCTTAGTTACTGTAGCTTTAAAATAAATCTTGAGATTGCAAGTATAAGTCTTCCAACTTTGTTCTTCTTCAAAATTATCTTGGCAATTCTCAGCCCTTTATATTTCAAAAAAAATATTAGAATTATTTTGTGATTTCTGAATACACACACTCTCACACACATACACACACCATGCGGACATACACACAAAAGCCATGAAGATTTTGAATGGAATTGCAGTAAACCCATAGATTATTTTAAAGAATTGACATCTTTACAATATTGAAACTTCCAATCTTTGAACATGTTAGTTATATCACTTAGTTTATTTATTTATTTAATTTTTCTCAACTATATTTTATGGTTTCCTATGGATAGGTCTTGTAAAACTTCTGATTTATTCCTAGATAGTTGACAGGTTTGATGGCATTGTAAACTATAGCACTTTAACCTCTTAATTTTCTATTTGTTCATAGTAATAGAAACATAATTGATTTTTAATATTAACTTTTTATTCAGAGGTCATGCAAAATTCACTTAGTAAGTTTTATGTATCTGTGTACATTATTTTGAATTTTCTACATATACATTTATGTCATCTACATATAATAAAAGTTTTCTTTCTTTCTACTCAATCTTTATTCCTTTTATTTCTTTTACCTGACTTATTGCATTGGATAGGACCTCCAGTACAATTTTGTCTAGAAATGGCAATAGTGGCCATCCTCAGCTCATTACCAATTGCCAGAAGAAAACTTTCAACACACCACTATCAGTATTATGTGATGTATGCTGTAAGATTTTTTGTAGATATTATTTATCAAATTTTGTGAATTTCCTTCTATTCTTAGATTGCTGAGAGTTTTTATAATGATCAGGTGTTGAACTTTTCAAATGCTTTTACTGCATCTATTGAGATGATCAATTTTTTTTCTCTTTTATCTCATTAATGCAATAAATAATATGATTGGTTTTTAATGTTAAATCAACTTACATTCCTGGAGTAAACCCAACTTTATCTAGACTTATTGATATAACCATCTTTATTTACTACTGATTTAATTTGCTAATATTCTGTTTAGGATTTTTACAGCTATACAGAAAAATTGGCTTATAGTTTGCCTTTTGTGTAATGTTCTTGTCGGGTTTTACTGACCTTATAGCATCTCTATTTTTTCTATTTCTAATTTTTGCAAGTATTTGTATAATATTGGTATTATTTCTTCCATAAATGTTTTTAAAAGTTCATTGGTAAACTGATCAGCACTTGAAGATTTTGTGTGTGTTGAAAGATTTTAAATTACAGTTTAAATATCTTTATTAACATGTCACTATTCAGATAGTCTCTTCTTGGTCAATTTTGATTAATTATGTCATTCTCAGAATTTTTATAATTCATCCACATTTTAAAACGTATTGGCATAAAGTTGTACATTATATCCTGTATGTCTGTATGAAAAATAGTAACATCCCCTTTCCCACTATAAAATTGTAATTTGTACTTTCTCTAATTCTTGTCTGCTTTGCCTTGCTAGAGATTTGTACACTTTTTTAGTCTTTCAGAGAATCAACTTTTGGTGGGGGGGGGTTTCCCTGTTGTATATTTGTTTTCTAATTTATTCTTTTTAAATTATTTTCTCTATTGCACATTCTTTGGGTTTAATTTGTTCTTTTTCTAACTTTCTGATATGAAAAGAATCATGAATTTCTAGCTTTTCTTCTTTTCTTGTATATGGATATAGGACTATAAATTTCCTTCTACCACAACTTTAGCTGTATTCCCCATGATTTTATATGTTCTACTTTTATTATCATTCATTCCAAAATAATATGTAATTTTCACTGTAATTTGTTCTTTAGCTCATAGATTATTCAGAAATCAATTGTTTAATTTCCAAATATTTGAGCATTTCTCATTTGCTTTCTGGTTCTTATTTCTAGTTCAATTCCACCCTGGTCAGAGGACATGTGCTAAATAGTTCTAATGCTTTAAATTTGGTGAAACTTGATTTCTGTCCCAAAATATAATCAATTTTACTAAATAGTCCATGTGTGATGTTAGAAAGTATTCTATTAATTTTCAGTTGTATTCAACTAAGTCAGCTAGGTCTAGTCAATTAAGAAAATTAGGCTAATTTATGTAAATGAGCACAAGTGTGTTAACCAGATCTTCTTTATCATTACAGGTATACTTCGAAGATATCACATAGGGTTCACTAGGGGCAGGACGGGGATAAAGATGCAGACCTACTAGAGAAAGGACTTGAGGACACGGGGAGGGGGAAGGATAAGCTGGGACGAAGTGAGAGAGTGGCATGGACATATACACACTACCAAATGTAAAACCGATAGTGGGAAGCAGCTGCATAGCACAGGGAGATCAGCTCCGTGCTTTGTGACCACCTAGAGGGGTGGGATAGGGAGGGTGGGAGGGAGGGAGACGTAAGAGGGAAGAGATATGGAGATAAATGTATATGTATAGCTGATTCACTTTGTTATAAAGCAGAAACTAGCACACCATTGTAAAGCAATTATACTCCAATAAAGATGTTTAAAAATAAATAAATAAAAATTTTAAAAATTAAAAAAAAAAAAGATATCATGGGTTCAGTCCCAGACCACCACAATAAAGTGAATATCAAAATAAAGCAAGTCACACAAACTTTTTGGTTTCCCAGTGCATATAAAAGTTGTGCTTTAATAAAAAAGATATGCTTACACTTTTTATTGTAGTCTCTTAAGTGTGCAATAGCATTATGCCTAAAAAAACAATGTACATACCTTATTTTAAAATAATTTATTGCTAAAAAATGCTAACCATAATCTGAGCCTCCAGCAAGTTGTAATCATTTTGTGGGTGGAGAGTCTTGCCTCAGTGTTGATGGTGACTAACTGATCAGGGTGGTGGTTGCTGAAGGCTGGGGTGACTGTGGCAATTTCTTAAAATAAGACAACAATGTGCGTGGTGCCTCCAAAATTATTATAGTAGTCACATCAAAGATCACCGATCACAGTGCACCATAACAAACATAATAACAAGAAAAAGTTCAAAGTATTGTGAGAACTTCCAAAACACGACACAAATACACAGTGAGAAAATGCTGTTGGAAAATGGTGCCAATAGACTTGCTTGTTGCAGGGTTGTCACAGACCTTCCATTTGTAAAAAACTCAATATCTGCAAAGTGCAATAAAGTGAAGCACAACAGAACGAGGTATACCTGTACTGATTTTTTGGTCTGTTTTTTTCCTCTCCGTTCTGAGAAAATTACTTTGGGTTGGCCAAAAGTTCGTTTGGGTTTTTCTGTAACGTCACCCACTATGATTGTTGATTTATCTATTTTAAATGTTTTGAAACTATGTTAATTAGTTAAATATGAGCTTAGAATTGTTACATCATCTTGAGGATTTGACCCTTCCGTCCTTAGGAAATGTCTATCTTTAGATCTGGTAGTACTTCTTTTCTTAAAGTAGGTCTTGTCTTATATAAGGGTAATTATCTCAGCTATCCTTTGCTTAGTTATTGCACCCTTTTATTTTCAAAGTTTGTGTGTCCTCATATTTAAAGCAAATAATTTATAAGCTGTGTATGCTTTTATGAAAAAAGTTTGCTTATAATTGCAGAATTTAGGCCATATATATTTAATAAAATTAAAGATATACTTTGACTTAAATCCAATATTTTACTATTTGTCTTCAGTTTTTCCATCTATCTTTTTTTTTTTCTAAATAAATAAAATAAAAATGTTTAAAAACCCAAAAAACCCAGGCCACCATTATGACCCTTTCACTTATGTAACCCTCCTGTTTGTGGTTGGTGCTGGTGGTGCCTACTTAATATCCAGGACTTCCAGTGCCAGGGCTGGGGCTGTCCACTCTCGTGCCACCCCACAAAGGCCCAGATGGGGTGTGTGCCTCTGTGCCCAAGTGTTGCCGAACAGGTAACTTCCCCCACCCCGGGGGCCTCTCTGAGTTGCTGGGGTTTGACATTGGAGGGTATTGATCAGGCTTTTTTGGTCACAAGGAAGAAAACTAAAGTTACCTTTCATGGGAAGGCCAGCCTTCTGTCCAGTTCTCATTGCAGATACAAAATGCTGGCTGGCAGTTTATTGCTGTGCCCTAGTCTCACCTTCTGAGCTACGCTCTAGGTCCCCGTCCCCTCCATCTATCTTATGTTCACTTATCTCTCCTTTCTTGCCTTCTTTGTGATTAAGCAAGTATTTTTTATTATTATAATTCCATTTTCCCTTCAATTACATTTTTATCTATACACTTCTTTACTCTTCTTTTACAAGTTATCCTAGAGATTACAACATCCTTGAATTATTAGTTGTATTAAAGTTAGTACTATTACCTCTTTTTTTTTTGGCCATGGGATTGAACCCATGCCTGTGCCCCTTTCAGTGAAAGTGCAGAGTCTTAACTGCTAGACTACCAGGGAAGTCCCAGTACTTTTACTTCTTCCCAGGTATTATGAGAACCCTAGAATACATCAATTCTATTTCTATCTCTGCTTTCTTTTGTTTTAATATTGCAATGACAAAACATTATTGCCATTTACTGTATAGTCAATATTTATTTAGATGTGCTCACATATTTACCCCTCCTGTAGCTCTTCATTCTTTCATAATTTCCATGTTTTTGTCTGGAATTATTTCCCTTCTGCCTAAAGAACATCCTTTACCATTTCCTTTAGTTCATACTTGTATAAATTATATCAGGTTCTGTTTACATGAAAATGTATTTATTTCTCCTTCACTTTTAAAGAATATTTTTCTGTGTGCAAAATTCTGGTTAACGATTATTTTCTTTAATATTTTAAAGTTATTGTTTCACTGTGTTCTGCTTGCATAATTTCCATTACAAAATCTGTTCTAAGTATTATTTTTGCACTTTTGAAGGCAATATGTTTTTCTCCTTTGGTTGCTTTTAAGATTGTTTTCTCTTTAGTTGTTTTTTTTTTTAAACATCTTTATTGCAGTACAATTGCTTTAAAATGTTGTGTTAGTTTCTGCTGTATAACAAAGTGAATCAGGTATATGTATACATATATCCCCATATCACCTCCCTCTTGCATCTTCCTCCCACCCTCCCTATCCCACCCCTCTAGGTGGTTACAGAGCACCAAGCTGATCTCCCTATGCTATGCGGCTGCTTCCCACTAGCTATCTATTTTACATTTGGTAGTGTATATATGTCAATGCTACTCTCTCACTTCGTTCCAGTTTACCCTTCCCCCTCCCATTTCCTCAAGTCCATTTGCTACATCTGCATCTTTATTCCTGTTCTGCCCCTAGGATCATCAGAACCTTTTTTTTTTTTTAGATTCCATATGTATGTATTAGCATACGGTATTTGTTTTTCTCTTTCTAACTTACTTCACTCTGTATGACAGACTCTAGGTCCATCCACCTCACTACAAATAACTCAATTTTGTTTCTTTTTATGGCTGAGGCATATTCCACTGTATATATGTGCCACATCTTCTTTATCCAGTTATCTGTTGATGGACACTTAGGTTGCTTCCATGTCCTGGCTATTGTAAATAGTGCTGCAATGAACATTGTGGTACATGACTCTTTTTGAATTATGGTTTTCTTAGGGTATATGCCCAGTAGTGGGATTCCTGGGTTGAATGGTAGTTCTATTTATAGCTTTTTAAAGAACCTCCATACCATTCTCCACAGTGGCTGTATCAATTTACATTCCCACCAACAGTGCAAGAGGGTTCCCTTTTCTCCACACCCTCTCCAGCATTTATTGTTTGTAGATTTTTTGATTATGGCCATTCTGACTGGTGTGAGGTGATACCTCATTGTAGTTTTGATTTGCATTTCTCTAATGATTAATGATGTTGAGCATCCTTTCATGTATTTGTTGACAATCTGTATACCTTCTTTGGAGAAATGTCTATTTAGGTCTTCTGCCCAATTTTGGATTTGGTTGTCTGGTTTTTTTGATATTGAACTGCATGAGCTGCTTGTATATTTTGGATATTAATCCTTTGTCAGTTGTTTCATTTGCAAATATGTTTTCCCATTCTGAGGGTTGTCTTTTCATCTTGTTTATGTTTTCCTTTGCTGTGCAAAAGCTTTTAAGTTTCATTAGCTCCCATTTGTTTATTTTTGTTTTTATTTCCATTTCTCTAGGAGGTGGGTGAAAAAGGATCTTGCTGTGATTTATGTCATAGAGTGTTCTGCCTGTGTTTTCCTCTAAGAGTTTGATATTGTCTGGCCTTACATTTAGGTCTTTAATCCATTTTGAGTTTATTTTTGTGTATGGTGTTAGGGGGTGTTCTAATTTCATTCTTTTACATGTAGCTGTCCAGTTTTCCCAGTACCACTTATTGAAGAGGCTGTCTTTTCTCCATTGTATATTCTTGCCTCCTTTATCAAAGATAAGGTGACCATATGTGTGTGGGTTTATCTCTGGGCTTTCTATCCTGTTCCATTGATCTATATTTCTGTTTTTGTGTCAGTACCATACTGTCTTGATTGCTGTAGCTTTGTAGTATAGTCTGAAGTCAGGGACACTGCTTCCTCTAGCTCCGTTTTTCTTTCTCAAGATTGCTTTGGCTATTTGGGGTCTTTTGTGCTACCATACAAATTGTGAAATTTTTTGTTCTAGTTCTGTGAAAAATGCCATTGGTAGTTTGACAGGGATTGCACTGAATCTGTACATTGCTTTGGGTAGTATAGTCATTTTCACAATGTTGAGTCTTCCAAAACCAAGAACATGGTGTATCTCTCCATTTGTTTGCATTGTCTTTAATTTCTTTCATCAGTGTCTTATACTTCACTGCATACAGGTCTTTTGTCTCCTTAGGTAGGTTTATTCCTAGGTATTTTATTCTTTTTGTTGCAATGGTAAATGGGAGTGTTTCCTTAACTTCTCTTTCAGATTTTTCATCATTAGTGTATAGGAATGCAAGAGATTTCTGTGAATTAATTTTGTGTCCTGCAACTTTACCAAATTCATTGATTAGCTCTAGTAGTTTTCTGGTAGCATCTTTAGGATTCTCTGTGTATAGTATCATGTCATCTGCAAACAGTGACAGTTTTACCTCTTTTCTGATTTGGATACTTTTACTTCTTTTTCTTCTCTGATTGCTGTGGTTAAAACTTCCAAAACTACGTTGAATAATAGCAGTGAGAGTGGGCAGCCTTGTCTTGTTCCTGATCTTAGTGGAAATGGTTTCAATTTTTCACTATTGAGAATGATGTTGGCTGTGGGTTTGTCATATATGACCTGTATTATGTTAAGGTAAGTTCCCTCTATGACTACTTTTTGGAGGGTTTTTATCATTAATGTGTGTTGAATTTTGCCAAAAGCTTATCATATGGTCTTTACCCTTCAATTTGTTAATATGGTGTATCACCTTGATTGATTTGCGTATATTGAAGAATCCTTGCATTCCTGGGATAAACCCCACTTTATCATGGTGTATGATCATGTGCTGTTGGATTCTGTTTGCTAACATTTTATTGAGGATTTTTGCATCCATGTTCTTCAATGATATTGGCTGTAGTTTCTTTTTTTTGTGACATCTTTGCCTGGTTTTGGTATCAGGGTGATGGTGGTCTTGTACAATGAGTTTGGGAATGTTCCTCCCTCTGCTATATTTTGGAAGACTTTGAGAAGGATCAGTGTTAGTTCTTCTCTAAATGTTTGATAGAATTTCCCTGTGAAGCCATCTGGTCCTGGGCTTCTGTTTGTCGGAAGATTTTTAATCACAGTTTCAATTTCAGTGCTTGTGATTGGTCTGTTCATATTATCTATTTCTTCCTGGTTCAGTCTCAGAAGGTTGTGCTTTTCTAAGAATTTGTCCATTTCTTCCAGGTTGTCCATTTTATTGGCATAGAGTTGCCTGTAGTAATCTCTCATGATCCTTTGTATTTCTGCAGTGTCAATTGTTTCTTCGCCTTTTTCATTTCTAATTCTGTTGATTTGAGTCTTCTCCCTTTTTTTCTTGATGACCCTGGCTAATGGTTTATCAATTTTGTTTATCTTCTCAAAGAACCAGCTTTTCGTTTTATTGATCTTTGCTATTGTTTCCTTCATTTCTTTTTCATTTATTTCTGATCTGATCTTTGTGATTTCTTTCCTTCTGCTAACTTTGGGGTTTTTTTGTTCTTCTTTCTCTAATGGCTTTAGGAGTAAGGTTAGGTTGTTTTTTTGAGATTTCCCTTGTTTCTTGAGGTAGGATTGTATTGCTATAAACTTCCCTCTTAGAACTGCTTTTGCTGTATCCCATAGATTTGGGGTCGTTGTGTTTTCATTTGTTTGTCATTTGTTTCTAGATATTTTTTAATTTCCTCTTTGATTTCTTCAGCGATCTCTTGTTTATTTAATAGTGTATTGTTTAGCCCCCATGTGTTTGTATTTTATACAGATTTTTTCCTGTACTTGATATCTAGTCTCATAGCATTGTGGTTGGAAAAGATACTTGATACGATTTCAATTTTCTTAAATTTACCAAGGTTTTACTTGTGACCCAAGATACGATCTATCCTGGAGAATGTTCCATGAGCACTTGAGAAGAAAGAGTATTCTGTTGTTTTTTGGATGGAGTGTCCTATAAATATCAGTTAAGTCCATCTTTTTTAATGTGTCATTTAAAGCTTGTGTTTCCTTACTTATTTTCATTTTGGATGATGTGTCCATTGGTGAAAGTGGGGTGTTAACGTCACCTACTATGACTGTGTTACTGTCAATTTCCCATTTTATGGCTGTTATCATTTGCTTTATGTATTGAGGTGCTCCTAGGTTGGGTGCATATATACTTACAATTGTTATATCTTCTTCTTGGATTGATTCCTTGATCATTATGTAGTGTCCTTGTTTGTCTCTTGTAATAGTCTTTATTTTAAAGTCTATTTTGTTTGATATGAGAATTGCTACTCCAGCTTTCTTTTGATTTCCATTTGCATGGAATATCTTTTTCCATCCCCTCACTTTCAGTCTGTATGTGTCCCTAGTTCTGAAGTGGATCTCTTGTAGACAGCACATATACGGGTCTTGTTTTTGTATCCATTCAGCCAGTCTATGCCTTTTGGTTGGAGCTTCTAATCTGTTTACATTTAAGGTAATTATTGATATGTATGTTCCTATTACCATTTTCTTAATTGTTTTGGGTTTGTTATTGTAGGTCTTCCCCTTCTCTTGTGTTTCCTGCCTAGAGAAGTTCCTTTAGCATTTGTTGTAAAGCTGGTTTGGTGATGCTGTATTCTCCTAGCTTTTGCTTGTCTGTAAAGGTTTTCATTTCTCTGTCAAATCTGAATGAGATCCTTGCTGGGTAGAGTAATCTTCATTGTAGGTTTTTCTCTTTCATTGCTTTAAATATGTCCTGTGACTCCCTTCTGGCTTGCAGAGTTTCTGCTGAAAGATCAGCTGTTAACCTTATGGGGATTCCCTTGTATGTTATTTGTTGTTTTTCCCTTGCTGCTTTTAATATTTTTTCTTTGTATTTAATTTTTTATAGTTTGCTTAATATGTGTCTTGGCATGTTTCTCCTTGGATTTATCCTGTATGGGACTCTCTGTGCTTCCTGGACTTGACTGACTATTTCCTTTCCCATATTAGGGAAGTTTTCAACTATAATCTCTTCAAATATTTTCTCAGTCCCTTTCTTTTTCTCTTCTTCTTCTGGGACCCCTGCAATTCGAATGTTGGTGCGTTTAATATTGTCCCAGAGGTCTCTGAGACTGTCCTCAATTCTTTTTATTCTTTGTTCTTTATTCTGCTCTGCAGTAGTTATTTCCACTATTTTATCTTCCAGGTCACTTATCCGTTCTTCTGCCTCAGTTATTCTGCTATTGATTCCTTCTAGAGAATTTTTTTTAAAGTAATATATCATTTTAAAATTTATTTATTTATTTATGGCTGTGTTGGGTCTTCGTTTTCTGTGCGAGGGCTTTCTCTAGTTGCGGCAAGCGGGGGCCACTCTTCATCGCAGTGCACGGGCCTCTCACTATCGTGACCTCTCTTGTTGCGGAGCACAGGCTCCAGACACGCAGGCTCAGTAGTTGTGGCTCACGGGCCTAGTTGCTCCGCGGCCTGTGGGATCTTCCCAGACCAGGGCTCGAACCTGTGTCCCCTGCATTAGCAGGCAGATTCTCAACCACTGCGCCACCAGGGAAGCCCCTAGAGAATTTTTTATTTCATTTATTTTGTGGTTCATCCTTGTTTGTTTGCTCTTTTGTTCTTCTAGGTTCTTGTTAAACGTTTCTTGTACTTTCTACATTCTATTTCCAAGATTTTGGATCACCTTTACTATCATTACTCTGAGTTCTTTTTCAGGTAGACTGCCTATTTCCTCTTCATTTGTTTGGTCTGGTGGGTTTTTACCTTGCTCCTTCCTCTGCTGTGTGTTTCTCTGTCTTCTCATTTTGCTTACCTTACTGTGTTTGGGGTCTCCTTTTTGCAGGCTGCAGGTTCGTAGTTCCCGTTGTTTTTGGTGTCTGCTCCCAGTGGGTAAGGTTGGTTCAGTGGGTTGTGTAGGTTTCCTGGTGGAGTGGACTGGTGCCTGTGTTCTGGTGGATGAGGCTGGATCTTGTCTTTCTGGTGGGCAAGACCATGTCCAGTGGTGTGATTTGGGGTGTCTGTGACCTTATTATGTTTTTAGGTAGCCTCTATGCTAATGGGTGTGCTTGTGTTCCTGTCTCGCTAGTTGTTTGGCATAGGGTGTCCAGCACTGTAGCTTGCTGGTCGTTGAGTGGAGCTGGGTCTTAGCATTGAGATGGAGATCTCTGGGAGAGCTCTCACCAATTGGTATTATGTGGAGCCAGGAGGTCTCTGGTGGACCAATGTCCTGAACTCGGCTCTCCCACCTCAGAGGCTCAGGCCTGACACCCGGCTGGAGCACCAAGACCCTGTCAGCCACACAGCTCAGAAGAAAAGGGAGAAAAAATAGAAAAAAAGAAAAGAAAGTTATTAAAATAAAAAAATATTAAAATAAAAAATTTCAAAAAGTAATTTTAAAAAAAGAAGAGAGCCACCAAACCAATAAACAAATCCACTATTGATAACAAATGCTAAAAATTATACTAAGATAAACATAAATATCAGAAACTAGTCAGTCACATAGAGCAAACCCCAAGTCTACAGTTGCTGCCAAGGTCCACTGCCTCAATTTTGGGATGATTCGTTGTCTATTCAGGTATTCAACAGATGCAGGCACATCAAGTTGATTGTGGAGATTTAATCCGCTGCTTCTGAGGCTGCTGGGAGAGATTTCCCTTTCTCTTCTTTGTTCGTACAGCTCCCGGGGTTCAGCTTTGGATTTGGACCTGCCTCTGTGTGTAGGTCGTCTGAGGGCGTCTGTTCCCCGCCCAGACAGGACGGGGTTAAAGGAGCAGCTGCTTCGGGGGCTCTGGCTCACTCAGGCCGCGGGGAGGGAGGGGTACGGAAGAGGCGGGGCGAGCCTGCGGCGGCAGAGGCCGGCGTGACGTTGCACCAGCCAGAGGCGCGCCGTGCGTTCTCCCGGGGAAGTTGTGCCCGGATCACGGGACCCCGGCAGTGGCGGGCTGCACCGGCTCCCGGGAGGGGTGGTGTGGAGAGTGACCTGTGCTCGCACACAGGCTTCTTGGTGGCGGCAGCAGCAGCCTTAGCGTCTCCTGCCCGTCTCTGGGGTCCGCGCTGATCGCCGCGGCTCGCGCCCGTCTCTGGAGCTCGTTTAGGCGGTGCTGTGAATGCTCTTTCCCCGCGCATCCCAAAACAATGGTCTCTTGCCTCATCGGCAGCTGCAGACTTTTTCCCGGACTCCCTCCCGGCTAGCACCGAAGCCCGAGCCTCAGCTCGGTGGGGGAGCCGACAAGCCTCTCGGGCTGGTGAGTGCTGCTCGGCACCACTCCTCTGTGCGGGAATCTCTCCGCTTTGCCCTCCGCACCCCTGTGGCTGCGCTCTCCTCCGTGGCTCCGAAGCTTCCCCCCTCTGCCACCCACAGTCTCCGCCCACGAAGGGGCTTCCTAGTGTGTGGAAACCTTTCCTCCTTCACAGCTCCCTCTCACTGGCGCAGGTCCCGTCCCTATTCTTTGTCTCTGTTTTTTCTTTTTTCTTTTGCCCTTCCTAGGTACGTGGGGAGTTTCTTGCTTTTTGGGAAATCTGAGGTCTTCTGCCAGCGTTCAGTAGGTGTTCTGTAGGAGTTGTTCCACATGTAGATGTAGTTTTGATATATTTGTGGGGAGGAAGGTGATCTCCACGTCTTATTCCTCTGCCATCTTGAAGGTCCTCCTCTCTCTAGTTTTTATCTTCACCAGTTTCACTGTGATGAAACAAGTGTGGTTTTATTTGGGTTCATTTTCTTGGTTAATTACATGATGTTTTTCATCGTATTTGGAAAATTGTTGCCTATTAATCACTTAAAATGTTGCTTCTGCTCCATTTTCTTTTCTCTCATCTTCTGGAATTCCAACTAAACGTATATATTCACCATGCCTCATATGACTCTTAAACTTCTCTATATTTTCCATCTTTGGTAAGTTACTTAACAATTCTGAGATTCATTTCCAGCATGTGGAAAATTCAGAGATATTCATGGCCTCACACAGCATTGTTTTCTTTTAATGAAGTTTGTGTAAAGTGTGTATCCAATGCTTATTAGACAACAGTCACTCAGTAAATATTAAGTCCCTTTACCTTCTTTTACTGGCATCTTATCTCTCAATAATGCTGATGACAAGTGCAGTTACACTTTACTAAGTTTTTCTATGAGACAGGCAGGATTTTACATCTTTGACATATATTATTTCAACTTCCTTTATATCTTCCTGTGAACTACCATTATTATACTCATTCTAGAGATGAGGAAACTGAGGCACAGAGAGATAAAGGAATTTGATTAGTTGGGTGGATCTGGCTCAGGGTCTCTCATGAGGTTGTAGCCATACAGTCACCCCAACCCCATCACCTAAAAAATGAATTTGAATTGCTCCCAAAAAATATTCAGTTGAACCACATGAAACTGAAGGTATATGATCATTTTGACCTACAAAATTGTTACTTTCATATGGTCCAACCTAATAATATAAGCTTCCCAGAACAGGCTCCATGACTGAGCTGGTGCAAAAAAATACGAGAGGGGATTTTAATCCTACTAAAGCAAAAGCTATTTTTTTAATTTCTATCCACCTCCTTGATGTGGTAAGAGCCATGGGGGCGAGGCCAGAACTCAAGAAAGCAACATCTGGATGGAGCAGGAGGGATCAATTTTTCTGTGGTCTTACGATAAATTAGCAAATGGAGCTTCAAGAGTCTGGGACCGAAAAAAAACACTCCTCTTCCTCAGTCCTTATCCCCCCTGCTTGCTCCCCTCCCCTTCTTCTCTCTCCAGCATTCTGTCCCAATCCACCTCTTCAGAGTCTAGAGACTTGGAGGAGTCATGTTATGTTGTCTGGAATTCCCCAGAAATTCTTTCTGGTTTTCATAATAACTTCATTTTATAACCAGCATTGTGGTTGTTTCAGGATTCACAAGAAAGTGATTGCAGAGCCCTTAATTTGAGGGAATTGACCCTCATTAGGACAGTCCATGCTCTAAAGAGGAAGCCCCCAAAGTTGAAGCCATCACAGAACTGGGAATAACCTAAATATCCAGCAACAGGGGAGAAGTTAAATAAACTCAGCTAAATTCATACAGTGTAATGTTATACAGTATTTAAAAGAAGCGAGGTAGAGTGTTGTGTACTTAGATGGCAAGAACTCCAAAACAAAAACAATACATTGCAGGTCAATATGCAAAGTGGATAATGTGTGTGTGTAAATGAATAGAAAATGTCTGGAAGGAGAAACACTAAAATAATGAAAATGGTCATTTCTGGGCGGGGAAGTTATTGGGGAAGAGAGTCAAGGGGGACTTTGAAAGTAACTGTAATGTTTATGAGATTATATTTATGTTTCCTTGTACAATTAAAAATAAGCCATTTGTAAAGCCATAAAATATTTTTTGCAGCAGGCTTATGCCTGAAGTTGAGAACTATCCTAGTTTAGTTTCTCCAAAAGCAGACCTTGAGATAAGGATTCGAGTGCAGTTGTTTTACTTAGGAGGTGATTCGAGGAAATACCAATGAGAGAGTGAAGAAGTGATCCCACCATGGGCAACTGGGGTGTAATCTGCTGGGAACCACTTACTGCAGAGTATTTCGCCTGAGGGGTAGGGGGCTGGGGTGTTTATACACCAAATTCCATCACTCTTTGTTAAGTTTGCTTCTGAGGAACATTGATTCCCTGGCACTTCTGACCTGCCACACAGCTGGGCAAGTGGACCCTGATGGCTAGAGAAAAGCCTTAAGTAAAGAAATGACAGGGTTGGAAGTTGGGCTGGCACGCACTTGAGTCATAAGGACGAGGGGATTTGCACAAGATGCCAACAACATCTACAAGAGCTATAGCTACACCCCACTATAACTCGGTATTGTTCAGGCAGACTCTGGGGTTCTCTCTGGGTATCTGAAATGGGTGTCACCTTTCAAGGGGAGAGGAACCTCTGAGAGACGTCCCCAACACTGCTCATGGCTAAAGCATCATATATGGGTGTCATCTCTCTGCCTAGGAAAACCCAGCCAGCCAATCTCTCTGACTTTCATGGGAAGCCCCACACTCTCAGCTTCCCCTACAGGAAAGGAACATTCTCCCTTCTTCAGGCATCGGCTGCAGATGAGTTTGATAACAAAACCAATAAATACAGAGCATCACTTTCTATAAGACTCAGCCCTCCAAGGGACTGTATAAGATGGTGATTAGAAACCTAGATTCAAACCGAACTTTTCCTATTTGTATAACACAGACAGGTCACTACCTCTCTAAGCTTCATTTATAAAATTTGCGAAATGAGAATATCTACCCCCATAGGCTCATGTGACATGCACAAACATTTTCAGAAAGCATCCATAAGGCACTGAGCACAATTCTCGGCACAGAGTTAATATTCAACAAATGTCAGCTGGTCCAGAAACTAAAATTTCAAAAATTAATTTCACACCTGCTGTTTACTTAACTTTGCTCTGGGAGCCGTGGGAAAGAAAAAGAGAAAAACCTCATCTCTCCTCAAGCAGCAGTAATATGTCCTCATGAATCACGAGGTTATGAGCCCTCAGACAGGAAATCGAGTCCCTGGGGACTTGGAGAGTCTGCAGCCAGGAATGCAGAGGTGGAGCCCGAAGGAGAAAACTGCTTGGGAGAGGGGGCAGTCTGTGACCCTGTAAGTTTGGGCAGTAGGAAAGCAGCCCCCTGTCCCCTTGCATCCTGGTCCAGCTAATCTGAGCACTGCAAACCTGCTTCTATTGACCAGCCTTGCCCTGATTTAAATTTCAAACAGCCCACAGTTTTATTCTCTCCTCAACACCCCTGAGAACTAACCATTATGGATTTTACAGGCCTCGGAGCCCTCGGCTCACACACTCGATTTGCACAATCTTTGCATAAGGAAAAAGGCAGTCGATGCAAACTGAATTAATTGTAATTGACCATAATATGCTTACAGAAATGCCAAGGAGTTTTCATTAGTAGATAAGCCCCAAAGTTATCTGCCGATGATTTACATCGGCACGAACACGCCGCATGGCCACAGTTAATTACGAGACCTGCCACGGAAGGTGCTTCATCAAACCCTGGCAGAGGCCTTCCGAGGGCCAGTGACACCTCCAGGGACCGACACATCTTGACTCGCTTCCTGCGAAGGGCTTTGAAATCACTGCCTGGGAAGGCAAAGCCAAGCGAGCGCTGTCAGGCGCAGGCTGTGCCCTCCTTGACGCCCCAGCCTTGGTGTCCTGCCGTCTCCTCCCCTGGCGCCGTCAGTCCCTCCCACCCCATCCCACAGCCTCAGTCCTCTTCCATCAAGTCATCATTGAACTTGTGTCTTGGTTCACATAATAGACCTCCATTCATTTATTCTTTTTTCAACAAATATTTCCTACGTGCTTCCTCTGTGATTGTCTCCACGCTAAACTGGGAATGCCACAGACATGGACCCACTGCACAGAGCTGAAAACCCAGTGATAGGCTGAAAGAGTGAAAGAGCATGAGTGCCAACAGGTGATAACGCGATGAGAATAAAGAAGAGGGTGATAGGAAAGAAATCGGGAAAATCAGGGCGTTTTCTCAGAGGAAGTAATATCTAAGCTGAGACCTGAAGCATGAGAAGGCATCATCCAGGTGAGGTGTGAAGACAAGAGTATTCCAGGTAGAAGAACGAGCATGTGCAAAGGACTTGAGGCAGGAAAGCAGCTGGCACCTTCTGAAGGCTCATGAGGCTGGAGCATCCCAAGGGAGGCAGAGAATGAAGGAAGGTGAGGCAGGAGAGCAGTCGAAGGCCAGAACAAGGACTTTTGAGACCAAGCTGACAAGGACCCTGAATTTAATTCCAAAAGCATTGGGAGCCATGAAAGAGATTAAAGTGAGTCTATTTGAGTTGATTCAGGTATTTTTTAAAAAATCACTGGCTATTAGGAGTGGCAGAAAAATGGATTCTTGAAGAACAAAATGGAATCAGGGAGACCGGTTAGAAGAGGCTACTATTAGAGTCATCCAGTCAAGAGGTGAAGGTGTCTGGTGGCAAGTCGGGATGGAGACAAGTAGGGAGGGTATAGAGGCCTCTGTTTTCTTGGGGCCCTGTGGCTGAGTGCCTTTCTCTGCCCAATACCTCCAAAAATCAGGGCTCAACCTTGATCTCAGTAGCCTCTGTCCTGGAGTCCACAGCCTCATTCCTGCATCCCAGAAGAACCCAGTATTTCTGACACTGACAATGACTAATTCCTGCCTGAATTCTCTAGAACAGTGCTACCCAATAGAAATAGAAATGTGAGCCACATATGTAACTTTAAGTCTTCTAGTACGCCTTATGTTGGGTTGCACCACGCAGGCCTGTGCTTGCCCAGCTTCAAGACCAAAGAAAGAGCTCAGAGTCAGCAACAGAGACATCAATGGTTTAATGGATGGGGGAGCTTACTCATTTGAAGCAAGGTCCTGGAGTGATATTCCAGGGTGTTCCCAGTTACAGGGGGAACTGGGGAATTGACATCAGCTTGGCTCATTGGTTACCAGGGAAACTAGCACAGGGGCATGCCTCTCACAACCGCTTTAATAAGCTAGCATGGTGAAGATGTTCTGATCTAAAGGTTAGAACAATCACTAGCTGGGGCCTGGGGCAAGCATGTAGGAAGGTCAGTCATGTGAGTAGGGTGTAGGGGAAGCAGGCATTGGTCAAGCAGGGGATGTGCAGAGAGCAAGAGAAGAGCCATCTTGGGTGGCCTGATCATACATCTTAAAAACGTAAAAATAAACAAGTGAAATTAATTTTAATAGTATTTTATGTAACCCTATATATCCAACAGTGTCATGTCAAGGTATAATCAATATAAAAATGATTAATGAGATATTTTACCTTTTTTCATGCCAAGTCTTCAAATTCCAGTGTACATTTCTGCTTCAAGCGCACCTCATTTGTACTAGCCATATTTCAAGCGTTCAATAGTCACATGTGTTTACTGGCATCCTTATTATATAATGCAGTTCTGAATCTGCTCATGTGAACTCCTTGCCATCCTCTGCCCACATTTTAGAAAGTACATACATTTACCAAGAACCCAAGGACCCATTTTAAGACTAGATTGACAGCTCATGTAATGCCCAGAACCATGAATATCAGATCTTCTGATGAATAGAACAAAATTTTACCAGGCCCTTTGATAAAAGACCACATGATCACATAGTTATGTGATTATCTGGGCCACATGACTTCCAAGCCTCCTGTTTAGGAGCTTTACCCCAGGCTGAAATTCCTTTAACATTTGCAATCTGGTTTATAAATCCAGTGCAGGGTTTGTCTTTTGGAAGGGATGAGGAGCTCTGTCAAAGGGCCAACTTCTCAATAGCATTTTATACGTAAGCAAGCTGGGAGGGTGTGCTGAAGTCCTGAGAGAGGTGACAGGCAGGCTGGCACACGAGGGCTGACCCAGAAGTCCTCTGGGAAGTAGGTCACGGTCAGAGATAGGCATTGTGCTTCAGCATCACCGGTGATACGGATGATGATTATGAGAATCATCACCGTAATAGCACTTATTATCTCATTTAATTCTTTTAACCCCCTTAAAGTTGGGTACTATTATTTCCTCTGTTTTTCATATAATGAAAGCGAAGCTAAGAAAAGTTCACTGACTTGCCCAAGGTCACATAGCTAATGGGTGAAGGATCTGGAATGTGAGTCCCCATTCTACTTGTAGCCACTGTGCTACCCTGCCTCCTATAAAAACCACCACCACCTGCCACCTATAAAAACCACCACCACCTATAAAAACCACCACCACTTTCTTTTTTTTTTTATATATTTCAGGTATTTTTTATTTCTTCAAATTTGTTATTTTATCAGGAGTGACTAAAATATAAAACATAATTGGGTCCCATCATCGTCATGGAAATGGTTTTAAGAGAAAACTGGTCAGGTGAATATTATTGCTTCCCATTTTCAACCAGTAAATAGTTGCCATTGATAAATAGACAGCCAACAGTCTGTCAGGAATGCTCAAGATATGCTGCCCCTTCCACTCCCACGACCAACCTGTGGAGCCCTGTGGGAGCCAGACACTGTGCTAAAAGCTTCACACACAGTCACTCACTGAACCCTCCAAACAAATCTCGGAGGTGTGTATTATTATTACATCCTTCTTGGAGATAAGGAAACTCGAACTCAGATGAGTTAAATAATTTGCCAAAGGCCAACAGGGAGCAAAAGGAAGAGGCAGTTTCAAGCCAGCCTCTGGAATCTGCACTCTCTCCCACTAAGGGACAATGGCTACTGGTGGTGGTGACATAAAACCACTACCATTGCTGCTACTACAACCATTACCACCACGCACACTGGTGAGCAACCGGTGGTGTGCCCCGGGCTGCGGGAGGTTTGTGTCTATTACTTCTAATCTTTGCAATATCCCAATGCAATCGCTTTCATTATTAACATTATGTTGTGTAGCAGGAAACTGAAGATAAAAAGGTTACTGGTCTTTCCCAAGGTCACACAGCTGCTAAGTGGTGTAGCTAAGATTGGAATCAAGATCTCCCTGTCTGACCAGTTGTGCACTAGAGCTGACTCATATTGGTTTGAAAGAGTTAATTGTTAAATTATCAGGAATTTTGCAGACCAGTTGTTAAACACGGCCATTATTAAAAACTAAATGTTATACACTTACAATTGTATAAATTATATTCACAAAAGGTAATAAATACTCAAAAGTCATAACTTCCTAATTATTTTATTACTATTACATTGGTATAATATATATAATATGTATATATATTGTACTATTGTCTATTGTCTATGTTTTTAGGGTTATTTAGATCTATTGTGTCTGTATGGTGAGGTGACCATTATAATGGTATGTGGTTGTCCATCTCTTCCCAATTCCTCATTCAATGACATTAATTGCCAGCTTAAAACTGGTCACAGTGAAAGTACTTACCCCATATAAGTAGTAAACGTTACAAATTGGGACTTGGTTTTTTGAAGAACAAGTTGTTAAATATTTACCAGTCCACCACTATATGGGACCCACATCTTCCCACCATATCTTGCAGTCTTCCAAATCTTAATGTTCCTGCTAATGATCAGTGGTCCTCCAGCCTCCATCCCTCTGAGGACATGAGGCTCCACCTCAGAGGATACAGGGGGTCCCTCACGTGGCCCTGGCCTTCACAAGGAATGGAGAGATGTCAGTCTCGGAAGTGCTTGCCAAGCAATGCCTGTTTTGGAGAGTCCTTTCTCCTCCTTCCTTTTCTCCTGCATCCCTTTCTCCTGCATCCCTTTCTCCTGCATCCCTTTCTCCTGCATCTCCTCTCCAAGCTGGAGCCTACATTTAAAGATGTTCAAGTTTTTCCCACCTTTCTGGAGAGGAGGACAGAGATCATCTCCAAAAGAGTCTGTCAATTCAAGGCAATGCCAATCAAAATCCAAATGGAAATTTTCCCCAGCAAATGGAATATAATCAGCCACAAAAATGATAAATAGGAAAATATATTATGACTTGAATATATGTTTGTGACCTATTTTGTAGGGAGGGGAACGGTAGAACAAAAGTAGAATTTAGAGTATGCTCACGTTAATTTATAATATATAAACACATATATACATGCATATATAACATTATTTATGTATTATATTTTATATGTGTAGTGTATGTAGATATTTACTGTATGTTATATACATATATTTGTGCGTGTGTGAGAGAGAGAGATAATACATTGGAAAATAAAATTGCTGGTAGTTGGATCTCTAAGCAGTGGCACTATCATTGATTTTTTAAAAGTCTTTTTTGTATTTTGGGGAGAAAGGGAAGGGATTAAGATTGTGCATTGCCATAATGCTAGGATGTGTCATACTGACCTGGGTTCACATCTCATTTCTATCCTTCTGAGCTGCATGATTGCAGACAAATCACTAAACCTCTCTGACACTAAGTTTTCTCGGCTGTAAAATAGAGACTATATTAGTACCAGCCTCATAAAGACATTACAAGTGTTAAAAGAGATAGCACACTTAGTAAAGAGCAAATGCTTGGTGAGTATGAACTCTGATGAGGAAAAGGAGGAGGAGGAAGAGGGGGAGGAGGAGGAAAAATGCATAGATGGATAAATATACAAGCTATTGAAACTCGGTTTAGTACCAAATTTCCCCCACGAAGAATCCAATTTCTTGGGAATATGCTCTTCTGTGACCTTTAGTTGGCTTTATATGAGAAAGAAAGAGTGGAGAGCAGACACAAGAGGCTGTTTTGTGTTTCCCTAAAATAAATTCAGTACCAAAAAGAATGAGAGAGTGATAAGTGTGAAACAGAGTCTACCTGCCTCTACCTTCCTCGCTCTGTTTCCTCCTTCTTCCCATGTCTGGAGTCAGGAAGCCTTCAGAGATATCTGCCCCACGTTGCCCCAAAACTGGAACTCTTTATCTCCAGTGGCCAGCGCAGCTCTCCTGTAGAGCTGCAAATCCACAGGAAGGCAGAGATCCATACTGAACATACCGTAAGCCCATTTCCCCAGACTGATAAAAGCTCAGATCAAGGCCAGGTAAGGAGGATTACAGAAAAGATTCAACCTTTCATCCTGCATCCTCTGCTAGGCAACGTGTGCTGGACATTTCTAACAACTGCTATTAGTGCCCTTTAACGTTGTAATAGAATTTAATTAAGCAAGCTCCATGCTGTGTGGTTTCTTAAAGCAGGACACAATGCAAGGAGCAGACTGGTGATAAGCTAGGAGAAATTGCTGGTCCTCTCTGCCTGGAAGCCATTCCTTAGAACCACAGACACCCAAGTGGTGGGACTCAAGATGTCTGTGCCTGTGGACATATGCGAATATCTTCATTTCAACACCATCCCCTTCATTTCCACACACATATGGACCTTCACTCTTACGACATGCTCTCCACGCTTCTAAAAGCTCACATATGCAAAGACAAGCACATCAGCATAAGCGTGGACTCATACACATATGTGTATATACACCCCAGTATATACAGGGACCCACAAGAATGCACGTACTATCACATGCACACACACTACCCTCATTTTTTCAACAGCACCATCCATCACTTTGTCCCAAGCCAGAAACTGGAAAGATATTTGCAGCACTCCTTCTTATTCCCCACTTCCAACCTATCATCAAGTTCAGATGATTCTACTTCCTTTATAATCTTTGAGATACTTCTCATTATTGTCTTGCCAATAGCCAACACCCTGATCCAAATCCAGGTCACCATCATTTCTCTCCTGGATGACTGAGTCTCCAAATATGAACAGAACCACTAGGCATGTTATGCAGGAATAAGAGGAAATATCAAAGGCAGATTCATGGGGCCAGGTAAAGAACCAGACCAGGAGACAAGTTTAAGAAATAGGGAAACTGAAGCCAATAAAAAATAGAGCTTGGAGAAGCTGGTGTGAAAGACAAGGAGGAAAAAAGCCAGAAATATGTTTTAATAGAAACCAAGGGAAGAGAATTTTCCTAAGAAAGAACAACCAAATGCAACATATCGCAGGAGG
Organism: Balaenoptera physalus; assembly: GCF_965194825.1. Classification (NCBI taxonomy): domain Eukaryota; kingdom Metazoa; phylum Chordata; class Mammalia; order Artiodactyla; family Balaenopteridae; genus Balaenoptera; species Balaenoptera physalus. The sequence continues at coordinate 20,585,024 of NC_138898.1, forward strand.
TAAAATAAGAGCTCATTGAAAATTGATCTATAAATTTGACCACAAGGAAACCAATGGTGATCTTGACAAGAGCAGTTTAAGAGGGACGTTGAAAAATATTCAGAGGTGATTGGAGGTGGAAAAGTCAGGTGAGTGAATATAGACTACTTTTCAAATAGGTGGCTTTGTAATGACATTAAACCATGAAGAAGAAGAGAGAGAGGAAGTACTGGGTAAAAGGGGAAAGGGGTAATCATTGATTGTTCTGTATTCCCATTATCTGCACACTTTTCCATAGGGAACTGCTCTCCCAGAATTCCAACAATGAGATCCAGATAAGACAGCCAACATGAGCCCTCAGAGTGCCCCATTCCCTTGACAACTGTGATTGGTTCAAGGATAAACTCATGACCCAAGCTGAGCCAAATAGAATTCTTCCTCAGATTTTTGATTATTCAAACTTGATGGCAATGGCCCCTTTTCCTTGTTGATCATAAGCTACAGGAATTTGGTCTGGCAGACCTACAGACAGGTTTTCATCACATGGAAAAAACTGACCTGAAAGAATAACTCTAACATGAAGACAAGAGTAGAGATGAAAATGAAATAGTGGTCACATCTCAGAGTCCAGTTGTCCATGAAGCCAGCTCACTTCTGCCTCTTCCACAATTTGTTTATGTAATGTAATGTTTCCTTTCTTGCCTCTGCTAGTTTTAGATGGGTTTCTGTCCCTTGCAACACAAAGAATCCCAATGTAAAACTGAAGGTCATTCCATTGATGAAAGCAATTTCCTTCAATTCTTTTGGATAAGCATATTGTCAACTGAAAGATGACCATCATTAGAGGGAGAAAGAATGAAAGAACACAATATTATTGATGGAGGGAGGTCTTTGAGGCAACACATCCAGGTAAAACTAGAGGGATTCACCTCGAACATTCAGTTGGCGAGGGTAGGATTGGTTATGTAATTTGTGGGGCCCAGTGCAAAAAGAAACTGTTGGGTCCTTCGTTCAAAAATTATAAAGAATTTCAAGATGGTGATAGCAGAACATTAAACCAGACCAGGGGAGAAATCTGAGTGTATGTGACGGCACAGGTCACTGCCCATGGAGCCATTTCCTCTGAGATGTAAGGTCAGGAGGGACAGATGGCATGTGACAGGAACATTTAGGGGTGACAGTAATAAATTGAGATGGAGACACTATTTCCCCAAAGGAGAGGTAGACTTATCTGCTGTGAAAGAAAGGGTTGGGTATGAGAGGATGCAGAAGGAAGGTAAAAAGAAAGGTAAATGGACACAGAAATATGAAACACACATTCTCTGAAAATGTGCAAACTCCCCATAAGGATGATGTAGCAGCAATGAGCTGGAGCACCTTTGAGAGCCAGGCAGAGTTTGATTATACACCGCGGCACGCCCGTCAGCTGCCAGCCTCCCTACACAACCATTATTTGCTTATTTCAGGACTCCCTGGCTGTTCTCTAAAATCAAAGCTTTACTAATAACCATATTTAGCGTTGAACAAGCTCTTGGTATTTCCCGAGGACTTCACAAGCACTAATTAGTTAATAATTCAATGTAGTTGAAGAATAGGCATAAATTGCACGTCTGCAAGAACCAGGTGCCTTTCTTGTTTGTGATGTAGGGGAAGGATCCTTACACCAGGTATCAGGGGTCTGTGAGTCCTGGAGTTATATGCAGTGTATGAGTGTGTGTGTTTGTGTGTCTGTGTGTCTGTCTTTCTGTGTGTGTATATGATTGTATGCATGCATGTATGTACACACATGTGTGAGTGTATATGCATGTGCATGTGTGTACATGCACATGCATGTGTGTGAAAATACCTTCATTGGGTCCTCATAGAAACATCTGGGCCAAAAGGAGTAAATAATCATAGCACTGAAGAAGGGGCTTAAGATACAGACTCAGAAAACTTGGGTTAGGACACAGGTTCAGCCACCTACTGGTTATCCAAACTTGTACATATCAACTACCCTCTCAGTGTCAGAGTTTCCTCATCTATAACATGGAAAGAATACCTTTCTCTCATGGTGTGAAGATTAAATAAAAGTCCTACCACAAAGTCAGAATTGATCAGTGTGTCAACTCTGTCTTGCCTTTTCTCATTCATTTCATAGCTGGACAGCAAAGACGATCTAAACTCCAAATTTGCTCAGCTATACGTGAGGAGAAAGAGGAGGAAGATGTAAGAAAAGCTGCAGCTATGGAAGAATATGAAGAGAGTGAATTGTTGGAAACAGATGAGGTTACTCTCGGTGCAAGGAAAATAGTAGAAATTTGAGAGCTAAGGCTGAGGTTGCTAGTTTGCAAACCAGAACGTACGACCTTTACGTCACTTATGGTAAGTATTACCAGATCCCACAATTATGGTTGTGAGCCATGATGAGCAATGGTAGCCTTTATCAGGTGAGTACATGTGTGAAGTCAAGTTCATTTGAAGAAAACAGTGACCATTTAAATCACTGTTATCTCCCATCACCGCCTATGTGTTCAGTTCCCCCAGGCAGGCATGCCTGATGATGAAGAAAACCATAGACTGTTGCAGAAGGAAGGGTGTTCATATATATCTTCTAATTTTCTTGAAATGTGTTCAAACCATCATTCCAACAATAAACTATAACTACACTAGACACTAGACAATGAAACAAGTAGAGCACGGAAGCTATCTTAATTATTGGTTCTGATTTTTAAAGAATTTACCCATACATGTGACCATTGGTCATATTCACCAATATGTACAATTTCTCTAATAAAGGGACTTACATGTTTACGTATTAAATGTTTTAAATGTCCCATTACAAAAGAAGAAGGTGTGCGTCCCTAAGAGGACCTTACACACAGTTCCTGCTTTGTGTTTCTTGCCTCAATACAGAGATTCTTCCACTTCACTTGCTATTAAGGAAATCTTGTATCTTTAACGCAGCCTGCTGCTGTCTTTCTGTCAATCACTATCTTCATGTAGATCCTTCACAGAACCTTTTAGTCTGATTGACACATTCAGAGACTTGACCACATGGTAAGGGAGAAAGCCAGACTTCAAATTGAGATCTGCAGTCCAGTGTTCTTTCCTGGACACCATTCAGGTTTCATTATTGGCTTAAAGCAAAAGGTACTGGAAAGATCCTGAAATAGGGATGGCTGGGCATAGAGACAGTGTATCCCAGCCTCTGTCTTCACCATCCCCCTCTGCCTCCAAATGACTGAACCCACCAGCTCTGAGAGCTGAAAACAGACAGATCATCTCTGGGTGGGAGTGATTCAACCCACTCACACCAGGGATTTTAAGAAGTAAAGAGACCTGAGAAAGACTCACCCTGCAGAATCACCCTGACATTGGGGTAGAAGGTTGATAATAGTGATCGATGACTAACAGTGAATAGATCAGCTAAGAAGACAAAATTCTGGATTTGGAATTAGGCACAAACTTGAATATTTATTTAGGGAAAGAAAATAAATCACAATAAACTACATTTTTTTTTAAGTGACAGATAACACTAACATTACAAAATCCTGGAAAATAACATAATATTTGTATTAATCAGCACACAGATGCAACACTGTAATAGTTCTTACCTTTGGTTTGCTGCATATTCTTTGATCTCCTTTTCACATGACAATGAACATGTAATATTTTCTATGGGGAGAAAAGAAAGTGAACTCAGAATTTCTAAATTATTTTCCCCCTGGCATGGTAGAGCGCAGCTGGTTTGTTTTTTTGTTTGTTTGTTTGTTTGTTTTCCAGCTTCACCAATTCATTATTGGAAATGCCACCAAAATGTTTACGATTGTTGTACAAATTTGAGAATTCTTCTATCAAGTTTATTTTCTATATGAGCTATGAAATTTTAGGGAACTTCACATGTTTTCTTGTACAACAAGTAAAGTGCTATTTGGATGGGCAACATTCATGATGCAGGGCTTTGGGAAAACCCCATGCATATAAGAGGCCCTGAAGTTAACTAGCTTCTCAGTAAATTCACAGCTGATTGCCTTACAAGGTCCCGCCTTGATGGTCCTTGGGCACCTCTTCCAACTCATTGCCTATCACATCTCCCTTTGTTCAGTCTTCTCTAGCTGCTCAACCTTCGTGTTTTCACCTAATGTTCATGCTTTATTCCCATTGCCGGACCTTTGCACAGGCTGTGCCCCCGGCCTGGAGTTCCCTTCCTACTACATAATTCTTCATTTCACTAAGTCCTTCAGATCCTCCTTTAGTCTCCATCACCATTCACTTCTGAATTCACTTCTGAATTCACCATTCTGTCTTCCCTCCCTTTATCAAATCCCCTATCATAAGCTTACTTAACACGATGCACCTCTCTCTTCAAACACCAGACACAAGTTTACATGTTGTTCTAGGATTACTTAATTCATCTCTCTGTCTCCCAAGAGAGCTCCAGGAGGAGGAGAGGACCACATCTGCTTTTGATTCTGCATTATATTCCCAGTGCCTACTACACTTTGAGTTTAATAAATATATACTGATTACATCTGGATAACTAAGGGAGAAGAGACATAAATGAACTTGATCAGTAATCTCCCTCTCCTTGTGAGATTTAAAAAAAAAATCCAGAAAACAAACTTTGGTTTCCCTTTGGCTTCATTTCACCTGAGTCAACTGCCTGTTGGTGGATCTCAGATATCTAGCCAGCCTCTATGAAAATATCTTCATCCTAAAACATGCCTTTTGCACTTTGAGAAACCACAGGTGTTGCTATAAATACCAGAGAAAATCAAAAGTTGAAGTCTGGGGTGAAAAGAAATATGGATGAAACGTTTAATAAAATATTTCAGGAGAGGATACAGATGTAGAGTAGCTTTGAGGAGAAGTTGAGGTTGGGCAGCTGTGTTTTCCAAAAAGATCAAATATCCCTTGTCCTACCTTGAGTTGCTGGCCCAAACTCCACACCAGAGCATGGCTTGTGGATGGGTCTTGGCCTGTCTATATGGTAGGAACACTGGCTCCTGAAAAGGTCTCTCCCTCTGGTCTTTTAGTCCACACTTGCACCGTTAGAGGTAACTTTCTTGTGATTAGACACTGTACTTGTAAGAGTTTTTGACCCTGCCTTCTCCAGCTCCATGCAACTCCCTGCACTGGGGCCCAGCCGTTTCTGATTCAGCCCCTCTCAGTCCCTGAGCAATGCTGATAAGAGGGACTCTTAGCCCACCAATGGGTGGGATCTGAAATTATATACGCTACCCGTAGATTTTAAATTACATGAGACCCAGATATCTACATGCCTTTTTAGCTAGTTCTTTCTTCTAATGAAGACTGGTTAGTGGGTTTCAAATTACATGCCAACTTTGTTGCTTGTCAGGGGTACTTGAGAAAGATTCCAAGTTGAGCAGGCTCCAAATCGTGTTTGATTAGCGATGTCTGCTCTGATCAAGGGAAAGGATGGTAATAGCATGCATGCCACATATTTGGTTTCCCTGTTCTAACGCCTAACATTTGGTCCAAGCCTTATGACTGGGTTTTAGCCCAACTTTAACTTAAGTTTCTCCAGAAGCTGAACATCTGCCCTGAATCCAATTGACATGCTATAATATAATATTTCACAAGTGCTGCCTTGACCCAGTTTTGAAGTCATGGCTAAAAACTCTCAATTCCCCTTCATGGGTAGTTTGCTAAGCCTCTACACCAACCATGTCCCTTATTGGGGTCCTGTTCTCCAGGGCCAGGTACCCAACAACTAGCTAGGGGCAGCCCCTAAACCCAGGAGCCCAAGTAATTATTCAACTTATCCAGTCTCCAAAAAGCTTTCAAAATCTGCTCCATTTGCCATGTATAAGCTCCTCCTACAGCTCCAGCTTGCTGTGACCCAGTCCCCAAGTGTAACCCCCCGTGCATCCCTGCATGACAGCCTTCTCTTATTCTCTCATTTGGAGCCATAAGTAACAAGAGTTCTGCCTTTCATCTACCTGAGAGTCAGTGTGTTGTATCCGGTTATCCAAAGAATCTTTAGAGCTTATACAACACATGTATCCAAAGGCCTTGTCCTGCCTTGTCACTGCCATCCCTTGGGAACTAGACGCCCCCTTCCAAAACTACCAGGAATGTCTGTGCATTTATTTTATATCGCAAAACACTTTGTTTTCTGGGATGATTTCTCAAGCCTCATGAGAAGCCATTTTAGCTAATATTCGCTCAGTGAATCATTACTTCCACCTCTGGCATGTGAGGGTACTGTTTGGGATGTGGGGCCTGCAGAGGCCCTGAGGGGTCCCACTTTGTATCTAAGACACCCCTGCCCCCTCTGAGAGCTCAGGCCCACAGACAGCTGCAGAGCTCGGTAAGGATGCCACCCTCAAAATATCTGCAGGATAGACTATGGCAAAAGCAAGGAAACTCCATTCCACCTTTTCATATTTGTAAATTTTCTTCTTTTTCTTCCTCCACCTTCTCTGCTTCCCAGGTTTGCTTCCTTCCTGAAAAGAAGATCACGTCATACTTTCCTTTTCCTCCCAGTCCTTGAGACAGACTTTCTCCTCAGACTAAAGAGTGTAAACACTTTTATAACCACTAAATGGTCGATTCTGAGAAAATACCAAGAATTCGGAGTAACACTGAAAGCTCTTGTCGGGATCTCCAGGATAGATTTGTGTCATTGGGAAGATAGAAAGGGGTCATGAGAAAGGGCCAGTGGGGGGCCTTACACTATGTTCAGTAATCATGTCATTGGTGGGAGCGTTACTCTGAGACAGTTCGGTAGGTATAATATAAATGTGTTTGCCTTTGGGAACTGGAACATTATTCTACAGGAAAAACAGGAAATGCAGATGTAAGATCAAAGAAGGTAAGTAAAAATGATGTCATTTCTTAGTTGGAAGTTTCAATGAAAACTCAAGATATATTTTCTCTTTAAAATGAAATATGTTATGTCCTACCTGTATCCACTGAAAAGCCCTAGAAACAGTGGTGAACCCAGTAGCAATGAACACCTCAAAACCCAAATTGTGGGTGTCTAAATGTCATTCTCCACTGAAAGAACAAAAGGGTTGTCTAGGTTTCGGAGAGAAAACCTACAAGATGAACCTGGAACATATTGTCAAACCAGACAAGAAGAAGCTATTGAAAACCATGTGGTCATGTCAGAAAGACTCAAAAGTGAACTTAAAGAGTCGCCCGCAGGCCAAACGCAGGAGACTTTGATCTCAGTAAAAGAACAACTGTGACGGATTGAAATCCATCAAATACTTTAAAATCCATGCATGCAAAATGATAGTCATAACACAATAAGCTCACTGGTGTCCTACATTGAATACTAGAGGAGCAACTCATTATTTTGAAAACTAGAAAATAAAGAAATCAAGCATTAACTTGTCTTTCCCATATAAACTGTATCTCAGGATGACAAATAGTTGATGAGAAGTAGCTTTTCTTTAAAAAGTGATTCAGAAAATGAATGAAAAAGAATGATGGGATTAAAATTATTGTTGATTAAAATGATCATCAGTGGTTGCTACCATCAGAAGAGCCAACCAGACTTCCTAACATACAGTACACTGTACCATGAAGTATGAAGTATTTTTGCCAAAAACCAAAACCTGAACCTGATCAAAATTCTAGATCTAACTTCTAATTTACAGGAAATACCAGGGGTGAAGGAACATTTAAACCACGCCACTAAAATGCAAACAGCAAAATGCAGACTATGGGGAATTCTTTAAGACAAACAATCCAGTTTTTTTTAACAAGTAAATCTCAAAGGGGAAAAAAAAGTAGATCAAAAGAGACTTAAAATACCTATGAACCAATTGCAATATATAGACCACATTTGGATCCTGATTCAAACAAATAAATTACTTCAAAAATTATATAATAAAATTGGGAAATTTGAACAGATTGGATAATAAATAATTATTATTAATATTTTTGGATATGATCAAAGTATTTTGCTCGTTTTCAAGAAATAATCTGTATATTATAGAGATACATGCTGAAGCATTTAGAGAAGAAATAATATTTGGGATTTGCTTCAAATAATACAGGAGGGAGGGAGGATACAGAAAAACAAGATTGGGCACTAGTTAATAATTTTTTAAGCAGAGTAAAGGGTGCATGGCTAGAGGTCTGTTATACAATCATGTCTACCTGATTTCTGCTTAATATTTTTCATCATACAACTTAAAATTACACACACACACACACATATTAAAAGTTAACAGTGGCCAATTTTGCTCCAGAGAAGAAGGGGTGGAACTGAGCTAAGCAGAGGCAAATCTGGAGCAAGCAGAGTCAGTCCAAAGCATCCTTTGCCTCTGCAGAAGAGGTAGGTTTGGTGTCATCCAAGATTGTGAAGACCTCACAGAGCTGCCTGGGCAGGAACTCAAGAGCCTGGACCTTGGCATCAGGCAGGTCACCCAGCTTTGTTACTTAGTTATATAGAGGTGCTCCAATGCCCTCATCTGATGGGTGGGGACCACAGTGGTATCCACCTCGTCCACGGTGGAGAAGCTCAGATGAGCTGATGCATGGATGATTCTTAGCAAAGCTTCTGCTTCACAATTAATAACTGATATAATTATCTTCATCTTCCCTGTGAGCTACCTTGGCCCAAAGAGATGTTGTTGGCACAGTAACTCAGAGGAACCACAGCTGGTGTCCCAGACTCCGGACCTGTCTGCATCCCTCATTGGTCTTTCTTAGCAGCTTCTGGTTATAGTAGCCAATTGGAAAAACGAATGGAGCACTTATCTCAAACCCCCATTTTCCAGAGCCTCCACTCTCCCCCATTCCCTCGTTTTCTCTCTTGTTCTCTCTCTGTTTTTTCCTCCATCCTTTCTTCTTTCCTTCTTTCTCCAAAGCAGCACTTTCCAGGTGACAAGTGAAGCAATAATCTAAGCAATAATTTAACTCCTTGCTTCCTACTTAAAAATCCCCTAATTACTGGGTAATGGGTCCACAGGGGCATTTGGGCTGGATGAGCTCTGCCCTGCAGGCACAGCTATAGTTCATCTGTCTGCTCCCTAATAGCACTCTAAAGTTCACCCTTATAAACATGTCACTGAGCCTGTAATTGAGTGACTGGTCATTAGGTTCCACAAGCGGTACCTGTGGGTCACTGATCACTCAGGGGTGATGGATCTTTCTCCAATACCTCAGCTGGGCTGGCTACAGAGTTCTCTATCACCTCTGAGCAGAGCATTACTCTCCAGGAAGTCTACAGCGAGCCCCGGTGGGCTACCTTAAGCTTGGACTTCCATGGGGAAGTACCAGACAGAGGAGAGGGTAGGGTAGGAACATACATCCTTCTGCTTCCCTCACTGTCCTGGGAAGCCTGTCCTGGGAGGGTCTTGTAGGAGACACTGAAGCTAAAAGACACCATGAGGCAATAAGGATTCACTGCAAGAATAACTGTTCTGTAGAGTTAAAGTCGATTTGAGAGCAGGTGCATTGTCGCAAGACAAGGAAAAAAGGATTGGAGCTTTGTGTTACTAGACTTAGCTTAATGTACCGGAAATGTCCATCACCTCTGCGCTGTGTTCCCTTGAGTAAGTCACTTGACCTCTCTGTTCCTTGATTTCCTCATTCATGAAATAGAATACTTCCCTTCTACAATTATGCTGAAGATTATCTGAGATAATACATATTAAAGTGTCTGTGTCCGGCACCCAGTAGGCATTCAGCAAATATTAGCTCATTCTAAATAAACCTACCATTTTTCCTCTGCTTCCATCAGAAATGCTCTTTTGTCTTTTTGATGATGATGGAGACACAATAACATAGTGGCTAAGGGCACAGGCTCTGAAGCGAGGCTGATTAGAATCAAATTCTGACTCTACCGCTTAATCGCAATGTGACCCTGAACAAGTTACTTAACCTCTCTGAGCCTCAGCTTCCTCCTTCGTAAAATGGAAATAGTAACAGTAGCCAGTAGCCATCTCAAAGAGTTCCTGTAGTGATTAAATGAGATCATACACGTAAATTACTTAACATAGTAATTGGCAAGTAGTTGGAAGTAATCTTTCAATAAATACTGGCTCTTTTTATGGGGCCCCTGTTTAAGGAAATGAGGAAGAAAAAACAACCTTATTCATACTCCATCATTAAATATAATATCTTGAAGTTAAAAGTGCCAAGGAAATTCAACTTTTAAAAAATTTAAATCTACCTCCGATTACACCTACCTGAAAGAGTCCCTAGCCCATTTAGGGGAATAAGCCTTGAGGAAGAGAACAGCTAATGCAGAATAAAATCAGTCTCTTGTTTAGTGCTAGACTGAGTGATACAGAGTGGAAATCCCGCAGGGGTCTGAGAAGGAAAAGACAGCTGTGGGGAAGAAAAGGATCCAGGAGAGATGGGACTATTCTGGGCTATAAGAACGGCAGGGTGAGATGGCAGGTAGAGGTGAGCTGGGGGAGGAAGTATCCAGATGGGACCATGGGAGTGAAAACCCACAGGCAGGGACATGAGGGCGTGAGGAGTCTAGCTTGCTGACCCCCAGGGTTTGCGCTAGGAAGGAGTAACTAGGTAATTCCACAAGCTAAAAATATATAGTGAAAACCTATTCTGTGATGAGCATTAAATTAAATATCTCATTGGTTCCCATATCAACTCAGTATAGGGTGGACTCACATTTTTAGTCCATTCTGCTATACACTAACCACCTTCCGGACAACACATTTGGATTCTCGAGCGTCAGGACAAGGTGGCCCTGCCCAGGGACCAACCCTGCAGCTTGGGCAACATTTGCACCTTCACCCGCGCACCAACATCTTCGTGATCTCCTGTTGGTATACTTCACTTTGCTTTTGTCATGTTATACTACTGAGTGCCAAAAAGGGGGAAATGCAAAGGCTGATATTAGTTCTAAGAAACACAGGTGTCAGGAAAGTGAAGCACTTAAAACAAAGATGGACATACTTTGGCATTCCCAAAGCAGAAGAGATTTCATTCCAAGTTACCCTCTTTTCTTCAATTGGTCAACTGTATATTCAGTTGTGGAGGAAAGGATGAAAACATATTCATAGTTAACAAATACTCATTTAGAGCTAAGTGCCACACACTGCTTTAAGCAATTCACAAATATTAACTCTTTTAAAAATTAAAGAAACTGATAAAAACCATGAGGACGTATTAAACAAATAAATTGAGGGACATTCTGAAAAATAAATGCCCACTCTTTAAAAATGTCAAGGTTGGGCTTCCCTGGTGGCACAGTGGTTGAGAATCTGCCTGCCAATGCAGGGGACATGGGTTCGAGCCCTGGTCTGGGAAGATCCCATATGCCGCGGAGCAACTAGGCCCGTGAGCCACAACTACTGAGCCTGCACGTCTGGAGCCTGTGCTCCGCAACAAGAGAGGCCGCGATAGTGAGAGGCCCGCGCACCGCGATGAAGAGTGGCCCCCGCTTGCCACAACTAGAGAAAGCCCTCGCACAGAAACGAAGACCCAACACAGCCATAAATTAATTAATTAATTAATTAATTTTAAAAATAAATAAATAAAAATAAAAATTAAAAAAAAGAGAAACTTCCAAAAACAAAAAAATGTCAAGGTTAATCAAAGGCAAAGAAAGAATGAGGAAATATTCCATATTAAAGGAGACTAAAGAACATGACAATGAAATGCAATGAACTATCTTTGTTTGGATCCTGGATCAGAAACTTACATTATTTATTTATTTATTTATTTATATTTTAATTTTTATTTTTTTGCTATAAAAAACATTAGAGTAACAATTGGAAAATTTTGAATAAGGTCTGTAGAGTATTTAGTTTTACTATACTAATGGTAGCCAATTTCCTGATTTTCATAACGTTTCTGTGGTAACATAAGAGAATGTCCTTGTCTTTAGAAAATGCAAACTAATGTATTTTAGGGGTAAAGGAGCATCACGTCCACATTTTACTCTGAAAATGGTTCATAAAGAAATAATAAAAGTGAAAGTGGTTCATAAAGAGAAAAAGATAAAGCAAATATGAACATACTAACATTTGAGGAAATAAGAGTGAAGGTATACAGGAATTCATTTTATTATTTTCACATTTTTTTTATAAGTCTGAAACTATTCAGCACAAAATTAAAAATAATAGAAAATATGTAATGAAAAATTGTTTCTAAACAATACAGTATTATTTTAAATTTTAGAAAGTATTTTTCTCTCTGGGACCAAACACCAATTAAACTTAGAAATATTGGCTGGTTTTTGAAATTTTCATGTATGCCTTTAGGAAGGTGCTATGTGAAAAACAAGAGACAACACTGACAAGGAAATTCTTCTGCAGGAATTCAAGTGAGAGATGAGGTTGGCCTGAACTAACGTGGCGTCTATGGATTGGGGAAGGTCTGTGTAAATACAGAAGATACTTGGAACAAAGACTTCCCTGGACTTGGTGGCTAATTAAATATGGCCAGAAAGTGAGGGAGAAGAGGAACCTGAGGATTTAAGCCTTGGGAACCTGGGGAATCCCAGCACTTGACAGACCTAGAACTGGAACAGGAGCCTGATGACTGAGGTTACCTTCTACCTCTGCTACAATTTTACTGTATGATCTTGGGCAAGTCACTTACACTTGCTGGATCCCATTGGTAAAAAGATGCTTTTGGGTAGAGTGATTCCTGCCTTCCCATCCTAAAAGCATTTTCTACGAATCAGTGTCAGGAAGAACAGCAGCCAATGGGCAGAGAGGTGACTAGGAGCTCAGGTTGTAGTGTTGTATAATGTTCAAGGTGACACCATTCGAATGGAAATCCAAGGAATATTAGCTTGCAACTTACAAAATTGCTGTTTTTGTAAGACAAACATGTTCAAATGTTTTCAATTCCAAATGGCTTAACCTAATATGAGAAATATAAGACCGGAACTGAAAGAAGCCAGAGATGGATTTGCAGGGGTGGAAACCCCACTAGGTGAAAGTGAGAGCTTTCTGAAGATGGAAGAGTGTGGAGGAAGAAAAGAATAGAGCCCAGGATAAAACTTTGTTGGTTACAGAGATTACATGAGTTCATTAATCACAAAAATGAATATTTATTGGAACCCAGCTCTGGGCCAGGCATTCTGCCAATGGTACAAATCCAGAAGTGAGTTAAGCAGGTGCCTTCCCTTGAGCTCTCAAAGATCTTAGTGTAGAAGAGAAAGAGGAGCCAAGAGGCAAGTATAACTATAGCTACTATTAACATCGCTATTTACTGATCACTTACTGTATTGTCGTGTACTTGGATGAAAGCCAGACATGGTGCCCTGGGTTTTCACCGCACCCATCTTAGCACTTCATCAGATGACCCCTGCCCAAGATCCAGATGCAGAATACATTAATGGTAAATGGATATTTTATTGAAGACACCCTAAGGAGATGGGAGGGAAAGCTTCACATTACTCCCCATACACAAGAAACGTGAACAAATTCCCTGTTCTTCTCCCCAACATCCCAGTTTTGCGTAATATGTTCCTTTCTCCTGCCTACTGCCTTGTCTCTCTCCTCTCTCTACTTGACCATGGCGTTGGCCTCTCCAAAACCACTTTGTGGCCCCGTGCAATCTCATTCCTGCCTTCAGCCTGGGTATCCCACTCATCCCAGCAGGGACCAAAATGAAACTCTGTTGCCCTTGAGGCATGTGCCTGGGGGGTCTTCTCCGCACCTTCCCCCGATCCCAAGTTGCTTATCAAAGTGTTCCTTATGGATGAATTCTTCAATTCATCAAATTCAGGCCTCATGAAGGAAGCAGAAGGAGAGGCAGGGAAAAGATTCTGTACTGAGGGTGTAAAATTTCCAGAAGATATGAAGAAGGCAAAAGAGGCAGTGAGAGGGAGAGAGGTTTTCTCCCTACCCACCCATTATCTTTAAATCTCACCTCAACCCTGAACAAGGTATTATCTAGTTTTTTTAAAAAGTAAACTGATGTCCCAGGAGCATAAGTAAGTTGTTTAAGGCCATAAACAAGGATATGGCAGTGCTGGCATTCAAACCCAGGCATGCTGGACCCGTCCCACTTCACATCACTGATAAGGAACAGGGGAGGTAACGAAACTGGACAGATTCAGTGAAATCCTAGACTAAGACCCTTTGTGTATGCCTCTTGAGAAGATAGGGATGGACCAATTTCTGCAGATGTGTGGGGAAAGGTAGGCTCTGGTTGCCTTCTTTTCCATAACTGGGCTTCTTATCTTTCTTGATAGAAATAAGAAACCAAAATCATTTGAATTACTTGTAGTGTAAGAGTTCATGGGTTCCTAATAAAGATGTCTCCTAAAAGGAACTATATGAATTGACGGTACTCACTTTCTCTGCTCAGAAATTATTAGGCGTCCTCTGAATAAGAGAGACTATCAGAAAAGGGAGATTTGAGGCAAGAGTCTGGCCTCTGGCTCAAACCTGGCCACAAGTTTTCCGTACCTGGACAAAGGATGAACTTGCTCTGTGTGTCCATTTCCCTGGGAGTAAAACAGACCTACTAATGCCTTCTCTTGCCTCTTCAGAAGGTGTGTATATTGAAATAATACACATAAGAGAAATTTAAACTGCATAAAGAAGCTTAGAACTAAAAACATGATCACCTTTAAATAGAATGAATCGATATTTTATTTGTTTAGAAAGTTTTAAAGTGTTCCTGCAATGCCCAGGGTAGTCAGTACCTGGAACATAAGGGTTCTAGCTTCTTCCTAGAGTGAGATTCTTGAATATCTTAATACCTATGACATCCTTTCCTTGCCGTAAAAGCCAGGTCCAGAGTTTGCCAAAGAGCTGTCTTCTTTCCAGACATGGCACAAGGACCCAAGATTGCACTTGCCACTCACTACCTCTGAGTACTTAAGACACAGTGATAGTCTTAAGGCCAGAAGAAGAAAGAACCTCTAGTAAACCATGATTCCAATGTCATTACCAGGGAAAAAATCGGCACTGGAGACCTCCAGAGAACACGCACCAGGTCCTCTTCCCCCTCCTCACTCTCCTGTGCAATCTATAGTACATCACCATTCAAGGAAGGCAGACCAGTTTTGCATGCCAGCAAAGCCAGGTATACAGTGTTAAAGCCTTCAGGAACTTTACCCCATGTGTGGCAGGTGAATAAGACTGGTTCTACAGAGATCATCTCCAGCCTGTCTCTCACCTTTTAGAAATGCAGCCTCCCCTGGTAGGTCACAAGAGCCTGCTCTGGGGAGTACCAATCATGGGATGAGGGATGGTTGTTCCATAGCAGGTCACCAGCATTCTTCTGGCTTACTGAGCCCCAGAACTTGGACCCCACTGAGAGCTGACGGCTGATCCATAGGGCTCAAGTCCAATAAGCACTGTGATTTCTCTACGTTAAGGACCCCTTCAATCTGCTCTGTCATACTCCCCTGCCCAGACACTGGTAAAAGCTCCACTTTCTCACAAAATATCTGTATTATACCTTACCCCTAAGATGGCATGAGTTGGCATGAAAATAGTAATGATTATTATCTTCCATTGAGTTCTTATAGGTCAATCTCATTTATGAATACAGATTTAAAAACGTTAAGTTCTACTATGTGTTGGGCTATGTGCTTTATTGGATTATTGAATTTATATAATAATAAATACCATCATATTCCTACTTTGCAGAGGTGAAAACTGAGGATCATAGAGGAATCAAATCTAGGAAGTGACAGAGATGCATTTTGAACCCAGGCCGTTTGATTACAGAACCTAAACTTTTAACCACTAAGTTACATGTAATTAAATTATATATCAATTTCTTTTATCGAGACGTGCATGTCACAAAATACAGTGTTTTTGTTACCTTGTATACATACTATAAATGGCTATATGACCTATCTATCGGTGGTAGAAATTCAGGAAATTTTTATTTTCAGCTTTGTGCTTTCTTTATTGAGTTTTTACTGTGAGTGTGTGTTACTTTAAAATTAATTACTTTGGCTTGTTTCAAATATTTATATAAGTACAAGGAATAATATACCAATACTAACCACTCAAATTTAACAAATACTATTATGTCATATTGGCTTCATAGGAAATAAAACGTTCCAAATAGAAATGAGAAACTCCCCATTCCACCACCACATCTTTTCATGCCTCCAAACTCACCAGTGTCCTACTGTTGGAGTGTTGCCTTCTCATCTGTGTTTTTATGTCTTTCCTACATATGTATATATTTGTATCAAGAAAAAACATACTACATATGTATGTTTCTATAAATAACATATAGTAATCCTGCTGGCTTTTCATGTGTAGCTTCCTTCCCCAGGCATCTGCAGCTGGCTTTCCTCTCCTCTGCTAAGTTATTCACTGTACTCAGTCCACATTCTGTAAAACTTGTATGGTTCAAGATTACAGATGTCTCTTACTTTCATCAAAGATAAAGTTTGTACTTCTGTCTATTGTTCTTTGTGTTGTTTTAGGCTGCTTTCAAAAGGAGGAGGGGAGTATGAAACCAGATATCTCGGATCCTTTTTCTGCATCTATGTTAAAGAGCATATGGTTTTCTTCTTTGGTCTGATAATAGTATGAGTTACATTAATAGGTTTTCCAACATTAAACCATCCTTGAATTCCTAAGATCAAGTATACTTGGTCATGATGTGGTTTTATTGCTCTTGGTCTTGTTCCTATTGTTGCTGCTACTGTCATTTTGCTGGATTGGTTTGTTAGTATTTTATTTAAGTTTCTTCATCTATATTCATAAATGAGATTGACTTTTAATTCTTCTACTTTTACTGCCCTTTTCCATTTTGATATCAATGTTAATTTGCATCGTTTAATAAGTTGGAAAACTTTCCACCTTTCTGTGTTTTCTGAAATAACTACTCACTGAAATTTTGATAAAAGATATCCATAAAACCATCTGTGCCTAATGCTTTTGTAGGAAGATTTTTTTTATTACTGTACAATTTATTTAACGAGCATGGATTTATTCATACTTTCTATTTCCTCTGAAGATAATCTGGATCATTTATAATTTTTGAGAAAATTGCCCATTTTATCTAAGTTTTCAAATTGATTGATGTAATATTGTTCTTATTATTTTCTTGTTTATAATCCTTGTTTAGCTGTAGTTCTACGCCCGTTTCATTTTCAATATTGTTAAGGTTACCTTCTTTCTTTTTCTATTGTCCAATCTTGCCAAAGGACTGCCTGTATTGCTAGTCTATAAAAACAGAGAAACAAACAAAACTTTTTCTTAATCCAGTGTGTTTTTACATACATACATACATACACTGCTTTTCTAAATAAAAATGGCAGAACAGAGGTTACATCTGCTTCTACAA
Organism: Balaenoptera physalus; assembly: GCF_965194825.1. Taxonomy (NCBI): domain Eukaryota; kingdom Metazoa; phylum Chordata; class Mammalia; order Artiodactyla; family Balaenopteridae; genus Balaenoptera; species Balaenoptera physalus. The sequence continues at coordinate 20,602,220 of NC_138898.1, forward strand.
AGACACTATTCTCGCCAACACTTAGAGGGTAAACTAGAGTACCCATAAAAAAGGTGGGTACTCTTTTTTACTAGCCTTGGGTATAATTTCTGCGGGTACAACATATCCTGCTCAAGGCACTATCCCCCTCAATGGAGGCAATCAAGCTCATGATTTGGAATCAGATGTACTTGTGTTCAAATGCTTTCCCTTCCTACATGGGTGACCTTGAGCAAATGGAGGTAAAGATACCCATCTCAAAGGCTTTGGTAAGGATTACCTGGAAGAGTCAGAATGGATGAGGGAGTGAGTGTGAGAACTAGAGCTGGGGAAACCTGGGTTTGAATCCCAGCTTAATCTCTTGCTGGCCCTGAGCATCCTACTAGTTTGTAAAACTGAGATAAAAATATACTTACCTCCAATTTTTGTAGGAATTAAATTGTATTTTGCATGGTGCTTAACACAGAGAGAGCAAATATTTAAGAATTGCTGTTGTTACTAACACAATTATTCTCAGCCTTATTTGCGTGATGGCCTTAGTTCAAGGCTATTCAGAGTGCAGACTTGGAGTCCCCTTTCCTTCACTCCACTCTTGGCTGAAGCCGGACACGATGAGGTCAGTGCAGATCTGGCAGGTCTAAACTTGGCTCCGCTCTGGTCCCAGAAGCCAGCACGTTCACCCTAACAGCTGCTCCCAGCAAGTAGTAAGTCTCACATTTCTAAGGAGTAGAATGTGGGTTTGAAAATACAGAATCCCATAATCAGTGATTCCCTAGACATTCTATCAAAACTCTCAGGAGTAAAATTATACCCAAGGCTAGTAAAATTATACCCTGTGTCTGCTTGTATAACATGGTGGTTTTTAAACTGAGCTCCCCAAAGTCCTAGAGATTCCATAAACCAACCTTCCTTTTTCCCCTACCACACACTAATGGTAGACAGAACACCATACTCTCGCATCTCAATTCACCCAGAATTTTAGATAATGACCGTGAATACAAACCTTCACTTGAAGAAAGGTTTCCACTGCTTAAAGCACACCCAGGACTGTGAAACACAAACGTCTTTCAGAGCCAAGATTTTCAAACTGCCTTTTAGTCTCATGTTTAAGATGTTTAACACAGAGGAAAATATCATGAACCCCTTTGGGTCTCAGCTTCCATATCTATAAAATAAGAAAGATGAGAACTATCTGACAGCACTGTGCGAGGCGGAAATGAAGAAATCCACATGAAACTGTAGTATGAACTGTGGAATCATGTACACATGTTAAAAGTTATTTCACATACACGCACATACACACACACACACACACACACACCAACATCTTTGGCTCCTTTTAGCCTAGCACTTTCCCCTCCTGGAAACATGCCTAAGTTGTCTAGAGAGAGTGCGATGAAGTGAGGAAGGCTGAAGGAGACGAAGAATAAGCATTTAACAAGCCCAAGGAGGATCTGGCAAAGTCGTGGAAGAAGCAGAAGAAAGCGAACAGTGAAAGAGATTGATGCTACAGAGGCAGATGTTGACGTGTCAGGGTTGAGCAACTCTCAAGGATCTCCAGGCTGCTTCTCACCAGTTTTTCCTAGTTGAAGCCTGAGCAGCACTGCTTTCCCCTCCCCCACCCCACTGGCAATGGCAAAGAGGGGCCTATGGGCAGCTTCTATACAGAATCACAAGAGCCAGAGCAATCCCTGAACCATGCAGTTGGGGTGGCAGCTGTCAGACGAGCCAGCGGGCAGGAGGGCTGGCTCTGGTTTACCTATCGGTCCAGTTGAGAGGGGTGTGTTCAGACTACGAGGACAATGTGGGCACATTGGTTTCATTTCATGAGCATATCCAACTGATAGGCGGTGGCTGCCTGGAACATCGTGTTGCTCACTAGCTCCGTGATCGAATAGTGATGTCTGTTATGGGCAAAGGATGAAGGAGGGTAGTATCTATGCCATGTATTTGAACCTTACACTAGATAGAATTAAGTCTCCTCTTCCCTTCTCCCAAGCACCATCTCCACAGAGGATGTGTTCTGATTTGGCTAAAATTATGTGCCAAACACTGTGTCAGATGCTTTATTTGTATTAGCTCATTTAATTGGCCCAAAACAGTGGTAGTTTAACTGTGGTTATTTTTGTTTTTCTCAAGCCCTTATCTTCTAGAAATACATACGATGTGTTAATGGACAAAACACAATATTTCTGAATCTGATGTCCACTTCATAACAATCCAGGAGTGGCAGTAGGTAGGGTACAGTTGGAAAAAGAATGGCCATGAGTTCATAACTGGCCAGGTGACTGGTACACGGAAGTTAATTATGCAGGCTTATTACTTTTGTGTAAGTTTAGTGTATGTTTGAAATTTTCAATATAAGAGTTTTTTTTAAAAAAAAACAAAAAACCCTGTTAGATATTTATGATATTAGCCCCATTTATGTGCATGAAAACTGGGGCTCAGAGATTAATTACATTCCTAAGGTCAAAGAGTTAGTAGGCAGACTATGGTGGATGCCAAGTTAGCCTGCCCAGAAGCCCTTCAAGTGAATTACTCGCTGCTCAGCTGTAGGGGGGACAGTCCAGGGAGAAACTCCAGAGGTTCAGCCCCTTCAGTGTCTGTCTCAGCTGCACAGAACCCTGTCACCCAAGGTTGCGGCCTTCCTCATGAAGCTCACATCCCATGGTGGAGCAAAGCAAGATTATAAAGGCTCGGTTATTTCGACTTAACACAGGACAACTCAGACAGGCAATGTTCTCTCCTGGGTTGGCCCAGCCTATGTTGGATGTGTATCACAAGTTGACTTTTCCTTCTGCCCAGTCCTGCTGTTCCTCCTGCCTTTCATAGGAGCTGATCCCAAAAAGCATCTTGCACATTGACCTCCATCTCATCATCACCTTCTGGGAACCGAACTTGAGCCAGGAGAGCTGAGATCTGAGCCCCGATCTGTCTGACTGTGCAGCATGTTTGAATCTGCCAGGAAGGGGGCAGTTATCAGTGTTCAACCCCTGACTCGCTCCCCCAGCCCCGTGCTGAGGAGACCTACGTAGATCAGGACATGAACAGGACATGGACAGGACATAGATCATGAACATGGAGAGACAAAATGTTAACACTAGTCTCGAGTCTAGAACTTTCTGAGCAGCAGGAGAGCACAGCTGCTAAGTTCAGAGAAGACCTTCCCCGGCATCAGTCCCCAGGAGGCCCAGCTGGATGGAGTTGCAAGAACACTTTGAAGGCAGCAGCTCATGCCCTGACCCAGGAAGCCCACCCGAGGCTTCCCAGCAGCCCAACCTCAGAGGCCAGGCCCACTCCCCACACTTCTACTTGGAAGCAACTCAGCGAGACGCCCAAGCCAGCAGGTGGCTCTAAAAATACCCCATGCCTTCAGAAATCTCATTTCCATTCCTGGCCTCTGGTTTGCATGGCAAAGAAAACAGTTTTTCTGGAATGAATTATTCCCTCTCTGCAGATGTCTTCAAAGGTTTATAATCCAAAACGGGCTCTCCAAGACCCAGCCTCCACAGGCTGCCCATGCACACAGGAAGTCACTCCTTTGTGGGCACAGATGGGCTTCTGAAAATGTATGAACAGTGCTGATGTGACAGAAAGTGCTGGTTGTGGGGGAAGGAGTCAAGTGTCCCTGATGGCTGGATCACGGGGGAGCTCTGAGTACCTTCAGCTTCATCATTTTTTGTTTTGTTTTGTCTGTTTTTTATTTTTTTATTTTATATTGGAGTACAGTTGATTCACAATGCTGTGTTAGTTTCAGGTGCACAGCACAGTTATTTAGTTGCACATATACATATAATCTCATCTTCACTGAGGTTGAACTGGTTTGCCTAGGACTGTCCCAGCTTTAGCCCTGAACGCCCCGGGTCTGAGAAACCCCTTAGTCTTGGGCAAAATGGCCAGTTGATCACTCTACCCTCACTCACAGTTTGCCAGGGTCTCAAGAAGAAACTAAGGGTCAAAAAGGAGAGGGGTAAGGTCAGTGAACTCCATTAGTGGCCAGTTAGCAATAAAGTCCTTCTCCCTCAATCAAAATGAAAACACACGTGTGTGTGTGTGTGTGTGTGTGCATAATATTATACATGCTATAGATATTAAATATACTATAGATACCATAGATACCATATACATCAGCAAGGTAGCCAATCATTCATCTATCCATTTTCTAAGCAAACATGTATTAAGCGCCTACTGTTTGTCATAGCCAAATAATAGCATGAATTCAGGAGTTCCCGGTCTAATAGGGACAGTTTACCTGCCGAGGTCCATAGAAGGCTTCCTGGCAGGTGTGGAGTGGGTGGGGGGAGTCTGTAGACACTAAAATTACTGCAGAACTCTCTGTGTCAGGGGTCTCCATACCTAAAGAAGTTGAAAAACCCCTGGATACAGAAATAAACCTATAAATAGATAATTACACACTGTTTCTCAAAGTGTGTTTGGTGGACCACAAATATATTCTAGGCTCTTGATCCTCAAAGGGCAGCCCATGAACCAGCAGCATCACGCAGGAGCTTGTTAGAAATGCAGATTCTCTGGCCGGACCCCGGACCCATTGAATCAGAACCTTCTTTTCACCTGATCCCAGGTGATCTGTGTACACGTGAAAGTTTGAAAGGCTCTGGTTCTGGGGCAGCTGCTCACATTGGGTGTCCCCAGTAAACCACACCTTCCAGTGCAAGTGATATTGGGCCGGTTCCAGGCCTTAACAAGACAGAACAGCTTCTGCTTTTGCACTCTTAAGAGCTCTGAGACAACACAGAGAGAGCGAGGGGCCCAGCGGAGCCAACCTCAGCCAAGCCACCTGCCCAGCGTAGCCACGAGAATGACCCGCTCGGAGAACTGCCCAGCTGAGTCCAGCCCAGACGGCAGAGTTGTCAGGAAAAAAAAAAAAAATCGGTTATTTTTTTAAACTGATGTGAGACCACCCCCAAATCTTCATGGCTTGAAACAACAACCGTGATTTGTCAGCCTCTCCCTCTCCACATAGTCTCTTCCCATTGTCTCTCCGGTGGGTAACTGGACTTCTTACATAATAGCTCAGGGCTCCCTAGCATGCAAAAACGGAAGTTTCCAGGCTTTCTTAAGGCTTAGGCATAGTGTCACTTCCACTGTATTCTATTGATTAAAGGAAGTCACAGCCCAGCCCAGATTCAAGGGAAGGGCATGGGTACCTGGAGGCATGATTCTTTGAAGGTTATCAATGTTATAGACTACCAGAGTTCTCAAACGTAGCTGCACGTTATAATGACTTGGAGAGATTTAGAAAGCACTGATACCTAGGTTCCATCTCCAGAGACTCTGATTTTGCTGGTCTGGGATGCATCTTGGGTAGTGGGGTGTTTTTAAGTTCCCTGCTTAACTCTAATATTCAGCAGAGTGTGATAACCGCTGATGCAATGTGCTTGCTAAAAAAGTACAGGTTCTTTTTAGCAGAAGTTCAGACTTCCTGAATCTGAGACTTTGCAGTTGGGGTCCACGGAAGGCTGCCTTCTACAGTGGGTCCCAATGATCCTCACCTCTTGGAATTCATACTCTCCTGGAACTCCCTCAGTCCAATAGCCCACAAGGAACTGAATCCTGCCATCAACCATAGGAGAAAGTTTGGAAACAGATTATTCCCCAGTCAAGCCTGACAGCACAAATTTGGCAGCTAAAAAACACCACAAATGTATTATTTCACGGTGTTTGTGGGTCAGGAGTCCGGGCGCACATTAGCGGGGTGGTGGTCTCATCTGGAACTCTGGGCCTTCTTCCAGCCTCATTCAAGTTGTTGGTAGAATTCAGTCTCTTGCTGTTTTATGATTGAGGCCGTGTTTTGCTGGCTGTCAGCTCTAGGTCACTTTCAGTTCCTAGAGGCTGCCCGCAGGTCCTAGTCACGTGGTCCCCTCCATATGCAGTTTACAATATGGCTTTTGCTTTCTTCCAGGTCAGCAGGAGAGCATCTGCTGCTGCTTCTTGTCTCTGTTAAGGCCTCACTTGATAAGGTCGGGTCCACCCAGGATAATCTTTCTATTAACTCAAAGTCAACTGATAGGGACCATAATTTCACCTGCAAAATTCTTTTTCCATATAACGTATCATAATCATGAAAAGAACATTCCATCACATTTATGGGTCCTGCCCACACTCACAGGAAGAGGGTAGTATAGGACATATACACCAGGAAGCAGGCCTCTTGGATGCCATCTTAAAAATCTTCCTATTGGAGTATGATTATCCACTCTTTGCTGATAAGAAACTCAAGCCTCAGAGCAGTTAAGTTATTTGCCTTGGGTCACACAGCATTTAAGTAGGGAACCAAACTGATTCCCCTTTTTCAGTCAGCCTGGGCTGCAGACAGATGGAGTCTGAGGCTGACCCCAGATGCAGACTTTTATAGCTTCCAAATATATTTAGATTTTCCTTCTGAGAGGAAGGAGTCACAGCAGAAGGAGAGAATAAAAGTCTGGCTCAAAGATCCACCAACTTAAATGCCTTTAGGAATGAGCCAGGAAATATAAATGGATGAAGCACCCGTGGTGGTTACTATAGTGGGCCCAGCCTAAAGGCACTTAAATTCAATTAAAACACTCACACGTACATATTCTGTCCTTCAAACAAAGCAAATATGCCAGCTGGAATAGCCCTTCTAGCCAATAATTTGCAAATCCAGGTCAAGACTATTTTTCCTCATGACGACTTTGCTGAAAGGACCTCAAGGTAGAAAAACGGCAGAAATAAGAGTCTAGGCCATTTGGGGCAACCCCAGATGAAGGCTAAAGTCAGAACTGCCTACTTCTCAGTTTCCTACCAATTGAGCCAGAGAGATGCAAAATGAGCTTCTAAAAAATTATATATATATAATTATAATATATACAATATATATACTATAATTATATATAAACATACATAATATATATTTTATATATATATATAAAATATATCTATCATAGTGGCATAGAGTAGAGTTTGGCAAACTTTCTGCAAAGGGCCAGATAGTAAATAGTTTAGATCCTGTAGGCCATGTAGTCTGTGTGTCAATTATTCAACACTGCTGTTGTAACATAAAAGCTGCCATAGATAACACATAAATGGGTGTGAATGGTTGTGTTCCAATAAAGCTTTATTTATAAAAACAGGCAGTGGGCCAAATTTGGCCCATGAGCCCTAGTTTGCTGACCCCTGGTGTAGTGCATAGGCTTTGAGTTTAGGAGAACTGACTTCCGTTACTGGCTCTTCCTTTTACTCTCTGTGTGAATCAGAGCAATTTACTTAAATTGTAAACCTACGTTTCCTTGCTTATAAAATAGAAATGACATGTGAAAGATAGTACCGGTGACTAAGCATACACACAGTCCTCTACATTTCCTAACCTCACTTGCATTTGTGTTGGGTGGTGAAACTGAGTTCTGGTCAATGGGATGTGGATGGAAGTGATGTCAGCCACTTCCAAGCCTGACTTGACTCCTAAGCACATCCTATAAAAGTCTCTAGTCCTCTTTTCCTCTACAGCAGTGACCTTGGGGGCCACGTGGTCCAGATGGTATAACTATAACTTGGAGGAGGGCCACCCAACCCCCATGGGACTGTGCAAGAGTGAGAAATAAAACCTTTCCGTGTTAAGCCACTGAGATTTTGGAGTTTGTATGTTGGGACAGCTGCAGCAACTACTGTGATACAAACACTCGTGTCCTGAGGTCTTTGTGAGGATAAAACAGGATTGGTATGTCAAGCACCAAGCCTAGGACTTGACACATAGAAGGCACTCCATACATATTAGCTATTATGATTAACTGATTACAAATGCATCACAAGTAGTTTGTGAGTTTTTTTCAAAAAGAAAATCGAGAAACCTCAGTGGAAATAAATGAATGAACTTTCCAAAAGATATCAGCCCACTGAGATTTTTTTTATGTTGAAAATAACATTTTGATAAGGAAAATGCTGATTCTAAATGTTATACCTCGAAAAAGACATCACTTATTACCTCTTTTTAAGAGAAGAAAGGAAGGAGGAAAAAAACCTTCTAATTTCTGCATCCCCATTCATCATTTTCTCTACTCAGCACAAGTTTCCTGAGCAGGTCCACTCTGTGTGTGCCTTGAGCTCGCTGCTGACTCAGCCACGGTCCTGCTGCCCAGCAGTCAGAGCAGGTGGCCACCAGGGCTCTGTCAAGGGTTATCAGGCAGTAGAACAGGGAGCTGCATGCTATGAGCCGGGGTGCCACAGGCTGTTCCTCTAACCCGAAGACCCTCCAACACATGTTCCAGGAAGGGCTGAGGTCAAAGTCCTACTGAATGTCAATGCAGCCTCCACTGTGGAAAGAATCCATTTGCTGGCACTTTGATGTTTCACCCTCAAACTAGCAGAGGGAAGAAAAATTCCCATCCCTAAATCAAAGGAGAATTAATATATTAGTGAGCTGAAGATAGACACTGGGAAGGGAACTTTGAAGGGGAAAACGTGGGGAAGGCCCAATGCAGTGGAAACAATGACTACAGATGTTTCCAAAAGCACATCCAAAAAAGAAGAGGAAATCTTTGATCCTGTAGATGAGAAGTGTGACTGTTGTCCAAAATGCCAACAGGAGAGCCAACAGGCCAGCTTGCCGTTCATGCATGACAAGCTGCGAAACAAGATCTGCTCAGAATGGGGCCAAATCCAAGTGGAGACTCGTCACGACCTTCTCCATGCAGCTGATGTTTAATGAACACTCGGCAAGCCACAGAGCACAGCTGAGTGCTCTACCTAAATTACCTCCTTTAACTAACTCACCACAACCCTGAGAATTAGGAGCATTATTATTGGTATTATTATTGGCATAGATTCCTGATGAAAACATTGAGATTCAGACACCATAAGTATATTTCCCCAGATCTTACAGCTATGACAAGGCAGAAAAAGGATTTGAATACAAGTGTCTTGGTCAGTTTGAGTTGCTATAACAAGATAACATGAACTGGGTGGCTTAAACAACAGAAATTTATTCCTCACAGTCCTGGAGACTGGAAGTCTGAGATCAGGGTCATGTTCTGATGAGGGCCCACTTTCTGGCTTGTAGACAGCCGCCTTCTTGCTGCATCCTTACATGGCAGAGAGCAGAGAGAAAGCAAGCAAGCTCTCTGGTATCTCTTCATATAAGGGCACTAATCCCTCCTGAGGGCTCCACCCTCATGACCTAATCATATCCCAAAGGCCCCACTTTTTAATATCACCCCCACCAGGGATTAGGGTTTCAACATATCAATTTGGAGGGAGGGACACAAACATAACAACAAGTCATATTAATTCCAAAAATGGACCACTTAACTACTAGTTTATAACATCTCATAACCAAGCACTATCATATACCAGGTCCTGTTCTAAATACTTAATGTACCTCATTCAATTTTTACTGCCTTATGAGGTCGGTACTATTATCATTCTTCCCATCTTACAGATGAAGAAACCAAAGCTAGGAAAGATTAGGTGACTTTCCCAAAGTTAGAGGGCTAACATTCCAGTTCTCATGTCAGATCTCACACTCTGAACAATGGCCCAGAGTCCCAGAGTCATTTTAGAAGGCTCCCTGGGGTTGGCCACTGTGCTTGGTGAGACTCTTAGGCCCAGATCTCTGTCATTTCCTCTGGTCCTAGGTGCCTGAAGCCTGTGATCAGGCACAATTTGACTAGAAGACCAGGCACCCAGAGATTTAGTGAGTGTGATTCTAGTTGAGTATGACCTCCACATGTGCCAATTGACTTCAGAGGCATGTAAATGATGGGTTGTAAATCAGGAAGCAGGGGGTCCCATCATGAATCATCCCATTCCCTCCAAGCATATCATGACAGACATGCATAAATTCTGTGTAGGCTCTGGTAGGTGCTGTCCTTTAGATTACTAATTAAATAAACCCTAACTGTGCTCACTTCTCAGTGGGGAGGCTGAGCATTAATATGGTAATGAGCAGTCCAAGAGATGTTCATGGAAACCTCCTTGTGCTAGTGTGATCCATGACCGTCTGCCCTTCTGTCCTGTTTAGCATGGAGCAGAAACTCAGGCAGGTGGGTCTGTGAGGGAATGGGGAATGCTTCGGGGGAGGGGCCACAGATGCAGGGTGACTACAACATCACCATCTGCAAACAAGGGGATGCAGAGATGCTAGGGCTACCCACCATCCTGCTAGATAGGCCAACATGACTTGAGAATCCCTGGCCACCATTGTACCACTGAGGGATAACTCTGCCACACCCTGCAAAACATTTTCAGACCATGTGTTTCCAATGGCCCTGATTGCAGGGCAGGGCATATTCCTATTGGAGAGTGACAAATTTTCTTGGACTAAACATGGGCCTTGGCTAACTCCTGTGTCTTGTGCATTCTCATCATTTGTCCTTAGGCAGTTGGCTCCAAATATCCGAGCACCAGTTTGATCATAAGAAAGCAGAGATGTGGGAAGGCCAATGCAAGACTTTGTATACGATATATCCAATAAGAGCAAATGCTTTGACTCTACTGTAGTTATCGTCACGGTCTTCTTTTATTCTTAGTGTGACAGAATAGGGTTTCTGAAGCTCCTTAATCCTCTACCTGGCTGTGGAAATGACTAATTCCCTTGGAGACCCTGACCCTTATCAAGGTAAAAATATAAAAGGTTACTGGTAAGAAGGAAAAAGACAGAATAGGCTAGCATAACTACCATAGTCAACATAGGAAAAAAAATTATGTATCTTTTAAGTGCCTCACTCTACTGCAAGACCTGATGGGGCCATTTTCTTCATACCAGTAGAACCTAAAAGACCCCAGATCCACATCTCAACCTTTCTCCAAGTTCCTTAACATTGAAATAAAATGAATGGGGCTTGGTGTCTGGAGGTAAGTGAAAAATGAGGCAAGAGATGAAGGGGATCATAGAAGGGAGATCAAAACAGAAGGAAAGCAAAGAAAACAGTCTCTCTCTTCTCCATCCAGGGAAGACATGGTATGTATTCATCACAGACTCAGCTGGAAAAGCAAAAGTTTGCTTTGCTTTCCACCATCCTCTGGCCTCCGTGTAATTGTCAGTGATTTAACAACAGGAATTTCTCTGTTATGGACTATGTCTTCCCAACATCCCACACAACACTGATAGTCTGGGACTTCCCTGCTGGTCCAGTGGTTAAGACTCCATGCCTCCACTGCAGGGGGCGAGGTTCGATCCCTGGTCGGGGAGCTAAGATCCCGCATGCTGCAGAGCGTGACCAAAAAATAAAAACAAAAAACGAAGAAACAAAAAAAACACTAATAGACTATAATGGAGCCGATTTCCTTATATAAGACATAAAATCCTCCAAAGCACCCCATAACCCTCTCAGATTTTCAAGCACTATTCTAATCTGACTGTTTCATCCAAAGAGTAAGGAGGTCCTATCATCTCTATCCTTGAGCATAAGGGACCCTGGGATTACAAAAGAGTAGCCTCTAACCCAGGTTTGGAAGGTCAGAAAAACTTTCCTGGAGGCAGTTAAGATCTGAGCTGAATCCTAAAGGACTAATGAATGATGATAAAACAAGGTGAGAGAACAGCATGTGCAAAGGCCCAGTGGCAAGAGCCTCCAGCATATGCAGAAGCTCCAGTGAACCAGTTTGGAGGAGATTAGAGGACAAGGGGTAGAATGGATAAATATGAGGTTCAAGGGATATTCAGGGACCAGGTCTTAAAAGTCCTTCTAAAACCTCTTAGCTAAGGAGTAGAGCCATTATCCAGAAGACAACAGGGAGCCATTGAAGAGTCTTAAGCAAGTGAGGAATCAGAGATTAAATATGTATTTTAGAAAGATTTCTCTGCCTGCTCTGTGAGAATGGATTGAAGGGGAACAAGAGTTATTGATGTCACCCCAGCAAATAAGGATGGCAGCACAGCCCAGCCCAGCCCCAGGTGACAGTATCTGGAAGAGAGAGAAGGCAGGGTTTTAAGAGAGAAACTGCAGATCTAGCCATTGACTGGATGCCTTCCAATATCCAGATCGGATTTTAGCACTGGATGGAAAGTTTTGCCATTCTGTGAGCTGGGCAACATCAGAGGAGGAACAGGTCTAAGGATGAAGGATTGTGAGTCCAGTTTACAACACGACATGTTGGAAATGACTGAGGGGCATCTAAATTTACATGCTCAGAAGGAAGTTGGAGATTTTTCTCCAGTAGATTTTGAGCATAGAAGACCTGGACAACATATGTAAATTGCATCCATGGACGTGGTTAAAAGAATAGAGATAGGGCAAATGCTGGGAAATAGGGTCTCGACTCTAAAAGGCGTTTTGACCACTTCTCTCCCAAATCCATACATATTTGGAGAAGTGAATTCTTTTGAGCAAGACTTACACATCTTGACTGGAGAAATGACTGATCGTGTAACACAACAAGTAACTTAATAATCAAGCCACTGTCTATTAGAGAAATGCCAATGCCTGTTGGTGAGTGTTCGGTCCTGTGGTTGGCTTTATCATATCCAATATATTTTGTCAGTGATTTGGATGAAAATGTAGACTATGGATGATGTGAAGCCAGGAGGAAATAAGTGAATAAGGCTGCAGGAGCTCATAACACATGGGAATGAAAGGTCAGACGTACAAAGTAACACTTAATAAAGACACTAACCTAGTCTGCAACAGAGTCCCAAAATCACCTGCAGAAGCAGAGGATGAGGGATTCACTGCTTGGTAGCAGCTTCTTTGAAACTAAAAATAAGTATGTAGGACATGTTGGGGCTTGGGCTGACGATAGATTCAGTCTCATCTCATACTGTGATCTGGTGATGGGAAAATAGCATTCACAATACGAATGTTAATTAATAGAACCAGAAACAAAGTTCAAAAGGCAGTTAGGGCAAATTCTGGAGAAAAGATACAAAGAGACCAAAAACACCCAACTGCCACATCTGAAGAGCCTGGAGCAAAAACAGGGTGTTGGGAGCAAAAACAGGGTACTGTGCATGCCCCCTGCACTCAACACCACCAGAGGGGTGGGCAAACCACCTAAGCCACGGCCCGACCCCTGGACACACCCCTACCCTCACGCCATATAAGGAACAAGCTCACCGCCCCCTCAGAGAGCGAGCCAGCAAGGGAAACTGTTACTTATTCTCGCTCCCCCTGATGCCTCAGGGGCCCCAGTAAAGCCTTGCCTGAAAAAAAAAAAGGCCGGAGTTCTAGTCTCAACTATGCATCTGGCTGAACACCTCCGCTCTGTGGATTCAGCTTTGGGTACCAACCTCCAAGAAGGAGGGCACTCCGGATAGTGAGTAATCCACCAATAATCATTTAAGTTGGAAATGTAAGACAGAGGTGTACATATGGATGTATTCTAAACGTCAAAAACTGCCCTGTGGGAAAAGGAGTAGGGTCCATGGATGGGAGTTGCAGAAAGGTGAATGTCTTTCAGCCTCCAAGACTTCCTACAGTAGCCGGCATGGCTTGGCAGGGCAGATGCTCAGCCCCTGGAAAGGCCAGGTAAAGGTCAGGGCCAACTTGACGGCATAGGATAGAGTAATTCAAGAACTGGGCAAGGCAACAGAAATGATCATCTCTAAGTCACTTCTCAATCTGCAATTTTAAGACCTTCTGTTCTCCAAGGAGATTTTTCAGTTGACTCATGTTAAAATTATACATATATGAACACATATATATGTATATGTATGTATATATATATATATATGAATTGTATATATGAATGATATACTCAAGATGAATCCTTTCTAGAACAATATTTCCAAAAACTATGTCCCCTGGACCACCCACCCCCCCAAAGAATGTTATAAAGTGTTATGGATGCAAGAATCCCATGGTGGATTGAGATAAAAGTCCTCTGATGCCGGACTTATAAGAGCCTTTAATATGGCAATATGCACTGCAAATCTCCAAAATAAGATGGGGATAGACTCTGCCATTTTCCCAAACAGCACCACCCACTACTGGAAGGTGCTACTAGAGAAGGGAGCAGAGCATCATGATCTGAAGCTTGGGCCCTGGAATAAAACTGGGCTCCAATCCTGACCACACGGACACACTATTGAGTATGTCAGCCTTACTTCTGTGAGCCTCAGTTTTCCTGTATAGAATGGAATAATAATAATGCCCACTTCAAAGTATTACAAGATAATGAGAATAAAATGCTGAGCACACTCACCAACATGTGGGACTCAGTAAATGTCAGATCTTTTCATTATTATTATTAATTCCCCCTCAATTCCATCGTTACAGAGAAATGGCCTGTTTCCCCTGAGCCGCATTGTCCTTTATCCATTCCCTCAACAGGCAGTGGAGGAAGATCTGGTCATCCAAGGTGTCTTTGAGAAGCATATCAGTCAGAATCTAAACAAAAAATAGAAACCATTGAGCATTTAAAACAGAGGGGCTTTCATTGCCAGGAATTCATCACACAGGTGATGGAGGAGCTGAGACGGCAAACAGGATCCAGAGAGTGAGCACAGAGATAAACAACAGCAGGAGACAACCTCCACGGCCAGGCTGAGGCTCGGAGAGAGGAGGGAGATTACCAAGGGCAAGGGTCATCTGCTGGAGGTTGGGACCATGGGGGTCTGGATCCACAGAGGGGACCAGCTACTCCTGGAGATGCCATCTGAGTCAGAGAGGTGTACCCACCCCTTCCCCTTCCTCCCTTCTTTTGTCCTCCAGTGCCCACCAGTACCTCTCATTGGCCAAACCCAACCAAAGCCAGCTGACCAGGGAGCCTGTGGGCGTCAGGCCCCTGCCAACAGCCCAGATTGGGGAAGGGAGAGAACTAACATGAAGCCCAATGGATCACGGGCCAAAAAGGCTGCATATTTGCCCTCTGAGAGTGGGCAGCAGATTGCCCCCGCGCAAGAGCAAATCTCTGGTTCATTTGACCAAGCTGAGAGATGACAGTGAAAAGGGACAGTCAGTATCCAACCCCTCACTTCCTTCCTGAGGATGGGGGTCCCCTGGCCCTTCTCAAGCAGTCCAGCTGCGGGAGGGTGGGCAGTGGTCAGCCCATTCCAGCCCATTCCAGGGAGCCGCTCACCCATCCAGGGTATCCTAGCTCTTGTCTCCCAGCACTGCCTCGCAGAGATGCTCTTCAGTCCCAAAGCGAAACCAGTAAAGGCTACACTGATCTCAGAGTTCCTCCGGTGTTTGCTGCCCCAGAGTTATTTTTATATCTCATTTCCTCACATTATTGCAATTTACATACTTCAGCAGAGCACATTAGTGTCCAAAACACAAACCAGGAACAATAACACATCACCAGGGGCTTCGACGAAACCCCAACCCAGAGGAGGTTTCGGAAATCAGTTGCTAAAACAAGTGGTTCCCTCATCCCGAGTGGGAGAATTCTCAGCAACACTTGACAATAAGTGGACGTGATGAGGACCACAGAGAGCCGTAATTCGTGCCGGATTGCACATTGAAAGCTGCATTCAGCCCGCGGAACCCATCAGAGGGGGCATTGTTGCGATGAATACAGAAAGGATTGCAGTGAATTGCTGCTTCATTGCCAAGTGCTTCCGATTCCCTGCTCCTGCCATCTGTGTCCTCCGGAAGACACGCAGAAGCGAAGGTCCGAAATGGGGGTGCAGTGAGGGAGCGGGCTTTAGGCTGGTGGGAAGGACAGCTGGGCAGGCAGAGGGAGCCCCAAGGAATCAAATGGAAGCAATCTTCTTCTATGGTGTAACGTAGAGTAATGGAAAGACACTCGGGGTCAGGGACCGCAAGAAAGTCTACTGTCCCCCACATAGTCACGTTCTAGGCTTACAGAAACCTAAACACACAATCAGATGTAGGATCCCCACGCTTGCTGGAACATTCATACCCTCACTCTCAGAAAGACAGCCCAAATCTGTACTCACATGTGGACACAAACAGGCATACTTGTTCATCCATTCAATAAATAGTGAGCGCCCACTCTGTACCAGTGAGTGCTAGGCACACGCCTTCTACACACACATAACGTGCACAGACACACCCACATTCTCACAGGCGGGCACACACATACACATACACTCATAGACGCACACAGGCACACACCCAAGCACGCAGACAAGTCATGCATAAACGTGCCTGACAAACTCAGAAATCTATTCTCTCCGTCCAGTTCCACTCAATCACATGCACGCACTTTATACATTTTCACAACTAAAATGCAGCACCAGCCAGGGGAAAGATGACAAACTAATTAACTGTCTAGTTCTGTTAAATTCTGAAAACATGTCTCTATTTTAACGCAGAGGTCCTTCACCCAAGACTATTGTTCTTACCAAGAGCTTGGTTTGTCTTTGGTTCATCTATTCAACAGTTCTATATTTAACACTTTCGATTGGTAATATCCCTGATCTGGGTTTAAAATACAGCAGTGATGTGCCTCCTTGGGAGGGAATGTAGCAAGCTGGGCACTCTTCTCCCATGGTTTAATGCAGTGTAGTGGAAGGATGCTATCTCCCTGCAACTGTCCAGGAAGAACTTTCCCAGGTTCTCTCTTCAAGTTTTATCTAACGACAGCAGCCAAAGCAAAAATAATGATAGAGAACGTTTATTGATCACTTGCTGTATGCAAGGCCATATGTTAAGTGCTTTCCTTGGACCATTTCATTTCATTCTCTCAACAATCCCTGGAAGAGAATACTGTTATTGTGCCCATTTTGCAGATGATAAAACTGAAGTTCAGCAAAATTAAATACTAGCTCTACTACCGTTTATCTGGTATTAGAGCTAGTATTTAAATCCAGGCAAACTGTCTTTAATTTTGCTATCCTAAGCAAAAAAGGAAATATTGGGTTTTGACAGAGCTGGGCTATGAGTACATAGGTGTTTGATGTTACTCCCTATACTTTTCTATCTTTCATCATCATTTCATCATCACAGTTAACTCTGTTCTCTTCTTCTTTCTATTTATTTGTAGATTGTGATATTGTTTTGGTTGAACTAATTCTGAACTAATAAATTTTAAAACCTAAACAAAACACAAATAAATAAATAAATCCAGGCAAAATCCTGACTCTAGAGCTTGAGTGTTCTCTGTATCAGTCAGCTACTGACCCAAAATAAATCAGCCCAACATTATTATCTCACATATTTCTTCTGGGCTGACTGGGACCAGCTAGGCAGTTCTTGCTAAGGTCTCTCACAGGCCAGGACTAAGGTGAGGTGAATGAGGCACTCGCCTGGGGCACACATTTTAAGAGGATGCCCAAAAACTCAGTAATCAAGATAAGTAATATTTTAAACAACACTTTTCTAAATCAAAATTAATACCCAAAAAAATCCATGATGAAAAAATATCGAAATTTTAAATAAAGGCAAGGTCAGCATTACTGATTTTTCTCTTTGGCCTTTTCTTTTGGCTCCAATGTGGCTCAGCAGGGCACTGTCACTAATTCTCACTAAACTCCTGTTAGTCTCGGCCCTCTCTCATGGAGTTGGAAACCTCTGAAGGCTCACTCACTTGTGTCAGGTGTCTACATTGGGAAGACTTGATCAGCTGGGGTCTGCGAAGGCTGGAGCCCCTTGGACATGTCTCCTTATCTCTACGTGGTCTTTCCATACGGTCTTCCAGATGGCAGCTTCAGGGTAGCCAGACTTCTTCTATGGAGGTTCAAGGCTACAAGGACACGTGCCCCAAGAGAGAACCAGGAGGAAGCTGCATATCTCTTATGACTCAGCTTCAGAAGTCACACAGCGTCACTATCGTAGGGTGCTATTTGTAAAGCCAGCCCATATTGAAAAGGAGGGACAAAGACACCACCTCCTGATTTGACACATGTCCTACAACAACCACACTCCCAAACCACAGCCCTGGGAATGGGCAGTCTCTGTCTCCATGCCACAGCCCGCAGTGAGCAACTGTCCCCAGGGTATTCTTCATATGGTAGCCACTTAGGTCACATGTCATGTAGTTGTCTGAGTATCTCTGTGTCAAAACCTGGGCCCATCAATGGGAACTCACCACACATGTGAATATCTGGCCTGGAAAATAACATCTGAATTTCAGAGCAGGGCATTAAAGACCTGTCAGGGCTGTCTACACTCCCAGGAACTTTCCTGCTCCCCTTTTTACCACGAGGTCAACTGGGGAGGTGCCAGCACCCTTGTTCAGCCAATGTCATTAGTTATTGGGTCTTTTACTTAAACTAAGAATAGACTCAGGAGTTAAAAATTTGTGAATGATGGTGGAGAAGAAAGCCTTCCCCAACTTGAGGGGCAGTAGAGTGGCTTGAACTTGGGCAGTTGATTGATCATTGTTACGGATTTTTTCCTCAATCACCTTGATCCCATATCTCCCCAACCCTACCCTGGCCAGTTTGTGTGTGCAGCACAAAGATTCCTCAGCAGTGGAATCACTAGATTCTATCAGAGATGGAAATGACATTATCATGCTGAAGTGTTTGTATCAGTCAAGGTCTAGCCAGGAAAACAAGCCAGTTAAGTGTTTACAACGGAGGGAATTTATTCCGGAAAATTAACTACACTGAGTGATGAAAGGACCAGGAAACAAAAAGTGAGGAAATCTAGAGACTGACAACAGCAGGAAGCTGCCACCACTCTGAGGGACAGAGGGAGGAAGTAGTGTTACTAGAGCCTCGGGACCACAGTCATCTGATGGAAAGTGTCTCATAAGAATGGGAGCCACCAAGGAAACACGGCCACTGCCACACAAGACAGAGAAGGAGAACAGTACCCTGGCCTCTCCCTTCCTCCCGCCCTCCCCTCCAATCTCCCATCAGTGTCTCCTATTGGCTAAATCCAGCCAGAAGCAATTTGATGCACAGTCCAGAGAAGGCGGCCTGCCCACCCCCTGCGATACAGAAGAGAGAAGGAGAAGGACATGGGATGAAAGAAATAAGTCAGGCACAGCACAGTAGCCATCGTTTTAAGGCCACAAAGTCCAGAGGTGGGTAATGGTGATGATATATGTAAGTACTAATTTTAACTAAAATCATTATGTTATAATCAAGTTCCATTATGTCATTTAATCCTCACAACTGCTGATGGTCTAGGGTTATCCCCAGAGCAGACAAGGAAACTGAGGATCAGAGAAGTTAAGTTCCTCATTCCAGGTTACAGAACAGGAATGAAGCCAAGATATCATACCCAGCAATCCAGCCCCAGATCACATGACTCAGAGCCATTCTGCTCAGAACCGAATTGTGTGCTTTGGAATCAGGCAAACTAACTTGAATTCCAGATCTCTCATTTCCTGCTCCGCATATTCTTATGATCTCTGCTTCCTCCCCTACAGTATAGGGATAATAATTACTTCACCTACAGGGCTGTTGTAAGGACAAGATCAGCAGCATTTAGTAAGCACTCAGCAATATGCTGTTAATTTCACTACTGCTTCTCCAGGATCAGGCTGTGAAAATTCCAGATCCTGTCCAAAGGAAAGAGAGGACTCAGGATGCAGAAACTCTGTGAGGCAGGAGTTAAAGGTCAAAGGTGACTGCAGAGAGAACCTGCCTTTTTTTTTTTTTTTTTTTAATTCATTCATTTTTGGCTGCGTTGGGTCTTCGTTGCTGCGCACGGGCTTTTCTCTAGTTGCGGCGAGCAGGGGCTACTCTTCGTTGCAGTGCGAGGGCTTCTCATTGCAGTGGCTTCTCTTTTTGCAGAGCACAGGCTCTAGGTTCACGGGCTTCAGTAGTTGTGGCACGTGGGCTTTAGTAGTTGTGGCTCCTGGGCTCTAGAGCGCAGGCTCAGTAGTTGTGGTGCACGGGATTAGCTGCTCCACGGCATGTGGGATCTTCCTGGACCAGGGTTCGAACCCGTGTCCCCTGCATTGGCAGGCGGATTCTCAACCACTGCGCCACCAGGGAAGCCTGAGAACCTGCCTCTGATTGACCCTTGCTAGTCTGCGGAGACGCTGTCAGGGTACCTCCCACATCACCAGGAACGCTGGAGATCCTGCAGGTGCGCTGGACAGTTCCCATACACTAGGAAGGCCCTTAGCTCAAGCACCTGTATCTTTCTGCCTGAGGCTACACACTACCTGGGAAACATGTTCGGCCAGCACGTGGGACAGTCCAGAAATGCCAGAGATGCCAGGGAATTAAGACAAGAAGCAGCCCTCAACAAATGAGGGGCAGGAATTACTGGTAAACGCCCCAGCTTCTATGCCCTTTGGTGGGCAATTCTGAGGAGCATCACACAAACTTCTCAGAGGGTCTCCAGCAGAACTGAGCCCCAGTTATTGACAGCCATACCCCATCAATAACACATCACCGATGACTCTACTCCCTCCCCTGTCTCCCTTTCCTTCTTTCTCATTCACTGTGCTTCCTGGGGTTACCTCCCAAATTAATTACCTGAACTCAAATTCTTGTCTCATTGTCTGCTTTGGGGGGAACCTAAGTCAAAATGCTGTTTCTCTATACTTTTCCCCACCCCTCACTTCCCCACTCCACCCCTCTCCCCCTGGGATAAGCAGGAGTGCGAAGCCACAGTACCCAATCATTAGTTCATCCATCCTTTTAATGGGGAAACAATGGCAGCTTGTCCCAAACCCTCCCTGGCTGATTGCACAAATGCCAAGAGTCAGCCCAATAGGCTGCAAGTCTGCCCACTGACCACAATAGACACTCATGAGGACTCTGTATCTTGGGGCTATTTCTCTGTTAGGTCACACACACATACTATGGCTTTAATCCCCAGCAAAAGGGAAAATAGTACATATAACCAGGGCTCGGTGGGATGCCCTGCAGAGTCACGATCCCATTCCTGCAAATTATTTTTTGCTAATCAATATGTTTAATAAATAATATTCCAGTTGATTTCATTACTGGCAGTACACAAATCAATAGAAGGTTATTGCATGATAACTTCCCATTGATATTGTAATCCTCTTGATTTAATAAATGTTGCTTTTCTGAGGATTGCTGTTTGCGTTAGGAATTGAAGTAAGGAGGACAAAAAAATAATTCCATTGTGGAACTGAAGCTGCAGCTTCATAAGAAAGTGCAATGAGAGTCAGGGGGCTTCTTCAGCTTCTGTCTACAGTGGCCTGAGCTGTGGCCCAGCAGTGCCTGGATCTGTGTAAGTCTCCTTTGTTGGATTCCCAAGCAGAATGAAGGAAAAGTCTTGGCTGGAAGGCTTTCCAAAAACCCCTTAGCAGGGGGCTGACCTTTTCTTTCCTTTGCAAATTTGGCCAGGAACTCCTTGTGAATGAAAACCCCAATGGGAAGAAGATGAATGGTATAAAATGATAACCCTGGAGCTTCAGATCCATTCTCAAATACTGGAGGATCAAAGCCACAAGTGGCCTTGGCAACTGTCTATTGCAAAGAGTCCCAATTACCAGGCCATGAGTAATGGCACTGGAAGCATTCGGGAAACTTGTTAAAATGCAGATTCCTGGGGCCCCCATCCCAAAGATGATGACTCAGTAGGGCTGACATGAAGCCTGGGAAAATGCATTTTTGAATTTTTTATTGAAGCATAGCATATTATTAAAGACTAAGTTTGAAAAGACAGTATAATCCTGACTCCCATATAAATATAAAATTAAGACGGGTTGAAGATTGTATTTAACTCATTAATTAACTAGGGAACCAGTAAAATGTCACAATGGGTTGAAAGGAGAACTCAAAGTACCACATTCTTATAGTTGATTCAGTTCATGCTGAAATGAATTTACAAATAGATGTGAAATGGGCTTTGGGAGTACGGGAGAGGGATCAGTTGACCCTCTACCACCAGATAGAATTTGCTTGTCCATGGAGGAGTATCATTTGCACTGCTATCAGTTAACTACAACTAACAGAGGTGTAAAATAGCTCAAAGACAGTAAAAGGCACTAAGAATCATAGAGCCAGAGAACCCAGAAGGGAGTCCTAATGCACTTCTCACCCTACTTGGAGTGAGGTCACATTTCACAGGTTAAGGGCACTGTCCCCCATATGGCTGCTCTCACTTCAAACAACAGCCACAAGCTTGAAGGTCTCCTGGTCACCCACACTTCTGACCAACTGGCTACAAATTTGGAGGTTCCCACTAGTCCCACAAGTTTAATTATTCACTTGAATAACTCACAGAACTCAGGTAAGTGCTATGCTTAGGATTACAGCTGTCTTAGTAGCTCAGGCTGCTGTAACAAGATACAATACATAAGGTGGCTTAAACAAGAAACATTTATTTCTCACTGTTCTGGAGGTTGGGAAGTCCAAGATCAAGGTGCTGATAGATTTGGTGTCCAGAGAGAACCATCTTCCTTGCTAGTAGATGGCCAGCTTCTCATCTTTGCTTGGGAGAGTCAGAGAGGAAGCAAACTTTCTCATCGCTCTTCTTATAAGGGCATTAATTGCATCATAAGGGCTCCACCCTCATCACCTAATCACCTCCCAAGGGCCTCCCCTCAAAATACAATCACACTGAGAATTTGGATTTCAATGTATGAATTTGGAAGGACATAATCATTCAGTCCATAGCAAAGCTTTATTATAAAAGAAATAAATCAGAACCAGCTAAAAGAAGAGACCCATTAGGACGAGTTCCAGGAGGGCTGCAAACTTGAAACTTTTGTGTTTTCAAGATGCATCACCTTCCCAGCACATCTATGTACATCACTAACCAGGGAAACATACCAAAGCTTTGTATCCAGAATTTTTATTGGAGTTTCATTACATGAGCATGATTGAATTAATCTTAGGTCATGTGATTGAATTCAATCACCCTCTGTCCTCCACCCCCTGGAGGACAGGCTGGTATCATGTGGCTCACAGACCCAACTTTTTAATAATATGGTTAGTCCTTCTGGCATGGTCAGCTCCCATCCAGCAACTATCCAGGGACCCACCTTGAGTGGCCTCATTAGCATAAACTCAGGTGTGGTCTAGGAGGCCAACCATGAAGAACAAAGACATTTCCTATCACTTGGAGAATTCCAAGGGTTTAGAGATTCCCTCCTAGGAACCAGGAAAAAAGACCTGCCAAATTCTTTATTATACAACAGGTGTGTTAGACACTTTGATTTCCATCAAAGACGTCCAGTAATCTTTGATCCATTTCAAAGTATTTTGTTTTTCCTATAATATATACACACAATTATGCAAATCATGAGTGAATAACTTCGTGAATGTTCACAAAATGAACATCACCATATAACCAACACTCTGGTCAAGAAATGGAACATGACCAGCACCCCAGAAAAAGCCCTTACTGTCACTATTCCCCAAAGACTAGCCACTATCCTGATTTCTGACACCACAGATTCATCTTGCCTGTTTTTTAACCCTATATAATGTCATCATTCAGTATAAACTCTTTTGTGTCTGGGCATCTTTTGCTCAACATCACGTGGTGGGTGTAGTTATAAATAGTTCATCCTTACTTTTGTATAGTCATCCATTGTGTGGAAGATACACACACTCTAGAAATAAAGCCAAGTTGCATAATCTGACTTGGTCCAGTGCCAACCCTCTCTTCAATTTATAGAAGATGAAACCAGAGTCCCAAGGAGGCAAGGTGATTGCCTCCTTGGTGATTATCCAAGACAGGAACCTTGTTTTAGGACCATCAGAGCCTTCATGGGCAGGTGCCAAATCAGGGGTGCCTCAGGATGAAAGCAAGGGGCAGAAGAAAGATGGCAAGGTGAAAGAAGGGGGAAGAAAGAACAATGGAAATAAAGGATGGAAGGCAGGAGGGAGACAGAGAGCAGGGAAAGAAGGATGAAGAAGAGCAACAGAGTGAAAGAGGGAGACATGGAGAGATTAGGGGGAGAAGGAGGGGCTGGGAGAAAGGGAAAGAAAGCAGAAGGGAAGGATGTGCTCACCTTGGGGATGAGGCCTCCTTATATCTTGAACACTCAGCCTTGTGACAGTTGGAGTTGTTGGTTCTTTGGAACTTTTATCTCTCTGTCTCCTGTGGGATCTAGACTCTCTGCACCCAGCCAGTAACTAGGTCATGCCCATCACTGAGGTGGAAACTGAAGGTTGCGTTCCCCTCCTTAGCCCACTCCGGGGCGAATACCATGTAGATTTTCAATGCTGCCATCCAGGGTTTGAACTGCCTTCCTGAAGCCCCAGCTGAAATTTGCTCTCTGTACCTGGGTAGAAAACCCAGGACAAAGCTCTAATTCTCACCTTCCTACTCCTGCATGAATGTAGATGCCTGAAACTCTGTCAGATGTGAAAAAGAAATAGGAGAAAGGAAGACAGGTTTACTGAGTAGCTACTATATGTTGTCTCATCTAATCCTCACAACAACCAAGTGAGTTAGGAATTACCAAGCCCACTTTCTGGATAAAGAAACTAAGCTTAAGACAGGTTGAGACACTCGTTCAGGTAGATAGTGGCCTGGAGCATGAGAGCCTGATAAAGGAAAATGATAATGGCTGTGGGCTCTGGATTAGTTGGTTTGTATTTGAAAAGTTCATCCCCCCGGGAAAAGGACTCTTCTGGAAAAGCGGGTAGGTGGGTGACCAGGGAGGAGAGAGGCCAAGGCAAGGTGACTGAGACATATCATTGGGTTGTACAGAACAAGGTGTATCTGACATATGCATGCATGGCAAATGTTAAAGCAGCAAGTTTACAACAGCTAGAAACATGGTTAATACACCCCACAGCCCTGCTCCTTCTCCAAGGACAGATAGAGACTAACATCACTGAGATGAGGCATGGGCCTCTAGTCTCCACCCTAGACATTGTCCTGGCATCTACCAAGGTGTGACTGGTCCCACCTGGTTCTTTAGGGTCTTCCATTGGTACCCACTGTTGAGGTGTGCAGCCATACCGTCTGGTCATGAGGTCCTGCATGCTGAAGGACCTTTGTCCTGCTTCCAGACTCTTCATGTGCAAATGCGCTCTCAAGCACATGTGTGTCCCCACTGGGACATCTAGGAGCTCCCGGAAGTCACAGGGATGGAGGCGGCTAATCTAGATATATACCCCTGAAGTCTTCCCTCCCCCATGTCTAATCTACCCATTTTGTGGTGCCACATACTTCCAATACCTTGCTGAACTTGGGACTTCTCTAAAGGGGCCTGGACAGTCCCCACGAAACACTGAAATCCTTGAAGAACAAATCCTCTTATTCCTGGAGTTCCCCTAGACATTTCTGGTTATTTCTAATACACACTGGGTTTTCTATGCCTACATCTTTATTCTTAATTGAATCCTCTCTTTGTTTTCTTGGGAAGCCTCACAGCTTAGTTTTCATGGCAGAAGTTCCAGGGGAAGAGGTTGTTAAATAAATAAGATAAAAATATCACCCCCCAAAATACGTTGGGAAATATTTTTAGAATATGAAACCTCATTTTGTAATACTATCATGATGATGATGATATTAACGGCCACCATTTATTGATTACTTTCAAGGGTTCACTCTTCACAAACATCATCTCCAGCCCTCTACCAGGTTGAAGATTATTATCCCCATTTTCCAGATGAGGCAAATGAGGCATCAAATGGCTAAATATGCTTGAAGTCACATATCCAAAGAAGGCAGTGCTGGAATCAAACCTAGTTCTGTCTAATTCTAAAATGCTCCAATTCCTATGTCACCATTCTTGTGGGATGATTAGGGTCTATTATTACTGGGTGTTTTAATGTTTGACAGGAGAATGCAACCTGAGTTTGGACACCCAAAGTCGAGCCTGGGCCCTCAAAGAAGGCTGCCCTGGCCCCCATATCTCAGTCTCTGTTATCCTGGTCACCAGATGAAGTCTCTCCTTCTAGAAAGAGAGACAACGTATCTGACCAAAAGGACTCTTTTGCCATTTATTCCAGCCAAGAATCAGTGTGAACATTAATGTGAAATCCAGAATCGGAGTCAATTTGACAAAACCCTTCAGAGACATCCACAAGGCAGACCCCTTTGGAAGAAAATGGGAGGGCTCGAGGGGAACATCCCCATGGGTTACTGATAGGGTAACAATTCATCATCCAAACTGGGACTTTTGAGACTCAAAGGGAGGATTATTAAAAATTGCACTCAGACAACCTGTATAAACTGGGACTGACCCAGTTTAAGTAGAGCACAGAATCACCTTAGTCATACAGTTAGAACCAAGGAAAAACAGGGATCGAGATGCCCTTCTAGCACTTTAAGTAGCAGCAGGACATCCTACTGGGGGGCTGGCCCCCCAACTATTAGCATTATTATTGCCCATTAAATATGTCATAGTCAAAGATTTGCTTCATTCTTCAGTGTGATTGCCATTGATTTTTGAAGCCCACATCTTCTTCCCCAGGGAAACACATCTTCAGCCAAATGATGGAAGGAAATGGAAAAGAAGGAAGCAATTTATAGGCGTTCATTTTATGGGCATGGCTTTCGGGACACAGTTGGTCTTAAAGCAGCGTTTCTCAGAGGACGGTCCAGGAACCACCTGCATCAGAGTCACCAGGAAAGTTGTAAAGATGCCGCCGATTCCCTCCCAAGAAGGACCTACCACGTCAGGATCTCTGGGGATGAGGCTGGGAAAGGTGTGTTTTTGACAAGGCCCCTAGAGGCTCTTATGTGTATAGTGAAGCACACAGAAGGCCACCACCCCAGAAAATCTAGGTGGCAGGTAAGCATGCCCTGATTTTGCTCCGAGAGCGTCTGGCTGGAGGTCTGAGATGCTCCAGCAAGGGCTGTATAAGCTCCCACCCCTTCAGAAAAAGATTCCAGGCACCCCCCTCCAGCCAGGGTGTCCTGTAGAGCCCCCACATTGCCAGTGGATAGGCCGGCCCTGGTTTACTGTGTGCAAATGGCTGGCTCTCTGCAGCACGGTGAGCAGGTTCCTGGCGGTGGCATCTGCCAGGAGGAACGGGTAATAGGCCTGATTTATGGCACTCAGCATGGGACCTGGCTGCTGAGCTCAATCACTGTGGCTCCCCATGGTGGGGTTCATGTGCTGTAACCAGCCTGGAAATTGGAGAGGAATTTACCCCCTGCTGCAGAACATTACATAACAATCAAGGGAAACAAGCAGAGGCAGGAGGGGGCCCCCCCTCCTCAGCTGGCACTGGCAGCCTGGCGCAGCTAAGGAAGCAGGACTAGGAGTGTTCTGCTGGGGCTCTCCTGCCGATGGGACTGGATTCTAGGGTGGCCCAACCAGAGCTGGCGTCAGAGCCCGCCACGGTACCAGCATCAGCCCGGACACTTCTGGAAGAAATGGATGAAGAGGCAGGCTCCAAATGGGGAGGGGGCTGCTATCTAAACCCATGTCACAGATCCTAACAGCACTTAGGGACAATGCGTCAATCGGTGACTACCTGATCAGCAACTGGGAATTGTTCCAATACGACCTGAAATTGACATCTGCAACATGAGAGCATGAAACAAAATGAAGATGGGCAGGAAGATGGGAGCAGGTCGGCACAGGCGTCGCGGGTCATGGTGAGGAGTTTGGGTTTTCTTTCAAGTGCTCTGGGCAATCACTAAAGGGCCTTTCTTGCCTCTAGACCAGCTGCCTCCCTACAGGTAACCATAGGATAGATGGGGCATGTGGCAGCTGATTGTGATAACTTAGTTCTGATGATCTCTCAAGAAACATGAATTCTTATCCATTTATTAAAACAAGCCTAGTAGGTGTCCCAGTTGGCCACTTGGGAAGGCACTGAGTCACCATCCAGTACCCATCAGAGGGTAATTAAACTCCCATCCTGACAAGATGCAGATGCTTGGACCTCAGAGACACTCTCCCACTCCGAATGAAGCACCAAGACAGGATTCCAAGTACCACTCTTAACTACTGAGTTTACCACCAACAAAATGTGCTGGCCTAGACATCAGCCAGTTATTTTTCAATAAGGTAACTTTCTCTTCCACTGAAATCTTACATAGACGTCTGATGCACTTATGACCATGGAAATGAATGATTCTTCCACAGTTACCTGTCGTCCCTACTAGATGGGTACTCCTTAAGGGCAGGGAACATGTCTTCCTCCTTCAGAGTTATACTGCTAATACCCAGAAGAATATCTAGTACACAGTGAGCACAGTAAGTATTTGCTCCATCTGGAAGAAGAAGGAGTTGGATCAGATGCAGTTTCATTAAGGCATCAAATATTAAGTAAACACCTACTGTGTGCCAAGCCTTGCAGCCAGAGCCTGGGATATAATGGTGAACAAACCATCATAGCCTTGCCCCTATTTTACTCATAGCCTAGTAGGAGAAAATGAACATTCATAGACATAAATTTACAACTGAACTGTGTGCTAGCAAATAGAAGTACATGGGGCTATGAATATATAGCAGGGGAAACGGATCTAGTCAGTGGAAGGGCAGGAAAGGCTTCCTGGAGGAGGTGTTATTTCATCTAGGACCTAAAGGAAAGGTAATATTTAATGAGGTAATTGGGACAGGGGAGAATGGAATTGTATTCCATCCAATCAGAAAGAACAGCATATGCAAAACCCCCAAGAGAAAGCATCTGGCCTCTGGACCCTATCTTTCAACCACAGCATCTCTGCATTAGTCTGTTTTACATACTGGGCTTCCAAGATAACATTCTTTAGAAAAAATTGTTTGACAGCTAAAACACAAATGCTGGAAGTCTAGACAACCAAATGACCTCAAAGGGCCCTAGCAGCTCTTAAAATTCTCTACGTACAGACTCAAAGGAGTGGGGCAATGGCCTGTATGCATGGGTCAGGGCCAGAAGTCAAGGGTCAGAGGTGACTGAACAGACCCACGGCTCTGAGTGGTGAGCTGTGGCTAATGAAAAAACAATGTTCATTTGTTTGGGACGGGGTGGGGGGAGAGGGTTTCCTCCACATTGTAGACACACATATTGCTGTTCTGGGCATTTCTAAATGAGTTCAGCGTCTTAAAGTGAGTTCTCAGAAGCAGATATCCATTTGCCTTCACAACTTATAAAATGCCAATCTGTTAATTTCATTTCATACATTCGTTCATCCAATATTCACTGTGAATGTATTTTAAGACATGGTCTTAGTGAGATATGCACTATGGAGATTAACAGGACATGGTCTCAGCACTCGTGGAGATCAAAATTGTACACACTTAACAGAGATCTAATATTTAACCTCAAATATCTGCTATCGGCCAGGTACTGTACCAGACACTTTACATGCATCATCTCTCTCAATTCTCACAAAAAATTAATGAGATTAATACAGGCCCCATTTCAGATTTGAAAAATGAGTTTCAAAGAGGGTAAGTAACTTCTTCAAGATCACACAGCTGGTAAGTGGGGAACCAGGATCCAAATTCAAGTCCATCTAACTCCAGAGCCTACATTCATGATCACCACAGTCTGATACTTCAATTAAGGAAATAAAAGAAAGAAATAAAATCACAAAGAATTAGAAGAAGCTATAGGTAAATGTTTACCTGATCTCATTCTGAGAAGGATTTTCAAAGTGTAACAGAAAAGGAAAAAAACAAAAAAGAAGATTGATAGCTATGAACTTTTAAAACTTAAAATTTCTACTTGTCAAAAACACCATATAAAAATTTGAGAGATAAATGAGAAATAGCAAAACAAACAAAAAAAAACTCCAACATGTATGATAGACAAAGCTTTAATAGCCTCAATATAAAAATGTGTTATAAATCAGTAAGTAAAAAAATGACCTCTTCAATAGAAATATGGACAAAAGATACAGCTCTCAAAAGGGTAGAAATAAAAAATGACCAACAAGTGCACCCAAAATTATTATAAAAGTCTTAATAATCAAAAAAGTGAATACTTTAAGAAACAGTGGTACATCCTGCTTTTTCACCATGAAATTGGTGAAGTTTAAAAAAATCTAAATAATTCTACAGCTGATGAATGTGCTGTGAAATGAACATGCTCATATGCTGTATCAGTGTCTAGGGAGCATTTGACAATATGAATTAAGAGCCTTTAAAAAGATTATAGCCTTTAACTCAATAATTTTACTTCAGAAATTTATCAGAGATGCAGACAAAGATGTGTACAGCAAGATGTTCAGCACAGCATTATTTATAGTATGGAGAAACCATAAATCAAGTTAAAGTCCAACAATAGGCAGACAGCTAAATCAATTTTAGTGCATCCAGATGATAAGGTAATAGGTACCCATTAAGAATCATATTTTTGAAGAAACTTTAGAAGCATGATTCATTTATTTATCTACCTGGAAGGAAATATACCAAAATATATTAACTATTACAGAGGCAGATCACGGTGGTGGAATTGAAGATTTTTTTTTATTATTATGTCTGTCTCTATTTTTCCAGTTTTCCTGCAATTTGTCTGCATTACGTTTGCAATAACAAGTATATGTGTATTTCTTTTACTTTTTAAATGAGCATGCACAAAACTCAGCTCTCCATTTTCTTTGCTGAAACTCACTTCTCTGCTTTAAAGTCCTTCTGCAGTTGACAAAAAACCCTGAGTCACCCTTGACCACCCCCTTCTTGTTTAATCCGACTCCACCTTGCCAGTTTTACCATTTCATTACTTCACTTAGGGCTCTTGTCTCCTTATGTCTAGACTGTAGCACCAGCCCCTTAACTGATGTCCTGGTTTATAGCTTCCAACCCCACCCTGGACTCTCCTCAAGTTCACTTTACATTCCACTGCCAGATTAATCCCCTTGAAGCAAAGATAATATCCTGTTATTGCCTTGCTCCAAAATCTTCAGGGATTTTCTAGTTCCTCAGAATAAAATCCCAAAGTCCTTTATCTGGAGTATAAAAACAGGAGCTACCAAAGAGGAGATTTGATTTGTAATTCTCATGGTCTTGATTTTGTATGCAAAATTCTGTGGCTAAACTATAACCACCTCTAATGTTTTTAATGATACTAAACTGCTTTGTTCCTGAACTTAATCTTCCCTTTCGCCCTTATCTACCACCCAATAACCCACCCAAACTAGTCCTTCTCCATGCTTTTCATAAGACCATACCCAGCACAGAGTGGAAGTTTGTGGGTGGTACAGGGGTTGTCAGACCTGAAGACAAGCCGGCACCCCATGACCCAGGCCTTACAGAGTCTCTCTTCTACTATAACTTTGTGATACTCTTTTATTTAAAGGATGGTGAAGGGGCTATGACCTGAAAAAAAGAAAAAAATCAATGGCTCTCCGCTAATAAAGGTTCTTATGCGGTAAATGTGCTCTTGGGAAGCCAGATCCTGCCCTTCTGCACGGCACTGGCCTGATGCCCCAGAGTGATTTACTCTGCGGTAACGTGATGGAGCCTCCGCCATGAAAGGGAATTAGATAAAAGTGCAATAAAAGAGGACAAAATCAATCTGCTTACAGTTTTGTTTAATAAAAATTCATGAAGGATGGGCAGGCAGACCATAAGCAATGTGCCAGTTCTGCCACTGGCTGGCTGTGGACCCTGGCTCAGGCTTCAGGCCCAGGGAGGGGACTCATCCGAGGGCTGGCTGAGTGAGCCCTCCCCCCTGCCAGTGCTGCAGACTGGGCTCCCCCGGTGCCAGGCCAGGGGACCTGCCTCGCTGAAAGAGGCATAAACCAGCTAAGGCCGTGTTGATTGAAGCAATCGCCAAGCCAAAGAAAGATAAGAGACCTTTTAGATGGGATTCGTTTCCCTAGAAACCAAGGTGCTCCATGTGTTCTGGAATGACAAGGATTCTCAAGCCTGACCAACTATTTTTCTTTCTTATTCTGGAAAGAACACTTACCATGACATCTACCTTCTTCACAAGTGTTTAAGTGTACGCTACGGTATTGTTAACGAACGGCAACGGTGCCGTCCAGATCTCTAGAACTTACTCTTTTTATATATATATATATAAATTTATTTATTTTATTTACTTATATTTTTTTTTACTTTTGGCTTCATTGCTGTGTGCAGGATTTCTCTAGTTGCCGCGACCGGGGGCTACTCTTCGCTGTGGTGCGCGGGCTTCAGTAGTCATGGCTTGCGGGCTTTGTTGCTCCGCGGCATGTGGGATCTTCCCGGACCAGGGCTCGAACCTCTGTCCCCTGCATTGGCAGGTGGATTGTTAACCACTGCACCACCAGGGAAGCTCTCTAGACCTTATTCATCTTGCAAAACTGAAACTTTATACCCATTAAGCAGCAGCTCCCCATTGCCCACCTCCCCCCCAACTTCTGGCAACCACTGTTCTACTCTCCATTTCTATGGGTTTTACTATTTTAGATACTTCATATAAGTGGACTTATGCAGTATTTGTCCTTCTGAGTTTGGCTTCTTCACTTAACATGATGTCCTTAAGGTTCATCCATGTTGTCACATCCTGTCACATGGCAGGATTTCCCTCTTTTTTAAAGCTGAATAACACTCTGTTGTATGTATAGACCACACTTTTTTTTTTTTAAAGGTTTGCATTTTTTTTTTTTTAATTTATTTATTTATGGCTGTGTTGGGTCTTCGTTTCTGTGCGAGGGCTTTCTCTAGTTGTGGCAAGCAGGGGCCACTCTTCGTCGCGCTGCGCAGGCCTCTCACTATCGCGGCCTCTCTTGTTGCGGAGCACAGGCTCCAGACACGCAGGCTCAGTAATTATGGCTCAAGGGCCCAGTTGCTCCGCGGCATGTGGGATCTTCCCAGACCAGGGCTCGAACCCGTGTCCCCTGCATTGGCAGGAAGACTCTCAACCACTGCGCCACCAGGGAAGCCCTAGACCACACTTTCTTTATCCACTCAGCTGTTGGTGGACATTTAGGTGGTTTCCATAGCTTGGCTATTGTGAATAATGCTGCAATGAACATGAGAGTGCAGATATGTCTTTGAGATCCTGATTTTAATTCTTTTAGATAAACACCCAGTAGTGGGATTGCTGGATCATATGGTAATTTTATTTTTAAATTTTTGATGAAATGCCATACCATTTTGCATAGCAGCTATGCCATTTTGCATTCCCACCAACAGTGTGCAAGTGTTCCAGTTTCTCTATATCCTCACTAATGTTTATCTTTGTTTTGTTTTGTTTTTTTATAATAGCCATAGGTATGAGGTGATATCTCATTATGGTTGTACATTTCCCTGATGATTAGTGATGCTGAGCATATTTTCTTATGCCTATTGGCCATCTGTATGTCTTCTTTGAAGAAGTGTCTATTCAAATTATTTGCCTATTTTTAAATCAGGTTATTTGGATTTTTTGGCTATTGAGTTGTAGGAGTTTCTTATATTTTTTGAATATTAATCTCTTAACATGTATGGTTTGAAAATATGTTCTCACATTTAAAACAGTATGGTACTGTCATAAAAACAGACACATAGACCAATGGAACAGAATAGAGAGCCCAGAAATAAACCCAAGCACATACAGTCAAATGGTCTTCAACAATTGTGCCAAGAATAGGGAAAAGTCAGTCTCTTGAACAAAGAGTGTTGGGAAAACTGGATATCCACATGCCAAAGAATGAAATTGGACCCTGTCTTACACCATACACAAAAAATCAACTCAAAATGGATTAAATATTTAAACATAAGACCCAGAACTGTAAAACTCCTAGAAGAAAACATAGGGGAAACGTTTCATGACATTGGGCTTGGCAATGATTTCTTGGATATGACACCAAAAGCACAAACAACAAAAGCAAAATTACACAAGTGGGTCTACATCAGACTAACTAAAGAGCTTCTGTACTCAAGGGAAATAATCAACAGAGTGAAAAGACAACCTACTGAATGAGCAAGTATTTCTTATAGTAGAAACTCTTTCTGTCCATAAAACATTTATTTAAAACATGTCGCCCTCTGCCAAAGATTTCATACCTTTGGGTGGAAGTGCCAGACCAAAGACCCACTGATCTATAAAAGGGATCAGCACACTATGGCTTGCAGGTCAAATCTGGCCCACCACCTGATTTTAAATAAAGTTTTATTGGAACATGGCCATGCATATTTGTTTACATACTGTCTATGGCTGTTTGTGCACTGCGATGACAGAATTGTGTAGTAATGACAGAGCCTAAATATTTACTATCTGGCCCTTTACCAGAAAGGTGTGCCATCCTCTGATCAGTATCCCAAGGATTCTCACTCACCTCCCACACTAACTGATGTACCCATTCAGCAGAAATTTCATAAGCTCCTACATGCCAGGCAGTATCCTTGGACTTCGGAGAGAGCAGAAACAAATAAGATTGGAGACCCTGCATTTAAGGGATTGGATTGATTTTCTATTGTTAAATAACAAATTATCACAAACTTAGTGGTTCAAATAGTACCATTTATTATTTCACAATTGTGTGGGTCAAAAACCCAAGTGGGCTCATCTGAGCTCGCCGCTGAGTTTCAAGGCAGAAATCAAGGTGTTGGCCAGGCTGGACTCCTATCTGGAGGCTCAGGGGAAGAATTTGATTCTAAGCTCATTCAGGCTGTTGGCAGAATCCAGTTCTTTGCAGCTGCTCTAGATCTGAGGTCCTTTCTGAATGTCAGGCTGGAACCACTCTCTGCTGCTAGAGGCCACCCACATTCCCTCTCACATCACCCTCTCCATCTTCAATCCAGCCATGGCATATCAAGTTCCTCTTCTTTGAATCTCTCTGGCTTCCCCTTCTGCCAACTGCCAGAGAAAGTGTTTCTGCTTTTAAGAGCTCATGTGATTACATTGAATCCACTTGGATAACGCAGGGTAATCTCCCTGTTTTAAGGTCAACTTGCTATATAACATAACATAATCATGGGAGTGATATTCCACCTTATTCATTCATAGGCTTTGGGTATTAGGGTGGGACATTTTAAGGGCTATTTTAGAAATTATGCCTTCCATGGGGTATAAGTAATGTACTTGGTAGGATAAACTAACTAGCTATAACAAACAGACCCCTAAATTTTGGTGGCTCAAAAAATAAAAGGTATATTTATTCTCACATAACTTTCCAGAGGAGAGGTTCCAGGTCAGTGGAATTCTGTTCCAGTAGTCATTCAAATACCCAGGCTGATAGTGGCCTTGTCATCTTCAACACTCCAAGCTCACCCTACTTGCTGCCGTCACAATGGACCAAAAAGGGAATCGACACAGAGGTGCACATGTAGGGGGGTTATGAGTTAGGTCTGGACATGGTCGAAAGTACTTCTGCTCATATTCTATCCAAAATAAATTATTCACATTATCACATCTAATTTGAAGGGGAAATAAAAGAGGGTGTCTCAATGAGGAACCATGTATCTACCACTTTTATTACAAAGGAGGAAAGGATGGATTTTGATGGTCAGTAGGCTGTCACCTATCCAAGTAGGAATGAAGGTGCTGATAGCTATGAATTGACAACTGATTACAGCTGTGGCCGCTGAGACCATACATGTCAGTATATCCTAACTTTCTAAATACATAGTTCTTATTGCATTTTAAAATGTCAGTATCCAGGCCAGAGACATTGCCAGCGAGGCAGGTCTGGGGGCCCCTGGAGCTGGACTTGGGAGGGCTCTCTCTCCCTCTACTTTGTCCAAAATGTGTGGCAGCAGATGTCGGAGCAGAGAAACTCATCCATGGGCAGAAAGATCTGGCCTTGCTCTCAGAAGCTCCTAGTCTGAGGGGAAGAAGAGGAGGAGATGCAGGTAGTCCCCTACCCCCAGGAAGTTACCTTCTGGGGAAGAGAGGAACATGGAATAGGGCATGGCCCTAGGACCAATTAAAGCAGCGTTCCAGGTGGCCAGCTGAGGACAAAGCCTAGGAAAGCTTCCAAGATGAAGTGGGGGGACATCAGACCCCAAGAAGAGGAGTGACAAAGGGGGAAGGGAGCCTCCCTTAGGCCAGAACCCAGAGATGGTGAAGCCCAAGTGAGGTAGCCTATTCTAGGAGAATGGGAGAGTGAACTGAGAGGGTCCCGTGAGGGAGCGAGAGGAGAGAGGGAGGGAGGAAGAAGGCTGGTCGACTGGGTGCCGATTAGGGCAGCCTGTGGCCAAGACATCTTCTTACTCCATGACCACGTCCAGTGCTTTGTTTGATGTCTCCATCAGTGTCTGCTGGCTAGTCTTTGGAGGAGGACAGTGCTCTAAGGGGACCTGCACATCGAGAAGCTATCAAACATCTCTTTCATTTTCTCCAGTGTTGGCTCGGGGCAGGATGTCTCCTCTGGTCTGCAGCATGCTGTCTTCATAACTGCTCTTTCACTGCCCTGTTTCTCCCAAGTGCTTTGGCCATGGCAGCCTGTTTCTTTTAAAGGATCGCGGAGGCCTGAGGCCTGGGGAGAGTCCGCGCAGCAGGGGGACTCACACTGGTGGCTTGCCCAGCATCCCAGGAGCCAGCCCGCCCAGGTGAGAACAGGCATGGTGTGTCTTTCCCCTCTCAAATACTCCCAGGACAGCATACAGTTTGCCTGAGCCTTGCACACAAGGGAGGTGAATGAAGGTGGGAATCAAGTTCATGCTCCACTCACCAGCAGCACAGCATCCACCCCGAGGAAGAGGCACCTTTTACTGATTCGCCAAAGGTGCTGCCCAGGCAGCAGCCCCGGTTCCTCCCCTCATCCCAAGCCCAAGAGGGGACGGCATTCAGGGTCAGAGCATCCTGCTCCCCAGAGGAACACCCCCACTGGGTACCACTCTTCCTCCCCAGATGCCACAGGCTTGGCTGGTCCCTCTGAGAATAGCTGCATTCTGGTCTCTTAGAGCAATGTTTCTCAAACCTTAGCATGCCTTAGAATGATCTGGAATGCTCATTAAAACACTGGTGCCTGGGCCCTGCCTGCACTGTTTCTGGTTCAGTAGGGCTCGGGGTGAGCCTGAAAATTGGCATCTTTAACATGTTCCCAAGTGATGCTGCTTGGCCAGGGTCCACACTTGGAGAACCACCATCTTAGCTCCTCCTCCTGGTTCAGCAAGAGGATGAAACCAGCTTAGCGGCAGCTTCAGGGCTCCACGCAGCCTTGGTGTTCAATGCATGCACATTGGGCTTCAATGGTGGTGCAGCGGTTGAGAATCTGCCTGCCAATGCAGGGGACACGGGTTCGAGCCCTGGTCTGGGAAGATCCCACATGCCGCGGAGCAACTGGGCCCGTGAGCCACAACTACTGAGCCTGCGCGTCTGGAGCCTGTGCTCCACAACAAGAGAGGCCGCGATGGTTGAGAGGCCCACGCACCGCGATGAAGAGTGGCCCCCGTTTGCCGCAGCTAGAGGAAGCCCTCGCACAGAAACGAAGACCCAACACAGCCAAAAATAAATAAATAAATAAATAAATAAATAAACAAACAAACAAACAAATAAATAAATATAATTTTTAAAAAAATACATGCACATCAATTTTAGTGAATGGGAACAGTGAAGGGGAGATTGTTGATTGAATTTGGGATTCCATGAACAACTGGCTCCCTTATGTCCAGACCTATTAAGTTAATGGGAAGCTCAAGGGCTCGAGCAGCATAAAATGTGGAGAGAGGTAGGGCCTGAGAGTCTGCAGTGTTGAACTCTGGAGAACCTCCTGCCAAACCATCAGAAATAATAAAAATAAATAAGTTAATTTTTATCATTTTTTTAGATTCCATATATAAGTGATATCATATGATATTTGTCTTCCTCTGCCTGACTTACTTCACTTACTAGTATGATAATCTCTGGGTCCATCCATGTTGCTTCAAATGGCATTATTTCATTCTTGTTTATGGCTGAGTAATATTCCAAAACAGAAACAATCTCACAGACATAGAATACAAACTTATAATTACCAAAGGGGAAACGAGAGGAAGGAATAAATTAGGAGTTTGGCATTAGCAGATACAAACTACTATATATAAGATAAACAACAAGGTCCTACTGTATAGCACAGGGAACTAAATTTAATATCTTATAATAAACTATGACAGAAAAGAATATGACAAGGAATAGATATATGTATGTATAGACACATATATACATATATGTATAACTGAATCACATTGCTGTACACCAAAACACAACACTATAAATCAACTATACTTCAATTAAAAATAAATAAATAATAAAATTAATTTTTTTTAAAGAAATAATAAAACTAATAATGGGAACCACCATTTATTAAGCCTCTGCTCTGTGCCAGGCTCCGAGCTGAACGCCTTATGCCAGCATCCCAACACGGTTATGAAATGGGGACAGTGGGAATCCCTATTCTACATGGGAAGATAAAGGGGATCTCAGCCCCAGGTCCCATGATTGATGGAACAGCCCCGGGCTTCAGGCCACTTTCATTTGTCTTCAGACCCCGTGAGCTTCACCACCTTGTCAAGCTGCCTCCGCAGAGAGACTGAGAAAGTTGGAGGTCTGAAGCAGCTACACTCGGGGGAACAGTAGACCCGGCCCAGGGAGAGAAAGTGGTGTATGGAATCAAGCAGCCTGATTCCTAGACCTCAGCCTGCCAGGTACTAAGTGCATGGCCTCAGGCGATTCCTTTACCCTCTGTGCCTGAGTTCCCTGAGCTATAAAATGGAGATAAAAATTCCAGGCCTTTGAGATGTTGTTGGATCAGATGAGCATATATACAAAACATCTGGTGCAGTGTCGAGCTCTTAGTAAGAGCTCAATAACGTTATTCCCTCTCCAAATGGGCACCTACCTCCTCAAGTATCTATTTCAGAGTGACAGCTCAGAGGCATGTTTAGAAATTCTGCCTTGGGGAGTGGGGTAGGGGAGGGAATGGAGAGGCAGAACAGAGACTGACCTTCGAAAAGGTTGTTGCTACAGTTCCCGTGAGGCCAGCAGGAGTGGGCAGGAAGATGGGTTGACAGAACTCACAGAACCCATAACCACTTGCAGAATTCACTCAAGGACCGATGCCAGGTACCATGTCACTGGTAGTGGAGAGGGCTGTCTGTCCTGGAAGCCCTTATTCAGTGAGTGGCCATACCAAATTGGACACCCAGGGGCAGGAGTTGTATTGAGAGGATACCACGCTTCGCTCGGTGACTCCAATACCCAGAAGCCCACTGCTTAGGTCTCCTCAGATCATCCAGAAGAAAAGAACTTGGGGATCCCCTCATTGTCAGGCCAAAACAGTGGGCACTGGCGGGGAGACACCCCTGTATTCTGAATCACAGCTCTAGAACCAACTCACAATAGCCCTCACTTCTGTGAGCCTCAGTTTTCTCACCTGTAAAAGTGGGAATGATAAAAATGATGCCTATCTGAGGACGTGGAGAAAAGAGAACACTTGTACACTGTTGGTGGGGATGTAAATTTGTGCAGCCACTGTGGGAAACAGTATGGAGGTTCCTCAAAAAACTAAAAATAGAACTACCATATGACCCAGGAATTCCACTCCTGGGTATATATCTGAAACAAAAACAAAAGCACGAATTTGAAAAGATACATGCACCCCAAAGTTCATAGCAGCATTATTTACAGTTGCCAAGATATGGAAGCAACCTAAGTGTCCATCAACAGACGAATGGATTAAGAAGATGTGGTATGTGTATACAATAGAATGTTACTCAGCCATAAAAAAAAGGAAATCTTGCCATTTGCAACAACACGGATGACTTGGAGGGTATTACGCTAAGTGAAATAAGTCAGACAGAGAAAGACAAATACCGTATGATATCACTTGTATGTGGAATCTAAAACATACCACAAACTAGTGAATATAACAAAAAAGAGGACTTCCATGGTGGCACAGTGGTTAAGAATCCGCCTGCCAGTGCAGGAGACACGGGTTCGACCCCTGGTCCGGGAAGATCCCACATGCCGCGGAGCAACTAAGCCCTTGCGCCACAACAACTGAGCCTGCGCTCTAGAGCCCGCAAGCCACAACTACTGAAGCCCGGGCGCCTAGAGCCCGTGCTCCACAACAAGAGAAGCCACCGCAATGAGAAGCCCGCGCACCGCAACGAAGAGTAGCCCCTCCTCGCCGCAACTAGAGAAAGCCTGCGCGCAGCAACGAAGACCCAAAGCAGCCAAATAAATAAATTAAATAAATAAATAAATAAATTTTTAAAAATATATATATAAAACCAAAAAGAAACTGACTCACAGATACAGAGAACAAACTAGTGGTTACCAGTGGGGAGAGGGAAGGCTGGAGGGGCATGTTAGGGGTAGGGGATTAAGAGGTACAAACTAGTATGTATAAAATAAGCTACAAGGATATAGCGTACAACACAGGGAATATAGCCATTTTATAATAACTATAAATGAAGTATAACCTTTAAAATTGTACTGTACACCTGTAACTTATATAGCATTGTACAACTATACTTCAATAAAAAAGTAAAATTAAATTTTAAAAAAGTAAAGGAAATGATGTATGACCACCCAAAAATGGTGCCTATCTTCAAGGTTGCTGTGGGGATGTAGGTTGAGCCTTTAACATAAGTGCTTATTGCAAAGCAAGCTCTTATAAATATTAGCTGTTATTACCCTTGTTGTTATATTTACACCTGTGAGATCTTAGATAAGGTTAAAAACAACTGAGTCTCAGTTTTCTCATTTTAAATGAGTATGTTCATAACATTGAGCCCCATAAAATTGTTTCAAACTTAAATGAGATCATGTATGTCAAGCTCCTAGCATACAGTAAGCACTCAATAAATGTTAAGGATGATTTCTATCTGGAGGTACAGATGGCCCCACAGCTAGGGTGAGGCGCTGTCCCCATTTGCCAGAGACTGTTTAGTTTTAGCACTGGCAATTCCATGTCCTGTAGATCCCTCCGTCCCTGGCAAACTGGGACAGTTGGTCACCCCCCAACAACATGCCCGGCTGGGCCTTCTTTGCTCCCCCAAGCAGTACATGGGGAATTTCTGGCCCATGTCAACCTGCTTCTGGAAGCTACGGCCAGGCTCCGGATTGCCCTTGGAGTCTCAGTGGCCAGCGTTCTCAGGATGAAGGGGTTCAGCAAGGCTCAGAGAGGGCCAGAGTCAGAGTCTGGTCCACATATTAAGACTCCTGGGGTGACAGACCCCCCCCGCGCAGAGTGCAAACAGAGCAGCAGAAGCAAGGAAAAAAGGAGAGGGTCTCTGAGGGTACTGCTGGAATCAGAGAAGGCAGGGAACAGTGTGTTCCCGGAGATGAATAATGCAAGGCGAGGAGGAAAGGGTGGGAGGAGAAGCCCCTGGGCGCCCAGCCTTTTCCCAGCCAGGCTGCCGCGGAGCAGGAAGCCTCCCAGCTAAGCCTGGGAAGCAGTTATCACTGGTAGGTGATTAAGTTACTAATCCTTCAGGGAGAAGACATTTAGAGGCCCATATTAAAGCAGTGCGCGGCAAAATTACATTCCGTTTCAATTTAGTTTAGCAATTCCCGTGATTTAGTTAAATGAAAAGCAATTGTTCCAATTAATAGTATTGAATGTTATTCATCAAAAGTGTCAAAACAGCTCTGTGGCTGCATTAGTAACCCATTCTCTTGTCAGAGATATGGATAATTCCCCAGGATAGGATGGGGCAATGGTGGAGTATGGGGGCTCTGGGGAAAGGTCAGAGTCAGAGGGGGTATTTACATGCACATGTATGTACATGTGAAGGTCCATGTGCATGTGGCCTGTGTGCATAGATGAGTGTATATGTGGGTATACATGTCCAGCATACATACAGAGCCAAACTGTATCCAAGTATTCATATTTATATTTGGTATGTGCATACACCAGTGTGCTTAAGTGACAGGGCACACGTGTGTGTGCGCATGTGCTTGTCTGTTCCTGGGCATGCATGTATATAGGTAAAAATATGTGCAAATGCCTCATGTGTCCATGTATGTGTGCATGTGTGGGCTTGTGTACACAAGTATCTAGATAGTTGTGCATTCCAGTATATATGTGTGTGTGTGCAAGTGACCTTGCAGATATGTTGGTTTCCAAGGGGGTGCATTGTGAGCATGCGTGGGCATGCGCATCTTGAGGTACCTTCATATATATTGTAAGTGTGCTTGTATGTATCAGGGCAGGAGGTGAAGGGAGCTCGCTGCCTTGGTAGCTTAAGAGAAGACCCATCTCTTTCCATCCTTGTGTCATATGAGTGATCTGGCTTGTCTCTGGGATGCTGCCATTCAAATGCAGTTCCCATGAGGTCAGAGACTGTTTCTGCCATGCTCATGGTCATATTCTTAGGACTTAGAAGATAGCCTGGCACAGAGTAAGCTTCAATGACATATAGTCGTTGAATGGATTGGTGGATAGATGGTGAATGAGTAGATGGATAGATGGATGGATGGACGACGGATGGATGGATGGATGGATGGATAGATGGATAGATGGATGGATGGCTGCAGGCCCCTGGCTCTATCAGTAGTGGGTGGGTTTCCCGGTCTTCACTCTTCAGTGTGAATCCCAACCCCTCTGGCTTCCAGCTTCAGCCCTACAGCACATCCTTGGAAAACTCCATCCTGGGCAGGCAGCAGGCTCAGAAAGCCCCCAAGATGCCAGATTCAGCCAAAGCTAAGAGCAGAAAGGGCAGGGTCTTCTTTGGAGAAGCTGAGAAAAAGCTAAGCTCAGCACCACAGGGCTAACAGGAAGCTGGCCTGGCCAGACAGGCCCAAGGCCAAGAGGACACAGGCCAACAAGGGCCCTTCGGGGCTTGTACACCCTCAAGCCAGGGTTCTTATATCTGGCTTGTGTCCCTGGGCTGCAGCCACCAACTCCTGACTATGCCAGGCGAGTCCTTCCCTATCCCTGATTTCCTTCCTGCCCAGGACACCTGCAGGGGAAGCCACTTCCGCATCCCCGGCCAGATGCTGGTGAAGCTCATCGTTAGCCCATTCCCACAGACTAAGAAGATACAAGGAATCTACAAATGGCCTCCTAGCTCCGTCATCCTTACGTCCCAGACTTCCCTGGGCCTTGCTTCTCTCTGCAGCTGATCAGATTCTGGAAGGGCCCCAAGACCCAGAATGACCCATTTTCTGTGATGGTCAATCATCTTACCGTCAGTTTTGAGCTTTGACAGAGTTTAGCCTGGTCCACCTGCTGTCGGGGCCCGCCCCCTAGTGGCTGGCTCCAGCCCACATGCTGCCCCCACCCCCTGGCATCAACTCAGACTGGTCCCCCCCACCCTC
This sequence comes from Balaenoptera physalus, assembly GCF_965194825.1. Lineage (NCBI taxonomy): Eukaryota > Metazoa > Chordata > Mammalia > Artiodactyla > Balaenopteridae > Balaenoptera > Balaenoptera physalus. The sequence continues at coordinate 20,644,968 of NC_138898.1, forward strand.
CACCGGCCTCAGCCAAAAAGGACCTCTAAGTCCTTACAAAGGCTCCACGAAAGCCCCATTTCCCCCTTCGCAGACACAGACGCAGGGATGCCAGATCACCCCCCATGCACACAATGGAGGCCTGGCTGCCCAGAGTCTGCATAGCCCCCGACAGCCCCCGGGCTATCTGTGCAAGTGTCCATCCATCAGGATGGTGATTAAGCACCAAGAGGAAGCGTTAGGATGTGATCCCTGAACCCGCAAGGCTCATAAAGACAATAGCTGGGACCTCGGTGAGAGGCACCAGGCGTCCTGTCTATTTTGGGGCAGCCCCGAGCATAGCTGGCCAACACCAAGGGCATCCTGGGGCTCGTTAATCTGTGTGGGAGTGACTGAGACAGGATGGAGGGTCTGGGAGGCCTTCCGCCAGCCGTTTCCTCCCAGCCTGCTAGCTCTTCTCTGTACTCCACTCCTGGAGCCCCTGGCCCCGGCCTCCGGAGGCCCCTCCTTGCCCGCTCCCTGGGGTAGACCCAGCCACCTTCCTCTCCTTTCAAAGGCTTTCACTGAGAGCTTAGAGGCCCTGGCCTTTCTGGGATCCACTCTTTGTTTTCTCCCCGAGGGAGGCAAAGGAAGAAGTAAAACGCCATCAGCCTCATCCAGGCTGAGGCAACGGAGAATCTGCCTCGAAATAGCCTTCTAGCGCTCTGTTCCCACGGCCTGGGCTCGGTTGAGCCCGGGAGTAGCAAAAGGTTAATTGCTGGGGCCTTGGGCTCTACGGTGGGCTGGAGCCAGAGAACCAAGTGTTAAATATGCAATTGTTAGATATGCCTCTCCCCCAACCCCTTCTCTCCCAGTCCTTAAACCTTTGGTAGCTTGAAATTGACCACAGTGTAACTATTTACACCCCAGAAACTGGCAGACACTCTCAGACAAGCAGTATGAACAGGGGAGACATGGGCCCCTTTCACATCCCCTGGCTAGAAGTTCCACACCCAGATGACCTGGTTGGAAAGTATTGCTTGGGACAACATTAGGGCCACACAGACTTGGACTGCACACCGGGCGTGTAGTTCCTGGCACCTCAACCCCACACCGTTCGTCTTTGCAACCTCTAACCTTGGATGGGACGAGGATAGGAAATCAGTCTTCAGAGTCAGACTAGATCCTACCTGCAGCCTTGTTCATGTCACTTCACCTCATTGATCTTTCATTTCTCAACAGTAAAATAGGAGCCATAATATCACGTTCTAGGACCAGAACTTTATAGGGTTCCTGTGAGACTTGAATATACTGTGGCATGTGAAGCATTTAGCACCTTGAGGCCATTGTCGGACTGGCTGGTTGTAACTATGTAATAACCATCATCTGTTATTACCATGATTGCTATTATTACTTCCCTCATCGGGTATTTTTAGGCTAAAATAAAAGAAGAGTTGGAAAAACACTTGTATTACTTTTTTTTCTTTAAAATCCTTCCGATAACGCAAACCGAAAGTGGCCTGGTGCCTTCTTCAACTTTGCCTGTGCCCAGGTCCAAGCATAACGGTTGGCTGAGACTAAGTGGCCAATGACTGGCAGGTGACCAACCACACAACTTGGTAACTTTTAGGGAATGTGACATTTCTAACACCACAAAAGAGTCCTGCTGCTTTTCCTTCTCACTCGGGATACGTGTCTTAGTGCCGATTGTTCTAAACCCTATTTTCTTTCTTTTTTTTAATTTTTGAATTTTATTTATTTTTTATACAGCAGGTTCTTATTAGTTTTCCATTTTATACATACTGGTGTATATATGTAAATCCCAATCTCCCAATTCATCCCACCACACACCCCCACCCCCGCCACTTTCCCCCCTTGGTGTCCATACGTTTGTTCTCTACATCTGTGTCTCTATTTCTGCCCTGCAAACAGGTTCATCTGTGCCATTTTTCTAGGTTCCACATGTATGCGTTAATATACGATATTTGTTTTTCTCTTTCCGACTTACTTCACTCTGTATGACAGTCTCTAGACCCATCCACGTCTCTACAAATGACCCAATTTCATTTCTTTTTACTGCTGAGTAATATTCTACTGTATATATGTGCCACATCTTCTTTATCCATTCATCTATCGATGGACACTTAGGTTGCTTCCATGTCCTGGCTATTGTAAATAGTGCTGCAGTGAACATTGTGGTACATGACTCTTTTTTTTTTTTTTTTCACACACACACAGTGTATTTTATTTTTACAGGAGATAAATAGACTGACACGAAGCATTGTACATGGATGAGTGGTACATGACTCTTTTTGAATTATGGTTTTCTCAGGGTATATGCCCAGTAGTGGGATTGCTGGGTCATATGGTAGTTCTATTTTTAGTTTTTTAAGGAACCTCCATACTGTTCTCCATAGTGGCTGTATCAATTTACATTCCCACCAACAGTGCAAGAGGGTTCTCTTTTCTCCACACCCTCTCCAGCATTTGTTGTTTGTAGATGTTCTGATGATGCCCATTCTAACTGGTGTGAGGTGATACCTCATCGTAGTTTTGATTTGCATTTCTCTAATAATTAGTGATGTTGAGCAGCTTTTCCTGTGATTCTTGGCCACCTGTAAGTCTTCTTTGGAGAAATGTCTATTTAGGTCTTCTGCCTATTTTTTGATTGGGTTCTTTGTTTTTTTAATATTGAGCTGCATGAGCTGTTTATATATTTTAGAGATTAATCCTTTGTCCGTTGATTTGTTTGCAAATAATTTTTTCGCATTCTGAGGGTTGTCTTTTCATCCTCTTTATAGTTTCCTTTGCTGTGCAAAAGCCTTTAAGTTTAATTAGGTCCAGTTTCTTTATTTTTGTCTTTATTTCCATTACTCTAGGAGGTGGGTCAAAAAACATCTTGCCGTGATTTATGTCAAAGAGTGTTCTTCCTATGTTTTCCTCTAAGAGTTTTATAGTGTCCAGTCTTACGTTTAGGTCTCTAATCCATCTTGAGTTTACTTTTGTGTATGGTATTAGGGAGTGTTCTAATTTCATTCTTTTACATGTAGCTGTCCAGTTTTCCCAGCACCACTTATTGAAGACACTGTCTTTTGTCCATTGTATATCCTTGCCTCCTTTGCCATAGATTAGTTGACCATAGGTGTGTGGGTTTATCTCTGGGCTTTCGATCCTGTTCCATTGATCTATATTTCTGTTTTTGTGCCAGTACCATATTGTCTTGATTACTATAACTTTGTAGTGTAGTCTGAAGTCAGGGAGTCTGATTCCTCCAGCTCCATTTTTTTCCCTCAAGACTGCTTTGGCTATTTGGGGTCTTTTTTGTCTCCATACAAATTTTAAGATTTTTTGTTCTAGTTCTGTAAAAAATGCCACTGGTAATTTGATAGGGATTGCATTGAATCTGTAGATTGCTTTGGGTAGTATAGTCATTTCCACAATACTGATTCTTCCAATCCAAGAACATGGTATATCTCTCCATCAGTTTGTGTCATCTTTGATTTCTTTCATCAGTGTCTTATAGTTTTCTGAGTACAGGTCTTTGACCTCCTTAGGTAGGTTTATTCCTAGGTATTTTATTCTTTTTGTTGCGATGGTGAATGGGATTGTTTCCTTAATTTCTCTTTCTGATCTTTCATTGTTAGTGTATAGGAATGCAAGAAATGTCTGTGCACTAATTTTGTATCCTGCTACTTTACCAAATTCACTGATTAGCTCTAGTAGCTTTCTGGTAGCATCTTTAGGATTCTCTATGTATAGTATCATGTCATCTGCAAACAGTGACAGTTTTTCTTCTTCTTTGTCAACTTGTATTCCTTTCATTTCTTTTTCTTCTCTGATTGCCATGGCTAGGACTTCCAAAACTATGTTGAATAATAGTGGCGAGAGTGGACATTCTTGTCTCGTTCCTGATCTTAGAGGAAATGCTTTCAGTTTTTCACCATTGAGAATGATGTTTGCTGTGGGTTTGTCATATATGGCCTTTATTATGTTGTGGTAGGTTCCCTCTATGCCCACTTTCTAGACAGTTTTTATCATAAATGGGTGTTGAATTTTGTCAAAAGCTTTTTCTGCATCTATTGAGATGATCATATGGTTTTTATTCTTCAATTTGTTAATATGGTATATCACATTGATTGATTTGCATATATTGAAGAATCCTTGCATCCCTGAGATAAATCCCACTTGATCATGGTGTATGATCCTTTTACTGTGTCGTTGGATTCTGTTTGCTAGTATTTTGTTGAGGAATTTTGCATCTATATTCATCAGTGATATTGATAATTTTCTTTTTTTGTAGTATATTTGTCTGGTTTTGGTATCAGGGTGATGGTGGCCTCATAGGGTGAGTTTGGGAGTGTTCCTGCCCCTGCAATTTTTTGAAACAGTTTGAGAAGGATAGATGTTAGCTCCTCTCTAAATGTTTGATAGAACTCACCTGTGAAGCCATCTGGTCCTGGACTTTTGTTTGTTGGAACATTTTTAATCACAGTTTCAATTTCATTACTTGTGATTGGTCTATTCATATTTTCTATTTCTTCCTGGTTCAGTCTCGGAAGGTTAGACCTTTCTAAGAATTTGTCCATTTCTTCCAGGTTGTCCATTTTATTGTCATAGAGTTGCTTGTAGTAGTCTCTTATGATGTTTTGTATTTCTGTGATGTCCATTGTAACTTCTCCTTTTTCATTTCTAATTTTATTGATTTGAGTCCTCTCCCTCTTTTTCTTGATGAGTCTTTCTAAAGGTTTATCAATTTTGTTTATCTTCCCAAAGAACCAGCTTTTAGTTTTATTGATCTTTGCTATTGTTTTCTTTGTTTCTATTTCATTTATTTCTGCTCTGATCTTTATGATTTCTTTCCTTCTACTAACTTTGTATTTTGTTTGTTCTTCTTCTCTAGTTCCTCTAGGTGTAAGGTTAGATTGTTTATTTGAGATTTTTCTTGTTTCTTGAGGTAGGATTGTATTGCTATTAACTTCCCTATTAGAATTGCTTTTGCTGCATCCCATAGGTTTTGCATCATCGTGTTTTTGTTGTAATTTATCTCCAGGTATTTTTTGATTTTCTCTTTGATTTCTTCAGTGATCTCTTGGTTATTTAGTAACGTATTGTTTAGCCTCCACGTGTTTGTGGTTTTTACATTATTTTCCCTGTAATGATTTCTAATCTCATAGCGTTGTGGTCAGAAAAGATGCTCGATATGATTTCAATTTTCTTAAATTTATTGAGGCTTGATTTGTGATCCAAGATGTGATCTATCCTGGAGAATGTTCTGTGTGCACTTAAGAAGAAAGTGTAATCTGCTGTTTTGGGATGGAATGTCCTATAAATATCAATTAAATCTATCTGGTCTAGTGTGTCATTTAAAGCTTGTGTTTCCTTATTAATTTTCTGTCTGGATGATCTGTCCATTGGTGTAAGTGAGGTGTTAAAGTCCCCCACTATTATTGTGTTACTGTCGATTTCCTCTTTTATAGCTGTTAGCAGTTGCCTTATGTATTGAGGTGCTCCTATGTTGGGTGCATATATATTTATAATTGTTATATCTTCTTCTTGGATTGATCCCTTGATCATTATGTAGTGTCCTTCCTTGTCTCTTGTAACATTCTTTATTTTAAAGTCTATTTTATCTGATATGGGTATTGCTACTACAGCTTTCTTTTGATTTCCATTTGCATGGAATATCTTTCCCCATCCCCTCACTTTCAGTCTGTATGTGTCCCTAGGTCTGAAGTGGGTCTCTTGTAGACAGCATATATATGGGTCTTATTTTTTATCCATTCAGTGATCCTGTGTCTTTTGGTTGGAGCATTAATCCATTCACATTTAAGGTAATTATCAATATGTGTGTTCCTATTACCATTTTCTTAATTGTTACGGGTTTCTTTTTCTTTTTTTAATTTATTTATTTAATTTATTTATTTTTGGCTGCATTGGGTCTTTGTTGCTGCATGTGGGTTTTCTCTAGTTGTGGCGAGTGGGGGCTACTCTTCGTTGCGGTGTGCAGGCTTCTCTTTGCGGTGGCTTCTCTTGTTGCAGAGCACAGGGTCTAGGGGCGCAGGCTTCAGTAGTTGTGGCTCACGGGTTCTAGAGCACAGGCTCAGTAGTTGTGGCGCCCAGGCCTAGTTGCTCCACAGCATGTGGGATCTTCCCGCACTAGGGCTCAAACCCATGTCCCCTGCATTGGCAGGCAGATTCTTAACCACTGTGCCACCAGGGAAGCCCTATGGGTTTCTTTTTGTAGGTCCTTTTCTTCTCTTGTGTTTCCCACTTAGAGAAGTTCCTTTAGCATTTGTTGTAGAGCTGGTTTGGTGGTGCTGAATTCTCTTAGCTTTTGCTTGTCTGTAAAGCTTTTGATTTCTCCATCGAATCTGAATGAGATCCTTGCTGGGTAGAGTAATCTTGGTTGTAGGTTCTTCCTTTTCATCACTTTAAATATATTGTGGCACTCCCTTCTGGCTTGTAGAGTTTCTGCTGAGAAATCAGCTATTAACCTTATGGGAGTTCCCTTGTATGTTATGTGTCGTTTTTCACTTGCTGCTTTTAATAATTTTTCTTTGTCTTTAATTTTTGTCAATTTGATTACTACGTGTCTCGGCATGTTTCTCTTTGGGTTTTTCCTTGCCTGGGACTCTCTGTACTTCCTGGACTTGGGTGGCTCTTTCCTTTCCCATGTTAGGGAAGTTTTCGATTATAATCTCTTCAAATATTTTCTCTGGTCCTTTCTCTCTCTCTTCTCCTTCTGGGACCCCTATAATGCGAATGTTGTTGCGTTTAATGTTGTCCCAGAGGTCTCTTTGGCTGTCTTCATTTGTTTTCATTCTTTTTTCTTTATTCTGTTCTGTGGCAGTGAATTCCACCATTCTGTCTTCCAGGTCACTTATCCGTTCCTCTGCCTCAGTTTTCTGCTATTGATTCCTTCTAGTGTATTTTTCATTTCAGTTATTGTATTGTTCATCTCTGTTTGTTTTTTTCTTTAATTCTTCTAAGTGTTGTTCTTTAATTCTTCTAGGTCTTTGTTTAGCATTTCTTGCACCTTCTCGATCTTTGCCTCCATTCTTTTTCTGAGGTCCTGGATCATCTTCATTATCATAATTCTGAATTCTTTTTCTGGAAGGTTGCCTATCTTCACTTCATTTAGTTGTTTTTCTGGGGTTTTACCTTGTTCCTTCATCTCGTATAAAGTCCTCTGCCTTTTCATTTTGTCTATCTCTGTGAATGTGGTTTTCCTTCCACAGGCTGCAGAATTGTAGTTCTCCTTGCTTCTGCTGTCTGCCCTCTGGTGGATGAGGCTATCTAAGAGGCTTGTGCAAGCTTCCTGATGGGAGGGACTGGTGGTGGGTAGAGCTGTGTGTTGCTCTCCCAAACCCTATTTTCTTGATTTTAGGAGCACAGCTCCCAGTGAGAACCTGAGGAATGACGTCTACTCAGAGCCTCAGAGAAAAGAAGACTTTACCAGCTGCTTCTCTGGGGTCACATCAAAAGCAAACCTCAAAATCAGAAAAGGTTAGTTTTCCCCTGGAAGGAGCATCTCTGGCCCTTGGGTGAATGGAACACCCCATCTTTGCTCTTTAGCCCATCAATGGGATGCCTTGTGGCAGGTCAGAGGTACCAAGGACCATAGCCAGCTCCGTCATCCTCTCATATCTGCTCCAGCAGGCCCTGTTTTGGGGGGACCAGTGGGGCAGAGGATGGTTTACTGAGGAGAAGCAGAGATTAAATAGTGTAAGGGACTCATCTGGTCTCAAGCCCACTTCTGTGCAGCCTGTGCAGCAAATGCTTTCATTTCTTTGAGCTTCTGTTTCCATGTCTGCAAAAACAAGAATAATAATGCCATCCTCAAAATCCTGGTAGAAAGAGTCTGTGTGGTAAAGTTTATGGAAAGCCCTGGTGCATAATTAGTGCTCAGAACGTATCTGTTTGGTATCTTCCTGATCATTGTGCAGAGATTTTGCCTGAGAGCCAAAAACCATGTATTAAGTACGACTGTTTATTGCTTGTTGCCCAAGCAGAGCCCTGGGCCCAAGGAGGCAAAAGTCTACTTTCTGACCTGTTGCTATGGTACAGGTAGGATCTCTGTTTCACACAACTTTCCTAAGCCCAGCTAGCCAGGAGCGTAACCAGGAGATAACCTTATTGGCTGCCATGGTAGCTGAGCCTCGCAAGGGCAAGATGCCATGAGCAAGAAGGTAAAGACTCAAAATCTCAACTCTTTGGACTAGACCAAAAGGATGAAGGTCTGATAGCATCAATACTTAAGGAGAGAAGGACCACTTGAATCCCTGACCCTTCCCAGCACATATGTTAAGTACCCGCCTAAACACGTGGGCATATAGACCTGTGTGTACGCACATGCATGTGCTTGGGCAGAGTTATGGATGCACGCTTGCCCTGTGGACTTCTTATGAGTATACATGTTCTATGTACATGTACTTCCCGGGCATGTATGCACAGGGAATGGGTGCATGTGGATATATGTGCATGCACACACTTATGTGTAGGCATGAGTGTTTGGGTCCCTGTGTCATGCCAGCATGGGGTAACACTTATGAAAGAGTGAACGAGGTGACTGCACACTCCTGTGTGTGCCACTCTGGCCGCAGACCATGGCAGACCACTGCAGATGAATGAATGTGCAAACGTGTGCCTATGTACTTGCATGTATTTTTAGCAACAAAGAATACAAATAAACAGCATAAACAAGATGGTTGGGAGGAGGAGGGGTTTAAATACTTAGGAAGACAAACAACCCTCACAAGGACTTTGGAAGCACCCATTATGTACAAATAATATACATGCTAATTACAAATTACTCTTTTCTGCTCATTAAAGTGAAACCACTGTGCTTTATTGGTTCAGTTCGGGTTGCTTTACACACTGGGAAGTAATAAAAATGGCTTTTGGGTCAGGAAGACACCTGCGTGGGGCTGAGGAAACCATCTCAGGCTATACGAATGGTGACCCAGACCAGGGGCCAGGGCACTGACACTGACTCCTCTGTTCCCCCTGAGGCCCACGTTCAATCAGTCACCAAATTCAGTGGAACCCACCTCCTTTCCTCCATCTTCATTGACACCATTAGCTCAGGTGGCCGTCTCTCTTCTCTGACAGCCCCTGGACAGCAGCCCATACTGCTTCCAACTGGTCTCCCTGACTTCAGTCAGGCTCCTCTCCAACCCATCCCCTAAGATGCTGCTGGCAAATCTGCCCACCCCACTCCCACACTTAAAATCCTCCACTGCTTTCCCATCACTACCCAGTAAATCTCAACCCCAGAGCTTGTCCAACCGTTACAGGGGCGCTGAATACCTCTGCAGCCTCATTCCCAGCACTTCGCATCCAGTAAGATGGAGTGACTCTCAGACCGTTTCCCGAGCCCATCCTCCATCTAGTTGAGACTCCCAGGTCTGAGCACACATTTTTTCTCAATCCCCAGTGCCCTCTCCTTTCTATTCCTGTTCCACTGGCTGGATCTGCATGTTGGGCTCCTATTCCATCTTGGAAACCCCTGTTCTGGGAAACCATCCCCTGGTGCCTCTTGTTTCTTCCTAAATACTCCTCTTGTCTCCTCTATGCTTTGTACCCAAGCACCTGTTTATCTGTTTATTGTCTATCATCTCCCCAGCTAGACTGCAGGCAGGGGTTTTATTTATTTATTTATTTTTGACTGTTATGTGCATGTCTAGCACCTAGAACACTTTCTGACACATAGTAGACATTTAATAAACACGTGCTGAATGAAAAATTAATTAATATCTTTATTATACTGCTCAACCCTCCATATTATCACTGCAACTGATATATCTGCTTTACCCCCTTGAGATTAGGGTTTTTTAATTATGATTAAACACTGAATTGAGCTTCCCCTCCCCCCCCCCATGTATTCTCAGGATGTCCTTCTTGTCTCACCAGGATCACTGCTTTTTGATAACGGCTAGTTTTGAGTCAGTTCTGCTCTTTTCACAGACTAGAATTGCTAGGGTTCAGGTGCACCACCTAGAGGCTGAAAGGTGAAACACCTCAGAAAAGAAAGCCCCAGAAGAAGCCTTCTTGGTGGCAAGCAGGATGCAGTTACCCTAATCATTATTTCCAACACACTTACACTTGAGGATGGGTCAAAAGAGGCTCCCAGTCTCAGCTTCAGTGATCTGTCCAGAATCGGTCTTTGTCACACGTTCTGGGTCCTGGTCAAAAGTCCAGGCTCCTCTCATTCTTCCTACTATGTTCTCCCTTTGCACCCTTTCTGCTCTACTGACTTCTGTCCTGCCCATCTTGTTCAATCAAAGAAGTTCTCATAACTTAGAAACTCAAACAATTGTGTTACTTCTCTCATGCTCCATAGACCCATGTGAATATTGTTCATCCTCTACCTAATAGCTTTCTAGTTCCAGGCACCAAGAAGTAGGGACTTGGTAAACCATAACAATTTTCTGCTTACAACTCTTCCAAAGCCACTGGTTGACGCCACACTTTAATCTTCCTTATGTCCCTCTTCCCAGAGATACTTTTCACCATGACTTCTTATCCCTCCCTATAACACAGAAGCAGTGGTCAACTTTTAAAAGGCAACTTCTTTCACCAAAACCAAAATACTTCACTTATCTGGAAACTAACCATATAATCATTTGTTAATACATTAGCATCCTTCAAGACATGTCAAGAGTTTCTGAAGGCAAGATTCATCCTATCAATTTCTATATTCTAAGTTCCAACCCAGGCTTTTTTTCTGTAAATATGGAACATTTTGATGGAATGTTCTTCCAAGCTCAGGGGTCTGGGAGCACTTGGAGTTTCCTAAAATGCTAAAATGTGAATATGAAGATATCAGAGAGTACATGAGAAGGAAAAGTAACTGTTAAACCAACATAAGGAAAATGGGGATACCGGTAAATTGACCCAGTGCTTCAACCCTAGGAAAGGGTTTGCAAAGTTATTCACATAACTGAACAGCAGTGAATTTCTCCATAAGAGAGTGCAGATGAAGACTGTCAGAATACACCATAATGAAGATCCAAACAAAGGGAGAGATATACCATGTTCATAGATGCAGAGACAATAATCTGAAGATGGCAGTTCTCTCCCAAAGCAATCTATCTCTTAATTCAATGAAAAATCTGCCAAAACAATATATATATAGAGAGAGAGAGAGAGTGACATACAGCAAGTTGATCCTAAGATTCATAAAGATGAGGGGAGAGCAAAGGACAACCATGATAATTTTGAAGGATGAGGAGGAAGAAAAGAAAGAAGAGAATGAGGGTGAGAGGAACAACTTACCTTACTAGATATAAACAGTAATCATTCTTACAACTCAACAATAAAAAGACTCAGTTTAAAAATGGGTAAATGATCTAAACAGATATTTCTCCAAAGATGATTCATAGTAACCAATAAGCACAAGAAAAAAAAAAATGCTAACGTCATTAGTCATCAGCAAAATGCAAAAAAAACCACAATGAGATAGCACTTCATACCTATTAGGATGGCTATAATCAAAAAATTGTAAATTAACAAGTATCAGTGAGGATGTGGAAAAATTAGAATCCTCATACAGTGCTGGTGGGAATATAAAATAGTGCAGCCAACTTAAAAAATAGTGTAGTGGTTCCTCAAAAAGTTAAACAGAGTTACCATATGACCCAGCAATTCCACGCCTAAGTATATAGTCAAGAGAATTAAAAACATATGCTCATACAAAAACTTGTACACGAAAATTCATAGCAGCATTATTCTTAACAGCCAAAAAGTGGGAAATTCGAAGTGTCCATCAACTAATGGATGTATAAATAAATTATCATATAGATATACAATGGACTATTATCCAGCCATAAAAAACAAAATGGTACTCTTACATACTACACATGGAGGAACCTTGAAAACATTATACCACATGTATAAAATATCCAGAATAGACAAATCTATAAAGATAAAACATAGATTAGTGGTTGCCTAGGGCTGAGGGGGGGTGGGGAATTTGGAAGTGATAGTTAAAGAGTACAGGGTTTCTTTTGGGGGTGATAGAAATGTTCTAATATTGATTGGGGTGATTGTTGCACAACTCTGGGAATATTAAAAGAGAAAAAAAAACCAAATAGTACACTTTGAAAGAATGAACTTTATGATATGTAAATTATATCTTCATTTTTTAAAACAGTAACTATAAAGCTGTAGCAATTAAAGTATGCAGTGCTGGTGTAAGGATAAACAAATCAAAGACAAAGAATAAAAAGCTCCAAAGCCTACCCACACAAAAAGGAACTCAGTATGGGCAGAGTTGACATTATAGATTTGTGGAGAAATGGTTTAGTCAATAAGTGGTGTTGTCCATCTGGCTATGTATATGAAAAATAAAATAAAGTTTAATCCCACAGCCATGCCACTCACACATAGGAATTGCAAATAAATTGAAGAACCTAAGTGTAAAAAAAAATTAAGAACTGTAAAACTTTCAGAGGAAAACATAGCAACACAACCTTAAGACATCGTGAGAGTGAGATTTTTAAACAAAACCAAAGCACAAACCAAAATGAAAAAGATGTTATTTTTGTATATTAAAATTTAAAATTCTGAATGGATATGGATTTTAATAATGGAATAAAACTCACAGATAGAGAAAACAAACTTGTGGTTACCAAAGGGGAGAGGGAAGGGGAGGAACAAATTAGGGGTATGGCATTAACAGACACAAACTACTATATATAAAATAGATAAGCAACAATGATCTACTGTATAGCACAGGGAATTATACCCATTATCTTGTAATAACGTATAATGTAGTATAATCTGCAAAAATACTGAATCAGTATGCTGTACACCTGCAACTAACATAATATTGTAAATCAACTATACTTCAATAAAAAAAAGTTTAAATTTTGGAAGAACATATCATACTATAAAGTAAAAAGCAAGTACACAGTCAACAAAAGCTTGGTTTCTGGAATGTATAAAGAACTTTTAAAATTAATTTTAAAAAACAAACAATATAAAAATATGCAGAAGATAGGAACAATTTACAGAAAACACCAATGACAAATACGTGAAAAATCTCAAAATCAGTAGCAATGAGGGAAACACAAAACAATGATGTACTATTTCTCAGTCTTCATATTTTATTTGTTTATGAATTGCAGTGAGGATATGTGGAAATGGAAATTCTGATAAACTCTTGGTGGAGATATAAACTGGTACAACCATTGTGGAAAAAAACTGGCAGGATCTGGTAAAGATGCTCACACCATAACGCTTGGCTACTCTCATTTTAGATCCCCACCTTGGAGGGGAGACGAACAAAAATATACAGGGATCTATGAATAAGGACGCACTGTAGCACTCTTTATATAGTGAAACCCTGGACACAACCAAAGACATAAGGAAATGGATAAGGAAAGCGCAGCATGTAGCTGAAGTTCAATGTAGCAGTTTAAATGAATGAATCAGATCTCTGTATCAACGTGGATAAATCTCAAAGACATGACATTTATTAAGATTTTCAGAATTGTACATGCAGTATGATACAATTTGTGTAAATTTTAAATAATCAAAACAATATGCCATTTGTGGATACATATTTACATGTTAACTTTTAAAACATGGAAAGAAAGGATATACACCAACTTAGTTGGTAATTACCTCTGGGGTAGAAGGTGGTGGAGAAAGAAATTGTGTGTCCTTTTCTTTAACTATATCTGTAACATTTTATTTTTCAGCTAATTAATCCAAATATGGCAAAACATGAGTGTTTGTCACATCTAAGTGGTAGATTAATGGTTCTGTTCTATCATTCTCTATAACTGTCTGTATACTTTAAATAGTTCATAATCAATTTTAAAGAGATTATAGGGGCCCACAAGACTGAGGTCAGGAGACCAGTTAGAAATCTGTAGCAACAATGCAGGAAGGAGATGGCAGGAGCATGGACCAGGGTGGTTTCAGGAGCAGTGTCAAAAGTAGATGGAGTTGAGAGTGGGGACAATTCAGTAGGTAGAATTGAGAGAACTTGATGACTGATTAGATAGAGTGGATAAGAAAGCGAGAGAGAAGACTCAAAATTGTCATGCAAATTTCAGCTAGCTCAGTTGGATGAAGGCACGGTAACCGTTGACTGAGTTAGGAAAGAGACAAAGTGGAGATGATTTGGGCAAAATAATGAATTAAGTTAGGGAAATGTCTGATTTGAGATATCAGGCAAATAAATAGTCCTCTGGTCCAGTGATCAGAACCAAGACTTGGAGGTTGGACTTAGAATGTGGTTGGCAAACGAAGACCTGGAACAGTGTGCCGGGTGGAAAGAGGGCAAAGAATGAAACCCTGGAGCACCCCACAATGTAAGATCGTGGGCTAAGAAGAAGCTTGAAAATGTGACTGAGATGTGACCAAAGAGGAGAAAGGAAGACAAGGAGAAGGTGGGGGGCCCCAGAACAAAAACAAAGTGAGGGTTCCAAAAATGAATGCAGAGGTCAGTGCTATCTGGTGCTCCGTCATGTGAAATCAGGTCCCAAAATTCCTACTGGATATAACAATGCAGAGGCCATTGCTGACCTGGGAGTAGGAATCAAATTGTTGGGGAGGGACTGAAGAGGAGAGAACTTTGTCAGCCGGTGTAGACACTTGCTTTGAAGTAAGATTGCCTGGGATCCACTCCCACAGCAGTGAGTGCATCTGGGCAAGTTACTTAATCTCCTAATGCTTTAATTACATGTTAACTCACCTAGTATTCATTTATCATAGGGTTATTGTGAGGATTGAATAAATTACTACTAGGTGAGTTAGCACATTCACTATATATCATCACTATGTTGACAATAGTCACTAGATACACGCCACCATGAAATATGGTTGGGACAGGGAAAAAGGTAGAGTAGTAGCCACAAGCAGCATTGGGCCAAATGATAGTGGTTGGGTGAAAGATATTGAATATATTTACAAGCTGATAGAAAATTGATATGAAAAGAATTTGGGTAGTCAGGAGAAAGAGAAGAGATGGTTAATGGAGAGGGCTGCGTGGGGTTGGGTCCAGTGCACAAGTAGGGGAATCACAGTAATGTCAGAGGCAGTAAACCTCTACTATGGCGGGAAGGAAGACACACAGGATGGATGCAGGCAGAGATATGGTTGAAGGCGGGCAGACAGAGCGGAGAACAGAAAGTTGAGGGTGTCCATCCCTCTGACGGCTTCTATTTTTTCAGTGGCCCAGTATATGAGGTTGCCTTTTTATTGTAAAAGAGGGGAGAGGGCTTCCCTGGTGGTGCAGTGGTTAAGAATCCACCTGCCAATGCAGGAGACACGGGTTCAAGCCCTGGTCCGGGAAGATCCCACATGCCGTGGAGCAACTAAGCCCATGAGCCACAACTGCTGAGCCCATGTGCCGCAATTACTGAAGTCTGCGCACCCTAGAGCCCGTGCTCCACAACAAGAGAAGCCACCGCAATGAGAGGCCCATGCACCGCAACGAAGAGCAGCCCCCGCTCTCTGCAACTAGAGAAAGCCCACACACAGCAACGAAGACCCAACGCAGCCAATAAATAAATAAACAAATTTATTAAAAAAAAAAAAAAAAAGGAGAGAGATTGGAGATCTGAAGACCCCGGATACCAATGAGACACTTTGGAAACAGGAGAAGGAGCCAAAAGAGAGGCATATTTCTGGGTAGCACTGGGAGCCGGGGTCAGGCTGGAGACCAGGAATTTGCAAGGCACCACAGGCATAGGCATCCAAGCATCCAAGCAAACACCAGTCTCCTGTGGTTTGTCCATAATTTCCTGCCATCTGATAAGGGAGATACGGGAGCAGGCAAGGCTCAAGAGATCAGGTAGTTGCCAGTTGGCACCAAGGGGGTCAGCTGGGCCCTGACACACAGTTGGCACTCAGTGGCAGGAGGGATGTGGGTGCTGGGCAGGTGAGCAAGACCTGGAACTGAGGCACAAGACCAACTCACAGTCTTCACAAGGTTGACTTGCTCTGAGTCCCAGCGAGATGAGCTGGCAATGCCTACTAGCCCATTCCTGCTACAAGTGAAGACTAACCCAAGAGCACTCATTTACCTGTCTTAGAATCTATAAGAGAGCTGTTTAGACATGGAAATTTTCTCTCCCTGTGCTTTGAGATTCCAAATCAGTAGATTGAAGATGAGAAACTTGCATCTGGACTCCTACCAAAGTTTGGAAATCACTACTCCAGATACCAGGACCAACCTTGTCCTGTTGATGGTTGTCAAGAGGCTCAGCTGTGCAGAAGCCAGGACCCAGGCAAGGCCTTGGCAGATGGCACCATTCCCAAGCCCTGAAGGACAGAGGAAGCTGGTAGACCCACTGCATCTTCCAAGACATCAAGGGGTTAAAAAAAAGCACTGGGAACCTGCATACTTTTATTACATTATAGGGACGTTATTGCATTATAAATAATGCCACAGGATGCATTATTTATACATTTAATATCAGGCTTACTTATAAGTCAGATCTCTTCACTTTTAGATAAATACTCTGTCTGCAGCCCACCTCCAGCAGCCAGGAGCAGACAGAGTAGAAAGCACACTCTTGCTCTTTCAGACGGTGGAGGGAGGGCAGACACATGTCAGAGACAGCAAAAGCCCTGTGATGGGAAGCAGATAATGTCTTTATGAAAACTAACAGATGGCTCTTTTGAAAGCCCTTTCAGTTCTCCTTTATTCTGATAAGCACAGGGAAGCAAGATACACGGGAGAGAGCTTTATGGGTTTGTA
Source organism: Balaenoptera physalus (assembly GCF_965194825.1). Classification (NCBI taxonomy): domain Eukaryota; kingdom Metazoa; phylum Chordata; class Mammalia; order Artiodactyla; family Balaenopteridae; genus Balaenoptera; species Balaenoptera physalus. The sequence continues at coordinate 20,661,643 of NC_138898.1, forward strand.
CTTATTGTCCTAAGAGCCCAGAGAGTTGGAGACAGAGAGGCGAAGAGTGCATGGGTGGGGTGGGGGGACCGAGAGGGGAGGATGCTTGGCTCCCCAATCCACTTGCTGCTGGTGTGGATCGGGGCACCGAACTAAAGCAACAGGAGCAATGATAGCAGCTCTTTCTCAAGCATCCAAACGTCCGTTCATTCAGAATATTCACCGTGACAGCTTTCCACATGCCAACTCCTAGACTAGGAGCTAAAGGAGACCCAGAGATGAGTGAGATGAGGTTGTCAAGGGTTTCTCGTATGAAGATACACCCACACAAAGGTAACCATGATCATGACATCGAGTGATCTACATCAAAAGCCAAGACAAAGAGTTGTAGAGTTCAAAGGAGAGCAAGGCTACCCCAGTTGTAAAACTTTGTTATTATTGTCATTATCGTTATCATTATTTTAACTAAAAATGACTCCTACATGTGTGTGTCAACCAGTGTGTCACAAATACCGCTTACTCAGTGCCTCGCTCTGTTCCAGGTGCTGGGGTGACAGCAGAGACCAAGACAAACGGAATCCCAGCCTCTCAGAACTCTCATGCCGCTGGGAAGACAGAAAACGAGTAAACCAACAGAGTCCTTCCAGACACTGAGAGCGTAACGAGGAAATAAGCAAGGACAAAGAGGAGTGGAGTTGGAGTAGGAAGACTTCTCTTAGGGGAACAATTGAGCTACAACCTGAATGATTTCACACTTTAGGAAAAAGGGGGAGACTGTACTGAGACCCCGAAGGTGGGTAAGATTTGCACATATAGAATTGGAGAAAAGGAGTTTTCCAGATGGAGGAAAACAGAGGAACACAGACACCAGTGGTAGAATGTGTAACAGTGGAGCTGGAAAGGAAGACACAGGAATGACGCGGGTGATCAGGTTGGCTGGGGGTCATACTAGACATCTGACCTGAGATGCCTACACTTCACTTTTCCGGGTGGGGTGGGGAGAGGGACACCAAGAGTCTCATAGAACAACTGAATATGGACCATAAGCAAATCTGGCAGCTATAGCTGGGAATGGATTGAAGAGCCGTGGGAAAGAATGGAGATGGGATTCATCAGAAAGCTGCCCAATCATCCAAGGGAAAGACACTAAAGGGTGCCCTAGACTGTCCTTTTTGGAGCAAAGCCTTACCTCTAACTCCCACGATTTCTCTGTAATCTTCTCTCCAACCCAGGAGCTCTTTGTGCATTTGGGATAGAAGGCACTGGCTTGGCAAGGACATTTCCTAAACATTTTTGTCTTACACCTTTCAGAACTTAAAAGTCAATCAATTGGGGCTTCCCTGGTGGTGCAGTGGTTGAGAATCTGCCTGCCAATACAGGGGACACGGGTTCGAGCCCTGGTCTGGGAAGATCCCACATGCCGCGGAGCAACTGGGCCCGTGAGCCACAACTACTGAGCCTGCGCGTCTGGAGCCTGTGCTCCGCAACAAGAGAGGCCGCGATAGTGAGAGGCCCGCGCACCGCGATGAAGAGTGGCCCCCACTTGCTGCAACTAGAGAAAGCCCTCGCACAGAAATGAAGACCCAACACAGCCATAAATAAATATATAAATAAATAAAATTTAAAAAAAAAAAAGTCAATCATTTGGAACTACATACACGCACACACACATGCATGCACGCGCATATAAACTGGTAAAATCCAAATAAGGTCTGTAGTTTACTTAATAGTATGTTACCAGTGTCAGTTACCTGGTTTTAATGATTAGACTACAGCTTTATAAGATGAGATCACTGGGGGATGCAGTATGAGAACATGGCCCACCTCAGAAGGTTCCAGTTTTGCGTCTACCTCTGCTGTAGGTGTCTGGTTTGGGCTCACCATAGAATCCAGCACCGAGCACCATGCCCAGCATGGAGCAGGTGTACAGAGACTGGCAGATGAGGAAGGTCAAGAGAAAGGAAGAAAAAAGGAGGGAGGGAAAGAGAGAGAGAAAAATAATGAAAGGAAAGAAAGAGGGAGTGAAGGAAGGACACAGTCAGCCATGGGGAGGTGGCAGAGATAAAAAGCAAAACACCACACTAGAGAAGCAGAAGCATCCCGGGCCAGAAGATTCCAGCTACGCCTACTAGCACATCTTCAAGGGTCAATAGCAGGAAGAGTGCGAAGGAAGGGGTAACTATGGGGGCAAGAGTGCCCTGGAGCGGAGGAGAAGCCCCTGCCTTGGAAATCCTAGATGGTTCCTGCCCTTCTGACAATGCAGTTCTGAAGTGGAACCAACATGACCTTGGTTCCAGCAGGGGAGGCCTGGGGGATGGGCAGCTCTCAGGGAAAATGGAAGCCAGTTGCTGGTGGTGCCTCCATTGTAGAACTACACAGATGCTCTACGATGACCCGAGAGAACTTCAGATGCCAGGAAGTTGTCCTTGAACCCTGTTATGGGCTGAACTGTGTTTCCCTCAAAATTCACATGTTGAAATTCTAACCCCCCAGTACCTTAGAATGTGGCCCTATTTGGAGAAAGGGTCTTAAAGAGGTGATTAAGGTTAAATAAGGTCATTAGGAGAGGTCCTAATCCAATATGACAGTGTCCTTATAAGAGGAGGAGGTTAGGACACAGACACACAATGGGAAGGCCACCTGAGGACACAGGGAGAAGATGGCCATCTACAAGCCAAGGTGAGAGGCCTCAGAAGGAACCAGCCCTGCCAACACCTTGATCTTGGACTTCTAGTCTCTAGAACTGTGAGAAAATAAATATCTGTTGTTGAAGCCCCCCAGTCTCTGGTAATTTGTTATGGCAGCCCGAGTAAACTAATATAAATCCCAACCAGCTGGCCAGGTGTGCATAATGAGAATATTCCAGAGGAAGGACTCTGAGAGAGACAAAGCCTGGACCCAAAGGAACAGTTACGAGAAAAGACGGTGTCCACGTGTGTGAACACAACCCTCCACTGGCCTCTGAAAATGGGGACAACGGGAAGAAAGAAGGTGATGTATTATCAGGAATAAGAACACACTTTGGAATCAGACAAAACTGGCTTCAAGTCCCAGCTGGCCCACTTCCTCCCTGGGTGGGTTTAGACGCGTACTCTCATCTCTCCGGTTCTCAATTTCCTCATCTGTAACATGAGGACAGTAAAAATATCCACGTGAGAATGTTGTGAGAATTCAAACATGTTAATGAATAGAAATCTCTTAGCTTATTGAGGTAGGAGTGGTGGTGGTGCTATCACTGTGGATTTCTTTTTCTGATGTTAAACAGTTTGTTATATAGTATTGCGAAAAAAGAGGAAGAGAGATCCAAATAAAGTTAGATCAGATTTTTATAGAAAAACGAGCCCATGACTTTGGGGGCCACCACTGCTCCCACTTGACCACTAGCTCTGTGACCTTGGGGACTCCCGTGGCTTCTTGCTGTCCTTGTGTGCATATTGAGACCAACAATGCCTGCCTCACCTGCCCCCTGGGGTGCACCCCCAGAGGACACCAGGTGCCCTGGACAGCACCCTACACGTACACAGAGAAGGGATGGCCGCTGTGTTAAGCCCCAAACTCCCCGCCTGCCCTGTGAGTCCTAATCTAATCGGGAGAGAGAGAAAGCGTGTCCCCCGCTGACCTCCCGGCGAGGTGAGCCCAGACCTTTCCTCTCAGCAACAACACATCCTCTCCCCCAGTTGCCCCAGCCCCAGGATCAGAGCCTCCCCTCTGCAAATCATGGTAATAAATATGATCTGAAGCAACTCCGGCTCTTACAGCCTTAATAAATGGGTTGCCATAGTGGCAAATTCAGACGCAGAGAGCATCTTTTCAATAAAGGCTGAGAGGGTTATTAATAACGTTAATGTAGTGCGTTACGGAGCTCAGGCACATGGAGAGGGTCTCTCACTCTCCTCCCCCAGCCCGTCTTTTCCAGGACTGGCCAGCAAAGACCACCCGGCTACGAGCACTGTGGGGTCGAGACGAAACCCCAGGATGGAGTCAAGCGGCTGGAGTTCACAAGGGGACACACTCCCTGATCTGACTATCCAGTGCCCTTCCCAGCACCCACTTTCCACGGGCTATGGAGGGTGCAGCCACAGAGCACAGAGGTTGAGAAAACTTTCTCTCAAGCTGTACAGACCTGGGCTCAAAGGCCAGCTGAGTTCTCTGCCGTGCCCTCCAGGTTGTGTTATTTAGAAGTGACTCACAAACATAGAGAACAGACTTGTGGTTGCCAAGGGTTGGGGTGGGGGTGATGGATTGGGAGTTTGGGATTAGCAGAGGCAAACTATTGTATATAGGATGGATAAACAACAAGGTCCTACTGTATAGCACAGGGAACTATATTCAATGTCCTGTGACTGACAAACCATAATGGAAAAGAATATGAAAGAGAATATATATATATATAACTGAGTCACTTTGCTGTACAGAAGAAATTGTAAATCAACTATACTTCAATAATTTTTTTCAAAAAAGAAGTGAGGGCTTCCCTGGTGGCGCAGTGGTTGAGAATCTGCCTGCCAATGCAGGGGACACGGGTTCGAGCCCTGGTCTGGGAAGATCCCACATGCCGTGGAGCAACTGGGCCCGTGAGCCACAATTACTGAGCCTGCGCGTCTGGAGCCTGTGCTCCGCAACAAGAGAGGCCGCAGTAGTGAGAGGCCCGCGCACCGTGATGAAGAGTGGTGCCCGCTTTCCACAACTAGAGAAAGCCCTCGCACAGAAACGAAGACCCAACACAGCCATAAATAAAATAAATAAATAAATAAAATTAAAAAAAAAAAAAAAAAAAGAAGTGAAAGGCCCCAGGTACTCCCCTCCATCTTACCCTGATCATTGATTTCCCATCACACTTGTGGTCAGGGCAGCTGACCAAACATCTCCAGTTCTCCACCTCCCGGGCCTATGCCCAAGCTGGACTCCTTCTGTTGGGCGGGGCCGGTAAATTTTGAGCAGAAATAACAAGTGTCACATCTGAGCCAGGCATTTAATTGTTCACACAAGACCTTCCAGAACCCTCTCTTCCCTTACGTACACTCAAAATTGTGGGTGCCCCCTGGCCTGGGTCCCTGAATGACTGATAAGCAGTGCTCCCAGGCTGACCCAGAAGGACACAAAGCATGGGCAAGAAATAAAACTTTGTTGTTTTAAGCCAGGGGTCACAAACTTTTGGGGCTTTGAGAGCTGGATGGTTCTATTGCAGCTACTGGACTCAGCCACTGTAGCATGAAAGTAGCACAGACAGGACATAAACAGACAGACATGACGCTGATGCAGTAAAAGCCGATTTACGAAAACAGACAATGGGCAGCCTTTGGACCATGGGCCACAGTCTGCTAAACCTTGCTTGAAGCCATTAAGCTTTGTAGCTTTGAGCCTGTCCTGACTGATAGGTTCTTATCCCCTCTAATCTCCTGTATTGTTTATTCACTTAGTACACGTTTTATCCACCATTCTCAAGTATAATGGAAGCACACTGAGGTCAGGAGTCTGCTGTATCCCCAGCTCCAGAAGAGTCTGAAATAGAATGGATACTCAAGAAATCTTCTTAAATAAAGATATGTTAAATCCTTAGCTGGGTGACCTTAGGTAAGTCACTGAACCTCCTTGAGCCTCGGTTTATTCAACTTGCAAAGTGGGGAAGTGTAATAGGCCCTGCATCCCTGGGTCACTGAGGATGCCCCATGGAATAATGCATGTTAAGTGTGACACATCTAAGTGTCCCATAAGTGGTGACTGATATTTTTTGTTACATCTGGAACAACAGCTTCCAAAGTCCAGCTCTAGAGCAGATTCTGCCTACCCACCGGTCTTCTCTGTACAATGGGGTTGCAGCGGCTGAGAATCAAGGTTCATTAATTTGAGCATGAAGCTGCACGCAGAAAGATTACTTCCTGGGGATACACCCTCTAAATCAGGCGTGGGTGAACAACTGCCATGGGCCAAAGCCGCTGGCTGTCTGTTTTTATAGAGTTTTATTGGAAACAGCCACGTTCATTTGCTTATATATTGTCTACGGATGTCCTCAGACTGCAGTGGCAGAGTTGAGTAGTTGCAATGGAGATAGTAGGGTCCTCAAAGCCTAAAATATTGACCATCTGGCCCTTTACCGAAAATGTTACCTACCTTTAGTCCACGTGACTATGGAATCAAGAAGGGCAAGTTGTCTTTCTCACCCAAGCTTGTGTTCGTATAGCTAATTTTCAGAACCCAAGTGCCATGGCTGACATTTTTATGTGTCACATTTTATTTTGGAAGACTCAACCCTGTACTGCCCCTTGAAGAGAGCTTTTGAAGTCCTAGCATGCAAAAACTCTCCACTGCCCGTCCATAATGGGACCACAAGGCCATCTCTCTCACTCATCCATCCATTTCTTTAGTCATCTGACAAACGTTTGCTGAGAACCTATTATACTACTGTGAACAAAACTGACTCAAGAAATAGAGACACAGATGTAGAGAACAAACATATGGACACCAAGGGGGGAAAGTGGCAGGGGGAGGGGGGTGAGGTGGGATGAATCGGTAGATTGGGATTGACATGTATACACTAATATGTATAAAATGGACAACTAATAAGAACCTGCTGTATAAAAAAATAAATAAAATAATATTCAAAAATTCAAAAAAAAAAAAATTGACTCCAACCAGCAAGGATTCCAACCCAGAGTTTGTCATTTCTCTTTCCAACTCTATTGTGTTGCCGATTAGGACTCCAGCTAACAGGAAAATCATATAATTCACATTTCTCCACTCTCTCCTCAAGGGTACTGAGGATCTGGCACAGTGCACCATTCATTCATTCATTCATTCATTCTACAAATAGACGTTAAGTGATTACTCAGCAGCAGTGACCGTGGCATGTGATTCCTGACTTCGCAGGCTTGTAGTACACGGCACATAATAAGTGCTGAACAAACATATGTTGAGCGAACTTACTTCCCAAATGCCCTGCTGGAGTTTAGATTCACTTGGCCAGGCCATTTGCTGTCAAAATCAGCACTGCGGGAAGAAAGGCCTTTAGAAGCAGCTATTTAGAAATCAAGGCAAAAGTCTCATCCCTATCATACCCAGCTATGTGATCTTGGACAAGTCATTGAAACTCTCTGAACTTCAACTTTTCACCTGTTCAATCAGCACCACATCACTTTCAAAAAGTGATAATAGCCAGTAATAATCATAGCTAATATTTCCCAAAGGCCTGGGCCATGCCACTCACAGTTCTGGGCAGTTTACATATGTCAACTCACGCGATGCTTGCCACCAGCCTGTGAGGTCAGAGCCATGAACACCCCTGGGTTACAACCGAGGAGACTGGCAGAGGAAGGTTGAGTAATCTACCCCAAGTCCCACAGCTACTGAGTAAGTAGTCAGCCAGTAGGTGTCCAACAAACCTTACCTCACTCCCCCTCCTCCTGCCCGTAGCTGTTGAAGAAGAACGTTCTGTAAACCAGCCTGTCTGCTGGTTCCAATGGTCCCTGCTTCCTCCAGTGTCGTTCCTCCAGTTCCCTCTAGAACTTCAGCAGACCCCACGCCCAGCTCACTCCCAGCTCCAATGGTTTCTGCTTGGTTCTCGGGACCCCCAGGTCCTGCCCAGATGCCTCTGGGGACACTGTGGGACCAAAAAGAAGCCACCCGACTGCTCGTTTCCATTTTACCCCTGTCTCCCTCAGGGACCATGGGCTTCTTCACCTTCCAGAAAACCTGTGGTGTACCGACCCATCCCTGGAGTCTCCCGGTCTCCATCATTCTGTAAAGACCACTGGCCTAGCTTTGGGCATATTTCTACAATTTGCTCAGTAACTGGAATGTATTCTGTTGAGATCGAGGGCCCTTCGGGTACATTTAGAGGTGCCACCCTTCTCCTCGTGACCTCAGCATTCGTGAAATTCAGTCCCACTGAACTCTGCCGTGTCAGCGGGGAGGTGAGTGCCCATGACAGGAAAGGCCCAAGTGTTGATTCTGGAGCCTCTGATGCTGTGTGACACTGGGCAGGCTGTTTACCTCTCTGTGCCTCAGTGCCCTCCTCTTTACCTGCAGGCAGTGGCACCAATCCTGGAAAACTACTTTTAGTAGTAGAGAGGGGCCCTAGCATGATGTTTGGAGTATAAAGTAAGCGCTGACTAAACAGAGGTTTTGGTGGAGGTGGCGGCTAAAGTATGTGCCTCTGTTAAAATTTTACCTCTGGTGACATTTATGACAATATTAGAAATAAAGATAATAATAACAATAACAGTAGCTAACCTTGAGTGAATGTCCACACTATGCCACACACCATGCTAAACCCTCGGCCTGCTATTTTCTCTTTTTCTCTTCATGGAGCCCTTGGGGGTGCCCACAATTGTGGTTCTGCAGGAAATTGCAGCAGAGAGAGCAAGCGATGTGCCCCAGATCACACAGCCCACAGTCACAAAGCCAGCTTGCAAACCCAGACCCCTCCCACTCCAGGATTGGAGGGCTGACCACCACCCTACACCTCCCAGGGCCCACCCAGCCCCACCCTCCCACGGGCCCAGACTGTCCTGTCCAGCCTGGCACCCTTCCACCTCCTCCCCCTGTTTCCTGAGCTGATGCCCGAGAAGTGACCCACGCCTTGCAGAGCCCCTGCAAAGCCCTCGGCCTGACCTCCATGTAATGAAGGGAATTAATACGGCCGAGCCTGCAGCCCAGCCGAGCCGCTTCCCAGCAGCCCCAGCCAGGCCTCTAATTGATTAGGCCATAAAGCCTGGGCACTAAATTGAAAGGAGCTGCACTAATTCTCTTTTATGTTAAATTTCTGTCTTTCCCCTTTATCGAATCCCCCGCCCAATGTCCCTTTCCCTCCCCATCACGGGCTTGCTGTGGGCCTGTTTTTTCCATGCACAGATTAAGTACCTAATCAAAATCTTGTCTCCCCTAATGGCATAAAATTGAAAGATAGATATTGCACTTTACACAGCTGATTAAACACTCGAATGTGGCTAAATGCTTAAAGGGCTTGTTACATTAACTAACTCTGTCATCTGCCCACTGTCTTGTAATTGCGTGTGCTTGGGCTGCTTGGGGGAAGCACAGCATGATGGCTTCCAGCCACCTCCTCTTTGGTGGCCTCTCCCGCCCCCCTCCCTGGGGCCCCCTGCGCCATAGCTGTGCCAGGGTACAGGGAGTCAGACCAGGAGTGGCCGCCATGCTCCCCACTGGCCTTGGGTGGTGGGGAACAGGGAGGCAGGACCTCCCCCATGCCCACACAGCAAGTGCCCTCCCCTGCTACTAACCTCCAGGCCAGTGTACCAAGGCACCAGACCCTCCCACCCCTCACTTCCCACACCCATCCAGTGCCTGATCTCTGGCCTCCAAGAATATAAATTTCCCCCAGCCCAATTCCAGAGGGAGATGTCCTGGGTGCATAAGGCCAGTGGTGTCCTAATCATCTGTTTTGCTTCACCTCTGGCCTTTGACATCCTTCCCCATCATCTCAGGTGCTCAAACCCACCTGTTTTTTGCAAACAAGGAACCTTGATAGTTATGACAGTGGAAGATGGTGGCTGAGAGGGGAGGCGGTGAGGAGCTCATTGGACACCTGGACGCCCCTGACACTTAGTCTCTGTCTTAACTCAGCACAGAGCGCTCTGGGGCCTCAGCCACGTGACCGGCAGGGTATATTAGTCAGGGCTCTCCAGAGAGATGCAGCCCATAGGATGTGAGGACACATACAGAAAGAGATTTATTATAAGGAATTGGCTCATGCAATCATGGAGGCTGGCAAGTCTGAATCTGCAGCGTGGGTGGGCCAGCAGGCTGAAGCCCTGGGAGAGCCGATGACGCAGATGAAGTTCACAGGCTGTCTGCTGGAGAATTCCCCCTTGCTCAGGAAAGCAGCTCCTTTTGTTCTAGTCAGGCCTTCAACTGATTAGATGAGACCCACCCATAGTATGGAGGGCAATCTGCTTTACCCAAAATTCCCCTATTTAAATGTAAATCTCATGTAAGCACACACTTCAAGTCAACACATAAAATTAATCATTACACAAGGAAGCGAGATCACACAGGAAATTGACCTACCTAAGTTCCCACAGCAAATGAGTGCAGGGCTGGGTCTTGATTCCAGTTGTCCTGACCCCTGGCCTTGCTTCTCACCACTGTGGCTCATGGCAGAGGGTAAAGGGCAGGGACAGGCTCACAGCTCAAGCCGACAAGAGGCAACCTTTTCTGCCACAGCTTCCAGCCCAGAGAAAAGACACGTTTCACAAAGGAGTAATCAGTTTTGTAGCATGATAGTTAAGGAAAAGCATGCACTTAACTGGATCAGAACCTGGTTCGATCCCTGCCCCAACTATTTGTCTTCTCAGAAACCTTGGCAAATTTCTTAATCTTTTCATACTTCCATTTCTTCATAGGAAAAATGAAGACTCCAGCAGGCATTCAACAAGTATTTATCAAACACCACCTCTATGCCAAGTTCTGAGCCAGGCATGGGCATTTCACAGTGAAAATGCAGGCCACTCCTGTCTTCATGGAGCTTACAGTTGAGAAGAGAAAGAAGGCATGAATGATAGAATCATTGCACAAATTAGAAAATTACAAGTTGTGATAAATGCGATGCCGACAAAATTAACAAACAAATAAACACCAGCCATGGCAACCGCAAGGGGCTCAACTACAGGGTAATGGGGTGGAGTGGCTACTTTAGACTGGGTGGCCAGGAGAGCTTGCTCAAGGAAGTGGCACTAAGCTGAGAGCTAAAGGATCAGAAGCAGCCAGCCATGTGGACGTCAGGAGAAAGTGTCCTGACAAAGGGACAAAGCAAAGGAACAGCAAGTCCAAGGATTCCAAGGCAGGACTGGGATGTCACAGGCCAATGTGGTTACAGAGTGGGGAGCCAGGAAAGTGGAGCTCAGCCTTGCCTCTGCATCCTCCCAAGTGTGTGCCCGGGCACTTGTCACCCATGGGAGCCTCAGTTTCCTCAACTATAAAACAGAAACCGTAACACAGGACTGTGGGGAGGATCCAAAGACAGAATGTCTGTCCTGTGCCCGCCTCAGCAACGACTGGGTGCCCGAGAGCCAGAAGCTCAGCACTGGAAGGACCCTGAACGTCAAACCAGCTCCAGGTAACGGAGGAGGGAAATCTTCATCCCTGTTCTCTATTTCTCTGTCTCTTTCTGTCTCTGACCTCAAGCTCCACTTTGCTCTGCAGTCTGCTTTATCCTCCTCTTTCAGACTGGCTTCCTCCACTGTATGTCTTCTGCCACCCAGCCCCCACCTGCCACCTAATAATTCGAATAAGTTAGGTTGTCAAGACACTGACTCCCGCCCCAACTGCACGTGAACTTTCAACTCAAACGCCTGGCACCACCAAAACCTGCCTCTACATCTCCAAGTTAAATTTGTCAGAGAGGCCACAACTGGTCGTCTTATCTGCAACCAAGGGGCAAGCCTTAGCAGGTGCTCCCTGATCCAATGAATATGGCAGCAGGAAAAACAGACCTGGGCACCTTGGGCAGCCAGTGGGGGGAGATTCTGCAGGGACAGCTTGCAGGCAGCCAGTCTACAACTTGAGCGAAGGGAGCCACAGGGCTTCGGCTCCAAGAAAACCATTCCAGTCCAACTATGTGTCATACCTCCCAGGGCATCCCACCTCGTCATGCCAACCTGACCAGATGCCAGGAAAGCACAGGGATCCTCTCTCTTTTCAGTGTCAACCTCTTCACAAGAGTAACACCTGAACCAGACCCTGCAGCCTCGATAGCTTGTAACCATCCACTCCCCATGGTTCTGTGGGAACTGCAGCCCTCCGTCTGTGAGAACCTCCTCCCTCCGTCTGTGGGAACCTCCCTCCCTCCGTCTGTAGAACCTCCTCCCTCCGTCTGTAGAACCTCCTTCCCTCCGTCTGTGGGAACCTCCTCCCTCCATCTGTGGGAACCTCCTCCCTCCGTCTGTGGGAACCTCCCTCCCTCCGTCTGTGGGAACCTCCCTACCTCTGTCTGTGGGAACCTTCCACTCCGGCCCCCCAGTAGCCCCTCCTTGCTGCAGCCTCTGAGGAAAGCGTTCATCTCTCCAACGGCCTCCTTTACACAGCTCAGTTGAGAGGATTATGGACTCCTCACTAAGTGCTTCACATTAAAGATTCATAGAGACACAATATCTATCTAATACGGCAGGTTGTACAACACAGAATCCAACGCAACGCAAAGCACATCGCTGAGAACTGGAGCCAAAGCGCCTCTGGTTGCTGAGGGCATCACGGCCGGTGCAAAGGGATGTGGTGGTTTCAGGAGCATCCTCTCCTCACCCCCCAACCTCTCCCCAGCTCACCCTCTTGACTCAGGGGCCACCCTGAAAGTTCCCTCATGCTGTGCACAAGAAGATACACTCATGTACATGCCCTCTCACACACGTGTGCGTGCACACTGAGTCACATGCACAGAATTACATACACTTACACATATCCACACACGCATGCACAAACGCTCATGCATCACATGCATGGTCACACGCATGCACATTTATATACACACACTCACATACATGCTCAAGCACATGCGTGTACACCCACATTCACACACTTGTACACACACTTCATAAGAGTGCACTCAGTCACACACACCAAACCAACAAAAACAATGATAGTAATGACACCATTGACTGAGAGCTTACCATGTGGCAGTCCCTCTAGATGTCTCATTTATGCTCCTGTTAAAGGGTCCTTATATCCATTTGACGTTAAGAAAAATGATCCAGAAAGACCTTGGCCAGGTTGCTTGTCCAAGGTCACACAGCCAATAGTGGCAGAAGCGGCATTTGAGCCTAGATGCACCATGCTCTCAACCACTGAAACACTGCCTCTTAGCAGAGAGACCATCACGCAGAGCCTCCTCAGATCCTTTCCGCAAGTGCAGAAGGGAATGGGGGAAGGGACAAATCAATCCGCATTTAGATATCCACAAAGTCCCAGAGACACCTCACCTGTGGATTCACACACTTGACAGATCCTGCTTCAGGTAGCTCTACCCACTTGCACAGATGCAAGAACTCACATACACACACACAGACATGTGCACGTGCGTGCACATACACACACACACATCCATGCACACAGGAAGGGTGAAAACCTTCCACATTTTCCAGGGCTGAGAGGTTTCCTGGAATAAAACCCAGATGGCCCCAGGCAAACCTGAATGAGTTGGTTAGCCTGCACAGGCACACACAGGGACACTCCTGGGTACCACACCCACACCCCCAAGTGCACACACTCACAAAGCTCAGGGTCTGGTGGGTGGAGCAGGGTTTGAGGTTGGGGAGGGGGAAGAGGGTCCTTAAGACTCTACCTTCAACATTTCAGGCCTGCAATGAGTTTATCTACTTGATTCATCTGCTCAGTCCCCCTCCTCGCCTTCCCCAGCCCGTCTTGCCTTCTCCCAAGGATCCAAGGAAGCTCAGTATGAATCAGGGCCACAGGGCCCACACCTTTCAAGAAAGCAGGAGCCTTCAGTGCCAGATTCACTCATAGCTGAGAGCAAGACACAGGATGAAACTCCCAGACCCCTGCCTGGTCCTGGAAAGATGTGCTTCTGCCCATCACACCCACACAGACACACATGCACCCCACACACTTCTCCCATAGCTTTCAGTCAAGGTGTGAACCCCACTCTCTGTCCCTCCTCACCCCAGGAATCACAGATAGAGAAAAGGGAGGGAACCCTCACTCTCCAGGACCTCCCATGGAGCTTGGTCAATGTGGGCTTCATTCCTGGCACAGTCCCCTGTTGGCAGCATGACAGGGAAATTTATTTCAGCTCCCAAAGCCATCTTCATCACAGGAAATGGCAACCCAAGCTTTGATATCTTTTACCCTGGCAGCTCACATCCAACAGATCTGGAATTTTATCTCTGCTCAAATAACCACATTCCCCACTAAAAGCCTGGTCCAAACCACCATCATCTCTCACCTGTACTATTGCAGTAGCCTCCTAATAGGTTTCTTTGATGGTTGTCACCTATAGTCTCTTCCCAAACAAGCAGCCAGAGTTCCTATGCTTAATGGCTTTACTAACATATAATTGGCATACAATAAACTGCATATATTCATATTTAAAATGTACAATTTGGTAAGTTTTGACATCTGTATATACCTGTGAAAGCATCACCTCAATCAAATGAACATATCCATCTCCCCAAAACGTTTCTTTATGCCCCTTTGTAATCCTTCCTCTTGCATCTTTCTGCTTCTCTTCTGCTTCTATCACTAGGCAACCACAGATCTACTTTCCTTTCTATAGACTAGCCTGCATTTTTTAGAATTTTATATAAATGGAATTATACTGTATGACTCTTTTGGGGTCTGGCTTCTTTAACTCATAAATATTTTGAGATTCATTCTTGTTGTCATACATAACAATAATTCATTCCTTTTTATTGCTGAGCAGTATTCCACATATGGCTATATCATGATTTGTTATTCATTCACCTGTTGATGAATACTTGAATTGCTTCCGGTTTGAGACTTCTATGAATAAAGCAGCTATGAATATTTCTGTACAAGTCTTGGTTAAATACCTAGGAATAGAATATCTAGATCATATGGTAGGTGTTTGTTTAATTTTTTAAGAAACTGCCAAATAGTTATTTAAAGTAGACGTACCATTTTCACTAACACAAGCAATGTATGAGCATTCCAGTTGCTCTGCGTTCTTACCAACACTTATGTTATCAGTCTTTTTAATTTTAAACACTCTCATTGGTATGTAGCTGTATCCTCTTATGGTTTTAAATTGCATTTTCCTAATGACTGATGATGTTGAGCATCTTTTCATGTGCTTATCTGCCATCCATGTATCTTCCTTGGTGAAGTCTCTATTCAAGCCTTTTGCTCATCCTTTGTTGGGTGTTAGCGTTCTTAATGTAAAGGTTAGAGAGTTTTTATATATTCTGCATGCAAGTCCTTTAGCAGATACATGGTTTGCAAAGCTGTTATCTTCATTTGTGGCTTGTCTTTTCATTCCCTTGACAGTGTCTTTTGAAGATTAGATGTTTTTAATTTTGAGGAAGTGCCATTTATCCATTTGCTCTTCTATGGATCATGTTTTTGGTGTCTTATCTAAGAAATCTTTGCCTAACTCATAGTCACAAAGATTTTCTCCTGTTTCCCTCTAGAAGTTTTAGTGTTTCACGTTTTATATTTAGATCCATAATCCACTTTGATAAAAATTTCGTGTATGATAGAGATATGGATCAAGGTTTGTAATTTTTGCATATGGATATGCCTTATCACCATTTGTTTAAAAAACTATCCTTTCTCCATTGAATTACCTACACCTTTGTCAAAAATCAGTTGTCCATATATGTACATGTGTGTATTTCTGGACTCTCACATTGTGTTACCTTTATGTATTTATCTATCTTGATGTCAGGACTTACTAGTTTGATTACTATAGCACTATAATAAATCTTGAAATCAGGTAGTTGTAAGCCCTCAAATTTTGTTCTTCTTTTTCAAAGTTATTTTGGCTATACTATATCCTTAGCATTTCCATGTAAATTTTAGAGTCATTATGTCCATTTTGATCAGCATTGTGTTAGTCTATAGATTAATTTGGGGGAAATTCACTTTTAAATAATATTGAGCCTTCTGACCCATGAACAAGTTATATCACTCCTTTTATTTAGATTTTATTTTATTTCTCTGAGCAATATTTTGTAGTTCAATATATAGATCCTCCACATATTTTATCAGATTTATCCATAAATATTTCATATTTTCAGGCTTTTGTAGATGATACTGTTTTTTAATTTCAATGTACAATTATTCATTGCTAATATATACAAATACAATTGATTTTTAGATATTGATCTTGTATCCTGAAAACTTACTAAATGAATGTGTTAGTTCTAATAGTTTTTAGATTTCATGATATTTTCTATATAAACAACATGTCATCTGTGCATAAAGACCATTTTATGCCTCCCTTTCCAATTCAGATGCCTTATATTCCTTCTTGCCTAATTGCACTGGCCAGAACCCTCAGTACAATGTTAAGTGATGAGAGCAGATATCTTGAGGAAAATATACAAGTCCTTCAATTTTCTGGAAAAGTTTGTGTAGAATTGGTATTATTTCTTCTTTAAATGCTCAATAAAATTTACCTGTGAAGCCATCTGGGCCTGGAGTTTTCTTTATGGAAAAGTTTTTAAATACAAATTCAATTTCTTTAATAAATATAGGGCTATTCAGGTTTCAGCATTCTCCTATTTGTTTTTCTGTTTTCTATTTAATTGATGCCCACTCTGAACTTTATTATTTCTTTTCATCTGCTTCCTTTGGGTTAAATTTGCTCTTTCTTTTCTAGTTTCTTAAGGTGGAAACTGAGGTCATTGATTTGAGTTGTTTCTTCTTTCCTAATATACATTTTTAGTACTGTAAATGTCCCCCCAAATACAGCTTTAACCTCGTTGCTCAAGTTTCTAGGTGTCGTGTTTTCATTTTCATTTTGTTAAAAATATTTTCTTACTTCATTCTTCAATCCATGGTTTAAGAAGTACAGTATTTACTAAAAATATTTGGGGATTTTGCAAAGATCTTTCTGTTAGAGATTTCTAATTAATTCCATTGTGGTCAGAGACAATATTATGTATGACTTGAATTCTTTTAAATTTATTGAGATTTTTAGATTAGTTTAATGGCTCAAAATATAGTCTATCTTGGTAAATATTCCATGTGTACTTGAAAAGAATGTGATTTCTGCTATTATTGGATAGAGTGTTCTATAAATAAATGTCAGTTAGTTCAAATTGGTTGATAATGTTAAGAAAGGTAGCGTCTGAAAATAGCAGGATCTTGAGTCCCTGAGTCATACTTCAAAGAAAGCTGCTTAGGAAATACACAGACCAGGAACTCCATCACTGGACTTTGCATAAATCAGAAATAAACCTTTATTACATTACATTGAGATCTGGGGTTTTACTTATCACTGAGGTACAGCCTAGACTACTCTCATATAGGGCCTCACTCATGAAAGGCATTATTCTAGTACCTCCCTTCCTCCAGTGGAAGATGCAATGAAACATGGAAGGGGAGAAAAATGTCTTTCCCCACTGGTATCCTATAAAATTAGCAGTGGTCAAATTACCTTATTTAAGCATCTATCCAGTCATCTCACACAATCTTGTCTTTCACTGTCATGTTTATACAAAATATATTTTATCAATAATTTGCTTATGATAATGACAGTATGTTGGATTCAACACTTGGCCCAGGGAGAAGTTTGTGAAGGGACATACTGATACCTTGAATCCTTCAGGGGAGACTTATTAATATGCGAGCTGGGGGCTTTGCTGGTGGTGCAGTGGTTGAGAATCCGCCTGCCAATGCAGGGGACACGGGTTCGAGCCCTGGTCTGGGACGATCCCACATGCCGCGGAGCAACTGGGCCCGTGAGCCACAACTACTGAGCCTGCGCATCTGGAGCCTGTGCTCTGCAACAAGAGAGGCCACGATAGTGAGAGGCCCGTGCACCGCGATGAAGAGTGGCCCCCGCTTGCCGCAACTAGAGAAAGCCCTCGCACAGAAACGAAGACCCAACACAGCCAAAAATAAAAATAAATAAATTAAAAAACAACAACAACAACAACAAAAAACCTGGGTCATCTTTAACTTTAAAAAAATATATATATATATATGTGAGCTGTCCCCTTTTAGTTTCCTCTTTGAGTTTGTCTCAAAAAGGGCTTCTACTATGGTCCATTTGTCCTATGGATGGATGGATGGGTGAATGAATGAATTGGGGGTGGCTGAGTTGTCCATGGAAATCCTCCTAAATGCAAGTAGAATAGAAAAGGTCCAGTCAACCCCTGGGAGATAGGGTAGCACTTTCCATACCAACCCTATCTCACATTAAGAAAGAATTGGAAACTCCTTTGTTCCCAGAGTAAGGAAGGCAGAGCTAACAAATAGTGAGCCATCACAGAATACTTTCACTAAATCAGGACTTCAGCCCTCTTTTCTAAGACAAATCAAACTTGTTCCAATCCCTGTTTATCCACGGGACAAGGGTATGTGACCCCCTGACCGGCTGATCTTTCTTTGGTTTCATGTAAATGGGGTCACCAGCAGACTAATGTCCAAAGCTGCGATGGGTGAGGTAGGTTTAGAGACCCCATACCCTTACATTCGAGAATCTTCTCCAAGTAATGGTTCCTGAGAGCAGCTCTATGGAAAATCCTTGGGGCAAAAATCAATTTCTTGTAATATAGCTGAGTATTGTAATTGGCCTCCCTGTTAACAATAACTGGGTCAATATATTTTGGCCTAGTATATAATATAATATATTTTGTAAATCTTCCTAAAATTGTGAAAGGAACTATCAGGCCGAAATCTAAGGGAAGGTTGGGCTGCATACTGGTATGGAATGCCTAAGAGGCTTTTGCCCTGAGGGTAAGTGCCAAACCTGGACAATTCGAGCTTCCATTTTCACAGCCTCACAGAATATATGAGGCAGAATACAAAGCCCAAAGTTCACTCAAAGTTGTGAGTCTATTAGGAGACCCTCCTCCATCACTTTGAGACCCCAAAGGTCTACATTGTCCACGAAAGGGTGAAGCAAAAGTAAACTCTCCCCTCTGCCAAGCCCCCACTACCCCCAGAAGACCTGAATAAAAAGTCGATCAGCACTGAGCAGAGCAGGAGTGGTTAAAGAGTCCTAGAAAAGTGGTACCACGAGCCAGCCCCCCAGTGATTTTGCAACTCAAAGTAAATCTTCCAGTAGTCAAAAAAAAGCTATAAGCCGTACATTTAGAGCACAGCGACCCCAAATTGGTAGTGTCTCCAGGGACATGGCAGAATCATACACAAATATTCTCTGGAGGAATGCACCTACAGTCTAGGCCACAAATATTCTCCAAAAATAATTTCCAACAGAATACCTAGGACAACACTTGAACTCCTCACATGCTAGGCCAGAAGCTCCAACTAATCCCCAAGATCTGGAATGTGTCCCTCCTCCCCCTCGGCTAACGTGGAGTCAACAGAACCAGGCTGGGGCTGGACTCCAGTGCATCTTGGTTTGATCCATGAAGAAGAGGTTTGATAGCAAGTTACGGTGGCAGCAAGATTGGGGGCAGATGTTTAAAACCACCCAAGATAGCACCATTCCGAATCTCCCTCAAGGATTTCAGAAGCACCAATTACTTAAACACAATTAATATGCTGATTACAAATCGTTCTTATTTATTGATTAAAATAATAAGCAAATCTTGGTTAGCCTAGTTCCAGTTACTATATATACTCAAAGGTAAGGAAACTATATCCATGAAAATATCACCAATAATTATGTTTCTGCACCGTCAGATTTTGATGCAAATCTGTCTTATGCGCACGTGTCCTAGAATATGTACCACGTTTTACACCATCCACAATAGACACCTGTCCTAGTTTCACTTTCCCTCTATGAAAATGCCTTAGGTTTGCTTTTAAGCAAATGTTTTTTCCTTTTTTTTTTTTTTAGCAAAATTATATTTTATTGCTATAAGAATGTACAATACTCACATCTCAGGGCTCGTTCTACAAATGCTAGATAAAATATTTTACATATTAATGCATTTAATCGATATTTAATACTCTAGTTATTGTTTTCTGATAAAAATCAATCTCAGGGGTCTGTGGGTATTAAACTTTGTAAGTCCTTTCATGTACAAATATTATTTTGGCCTCATGAACGATTGATACTTTGGGTAGATCTTGAACTATGGTTACAAAATCATTGATGCTTGCAAGGTTCTGCAGTGCTTCCCCAGTCTTCTAGGGACCAATATTAATGATAAGATAGCTGAATCTTTTTCCTTCACAGAGACTTTTATTTTCCTCACTTGGTTCTTTTTTTTTTTTTTAATATCTTTATTGGAGTATAATTGCTTTACAATGGTGTGTTAGGTTCTGCTGGATAACAAAGTGAATCAGCTATACATATACATATATCCCCTTTTCTCCTCCTTCTGTGTCTCCCTCCCACCCTCCCTATCCCACACCTCCAGGTGGACACAAAGCACCGAGCTGATCTCCCTGTGCCATGCGGCTGCTTCCCACTAGCTATCTATTTTACATTTGGTAGTGTATATATGTCCATGCCACTCTCTCACTTCTTCCCAGCTTACCCTTCCCCCTCCCCATGTCCTCAAGTCCATTCTCTACATCTGTGTCTTTATTCCTGTCCTGCCCCTAAGTTCTTCAGAACCATTTCTTTTTTAGATTCCATATATATGTGTTAGCATACAGTATTTGTTTTTCTCTTTCTGACTTACTTCACTCTGTATGACAGTCTCTAGGTCCATCCACCTCACTACAAATAACTCAATTTCATTTCTTTTTATGGCTGAGTAATATTCCATTGTATATATGTGCCACATCTTCTTTATCCATTCATCTGTTGATGGACACTCAGGTTGCTTCCATGTCCTGGCTAGTGTAAATAGTGTTTTAAGCAAATCTTAAGACTAGGACTTGGGTGCAAGTTATCAATTTGGGAGGTGATTTCCAAAAATACTGTGAGAGTTGGGAAAGTAAGATAAAAAGGGAGGGAAGGCAACAAAGGTTGTGCTGATGAACAATACAAATGCGGCTTATCCCATTGGGGGCCCTAGGAGAGACTGCTGTGAGCACAGCTCAGAGCTGGTCCTACTAGGGTGGGGTATTTATCCACCAGCTCCCGTCTCTCATTGGTTGAGGGTTGTTCCTGGGGCATTGACTCCCCTGCACTTCTGACCAGCCCCAATTTCAAGCCAAGTCACTACTTCAGGCAGAGAGAAACAGGAAGCTGGAGTAGACCAAGGGGATAGGAACAGGACACCAGCCATCTCTATACAACATTCATTCACTGGAGTAAATGGTCTACCAGAAGACATCCTCCACTCAGCCCAGCTGGATCTGACATCAACCAAAAGAGAAAGCTAACGTGTGCTAGTTACCCACTCACTCATTCACCCAACCAAAAATTACTGTGCGACCACTGTGCCCCAGGACCTCTGCAAGGCACTGGGAGTGGAGTAAGTACTGGTAAACTGTGACCTCCAGATCAAGTGTCTTTACTATCTAGTGGATGCTTCTCAAGCATTTTTACTTCTATTTCATACAACAAATATTAAGGTGAAATGACTTTATGGTTAAAATCCTGGACCCTGGAATTGAGACGACCATGATTCCAAGTGACCTTGGATAATTTACTAACGTAATGGAGACTCGTTCTGTTTATCTGTAAAACAAAGATGCAATACTATTGGGAAGACCAAAGATGACAATTCCGGTAAAGTATTTGACACAACTCCTAGCACTCAGTACTAGGTCTGTTGAAGAAGAGGAGAAGGAAGAAGAGTAATAAGATTGGGTATCTACCTTTGAGGGGCTCGGAAGCTAGAAGGAGACACAGTAACAGATAATTATAAAATAATGTAGATGTGCACTGATCCAGGTACTATTGCTACGTACAAACCATCCCAAAAACGTTGCAACAGAAAGCAACAATTTCATTATGCTTGTGGATTCTGTGGGTCAGGAATTCCAGCAGGAGCTCAACTGGGAGAGCTAAAAGGATGAGAGTGATTCAACGTCTGGGGTAAAACTCATCTAGATCTGGGTTGGCAAATTATAGTCCACGAGCCAAATCCGGCCCTGTCCATCTACTTATGTATTGTCTACAGCTGTTTTTGAATGGCAGCAGAAAAATTAAGTAGGTGCAACAGAAACTGTATGGCCGTCAAAGCCAAAAATATTTACTATCCAGCCTTTTACAGAAAGCCTTTGCTGACCTCTCCTTTGGAGGCATTTCCTTCACAAGACTGGTTGTTGCTATTTACTGTCCCTTTGGACCCCAGCTGGGCTGTTGGCTGGAACCCCTCCATGTGGCCTCTCACCACGACACTCCTTTGGGCTCCCTCTCAGCACAGCAGCTGGGTTCTTAGACTGAGCGTCCCAAGAGAGCAAGGCAGAAGCTTCACGGCATCTTTATAGTTCAGTCTCAGAAGCCACACAGCACCACTTCCTCGCTATTCTCTTGGCCAAGATCATCACAAAGGTCCACCCAGGTTCAAGAAGAGAGGACACAAACCCCACCACTAGGAAGAGTGACAAAGTCACATTGTAAAGGAACATTAGGGATGGGAAATGTTGTTGCTGTCCTCTTTGGCAAATACAATATTCCATATGCCAGGGCTTTTAAAAAATGGCTTGAAGCAGAAAGGAGGGTGCTTCTCAGGAATGCTTCCTGGAAGAGGTGAAGCTTAAGCTGAGGCTAAGAGAATAGATGAGAATCAGCCAGGCAAATGTATTCTTTGGTGATATTCAAACCTTCCCCATAGGGGCACAGGTGGGGTACCTACCCTAAATACGGGCAAGGGAGGGAGTATGTGTGGATGGATGATTCCTGAGCTGCTATGCAAGACAGCAAAGAAAAATGGACCAGGGCAGATGCCCGCAATATGGATTTAGGCTGGCATGGGATGGGAAGAATGATGGCACTGTGCCTGAAATATATATGGCAAAATGATTTACTAGGAATAACATCTAATGTTTGTTGAGCCCTTAATGTGGATTGAGCCCTATGCTAAGTAAGTTCTGTTCATGCAGTGTTTGACTTAACACTCCCAAAATCTGGTAGGGATTTTGGTATTTTTGGTTTTTTCTTTTCTGGGTTTTGTTTGGTTTTGTTCTGTTTAATATTGAATGATTTTTTTAAGACATTTGTTTCAAGGCAAACATATCACAGGTCAAGACTGACTCCAGCCTTTTCTGCATTTCCAGACAGGGGGCCTCCCACTTACAAGAGTCAGGGGACCACTCTGACAGTGCCATGGTATATTTTCTCCTGCGGCCATTAGACACAGCTCACAAAGCCGGGCACGGCCAGAGATAAAGCGTGTTGTTTTTCATGCCTGGAGAACTAAAGTGCTTGACTTACAGGCTGAGTTTCCCTTGTAGCAACTCTTCTGAAATACAACCCAGCCTATAAGCTGGTAGCACGTCAGGAGAACTACGCAGACCAAGGAAGCCCTCCTTTTTCCAGCTACAGAGAGCAGAAGTGGACAGGATAAAGCAAGGAGTCAGGCTCAGGCTGCTAGAGAGGGACCCCGCTAGCCAGGCCTCCCACAGCCCTCAGAACCTTGAATGTTTGCCCTTCACCCTCTCCGTACAGCCTTCCTGCAGCTCCTGGCTTGAGCCAGCCAGCCCTGGAACACCTGGAGAACTCATCATGTGTGGACCTAAACATGAGGACTGCCTGGCACTGTTAATGAACTTCTTCAAGGAGGGGGGGCTCTGTGGGTCCCAGTAAGGCTGTCATCATGGACCCCCTAAGCCTCCCTATGCCTGTCACTAGGTCAGAACTAGCCCCTCCTCCATCAGTGATGGGTAAGTCAACAGATGAAAGACTCCTTTACAACCTGCCCTTATCACACTGCTAAGCGTATGATCAAAGCGTTGGCCTCAAACCTTTGAGAAACTCGGACAGTCTTTGCCACATGTGGTGTCTATCGCTACCATTTGTGTTGGAGTACTAATGCCATTCATCTCATTTCAGTAAAAAAGCAATCTGGAAAAAGAATCAAAGATTCTGTGTTCCTTTCAGTACAGCCACCCATCAGCGGAGGCCCATGTGCAGCTGGACATCTGCCCACACCTGGCACTTGGAACCCAGAGTTCTCTGCCCAGGTGAGTCTTAGGCAGGTGAGTCAAGGGCATGGCAGCCAGTCAGAATCATCAAGCTCAGCATCTAGGATGCAGACCTCTGGGCCAGTTCAGACATTTTATTAGTGAAGCTTTTCTGAGAACCAAGCCTAATATAGATGAGATTCCATCCAAGATCACTTTGTGGACATCGAACCTAGACGTCTTTCTGTAGTAGAGGGGTCAGTCATGTCCTCCCTGCTCGTTCTCCATGCTGGGCTAGCACGGTCCATCCACAGCCTGGCCACGCGCAGGTGCCTCTCCCCCTCAGCCATCACTGATTGGACCAGGTCTTCCTGGCTGGACCAATCATGTTCTCCAACCAAGATTGTGAAAACCATGTCACGGAGAATGATACAGTTGCCTGTAGAACACCACACATAATCCTTCGCTTCATAGGAGCTGCCTCCATTTGTAATATACGTACTTCTGTGTGACTATTTGATAGATTAATGAGTCAATGAATTAATAAATGAATGGGCAGTTGAAGTGCAAGTTCAGGTAGAGTTGAGTCTAGATCAGCACTGAGAACTGGGAAAGAGATCCACGGGGCAGCAGAAATTGAGAGCCTTGCAAAGGAAGCAGGTCTCCAGAGGGGAATGGAGCAGGTAGACAAGAAGCCCATCCGTTGTTCCTGCAGATGAGTCATGCCAGAGTCCTTGGATAGCTCCAGAAATTTCTCTATCTGGGCTAGTTTGACTCGGCTCCTTGTCCTTGAAGTCACGTATTTCCTAAGTTTCTACACTCTAAACTTCTCTCTTCAAAACAAGATTGAGAGAGACACAACCTCCTCTCTAGAAGATCCAGTGGCCGCCCATGAGTACACCACAGCTGAATCTACACTGGTCCAACGTCCAAGAAAAAAAAATGCAAATACAGCCCCCAGACAGCTGATCGACCTTTAAATACACTGATGTTGTAAAACATCCTGACAACTGAATGAACAGTTTGTCTCACAAGACAACTCAGGCCTGGAGGAAAGATAGTCTGGCCTCCACAGTGTGTCCTGGGTGCCCCAGTTCTCCAGGATGAGCCGGGAGCTACATCTCTCTTCCAGGCAAGCCTGAAAGCAGGTGGAAGGGTGGTACCGGAAGCTGCCCCCTGAATCTCATTAGCTAAGTGTACCTGCTGACAGGTGTCGGCTGGCACTCCTCAGGAGAAACTCAGGCTGCATCCTTCACTGCCAGGACAAGTCATTCACACCAGATCCATCTCCTGGCACCACCCTGCCACTCCATGATGGGGCCGCTGACAAGTGAAGTAGGAAGACGTTCACACTTGTGTTTGCAAACTGTCACCTTTATAAAGCAGGCAGCATTTTTCTATTACAATTAAAAACACTTATGTCAAGTTTTACTTTTAATTAAATCCTGTGCCTTCGACTTGCTAAAGAGCAGCAGGGGACAAGTGGCCTGCGATGGTGCCAGAGGAAAATGTGAAAATCCAAAGGAAGCTTCCAAGGAGACTGAAGACATCTTTGAGAGCTGCTGACCCTAGTTGGAGTCAAAATTTAAAATTCTGTGGCCTTCATTCAGGGAGGTAGGTGGGAATATGTGGCATGTGGCAATCACTATAGTTCCCAACCCCACACTTCTTTCCTGCAAAAAAAAACCCCAACTTTGTTCAAATACCAGAGGAAGGTCCTTTGACCCCAGGATATCACTCCACACTAAACAATATGACATAGGGAACTCTGCTGGGGTTAAAGTCAAAGCTTTCTCTGACCTTATGAAAAAGAGGTGCTTGAAGAGGAACTGTCTGCTCTCACACTGCCCCCTGCTTCTTGCCTCTAAACATAGTGTGAGGATGCAATGCTTGGAGCTGTGGCAACCATTACGTGACCATGAGGCAAAAGCCAAGAAAATCACAGGGAGGACATGACTGTTGACCAGCATCTTCATATCTCTAAAGATATTATGTGAGAAAATCACACTCTTGCTTATTGAAGACAAGTTAGTTATATTTCCGTTATTTGCAGCTAAACATTCTTAACTGGTAAAAGTATGAATCAAGCAGCTGAGTTCATAGAATGGAAGAGGAAAAGTAGAATTAACTCTGATCCAACTTTCAACTGCACTAAGAATAGAATATAAACCCCTTTCCTTATCTACTGACTTCATCTTATGTCATAGCATTCTTTCATATCTTCCAATACACCATACTTGCCCCTGCCTCAGGGCCTTTGCACAGGCTGCTCTCACCATCTGAAATGCTCATCCTCTGCTTTGTGCCTGTCTGTCTTCTTCACGTATTCTCACCATCTGGGTCTCAGATCAAATGCTACCTCCTCCCAGAAGTTTTCCTGATAATCCAATCTAGAATATCACCAACTTCCCTCTTGGCATATATTACTCTGAGACTATTTGCTGACTTTTTATTTTCGGTCTCCCCCAGTGAACTCTAAGATCTGTGACGATAGCAACCCTGTGGGCCTTGCTCCCATTATATTTTCCATGTTTAACACAAGCCTGACCCATTGTAGTCCCTCACATTTTTTAAATAAATGAATGACCATGCTGATCACTGTACTGTTCATTCTATATATGTTAGCACATTGCATCCCATCCATCAGATGTGGTGAAGGTGCTTATCCCCATTTCAGATGAAAAAAACCAAGCCTCAGAGAGTTTAAGTAACTTATCCAAGATCGCACAGCCAGTAAGTAATGGGCCATGATTCAAATACAGGTCTTCTGGCCCTACAGTCCCTCTTCCACATTGCTTCTGGCTGAGTTTTGTCAACCAGACAAAAGAGAGAATTGGGCAAAACTTCCAAACTTGGCATTGAGGATTCTCAGGGTTATTAGCAGTTTCAGAGACAGATAGTAGAATACAAATCTTCCATGAGTTGCTGAATTCAAACTGCAAGCCCAGCAGTGACTCAGGGCCAGGATGCCAGAGAGCTCAAAACACAGAGGAAGTCCACAGCACCAGTAGCTAACATAATACCCCAAAACTCCATATGGTCGAGGAAGTCACTGCTGGGAGAAGTTTAACTTCAATTTGGAATTTTGTTTCCATAGCTCTATGTGTGTCTAATGCTATGTTAAAATAAAATTCAAAATTCTGCATAATCAAAATGGGTTAATTCACTCGTTTTCTAGAAACTGAGGTCTTGGGAGATTATGAGTCAGAGTCTAGCTGTGACTATAGATTATGACATTGAAGTCCAGTCTATGAGTCAGGATTTATAGGATAAAATCCCATTAACAGAAATTCTAGGCAAAGGGGAAAGAGATTGAAACTAACATTTATTAAATATCTAATATGTGCCAGGCCCTGGGCAACAGTATTTGATAAGCATTAACACATTTCATTTACCATTTCACTACCAAAACGCCTAAATCTACCTGATCGTTTGCTGCAGAGGAAGACTCTGACTGGGTCTTCCTTTGGAGAATGAGGCTTGTGCAAGGTCTCGGTGGCCGCTCTACTCTGGGCGCAGAGATCGCCGACCTGGCGTATAGATGGAGAGGGAGAATGAGTTGGTTTGGACTTGATACGTGCCAACCCCCATCAGAGTGATTCTGCAGTGTAATGTGCCTTGAACGGCTGTGCAGTTTCTGCACTGCACAAATCTAGGGAGTGCCTGTCCCACTGACTCTGGTGTGGATGGCACCCCCAGTGCCATGCAAGGCAAACCTGCCCAATCATGCATGGCATTCCTGTGCTTTAGAATTTCTGAGTAGTTTTGTTGTATTTTTTGTTAATACAGATTTCTGGGCCCCATTCCCAGAGATTTGAATCTTATTGTTCTTAAGAGGGGCCTAGGAATCTATTTCCATAAATACCCCAGGTGATTATGACGCAGGTCACCTGCAGACCACCCAATAAGAAACCCTCCCCTAGAAATGGCCATAATTTTTTGGCTTTTATAGTAAAGTCCGGACAGAAGATGGTATTCTTGACCTTCATTCCTTTCTCCAAAAAAGAGAGAACAGAAAGAATTCTCAGGAATTCGGAGTTGTAGTGAGCTGGCTTTCAGGGCAATATCCTGGCAAAAGATGAAACTAATTTCTGGGTCTTGCAAATATGAAGTCAAAAGTTTCCTGAATATCAACGAAACTATTGTCCAAGGCAATAGGTGGTGACCTTTGCTCAGGAAAAACCCGAGAGTTGGCAAAATCCCTATAAAATGATACCACGGGCAGGTGACAGTTAAGGGACCCACCCACCCCAGGGAGCAGAGATGGCGGCTGTTTCCAATCGCCAGGATTAACTGCTTGCTTCCTCTGCTTCTTTCTCGTAAATATGCTTCAGTATCATCTGCTGGAGGAATTTTTCCTCCCTCCCACGGATATATATCTTTGACTTTCTAATGGAAGCCAAGTGCAACTAAAAATTTTTTCACAGTCATTTTGCTTAATGCATTCTTATCCACACAGGGGGAGAAACTGCATCATTACGTTTATCCCTACAAGAAGGAAGGATAAACTCAAAGGGTTTCTCTCTAATTTTCCAGTCATTCAAGTTATATGTCCCTTACATACACGGTATGTTTCCATACCACTTCCATATCACTATGTCTCTGTTTACAACACCCCTGAATAGAATGTCCTCAGACCCATCTCTGCTTCTCGAAATATTTTTTTTATCTTTCCAAGCCCAGCACAATTGATGCCTGACCAGAAAAAGTCTCCAGTGAGAGTTAACTGGTCTCTTGCCAGCTTTCCAATCACAAGCCATCCTTCCATCTCATCACAATCTGCCTTTGTGCATGGCCAGCTGTGTACACACCTCTCTCTTTTGCTAGAACAGAAACTCCTTCTGGGTAGG
This sequence comes from Balaenoptera physalus, assembly GCF_965194825.1. NCBI lineage: Eukaryota > Metazoa > Chordata > Mammalia > Artiodactyla > Balaenopteridae > Balaenoptera > Balaenoptera physalus. The sequence continues at coordinate 20,690,064 of NC_138898.1, forward strand.
GCCAGTGACCAGGTAGGTGCCAAGGAAATGTGTGTGGAAGGCAAGTTTGCTGTATATGAGTTTACGCAACTTTTGGTGATGTGGCAGTACAGTAGGGTCCTATTAATTCATATTAATTTGGGAGGATCTGACTTAATGAGAAACGGGGGTAATGTAAAAGAACAATACCTTATTTACTCTGAAAGTCATGTGGAAAATCAAATTAGTCCAAGAATATTGTTGAAGAGAGGCCTTGTCTTCTGCTTTAATGATTAAGCAAGACTACCTTGAACAGAGCACATCAGTTCAATAGCAGTAGTTTTCCTGGGTTGCTGTATCTAAAAAGCTAAGTGGCTACGAGTCAAGGTCTGAAGTCAAGTAGTCCTGGGCTTTATTTTTACTGCACTGCTTACCAGATGCAGTGACTTTAGCCAGTTGCTTAAACTCTCTAAGCCTCCTCAGTTTCCTTGTCTGTAAAATGGGAATAATAATAACAATAATATCTTCCTCCCAGGGTCTTTGTGAGAAAAGACTGCATCTGTAATGCATATCCCACTGTACCTGGCACATTGTAAGTGCTCAATAAATGTTGCCTGACATTATGAAAATTATTATTTAATCTGGGAGCAAGGGGTTTCCTAAATTTGAAGACAGTCTTGGCTCTGCACTGGGCCTGTCCTCAACTATAGAGAAAAAATTCTTTAGGCCTCCAGAGGTCTTCCAGCATCAGGATCCTGGATGTGGAGGTCTCCACCCCGGGGTGTCCTATTATGACCTCCCCAGCCAGGGGAGCAGGATTGCAAAGTGACAGCTGGCAGAATAGCCCCCATACCTCACTGCCCCATCGTCCAATCACGAGTACCCTTCAGGAATCAAGGAGATCAGCCCTCTTCCTCCAATGTCCTCGTGAGTGAAAACCCAAAGAATGCGAGTGGGTGTTACCAAATACAGGCTACAAATATGCAAAAACCCAGCAAGCTAGGCTCAATTTGATGGAAACCCAAGCCTCCCACCTTCCTGGCCAGCACATTTAAAGACACAAAACCAATCAATAGTGAGCTTTCAGAGGGTTGCTGCCAGTGGCTAGAAGAGAACAGATACGGAGAAAGTCCTAACGATGATAAATCCGGGCTCTGCTCCTCTCTGACTAATGTAGGCACTAAAACACGCCATGAATATCCTGCATTGAAATGTGTCACGCTTCTGAGGGACCAATCAATCTCTGGCTCTCAGTGGACCACATTAAAATAAATTTGTCACTGTGAGTTTATGAAATATTGATGGTGTTTTTTAGTCAGGGTGTTAGGAGGTGGAAAGGTGTATCAGAAGAGGGAGGCAAGGAGTGGGAGATTTGCTTTCATGAATTATCTCCAGCCTAGGAAAGGAAACATACACAGAGGCTAGAGGAAGAGGAAGCACAGAAGAAAATACATTGGCGTGGAGAGCAAAAAGCTTCCAGAATGAGGAAGCCCGGAGCCGTGACGTCTAAACTGTGCTATAAAGAATGCTGGGGACATATGTATACATATGGCTGACTCACTCTGTTATAAAGCAGGAACTAACACACCATTGTAAAGCAATTATACTCCAATAAAGATGTTAAAAAAAAAAAAAAACAATGCTAATGAATAGGTACTCCTGGCTGGGGGAGGGTTGGGTGAAGATGAGGGTTTCTTGGTAAAATAAGGTTGGGAAAATGCATATGCAAATCAACATCTTGAAGAGACAGGTACACATTAACATAATAAAGGTTCTGACAAGTCCTGCAGCCAAGAAGCTCATTTACATTTGTTTAACCTAACATTTCCCACTCACTTGGCTTGGTAAAACAGCATCTCGATGAACACTAGGGTTCATAGGAGATCAATATGGAAATGCTGGCCTAAACCTTGTTATGCAAAGTGTGGTACATGGACCCAGCATCAGTATCACTGGAGAGCTTGTTAGTAAGCCAGATCAACTGAATCAGAATCTGCATTGTAACAAGATCCTGGTGATTTATGCACAGTGAAGTATGAAAAGGCCCTGTGTAAGTGATTCACCAGAGAAAGAAGACCATGTAGGACAAACTGAGATATGCCTGGTGATGAAGGGCTTCTGCTTGTAATTCTGCCCATGGCCTGCACTGGCGACCCAGAGACTATCCAGTCTCATCTGGTTCTGGGGCTGTTTGTCAGCTAAGCATTCACTCACAGTGGCATAAACTCAGAAGACATTTCTTTTTCTTTTAATTTAGGCTGCACCAGGTCTTAAGTTGCGGCATGCGGACTCAAAGTTGCGGCATGCGTGCGGGATCTAGTTCCCCGACCAGGGATCAAACCCGGGCCCCCTGCTTTGAGAGCACAGAGTCATACCCACTGGACCATCAGGGAAGTCCCTCAGAAGACATTTTTAAAATCAGGTGTGCAGTGACCTCTCTTGAAACAAGTAGAAATGATGGAGACCCAGTGGTCTTTTGGCATTTGCAAAGCCAAGAGCCAGGAACACTTCCACCAGCACCAGGAAAGCTGAATCAAGGTCATCAGCCTTCTCAAACCCCCTCAGCCATCTCAGATTTGTCACTTGGCCTCCAAAGACTCTGCTGGTGTCTACCTGTGGAACCTGGAGTGGACAAAGGACAGGCGGCCCCGTTAGACCACGTCTGATGCATGGTGGGTGAGAGCTCAGACTCCAGAGGGTCACAGACCACTTCTACTACTTACTAAGCTGTGTGATCTTAGCAAGTGACTTCACCTCTCAGAATCTCAAGGCCCTGGCTGTCATGTTCACCACAGTTCCTAGCTCCTAGGGTTATTGGGTTATTGAGAGAATTCAGGAAATTGGGTCAGGAAAAAGCAAGGCACATAATGGACACTAAATATGGGTCTTCGCTTTATTTCTGTATTGGGTGGACCCACATGGACAACTGAGTGAATTGTTTTGCTTTTCTGCTCCCGCTTTGCCAGCATGAAGAGTCAGTCTGGCTCTGGGCTTTGTTAATTACCGATCAGTTGTCTGGTTGATTGAGGAGGCAGAACAAGATTCTGCTCCCTCTGGTGGCTCCTGAACTTCTTTGTCCCTTAGAATTGCCCTCCCCCTTCCCAGAAGGGAAGTGATGCTCAAGAGTCATGTCACACTCTGCAGACCAGCTCCCAAAGCTTCTTGACCTTGGTCCACTGACCCTCAGGAACTCCCCACTTCCCTGGAGAGTCACTTGGGAAAATATCTTGTTCTTTTCCTTAAACAGCTAAAATAGAGTAAAGAAAACACCAGCCCCTGGTACCCAGGGGGGTGGCCCTCTTCCTTCCTCTTCTGAGGATGACACAGCAAGGACAGGCTACACTGGGGTTCTCTGCTTCCACCCCCAGATATCTGAGCATACCCTGCTTCCCCTAAATCCCTCAGTTAATTATCCACTCTGAGTCTCAGTGTTCTCTTCTGTAAAATGGGGAGAAAGAGGTCCGCCTAACACAGCTGTGATAAAGATTAAATGACATAATGTATGTAATTGATTACTGTTTGATGCTTTATTGATGCTGACCAATGGATGAGGCGTGAAATGAACCAGGCACTCGAGAAGTGATATTAATCATGCAGTTGTTACTGTTATTTTAAGGATTCTTTGTGACATCAGCACATGGTAGAGAAGACCCGCCACAAAGTTTGTTGAATAAAGGAAGGACCTGACACATCAAGACAAAATAGAATATACTATGTTTGAGAAGTAGAAATAACAATTATTTAGTGTTTACTACATGCCTGGCAATGTGCTAAAATCTTTTACATACATTATTTCACGTAATCCTTAAAAATAACCTAACGAGTTGGGTACTATTATGATTTCTATTTCACAAATGAAGAAACTGGGGCACAAAGCGGTTAAGTAACTCACCTAAAGCCACACAGTTAATATGGAAGAACTGGGATTCACACCTCGGTCTTTCTGACACCAGAAACTGAGTTCTTGTTCACAGTTGTATCACCCAGGGCTTTACAACAGCTAAAACTGCATCCAGCCGCTGTCTCCTGTAAAAGGCTAAAATCACCCCCTAAATGACTCAAGCTTACCTAGAAAAGCAAAAGGAAAACCAAGTGCCCTGAGATTCCATATCCACCATCACCCCACACACTGATGGTCAGTCCCCCAGACATTGATGCAGAGGAAAGAAGTGGTCATGAGGATAGATGAGTTTATGTCCTTGACATCTCTCGGCAGCTGTGAGACTTGCGGCAAGTGAATAAATTTCTCTAAATCCCCATTTCCTTGTATAGTCATAAGAATTAAAGCAAGCTGTCCAGTAAACCAGCCACATTCCTATGTGCATGCCCAGTGCGAGGCAACATGGCGAGTTCCTGGGATACAAAGACTAGCAGAGCAATCCCTTTGCCTTGTGAATTCACAGACCATTAGAAGAGGGAGTTATTGGAAGAACACAGAGGATGGAGCAAACAGTTCTATATTGTAGAGGGGCAGTCAGGGAAAGACCACAGAGTTCACATCTGAATGGGCTCTTGAAGGATGAATAGGAGTTCTCTAGGTGGAGAGAGAGGAAGAAGCACTTCCAGGGAAGACTGTAGACAACTAAATGCTTCGTAAATCATAAAATGTGACTGTGTTTGCCCCAATATCTGACCAATGCCATGTCATGAAGAGGCCAATTTAGCTCATGCATCCAGGTTTGGGAACCCACAGTTGCCATGTAATGTGACACTCAGCCCCACTGTGAGGTTCATTTCTGTAGTCCCACTACGAGGGAGATGCGATGTCTTACACATTCCATCTGTGCCACTGGGGAGACAGGTAATGCTGGATGGCTAAGCAGTAGACAGTCTCCATCAGTTAAGTGACAAAATCAGCCCACCCAGGTGACTGTCATTATATTAACACACCAAGTAAATGACTAACCTGCTGCTTGACTTTTCAACAAGGCATGCTGTAAAACTCTGCAGATTGCAGATCGCTTTAGCCCCCTCTGTGCCTGAAACCCTTAGAAGGCTTCCTCAGTGAAGTTCCCACAGGAGCCATAAATGTGAGCAAAAGCAAAGAGGATTCAAAGTAACCCTTGGTTATCAGCTGCACACATGCCTAACTCCCAATGTGGTAGATTATATTATTCTTCAAAATATTCACTGCCCTTCCTAGGGGAGAATTATATATCCCCCTCCCACTGTGATTGTATTTGGTCATGTAACCTGTGCTGCCCCTCCCTGGGAGGAGATTATTTAACCCTGTGTTGTTGAAATCAAGAGTGGCCATTTGACTTCCCTTGGCCAATGAAATATGGGCAGGAGTAATCAGTGTCACTTCTGAATAGAATCTGTAGGAGCCAGTTCATGATTCACCATGTCTTTCCTTTCCCTCTGGCACAGACTGACAATGTCACATTGCCCCATGATGGCTTCTTCATCAGCCTGGATCCCAAAGTGTAGACAATGTGGAAGAGAACCATATCTAACATGAAATGTACATTCAGGGTGAACAAGAAATAAAGAGTTGCTATTTTAAGCTACTGAGATTGTGGGGAGTGTTTGTTACCACAGTGTAACCTATACTGAGCTGACATACATCCACCCAGCAGCATGGAATAAAAGAGAACTGAAAAGAATGGCTGCAGGTGTTTTTAACGTATAGAGATGCCACCGACTAGTAAAGAAGCAAGGTCGAAAGAATTTCCAGGAACTATACAGCACTTCCTCTACTCTCAGAGCAGTGGTCCTCAACCAAGGCCTATTTTGTCCCCCTCGGACATATGGCAATGTCTAGAGAAATGTTTGGTTGTCATGACCAAGATGACGCTACTGGAATCTAGTGGATAGAGACCAGGGATGCTGCTGGACATCCTACAATGCACAGGACACCTTTCACAACAACGTTATCCATCTCCAAATGTCAATAGTGCTGAGGTTGAGAAATCCTGCCTTAGAGAAAAACTGGGAAGAGGGAGGGGGGTAGTAGGCTATAGATCATATTTAACAACAAAAGTATGTAACATCTACATACCATTATTGAATTTACAAAATGTTTGCTCATGCATTATCTCATTTCACCTTTACAGTTCTCCTGAAGGATGGGTATTACTACCCCATCTCATCAACGCAGAAACCCAAGCCCACGAGCTTACTTGAAGGCACATTTATAAAGAGAGGATTAGAATTCTAACCCAGTTTTGCTGCCCCACTTCCCCACCATGTTTCATTAAACCATGGCTGTTTACAATGTCACTTCCTCCAGGACATAGATCAATATTCAGTCACTCATTCAGGGGCAGTGTCTAAAGACAGATTTGGTTAATTTCTAAGTCTTTCTAATCCCTTTGAACATGGGGTTCAGCAAAACAGGCACACTGCTTGGTGCATTTGTTTTGATAAATGTAGCTTTGTTTTAATTATTTATGATAATACCAAGTGCACACTAGTTAATTACCCTGGTATATCTTGTCAAAGTAACAATGCCTTGGAGAAGTCTCTAAACCAATGACCTCTTAAATCTTTGCTGAGAAGGGGAGCAAAACCATGGTGGAGTTTCTTGGTGGAAAAATCATCTATCGTCCTACCAATTAGCCAAGCCACGATGCTGAATGCTCTCTACTGGAGTATTCCAGTGATGCAAGAGGTTTTTGTTGCAAGAGGCTAATCAACAAAGGCTAACAAAGAAAAAGGCAAAGGCATGTCGACTATGGGAAAACAGTTATCCAAAAACACCAGTGCAAGTCAAACAATTCCTCACTGACAAAAACATGTTGTGCAGTTCCTATCAAAATCCCTTAACGCATATATAGAGAGCACAAAACTAAACTCTATTCACATTAGTCATCTGTGCCCACCCATCGCCAAGCCTCAGGCAAACTCTCCAAGACTATCCAAAGACTTCTAACTACTAATCCTGACAATTAGCCACAGCCTGAATGCCAGTAGGAGACATGAAATGTTAATAGTAACAGTAGACAGAAATCAATAAGTATTCTTATGTTGGTATATAGCTAAAAATAATTTTTTATCAATATAATTATCTATTATATGTTGCAGTTATTTTATGATTATTATTGCATTTGAAAGCTGCTTTTATGGCAATATATTAATCTGACAGAAGCTAAAATAAAGAATTGAGCGAGTATGGAAAACAGTATAAAGACTCTTAAAAAATTAAGAACAGAACTATTATATGATCCAGCTATCTCACTTCTGAGTATATATCCAAAGGTAACAAAATCATTATCTTAAAGAGATACCTGCAGTCTTCTCCCAGACTTCAGACTACACTACAGAGTTACAGTAATCAAGACAGTATGGTACTGGCACAAAAACAGAAATATAGATAAATGGAACAGGATAGAAAGCCCAGAGATAAACCCACGCACATATGGTCACCTTATCTTTGATAAAGGAGGCAAGAATATACAATGGAGAAAAGACAGCCTCTTCAATAAGTGGTGCTGGGAAAACTGGACAGCTACATGTAAAAGAATGAAATTAGAACACTCCCTAACACCATACACAAAAATAAACTCAAAATGGATTAGAGACCTAAATGTAAGGCCAGACACTATCAAACTCTTAGAGGAAAACATAGGCAGAACACTCTATGACATAAATCACAGCAAGGTCCTTTTTGACCCACCTCCTAGAGAAATGGAAATAAAAACAAAAATAAGCAAATGGGACCTAATGAAACTTAAAAGCTTTTGTACAGCAAAGGAAACCATAAACAAGATGAAAGACAACCCTCAGACTGGGAGAAAATATTTGCAAATGAAGCAACTGACAAAGGATTAATCTGCAAAATGTATAAGCAGCTCATGCAGCTCAATATCAAAAAAACAAACAACCCAATCTAAAAATGGGCAAAAGACCTAAACAGACATTTCTCCAAAGAAGATATACAGATTGCCAACAAATATGAAAGAATGCTCAACATCATTAATCATTAGAGAAATGCAAATCAAAACTACAATGCAATATCATCTCACACTGGTGAGAATGGCCATCATTAAAAAATCTACAAACAATAAATGGTGGAGAGGGTGTGGAGAAAAGGGAACCCTCATACACTGTTGGTGGGAATGTAAATTGATACAGCCACTATTGAGAACAGTATAGCGGTTCCTTAAAAATCTAAAAATAGAACTACCATACGACCCAGCAATCCCACTACTAGGCATATACCCTGAGAAAACCATAATTCAAAAAGAGTCATGTACCACAATGTTCATTGCAGCTCTATTTACAATAGCCAGGACATGGAAGCAACCTAAGTGTCCATCGACAGATGAATGGATAAAGAAGATGTGGCACATATATACAATGGAATATTACTCAGCCATAAAAAGAAACGAAATTGAGTTATTTGTAGTGAGGTGGATGGACCTAGAGTCTGTCATACAGAGTGAAGTAAGTCAGAAAGAGAAAAACAAATACCGTATGCTAACACATATATATGGAATCTTAAAAAAATGGTCATGAAGAACCTAGGGGTAAGACAGGAATAAAGATGCAGACCTACTAGAGAATGGATTTGAGGACACGGGGAGGGGGAAGAGTAAGCTGGGACAAAGTGAGAGAGTGGTAGTGTATGTATGGACCTATATACACTACCAAATGTAAAATAGCTAGCTAGTGGGAAACAGCCACATAGCACAGGGAGATCAGCTCGGTGCTTTGTGACCAGCTAGAAGGGTGGGATAGGGAGGGTGGGAGGGAGGGAGACGCAAGAAGGAAGAGATATGGGGATATATGTATATGTATAACTGATTCACTTTGTTATAAAGCAGAAACTAACACACGATTGTAAAGCAATTATACTCCAATAGAAATGTTAAAAAAAAAAATAGATACCTGCAGTCCTATGTTTATTGCAGCATTATTTATAATAGCCAAGATATGGAAACAACTTAAGTGTCTGTGGATGGATGAATGGATAAAGAAAATGTGATAGATACAGATATAGGTATAGATATAGATTCAACATATCTATAAATATATTGCCATATAATTCAGCCTTAAAAAGAAGGCAATCCTGCCATTTGAGACAACATGGAAGAAACCGGAGGACACTATGCTGAGTGAAATAAGCCAGACAGAGAAAGACAAATACTGCATGTTATCACTTACATGTGAAATCTAACAACAACAAAAAAAAATCCAACTCATAGAAACAGAGAGTGGAATGATGGTTGCCAGTGGTGGGGGATAGGGGAAATGGGGGAGATTGGTAAAAGGGTACAAACTTCCAGTTATAAGATGAATAAGGTCTGAGGATCTAATGTATAATATGATAACTATAGTTAATAATACTGCAAAAAAGAATTGAGTGAGAAATGCGTGGCATATGTGTGACTCCAGGAATATCTGTGAACTTTTTAAGCTACCTATTTCTGACCTTGACTTCTGACAGAGATTTTGACACAGGTAATAAAAAAGGGAAAAGGTGGAGTAGGCAGAGTCCATTGGAACTAAAAGATATTGATATTGATAAGATATTGGAGTCTTCCATCAATTTTCTGTAACAGTATTTAGGCAGCTTCCCGCAGTGATGAAGCCACTAATTTGCATAGTGGATGAAGAGCTTCCTCTTTAACAGATACTGTTGATGCCCTGCCCCACATCCCCTCGGCCTACCTGGCTTACCTACAGTGGCAGATGGAGATGTTTCCAGGACCCTGGCACTCCCCACCTGCAGTGCCTGTTCCTGCATCTCTTTTCTCTGCTGCCTAAGGACTTTATCTAACGGTCCTTGAATTCATTCACCTCTTGCAAGCACAAATGCCCCCATGTACAACCTACAACCGATGGGGTATAGAAGTCAGTGGATAAATATCCCAGCCTCCCACCATCCAGTGGGAGGATTTTAAGGTACATACCACACAGTATCTCAGCAGGTCCCCAGCAGGTTGAGCCCCAGTCGCCCATAGCTATCACCTTACACTCACTAGCATGCCATTTATTTGGCTTTTCTTCCTTCCCTGTCCTGCTTCCCCTACTTCTTCACTTGTGCTTTCCGGGATCACGAGCTAGATAAATAAAGGAGCCCACATCCAAGTCCTTGTCTCAAGAGGATGTGAATTAGGATCCTACCCTCCAGTGAAATCAGAACCAAGACTCCAACCCTCCTTGAGGCTCAAGGATATAAAAACATGGACAATGGACAAGGGTGAATGAGAATAAAGCCAGATGGCAGGGAGGAACCATGAGTTGGAGAGTGAATGCTGGGAAGGAAGAGAAACACTAGAGTGAGGAGGTCAATGCAGCCTTGAAGGTCTAAGGGTTGGAGAAAGTCTGCTTCCATGTACAGGTATGAGGCTGATTCCAGCTTCTCCCTTGACTAGAGCAGTACCTGCCCAGTGCCCATTACTCTTTTCTAGTTTCCTTTGAGGGAATTGCCTCTCGCTGTGTACATTCTTGGTGGAAGGGTGGTTAGACGTGACCACTTTCCATGTGGGAAGCGAAAAGAAATGATCCTATTTCTTCCTGCCCCTGTATAGTCAGGAGTAGGGGCAGGCTAATGCCTTAAGGTTAGAAGTCTGACACCCTCTCTGAGGACTTTAAGTCTTGGAAGAAGAAGGAAGGGGTGGAAGGGAATAAATAGAATCCACTCAGTACTGCAGAGCGCGGGGGCTCCAGACCAGCGTTCTTGCCATGAGATAGCTACCGAGCTTCCTGATTCATTTAACCACTGAGCTCTTGTCCGGTCTGGTCCGCTGGACTCTATCAATCCTGAGGTCCCAAATATCCCTCCATCAGATTTCCTATTGCCTGAATTGGGGCAAAATTGATTTATGTTGTTTAAAACGTGGAACCCTCAGCCAAATATGTGCAATACGTAGATTGAATCCTAGTCTAGAAAAACAGCTATAAAAGACCTTTTGGGGAATTTAAATATTAGATGATATTAGAGATTTATTGTTGACTTTCTTAGGTATGATAAAGACTTTAAAGGTAAAAAAAAAAAATCTGAAATCTGAATTGTTGTTTGCAATGTATGAGCACCTTGGTTGGGAAATGTGTGTGTGGGAGAGAGAGAGAGAAAGAGGAAGAAAAGGAGGAATACCCCTGAAAAAGTTCTACATCTAAGAACTATAAACTATTTGGATCCCAGGCAGTTTTGCTTTGCAATACCCATTGGATGAGCGTAAATGAGCAAGAGGAAGTGTTCTTTTGTCCCTTTCACCTCTTGGAACCATTATTACCTGGGCGGTTAAAGAAAATGCACTCTAAGTCAGTAGGAACAGGTAGGTCCAATAGAGCAATTAGTTTGCAAAGTCCTGGTACAACGAACCAAAGCATCCAGCTGGGGTTCGCATAGCACAAGAATGTCCTTCTCCTCACTTCAGAGAAGTGGCAATAGCACCAGGACTAGGTAAAAGAATCCAGCGTTAGAGTCCAAGCATGGAACAGCTACTCGGGGGGATGCCGTTGATGGTGACACCCTCAGGGAGATAGGACAAGATGCTCTAAAGTCAAGGTTTGTCAGTTTGTCTGGCGACAGAGAGAATGGCTACAGAGATGATGTATGAACACATGTAAGTGTCTCTAGAAATCCCCCCAAGCCATTTGGAAAACTGGAGCACAGAAGAGACTGACCTCCCCACAATCAAGCAGGCTGGGGTTTGGAGCATCTCAGATCCTTACTGAGACTGTACCCAGTAGACTAGCAAATGCAGAAGCATTCTGGGTCAATCCCAAAGTCAGAGTTCTTTTTTTTTTTAATTTTTATTGGAGTATAGTTGATTTACAATGCTGTGTTAATTTCAGGTGTACATAAAGCAAAGTGAAGCTTGAGTAAATTACCTTGCCCCTCTGAGCTTCAGTTTCCTGTTCTATAAATTATTTCACTAACTGCCTCATTAGGCTATTGTGAAGCTTAAAGTAGACAAAATATATGTTATGTTATATTATGTTATGTTACGTTACATTACGTTATATATGTGTGTGTTACTTATATAACCTACGTGTAAAGCCAGTGGTAAGGGTCTGGCACACATATTTGTAGAGCTTCATTGCAAATATGCACTGAACTCTTAAATAGATTCAAGATTTACATTTTTATTGAAGTGTAGTTGATTTACAATGTTGTGTTAGTTTCAGGTATACAGCAAAGTGATTCAGTTACACAAATATATATATATATATATTTTAGAATCTTTTCCATGATAGGTTATTACAAGATATTGCATACAGTTCCCTGTGCTATACAGTAGGTCCTTGTTGTTTATCTATTTTATATATTAGTGGTGTGTATCTGTTAATCTCAAGCTCCTAATTTACCCCTTCCTCCTCCCTTTCCCCTTTGGTAATCATAAGTTTGTTTTCTACATCTGCAAGTGTATTTCTGTTTTGTAAATAAGTTCATCTGTATCATTTTTTGAGATTCCACATATAAGTGATATCATATGATATTTGTCTTTCTCTTTCTGACTTACTTCACTTAGCATGATAATCTCTAGGTCCATGTATGTTGCAGCAAATGGCATTATTTCATTCTTTTTTATGGCTGAGTAATATTCCATTGTATAAATATACACCACAGCTTCTTTATCCATTCATCTGCCAGTGGACAGTTAGGTTGCTTCTATATCTTGGCTACTGTAAATAGTGCTGCTATGAACATTTAAATTAATGAAACTATAAGCTCAGAAGGACAGAGTATGACACACACCACCCCAAGATCACCAGACTGAGCCAGATGACTGGATGAGCTTGACAATTAACTATCCTCCATTGCTGCTCAATTTCCCTCCTTCCCTAAGTTGTGGTCTCATCCAAAGAGGATGCCCTGTTCCAATAAATGAGGCCTCTTCTTTCCTTGAAGGTAGGTAAGGAGCTCTGTGTCAAAGCCACCAAAAAGCCCTAAATTCAATCTGTAGGAGAAAACTGAAATCAGTATTTATCTGATCACAGAATTCACTAGGAATAAATGCAAATAAATCAATCTCAAAAAACTGATAGACCTAACTAGAGAAATTTAAAAATCAACAGCAAATTGAGAAAAATATTTCCAGCGTAAGTGACAAACAGTTAATACCCTTAAGTTTCTTAAGGGTTGGAGCATACTTAAGAGCAATGAGAAGACAAATGCTGAGATAGGGGAAACAGAGTCCAAGGACAGACAGAGAAAGTTCACATAAGAAGAACTATAAATGGCAAACAAAGAAGATTTAAAATGTTCAGCCTACCCATAATCAAAGAAATGTAAATCAAGACATAATGTGATTTCATTTGTAATCTATTACATTTGCAAAGCTTAAAGAAAAACTCAACGTTGGTGACAGCGGAACACGTTAGGCTCTCACAGACTGCAGGTGGGAGTATAAATCTGTTCAAATTCCTAAAGGGTAATTTGGCAATATGTATCAAGGATGCTGAAATTATTCATACCCACTTAAGGATTTCGTCCTAAGGAAATAATTGGAAATGTGAACAAATATTTATTTACAAAAGCGTTCATCATAAAATTACTTCTGGTGGCAAACAAATGGAAAAACCTAACTATAAAGCAACAGGGAAGTGAGGAAACAGCATATGGTTCACCCATATTGCAGAATATTAGGAAGTCATTAAGGAACATAGTGAACAAAACAGGTTACAAAACAATATGTAATATGATCCCAACTGTGTAAAAATAAAACTGTATTTGCGCATATTGTATGTGAAGAGGAAAAGAACTGACACCTAGGGTAAAGTGTCCTCATGAAAGCCTGAAAAGAAGGGAAATCACTCCAGACTCCTCTCTTCTCCTGGTGAAGGTATTTTGGCATGTCCAAAGAATGCGTTAAGCTTCCAGAGTGTCTGCCTAAACTTTGGAGCAACTTTCTCCATCAGAGACTCCCCTTATCCCAGATGACTCAAGAATTCCTTCTATCTGATCTTTCTAGTAGAACTTCTGAACCAGTCCCCAGTTCTGATAAGTAGATCAGTCTTGTGACTTGCTTTATCCTCAATCTCAGTTACACCCCCCAGCGATGAACATATAAGTAAGTGAATATCAAGTCAGGTCACTTGCAGAAAACTGAATAGGAGAAAAGGTTAAAAGCCCTGGAAGACTTAACATGCAGGCTACGGGGAGGGAGGGTGTAGAGGAATCTTCATTTGACACTTAAGATATGCAGGCCTTGTCCTTTGTGTTTTGTGTATATTCTCTCATTTAATTCATCCCATAACCCCACATGATAAGATATCACCACCCCCATTTTACAGGTGGGGAAATTGAGGTTCATAGCCTCTCTTACTCAACTACATACCCCACGGAGGCAAGGACCATGACTATTTTGCATACCAGTCTATCTACAGGGTTTAGCATGGAGTTGACACACAGTAGGTAGTCCACGACTAATTACGAAATCAATTATCGCAAAATACGAACACCAACTGACAAATGGCAAGGCCAAGACTCCCACCCAGCTCTGCTCTACCTATGCTACTGTTACAGTACACTGCTGAGGCTTTTCTCGGGTTTTCAAAGGGAATTTTTAAGTCAAGTCAAAACTTTTCTGGTTTCCTGTTCCCTCTGGAAGCATCCTGGTACGTTTTGAGGGGAGAGGCACATGGGGAAGATGAAACTGAAGAGCAGGAATAGCTCCAGACATGACTGAGGTCCCCACAAATATTCCCCATGGGCCTCATTACACATTTGAGCAAACATTACCTTCACTCACGGCTAAATTTCCTGTTTGCTTGGCTGATCAATTCCTCATCAAATTTTAATGCGGGGTTCAAACCGTCCGTGGTGTTTTAATTAGGCCTAAGATTGCAAAGTGTCTGAGGCAGGGCTGAGCCTTATCCAAATCCCCACTGACCGCTGGGGTGTTGCTAGGAGAAGTGGGAGGCGGGGCTGAGCAGAGCTGGGCTGGGCCAGCGCCAGGGCTCGGCAGACCCTCTGCCTAGGTGCGCTGTGCTCTCTAGCGGTGACCATCTGGAGAGAAACGGCTGTGCAGCCCCAAGAGCTTCGAACCCTCTCCTGATTCCCTCCAGCCCCTGAGAATTTGCCAGCTGCTTTGCCTCTCAAGAGTTCTTTCTTCCCTGCCTGCTTCCTTTCTCTTCCCTTCCTACAAAAGGAACAGGCAAGGAAACACTGACGGACACAAGCTGTGTGCCTGGCACTGTGATAGCGGGTTGGAAGAAAGAAAAATAAGACATAGGACCTGCCCTCAAGTGGTTCATAATGGAGGAGACAGATGTACACGCAATTCAACACGGTGGGAGGTGCGGCTCAGTCATCTATGTGGCACTGGAGGCAGGTGACACGGTGGCAGCCCCAGTGCCCAGGTCATTAGAAGGTCTGGCATGCCTTCATCAGAAGCCAAAGTAGCTCTTTTCAGAGCCAGAGAATGCGACATAGTCAGGGCATAAGGATATTGATGGATATTGATCAAAATGGATCAATGGGTAGATCTCCATGCTCAGTGTCCAATATCCCCTCATTACCACCATCACTTCCCCATGTTGACCCCTTCCTCATCACAGAGCCTCAGGAAAGCTTCCTCTAAGTTTTAAGAGATCAGGCTGTTGAAACTAACCACCCAGAAACTCTTCCATTTGGGAAGCCTGTCTCCTGTCTAGCCTGGGTCACTTGAAGTTGTAGATCAATTTGCACATTAGGATACCCAGCGCTCATTACCATATTCAAGGCTCTGAGAAGTCCTGCAGTAAAGGAACCTGGGTCACTGTGTTTAACCCTGTGTTCTCCAAGCTCATTTGCACATGAAACACTTTTTTTTCCCTTGAAACCCTAGTTAACATCTCCCTCTGTCCCTAATGTTTTCTGAATCTAGGCTCTGCACAATAAAACCTATGATGAGTCAGGACCAGCAGCGCTTTCCAAAGGACAGTGCGAGGTGAGTCACAAAGTACTCAGCATTATAGCCAATGGTATGTCAAAGAGAATGAAGTCATTGTTCATCTAATATCCAGACACTTTCAGCCCTGACAGCAAAGACACAACTTGATAAAAGACAACTCTAGTGGGGGACAGGTAGGGAAGGTTGCCCAAGATCAACAGAAGCAGTGAGAAGAAATTGAGACCTATTTGAAGGTTCATGGATTGATGCTTTTATTAGATTCAGGGAGGGAAACGGTGAAATTTATGTTTGATTGAAATGAATCTGTTTTTAAGGCATTTGCTACTAACAGAATATAATTAGCTGAATGCATTGGTTTCCAAACTTGGCCAAGCATCAAAATTACCTGGGGCATTCGTTAACTGCACCGATTCCTGGGCTTCACCCCTCAGTATTCTGATTCCATAGAACTGAGGTATTGCTGATGCTGCATTGTTAAAGTTCACCGTTTCCCTCAACTGCGTTCCTTTAGACACCATTTCCACGGGATGCTAACACATCTCACCCAAAAAGTGTTCAAAGTCATAATAACATGTGTTGAGCTCACAGCGTGTGCCAGACACCTTGCTGAGAGAGAGACAGAGACAGAAACAGAGACAAACACAGAGAGATCTTACTTGATTCTCACACAGCGCAATGAGATTACCTCCCACTTTCTGGACAAGGAAACCAGGTATAGCGAGATTGATAACTTGTCCACAGTCACACAGTTAATAATCATCCCATCCCTTAAGAGGCCAAAGGTGATGGCCAAGTGATGGGGTGGTGGTGTCACTCACTGAGATGGGAAATAGGAAATTGAGCTCTTCTGGGGATGAGGGAAAGGAGATGGTGTGTTCCATTTCAGACACACTGCACTTGAGGTGCTGTGAGATATCCAGGTAGAAGTGTCCACCAGGCATCATATGTATGAGTGTAAAGACCATGGAGGACACTTAGGCAGGAGTTAAAGAGCTGAGAATTGACAATGTACAGATGATAGTTAAGGTCACTCTGGGCCTCCATTTCCTCCTCTCTAAAATGGGAGCCTACACTTATCTTCAAAATGCCTTGTACAGATTCCTCAATAAGTTAAACATAGAATTACCATATGACCCAGTGTTTCCACCCTTAGGTATATACCAAAAGAACTGAAAACAGATATCCAAACCAAAATTTGTACACAAACGACCACAGAAGCTCTGTTCATAATAACCAAAAGGAAAAACAATCCAAATGATCAAAAACTGATGAATGGATAAACAAAATGTGGTATCTACATACAATGGAATATTATTCAGCTATAAAAAGGAATGAAGTATTGATACATGCCACAACATTGATCAGCAGATGATACATCTTGATGAGCCTTGAAAACATTAAGGTAAGTGAAAAAGCCAGACACAAAAGGCCACATAGTATATGATTCTATTTGTATGAAATGTCCAGAATAGGTAAATCTATAGAGACAGAAGGCATATGCGTGGTTGCCAGATGTTATGGGGAGTGGGGAGTGACTGCTTAATGGGTAGGGTTTCCTTTCGGGGTGATTGAAAGTTCTGAAACTAGGGGAATTTCCTGGTGGTCCAGTAGTTAGGACTCTGTGCTCTCACTGCCAGGGGCCCGGGTTCTGTCCTTGGTGGGGGAACTAAGATCCCACAAGCTGTGCAGTGCCCAAAAAAATGTTCTGAAACTAGATGTTGATAGTTGTACAACATTATGAATGTACTTAATGCCACTGCATTGTACACCTTAGAAGGGTTTAAGTGATAAATTTTATGTTATAAATATTATACAAGAAAATATATGCCTTATACAGAAGTTACAAGACCAAATGTAGATTTCAAAGGCATACGTGGAGGGGGAGAACTAGCGATAGGGCTTTGAAGAGGACTTGGGAAATTTGATGTCACCCTTGACAAACTACAGTCTAGTTCTGATGTAGAAAAAGCAACCACATAATTTCTGGTTCATACAAAAGTCATCTGTGGGCAAGAGGTGTGGGGAAAGGACTGAATAGATTCCTACAACCTTCATTCAATAAATTTACACTCTCCAAAGGAGAGCTCACTTAAAGCAAGTGACCATCTGCCACTCAGTTGATTTCTCTTCTTGCTTTCCCTCCTGGTAAATAGCTCCTGCAAAGACCCACTTGCTCAAGCCAGAAACCAGAGCACCATCCTTGTCAACTCCTTCCCTCTCACCTCCACTCTCAATCCATCAGCAAATTCTGTCAGTTCCATCTCAAAATCTATTTCAAATCGGTCCACCCCTTTCATTCTCCATTGCCATCACTCTCGGTCAAGCGCCGTCTTGCCTGGCGTGCAGAGCCCCCTCTGTCGCCTTGCTCTGCTCTTCCATCCTCCCATCCGTTCTCCCTGCACGGTAACCTGAGTGGTCTTTTCCTTCAAAAGGCAAATCTGATCATGTCAGAGGAATAGCATGTGGACCCCTCCTCCAATAACTGTTGCTTTGGGTCCAGGCTTTGCCACTCTCAGAGCCCTTCCTCTGCGATACTCTCAACCTGTACTCTTGGCCAACTGTTTGGAATTTGTATTAGTTGGCTCAGGCTGCCATGAAGTACCACACATTGGGTGGCTTAGATGAAGGAAATTGATTTTCTCACACTTCAGGAAGCCAGGAGTCTCAGATCAAAGTGTCAACAGAGTTGATTTCTTCTGTCACCTCTCTCCTTGGTGTGTAGGTGGCTATCTTCTCCCTGTGTCTTCCCTCTGTGTGTGTCTGTGTCCTAACCTCCTCCTCTTATAAGGACACTGTCATATTGGATTAGGAACTCTCCTCATGACCTCATTTAACCTTAATCACCTCTTTAAAGACCCTTTCTCCATTCTAAAGTATTGGAGGTTAGGACTTCAATATATGAATGAGGGTGGGGGACACAATTGAGCCCATAACAGTCTGCAACGTGCTAGTTGTGATAACTAGACTTTCACTCAGCTTCTCTGAGCCTAGGCTGCCCCTTCCATACAGATGGGCACTACCTACCTCTCCACGTGGCAAGCATCAGAGAAAACTCCCGGAAAGCTCACAGCTCCCTGCCCGGCGTGGGGTCAGCATTGATCCTGCGGGATTTTCCTTCAAGACCACTGTGGGTGGAGGCTGCCCTGTGAAGAGGCATTTGGATAAGCCAGCCCTACAGACCCCACCACCAGCTTCAAAGTGTTAAGGCAGCAGGCAGACTTATCGACTGGTGCTTCTTGGCGGGGCCCAGGGAAGCGTGACTGATTGGAAGCCTGTTCAGAGGAGGAGCCCGCTTTGCGGGCCTGAAATAAATAAGAGCCTGTCGATAGCTCAGATCCCCACGCATCGACAAAGTCTGCAGTCTCAATAGGCAATTAACACTTTACAGGGGCCATTACCCAGCGGCCTCCCCGCGTTTTACTGCACATTTTCTGCCATCAGCTCTGGTATTGAAGCTTCTAAATAAAAACATAAAAGTGAGCTAGAGCAGGCCAGCGCTTTGCCTGACTGCAATCACGGGGCCCACACACAGCAAAGAGATCATATTTCCTCTCTCCTGCTTGTGCTCCAACCCCCCTGCGTTCTCGATCCTGCACACATGCGTGTACGCACACACATACCTGTCCACACACGTGCGTGCAGGCCGTCTCCTGAGTGTGTCTGGGAAGACACCAGAGCATGCTTCCTAGAGGAGGGGGTGGTCTGGAGTCAGACTGCCTGGGTTTTAACTGCCTCCAACATATTAGCTATGAGGTCTTGTACAAACTGTTAAGCCTCGGTTTCTTCATCTGTAAAATGGGAATGAGAATAGAACCTACTTCCCAGGGCAGTTGTGAAGATTAGATGCTTTTAGCGCAATGCCTGGCACATAATAAGGCCCCCAATAAATGTAAAAGGGATCAATAATATTGTCATCATCATCAGGAGAAGAATGTGGGTCATCTTAATGCCAAACAAACTCAGCGCCTGCTCCTTCCCTTCCATTTCTCCCACAACCAATATCTTGACTGAGTGAGACACGTGTTCACTCTGGCCAGCTGAGTAGACCCCTCTTATGCCTCTTTGGGTTGCCCCAACTGATTCACATCCGGGGACCCAGACCCTGAAGGTCCACTCCAAAGATGCTTGTCTTTGGATCATCAGGAGTTAAATCCATGGACATAAATCTGGGGGCACAAATTCGAAACAATAATCAGGAACTCTGTGGGGCCCCAGTTTGTGGAAACCTCCTTGCACACTTGGGGTCTCAGAGAAGAATGTGGGGCTGTAGGATTGGCCAGAAGCTTTGCCTTCCAGGAGGACACTGCCAGTGGGGTAAAGCCCCAGTGAGGACAGTGGTAACCCCGTCAGAGGCACCCTGGGCTCGGGAGCATGCGGCCACTCCTGGCCTGAAACTGCTGTAACAATTACCAGCACTGATGCCAAGGAAATCATGGAACCAGAGCTGAGGGGCAGTACCGTCCAGGCCAGAGCTCTCACACTGCGTCCATGGAACCCCAAGGGGATGGGAATGGGGTGCAGCATCCACAGGGCAGTTCAGGGGCTGCTTCCAAACTCGAGAAAGCAGGTGGAAATAGTGGGAGAGGCCAAAGAGCCTCTACCCGACTCCGACTTCAGCAGCTCCACTTCTGTCTGTTAGGCCTTCTGGATTCTTCATAGAACTTCATGCATAGAAAGGGATCTGTGGTCAAAGCAAAGTGTTAAAAGTAATGATCTATTCAAAGGCATGGATGGGAAACTGTGGCTGTCTTAGGTGGTGTTCTTCTGGAAGCAGAGCTTGAGCTAAGGATTTGCATGTAGGGGGTTTGTTTAAAAGATGCTCTGACCGAAGTAATCTTCAGATTCAATGCAATCCCTATCAAAAAGGCCAATGGCATATTTCACAGAACTAAAACAATAATTCTAAAACCTGTAAGGAACCACAAAAGACCCCAAATAGCCAAAATAATCTTGAGAAAGAAGAACAAACCTGGAGGTATCACACACCTTGATTTCAAACTATATTATGAAGCTATAGTAATCAAAACAGTATGGTACTGGTACAGAAACAGACATAGATCAATACAACAGAACTGAGAGCCCAGAAATAAACCCACCCATATATGGACAATTAATCTATGACAAAGGAGCAAAGAACATACGATGGAGAAAGATGACTCTGTAGTGTATACACATGTTGAACTATAATGCTGTACACCTGAAACTTTATTATTAACTTCAATAAAAGTTAATGGGAAAACTGGAGGGCCACATGCAAAAGAATGAAGCTAGACCACTATCTTAGACCATACACAAAAATTAACTCAAAATGGATTAAAGACTTGAATGTAGGGCCTGAAGCCATAAAATTCCTAGAAGGAAACATAGGTGGTAACTTCACTGACATTGTCTTAGTGATGTTTTTGTGGATCTGACTCCAAAGGCAAGAGAAACAGAAGCAAAAATAAACAAGTGGGACTACATCAAACTAAAAAGTTTCTGCACAGCAAAGGAAACAATCATCAAAATGAAAATGCAACTTATTGAATAGGAGAATATATTTGCAAATCAGGTATTTGATAAGGGGTTAATATCCAAAATATATAAAGAACTCATACAACTCAACAACAACAACAAAAAATAAACAAACTGATTGAAAAATGGGCAGAGGATCTAAATAGACATTTTACCAAAGAAGACATGTACCTGGCCAACAGGTACACGAAAAGATGCTCAACATCACTAATTATAAGGGAAATGCAAGTTAAAAACACAATGAGATACCACCTCACACCTCTCAGGATGGCTATCATCAAAAAGACAAGGGACAACAAACGTTGGAGAGGGTGTGGGGAAAAGGGATCCCTCATGCACTGTTAGTGCAAATGTAAAATGGTGCAGCCACTTTGGAATACAGTATGGAGGTTCCTCAAAAAATTAAGTATACAAATACCACATGACCCAGCTCTTCTACTTGTGGATATTTATCCAAAGAAAATGAAAACACTAATTCAAAAAGATATATGCACCCCTATGTCCATAGCAGCATTATTTATAATAGCCAGGGTATGGAAACCATATAAGGACCCATCAATGGATGAACAGATAAAGATGTGGTATATATGTGTGTGTGAGTCTTTTTTGTAAGCCACAGAAAAGAATGAAACCCCACCATTTGCAACAACTTAGATGGACCTTGAAGGCATTATGCTAAGTGAAATAAGTCAGACAGAAAAAGACAAATACCAAATGATTTTGTCATACATGGAATCTAAAAACAGAAACAAGCAAAAAATAACAATGAACAAACAAAATAAGACAAAAACAAATTCATAGATACAGAGAACAGTTAAAGGGTTACCAGAGGGGAAGGACATTGGGGATCAACCGTATGGTGATGGATGGTAACTAGATTTGTGACAGTGATGACTCTGTAATGTATACACATGTTGAACTATAATGCTGTACACCTGAAACTTATATAATAAAAAAGAGGATGATTTTTATATATCAAATATTTGTGGCATTATCTTTCCATTTTTAAATGATTTTTATCGGACATTTATATTAATGTTCACTTAATTCAATGTTTTCTATTATTAGATGTCCATTTGAGGTATAGATCATTTTTACATGTTATTGAAATATACAATCTTGTCACAATATATTGTTTGATAATAATAATAAACCATGCCTTTATTCTTAAATCTCTTGTGTTACAGAAAACCTCTGAAATGTTCAGTATCACCCTAAAGTAGAAAATTTATTCACTGTATATATAATTACTGTCACTCATTATTTTAAAGTATAAATAAACGTATGAAAAATACAAAAAAAACCCTCTCATACTATAGACCACATCAAAAAAAAAATTGCAATAAAAAAATAAAAGGCGCTCCGAGAAAAACCGGTAAGGACGTGGGACAAGAAGGATAGAAGAGGAAAAAACAAAAGTACAATTTCTGGTGAAGTCTCAGCCTCCACCTGATCCTGCAGGGAACTCTGGGGCATAAGTTACCCCTAGATCACATCCAGCTTTGGGTATAGGAGCTGGGCTTTTGTACTTGCAGGCCATTCAGTCACCTGCTATGGGCCCCAATGAGGGGCAGGGGACATACACCCCCAGGCACTTCTGGCTGTGGGATGGAACACCACCCCGCACCCCACGCGCTTCTGCACCCCAGGTAATCCCCTGAGAAAGGTCGCAGGTGTGAGCAGTCATCAGCAAAGCCCTCAGAAGCACACAGAGTTGGTGAAAGGGGTCCATCAGAATCTGGTGACAATGCTGAACTTCACCTGAGCCCTGTGATCTTGGAAAACAGTGAAGGTTAAGAAATCCCCCTCAGCCTTTTGTGTCCCAGGAAACAGAGTACCGCAAAGAACAACCTGTCCCCATGTGACTTAGGGAAGAGTCACAGGTACCCCCCCTTGTTTTACCTTTGACAAGCCAGACACAGACCTTCCACATTCCTATTCTTTGCCTCATAAATGATTCGTTGAATAAAGTTTCTCCTTACTTGCAAATTCAGATTTATTTTGTATTGGACAGGGCACAACGGTGCCCACGACTGGGGCCATACAGACAGTAGCCGGGCCAGAACTCAGGCCTCCACTCCCAGATTCATCACCTCCCCTAGGACTGCAGTCCTCTGCGGTCTCACCCCCATGCCTTTATGTATGGCATCGCTCCCTTCCCAGGCTCTTATCCCCCCCTTAAAAATCCTGTCCATCCTCCCAAGCTCACCTCTTCCCTATGTCTTCCTCAGTACACGTGGACTCAGTAGAAACTTGTATTTATTGAATAAACATCACTCCACTTATTCACTTGGACAGGAAATAGCTCTAGGCTGTGTCTGAGATCCCAGGAGCAGCTTCATGGGCGTCCACAGGGTGATCAATAACATATCATCTCATAAAGACATACAGTCAGTTCAGGTATAAGGGGTTGCTTGGTAAGGCAGAAATTTAATCCTTTCACAAGAGTGGCTAGGGACTCATCTGGTTCAAAGTGAACCAGCAAACCACTCTGCCTTCTAAGCTCTGAGAAGAGCCACTTAGAGGACTCTCTCAGTTATGCAAATTATGTAGGAGGAGACATTTCACCCAGGGGAAAAGTATAATGCGGACCTTCCTCACCTGACACAGGGTACTTCTCCCAATGCACCTGGGGATGCAAAAATGTCTTGGAAGAAATGAGTCAATCTTTCTAGGAGCCAAGAATTTCCTGGGAAGGAAAGGATTGAAATCCCAAACCTGAGCCCAAGCATGTAGTGCAACATTACTGGAACATCCTTAAGTTGATTGGATGCTCTGCCCATTTTCAGAACAAAAGGACAATAAGGGTTCCAATAGAAGATTAACCAGAAGGAAGAGGGAGCTTGGACTGGTAACCCATGTTTGCCACCAGGCTGGAGGTTTTGCAGCTCTGGGACATGTAACCAAGGCTGTAACTCCTCTGAGCCCAGCCACTCTGACCCAACTTCAGAACCAGAGAACATGTGACTGTGAAATAGGATATCCAATGCCTTCCTCAATTCCATGTGCCCGCCCCAACTCTCTGAGCTTCTGACTGAGAAAAACAAAAATGGGTGCTGCTTCATTTCCACCATCTAAATCTTGCCTGAAGCTGTACTTTGTGATCCGCCCTAACAGGAAACATACAGGAAAGGGAATTCTGGACAATGCAGTTTAACTTAGCCAAGTTGACACATCATAAAACAAACCCAGATAAAACCAACCCAGTGAGACATAGCCAACACCCTGATCAAACCAGGCCTAAAGCCTGGATTCTCTGAACTAGTCAATTACAGCCAACAAATTTCCTCTGTCATTTAAGCTAGTGTAAAACTGGCTCTTTTAAAATTTGCAGACAAAAAGTATCATAACTGTTAGAGCCAGAGAATAATATCAGGGTCCAGCCCTGAGCCAGGAAGAAGAATGCGGAGTCTAAATATCCCAGAGAAGGAAAAGGAGTGCAGGATAAGAAAGACTGAGTTAGCTCTTACTGTACTAAGCTAAGCTAAAGAATCCTGTCCTAGAGAAACTTAAAGGAAACTTGTAGTCTGACACTAAGTGTTCCAGTCCAAAGAGCTAACCCCAAACTTTGGAGAAAGGAACAAATATTATATGATCCACTCCTGGGGCACTCAGGACTCTCCTCCACGTCATTTCTTGTAACTCTGTTCTCTGTGGTTGTTAAAGTGGTTCATCATCATTTAACTTTTCACATCAGGCTCTTGTCACTCTCATCACTGAATGTGACTCAGTGACTTCTACTGACTCAGATAAAGAGTAGGTCTCGGGCTTCCCTGGTGGCGCAGTGGTTGAGAATCTGCCTTCCAATGCAGGGGACATGGGTTCGAGCCCTGGTCTGGGAAGATCCCACGTGCTGTGGAGCAATTAGGCCTGTGAGCCACAACTACTGAGCCTGCGCGTCTGGAGCCTGTGCTCTGCAACAAGAGAGGCTGCGATAGTGAGAGGCCCGTGCACCGCGATGAAGAGTGGCTCCCACTTGCCGCAACTAGAGAAAGCCCTTTCACAGAAACGAAGACCCAACACAGCCAAAACTAAATAAATAAATTAATTAAAATTTTTTTAAAAAGCTACTTCCTTAAAAATCGAATATTAAGGTCCAAAATATGCAGCTATTTGAGATTTAAAAAAAAAAAGAATAGGTCTCTCCTAAAAAAAAGAAAAAAAATGGTCTCTCCTAGAAGAGAACATAGGCAAAACATTCTGTGGCACAAATCGTAGCAATGTTTTCTTAGGTCGGTCTCCCAAGGTAAAATAAATAAAAGCGAAAATAAACAAATGGGACCTAATCAAACTTATAAGCTTTTACACAGCAAAGGAAACCATAAACAAAACAAAAAGACAACCTACAGAATGGGACAAAATATTCGCAAATGCTGTGACTGATAAGGGCTGAATTTCCAAAATATACAAACAGCTCATACAGCTCAATATCAAAAAAACAAACAACCCAATCAAAAAATGGGCAGAAGACATAAAGAGACATTTCTCCAAAGAAGACATGCAGATGGCTAAAAGGCACGTGAAAAGATGCTCAACATCACTAGTTATTAGAGAAATGCAAATCAAAACTACAATGAGGTATCACCTCACTCCAGTCAGAATGGCCATCATCAAAAAGTCTACAAATAATAAATGCTGGAGAGGGTGTGGAGAAAAGGGAACCCTCCCACACTGTTGATGGGAATGTAAATTGGTGCAGCCAATACGGAGAACAATATGGAGGTTACTCAAAAAACTAAAAATAGAGTTACCATATGATCCAGCAATCCCGCTCCTGGGCATATATCTAGAAAAGATGAAAACTCTAATTCAAAAAGATACATGCACCCCAATATTCATAGCAGCACTATTTACAATAGCCAGGACATGGAAGCAACTAAATGTCCATAGACAGACAAATGGATAAAGAAGATGTGGTATATATATATATATATATATATATACACACACACACACACACAATGGAATATTACTCAGCCTTAAAAAGGAATGAAATAATGTCATGTGCAGCATCATGGATGGACTTAGAGATTATCATAATAAGTGAAGTACGTCAGACAGAGAAAGACAAATATATGATACCACTTATTTGTGGAATCTTAAAAAATGATATAAATGAACTTATTTACAAAACTGAAACAGACTCATAGACATAGAAAACAAACTTATGGTTACCAAAGGGGAAGGCGGGGGAGGGATAAACAGGAGTAAATTTGGGATTATCAGATATACACTGCTATATATAAAATAGATAAACCACAAGGACCTACTGTACAGCATAGGGAACAACAACAAAAAAGAATAGGTCTTAATAAATACTTACAAACATTAAGGAGTAATGATTAAAAGAATAGTCTTTGAAGGAAGTTAAATCTATATTCAAATCCTGGCTCTACCACCTACTGAATATAATATATTGAGCCAAGTTTCTTAATCCATCTAAGCCTCGATTTCCTCATCTGTAAAGTACAATAAGTCCTATCCCACACAGTTACCAAGAGGATTAAAAAAGATAATGCACAAAGACTCACATAGTGCTGGCACTTAATAAATTGTCCATCAGTAAATTGCTATTGTGACTATTCTTTCCACTACTATTTCAAGTGTTCGATTATTACTACTATAGAAGAAATATGACTTCATTACAAATGAGTAGGAAAATTTAAGGAAGTGGGAACTCTAAGATGTATTAAAAAGCATGATCTCAATCTACATTTTAATCTTTTGGAACAATCTCTAAGACACTGAATGAGGCGGAAAAGCCAGTTGCGGAATAGAGTATAGTAAGCTCACTTTTGTGTAAAACTGATATATAACACAGTATACACTCGTATTTACAGATACATCTTTCTAAGTGCATAGAATATGACTTGAGTAACACACAAGAACCTGGTACCAGAGGCTGCCTCTGACAAGAATGATGAAGACAGGGTGGGGCAGGTCGAGGAAGTGAAGGGACATTCACTTTTACATACTCTGATTTTTTTACCATGAACGTGTGCCCTGAATATTTATATCACAGTTACAAGTTTCATAAATGTCAACATTTGGTCATCTTTATTCTCTATAATCAGTAGTTCTCCAAGTGCAGCCCTCAAACCACCAGCCTCATCATCCTGTGGGAACTTGTTAGAAATGCAGATTTCCAGGCTCTGCCATAGATCTAGGGAATCAGAAACTCTGGGGATGGGGTTCAGCTATTTGTGTTTTAATCAGCCCTCCAGGTCATTCTGATGCACCTGAAGTCCAAGAATACGACTTAAATGACATTGGTTTGCTAATGAGTCTCCTTTCTTAGTAGAAAAATCTGTTCTTACTGGTTCGAACCTTAGCCTCTCTGGAGCAACTACTCCATCGCCTTGTTGCCTTCTCCCTGATTGGACCTGGGCATGGGGGGCTCACCTGGCAACATGGTGTAGGAGGGAAGCAGGGGGGTGCAAGTCCATGTCCTTCTTCTGTGCTCACATCCAAGAGGATCACTCATGCCCTCCCCACCCTAACTTCATGCTCTCTCCACAACAGTGACCCAAGCTCACCCACTCCCATGCCCTCCAGACCCCGGAGGACTTCAGGATGGTTTCCCACCTCACGTCAATGTGCGAAATAGGTGAAGCTGCCCTCAGATGCCTCCACCTAGAACCTCCCATACACATTGCCACTTTACTGCCAAGGGGCCTCTTGGCCACAGGGCTGCTTCCTGAAATTTGTCACTTCCCAAGGTACATCCCAGAAAGCCTGAAAGTGGTCTCTGCTACGCTGAAACTCTCCACATTTCATTTGGGTACTCTATGAGGAATTTGATCATTCTGGCAAGTTTTCCCAAAACTCATTCTATGAAGTACAGTATTAGGCACCTTCTCAGGGACCTACCAGTATAGAAACCCCTGATCTCACCATTGAGATCCACTCTTTCTTGGACACAGGTGAAACTTTGATCTCCTTTGGGCAGAAGAATGACTTTTGTGCCATCACCAGTCTTCCTTCCTCCTTGTTTCAAGGCATAAAGTCTATGTTGTAAGTTCTTCAGACTTTGGCTCTTGGGGATTCAAAAAATTCTTTTCTTTCTTAAGTTCCTGGCCCTTGCAATTGAAAGCTATGGCCAATACTATGGCCTTTGCTAAAGACCTGAAAATGCATGTTAGCTCAAGCAAACTTTGTTTTTCTATACCGTTCCTTCTCTGTACTCCCCATGGTAGTTCACAGTGACAGCCTGTAAAGGAGCAGGAAAAGAAAGCAGAAAAGAATTTAACACACACACATACACACACACAACTAGGGAAAAAAACATATATCTGATAAGAGTCTAGTATCCAGAATATATAAGAATTCTTACAACTCGACAACAGGAAGACTGACAGTCCAATTTAAAAATGAGCAAAGGACTTGAACAGACACTTTTCCAAAGAAGAGATACAAATGGCCAGCAAGCACATGTCATTAGTCATTAGGGAAATGCAAAACAGGTGTTCAAATAAAAACTTGTACAAAAATGTTCATAGCAGCACTACTTGTAAGAGCCAAAAGGTGAAACAATACAAATGTCCATCTGCTGATGAATGGACAAACAAAATGTGGTATATCCATACAACAGACTATTATTTAGCCATTAAAAATAATGAGGTGCTGACACATGCTACAGTGTGGATGAACCTTGAAAACATTCTGCTGAGTGAAAGAAGCCAGGCACCAAAGGCCACATATTATATGATTCCATTTATTTGAAATGTCCAGAATAGGAAACAGAAAGCAGATTAATAGCTGTCAGGGGCTGGATGTGAGGGAGGAATGAGGAGTGACTGATAATGGGTATGGGGTCTCCTTTTTGGAGTGACCAAAATGTCCTGGAACTAGATAGTGGTGATGGTTGCACAACATTGTGAATGTACTAAATGCCACTAGATTGCACACTTTTATTTATTTATTTTTATTGAAGTATAGTTGCTTTACAATATTGTGTTAGTTTCAGGTATACAGCAAAGTGATTCAGTTATACATAGATATGTATATATCTATATTCTTTTTCTTATTCTTTTCCATTAAAGGTTATTACAAGATATTGAATATAGTTCCCTGTGTTATGCAGTAAATCCTTGCTGTTTATCTAGATTGTACACTTTTTTTTTTATTTTTATTTATTTATTTTATTTTTGGCTGTGTTGGGTCTTCGTTTCTGCGCGAGGGCTTTCTCTAGTTGTGGCAAGCGGGGGCCACTCTTCATCGCGGTGCGCGGGCCTCTCACTGTCGCAGCCTCTCTTGTTGCAGAACACAGGCTCCAGACGCGCAGGCTCAGTAGTTGTAGCTCACGGGCCTAGTTGCTCTGCGGCATGTGGGATCTTCCCAGACTCGGGCTCGAACCCGTGTCTCCTGCATTGGCAGGCAGATTCTCAACCACTGCACCACCAGGGAAGCCCATAGATTGTACACTTTTTTTTTTTTTTTTTTAATAATGACTCTTAGGTGCTGCCTTTGGGTTAGGTTTGTTTTTTTTTTTTTTTAAAGGAACCTTACTTTGTGTGGTCAAAGTTGGCTAAGATTGGACAGATTTATTTATAAGGTTTATTTATTTATTTATTTATTTTGGCTGTGTTGGGTCTTCGTTTCTGTGCGAGGGCTTTCTCTAGTTGTGGCAAGTGGGGGCCACTCTTCATCGCGGTGCGCGGGCCTCTCACTATCGCGGCCTCTCTTGTTGCAGAGCACAGGCTCCAGACGCGCAGGCTCAGTAGTTGTGGCTCACGGGCCCAGTTGCTCCGCGGCATGTGGGATCTTCCCAGACCAGGGCTCGAACCCGTGTCCCCTGCATTGGCAGGCAGATTCTCAACCACTGCGCCACCAGGGAAGCCCTGTACACTTTTTAAATGTACACATTTTTTTAAGTGGCAAATATGTTAAATTATGTCGTGTGTATTTTACCACAATAAAACCCCATAGTCAAATTACTACTCCACTCTATGTGCATTACTTTTAAAATTCTATTTATCGCACACAACCACTCAGACAGCTCTCAACGGCTATCAGCAGAGGAGCAGAGATAAAGCACTGTCCTCAGACAGCTCCTCTCAGAACGTGGAGTCAGAATCCCTGGTTTGAGTTCACGCTCAGCCACTTCCTAGGGGCACCTACCAGAAGCAGTGTTATGTGTCTGTCACACTATTTCCTCTCCCTCTGAACACAGAAAGACTACTTTTTCCAGACTCCCTCATGTTCAGGATGGGGGGCATGTGACAAAGTTCTTACCAATGGGAATGTGAGCCAAAGTGAAGTGTCACTTCCAGTCCAAGGCTGTTCTTAACTCACAGGCGGGAGTTCTCCACACTCTCTCTGTCTGATCTTCACGGCTGGACATAAGAACCTTGAGAAGACAGAGTTACAAGATGGGAACATCCAGGGTCCCTAAGTCACCTTTCAAGTAGAACCATCAAGAAGAGCCACCTGAGCCACATCAGACCGTGACATGAGTGAGAGGTAAGCTTTCACTTTGTAAGATCACTGAGACCTGGGATTTTGTTACCACAGCATACCTTACCTTATACCGACTAATACATCAGCTGCGTGGCTTTGAGGAAACCAGGGAACCTCTCTCAGGCAATTTCTTCATCCTCGTTCCCCACTGAGCACCTACCTCATAGGGTTATTATGAAGTTTAAATAAGATAATCCACATAAAATGCGGAATACAATGCCAGGCACATGCTAAATGCTCAATAAAGTTTAGCTGTTTTTCTTTTTATTATCAAACACATTAACCATGATCCCGCTATGCTAACATGACCACCATCCATATTTTTCCTAGGCAGATTTTTACACAAACATAAAAAATCATTTACACTATTCCATATATTGCTTTGATTTCCACTTGGGATTTGATAATAAGGATTTTTTCATGTAACTGTATAGTCTTCCTGACCACCATTATCATTTATTACAAGCATTCTACTGGGAAGCTGTAGAATTGAAGAACACTTCATGCTTCTGGGTTTAGGACTCCCAGAAACCCTTTCTTAATCCACGGATTTGCCTACTAACAGTTCTCAAGCTCTCCCTGCACAATAAGAAATTTAGGTCTTTCTAAAAGTTATCCAGGACCCTCTGGCTGCAAGCAAATCAGGTGCCATTTCATCAGTCAATTTAAATCTAATGTCAGGTTCTTTTAACAGCTAAATGCTTCTCTAGGATCGGGCCCATCCCCTGTGAAGCTAGCATGGCATGTTTCCAGAAGGTAAAACGTGCTCTGACTGCTTTACTTGCAATATAACTTGGCTTCCGTCAAACTCCAGTTATTCTTCCATGTTAATAAATGCCACATGGGAAGGTGGAAACCAAAGGTCATATGTGTATGTATGTATATTTATATGCAGGTATTAAACATGCATGGAACATATGTAATCCTTCAACCACTTATTCATTTAATAGCTGTGCTGAAAATTTTACTGTACCAAGAGCTGGAAATATACAAATATTTCATTCTCCCCGAAGAGGATGAGGAGATGGGGACCAATGACATCTCATGGATCTCAGAATAAATGCCAAAATTCTTACCATGTTTTCTAATGCCCTACATACTCTGCCCCCTTGCTGACTCCCCTCAGCTTCAGCTCTGACCAAGTGATGGTTAATTTCATGTGTCAACTTGACTGGGCTAAGAGATGCCCAGATAGCTGGTAAAACATTATTTCTGCATGTGTCCGTGAGGGTGTCTCCAGAAAGGATTAGCATTTGAATCAGTAGTCTGAGTAAAAAAGACACCCTCACCAATGCAGGTAAAATAATATCAACTCCATTGGCACATTTGACGAGAGCAAAAGATTTACATGTTATGGTAGAGAGAACAATGCCTGCCCCCCCCAAAAAAAATGTCCATGTCCTAATCCTCAGAACCTGTGAATGTGTTAAGGGTACATGTCAAGGGTTGCAGATGGAATTGAGGTTGCTAATCAGTTTACCTCAAGATAAAGAGATTATCCTGGATTATCCAGATGGGCTCAATGTAATACAAGGGTCCTTAAATCGGGGAAAGGAGGCAGAAGAGTGGAAACCAAAGAAATGACTTCATGAGAAATATTTGACCAGCCATTCATTGTTGGTTTTGATGATGGAAGGAGGCCATGAGTCAAGGAATGTGGACAGCTTCTAGAAGGATGAAAAGCCCGGAAATGGGTTCTCCTTTAGAGCCTCTAGAAGGAATTCAACCTTGTCAACACCTTGCTTTTGGCCCCATAAGACCCATTTCAGACTCTGACTTCTAGAACTATAAGGTAATAAATCCGTACTGTTTTCAGCAACTAAGTGTGTGGCAATTTGTTACAGCAGCAATGGGAAACTAATGCAGATTTTGATACCTAGAATTTGGATGTTGCTCTAACAAGTACCTTAAAATGTAGAAGTATCGCTTCCAAGAGAAGGATACAGAGTTTGAAGACACGGAGGTGTAGAGGGTGAGGGAAAGGAAGTACAGCTCCTAGCATGAGAAACTGGAAGGCCACAGTTAGAGCTGGTTTGGAGCAAGTTACACTCACCCCTGGTAGTCATCCAGGGCAAAGCTTCCTAAGAGCTAGAATCCTCAAAATAGCCTCTCTACTGAGCACAGAGAGTTCACACTCTCTGATTTCAGGGTTTGCTGCTTCCGTACAAAGCAAGACAATCTCAACTCTGTTTACCCATTAAACATGACCCGGGAGGCATTTGTGTAGCCTTCCTCAGTGACAGGAAGAAAAGGGTTAACCTCCTCGCTGGCTAATGCGACTGTCCTCCTAGCTCTCTATGGGGCAGAAATCAATGAAAGCTGTTTTCATCCAAGTAAAAATAAATCTTCATCACCTTTGTAAAGAAAGAGAAGATAAACAGGCAGCGTTCTAAAAATGAACTCCCCTATTTAACAACTGTTAAGTGCTATTTCTTGAACAATACCAAAGATGACATCACATTCAGGTTATAAGGTGGGTATCATCAGCTGCTGATTAGGGAGCAATTGAAAAGGGGGAGGAAAGTAAATGAAGATATATAAATAGATTCAAAAAAGTTTGTGCAGAGAGCTCTCTGAATGTGTAAGGCATTTGGAAATGAGCAAGCCAGCAGCACATTTCTGACATCAGGGGCTGGTATCAAAGAGGATATCCAGGTACCACCACATTCCACTTGATGCCTCCAGCATCATATCCTAGGCTGGGTGGCCTCTGTTACTGACCTGTGAGGCAACGTGAAACCATAAAAACCTTCAGCCCACATGCCTTCTGTTTTCTGCCACTCTCACATCTCCCATCTTTTCCCTAAAGCCTTTATAGTACAACTTCCAATTTCCCTCCTT
Source organism: Balaenoptera physalus (assembly GCF_965194825.1). Taxonomy (NCBI): domain Eukaryota; kingdom Metazoa; phylum Chordata; class Mammalia; order Artiodactyla; family Balaenopteridae; genus Balaenoptera; species Balaenoptera physalus. The sequence goes on from NC_138898.1 coordinate 20,723,627, forward strand.
CTACTACTGAAGATGCCTGCTTGAGGGCTCTCAATGGCTCCATTTTCCATATTGTTGGAAGTATTTACTCCTTCATGACCTGTAAAGAGAACATACATTCTCATTGACTTTGGGCTTGACCATGTGACATGCTTTGACCAGTGGCCAGTGAACAGATGTGACATATGCTATGTCCATGCAGAAGTTAAGATGCATTCCAAGTTTCTACCTCTTAAGATCTCTTAATCTTCCCTTCTGTCATAAGAATAGAGTGTCCTAGATTAGGATGTCTCCTTGACTCCCTCAACCTGAATCCCAAAATGAAAGTCACTGAACAGAGCTTCAGCCAAACCGCAGCTGCTAAAATGTAGTATAAGAGAGAAATAAATTTGTGTTGTTATAAGGTACAGATATTTGAGGGACTGTTCGTTACCACACCAATCGAAATCTGACTATTACACAGCCCACTTCAATGACTTCTCCTCAATTTTTATCCTGCTCAGTCCCTGCAAGAGCATTTCCCAAAGTGTATCTTCAGAGCCAAAGTATATCTTCAAAGTATATACTGGAGTAGGATAAAATCCTGCATAACCACTCTTGGAGATTCACGATGCCCATCAGCATATTAAAGGCTCTGAGAAGTCCTGCAGTATATGGTAGTGGTTAAAAGTATGAGATCTGGAATTGCCTGGATTTGAATCCTGGGTCTACTACTGCTTACTAGGTGAGTGGCTTTGACAGATCACTTCACCTATTTGAGCCTCAGTGTTCTCATTTGAAAACTGAAGATAATGAGAGTACCTTCACAGGGTTATTGTGAGGATTAAAGGAAATAATGAAAATGAAGTACTAATGGACTTTTGTCCAGGTCACAGAGTGACCCATCCTTCTCCAAACTCATATAAACGGCATATGAAGTATTTTAAAGTATTAAAAACATATGTATAATCATGCTCAGAAACAATATTCAAATCTCTTTGGACTAGGAATGGGATGAAATTCCACAGTTCGGTGGGGAACAGGGAAAGGGAGGTTGAGGGTTCACCAGGCACTGAAGCTAGAATCAGGTAGTGAGGTTGAAGAGCCCAATTCCCACAGAAGAATGGGACTGGACATTCTTCGTGCACGGCAGGGAAAAAGAGACAGTTTCACAAATGAGGCCAGGGACATGACTGTGCCTCCCCATGCCCTGCAAACAGAGGTTGAAATTTTCCATCATTTACCCAAGAATTTGAAGCTATAACTGAGATGTGGATGCATGGTGGAAGGAGAAAGCAGGACACGTAAGTATTGATGAACCTGGTACATGTATCCTGTGACTCAGGGGCTGGAGCTGTTCTATCCCCAGGGAGTGAGAGCTCTGAGCTGCTAGTGTAAGACCAGTTTCTGAATTGTGGACAGTTGAGGCCAGGCAGAGACAACCATGATTCCATGGTGAGTGAAGGGAAAGCAGCGTAGGAGCTCACAATCAAGACAGACACACAAACAAAAATTACAAATCAAATTAGAGAAATGAACATCTTGATAGGGATCCAATAAATAAACAATGGGAGAATTCATATCTGAAGAAAAATAAATAATATAAAACATTTTTAAAGATGTGTAAAATTTAAAAAGAAATATAAGCATAGCATGTTATCAATTTTTATCATGTTTGTGCATAACACTCCTACATCAGTAGCTGCAGCTACAATTACTCTTTTGCACTCCAGTTCTATATTTTCAACCTCTAGATAGCTATCTGGGGAAAGTTGTTCAACTTCTTTAGGCCTCAAGTTTCCTATTCTGTAAAACTAGGTTGTTGCTGGGATCACAAGATAATCTATGTAAAGTGTTCTGTATAATGCCTGGTACTTAAGTCAATTTTCAATAAATGTGAATTACCATAATTATTACTAATCTTCCAAAAACAATAAAAAATATTGAACAAGACAAGACTCAAAGCCTGATGGGCCTCCACTGAGGACCTGCTTCTGGGCTAGCACTGAACTATATGTCCAAGCTTGAACAAGAAATTCCACCGACTGGGACCACTTCTGAAAGAGATTTGGATGACCCAGATATATGGTTTATTCAAGACTGCATCATGCAAAAGCAGAATTAATCTGTTTGAGTCTGTTTTCTACAGAAAGAAAAAAAAAAAAAGACTCTCATGTTATAATATTTCTCCTGTTTAACAGTTTGGACTAATTACTGAGGTATCACTTTACTGGACTCACACTGCAAACCAAACCCAATGGGCTTCCCTGGTGGCGCAGTGGTTGAGAATCTGCCTGCCAATGCAGGGCACACGGGTTCGAGCCCTGGTCTGGGAAGATCCCACATGCCGCGGAGCGACTAGGCCCGTGAGCCACAACTACTGAGCCTGCGCGTCTGGAGCCTGTGCTCCGCAACAAGAGAGGCTGCGATAGGGAAAGGCCCGCGCACCACGATGAAGAGTGGCCCCTGCACTGTGATGAAGAGTGGCCCCCACTTGCCACAACTAGAGAAAGCCCTCGCACAGAAACGAAGACCCAACACAGCCATAAATAAATAAATTAATTAATTTTTTTAAAAAAACCAAACACAAATTGTAAACTTCTACATGGAGAAAATGCAAATAATTTGTGCAATTACACAAAAAACTTAAGTCATGTTTAAAAGAAACCTCAATGAAGAAAAATGTGACTCTGACTCCTGTTCTAGACTCTAATGAGACTTTTATGAGACCATAAAGAAGGCAAATTAGATACCGATATAAAGCATTTTACATCACAATAGATAAATCTGTCCTCTTGAGAAGTCATCCTAGGCCATGTTTCCTACATACTCTTGGTCTTCCAAGGACATGGGATTCCTGATTCCTACATCTGAGGCACATTTCCAAACCCCAGTGGGCCGCTTTCTTCACATCTGAGATCTCAAGGACTTTGCATAGTATTTACCACTTTCTACCCTATATAAATCATCTATTGCTATGTCATAAATTGCCCTAAAACTTTTCAATTTAAAACGGCAATAAACATTTATTATCTCACGTAGTTTCTATGGCTCAGGAGTTTGGAAGCAGCTTAGCTAAGCGGTTATGGCTCAAGATGTTTCATGAGGTGGCAGTCAAGATGTGGGCCAGGAAAGCAGACTTGACTGGAGTGGAGGATTCACTTCCAAAACAGCTCACTAACGTAACTGGAAAGCCATGCTGGCTTTAACTTTGCCACATCCTTGCCTTACAGACCTCTCCATAGGCCTGGTTGAGTGTCATCATGCCATGACAGCTGGCTTCCACCAGAGTGAGTAATCCCAGACAGAGCAAGATGATGACTCTCATATCTTTTGGACGTAGCCTCAGAAGCCACACTCCATCATTTCTGAAATACCTGTTTATTACGGGCCAGGCTTATTCAATTTGCGAGGGGATTGAACAAGGAATTTCCTCCCACAAGGGGGTTACACAATGAATATTAACTAGTAAGAGTCATAAAAGACCATCTTGGAGCCTGGTTGCCACAATGCACCCTCTGCTCCCCAGTGATTTATGCTACTTTCAGGTAGCTCCCCACATGCAAAATGCATTCTCGCCTTCCAGAAGCCCCTAAACAGTTTTATCCCATTACAGTATCAGCTAGAAATCTAGGACATCTTCATGTAAATGAGATCAAGGTGCAGGTGAAGTTCTTCAGGTCTGATTCATTACAGTTCTCAATCTGAAAATCTGTGAAATAAAAGGACAAGAAAAGAACTTAAACATGAGTCACTTGTCCGTTTTGGTTCTAAAATCCAACAGGGCACATGTTGCCAGTTCCCTGATTAAGAATCAAGGCCTAGGAAAAATTCCTCGAAGCTCCTGGCTTCACCCTCTGGGCTCTTGATCATCTAAGTATCCTTCCTTTACTATAAAATGTAGCCCACGTTTGAAACTGCATAGTTTTCTCATCCTGTGTCCTACCTGTAGAAGCTTCAGTGTCCAAAGTCCTCTTTTCACTTTGCACTACCTCTGTCCCTTTCAGTTCCAGCCGGCAATGTTTCTTCAGTACATTTCTCTTATTTTGTGGTTCTCCTGTTAAATTAATTGAAGTTAACACCATTAGACAAAAGGCACACTTAGAAACTTCATCAAGTTAAGCTCAGCTAGATGCTCTGTGAAGACTTAAATGGGTGGGATGGGGGAGGGAGGGCGGTCCGAGAGGGAGAGGATATATGTATACATATAGCTGATTCACTTCACTGTACAGCGGAAACTAACACAACATTGTAAAGCAACTATACTCCAATAAAATAAATAAATAAAAAGATAAGCCTTTGTCTATCTTGAGTTTCTGCTGAGACTTGAGAGACAACACTCTTAAGCTTCTTATTAGCACTTTTTATTTACTAAATAGTTCTCTTAAGTACCACTTTAGAATTTCCTGAGGTCTTTGCAAAAGACTTAATCACCACGCCATAAATTTCATCTTTAGACCATGTTTTCCCAGAAGTGCCTCAAATTTTATATTTGTCTATTCCTTAATTTTAGCATCAGTTGCCACCCAAAGAGGCTGGAAACTTTCAAAACTACATAGCCCTGGTCCCTTCTTATTTTACAGTCCTTCCTTTAGCTTATCTCTCTCCCCTCACATTATACTAAAAGGAACAAGAAGAAACCAGGTGGCTCCTTCAACCCTCTGGATATCTCCTTAGCTAGAACACCCAATTCAGTAGGTACCTTTTCTACTTCTCACATTTCTGTAGGCAACAATGTTGCTAAACTCCAGCGCTGCAACTAACAAGGATCCCCTTTCTTCCAGTTTCAAGTAACATTTCCTCAGTTTCGTGTAAGTTTCATCAACATCCTCCTCTGAGCCCATCAGCCTTCTGTTAACAGTCTGTTCAAGGCACTTTAGTTTTATACTCACACTCTCCTCAAAGTCCTTCCATCTTCTGCCACTAACAATTTCCAAAGTCACTCCCATAGATGGGCTATAGAAGCACCTACTTCCGGGTACAAAAATCTGTACTAGTCATCTATTGCTGCATGACAAATCAATCAAAAACTTAGTGACTTAGCACAATACACCTGTATTATCTCACACAGTTTCTGTGTGCCAGGAATTCAGGAGTGGTTCAGCTGGGTGGTTCTAGCTCAGGGTCTCTTCTGAGGTCTCAGTCAAATATTGGATAAGACTACAGTTATAAGAAGACTTCACTGAATCTAGAAGATACAATTCCAAGATGTCTCACTCATATGGCTGTCGCATTTATGCTGGATGGTAGCAGGACCCCTTCGTTTCTCACCACATAGACCCCTAAGTATCTCCCCAAAATTCATATGTTGAAGCCCCAACCCCAATGTAATGGTATTTGGAAGTGGGGCTTTAGGGAGATAGATAACTAGGTTTAAATGAGGTCATGAGGGTGGGGACCCCATGATGTGATAAGTGTCCTTACAAGGAAAGGAGAAGACCAACGCTCTCTTTCTCCACCATGTGAAGACACAGTAAGAGGCAGCTGTCTACAAGACAGCTTTGTGTAGAGGGATACAGGCTCTACAAACAACAAAAACCAAATGACTGAAGCCAAACCACAAGGAAGAGACAGCCCCACAGTCCAAACCCAGGCTTTCATACTCCACATACCTGAGTTTTCCCACAACACCATGGCCTTATCATGCAGTGGAGGTGGAGAGTGTGATGTCAGAAGTTAGGCAGTGTGAAAGTGGCGATAAAAGGAAAAGAATCCAAGGCAAAGCTTACTAAGGTCACCATCCTGTAGCTCAAGTCTACCAGGCCCCACTACCCAGAAACACAAAGACCCCAGGCCTTAGCCAATATTCTTCCCGAACCTATATCTGGAGCAGTCACATCCCACCATCCCCACTGGGGGCCAGGGCCCTTCTGCTCAGAATCCTGTAGGTTAGCTGAACCCTCAGAGTCAGACACATGGGTTCAAATCCCAGCTCTGATTTTTATGAGCTGTGAAGCTTTGGATAAGTTACTTCACCTCTCTGAACTTTGTTCTCTTTTAAGATAATAGGAGTTCCTGCCTTATAGGGGTAAAAGCAGTTAACATACCAGCACAGAGCTTAGCATAGAGCTTGGCACATAGTAAGGACTCAATAAATGGCAGCCCTCGTTGTTCTTTTGTCTGCCTGGTCCCTAAATCTCTGGTTTGGCTGGCTTAATTCAAATAATCACGCCAACTCTCTGTGCCTTCTCAGAGGGCCTTCACACAAGCAGATGTCAGAAATCCCAGCCCAGGACTGCCTATGTCATCTGGATGAAGCCCAACATCTGGCATGAATGCTTTCCCCCAGAATGTTTTCATGGCCTCCTGTGGACCTGGGGGGTCTTCAGCCCCCTCCATCTGCCAGGCCAGCTTAGTACTCCCAAAGCAGCCCAAAGATGCTCCACCCCTGGGCCGCTGTAGTGGAAGCTGGCCTCTCTCTGCCCCAGCACACAGCAGCTGAGCTATCTGCTCACACCAAGGACACAGCAGTTCATTCTGAGGGCCACCTCCTCTGTGCTCCAACTAATTCACTCATTCCACATGTAACTATCAAGCACCTACTAAGTGCCAGATCCTGAACTAGGCACTAGGAATACAAGTTTTGCCCTAAAGAAGCTCACGGTTTTGTAGTAGGGATAGATTTTTTAAAAAGAAGAAGAAAGATAATACTGTACATCAACTATAGATCAATTAAAAAAAAAAATCGAAGAGCCCATCTTAGCAGGTTTTTAAAAAAGAAAAGGAAGAAAGAAATTATGAGCTACTGTAATTAGTACTGGAATTAAGGTATGCATAGAGGTCTTTGGGAATGAGAGAAGTAAACACCGAACCCAGCCTTGCAGCAGGGGTAAAGGAAGAGAAGGCTTCCTGGAGGAAGCGTTTCCTGAGGCAAGAGTGAAAGACAAAGAAGAATGAACAGGCTAGAGAGGAGCAAGAAAAGGTGCTCCAGGGAGAAGGCACGGTGTGAGCAAATGTGTGGAGGTACTACGTACCGATCTTGGAGCCACAAACAGTCGGTCGACTGTCTGCCTGGCACCAGTCCCATTCTGAGACCTGCCACACACATCCACACAAGGGAGCCGCCATGTTTCTAGGACACACTAGTCCCTTAGTCCGAGTTCACTGGGCTTGGGTCGTGTGACATAAAATGGGCACAGGGACCCCCACCCCTACCCCGAGGGATTTTACCTTGAGGCAAAAGCGTGGCTGAATCTGTAAGACGACAAGCCCAAGAATTGTCACAAATCAGGTTTCCAGCAGCCAAATATGGTGATTTTCAAACATGATGTTCCTCTTATCAAGAGATGGATCTGTGGTCCCTCCCCTTGAACCTGGAGGAGACTTTTTTACTAAATTGATGCATAGACTGTGGCAGAAGCAACTTCCAAGGTTCTGTTAGAAGAGGCCATGCATCTTCTACTAATCTCTTTTGGGACACCAGCCTTTGGAGCTCTGAGCTGCCATGTAAGAATTCTGGCTACCCTAAGGTTGCTACACTAGAAAGACCACACAGAAAGACCATAGAGTGGTAGAGAAAAATGCTGTAGGAGCACCAGCTATTCCAGCCCCCAACCCAGGGGTCAGATATGTGAGTAAGGAAGATGACTTTAACCTCAACCGACCTCGGACTGCAACAACATGAAAGAACCTGGACATGAACCAACCAGTTGGGTCAAGTTAACTATTAGAACAATGAGAGACAGTAATAAATGTTGTTGTTTCATGCCGCTAAGATTAAGATGGTTTGTTATGCTATGGTAGTTAAACAGAGCATCAGGAAAGCCCTTATGTGGTGAGAAAGGATGAAGCTGGTGAAAGCCCTTACGTGGTGAGAAAGGATGAAGCTGACGTGTTAGAATAGATGGAGAGATGGAGGAATTGCTTGACAACTTGGTCTAGCTGTTTGGGAACTCTTGTCCCTGCTCTCCCTGAAACAATCCTTAGATTTCTTGAGCCAGTAAGTCTTCTTATAACCTAAGTTAGCTCAAGTTGGATTTATGTCACTCGCAACCAAATTAATACAGGTGATTTGGGATAAGCCCAAAGAGCTTGATGTGTTTAAAGCACGTATCTGGAACTGGGGGTCAGTGGGAGGTGGCCAAGAGTGAGAGATGAAGGAGAGGACGGAATCCCAGGAGACATCATTCAGGAACTGTAGGACACCACAAGGAGTTTTGTTGTGTTTAATTTATATCTCATCTATCTCCACAAATGATATGGGGAGACTACCAAGGACGTTGGACTTTATTATAAAGACAATGTCTAGCTGGTGAACAAATTTCATCCAAAGTATGAAAGGTTCAGATATGCATTGTGGAAAGGTCAACCTATCACTTTAGATGATGTGTTGGAGAGAAGTGAACTGGTCAAGAGTCTATTGATGTAATGGAGGGAAGAAATGATGAGGGACTGAACCAAAGTGGGGCAATGGGAGAAGAATGAGAAAGTAGTAAGCATTAAGGTAGAATGGACAGATCTGGAGTCCTTTATGAGAAGGAGGAAGGGAAAAGTTTAAGATGATTTCCAAGTTTGTGGCCTGAGTATCTGAAGAGGTAATGATGTCTTTGCCAAAATGCAAGAGGAGGATCAAGTCAGGAGGTAAGGATGATGGCTTGAGCTTGTATATGCAGAGCTTGAAGTGTCTGTGAGTATGAAGGGCAAAAGGTCATGCATTAGTTCATCCATTTAACACATTTATTAAGCACATGTTTTATGCCAAGCTCTGGCAAAGTGTTGGTGAGCAAAATGGGTATATCGCTTGCCCTCATAAATTTTAGAGTCTAGAAGAGTAGATAGAAATTAATTGAACATGTACATATATAATTACAAACTCTCAAAGAATGCTATGAAGAAAAAGTAACAGAAACTATAATGGCACATTACAAGGAAACCTGATGGAGTCTGGGGATATATTAGTTCCTGTGATTGCCTAACAAATAGCCACAAAATTCAGGGGCATAAAACAACTATAATCATTTATTACCTCTGATGGCTTCTGAATTCCTAAGAGGCACAGTGAGAACAACTTATCTTTGCTCCATGATATCTGGTGTCTCAGCTGAAAGACCCAAAAACTGGGGGCTGGAACCATGTGAAGTTTCACTCATTCACATGTTTGATGGGCTATGTTGGCTTTCCAAGTGGTCCCTCTGCATGGGCTAGTTGGGCTTCCTCACAAAATGGTGGCTGAGTACCAAGGACAAGTGGAGAGGGGGAAAGAGACAGAGAAAGATGCTGCCTTTTATGACTTAATCTTCAAAGTCATGCAGCATCTCTTCTGCCACATTCCATTCATCAAGGCAGTAACCGAAGTCCACCCAAGTTCTAAATGAGGGAACACAAACCCACCTCTTGACGTCAATGTCACATTGTAAGAAGAGCATGTGGGATGGGATATATATATATATTACTGTGGCCATTTTTGGAAAAGACAATCTACCACAGAAGAGGTCAGCAAAGACTACTCAAGAAAATAACATTTGAGCTAATATCTCAATGATAAACATGAGTCAACTAGTGATGGGATGAAGATGGCATATTAGGGGCAGTATACCTAGCAGAGGGAACAGCATGTACAGAGGCACTGAAGTATAAAAGAGAATGATATACTCAAGAAGCTGATGGAAGGCCGGAGTAATTGGAGTGAATTTGACATAGAAATCGAAATCTCTAAGAAAGGCTAATGTTGGAAGCAAAAATGTGGAAGCCCAGAGTAGATGGCAGTAGATGAGACCACATGGGATAGTGAGCAAAGAGAGAGAACAGGTCTCATAGAAGCTTGAGTTTGCTTGGACCTAATGCCCTCTGCCAACTTCCTGCTGCTAAAATATGATTAAGCTCAGAACTTGTCTTAATTCTCCAGACCAGTAGAAGCTGGCTGCCTTGCTTTGCTACCTAGCTGTGATAGCCAGCCTCCAAGATGGCCCCTGAGGAGCCTTGCCTCTTGGTGTTCACATCCTTGTGTAGTCCCCTCTCACACTGAATCACCTTGACTTCTATCACTTAGAAGTGAAAGTGTATGACTTCCAAAGGTAAGTCACAAAAGAATTGCAGCTTCTGCCTTGGATTGTTCACTCTGAAAAGACAGGCCATCATGTCATGAAGCCGCAAACAGCTCTCTGAAGAGGCCCATGTGGTGAGAAACTGAGGCGTCCTGCCAATAGCCGGCACCAACTTGCCAGCCATTTGAATGAACCACCTTGGAAGTGCGTCCTCATCCCTAGTCAAACCTTCAGATAATTCCAGCCCTCTAGTCCTTAAGACCTCAAGATGGGGCCTCAGACATCATAAAGCGGAGACAAGGTATCCCTGCTGTACCCTGTCTGAATTAATGACCAACAAAAGCCATGTGAGAAAATAAATTATTATTGCTGTTTCAAAACATTGAAATGCTGAGGCGATTTGTTAACACAGTGATAAATGACTACTACACTAGCCCTGACCCTTTGATTATCCTTCTTTACCTCATATTTCCCTAGTATAACCAATTCCATGAGACTCTTTGAGCTAGAAGAGATCACCCAGTCAAAGCTTGAATCCATTTAGGGCCTTCCAAGCAAGTAAACAAAATCATCTCCATTTACACACCTCTAGTGACAGACAACTCACTACCTCCCAAGGCAACTCATTCCACTTAACGTCAGGCTCCTTGTAAATTAGAATCAAAGGTGAGTCGTCCATCCCAGTCACCACTCCTTATGGTCCCTTCTTTCCCGGGAGCAGTTCCTGACCCGGTGCTGAAACCAGACCCCCCTCAACTAAAAGATCAAATTACAATTCCAAAAGGCATGCTTGCATTGGAAACATCAGCAAGAAAGTTCCATTTCCCTGTATCTCTAAATGAAAAAAGACTCGTCAGTTTGGAGCAATTAGCCGTGGGAGATGATGACGGAGCAGTGAGAGTTGCTGCGAGGGGGCAGAGTAGCAGCGGAAGCCCCAACTCAGACAGACACACCGCAGATGGCACGACGAGATAACGCCTTTCAAGTTTCAGAAATCACCTTGTCAACAATGTTTCCAGACTTGGAAATTAGCTGAAGTCATCAGGAGTTCCTGGCAGCAAGCCGCAGGCGCCTTGGTGGGGGCCCCTCATTTGATGTTATGCATTGGTGTGAAAAGAAACTAGCAAGGTCCATGGAAAAGGTTGGTGGGCCTGCTGTCTCCTGAGGCTGCAGGAAGGGCAATCCTAGAGCATGTTAAGGCATTTATTTGGGGTCAACATTCAAAAGCCCCAAGCTTCTATCTCCTGTCCCAGTAGTAGGGGATTCACTCCAAGTTTCAGACCCTGACCTCCTCCTACTCCATGCCTTGTAGATTGATGTTTCCTCTTTAGAGGGTAACAGAAAGCAAAAGTGATAAAGTCAATCACCCATGTCTTAAGTAAGAATTACATTATTTTTGACAAAATCATGCTTGTTAAAATAAAAAATGCTCTCTTTGCTGAAGATAAAGCCCCATCAGACGCAGTCTATACCAACTGTCTGACCTTTCCATTACAGTCACCCTGCTCCGGCATCCCCACCCTAGAAGAGCCGAGAAACAAAATCAGAAGCTGGTACCTTGCTGTCCAGGACATCCAAGACTTCGGCAAATTACAGTGATTGCAGGCGGGCAGGGTGGGGGGCCGGGGGAGGTGGGAGTTAACTATTGTTACAGCCCTGGTTGGTGCTGTAAGCAAGCATGAGATGCAGCATGGAGTTAAGATTACATATCTCATGGAAGGAATGTATAGTCTAGGAGAAAAACCATCTTTATCCCTGCTGCTGAAGCACCTTCTCAATGTTTTTTCCTGGAGGGAATCAGGTCTATTTCCCAAATCGCAAAGTGGTACTTACTAGAGCAAAGGAAAGAGGTAAATGATTCTCCCTGGGAATTCAAAAGGACAACAGCTAAACTTGAACATGTGCCTGTGTGTGGCATTGGAAACAAGGTTTGCAGAGAGTAAAGGTGGGAGGTAGGGGGTAGAAGCGCTCTAGTGGTTATGGTAATTGAGATCATTGAGACTCAGCTGGAGACTTCCAACCAAATCTACCAATCCTGCAGCAAGTTTGAGTCCCAGAAGATATCCGAGACCCTTGCCTTTCTCTCAAGACCCTGAAAAATTGGGGGACATTTGCCATTGTAGGACACCCAGCAGCTGGTAGACTGCTCTGGACAGATGGATGAAACCCCAAGAGGTGAGATGAAAGGGAAAGGTGAAGTTAAGGATCTTGTCTAAAGAATGTGATGTGAGCAACCTAGGGTCTTTATGAAGGTCAGTCTGCTGGGACCCATTACCAGGCCAGCTCCTGGCACTGAGAAAAGGTGAGAGGAGCAAAATCCAGGAGAAGACAGCCCTGCCTCTGGGGACATGTGGCGTTAAGGACTCCAGAGAGAAAGTCTCTTATCTTCAGCCAAATGTGGGCTGCAAGAGGAGGGGAAGCCTGCTGAATTATTCCCAAGACTCTCCCTTCTGCATACTTCTTCTGGGGGTCAATTGCAGCCAAATCTGTCTCTCCTCATGGGTCAGAGATGGAAGGGGGGAAACTAGCCTTGACTGCGCACCCTCCGTAAGCCAGATCTTTTGCATATATCGTCTCAGGTTATCCTCTCAAGACTCTCGGCCAAAGGACAGCTAAGACAACATCTGAATGGAGTCTGTATCGCGCTGGTAGAGACCCTGTTCTGGCTGCCCCAACCATCACCAAAGTCGGCTGACCACACCTTAAAGAGCTCCTGTCAGTCACAGGAAGGGACTGAGCTTTATCTCTGATTCCAGGTCTAGAACAACCTGGGCAGGCTGGCCATCAGAAAATTAAGCAGGAACTAACAGCCCAAAGAAACCAGGAGAGTTTGGATTTCTGCAAATCCCTAGGGGACTTAAGGAAGGCTTCGATTGGCCTTTCTCTAAACCGACATCACCTGGGAACCTGTTAGAAATGCAAATATCACTATCTTTTTTTTAAAGATATTTACATTCCCATATTCGCTGCAGCACTATTTACAACAACCAAGACATGGAAGCAAACTGAGTGTCCATCAACAGATGAATGGATAAGAAGATGTAAAATAGACAGGTATAGATGTAGATACACACACACAATGGAATATTATTCAGCCATAAAAAAAAAGAAGAAAATCTTGCTATTTGCAACATAATGAATTGGACCTTGAGGGCATTATGCTGTTAAATAAGTCAGACAGAGAAAGAGAAACACTGTATAATCTCACTTACATGTGGAATCTTAAAAAAAAAAACAAAACTGAACTTACAGATACAGAGAACAGATTGGAGGTTGCCAGAGATGGAGGATGGGGGATGAGCAAAATAGATGAAGGTGGTAAAAAGGCACAAACTTCCAATTATAAGATAAGTCCTGGAGATGCAGATGTATTTAAAAAAAAAAAGAAATGCAAAGTCTTGAACCCCACCCTAGACCTAGGTAATCAGACGTTCTGAGGGCGGGGCCCGGCAGTCTGCATTTTAACAAGCCCTGTAGGTGATCTGACACATGAGCACGTTTAAGAACCACTGCTGTAAACCTAGGAGCTCAAGTTAACGGCACCTATTTCTTGGGGAGGGGACACAGGCCCCCGGAGCTGGAATGGCAGGAGCCCTTTGAATGTAGGCAGCACCCTCCAACCTCCCCTTCCACACGATCCACACACTGGTCTGGCTGAGCCACATCCCGGCCCTGCCTGGCCCTCCAGCCTCATCTCAGCTGGGACACACGGGGACACTCTGGTCTCTGGAACTCTGGGAGGACACAGAGGATGGCTGTGCTCTTCCTGGGTGCTGACAGCAAAAGAAAACAGGGACTCTGTTCGAGAGATATTCGGACTCCAGGCTGCTGTTTCCCCCAAGACCCCCCAAGAGTGAAAGGCTCAATCAGACAAGGTTCCCATACTCCCCAAAGCACTGCAGGAGGCAGACACAGGGGCCCAACCCAGAGGCACCGAGCCGAGAGGCCTGGCACCCCTGAGGAGGCCCAGAGGTGCCAGCTCGGCAGCTGGCCCTGGATGGCAGCGTGCTGCCTGGTGACGGATGGCTTTCAGATGAGGGTGCTGTGCAGGCTGCCAGCGGTGCCCGTGCAGGCCAGCGATCAGCAGGGCTGCTTTGCTCCCCTCCCTTCCCACACATACCTGGAAACATCACACCTCCAACGAGCGGCAATTATTCTGTGCGGGAGACAAGCCGGGACGGGACAGGACCGGGGAGCTGCCAGCAAGCTGCTGTGCCCTGTCTGCCTTCCCTGGAGGGTCGGCCAGGCCCTCACAGTCTACCAGCCAGAGATGCACCAGCTCGCCTCCACCAACAGCCCTCGGGGGAGGTAAACGCAGGGACTCTGGTGCATGGCAAAGGGCACTGGACTGAGGGCCGGAAATACGGGTTCAAATCCCAGCTCTGCACTGACAGGCTGTGAGGCCTTTAGCAAATCTTGTCACTTCTCTGGGCTTCATTTGCCACCACTGGAAACCTGCAACTACTCAGAGTTAGGGTGAGAAGAGAATGAAATGGCTCGTGTGAAGTGCCTGGCACACGGCAGACACACGACAAATAGCGATTTCTTTCCCCTGTCCTCAGCTGTCCACCTAGACCCTGGGCTTCCCCCAGGGAAACCCCACGTATGATTACTAAACAGGCACAGAGCACCTCCCCCAGGCCAACGAGGTCCCCCCGAAAATGGGTAAGTATGGGGGAGCAAGTATCTTTCCATGAATCATTCAATCTGGAAACAGCCTAATGGTGGCAAAGAAAGGAGACCCGTGCCGGCGACTTGGGTCCAGGTGGTCGCCTGTCCCCTGTCTCACCCCTGCCCAGTCCACAAACTCCAGAATGCCAAGAGACGACCTCTAGAAGAAATTTCAGATCACATCCCTGTCCTATTTTTAAAGCCCCAGGTGGCTCCTTAGTGCCGACAAAGTAAAAATGCCTCCTCGTGGCATTCAATGTCAGTTTCAAATCTGCTGAGTCTCACCCCTCATCATGAACCTCCCTCTTCCAACCACCCAGAAAGCGTGCCTTTCCCAGAATGCACCAGGACGTTCCAAGACTGGGCCTTTGCACGTGCTGTCCCCCTACCTGGAAAACCCACCTTGAGCTCTTATCCATTTAAGGCACTGACCCTCTATGGCCCAGCTTTAGAAAGACATCCTTCAATGCCCCTGCCCCAGGCATAGGTAGTTACATGGGCTTTCTTACACCCAACATAACTGTCTATCAAGATCTTCCACCCATAAACATCTGTTTGATTTTTGGTCCTCTCCATCACTGAGCTGTGAGCCCCTCCAGCCCAGGACCATATTTGAGTTCTCTCACATCTCTGACTCCTGCAGGGTGTCTGGCACATAACAGGTACTCTATAAATGTTTCAGTAACTTCAGCCGAGTGTTCACTTACACCCCTATAATCATACCCATCACACCGTGGGCTAATTATGAAGCCACAGATGACTGACCCACAATGAGGAGAGGGATAAACAAAGGTCCTGACCACACCTGGTCATCTCCAGCCCTGAGCAAGTTCTTCTCAAGGTTCAAGATGGCTCAAGATTAGAGGGTAGTGTGCTGACCTCTCATCCCCCTGCTGTGTTAGCTAATGTCCAATTCTGACTCAGTTTATCCTTCTATGGTCAAACCTAAAGACCACTTGGAAACAGTACATTTCATCCTGGGGGCTTAAATCAGTGCTTCGGCCCCTCTGGGAAGGCTCAGAGCTTCATCAACTTCCTGAGAGCCTTAGGCCAGCAGCTACTCTATTTCCATGACCAGCCCCTCGCCTGATCCAGGTGGCCCCAGGGGTCACCGGGAAACTTGGAGAATCAAAGAGCCCCGTGAACGGAAGAGAATTTTATTAGGGTGCAACTCATCTGTCTACTCACTCAGTGTTTAATTTACCTCGATAGCCTCTTTCCCCAGCTTGAATGCTTCTAGTGACAGGAAACTCACTATCTCCAATGACATCTTATTCCATCCTTCATCAATCAGCCTCTTGGATGTCTCCAGGTCCTACAGTTTTCCATAGATCAATGGTTCTCATCTCCTCAGGCCTCCTTCTTTCATAAAACGAGGAACAAAACATCCTTCCCCAAATCTTGACAGATTTTTGAGGGAAGTGAAGAGACTTACATTTCACCTGGATACCTCTGGGTCTGACACTCTCCTTCCATTGAATTCTCATTCTCTGCCCTGCATCTCAGTTCTTGTGATATTTCTATTAACACTGTGTGAGAGCACGTTGATTTGGGGGTCTGTATCATCCTGATTATTTATATGAAGTCAAGCATCAACTAAAATCCCCAAGACATTAAAGACCTGCTAGGCTAAGCCAGAGTTTCCCTAGCCAGGACTGGGGTCATTGCTTCTGCATCCCAACACAGGACACTCCATTATTCCTCCACTGATTCACTTTTTAAGATTTGGCCCCAACCTGGCCCCACGGGTAGCCAAGACCTTTTCAGATACAGATTCTTTCATCTAGCCTCTCTTCACACTTTTTCTTTTTCATCTTTATTTCATCTGTGAGTCTCATCAGTGGATTTTCTATCTCTTCATCCAAACCATTCATTAAAAATACTAAATAAGATCACAGCTGAGATAGAGCCCATAGGCACTCCAATCAAGACCTCTCTGCAGGATGATATCAACTCCTTAATCTGCTCTAAATAGGTAAGCTAGTCATTAATCTACTGGGATCCCCTAAAATCCAGTCCATATTCTCAGTCTTCTCCCTAGGAATAGCTGAAGATTCTATCACAAGTTCTGCTGAAACTCTGCTGAAACCCAGATCAACAATCTACATCATTGAACAGACATTACTAGAGATTACTGGTTTGCCACCCAACACTCATTCTTCCTGACTTTTGCAGGGAGGCAGTATGCCAAGATACTAACTACTTTTCCCAGTTTCCCTTGAAAATAACAGTGGCCATGTGACATATTCTGGCCAAAGAGATCAAGGTGGAAATTATTAGGTGGACCTTCCAGGAAAGCCACTTAAAAGAGGAAAGACTCAGAGGACACAGGTCATTTGCTCTTTGCCCTTCCTGCCTGGAATATTGATGTGACACTGCAGATGGAGCAGCCATCTTGTTACCATGAGGGAAAAGCCAAGACAATCACAAACTCACCTCAGCTCTAAAAGTCTCTGAAACTGATGCTAAAGACCATCTGCCTCAACTAAAACAAGTTGAGTTTTATGTGTCAACTTTACTGGGATGCCCAGATATTTGGTTATACATTATTTCTGAATATTCCTAAGAGAGCATTTTTGGATGAGATTAATATTTGAGTTGGCAGGCTGAGTAAAGTAGATTTTGGGTGGGCCTCATCCAATCAGTTGAAGGCCTGGGTAAGAGAAAATGGCCGACCCTCCCTCAACTAACAGAGCATTCCTCCTGCCTGATTGCCTTCAAGCCGGGGCATCAGATTTTCCTGACTTTGAATTTGAACTGAAACATCAGCTCTTCCTAGGTCTTGAGACTGCTGGTCTTCGGTTTGGAACTATACCATCGGCTCTCCTGGGTCTCCAGCTTGCTGACTCGATAGATGATAGCTAGATAGATAGATAGATAGATAGATAGATAGATAGATAGATAGATAATAGATAGATAGATAGATAGATAGATAGATAGATAATAGATAGATAGATAGATAGATAAAGTCCCATTAGTTCTGTTTCTCCGGAAAACCCACCTCTGAAAGATAAAGTAAGGAATCTGAGGAGGCAGGGAGAGCCTTCTGACAGCAACGAAGGTCTGTCCCTATGAGGGAGAAGGAGATGGAAGAAGGATTAGGTATAAAGGGTCTTGGATTACAGTGTTGTGCCCAGTCGCCAGGAGCATGGGGAGTCCTAAAGGCAAAGTTGCCTGGTGGAGGAGCCTGGCATCCTGCAGGAGTAGCTCTGCTTTAGTAGCCCTGCTGTGGTCAGTACTGCTGGGAGCAGCCCATGGGAAGCACAGCTCTGACCCAATCATGGTGAAGCATCCAGAAAGGAAGCAGCCAGGCCATCAGTCAGTTGTGTTCCCACAGCAGGAGATCTGATGATGCTTTTTTGGCGGGGGGGCACACCACACAGCTTGTGGGATCTTAATTCCCCAACCAGGGACTGGGATTGAACCTGCGGCCATGGCAGTGAAAGCGCCGAGTCCTAACCACTGGACTGCCAGGGAACTCCCCTGATGATGCAATTTTTACGGCCATCACAGAAGACCTTTTGTATGTCTTGGCGGGTTTCTTACTCACCCTTCTCCCCGGGTTGCAATATGCTTTAGGGTACTTGACATCTCTTTGACTATATCTTTGGGTTCTTTTCACATCTTTCAGGGCATCAGCAAAAGTCCCTTTCAATATCTTGTTAAAAACTTTTGAAATATACCAAATCTGCACTCAAAAGAAAATCAATATTTCTAGCTGCTTTCACAATTTAGTAAGAGATAATAAAAGCAAACAAACCAAATATTATTTTGGTAAGTTAGAATAAACTTTTAAAGTATAATTCATAAACATAAAAGTCACAAGCAATGAATTAGTAGAAAGAGAAAACATTAGTAGAATTTTTTTTTTAATCCAATAGTTGGTTCTTAAAGGAAAGGCAACAACTGAAGAGGTAAAATCATTAGCTAGTCTAAATTTTAAATAATCCCCAGACAAAACACAAATACTCCAAAACAGGAATGAGAAAGATGATATAACCACCGATTAAAAAAGAAGCTAGGGCTTCCCTGGTGGCGCAATGGTTAAGAATCCGCCTGCCAATGCAGGGGACACAGGTTCCACCCCCTGGTCCGGGAAGATCCCACACGTGCAGAGCAGCTAAGCCTGTGCGCTACAACTACTGAGCTTGTTCCCTAGAGCCCGCGAGCCACAACTACTGAGCCTGCGCCCCTAGATCCTGTGCTCCACAACAAGAGAAGCCACCACAATGAGAAGCCCGCGCACCGCAACAAAGAGTAGCCCCCGCTCACTGCACTAGAGAAAGCCCACGCGCAGCAACGAAGACCCAACACGGCCAAAATAAATTAATTTAAAAAAAAAAAAGCTAAAAGAAAATTACAAGTCAAAGAGATGTCAAGTACCTCATTTAGGTAGTGTTGCCTGGGGAGGCCTCTCCAAAGAGAGGTGACATTTGACCTGAGACTTGAATGGGGTGAAGAAAGAAAGTCCTGCAAAGACCTTGGAGAAGTCTTCTTCAGGTGCAAACAAATTTTTATACTTGAGGAACAGAAAGAAGGCCACTTCCAGATGAGAAACCAAGATGCTGAAGTATTAAACATCTTGCCTAAGGTCGCTCTGCTGGTAAATGGTGAAGCTGGGGCCTGAACCCAGAAGTTCAAACCCAAGAGCCTGAACTTGTCACCAGCACACTGGGGGGTTTCTCTTACCCGCTTCCATTTGTGTCTTGAGAGTTTACAGGGACGCTGACCAGTTATTATCAGCTGTCCTTTCCTGAGTGAACTCTGGGCTTCCAGAAGAGCCTCCAGGTCAGTCCCTGGAGAACCAGGGGCCCGGAAGTGACATCCACTGACCTGCCCAGGCCCCAGGGTAGGATATCAAGGAGGAGTCACCATCCAGCCCTTCTGATGCAGCCACGCAAGTGTGATGGGCTGAACTAAGGTGAGACACTCAGGGCACAAAAATTAAGGAGATACTCACTCTTTTCTTTTTTTTTTTTTTTTAGTTGAAGTATAGTTGATTTACAATGTTGTGTTAATTTCTGCTCTACAGCAAAATGATTCAGTTTTACATATATATACTTTTGTTTTTTACATATTCTTTTCCATTATGGTTTATCATAAGATACTGAATATAGTTCTCTGTGCTGTACCCACTCTTAATGTTACTCCTGCATTTGTGTTGTTGAACCCAAGTCCGCGTGCCCGACGCACAGTGAGGCCAAACAAACTGAAACGGCAGAGTTTGGAGCAGAGAAAGGTTTATCGCAGGGCCATGCAAGGAGAACAGGAGGCTCGTGCTCAAAAGACCTGAATTCCTCCATGGTTTGGGGAGAAGAGTTTTTATAGGCAAAATCTGGGGGGAGGGCTGCAGGGTGTGTGACCTTCCTCTGATCTGTTGGTGGTGAGGTGACAGGGCGGTGCTCCAGGAATTTCAATCATCTGCCTCTGGTTCCAACCAGCCTGGGGTCCGTGTGCCTGTGCTCAGCCTGAAGTTACCATCCTCCACCTGGGTGGGGGCCTTAGGTCCTGTAGGAGAACTCAGAGATACGTATCAAGTTGTTCTGTATCCCTTGAGGAGCCAGGAGCCTGCCCGATTGCTGCATTATCATTTCTGCACTGCCTCTCCTTTGTTTCTGCATTCCCTCACTCCTCTAATTAGTAACTCTTTGAATCTGCCCTTTGGAACTCAGGGAAGGTCTAGGAGGCTGAAGCCTTTTTCCTACAAACAAGAAATGGGTACACAGAAAGGCTTTTGTATCAGGGAGGACCCCGCTGGGTCCTGCTCTGTTTCATTTACACAGCCTGAGAGTGGAGCCTCCTTAACTTCTGCACACTGGGCCCCTCACTTGCCTCACCGTAGTGCCAGCCCTGTACTTGTGCCAGAAGCAGGATGTTACCCAGAGACCTTCAGGTACAGGACGTTGTCATTCTGGCGGCCTCCCGCTGGCTTCCACTCTATCCCTTAGGCTGCATCTATTAATCCCAGGTCACCTGGGCTCAGCCAGGTCTGTCTTCAATACTCTGGGGCTGAGGTCACAGCATACCCAGTGTCCCGACCATCCCAACCAGGACCATGTGTCAGCTTAGCAACTCCGCCATCAAAGTGGCTCCCCCTGGCCATGAGCTCACAAGGACTGTGTGTGTCCCTCCAGATGACAGCTCTTTTACTTCTGGGTGTCACAGCAAGAGCCAGAGAAGGAGGCAGGTGATAAGACTGTAAAGTCGTGTTTCCAGAAATGCCAACCAACTTTTTCTGACACCGCACCTGGACCTCCAGCCCCTTTGCCAACTTCCCCATTGTTTTATTATAATGAGCAACAAGCTCATTAATAACCCCTCCCCCTGAGTCCCAGCCACAAGGGGAACCAGCAGGTGCAAGGGGCTCACAATTAGTCCTTTATAATGCGTGGCTGGCAGTAAACCCACTCTGAAGCTGGAACAGCAAGGACCTGGCTCCTGGTAATGTCTGCAGCCACTGGAGTAATTAATGGCACAGGCACAGAATGGAGAGAGAGTATGTTAACTCTTGAGCAGCCACTGAGCCCAGAATTCTTGGAAAATTGAGGGGGAAGGATTTCGCATGCACTGGAAGAAAATGTCCGACTTCTGTCTCAGTCTCCCTGCCTGTGTCTCTGGTGTTTCTCCTCAATAAATCAGGCCCCTATCATCACCTCTGTGAAGACAACCCAAAACTTTGTGTTCTACCCTGTCTTCTCACTCCTACATTTCCAACGGGTCCTGGGATATTCTATTGGCATCAGTCCAGAACTGAGACATCTGAATGTAGGTACTGGGACCTTTCCCAGGAAAGAGCAACCTGGGGCTCAAGGGACAGTAGTGAGGTTAGGAGTAGTACTATGGGGGAACAGGGAAGTTCTCAAACTACAGCTGAGCAGAGGGGACTTTCCAGGGGCATTAAACAGGTATGAAAATCATAAATGTATAATGAACCCAACCTCCACAGTTGTATGGTTTTCTCCAGCAAAGAACGCTGAAGGTAAAGTAGGACTGGCCAGGGAGTGTATCACAAAAGTCATGGAGTCGTGTATCACCATGGGGCCCAGATTGGGCATGGAGGAGAGTAGATTCAGGAAGAGCTGGTGGTCTGATAAGACCATGAACGTAAATACTCATGGAGTAAGGTCAAAGAGGAAAGTCAATGAGAGTGAAGGAAAGGAAAAGGAAGGAGAACAGAGAAGGAACTCTGAGAAGCTAAAATTTCAGAGGCCAAGAGTTCAGATATAATGACCAGATCCAGACTATAGCCATGGTTAGCTGTCAACAGAGCCATCGCATTGTATAACTCCAGGGAACACCAATCATATAGAATTCAATGAAGTTGTGCAATATGGTGGCCCTGGTGGCTGAAGAAGAGTTAAAGTGAAGGTCTTTGTCAATGAAGAGGCCAAGGAATGGTGTGGCAAGGGCACTGGATGGGTGGCCCACATGAGGACTGAAGATGCCCTGGATGATGGTGGGATTCAAGACAGAGAGAGACTGTGCTGGAGGAAAAGTATGACCTTGACCCCAAGCAAGCCTGACCTCGACCCCAAGCAAGCCTGACCTCAAATACAATTCCACCAATTGCTTATTGTATGTCCTTGTAGTAAATCTCTTAGCTCCTCAGGGTTTCTGATGCCTCATATTTAAAATAGAATCAAGTACTTAACTTCAGGGTGGTAATGAGAATTTTATTTTATTTATTTTTTATTTTTTGGCTGCACCATGTGGCTTGCGGGATCTTAGTTCCCAGACCAGGGATCAAACCCGGCCCCCCGGCAGTAGAAGCACAGAGCCCTAACCACTAGACCACCAGGGAATTCCCCGAGAATGTTCAAAGACGTTTTATGTGCAGTAGGGGGCTGTTCTTGGACTTGTTTGCTGTCAGATAAGTTCCCTATTCCCCTGCTTTGCTCTCTAACATAAAGAGAGCTGACCTCTGACTCAGATCCAAGGTCAGCTGGTTTCCAGCAGGGTTGGGCCAATGGGAAGTATGGATGGGAGATTGAAAGGCAGAAGGAAAGCAAAAGAGGTATTTCTTCATCACTTCCTTCCTCCCTCCTCAAGCAACATCTCTAGCAAAGGCTGAATCTCCTCCATGGTTTTAGCTCCTGTGAAACAGATCATTTTAGGTTCTAACTTCTGCCCCAAGCTCTGATAACCCCATCTCCTTTTCTCTCCAGCCCTGGCAGTTGTAGTGGCTTTCTACTATTGCATAAACTCTTGGTGACCTCGCCATTTCCTGTTTAGCTTCTCAACTTTTCCATCACTTGTGTAATCAACTCCCTAATTAAATTCCTTCTGTTTTAAATATTTAGAGAGGTTTCTGATTTTCTTCCTGGATCTAACAATTACAAGTGCCTGGTGTCATGTTGGCACATAGGGGGCACTTAAATACTTTGTACTTATTTTAATTATGTTTTGACCGTTGTTAATACTTAGTTGTCCAAGACCTTTGTATGTATTCACTCCACCAAAGATGGCAGTCAGGATGGGAACAGGGGTGGCTAATGGACAATTACAGGGCATATTATTTACTTGGACCTCTGAATCTTACCACTGGAACAGTGACTGAGGGCTTTGACTTTAAATCCCTGGTGCCTAACGCAGGGGCTGGCACAGAGTAATTCCCCATAATTGTTATTAGACTGACTTGAAGTCTTTCCAGTTATGTAGTCAGAACAGCATCTTTTATTAAGTCGGGAGACCCCTGAGTTCAGGTTGCAGGATCTCACCTGTGTGTGCACTGAAATTTTTTAAATTAGGGCTATATCAGGAGATCCAGGATTAAAAGGGCAAGATGACAGAGGCACTCATCTGTGGCATAAAATCTAAAGTTATGCCAAGAAAACTCAGCAATCAAGATACCTAATATTATAATGTAGTATTTTTAAAAGATCATCATTAATGCAAAAATCCATGATGAACAAAATAGCAAAATTTGAATAAAGATAGGATTAGTATTTCTTTTTTTTTTTTCACACACACACACTGTATTTTATTTTTACAAGAGATAAATAAACTGGCACCAAGCATTGTAAGTGGATGACCACAACAAAAGCAACAATGATTGCAATTACCAAACACGAAACACACTCATACTATGTTATAATATTGACATTCAGTCCAGTAGGATCAGTATTTCTGATTTTTCCTTCTGCATCAGGCTCCAATACGGTTCAGCACAGCACTGACTGTGACTGACTCACTGCTTCTTGTGGTTCCTTCACTGCTGCTTCAGGCACCTGATGTCTCTAGAGCTAAGATCCAATCCTCCCCCACCAGCCACACACCACCCCTGCCAGACACACACACTGCTGTCTGTGGACTCTGGAGCAGGGGCGGTGTCTGTCCTATTCCCTGCTGAAACTGCCTGGCACATACTAGATGCAAATTCATGTGTCTAATGAATGAATGCACAAATCCTCTTCTCTGCATTGTGGAGATTCCATCAGGGTCACCACTAAGATATTCTAGCAATGCACTTCTAAAAGAACAAAATCCAAACTCACTAGGAATCAAAGAAATGTAAATTGCAACAAGAAAGTGCAATTTTTCACTGCTAGAATTAGCAAAGATTTAAGAGATTGACAATACCCAGTATTGACGTGGAAATCAAGAAAAAGGCATTCCTATGCATTACTGCTAGGGCTGCAAATTAATATAGTGGTTCTGGAAAACAATTTAGCAATATGTAACAAAAGCCCTTCAAAAGTACATTTCTTTTGACCTAGCAATCCCACTTCAAAGAATTTATTCTAAGGAAATAATTAGGCAGGTGCCAGAAGATGTATCTTCCAGGGTGTTTCATCCCAGTATTGTTTATAAACAGCAAGAGCATTCAAGCAGCCTAAAGATCAAGTATTGGGCTTACTATTAACATTAGGAAATAGTAATAAATAAATAAAGGTATCATATGATGGAATATTATGCAGCCATTTAAAATGGTGATGTGGCTCTGTATGTACTTAAAACAGAAGGATGTTCATGATGTATTAAACAGAATAACAGATTATAAAATATATACATAATGTAACCACCACTTTTAAAGTATATATGGAGAAAGTCTGGAAGGCTGAATACTAATGGTGATTATCTCTAGGTAGAGAATATTAGATAATTTTAAGTTTTTTAAGACTTTATTTTTCAGAGCAGTTTTAGGTTCACATTGAAATTGAGAGGAAAGTAAAGAGATTTCCCATATACCCCCTGTCCCCACACATGCATAGCCTCCTGCATTAACAACAGCCCTCACTAAAGTGATACTTTTGTTTCCATTGATGAAGATATATTGACATGTCATAATCACCCAAAGTCCATAGTCTACATTATGGTCTTGTTCATTCTACAAGTTTGGACAAATGTATAATGACATGTATCCATCATTATAGTATCATACAGAGTATTTTTACTGTCCTAAAAAGCTTCTATGCTCATCCCTCCCCAACCCCAACCCCTGGCAACAACTCATCTGTTTACTCTCTCCATAGTTTTGCCTTTCCTGGAATGTCAAATAGAACTCCCTGAAAATAACATAGGGGATAACCTAGATGACCTTGGATGTGGTGAAGACTTATTAGGTACCACACCAAGGGCATGTCCCATGAAAGCAATAATTGATAAGCTGGACTTCATTAAAATTTAAAACTTCTGCTTTGCAAAGACAATGTCAAGATAATGAGAAGACAGGCCATGGGCTGGGAGAAAATGTTTGCAAAAGATAGATTTGACAAAGGACTACTATCCAAAATATACAAAGAACTCTGAAATCTCAACAATGACAAGACAAACAACCTGATCTTAAAATTGGTCAAAGAACTTAACAGATACCTCACCAGAGAAGATCTGCAGATGAAAAGCGTACAAAAAAATGCTCCACACCATATGTCATCAGGGAAATGGAAATTAAAACCACAATGAGATATCATTATATACCTAATAAAATGGCCAAAATTCAGAACACTGACACCACCAAATGCTGGCAAGGAGGTGGAGCAACAGGAGCTCTCATCCATTGCTGGTGGGGATGCAAAATGGTACAGCTGCTTTGGAAGATGGTTTGGTGGTTACAAAACTAAACGTCCTCTTACCACACAACCCATCAATTGTGCCCAAAATATATGAAAACTGATGTCCACACAAAAACTTGCATCTTTTTTGCAAGCAGTTATATCCATAGATGCTTCATTTATATTTGCCAAAACTTGGTAGCAACCAAGATGTCTTTGGCAGGTGGATAGATAAATAAAACATGGGATATCCAGACAGTGGAATATTACTCAACACTAAAAAGAAATGAGCTATCAACCCATGAAAAGACATAGAGGAAACTTAAAGGCATATTACCAAATGAAAGAAGCCAAACAGAAAAGGCTACATACAGTGTGATTCCAACTGTATGACATTCCAATTTTAATTTTTTTAACCTTTCATTTTTCCGAATTCTCTAAATTTAACACAATGATCATTTATAACTTGTGTAATTCTAAAAGTGAAAGTAACGTATTCAGTGTTACTATCCTATTCTGCACGTTGTGGGGTGAATTTCCCAGCAGGGTATGGGCAAGTTGAAACCTCCATTATCACCTTCATCTACATGGAGCTTCCTTTGTTGTCGAATCAGATCAGATAATATGGTGCAGATTCTTCTCCACATAGGACAGCCCATTTGTTCTTCCTTGGCCAATGCCCCATGATTTTCCAGAGGTGTTTCTGAGACTGGGTCACCATTCTTGAATATCCAGATCTCTCTTGTACCAAAGATCCCAAAGGTCACTTTTTTTTCATTGAAAGGCTCATCCTGTTTGCTATCTCAAGTAAACCTTGCAGGTCCCAAGCCTGTTTTATCATTTAGGAAATAAGGATAAGTATTTACCTCACAGGTAGACTAAAAGACAAAATTGTGGAAAGGTCTCAGTGTACATTAAGTATATCAGGCAGGATAAGCTGAGTAACAAACAATCACCAAATCTCTGGGTTGAAACCAAACAAATTTATTTCTTACTACACAACACATCTATCATAGGTCAGTTGGGACCTCTGCTCCACATGATTCTCCCTCAAGGATCCTGGCTGAGGAAGACTCCATCTCCATGATTTCACTTTGCCAAAGCAGGGGAAAGAAAGCAATGGCACCTAGTGCACTAGCTCTTAAAGCTCCTACCCAGGAAATGTCCATGTCATGCCACTCTCCTCTCATTGGCCAAAACAAGTTACATGACATCTGAATTCAAAGGGGATAGCGAAATACATTCCTACTATACATCTAAGAGGCTGGAAGCCAGAAATATTGGTGAATGGCAAAAGTAACTCCCACAGTAGGCATTCATGAATGTTTTTTGAATAAAAGGAAGTATTTATTTCAAACCCAGCTCTGTGGCAGAGAGGTCTATGATGTGTCAGGCGTTGTGATACGTCACGTTTACCGTGTGAAATGAATTTGAGTGATTCTTACCAAAGCCACACAGCTAGTAAAGGCTAGAACTGGATTTGACTCCACAGATTGTACCCTACCCATCATGTCTATGCCTGTTTGCACCGTGCCAGGGTTTCTTAACTTCTGCAAGCCTGTTTCCTCCTCATCTTTCAGAAGCAAATGATATTGACTGCTTTGGGTTCATTCTACAGGAGGGATGAAACGCCCTGCTGTGGTTGGCACAAAGGCTCTGTGAGATGGGGCAGCGTGTATTGTCCAATGTCTGGTCAAAATGGTGCCTCAAACATCACCAATCATCAGAGAAATGCAAATCAAAACCACAATGAGATATCATCTCACACCTGCCAGAATGGCTATCATCAAAAAGACCACAAATAACAAATGTTAACGAGGATGTGGAAAAAAAGGAATACTTGTACACTGTTGGTGAGAATGTAAATTGGTGTTGCTACTATGGAAAACAATGTGGAGGTTCCTTCAAAAACTAAAAATAGAACTATCATATGATCCAGCAATTCCACTGCTGGATATATAGCTGAAGAAAATGAAAACACTAATTCAAAAAGATACATGAATCCCAATGTTCATAGCAGTATTATTTTCAATTGTCAAGATATGGAACAACCTAAGTGTCCATCAACAGATGAATGGGTAAAGAAGATGTGATATATATACACAACGGAATACTACTCAGCCATAAAAAAGAATGAAATTTTGTCATTTGCAACAAAAGGGATGGACTTGAAAGGTATTATGCTAAGTGAAATAAGTCAAAGAAAGACAAACACTGTATGTTATCACTTATATGTGGAATCTAAAAAATAAAACACACTAGTGCATATAACAAAAAAGAAACAGACTCACAGATATAGAAAACAAACTAGTGGTTACCAGTGGGGAGAGGGAAGAGAGGGAGGCACAATAGGGGTAGGAATTAAGAGGTACAAACAACCATATATAAAGTAAATAAGCTACAAGGATATGTTGTGCAGCACAGGGAATATAGCCAATATTTTATGGTAACTATAACCGGAGTATAACCTTTAAAATTGTGAATCACTATGTGGTACACCTGAAACTTAGATAATATTGTAAATCAACTACACTTCAATAAAAAGGGAGGGAAATCTTCTGTGTACATAATAGGTATAAACTTTATTACCATTAAGTTTAAAGATTGTGGAAAGTCATTAAAACTTTCTGAGTCTCATTTACCCTATCTCTAGTAAATGGAAAATACAATACAGATCTTACAGGTCACTGTAGGGAAAATAAAAAACAACGTATATTAAAATTCTTTTAAAATGTTAACCAAAATAATGGTACCCAGAGCGGCCCTGGAATTTCTCTCTGTGTTCACAAGTTGGGGAGAAGGGTGGTGAGAGAGAGGATATCCGGTATATTCTATAGTACACAGCCGATCCCTGGGCCACGCAGTTACTGAAGGATACATGTGTCCTCACTCAGTCATTGGACTGAATGTGTCATCATCTAAGAGCATCACACAAGTCCTGACACGTGAATCCGGCTGTCCTCACCATCACACATATACACACACGCACACTCATGCACAATCGCCTCTAGACAGCTCATGTTCACTTGCACTCACATCATAAATACCATACTGAGTCTCTGCCACATGCAGCGTGAACTCATGCAGTAACATGTACATTCAACCCTTTAACCTGATTTATTGCCATCCACGTGTGCATGCATTCTGCGGAACCCTATGGAGTTGCCATTCTGTCGGCAATTCCTTTGGCTGCGCACACAACCCTGGAAAGTCACACACGTGCACACAACCATACGTGCACCCATACCCGTCACGTGCACGTGTGCGCACGCACACACACACACACACACACACACATACACACACACATACAGCATGTAGGCATGCGCCACCACTCATACAACTTGCTACTGGTCCCCCACCCATCGCCTGACCCAGGCCATGGGCTTCGTAGCAGTGAATTCAATTGCTGTCGCTGCCAAGGCTGCTATTAAAACTCAGTTCTAACCATCCAGGAAATCCGTCACCAGGGCTTGGTCCCTGCGGCCCTGGCTTCACCCAGCAGCTGTGCTCAACGTCTGCTCCACTCCCACTCCATCCATCTGCTCGGCTGGTCTTTAGCCCCAAACACTCCACTTTCCCACTGCCCTCGCCCTCCTGCACGGCCTGCTGCCCACCAGCTGAAAGGCTGCCCGGATGTCATGAAGCCCCGCTCTCTGCCTGTACTCCTGCCCCACCATAAATCTCCGCACACAAGGAGACTGCTACTGGGAGGTAGGGGCCCATGGGGCTCAGAGCTGCCAAAGGGCTCCGTGGAAATATTTATTGAGCACTAACTGTTTATCTTGCCTTCTACTAGGCACTAAGGCTATGGTGATAAAAACAGATGCAGTCCCTGCTTGTATGGGTCTCACCATCTGGATGGGGGAAATTTTTTTTTTTTTAAGTACAAAATAAACATAAAATTCCAGCTCTGTGAAGTGCTATGAAGCAGAAGTGCATGGGAATGTAGCATATACCACAGGCTACTCACCTGTAAATGGGATCAGAGTACCAACTCACAGTGCTGATGTGAAGATTCAATGAAATAATATGTACAAAGTACTTATGAACAGTACTTTTCATAAGTACTATGAACACTTTTCTTGACGCAAAGTAAGTGCTATGTGTTGTTTGCTCTTTTATTATAGTTATATCTCCCATATAGAGGGAATTAACATAATCAGAGAGATTATGAAAGTGGCAGCTAAGGTGATAACTGAAGGATGAATAGGAAGGAATTAAGGAGATGAAGGGAGATGGGCAATAGGAACATCATGTGCAAAGGTCCTGTGGCAGGCCATTCCAGCGGCTGGTAGAGGCTCAGGTGGGCTTCAGTGCCAACAGTGAGGAGGCAGTTGTCCAGCCTGGGGCTGGAGAAGCTGACAGACACCAAATTTGCTGGGCCTTGAAAGCCATGGTAAGAAGCTGGCATTTATGACACA
The DNA here is from genome assembly GCF_965194825.1 of Balaenoptera physalus. NCBI lineage: Eukaryota > Metazoa > Chordata > Mammalia > Artiodactyla > Balaenopteridae > Balaenoptera > Balaenoptera physalus. The sequence goes on from NC_138898.1 coordinate 20,753,654, forward strand.
TTGTAAATCAACTATACTTCAATAAAATAATTTTTTTTTAGAGTTGGCATTTATGGAACTTAAGCTAAGTGCAGTAGAAACCCAGTGCAGAGTTATAAGCAGTTATATGGTCTCAGTAACAGTGTGAAAGACCAACCTGTCTGAAACAGGGACAGTAGATTAAAAGGGGGCTATGTCAGCCTTCAATGTGACACCTTGAGGGTGGTGACCATCGTCAGAAATTCATTGACGTAATCTGGGGAAAGAGTAGAAAACATGAGGGAACAAGCCCAGGGTGGGATTAACTCACTGGCAGGGGGCTTCCCCAGCGCATGAAGAAACACAGCAGGGCTGTGTCAGTGACCATCTGGGGACTGGAGGTCCGGGGTGGGGGCATGAGGGCAGAGGGGACCTTAGGTCCATCAAGTAGGCGGCAGATTGATAGTCCCAAGACTTTAGTAAATGTGGAGCAGGATTCAGGCAGCAGACAGAAATGAAGGCCTGGGTCCTTGTTCCTGGGGAAAAGGTTGCTGGTAAAAACAGAGCTGATAAAGCTCAGCAAGTATCAAGCCTCCAGGACGAGATCAGGAAACTAAGGCAGAAACCCAAGTCATGAGGTGTTCCCCTGAGAATAAGTCTCTCTTCATATGATTTCATCTTATTGGGTGGGAGAAGCTGCCTGGAACTCTGTGTTGAGAAGGATTCTGAAGCCAAATTTAAGCTTGGTGAGAAAGAGTGTTGAGATTTATTGACATGCTCATTATGGGCGTGGAAGGTAGGAACAGGTGGTGTGTGTATATACCATGAATTTACTACCCCTGGCTTATGAGTGTATTCATCCAAACTTCTGTGGTTGAGTGATAGAAACCCAATTCAAAATCGCTTAAGCCAAAAAAAATAGGAACATATTGGTTCATAAAACTGGGAAGTCTAAGATGTAGAACTGGTCTGAAACGCAGCAGAATTCAAGTGATTCCGTTGTCAGAACTCTGTCCCTCTCTCTCAGTCTCTTGACTTGGCTCACTTGTTCTTTGTTATGTCCTCAGGTAGGCTGCCCCCTCCTAAGGATGAGCAAGGTAGCTTATGGTAGCCCCAGCTCTGTCCTATCCTTAAGGCTCATAGTCAAAGAAGTCACTATCATCTTTCATGATACAGCCAGAACAAGTACCAGCAAAGACTCTGGTTGGCCTGGCCTGGGTCACATGCCCACCCCTAAGCAGGAGTGGTGTCAGCTATATGGGCAGAGCAGGACATCTGTAAACAAAAGTTAGGTAGTTTCCTAAAAGATTGGGAGCTGGGCAACAAGTTTTATGTTGCCAGCCCATGATGTCACATGTGTGTCAATGAGGCTAATTCCGGGCTTACTTATTGAATGTGTCCACATGTTCCTCCCTCCAGAACCTGCTCAGCCAGTGGAAGCTTTGCAAAGCTTGGGCCAATGAAGAGAGCAACTCTCACCGAAGCTGTAGGCACCATAGTCAAAGGTACAGAGCTGAGGAGCTGAAAGAAAGAGACTCTCCAGAAAAGAGAATCCAAGCATGTCACCAAACCAAGGGGACCAGAAGCAGGAATGGCAAGGCTAGCTTGGAAAAGGTACAAGAGAGAGAAGAAAGCAGAGGCCAGTGGGTCAAGGGAAGAAGCAGGTGGGCAGTCCTGGTGCCGCCTGGGAGAGAGGCATGACGGGCTTTTACCTCCCTGTCCTTCCTCCTAATTGACACCAGCCTCATTCCTGTCCCTGGAATTTTGTTTGTCCATTGGGGCTTCTCCAAGGCATTATTCATCAGTCTACCTGTTTCCCTAGATTTTCAACCTCTCCTACAACACTGGCTCCTTTCTCTCAACATATAAAACAGACTCAAGTCTCTCTCATTCGAAAAAATACAATTAAAATTCATTAATAAAATAAAATAAAATGCCTTCCCCCACCCCTGCATTACCTTTTACCTACAGTAGCATCTCCTGTGGTGTGTTAGATATGTGAGGTGTACTCTAGAGCAACGCTGCTCAAATTCTGGTCCACAGACAGGTGCTGTCTGTAAATTGGTTATGATCTGTAATAGGTAAGAACAGCAATTGATAGCAAGTATTTTTAAAACATAATAACAATTTGACAGAGTAACTCTATGTTCGTTGAACCTAATAAAAATCATGTCTTTTGATTTCATGTTTCCAGTAATTCATTTTCATTGTATTTTACAAAAGTATCAATGTGCAACAGGTTGAAAACTAAAAAGAAAAAAATACTGTTCCTCCTACACAGGTGGTTTGAGAAACACTGTTCTATAGACTCCTTGTTCTATGATATATTCAATGTAAAAATAAAATTAGAATGGGTTACTTAAGAGTAAGTAAGGGAACCAAGTGGGTACCAAGGAAAAAATGTTTAAGTTTCATAATCCAAAAGAATCAGGGTATTCCTCTCTGAGACTGTCAAAGCACACCAATTTATTAAAGGCATTCTCTGTAGCATTATCTTAGAACCCCAAGGTTTGAAGAGAACCATGCTAGATTTCAAGACCAACATTCTCTATTTTATTCTCCAAGCATTGTTCCTGGCATTCAGAAGGTATTTAGTAAATATTGGTCTGAATAAACCCACTATACAGATTGGCTCCTGTTCCAGCTATCTATTGCTGCGTAATAAACCACCTCAAAACTTAGTAGCTTAAAATAATTATGTATCCTTCTCTCTCAGGTTTCTGTGGATTGACTGGGCTCAGCTGGGCGGTTCTCACTTAGGGTCTTTTGTGCAGATGTAGTTACATGGTGGATGATGGTATAGTCATCTGAAGGCTCAACTGGGCTGAACATCCATGATGACTCCTTCACCCATATATTTGGCACCTAAACTGGGATGGCTGGAAGAGATGGGGGCTGGCCAGCCATCTCTCCCCACGTGGCCTCTCCAGGTGGGTAGCTTGAGCTTCCTCACAGCATGGCAGTCTCAAGGCACCTGGACTTCTTGTATAGCCGCTGGCTTCCCCTAATGCAAATGTTCCAGGAAAAAGGAAGTAGAAGGGTTCAATTCTTTTAAAGGCTCACTAGGCCCAGAAATGGCACAGCATCACTTCTTCCATATTCTATTGGTTGAAGCAACCATGAGGCTAGTCATTCCACCTCTCAGTGGGGGAGTAACAATTTGCAGCCGTCATTTTCTACTGCTGCCTCCCTGGCAATATTTCAACCACTAAGTACCAAAGATCAGGGAGAACAATTTTGGAGTTTTTAATTATAATTATTATCATCACCATCATCATCACTTACTGTATACCAGGGTTACTATGCTTGGCACTGAGAGAGAAAGAGACAGAGAGACAGAGAGATTCCCATTTAACCCTCACAACCATTATTCTCATTGTATAGAAAGTGAAACTGAAGTTCAGAGAGGTTGAATCATTTGCCCAAGGTCACACAGCGAGGAAGTGACAGAAATAGGACACAAACCCACGTCTACGTGACTGCAGAGTTCACAGTCTCGACCACTGACTGATCCACTGACCCAACACCTCTGATCCTTCTCAATTATTCCTCTTCCCAATATTGTTTGGTTCACACTTCACTCTTCCCCAGAAGACTCACCTAGCCTGCTTGGCTTTGCATCATGAAGCAAATCTGCTAATAGCTCCTCCTTACATTTTTTTTTCTTCAAATAATGCTCTGTTCATCAGCAATGAGTTGCGAATGACCTGATAGCTCAAACTGCAAGTCATATTTCTGCAGGGAGCCCAAGAGGGGCTGCCAAAGTACCTCTCAGCCCAGCCAGGTTGAGCAGGTAATTAGATTGAATCCTCCCTTTGGCTCAGTTGCCTTCCCAAGCAGACTGGCTATTGAGCAATCCATTCTCCAGGCACTAATACATCACCTGGGAGCGCTCGGCCGTGATGCATGAGCTGGGCCATCAGCGGAGCCCACGACGGTTGGGTGTCATTCATCACTGCAGGAAGCCGATGGAGCCACGAGTTACGCAGGCTGTAGTACCTTCCAGCCCCACTGGGGCCAGAGCCAGGAGGACTGAGGCTGGAGGAGGGAGGTACAGAGCTAAGAGGACTTCTCTGGGAGATGTGCCAGCAACCATGGGTGCATTCTGTCTGAACCACTTCAAAGCAGGGAGATGTCTAATGGAGTCTGCAGCTGGGACAAGGAGCATATAAGGAAAGGAGAATGTAATAGATAAGATCACGGGTTTTGGAAATCATACTTGCCTGGCATGTGCCCTTGTCCTGTCTTTTCCCTGCTCTGTAAGCTCAAGCAAGGCATTCACCTCTCCGGAGCTCAGATTCCCCGTCTCATTTCAGGTGCTCCTTTACAGTTCTCATGGTGGTTAGGCAGGGCCACGTGACAAGTTCCAGTTAGTGAAATATACATGCAAGGAGCAAGAGTCACATCTGACTGAGGCAATGAAAGGCCCCCATGAGATTCTCACCCTCTCTTCCCCTGCCGTTAACAACCAAGGAGCCTTGTGTTAAGATATCAGAACCACGGGATCAGAAGAGCCCGGATGGCTGATCACCTGGAAGATCGATGCCCTGGAGGGTTGCACAGACCCTCTCTGGCTTGAGTCAGCAAGAGATAAACCTTCGTTAGGCTAAGTCATTGAGGTTGCGGGCTGTTTGTTACCACAGCATAACCTAGCCTATCCTGACAAATACTCTGTATCAGAGGTCGGCAGAGAGCAAGATGATAAATATTCTAGACCTTGTGGGCCAGATGGTCTCTTACGTTCTTTGGGTTTTTTGTTTGTTTATTTGTTTGCTTGGGTTTCTTGTTTGTTTATTTGGGTTTGGGGTTTGTTTGTTTATTTCTTTGCTTGTTTGTTTACAATTCTTGAAAAATATAAAAAACATTGTTAGCTTGTGGGCCTACAAAATAAGCTACAGGCTGGATTTGGCATATGGTGATAGTTCACCAACCCCTTGTCTTAAATCATAAGATTGCTGTGAGAATTAAATGAGATGTCAACATAAACATTATTTAAATGTTAGCTGCTACTACTGTAATAGTGGTAATTATAATTGTCTATAAATAGTAGATATTTACGCCAGACACTGCTCTAGACCCTGGTGAGTCTCAGTGACAAGATAATAAGGAGCTTCCTTTGGGGTTGTTGCTGTTATTTGTTGTTATGGTGGTGGCAGTGGTGGTGGTGATTGTAATGGGACGGGGGAGGTGTAAAAATTTGAATCCAATCCACAGGGCCTAAGTCCTTGTTTCTGCTATGATTTGGGACAACTATCAGGTCAGGGGTCTGAAAGATGCACCCTCTTGTCCAAATCCTGTGGTTTCCAGGGACAAAATTATCTGGCCTTTCCATGTGACCCCCATACCGCTAATAACATTTAAATAGCCCAGGTTCACATGGCATCCCGCCCAATGTTAACTCCCTCCTCACCGCACACAGCCCAAACCAATGTTCCTAGGCCCCCTGTAGCTGTGGGAGGCTCAAAGCTGCCTTGCTCACCCCGGTGCAGACAGGTGTAGACCCCTGGACTAGATGGTGTTTGCGCCCAGGTTTTTCTTGGATCAGGAGAAACCCTCCTTCACGTCTATGGCTTCGGATGTGGTTTCTATAGTAGTCCACAACCTGCATTTACCAAAGGCCTACTATGTGCCAGAAACAATCCCAAGTAATCCTCATGACTCATCAGCCATGGGTTGCGTTATTCCCATTTTTCAGATGAGGAAGCTGAGGCTCAGAGAGGTGATGAAACTTGCCCAAGGCTACATGGTACATAAGCGGTGACCAGGGCATGCAAACACAGACCAGCATTTACTCACTCCAGAGTCCATGTGTTCTTCCTACAAAACCACGCTGCCTCTACAGAGGAAAGACTTATGCCCCAGAGAAACCTGCCCCAAAGAGGCACTGATTCTGAGAGCCATGCCCACTTTGTGGGGTGTGTGGGAATTTACCTTAAAATACTAGCTAGCCAGGCACAGTGATCAACACGTCCTCCATCCTGTGACCATGGCAGACGTGGCTAATTGATCATAACACTCTTTCCCATTAAGGCCAGATTTAAGTTTCACAGAGAGCACCAACCATTACAGTGGACCAGGGTTAGGACACAAAGCTGAGCTAGACTGTGAGCTTCTTGAACGTAGGGATGTTTGATTCCTTTCTGAAACTCCGCCACCTGTGCAAAGCCTGGAACCAATAGCTGCTCACCCAGCATGGGGCCTGGCAAGCTCTAGATGCTTCCTGATTGCAAAATAAAGGCAGACAGACTTCTCTTTGGGATTCTGGTGATGGGAGGATGTGGTCACACCTGTGGTGACTTGGAAAGTTGATAGCTCATTACGCACTTCTAAGAGCATCCGTGGATAAGCATGTTCCTCCTACAAATAGCACCGCCATCCATCCAGATGCTCAAACTGGCAACTAGAATCATCCCTGCCTCCTCCTTAACCTCATCCCCTTATCCAATCCATCAGCAAGTCCTTCTGACCCAAACTCCCAAACACACCTGAGATCCAACCATTTCCCTCCATCTCATCCACCTCCTCACAGCCCAGGCCACCATCCTTTCTTCCAGAACAACTTTAGCAGCCCACCTCTCATCTCCCTGCTTTTCCTCTTGCCCCTCTTCCATCTGCCCTCCATGCTGTAGCCACAGGGATATTTGCAAAAGGAAAATAAAACGATGCTATTCCCCAAAACGCTTCTCATTGCTCTTAGCAGAAATCCCAATTCCCTCTCATCACCTTCACAGCCCTGTACGGTCTGAGCCCTGCCTACCCTTCCCACACCACAGGGTACCACTCTCCCACTTTCCCACACAACACCCTGGTCTCCTCTCGGTGTCTATGACACACCAAGCCCTTCCCACCTTGGGGCCTCTGCTAATGCCTGAAATGACCTTCCTTCATTCTCCACAGCCAGCTCCTTGGAGGTCTTTGGAGAGGCCTTCACTGACCCTCCCCATCTAAATAATTCTTCTCACCCCAACTTGAACCTCATCACCACATTCATTTCCTCCTTAGCACTTACCACAAGCAAAACATTCCTTTCATTTATTTGTTTACTTGTAGATGTATTACCCTTACTGGGCTGTGAGCTCCATAAGGACAGAATCTGTGTCCACATCACGACAGTGTCCCCAGGGCTCAGCACAGGGCCTGCCACATAGCAGAAGCTCAATAAATATTTGTTGAATATTTATAATCCACAGCAAGGAAACCTCCCACCAGGGTCCACAGCTCCCCGGTCCCTGACATATCCCTGTGCCACCATGCTCCCAGCCCTCACAGTCACCTGCTTTCGCCAGCCACTGTCACTTTACCTGCAGCTCTCTCCCCACACGGACTTCTGAGAAAGGTCCAGAAGCAGAAAAAGTGTCCTCTGTGCCTTTGTGTCCTCAAAGCCCAGGACAGTGGGCAGGTGCACAGGAAAGGTCGATGATGAAGCAAAAACCCCGCTGTGAAGCAGCATCGCAGGCCAGGTGGGGGGAGGAGGAGAAGCGGCAGAATCTCGCTGATGTCATCTGAGAGTCCCCTGAAGGATCTTCGAGAAATCAAGAAGAATGTTAGAGAAGCCAGAAGATAAATAATGTATTGATCTTCCAAGAAAAGGAAACCGTCAGATTCAATCCCAAGAAAAATTGTAGACCTTCTTATTAACTGGTCCGTTGGTAACTAATTTACCAAAAATGAGGCAATTACTGAGATCTAAGGTCCATCCCTGGAGAATGTCAAGTGAAACTATTCTAATTTCCTTTTTGACAAGGTGCCCATGCTTGGGACAGATAATAGCTGTATTTTAGACAAGTATTCACTCAACAAATATTTATGGAGGGGCCACACTATGCAGGCTCTGTGCTTGCAGTGAGGACGCAGTGTGAATAAAAAGGGCAGAACCCAGGTCCTGGTGGCGGATGCACGAGGTGTGAGGCAGGGCCAGCACACAGCCAGGTAGCATATACGGTCTGACCAACGGCAATGAGCTCACGGAGAAAAACCGGGCAAGTGAAGGGGATAGATTGATGGGGAGGGAGGCCAGAGCATCCAGTAGGGTGGTTGGGGAAGGTCTCACAAAGGGGACGTCTTGGCTGAGATTGAAGAAGGTGGGAGAGGGAGCCAGGAAGATACCTGGGGCTTGAGCATCCCAAGGAGAGAGAAAAGCCTGCACTGAGGCCAAGGTGTGTGTGCTAGGTTGTATGCGGAACAGCATACCGGTGTGGCCAGAGCAGAGGGAGAGGCGGGGGGGAGTGGGGGGAGTGGATGGTATGGGACGGGGATGCAGAACAAGGGCGTTGTAAGGATCTGGCTTTGACTGAGAGTATATAAGGCAGGTAGCTGGTTCAGTACAGCAACTCAGACTCAACCAAGATAGAAGAACATGCCCCTTAAATGTTTCTTGGAAACGTTAATGAAATAAACAAGTGAATGGGAGAATATGTTCAAAGAGGGCTTTTGCAATCCAAGACCCAGGTCTGGTACACAATTCCTATGACCCACCAATTTCACTCCTAGGTATATACACAACAGAAGAATGAACCAGGTTCACCAAAAAGCCATGTTCCAGAATGTTCACAGCAGAGCTGTTCACAATTGCCAGAAATGCCCAACAACAGAAGAACGGAGAAGTACCTTGCCGTGTGCTCACACCATGGGATATGCCACAGCGGAGAATGAATGTTACACAACTTCATGCCATAACATGTGTGAATCTCACAAAAACGATGTGAAAGAAAGAAGCCAGAAACAAGAGTTTTATACGGTATGATTCCATCTACAAAAAGTTCAAAAATGGGCAAAACCAATCTATACTCTTAGAAGTTAGGACAGGAGGACTTAGCTCTTGATCTGGGTGCTGGTCGCACAAGAATGTTCGGTTTGTGAAAATCCGTCAAGCTGCACATGTATAATCTGTGTACTTTTCTCTTTGATGCAACGCTTCCAAAAAATTGCTAATGAAAATAGTTTAGTTTAGGTAAAACCAATAAATTAGCCTGACTGATTTTAAAAAAAAGACCTGGGTTGATTCAAGTTCTATTACTTATTAGCAGAGTAACTGGGCAAATCACACAGTCTCAGTTTTCTTGTCTCTAAAAGGGAGGCCCCAAATAAAACCTACAGAGTCTATCATAGCGATACTGTGAGGGTCAAATGAAAAGCACACATAAAAGTCCTTTAGAAAATATCTCTCACGGTACTGATGTTAGTTGTTACTAATGAAACCTCATGTTGGGAATGCTCAGGATTGTACAAGTCTCTGGAGGTGGACCATGGACTTCATTCTTGCCATGCTATCTTACAGCTTTGTAAATTACTTGTGTGAGGACTTAGAAGGTGAACACTGCCCTTCAGGCTGAGAAATAACTGATTTGGCAGAATCAAAAGGAGCTCAGCAAACAGGAAGATTGGAACAAAACCAACAGTAAAAATTCAACAAGGATAATTCTAGGGTCACACATTGGGGTCCAAAGCATGCATCGCCTAAGCATAGCTCCGGCTCAGGGAAGGAGAATTCGGAACCCTGTTGAGCCTCCCGTAAATTACAGGATTGTTTTGACAGCAATAGGAGCGTGGCACGTGAGAAGGGGTTCCTCTTCAGTGCTTCATGCTGCGCAGAGCACATCTAGAGCCCCAAGTCCCCTTCGGGGTCTGCCCTTCCCTGTCCCAACCCAAACCAATGAGGATGAGACCTGTATGTGGCAGAACATCAGCAAGGTTCTAGCAAGTGACTGTGGACATGGTTTACACTGCCCTTCCCCACAGACCTGGACTCCTGAAGGTGGTAATGAGGACTTCGGGCCTCCCTACCTCCACTCAGCATGAGGGTCCATCACCGATGCCTCAGTTTCCTTCAGCAGAGATGGGGCTGCAGTGAGTGAGCCCCATGGCAGACAGAAGGTATTTGGCACTATTATCAGCCCCTGGTTCCAGTCGAAAGAAAGGTCCAGAGACTCAGGACCAATGGGGGGGGGGCAAGACAGGAGACACTGGTGGCCAATACCTGGGACAACCAGTCACAACCCAAAACCCCTCCCTTGGACCCTGTCTTCTGCCATTTTCAGTCACCGCCATGTCTTTAGGGAAAGGTGAGCCGGGAGTCTGCCTTTGGGACACACCTGCTGGAGGTCATCCCCAGACCCAGGGACTCACACGAGAGTCATAGCTGGGGTGGGTTCAGGCTTGTAGCTCCCTGAACCTCAGCAGGAGGCAGATAGAGAAGAAGAGGAAGCTGGGACTGGATGGGTGGAGGCTGACCGCCCAGCTGTGGGCCTGGCTCCGAGGTGGGGAGGTCAGCCATCCAGGATCCAATGTCCAAACAGAGATAAAGCAAATTCAGCTCTACTCAGCCTAGATCAACATCCAGATGGGTCTGACCCAGAGCAAGACACAAGACAGTGCCTGGGGATAGAGCAACAGGGTCCAGGGGGGTGGGGAAGTGTCAAGAGAGGGCCAGGAGTCAGGGCCCCAGCCAAGCAAAATAGAATGAGAACAGGAACTTGCAGACCTGAGAAACCATGAGAGCTGGTCACTCCATCAATTGGTAAGTTTTGAGTATAACCACATGACCAGAGCCAGAGAAATCGTGCAGTTTCAGGTAGCTGAGGAAGTCTAGTACTTGGTGGACATTAGGTCTCCACCAGCATTGAGGCCAGCAGGCTTAAGGGCCAGGAGTAAAGGCAGGCCCCCTGCCCTGCTAGCCCCATCCACATGGAGCCACAGTCTTTAATGGGATCTGCCAGGTATGGCAGGGCTTCTGGAAATGATAGTGACCCATCTCAGGCCAGGGACCTGGCCCTGCCCTGCAAACCCTGTCACCAGCTGTGCACATTGGATATTGAAACCTCCCTCCAGGAAGCTGGCCGTTGCAGAAGAAAGCCAAGTCACATCTGTTTGCCAAGCGGAAGAATTCCTTTAGCAGAAATCTTGGAAAAGCCACTCTTGGAGGCAGGGGTCACACAGGCCTTTCCACCATCCTCCAGAGCCACCCTCCACTGGCTCCCAGAGTCCGATCCTTCTGTCCAACTCCAGCACTCTGTCTCCTCAGCAAATGGTCACCTTGCGGATGATCCCAGGGAAGCCAGAACTCTCCCACTGCTTGTTCTTTACTGAAGCCCACGAGCCTAGAGCCTATGCTCTGCAACAAGAGAAGCCACTGCAATGAGAAGCCCATGCACCGAAACGAAGAGCAGCCCCCGCTCGCCGCAACTAGAGAAAGCCCGCGTGCAGCAACAAAGACCCAGTGCAGCCAAAAATAAATAAATACATCCACTCCTATTGTTGTTGTTCTGTTCCGACTCTAGGGCATTTCCAAAACTCAGAGAGACTTTTCCACATCGGCTGCTTTGGACCATGGTTTCCACTTGTCCATTCCCAAGGGAAAACTCAACACCCACGATTACCCCTGGCCATCAGAATCTGGGTCCCAGGCTGCTCTCCATGGTGGCGGATGTTGCTGTTGTGTTACTTCTGTGCATGTGTTAAAATTTTAAAAATCATAACAAAGGTTGGCTTCTGGAGTTGCACAAGCTGAGGCCTCACAATGCTTGCTGTCGTAGAGGAGCTGATTGCCCAACTCCATTTATCAAAGTGTCACTTCTCTGACAGGCCCTAATAAATATCCTGCCAGAGACCCCGCACCTGGCAGCCGTGCCACTCGGCAACACGCCGCTAACCTAATTTGCTAATTGCTGCTTTCCCCATTAATTTTAGTCCTGTCTTGTTTGGTGTTGACATGGAGGAAAAAGAAATAGGGTGGAAAAAACAGACAGGAAAGAAAATATCTCGGGGTCCCCCAGCATCCACCCCATCGCTCACACTCACACCTAAATACCAACTTCCTTCCCCTCTCTTTTTCTCATCATGGCTGGTGGAGATTGAACATTTAAAGGTGCAGGGGCCAGATTTCCCAAACCAGAAATCAAGACACATGCCTGATAGTGGGATTTAAGGTTTGACACCAGGGCAGTGGTAGAAATGCAGGGGATCGATGGTTACTGTAGCTAAAGTCATTCTAATCAACATCATTGCATTTTGAGAAGAGATCAAATAGGTCATCAAGGGGTTAACAAGTCCAGCTTATCAGTCATCAAATATGGCCACATCCCAGAACCCTCCAGCCCCAGGTCCCTCATCCCAGCCCCTCTCCCTGTCACAGGGGAACTCTGCCTACCTTTTGGTCTCATTCTAAGCATTGATGTCCAAAATAATGGCACAGGATAATGACTTAGGGCAGAACTTCCCAGCCAGGACTGACTCTCTCAGTCACTTGGATTAGCCACAGCCCTATTCCTTTAGCTCTTCAACTCCCACCAAAAGCCCCCAGGGATGGAAAGGTTTCACTGTGGGTTGTTTGATTATAGATCATTACAAATGAGATAATGGGTTCAAAGTCCAGTTGGAGAGGAAAAGGCAGGAGTGGAGGGAACTCCAGCCACAAGCAAAGAGGAAGGAAGACACTCTCTTCTCAGAGATGAACAAAAGTTCCCATGTGAAAAAGGGGGATAGCTGTCTCACTCACCCAGGGGTCTGAAGAAGACCTCCTTTGCCATCTTGGTCCATGTGAGCCTTGGGTAGCCAGCTGGGGTCCGACAGTGGAGAGGTAGAAGCTCTGGTGCTAGAGGCAGAAGCACCAGCTTAAATGGTACATACATTTAAAATTTAGATAAACTTTCCACAGACTCCATTTATCATGTGTCCTTCCTTATTACAGATTTCATTAGGGGCAAACCAACAACAGCAAACAAGACAACTTATGGCACTGCAATTTTTTATTCTTAAGTTGACAAAGATAATGCATGCTTGTTGTAGAAAAATCGACACCTTCAGAAAGGTCCAAAGAAGAAACCAAAACTTCCTCGGTGTCCTGGCGCTCAGAGACCACAACCCATCAACATCCAACCCTTTTATCACTGGTGTACACCCACAGGAGTGTGAGTTATTTTACACATGGATCACGCTATTTCACCACCTGTTCTTGCTTTTGTACTCACATATCAAGGAGCTCTTCCTGTGCCACTGAAAAATATATCTCCATCCTCCTATTTAACCATTTATCAAAATGTATTTAGCTAGTCCCATATAGATGGACATTTAAGTTAGTTTCTTTTTTTTCCTATCCATAACGTGGTGGTGATTCTCCTTATATCTACAGCTTTGTGCATTTGTTCTGTTATTACCTTAGGATAAACGGCTAGAGGTAGAAGCACCAACTTAAATGGTACATACATTTAAAATTTATATAAACTTTCTCACATTGTGTCTCCAGGTGAGGTGCATGAATTTACATTGATCCCCTACCATGCATGAGTTTCACTTCCCTACAACCTTGAAGAAATTAGTTATTTTTAATGTTTAGTCATTGTCAAACTTCTGAGTAAAACATGACCTGGTTCTTTCTGCATTTCTTGGATTCTTTGTGAAGTTCAGTATGTTTTCATGTTTGCAGAACATTCAGATTTATTTTGTGAATTACCTTTTCTTTGCTTTTACTTATTTTTGGTTTTATTGTTTTCTTTTGTTTTTGAATTTTTGAATTTTATTTTACTTATTTTTTTATACAGCAGGTTCTTATTAGTTATCTATTTCATACATATTAGTGTGTATATGTCAATCCCAATCTCCCAATTCATCACACCACCACCACCCCCCACTGCTTTCCCCCCTTGGTGTCCATACGTTTGTTCTCTATATCTGTGTCTATTTCTGCCCTACAAACCGGTTCATCTCTACCATTTTTCTAGGTTCCACATATATGGGTTAATATATAATATTTGTTTTTCTCTTTCTGACTTACTTCACTCTGTATGACAGTCTCTAGATCCATCCATGTCTCTACAAATGACCCAATTTCATTCCTTTTTATGGCTGAATAATATTCCATTGTATATATGTACCACATCTTCTTTATCCATTCATCTGTCAATGGGCATTTAGGTTGCTTCCATGACCTGGCTATTGTAAATAGTGCTGCAATGAACATTGGGGTGCATATGTCTTTTTGAATTACTGTTTTCTCTGCATATATGCCCATTAGTGGGATTGTTGGGTCATATGGTAATTCTGAGTTTTTTAAGGAACCTCCATAATGTTCTCCATAGTGGCTGTATCAATTTACATTCCCACCAACAGTGCAAGAAGGTTCCCTTTTCTCCACACCCTCTCCAGCATTTGTTGTTTGCAGATTTTCTGATGATGCCCATTCTAACTGGTGTGAGGTGATACCTCATTGTAGTTTTGATTTGCGTTTCTCTAATAATTAGTGATGTTGAGCAGCTTTTCCTGTGCTTCCTGGCCATCTGTATGTCTTCTTTGGAGAAATGTCTATTTAGGTCTTCTGCCTATTTTTTGATTGGGTTGTTTGTTTTTTCAATATTGAGCTGCATGAGCTGTTTACATATTTTGGAGATTAATCCTTTGTTGTTTCGTTTGCAAATATTTTCTCCCATTCTGAGGGTTGTCTTTTCGTCTTGTTTGCAGTTTCCTTTCCTTTCAAAAGCTTTTATGTTTCATTAGGTCCCATTTGTTTATTTTTGTTTTTACTTCCATTACTCTAGGAGGTGGATCAAAAAAGATCTTGCTGTGATTTATGTCAAAGAGTGTTCTTCCTATGTTTTCCTCTAAGAGTTTTATAGTGTCCACTCTTACATTTAGGTCTCTAATCCATTTTGAGTTTACTTTTGTGTATGATGTTAAGGAGTGCTCTAATTTCATTCCTTTACATGTATCTGTCCAGTTTTCCCAGCACCACTAATTGAAGACACTGTCTTTTCTCCATTGTATATCCTTGCCTCCTTTGTCATAGATTAGTTGACCATAGGTGCATGGGTTTATCTCTGGGCTTTCTATCCTGTTCCATTGATCTATATTTCTGTTTTTGTGCCAGTACCATATTGCCTTAATTACTATAGCTTTGTAGTATACTCTGAAGTCAAGGAGTCTGATTCCTCCAGCTCCGTTTTTTTCCCTCAAGACTGCTTTGGCTATTTGGGGTCTTTTGTGTCTCCATACAAATTTTAAGATTTTTTGTTCTAGTTCTGTAAAAAATGTCACTGGTAATTTGATAGGGATTGCATTGAATCTGTAGATTGTTTTGGGTAGTATAGTCATTTCCACAATACTGATTCTTCCAATCCAAGAACATGGTATATCTCTCCACCATTCTGTGTCATCTTTGATTTCTTTCATCAGTGTTTTATAGTTTTCTGAGTACAGGTCTTTGACCTCCTTAGGTAGGTATATTCCTAGGTATTTTATTATTTTTGTTGCAATGGTGAATGGGATTGTTTCCTTAATTTCTCTTTCTGATCTTTTGTTGTTAGTGTATAGGAATGCAAGAGACTTCTGTGCATTAATTTTGTATTCTGCGACTTTACCAAATTCATTGATTAGTTCTAGTAGTTTTCTGGTGGCATCTTTAGGATTCCTTATGTATAGTATCATGTCACCTGCAAACAGTGACAGTTTTACTTCTTCTCTTCCAATTTGTATTCCTTTTACTTCTTTTCCTTCTCTGATTGCCGTGGCTAGGACTTCCAAAACTATGTTGAATAATAGTGGCGAGAGTGGACATCCTTGACTTGTTCCTGATTTTAGAGGAAATGCTTTCAGTTTTTCACCATTGAGAATGATGTTTGCTGTGGGTTTGTCATATATGGCCTTTATTATGTTGAGGTAGGTTCCCTCTATGCCCACTTACCGGAGAGTTTTTATCATAAATGGGTGTTGAATTTTGTCAAAAGCTTTTTCTGCATCTATCGAGATGATCATATGGCTTTTATTCTTCAATTTGTTAATATGGTATATCACATTGATTGATTTGCGTATACTGAAGAATCCTTGCATCCCTGGGATAAATCCCACTTGATCATGGTGTATGATCCTTTTAATATGTTGTTGGGTTCTGTTTGCTAGTATTTTGTTGAGGATTTTTGCATCTATGTTCATCAGTGATATTGGTCTGTAATTTTCTTTTTTTGTAGTATCTTTGTCAGGTTTTGGTATCAGTGTGATGGTGGCCTCATAGAATGAGTTTGGGAGTGTTCTTTCCTCTGCAAATTTTTAGAAGAGTTTGAGAAGGATGGGTGCTAGCTCTTCTCTAAATGTTTGATAGAATTCACCTGTGAAGCCATCTGGTCCTGGACTTTTGTTTGTTGGAAGATTTTTAATCAGAGTTTCAATTTCATTACTTGTGATTGGTCTGTTCATATTTTCTATTTCTTCCTGGTTCTGTCTTGGAAGGTTATACCTTTCTACGAATTTGTCTGTTTCTTCCAGGTTGTCCATTTTATTGGCATAGAGCTGCTTGTGGTCATCTCTTAGGATGCTTTGTATTTCTGCGGTGTCTGTTGTAACTTCTCCTTTTTCATTTCTAATTTTATTGATTTGAGTCCTCTCCCTCTTCTTCTTGATGAGTCTGACTAAAGGTTTATCAGTTTTGTTTATCTTCTCAAAGAACCAGCTTTTAGTTTTATTGATCTTTGCTATTGTTTTCTTTGTTTCTATTTCATTTATTTCTGCTCTGATCTTTATGATTTCTTTCCTTCTACTAACTTTGTGTTTTGTTTGTTCTTCTTCTCTAGTTCCTTTAGGTGTAAGGTTAGATTGTTTATTTGAGAGTTTTCTTGTTCCTTGAGGTAGGCTTGTATTGCTATAAACTTCCCTCTTAGAACTGCTTTTGCTACATCCCATAGGTTTTGGATCATCGTGGGTTTTTTGTAATTTGTCTCTAGGTATTTTTTGATTTCCTCTTAGATTTCTTTGGTGATTTCTTGGTTATTTAGTAACGTATTGTTTAGCCTCCATGTGTTTGTGTTTTTTTACATTCTTTTCCCTGTAATTGATTTCTAATCTCATAGCATTGTGGTCAGAAAAGATGCTTGATATGATTTCAATTTTCTTAAATTTACCAAGGCATGATTTGTGACCCAAGATGTGATCTATCCTGGAGAATGTTCTGTGTGCACTTGAGAAGACAGTGTAATCTGCTGTTTTGGGATGGAATGTCCTATAAATATCAATTAAATCTATCTGGTCTATTGTGTCATTTAAAGCTTGTGTTTCCTTATTAATTTTCTGTTTGGATGATCTGTCCATTGGTTAAGTGAGGTGTTAAAGTCCCCCACTATTATTGTGTTACTGTCAATTTCCTCTTTTATAGCTGTTAGTAGTTGCTTTATGTATTGAGGTGCTCCTATGTTAAGTGCATATATATTTATAATTGTTATATCTTCTTCTTGGATTGAGCCCTTGATCATTATGTAGTGTCCTTCCTTGTCTCTTGTAACATTCTTTATTTTAAAGTCTGTTTTATCTGATATGAGTATTGCTACTCCAGCTTTCTTTTGATTTCCATTTGCATGAAATATCTTTTTCCATCCCCTCACTTTCAGTCTGTATGTGTCCCTAGGTCTGAAGTGGGTCTCTTGTAAGCAGCATATATATGGGTCTTATTTTTGTATCCATTCAGCAAGCCCGTGTCTTTTGGTTGGAACATTTAATCCATTCACGTTTAAGGTAATTATTGATATGTATGTTCCTATTACCATTTTCTTAATTGTTATGGGTTTGTTTTTGTAGGTCCTTTTCTTCTCTTGTGTTTCTCACTTAGAGAAGTTCCTTTAGCATTTTTTGTAGAGCAGGTTTGGTGGTGCTGAATTCTCTTAGCTTTTGCTTGTCTGTAAAGCTTTTGATTTCTCTGTCAAATCTGAATGAGATCCTTGCCAGGTAGAGTACTCTTGGTTGTAGGTTCTTCCCTTTCATCACTTGAAATATATCATGCCACTCCCTTCTGGCTTGTAGAGTTTCTGCTGAGAAACAAGCTGTTAACCTTATGGGAATTCCCTTGTATGTTAATTGTCGTTTTTCCCTTGTTACTTTCAATAATTTTTCTTTGTCTTTAATTTTTGTCAATTTGATTACTATGTGTCTTGGTGTGTTTCTCCTTGGGTTTATCCTGCCTGGGACTCCCTGCACTTCCCCGACTTGGGTGGCTATTTCCTTTCCCATGTTAGGGAAGTTTTCAACTATAATCTCTTCAAATATTTTCTCGGGTCTTCTCTCTCTCTTCTCCTTCTGGGACCCCTATAATGTGAATGTTGTTGTGTTTAATGTTGTCCCAGAGGTCTCTTAGGCTGTCTTCATTTCTTTTCATTCTTTTTTCTTTATTCTGTTCCATGGCAGTGAATTCCACCATTCTGTCTTCCAGGTCACTTATCCATTCTTCTGCTTCAGTTATTCTGCTATTGATTCCTTCTAGTGTATTTTTCATTTCAGTTATTTTGTTGTTCATCTCTGTTTGTTTGTTCTTTAATTCTTCTAGGTCTTTGTTAAACATTTCTTGCATCTTCTCCATCTTTGCCTCCATTCTTTTTCTGAAGTCCTGGATCATCTTCCTATAATTATTCTGAATTCTTTTTCTGGAAGGTTGCCTATCTCCACTTCATTTAGTTGTTTTTCTGGGGTTTTATCTTGTTCCTTCATCTGATACAAAGTCCTCTGCCTTTTCATTTTGTCTATCTTTCTGTGAATGTGGTTTTCCTTCCACAGGCTGCAAAATTGTAGTTCTTCTTTTTGTCTTAGAGTATTTTTTTTCCTAATAATTTACAGGAGTTTTTTTAGAAATTAGGTATGCTTTTTCTCTACCATGTACAAATTTTTCATTTTTTTTCCTACCACATAGTTTATTATTTCAAGTTTTTCTATAGTGCTTATTATATGATGGTGGAAAATCAAGAACATTTGCTCATAATGAAATCTACAATAAGGAAGTACGTGAGATAAATGGAATCTATGGACGTATTCACTCTGTCCAGTATGGGATACCAGCTGACTACCCAAAGTTCACATGAACCAAGATGGAGAAGGGGATCATTTCAGACCTCTGGGTGAGACAGCCCTAAAATCTATCATTTCCCTGTCTCTGGTTTCATGTTCATCTTCTCCTTCCCTAGGTGGATTAGACATTTCCTGGTGACCTGACTTCCAGGAAGTAGCTGCTAGAGCCAATCGCAGAATTGTGCTCAAATGCAAGGCTATGTGAATAACCCCACCTCCAGGGTTCTCAGCTCAACAAAAGTCAGCTCTCTGAGAGTTTGTGTATGGTTCCAGGCTGGACAGAGCCCCCAATTCTTTGTCCCCAGATCACAACACAGACTGTGTATTCTCACCAAGAAGGGAGGTTTGACTGGGAGAGGGGAATGTAGCAGGGGGAGGAAACAACTAAGGAGGGACCACAACATGTGAGTAAGTCAAGTCCTTTATTGATGGTGGAGAATGAAGTATAGGTGGTCACATACACTGGAGGCAGAAGACTAAGGACAATACCCACCCATGCAGGGGTGTGTGTGTGTGCACTTCAGCCTCAGAGTGTCCACAGATGTGTGCACAAAGCTATGCACCAGGCACATGGGGGGATGAACGAGGCTGATGTGAACATGTCCCAGAACATCTCTGTCCAAGGATGCCCATGGAACCATCTAACTGCATGAAGACCAGTGTGCCTGGACAAAGATTGGAGACATGTATGCTATACATGTGCAGGGTTGTAAAATCAGACATTAGACCCAAGGAAATAACTCTTATGAATATATTCCAGATTCCCACTCTCAGTCCTAGAGGGACCGAGACTACATCAGGACTGAGACCATCCTCCTTTATACACCTAGAAAACTTCTATTCTTACTGTAAGGCCCAACTCATTTGTCCCCCTCTTCCCCTACTAGCCTCCATGGAAGAGACTACCACAGGACCTCTGTTCTATAATACTTCCCAGAGCATATTCCAGTTATTTGTGTGCCTATATTTTCCCCCTGACTAATCCATGACATCCTCCATGTCGGGACTCACAGGCTTGCATTTTATTTCTCTCTGTTCCACAGGATCAGGTTCCCGACACTCAGCAGGTAGAATAAACATTTGCAGAATGAGCTCTTGAATACGGTCATGCCCTCATAGGGGGCTGGGGTCATATGTTCTTGAATCAGATGTCAGCTATAATGCAAAACAAAGATATATGGACACTCCCAGTTCTACTAAGTCAGTGACAGCAAGAAAAGAGGTATATATGCCTGGGCTTGCTTGATCAAAACAGCCAATAAAAGCTCCCGGGGCCTCCAGATATGTCAAGCAGGTGAGCACTGAGAAGCCATCTTTCCTTTCGCCAAGTCTAGAATAGGGGTAGCAAGCTGTTTCTTCAAAGACCAGATAGTAAATCAACTATAGTTCAATAAAATAATTTTTTTTAAAAAGACAATACAGTAAATCATTTGGGCTTTGAGTGTCATATGATCTCTGTGGCTTCTACTCAACACTGCAGTTTGAAAGCAATAATAGACAATATGTGAACAGGTGAGCATGTCCAGTAAAACTCCAGAGTCTGCCAACCTCTGATCTAGAATTCTGAAGAAGAGAAAAGAGAGCCTCAGACCCACACCAGTGACAGCAATATCCCAGGATATCAAGATGGTCTAACCCATCAGCACCTTTTCTGAGACCACACAGTCAGACCCCACCCTAGCATTCAACATCATGCCAAAGTAGACACCTGCTGGAGACTGAGGACAGGGCTGTGGAGTGTGGTTGCCCAAGCTGTGCATAAATCCAGGAGGTGTTGTTCAGCTAGACTGTAATATGAATGGTACCCTCCGTGGGCTGGACAAGGTGTCAACCCTGCCTGAGGGTCACCAAGGAGCCCTGTGTTTGTGAGAAAAGTTCACGGGCTGGTGGGGGGGTCCATTTGCTAGTTCAGATACTTGAAGGACAAGGGTGTCTCCCCCAAGATAGGGGCTGCGAGCTACTGCTTATTTGGAAACAGTTTGATGGGGACTTTCACATTGCATAGAGAGTTCAAGGATAAGGGTGGTCAGGGCTGGAAGGTCCCTGAAAGCAGTGGGTCAGAGACTGTGTGGTGGCAGGGAACCAGGGGATGCAGCAGAGGGGAGCTAAGTAAAAGCTATTCCTGTTGAAGCTGAAAGGGCATGTGACTTGGGGACAGAGGACTGCCTGGCTTCCTTATGCCTCTGCTGTGAGCCTCCTGTTCTTGGCCTCAGGTTTTTCAAGACCCAAGGGTCAATAGGAGCCTCTGGAATATCCAGCCCCTCACCCCACCTAGTGAGCATGGGATGACCCTGGGGTGGAGGCGGGATACACCTGCATCCTCATAGGTCACAGGGTCCAGCCCCTCAGAGGCAGCACAGGAACCACCTCAGGACTCACCCCACCCCAAACCACCTCAGGACTCACCCCACCCCAAACCACCTCAGGACTCACCCCACCCCAAACCACCTCAGGACTCACCCCACCCCAAACCACCTCAGGACTCACCCCACCCCAGCACCCCAGAGCCTGCCACAGATGCCCCTCATCCCGCCCAGGATAAGCCGGCTGCCCGGATCTCCATTAAGCGCCGCTGAGCTTCTTTCCAATAGCTACAGATGAACAAAATATTGTCCTGTTCCCAGTTACGTTAAAAGGGCCTAGTAAAGAATAATGGCAAAGATGCTCACAGAGCCAAAAGCTGCTCTTGATGGCCCTTTAAGCGAGATTTACAGCAGGCATTTAGCAGTGTCCCTGGAATGTTTGCTGGCTCCGATCGGTAGGAAGTATGTGCAGGGCACCTCCCCGGATCAGCAGGCAGGGCCATCCTTCATCCCCGGCAGTTCTGCCTGCCCCCTGCACAGTGCCGATTCCCCCATGGGCCCTGCCCAAGTCCATTAGGCCCCTCTCTGGGCTGCCCACTAATAATCCCAGCTGTCAGGTGCCTCAGGATGAGGCCAGCGAAAAGCCCGTCCTGACAGGGGGGCTGGGCGGCAGTGAGAGTTACTGGGATCAGAGAAACTGAGGCAGGGATGGGGGGTAGCAGAGAAGACAGAAGTCGCAGGGTGTCCCTGGACAACAGAGGGCCCTGTTCATTTGTTTATTTAATATGTATTTATTGAGCGCCTGCTATATGTCAGGCAAGCTGGGTTGAGAGGTGCCCAAAACTAGCATGTTTGCTCCCTGCCCTTAGCAAACATTATCCAGAAGCGAAGGGACATATTAAACTACGAAGAACAGTAAAATACAGAAATTGTTTTGATAAGAAGAGCCCAAGGTGGGGGCAAATAGGTCCAGGCTTGACACCATCCCTGAGGACACGGGACTTTCCTAAGATACGGATAGATACAGATCTATCCATGGCAGTCTATCTATTGCTATCCAATATGGCAGCCACCGGTCACATTCCGCTGAATGCTCGAAGTGTGACTCGTGACAACTGAAACTGAGCTGCAAGTATAAAATGCACACCTAACACATATACATGGAATCTAAAAAAAAAAAAAAAAATGGTCATGAAGAACCTAGGGGCAGGAAAGGAATAAAGACGCAGACCTACTAGAGAATGGACTTGAGCACACGGGGAAGAGGAAGGGGAAGCTGGGACGAAGTGAGAGAGTGGCATGGACATATACACACTACCAAATGTAAAATAGATAGCTAGTGGGACACAGCCACATAGCACAGGGAGATCAGCTCGGTGCTTTGTGACCACCTAGAGGGGTGGGATAGGAAGGATGCGAGGGAGACGCAAGAGGGAGGAGATATGGGGATATATGTATACGTATAGCTGATTCACTTTGTTATAAAGCAGAAACTAATACACCATTGTAAAGCAATTATACTCCAATAAAGATGTTAATAAATAAATAAATAAATAAATAAATAAATAATAAAATGCCCACCTAATTCCAAAGAAAGAATGCAAAATGTCTCATGGGTGATTTTTCTGTTGATTACATGTTGAAATAATAAGATTTGGGATACTTTGGGTTAAGTAAAATGTATTATCAAAATTAATGTCACCTGTTTCTTTTTATGCTTTTTTAATACTGCTACTAGAACATTTGAAAGTACAAGATGTGGTACATATCTACAATGGAATATTACTCAGCCACTAAAAAGAATGAAATAATGCCATTTGCAGCAATGTGGTTGGACCTAGAGATTATCATACTAAGTGAAGTAAGAGAAAGACAAATATCATATGATATCACTCATATGTGGAGTCTAATTTTAAAATAATGCAAATGAACTTATTTACAAAACAGAAACAGACTCACAGATTTCGAAAATAAACCTATGGTTACTAAAGTGGAAATGTGGGTGAGAGGGATAAATTAGGAGCTTGGGATTAACATACACACACCACTATATATAAAATAGATAACCAACAGGGACCTACTATATAGCACAGGGATCTCTACTCAATATTCTGTAATAACCTATATGGGTAAAGAATCTGAAAAAGAATGAATATATGTATATGTATAACTGAATCACTCTGCTGTACACCTGAAACTAACACACAGTAAATCAACTATACTTCAATAAAATAAAATTTAAAAAAAGAAAGTACATGGCTGAATCCCATTTGTGGCTGGCATCATATTTCTATTGGACAGCATGATCTAAAGGATGAATAGGAATCAGCCAAGTGAAGGGGATGAAGTGCAGCAGTTGAAGGTTTAGGAAGACAATCCACCTTACTAAAAGAAAGCCAAAGTCTGGCTCCAACCAATAAGCTGGGCTCCAGGCAGAGACGTCGAGGCAGAAGTGCCTCTGCTAGACTGTGCAAGCACGTTGGGTGTCTGAGGCAGGCTGTAACTCCGTAGGTAAACTGATGCCTAAAGCCCACACCAGGATGGTGGGTCTCTGGCTGCACAATCCCAGTCCCATCTAATTGTTCTGCCTCAGTTTCCTCCTACCTTCCAGCTTCAGCATTCTGATTTTCCCTCTGCCCTATGAGGTGCAGACTTGCTCTCGCTTGGAATTCCCTCAGTTCTGCCCAGCACCTACCATGTGCCCATGCGTGTGGCTTACCTTCCCTGCCAAAGAGGATGAGCAATGCAGCGTATTGGATGAACAGTTACCTTTTCAAACCAGAGCAATCTGAGGAATTACCATGAGCCTAGCACTGTGCTCTGTCCCTCACTTGAATCCTTGTTTAAGCTTCACAAAGATCCCATTAAGTAGATGCTCAGTGGTTAAACACAATAGAAACTCTTTTTTTCCCCACAAAGATATTTGAGTTTCTACTTCCCAAATACAAAGAACATCAAGAACAAAAATGTCAAATAGGTTTTATTTCATATGCCACCTCCAACAGATTGGTGGTAGTGATTGCCTAAAGCACTGTGTTCAAAAGGATTCAGTGGTGCAACAAAACAGAGTGACTGATTGATTAATAATGTCTGCCATGGAAGTATGCATGCTTGGTATAGTATAGGTGATTCTTGATCTAGGTTTAGGTCAAATCCCATAATCACAAATAAGAAAGTGTTCCAAGCAGACCCGTATTCTGGAATTGAATTTACATCCTCAGGAGCTCGTGGGAGTGTGTAAGGATTTCACTTAACATCAAAGAGACATCATGACATATCCTCAAAAAATATACCTAGACCCTAGAGATCACACTCCACTCTGTGTCCTATTGTCTCTGCATAACCCAGCAAACATTTATTTCCCAAACATTTGCTTTTCCATCTCCATGTGAATTGCCCTCCTCGCCTTTAAAGTCTCAAAACACTACCCCCAACATCCTCTTTTGTCTTTAGTTGAAGATGGTATTTAAGGCGAGGGTTTTGGTAATTTTGGTGAGTTACTCAGTTCTCCTGGGTCTCTTCCATGTATACATGTTATCAAACTTTTGTTTAACTTTCTTCTGTTAGTGTGTATATAGGTATATATACATATATATGCACTGATATATATACCTAGATCTCAGGCTGTATTAAGAGTAGTTACAGGGAGAGAATCCTACTGAGCTATACCAATCAGATTACCTCTAGACCACACACTTTAGAGGGACATAGTTATCCTGAGTACATTCAGAAGAAAGGGACTAACTTGGAGAGGGATCACAGAACTGCATTATGTGGAGATCAATAGAATGATCTGGAGACCCAGTGGCATGGCCATTCTCTTCAATATACAATAGACTTGACTAGTTCAACAAACATTAGGTATGTGTAAGGCATGGTGCTAGATGCTGGACATAAAACAATAAAAGTGGGGTATCTTCCATCGGCCCCTCCAGATTCACTTGCTCCCTCCCTTCCCACCCTGCTCTGCACCCCAAGGGCACAACCTTAATGAAAAGCAACAACAGACTCCCCTCCCTCTGGCTTCCAGTTGGGCTCAGCCAATAGGAGGTCTGAGGGTGGGAGGAGAGTGAAGTCATGCTATTTGTCAAGTTGCTGCAGGTTGGCTAGACCAAAGGCCTCCACTCCTGTCAGGTGGCCCCCATGTCGCTGCTTCCTCCGAGTTCTGGTACCATTCTCTTCCTCTGACCTTTAGTCATTGGGTTAGTAACAGCTTCTTGAGTGCACCATTCCTTATTGTTTCCCTTAAATCTGCCCGCTCCCTTGTAAATGGTCCCTTTATTAAACTCAAACTATGAAATTCAAGTGTGACATCTATTTCTTACCAGGAATAAAACAGGCTTGGTCCCCAGCCTAGTGGAGCTTACAGTCTAGTGGGAAAGACAGGCCACAAATAGGGAAACAAGCAAATATAATTACCAATTATGGTAAGTGTAATAAAGATAACAACTTGACACAGTATGCAGCAGGGGGTCGGGTGTGCCAAATACAATGGGGGCTTCAGGAAGGTTCCTGAGGATGTGGTGTTTAAGCTGAGATCTGAAGGATAAGAATTACCTGAGTGAAGGGCTGATCAAATATCATCTAAGACCAAGGAGGGAGGGATGAATCTGGCCCCTAAATTCTCCAATCTAGAGTAAACTGCCTTAGGAGATAGAGACACTCTTGTGGAGGCTGGTAGTTTCCTTGGTAGTAGCAACACCAGCACAAGGATTTATTTGCTGGAGACAGGGTGGGCCAATGGTGTGCTAGAGCCAGCTGGTCCTGGGAGGGTCTCCCCATCCCTCTCGTCCCCAACCTGAATCTTGATACAATACCACACTCCTACCAATCACATGGGTTGGGAGAACAGAGATGTAAGAGTACTAAGCTGTGTGTGACAAAAGAAGATGAGCAAAATAACCCCCTTTCTATGCCAATTCCATGGAGGCAAGAGGAAGAAATGAATGCCAAGTCTGTGAGTACAAAGGGTTTTTAACACACAGTAACTCTGTCCACTGTATGTGAGGGCAGGTGTCTAGAATCTGCCCCAGTCTCTAAAACATAAGAGGGAAGAACCAGGCGAATTCTGCTTCTCCTGAAATAAGGAATGGACCAAGGATTCCCTTCTTCTTCCAAAGCTGGAATCTCAGGGATCAGGTTCTCAGCCCTGGCTGCCCTTTTGAATCATCTAGAAGGGTTTTTAGAAGCACCAATGCCAGAGCTCCAACCCCAGAACTTCTGGTGTAATTGATCAGGGGTCTAATGTAGTGCAGATTGAGAGCCACAGCTAAAAAGAGTTGAAAACACAGAAGCCAGCAAAGAGAAACACCAGGGCATCCCAAGACACCATTGGAATGGGGGCTATCTGAAGGAAGATTCTCTAAGCTACTGTCAAACTTTAAAATGAGTCAGGATCACATGGGTGCTTGAAACGCATGGATTCCTAGGCTGCACTCCAAAAAGGGTCTGATTCCACACATCTTAGATGGGGTCTAGGAATCTGCACACTTAATAAGCTCTCAAGTGGATTGGGGAAAACAAATGGAATGGGAGAAAGTGCTAAATACCCAGATGACCACCAGAGATCACCTCTAACACTTACACCCCCAATAGAGAGTTTGGGGGAAGTCAGCACCAGGACAGAGGGAACTGCTGGGCAGGCGACATCCTGGAATCTTCAGTTTTGGAAAGTAAAACTGTAGGGATAGAGTATATACAGCTAGGTTGAGGAGAAGCTTGAAAAGTGGAACGATTGATTCCTGGCAGGTAGAAAAACGTGAGGGAGGCATTAGCAGCTTGGGAGGTGGAGCGTGAGGACGTTAGATTGAAGAAGTGAGGTCAAGAGGAGGAGGATGTAAACAGTCACGCCTTCATCCTTTGCAGTCGTACATGGAGGGGGAGGGAGGAAGAGTGGACTTTGGTCCTTGAAATTCAGAAGTGGACACTGAGCATTTACATCTTCTCGGCATTTTAGATTCATTTAATCATGTAATTATCAAGATAATAGGTGAGGAAATTAGTATCATCCCCATACGATATAGAAGACAACTGAGGCTCAGAGTGGGGAACTGACTTGCCCAGCCCCACGCTGCCGGGGCATCGTGGTACCCGGAGGACTTAGCACGGAGGTACCTGACTGCAGGACCAGCACTCACTTGGTCACTCCAGCCCCTGACAAGATGAACTGAGGGAATATGACACCATCACTGTCATTACTGAAGGAGACAAGGAATCTGAGCTCCATAAAAAGAATTGCTCAGGGGAAGAAAGGACCCAGTAAAGGATGGACTAGGAAAAATCAAGGGAATTATAACTAGAAGGACTTTCTTCCATCCACAAACATTTGAGTGCTTCGTATGTACCAGCCTCTCTCCTAAATACTGAGGACACAAAAGTAAACAAGAAAAACACAGTCCTTAACTTCATAAAGTTTACATCTAGACCAGGATGGCAAATTAATGACGTTCATCCATCACTTCCCATTCCCATATCCCTGACAGACATCACTAATCAACCGCAGCATCCTGGGATTCAAATTCCCTTTAGGTGACTGCTGTCAATCAACTGAGGGCAGGCAGGTGGGATGAAAACTCTTGGTTTGCCATCCCTGATTTGGACTTTAGGGTTTAGACAAGGATTTTCTGAGTACCTCCTACATGTCAAACATGCTGGGGATTTGTAGAGTGTGATGTCCCCATGTTACAGATGCGGGCACTGCCACCCAGATAGGACTTACAAACAGGACTCTGTAATGATCTGCGTCAGTGGGTCCTCATACTTAATCCTCAGAATACAGGAGCAAAGGTTTTGGTGGGGTTTTTTTCAGCTTTATCAAAGTATAATTGACAAATAAAATTGTAAGCTATTTAAAGTGTGTATCATGGTGATTTGATATACCTATCCATTGTGAAAGGATTCTCATGACCATCTAGTTAGTTAATACATCCATCACCTCATATATTTATCTTTTTTTTCCTGCCTGTAGTGAGAACATGTAAGTTCAACTCTCTTAGCAGATTTCAAGGACACAATACCGTCACCACGTTTAACATTAGATCCTCAGACATTATTCACCTTATAGCTGAAAGTTTGCACCCCTTTACCAGCCTCTCCTTGTTTCCCCACCCCACAAAGGAGCAGGAGTTTAAAAGTCATGTCAGAGATCTGCTGGGGGGAATCACTACACTGCAGGCTCAGCAGGAGCCCTAGGACCATGGCCTCCTGTGCTGGGCTGTGCTTTCTCCCACTCTCCAGGCTGCCCACCAGCCTCTGTGCTGAGCTCCTGCTTCTCTGGTCAGATACTCCTCTGAGCATCTTCTGGGGTGTGGAGTGAGAAGGAAACGGCGGGTTCCATTGCTGCTGGGTCCACCCAACATGGAGGAGGGAGGAGGGCCGCTCATCTGCCTGGGTCTCTGGCATTCAGCCCGGATCCTGGTGCAGCCTCAGGACCTTCCACCAAGCCCACATCCCCCAGCCGTGCTTCTCATATTGTGCTGTGTATTAGGATCGCCTGCAAAGCTCTGAAAACTCCCACTTCCCCATCCCATCCCAGACCAGTCACATCAGGACCACAGGAGACCCTGCCCCGATGTTTCTAAAGGTCCTCCAGTGATTCTAGCGTGAGGTCAAGTTTTGAGACCGCTGTCCTAGAGTGTCCAGCTTTTACCATCTCCCCTCTGTGGGCCATGGGAGGACAGAGCTGCCAGCAACTTGCTCGGAGTCGAGTCAGCTCTGCGAGGTGATGTCCGAGGCGGAGGCAGGCGGCCAGACTACCAGCTGCTCGCCCTCCAAACCCCACCCCCTGCCGGGCTCAGCGCCCAGCCATGCCAGGCCCGCTCCCCAAGGCGCCAGGTCCTCCAAATGAAAACAGGCGGCCAGAGTTCAGGGCTCGCTGGCATTCTCCTGGTAAGCACCTTTGGTTCCAGGCTCAGAGCTGCTAATTAAAGAGCTGTGATTAATGAGGAAGCACTCCTGGTCCCCATCTAGGATGAGAGGTCCTGGGGATGCTGACTTTGCTGGAGAAATCTGCAGTCAGATTCCAACGAGAGCTATTTATAGTTCAAGCCTGGGAGGACGGTGCCTCTCCTCCTCCTCGCCTTCCCTCCTTCCTCCCCTCCCTCCCCACCACACACCACGATGGAACAGAGAGGTGGAAATATTTACTGAGGAAGAATTTTTGAAGGAGTAAATCTTAGCACGGAGGCATCCATATTAATCCATCTGAACACACATTCCATCGACATATATTTATGGAATGCCTACTAAGCGCCAGGCTGCAGGCCAGCTAAGAAGGTTGCAAGCTCTCATTAAGAGCAGCCTGGCCCTTGTTCTGGTGGAGATTGCACTGCAGGAGAAGAGTCATTACCAAGGGCATCTACAGGTACGCGGAAAATTGTAAATAGAGGCAAGCAGTCCATGGGAGAGGACCACGGCTCCGTGAAGGGGCTGAAGAAAGAGACCCTCACCATGCTGACAGCAGACCACCCTCCATCGTTACCTTTAATGAGGAAACAGGGAGTCAAGGTCCCACAGATAGTCTGTGGCAGGGTCCAAATTCAAGACCAAGGGCGGCTTCCCAAACCCATTCATTCTTCTTCCCGGCCACATAGCTGGATGACATTTGGTATCTCCAGTCTCTGTAACCTCGGTCTCCCTTTGGGTTACACAGAGTCCCGGCCCATGGAATCAGAGGAGTGACAGGCGCCGCTCCCAGCATGGCCCTCAATGTGCATCCTCCAGGCTCTGGATGATGAAATCCAAGTTGACCTTGGAAGCCACGTATTGAAGGCCCAGAGTCTCCATCAGCCTGGACCCCTGAATGGCTTTGCAGAGCAGACTTGGACTTGATGTGAGCAAGAAATAAACTTCATTATCCTGAGTCCCTGAGATGTCAGGGTTTACCTGTTATGGCAGCTAGCGTCACCCAAACTAATAAAGCAGATCTGCCTGCTCTAAACATGATGTCTACCGCCCCTTAGGAAGAGTCAGTGACTCCCTAGCACATTCTATAAATAGGCACCTCTGGGAGTGAAGGGCAAGGATGCTCGGCATCTTTCATGGACACTTTCTCAGCAGGCCTTGCTCACAGAGTCTCTGTGAATCAGCCCTGAAACACCCTCCGGTCCTGGTCCTGCTCTCCACCCCCTCTTGCAGCTGGAACCAAGGTGGTCCATCCCCAAACCATCTGGGGATGGAGGAGACAGAGGGTGAGAGGGCAGAAGAGGTGTCTTCCTGGAACCAGATCAGAACCGTGGCGTGAGTTCTCCCACAGAGGTGATACCCTCGCACTGTGCTTGGGCAGCACGTGGTTGGAAGGAGCCCTGGAATTCGAGGAAGAAGACCTGGCACGCATCTTGGGGAGGCCGTTGGGGGAGTGGCTCGGTCTCAACTGCCTCCTCCATAAAGTGGGCACAATATCTGACCCACGAATGACAAAAAGCTTCAACCTACCTGCAAACAGGCAAGTATTGTAGTTCAGAGAGGGAAGAATGTGCAGAAGGACCAGAGCTGACGAGTAGCTGTCAGCTTGCTGATCAGCCAACCCCAAAACCGCTCTATGTCCAGCCTCCTCAGTATCCAAGCTCCTAAATTGTCCTCCTTGTTGAAGACAATTCCAACTGAGGTTTGTGTAACTTGTAGCCAAAGGCATTCTGACCCATCTATTATAAGACAAAATATTTAACATCTCTGTGATTCTATTTACTCAGCTGTAAAATGGGAACATCATTCACTTTTTTCAGTGAAGATTTCTAATGGGACAGTCATCATAATCATACCTACCTTGCCAGACTTTTGCAGAGGCTACTTGAGCCTGTCCTTTAAAGAGCTATTCACATTCAAGATCAGTCTGCAAAGCTACTGCCCTGACAGAGCTGTCAGTGTCCGTACAGTTTATTTTCCTCAAGGGTTTTCACAGCTTTTATAGACTCCAAGCTCTCTGTTTAGGTGAAATGTTACTCAAAAGCCCAGCATCCCATGTGGACCTAACAGGATGACAGTTTTGCTGTTTCTAAGCTCAGCAAGTTTCTCAGGATGTTGGTCAACAGGCAGGCTCGTCCAGCTCCTCTCTGCTTGCTCGCAAGGGGTTGGTTACCTGAGTCTCTGGGAGTGAACGGCCTGTCCTATTCAAGGAGAGGAATTCACAGGACTTGAGACCAGAGAAGAGGAAAGAGCGAGGCCTGGGTTTGGTCAAAGGCTGTGATGGTGAATTTAACATGTCAACTTGACTGGGCTGAGGGATGCCTGATACCTGATAAAACATTACTTCTAGGTGTGTCTGGAGGGGTGTTTCTGGAAGAGATTAGCATTTGTATCAGTAGACTGAGTAAAGCACATCGCCCTCGCCCTTACCGGCATCATCCAATCTGTTGAGGGCCACTGAATAGAACAAAAAGGCAGAGGAAAGACGAATGTGCTCTGTGTTTGTGCTGGACGTCCATCTTCTCCTCCTCTTGGACATCGTGCTCCTGGGTCTCAGGGTTTCTGACGTGAACCAGGTTTTACATCACTGGCTCCCCTGGTTCTCAGCTTTCCTGGGCCTCTAGCGTGTGGACAGTAGATCATGGGGCTTGGTCTCCATAATCCTGTGAGCCAAACCCTCAGAATAAATCTCTTTCTGTACATCTATCTATCTATCTGTCTGTCTATCTAACCTCCTATCCATCTATCTACATAACTAGATACACAGCTAGATAGATAGATACATAGATACGTAGATAGACGA
This sequence comes from Balaenoptera physalus, assembly GCF_965194825.1. Taxonomy (NCBI): domain Eukaryota; kingdom Metazoa; phylum Chordata; class Mammalia; order Artiodactyla; family Balaenopteridae; genus Balaenoptera; species Balaenoptera physalus. Next base: position 20,785,427 of record NC_138898.1, read on the forward strand.
TAGATAGATAGATAGATAGATAGATAGATAGATAGATAGATAGATATTCTACTGTTTCTGTTTCTCTGGAGAACCCTGACTAATACACTAGTACCCCAAAACTTCAGTAAAATGCACGTATCTCCTCAATTCTTGGTATGAGTGCTAAAGAAGGGGCTGACTTTCAGACTGTCACGCAGGGAGGCCATGTGTAAAGGCGGCTGCAGAGCCCAAAAGAACCAGAGTGTCAGAGGTAGGGGAGGCCCAGAGAGGAGCAATGACTTCCCCAAGGTCACACAGCGCTCAGGGGCAGAGCTGGGTCTCAAACGCAGGTGTGCTTGCTCCCAATGCAACGCCCTTCATGCTCCACAGCTGCTGTGTCCTCAGTCACCCCCACGCCCCTGCCAGTTTCCTTCCCTGCTGCCCAGCCTTGTCCCCAGGGAGACGTCATGTTTGGGAACGGAGAGTCCTCAGGACCACGAGACTAGGTGAGGCTGAGCCCTGCTTGGTGTTGGAAACTGGTGTGTGCACAGTGTACATGCATACACACACACACACACACACACACACACAGGTGCACTCCTCCCCGACTGCTCTTCCCTGACCCCCTTGAAACTGCACAGGTGCTGGTCCAGCCCTGGGAACCTCTGGTGAAATAAGCCACCCTGAGTTGACTACACTGCTCAGGTACAGAGATTTCCCGTGACCGTTCCCTTGGCTCCTGAAGCAGTTCCAGGTCCTGTTTTCTGGGCAGGTGAGGTGGCCACGGCCTTGAGAAAGGTAGCCATAGGGCTCCTGTCTTAGGCCAGGATTCCCCGGAAGCAAATCCTGAGACCAGATCTGAGAACACGTGGTTTGTCTGGGAGGTGAGCCCAGGTAAGTTGCCAGGTGTGGAGAGAGAGACAGGGAAGGGAAGATGGTGTCCATTCATGACCCTATGGGCCACGAGGTGCAATCCACTGGGAGCCTCGAGGAGATGGGGTAGGACAAGCCTCCGAGTTGTCCCAGTGGAGGGGCAAGGGAGCTGGGGAGCTGGGGTACTTTCCACCAAGTCCCATCCTCAGTGGCCAGGGTGGCTCCCCGGGACATTACCCGTCAGCATCCCAGGCCGCCCTGCGTGCAGTCAGAGGAATCATCTTGGCCGCATACAGAATAAGACTCCACGGGCGGAACCAGGATCAGGGAGGGCACACGGGGGCACCAACAGCATCTCCCGAGCACCCGTCCTCCACGCCAGCCATCCTGGACCTCCCTCAGATCACCCACCCCATCCTCTTATCTCCCCAGGGCCCTACCTTTAACTTCATAACTAAGACCCTGAACCTGGCGTCACATTGCCTGGGTTCAAACACAGCACTTAGAGGTCGTGTGGCCTCCCACAGTCTGCAGAAACTCCCGAAGCCTCATTTTCCTGCTCTGTCGTATGGGTTCATTGTGCCCGGTCACACAGCTGCTGTGAGGGTTGAATAAGATGATGTATGTATCTTTTTCAGCAGCGGTGCCTAGCACACAGGGAGCAGTTGGGAAATATTTCCTGTCACCCATGCATGCTGCGGAGGGTGACCCCTGTACCTGGGCACCTTGCCCGCAGGGTGTCACGTGCAGCCGGAGTCCAGCCTGGGTCCTCTTCCCTCGGCCACACACCTCAGGGGAGCTGCACCTGCTCACAGGGAGATCTGCCCTTCCGCATTGCCCACCCAACGAGGCCACCTTTTAGTCACATTTTGGCCTTGAGACGGTGCCTTTTTCTAACTCTCACAAAGGTGCTACCTTATGCACTACCGGTGGCCCTAGTTATTATTGTTGTTATTATTACTGCTGCCGTTATAAGCTAATTAATTCATAGGAGGTGTCCCTTGCTCAACATTCTATAATAACCTAAATGGGAAAAGAATTTGAAAAAGAATAGAGGCGTGTATATGTATCACCGAATCACTGCGCTGTACACCTGAAACTAACACAACATTGTTAATCAACTGTACTCCAATATAAAATAAAATTTTTTAAAAGTAAATAAATGAAGTGCAGGGGAACGGAGGCCAGTGTTTCAATAACTGCTTCGCCTGACCAGAAGCGTGTCTCTCGTAGGTTAGGACAACTTAAGAAATTATTTTGGTCAAGGATCCTCCAGCCCGCTACATGGGAAGGATCACAGCAGATTCACTTGCTTCAGGGCCTTGAAGGAGCTGAGGGGGCGGGGCGTCCAGGAGCACCTGGGGCTGTGAGCTCTGTCCATCATCCACAATTCCCAACACACCAGTTGGACAGTCGAAGAAAAGTGTTATTGAATGAGCTGCCAAGGAAATAACTTTACCCAGGACTTCTGGGGAATTATCTGTTCTCTTCCAGCCCTGCATCCTTAGTCCCCAGTGCGAGCTGGATGGGGTCTTACAGACTCCTTGGGAAATGATCTATATGATGGAAGAGATAGAAGGGAAGATAAAAGATTGAACTGATCAATGTTTTCATTGTGTCAGTTCCCCCCCAGCCCCGTTCCAGCTCACCCTCCAGGGGGCTCTGGCCGAACCCCCTCACGCTCTGGAAGATCCCAGCCAGCCCCAGGCACACAGCCCGTCTCCTCTACGTGGTTGTCAAGGGCTCTCCAGCCCTTTCTCACAGACCTGGGAGCCCCGCTCTGTCCCTCCAATTTCTTTACGTCTTCCCCGAGCCTCCTCCAAACCCCTCATGTTCATCATTCAAACAGACCACACTACCTCTGCAAACATCACACGTTTCTTTTTTGCCAGCCGGGGGCCCTGAGCTCATCTGGAGTTTAATACTTCTCAATTCTGTTTTGCACTTGAAAGAGATATTTTCAGTTTTCTTCCCCCAGCCCCCAAAAGTTTTCATAAAGCCATCTCCCCGAAATCCCACCATAAGAGTTCCCTGGAACTCCCCTCCCTGTTTAACATGGAGGTGCAGGTCCCTTGCCCTCCAGCACCCAGCCCCAGCTCTGCATCCCCAGGGAGACCAGAGGCAAAGCAGGAACTCAGAGCTCCCCCTGGGAGGACTCAGGCTGTCCCCAGGGAACTACCTGCCCACACCCGTCCTGAGCCCACCCTCCTGCTCTGTCCCTGGCAGGTTGGCCAGAACAGCTTCTCCCTTCAGTCCAGCACAACTAAGTAGGGCACCAGGGCAGGGCTGAGCCCCTCACTGCAAACCACCCATCCCCTGAAGTCTCTACATTCTTCCCTCCCTTGGGCGAAGCCCACAAGAGCCCAGTTCAAACACCTATGCTACCTGACTGGAAACCTGTTTATACACACATGCTCACACACACTGTACACACGTACAATGACCAGGAACACACAAACACACATACACACAGAATCCCCAAAGCTCTAATGATAAATAAGGGAAAAGAATTATCAGAGCTTGCACACATACACAGCACTTGCACACATGTGTATTTCCCCCCACACCCATGCACATACACACGACCATGACTACACACGTCTGTGAGTATGGTCCCAGATACCCACCTGCACACACAGAGACTCACAAGTACAAATGCACGACGCACACGTGGTAACTCATCCACACCTGTGCACATGCACACACAGGGCTGCACACACATCCACATAGCACATGTGTACAAGCACGTGCACACACACCCAGGTGCATACATCCTGGGCGTGCACATACCCAGCCACACTCAAGCGCTGCTCTGAAAGCCCAGATGAAGGGGGAGTCCTGCTCCAGACCGGCTGGGAGGCAGCGGATGTTCCAGTCGAGTCGTAGTCATTAGCTCTCTAATTAAAGTCCTCTCACCACTCACTGGCCACGAGGACCTGCACACCAACACCTGGCGTGGATCCTGGGCATCTCTGAGGCTGCAGATGGGCCAGGCCACTGTCGCCACCCGGAGGCTCAGCCTGGGTGTAATTAGAGATGGGGACTCAGCTGAAGAAGTCACAGCCAACCAGACGTTTCTTTTTCCTCTTCCAGGAGAGATGGTCTTGCCAGCCCCACAGCACTTCTTATGTCCTAATTATACCTCTAGCTCTGGTTCCCGTCCTTGCCCTGCCACACCCTGCATCCCTATCTCACACACACACACACACACACACACACACACAGGCAGAGCTGGGGGTGGGGGCCCCAGGCCAGCACAGGCCTGCAGCTTCCATCACTGCCTAGCCCAGAGCCAAAATGGGAAGAAGCGTAAAAGCCTCTACCCCACCCTCAGCCACCTCCCCAGGCCCAGCCCTGGGCCACTCCCCACCCAAACAGTGTCCCTTATAGCCCCTCCAGGCAGGCCCTTTGCCTCCAGCTGGTCAGTATTAGTTTGCTAGGGCTGCCATAGCAAAGTATCACACACTGGGCAGCTTAAGCAACAGAAATTCATTGTCTCCTGGTTCTAGAGGCCAGAAGTCCAAGGTCAAGATGTCTGCAGGGGAGGGCTCTGAGGCAGCATCTGGTCCAGGCTTCTCCCTTAGCTGCTGGTGGTCTGCCAGCAATGTTTGATGTTCCTCGGTTTCCTGGTAGATGAATCACCCCCATCTTTGCCTTGATCTTCACATGGCATTCTCCGTAAGTGTGTGTCTGTCTCCGAATTCCCCCTTTTTATATGGACAACAGTCGTTTTGGATTAGGGCCCATTCTAATGACTTCATTTTAACTTGATTCCCTCTGTAAAGACCCTCCAAATAAATCACATTCTGAAGCACTGTGGGCTAGGACTTCAACACATGAATGGGGGAGGGGAGACACAATTCAGCCCACAACACTGCCCTGTTGTTGGTCCTACATATACTCTCACACCTTGTGACCCAGCCGCATGGCCTTCCTGCCTCTCACTATGGCTCTGATCCATGGTTCTGGCCAGCAATGGGTTAATGCATTTTTCATCAGTTTTCATCTGTTCACTCACCCAGGCAGTCGGTGGGTATTTACTGAGCACCATCCAGGTGCCAGGCACCATCCTGGGTGACCAAGAAAAGACAAGGACAATTAACAAGTACAGGGAGAAGAGTCCCAACGTGGGTCGAATGCCATGGAGGACGTGAACTGGGCAGAGAATGGAGAATAATGGGGCGAGGGGGGCAATTTGGGGGGGGGGGTGGAGAAGGTTTTTCCAAGGAAGAGATGTTTCAGCGGAGGCCCGAAGGATGGACGAGAGCCCACTGTGCAAAAATATTCAAAGAACATTCCAGGCCAAGGGGACAGCAAGCCTGCAGACACTGAGTCCAAAGAGAGCTCATCACATCCTGGGCTGGTCTGTCCCAGGCGCCAGGAGGAGGCCTGTTCTGAGCAGGAAAAGTATGACCTACCCTCGAGGTGCCCAGAGCCTGAGGGATGGGATGAGGTGGGAGGAGCTGGTGAGGACCAGATCACAAGGGCCCACAGGGCCACAGTGAGGAGTTTGGATTTTATCCTGAGAGCAGAGCAGGGGCAAAATCACCCCAAATCTGCTGTGGATTCGGGTGCTCATAGTAAAATATTTGAATTCCATTACTTCCAACGCTGATCAACATTCAGCCCTGCACCTGTAAGAAATGGATTAAACATGGCCTTGAGGCAACTTCCCGGCCTTAAAACTGGACCCTAAGGAGCCCCTGAGACTTGGGTCCACAGGAATTTCCAGGAGTTCCACGATGCAGAGGTGGGACATGATGCAAATCGGTCAGCAAACTCCAGCCCCAGGACAGAGAGGGCAGGATTCGCCCACAGATTTCCTGCATCAGACAGGGGCCCCCCCGCTCTGGGCCCCGGAACACACCAAGCTTCTTCCCACCTGGCACCTCTGCACTTGCTGTTCTCAAAGCCAGAACACTCTCCCATCAGCTCACCCGTGGCTGGTTCTTTCTCCTCCTTAGGCCTTCACTTAAGTGCCAGCCACTCAGAGATGCCTTCCCTGATCACCCCGTCTAAAGGTGGTCCCCTCAGTCATCCTCTGTTACAGCCACCTGCATAGCATTTATCATCATTCCATCACTGGTTCACACCTACATGTCTGAGTTACCCACTCAATATAAATTCCCTGAGGGCTGGCTATATATCTATCTTGCTCAGGATGGAGGGAAGGAGGGAGAGAGTAGGAAAAGAAGAAGGGGGGGGAAGGAGGGAAAGAAAAAAAGGAGGAAGGAAGGGAGGAAAGAGGAGAGGGGCTGGACATTCACATGGTCTAGAGCAGGTTCTCAACTTCACCGCTACTGTCATTTTGAATTCAGTTAATTGTTGTAGGGAACTGTCTGGATGTCCAGAAGCATCCCTCCTCTCTACCCATTCGATCCCACTGCTCCTGGGCTACACCCAACCAAAACTGTCTCCAGATACTGCCAAATGTCCCCTGGGGGGCAGAATCACCTCCGTCTCAGAACCACTGGTCTAGATGTTTTCATCTGCTTTCCACAGTTAAACTCTCATTTCAATTAATTTTATGTAGAAGCCCAATACTATGTGAAACACATTCCAGTGGAGCTGCCCTAAGGCTTTGTATTTGTCAGCAATGCCACACCAATGCTGCGGTAACAGCTGCCCCACAACGCAAAGGTTTCCAACAACCAGCCTTCGTTCTCACGTGCCCAGGTCCACAGGCTGACTGGGTTCAGCTTTTCTAGGTTCCGCCTGCAACAGAAAGTTATCTGCACTTGGCTTCCGGCTGCAAACTGGGTTCAGGTCTGCTCCAGCCACAGTCATGCTGGGACTAATGGGTCTTCATGACAGTGGATCTCCAGCAATGTAGAGGGTAGGGCAGACCACACGAGCATGTTCACAGCTTCTTCCTGTGTCAAGTCTGCTGATGCTTTGGTGTCACCTGAGCAAGACTAACATCCCAGTGGGACAGGGAAATGTGACTCCACCCACTGAGAGAGGTGAGTGAATATTTGCTGAACAATAATCCGTCTATTCTAAGCTTAAGAACATGCTGATCCAGAGAGCTGGGGCTCGTGGGCAAGACCAAGCCATGGCCCTGCACTGACTTCTCCCCAGCACCAGTGCCTCCCCGACCTCTTCTCAAGGCTCCCGAGAGCATCACAGGCCTCCAAACACAGGGACAGTCCACCAGCTCCCAGCTCACAGTCACAGGTCTGTGTGCTCGGCCGCATTCCACGTCCTGGCTGTCCTGAGCACTTGAAAGTGCAGCTTTCATTCAGCCAATACTTTTCCAGTATCTCCTCTGTGCTGGACGCTGTCCAAGGCACTGGAGATCAAGTGGTGACCCTGGAGCACACAGCCAAGTGGGGTGAATGACCCCCTCCCCATGGGGGCAGCCTCAACAGTCCACACCAAGGGTGCTGTCGTGAGCCACCCTCTCTTCCCTCTCTCATGAACGCTCCTGGCATCAATCTCTTCTGAATCTGCCTCTGGGGCTCAGAAGGGCCCTTTTCCTGCCGCAGCTCCGACCCCTCAAACAGGGATCTTTCTGATATGGCAACGTGTCTCGTCAAGATATCACCATGTCTAAATCGAGGCTGTGTCAGCAGCCCCATGAAAATGAATAATGGCCGCAATTATGACCCATATAACAGCCCAATAAAACCTAATTAAAATGATCCACATCCCATCTGCCAAGTGCAGGGCGAAGCAGCCAGGGAAGGGTGGAGGCCCAGCCAGTTCAAGGAGAGCCAGAAACTGAATAATAATAATAATATTTATATTATAATAAATACATTATATAATATTAGCATATATAAGACAATATACTCATAATAATAACACGATCACTGCCACTAATATTTATGGTGTGTTTACATTGTGCCAGCCCCTGTGCTAATAGGAGGTGTCGTGATACATTGGATATATATCATCCCATTTAATTATCACTAACTTGCCATAAATAAGTGCTAGAATTATTCCCAGTTACAGATGAGGAAACTGAGGCACAGTGAGGTTAAGAACTTGCTCAAAGTTAAATTGCCAATAGGTAGTGGAACTAAAAGTTCAGGCTCTAGCAGTGCCTGGCATGTAATAGGTGTTCAGTACTTATGTGCTGAATGCGTGAATGGGTTTGGCCAAGATTCATGTCAGATGTCAGGTAACCCAAGATGCCACACAAACAGCCAACATACGTTTATTCAGCACCACCTCAATCTAGGACTTGTACTGGAAACAAAGTGAGGAGAAAGAAAAGCCAATCATTGAAATCTGATATGATTACGGCTATAAGGGAGGTATGTACAAACACAGTGAGTACATGGATATGGCAGGGAGGACTTAATTCTGCCCAGGAAATCAAGGAAGACTTCCCATAGGAGGCAGAGTCAAAGCTGGGTCTTAAAAGATGGGTGAGAATTTGCCGGACAGATAAGTAGAGGAAGGCATTCTAGGCTGAAGGGACCATGTGTACAAAGTTATAAAAGGAGCCCAGCAAATTCCAGGAGTTGCAAAGTTACACAGCATGACAGTTACAATGGCCTGGTCTGGCTGGCACGGGGCATGAGAGCCAGGTGTGTAACAAGAGGGCTGGCAAGGTCAGTGGGTCAAGATTATCATTCACCTTTTAGGGCAGGCTCAGGGATTAAGATTTTGCCCCATGAGCAATGGGGAGCCTTAAAAGACTTCAAAGCAGAGGAGTGACTTGGTCAGATTTGCTCGCTAGAAGGAGTCCTTGGGTTGCTGGGCTAGGAATGTCTTGGGGACAGCAGGAAAGCACAAATCCTGCACCTCACGTGGGGGCACAAACCTTTTTATTAGAGATGAACCTTAAAACAGGCCCAGCATGGGCATCTGGGCAGCGCCAGCACCTACCCCTACCTGCCATGACAGCCAGAATTGGACCAAAGCCTACATAAGGAGTGAAATGCGCAGATTGTCTCTAAGTGGTTTTCCACGAGCCTCCTCTGTCCCAACCCCTGGGGGAAATGACTCTTGTAGCCTGGGTACCATCACAGGTCCCCACCTGCCCCAAAAATGGCGGGAGATGGTACCCACTGTCTCCTGCCTGGAAGCCTGAAGTTCAGGAAAGGGCTGACTCCTTCAAATGGACGGGTCTTTAAAAAACCAAGAAGTCCTAGTTCGCAGGCGCGTGAGACAAATTGGTTAAAAAAAACGATTTCTGTCGTTGCCTTTGTCATTTCAAATGATTCTGCCCCTTGACCCAGGAAGAGGTTCCAAATGCATAAATAGAGCAATAATCTTCAGCATCAATGTTTTGATAATATGAAAGCAGGGGGGGAGGGGGAATACATATTATAAACACCACCTCTGGGAAGCACGGACAGAAAAAGTTATTAAACATTCCATCACAACCTTGGAAGACAGTACTGTACACCCCACCCGGCACGGAGTTCCTAATAAAGGCGGCATCTTGGAATTTGTCACTCTTCAATGCATAATTCACTCATCAAAAAGCAGCGGTAATACATTGCATTTTCATAAGGGTCTCTGAAGCTGTCTAATTTCCCTGAGCCGCAGGACGGCGGGAGGCTGTGGCCACTCACTGAGGACCCTTTATGCATTATGGATAGAAACTTTGCAATTCAAAGTGACAACTCAGCCTCCCCATCACCAGCCCCACATCACATTAGAAGGCCTAGAACTAAAGGACAGGTCTGCTCCCAAACCTTAAAGCCATTTGGTATCTAGACGTGTGTGTGTGTGTGTGTTAAAGTGGGGAAGGAAGCAGAAATCATTGTCTAGGTCTCACCAAACGTAATCAGAAACCCAGCCAGACCTGTCACTTGATAGCATACTTGTGGGATGTAGGCAATGAATAGATGGGACCAACTAGCCCTGGGCCCCATACATGCCTCCAACACCCTCCTCAGGTCCTGAAATATGGATCACAAAGTTTGCAGGTACACAACACCGTCGGGCCACTGGAAAATGGATTGAAATGTCTTCACCTGGCCACCGCACAGAGGATGCAAAAGCAAAGAAGGAAAATCAGGCAAAGAGATGGACAGTCTTGGGTAGAGACAGGTCAGTGTGGTAGAAGAGCACTAGACCAGGACGCAGAAGACCTCAAGTCTGGTCTCACCTCTCACAATAAAATCAGGACACCCAAGTCAAGTCACTCAGCCTTACCTGGTATAAAAAGTGAAAGCAGGATGAGTAGAGAGAATTGGGCTCGAACACTGGTTCTACCACTGATTCATCTGCTGCATGGCCTCTAGAGCACCCAGGTCATCCCCTCCTCATACACATTTGGCCCCAGTGGTCAGCGTGGACAATTGTCCTTTCTCCAAGGCTCCAGTCCTTCCCTGTCCTACATTTTATGCAGAGGATGCAGAGCTGAACTGCTTGGATTTGAGCCCCAGTTCGGCCCTAACATCTCTAGGCCTCAATTTCTCCATCTCCCAAATGGGAATAAAAATATTACCCACCTCAAAGAGAGGATGACACCCTATCAATCTAAGGCAGAGGTACTGGAGGAAAAAAATGTGGCACAGAGATGGAGCTCAGAAATGACAGGCAAAGGAAGGGATCAGGGATGGTGCCATGTATGGGCTGCTTCAGGTCAGGGCAAAACAGCTCCTGGGAGGATGCCTTCACTGGCAGGTGCTAGCCAAGCCCTGCAATGTTGAAGGGTGCCATGCCCCACTTCTGCTCCCAAATACACTGGCATCCAGGCTCTCTGATCGCTTTCCTTGAGGACCAGTTGTCAGTAGACAAGACCACAAGAGCCAGAGAAGCGTTCAGACACATAGGGAGCTGGGTCTACATAATGACCAGTGTGGAATATCAATAACAAGTTCTAATAAGAAGAAGAAGGAAAATATCCCATTTCTTCCTCATAACCATCCCTGAAACTATGGAGCTAGTTCTTCTCAACACCCCTGTCCTCAAGGGGTCCCCAGTGCCTTGGTGGTAATAAACGAGCATCCAAGGGTAACAGAGGTGAGCCCCTTTTACCAGCCAGCACCTCTGGAGGCAGGAGGCAGACTGTCTTGGTGAAGACTTCAACAGCCACTTGAGATCGACAGGGAGGACCCAAGGGCCTGACGGGGAGTCAGCAGAGGAAAATAACTGAACTTCTCTGCATGTGACAAGGAAGAGTATTTTTTTTAACATTGAGAGGAAAGCGCACGGGAGAGTGAAAAAGGGAAATGGTTGAGAAGGGAGGGAAGAGAAAGTTGGGGGAAATGTTGCCCTGTGACATCGGGTAAAGCCCTGATGATGGAGGAGTTTGACGTTATTTAAGAAGAGGATATTTTCCAGTGGTGTTAACCCATCATCCCTAAAATACATCCTGAGTTCTACTACACATGGCACTCCATGAACGCTTAGGAGGAGTGGGGTTTGGGCTGAATGTTCCAATTGGGTTTGCAAGTGTTCTTCGAAGATGAGAGGCCCAAGGAAGAGGGGTCACTGAGAATGTAAGACCCAGAGGGAGAGGCAGAGAACTTGGGTGGGTTTTGAATAAACTTTAGACATAAAATGGAAGCTCTAATCAATCTTATCTAGAACTCAAAGGACCAGGAGAAGCCAGTTGATATCTGGTGTCCACAAATAATCTCCATCCAGAGTGTAGTCCTATGATGTATGCAAGGTTCAATGGGATCACCAAGGAAAGAGAAGGTAACTGTGGACCTTGCCAGATGAATGAAAGTTTTTCAGTCCGTGAGCCCATTTATTCCAAGAAAAGGAAATGGCGTAATCAAAAGCACGCAGTTGTAAACGGGCGCCATGTTTGAGAATGGAGGCTGGTGCAGAGGACCCGGAAGGTTGGGAGAAGACAACGGAGGGGAGAAAGTTGGACATGGGGTGGCAGAGGGCCAGACCAGGACATATCAACAGAAGCCTCACTAAGGAGTTAGAACTCGGTCTAGAAGAAAGGGAGGCATCCTTGAAGCGCTCTCAGGAGTGGCCTGTCATGGCCAGATCTGTGTTACACGAAGTTTGGAAAAGAGGAGGGACTGGGGACTGCAGAGGCCTGCCCTAGGGTTGTAGCATTTTAACAAGCAAACAGCAATAACAGCAAAAATAGAGAAAGGACCTGAACACCCAATGTGCAGCACAGAGAGTGCAAGTGGGTAATAAGCATCTGGAAACATACTCAAGGTCACTAGCCATCACAGAAATGTGAGTGACAACAACCACAGGTATCCAGTGAGGATATAAACACCACACTTGGAGTGATAAGCTCCAACTCCACACTGGCGTTTGCTCTTGGGATAAAAAAAAAGAGCAAGGGCATCAGGGAGAGTTCAGGGAGCTGCAAATGTGTCCACAGTGTTTTATGGCGAAAAGGAAGCTGAAGCAAAAATGAAAAACAGTAGTCGGCCAAGTGCAAGGTATGTAAACCTTCATTTTATTAATTTCCATATCTTTCTGAAGGTTCATAATAAAATATTTTTTAAATAAGGACTCATTTTTCTGTCCATGTCAAAGGTTAAAATAAAAGAATTCCTAGTGATGGGGAAGCAGTGGGGAAATGGCAAATTCCATGTCCTGCTGGTAAAATAGACATTGGTATATTTCCAAAAGACAGTTTAGCAAAATCTAGCAAGTGTTGAATGTTTGTGAACCCTTTGATGTATCAATTCCACAAATGGGAATTTTTCTCAAGGAACTTATTATGGATATGCCCAGAATTGAGCTTTATAAGAGAAAAATTTTAAATAATATAAATGTACAGCAATACTCTATAGCCATAGAAGAAGTTGTAGAAAGACATCTAATGATATGGAGGGATGTATGTTATATGTTAATTAACAAAAGAAAAGCTTGACATGTCAGTATGTACATACAATTCCCTTTTTGAAAAAACAGGTGCAGAAACATAGATAAGACACTGGGAGGATACACAATGAAATGTCAGGAGTGGCCCTTTCTGGGTGGAGTAATCATGAATGATATTTCTTTCTTTCTACTCCCTATCTTTTTCCCTATATACTCCTTATATAAGTTAAATTAATAATAACTATATAAATTAAAATAGCATATTTCTTTATCAAAAATTTTTAAAATACTATCTCTGTCCCTGTATCAATCAGCTCAGACTGCCATAGCAAATGCTATAGACTGGGTAGCTTAACAACAGAAATTTATTTCTCATGATTCTGGAGATGGGGAAGTCCAAGGTCAAGGTGCTGGCAGATTCAGTTTCTGGTGAGAGCTCTCTTCCCAGCTGGCAGATGGCCACCTTCTCCCTGTGCGCCCACGTGGCCTTTCCTCGGTGCTGCACATGGAGAGGTCTCTGGTATCCCTACTTATGAGAGCACTAATCTCATCATGAGGGCCCCACCCCTATGACCTCATCTAACCCTAATTATCTGCCGAAGGCCCATCTCAAAAATAATCACAGTAGGTGTTAGGGCTTCAACATATGAATGGGGGGGGCGGGGGAGGACATAAACATTCAGCCCATAACATCCCCCATATACATAATCTGAATCTAATCTTCAGGGGAAAATAAAAACAAATTAAAGAACATTCTACAAAACTTTCCTAGACTTTTCAAAAAATGTCAATGCCATGAAAGACAAGGAAAGTATGAGGAAATAATTCCAGGTTAAAGGAGAGAAAAGAAACAGGACAAAGAAATGTGATATTGATCTTGGATCAGGAAAATGTGTGTGTGTGTGTGTGTGTGATTATAGTTATAAAGGACATTATTAAGGTAATTGGTGAAATTTAAATACAGGCTACAGATCAGATGATAATATAGTGCCAATGTGGTTCCATAATATAAGTGTTTTGGGAGATAATGATGAAGTACTTAGGAATAAAGGGTCATATGCCTGAACCTTACATTGAACTGGGTCAGCAATAATAATATAACAACAATAACAAATGTACTTAGAAAGAGAAACAAAGCAAATATGACAAAATATTAATGCTTGGTGAGTCAAGGTAAAGGGTATACAGGAGTCTATTTTACTAGTCTAGGAATTTTCCTGTAAGTTTGAAATGAAAATAAAATTTAACAAAAATTCTTTCCAACAAATAAAATAAAAATCCAATTTAAAAAAATAAGATGAAATAAAGGACTGGGTCATGACATGATGGAGCCAGCTCATACTGGCTTACAAGAGCAGATCGTTAAAGTTTCAGGAATTTGTCAAGCCAGTAGCTTGAAATTGGCCAAGGTGGGAGTATTGACACCACAGAAATTGGCAACTGTTACAAATCAGGGCTTTTTTTTTTTTTTTTTCAGAGAGCCAGTTGCTGTCCAAAACCCCAGTCAGTGGAGGGCCCGTTCTCCTCCGTGGCTGATGGAGGCAGGGTCATGCCCTAGTTCTCTTAACCTCATTCAGTCCTACGCCCTTCCACCATGTGATATTTCTTTTTCTAAGCAGCTGTCGGATTTAACATCCCCTGCAAGCTTCCTGGCTTAACGAGGGCCTCTGTTTCCCCAGTATCTGGGGAAGGTCAAATCTCTGAGTCAAAGAGATTATGGTGGCTGTGGTGGAACCTCTATTCTTCACATCTCACCACGAGTCCTGCTTCACTGTGACATGTTGGGATGGATACAGACGGGACGCCGTCCCTTTGATGAATGAAATCTGCTTCGAGAGGATGCGGTACAACCCTGCTGTGTGGGAGGATCTATAATCATTGACAGAGTGGTCATGGACCCAGCCTACTTCATTCTCAAGCCCAAGCACTGTGTCCACAGGGCTCAGACACCTGGATTCTTGGAGTTTGAAGGATAATTGATGGAATTTATTGCCTTTGCTGTGGATGGTTGGTGATCGATGGGTTTCTTAGGTTAGGTCCCCCAGGAGCAAACCCAAAGAGGAAGATGCAAGGCCAAGGTGGGGATCCCAGAAGGCACCGGGTAGAGGAATGTCAAGGTGAGGCAGAGAAGGGAGGAAGCCAACAGAGTGTGTTACTGAGCTGTGCATTGCTGTGACCAGTGAGGGTACAATCTCACTGCCCCGTCCGGGGGCTCCAGGAGACCCTGGGGAACGAGCCTCAGTGCTATCTAACCCCAGGGGCAAGAAGCTGGGTGTTTAACCTCCAGCCCCCAGGCTGCAGGCTGGCCCCCAACATATCAGGTCCTAACCCCAGGAACCCGCAAATGTTATTTTATATGGCAACAAAATAACAGATATGATTAAGTTAAGGATTTTGAGATGAGATTTTCCTGGAGTACCCAGGTGGGCCCTAAATGCAGTCACAGGTATCCTCATAAAGAAAGTCTGAGGGAGATGTGACCAACAGAAGAGAAGGCAATATGACCACAGAGACAGAGCTGAGGGTGCTGTGGCCACAAGCCGAGGAACGCCGGCAGCCACCAGACGCTGGAAGAGGCAAGGCATACATTCTTCCCTAGAGCCTCCAGAGGGAGCATGGTCCTTCTTGATTTCAGCCCAGTGATATCGATTTTGGACTTCTGGCCTCCAGAACTGTGAGAGAATAAATTTCTGTTGTTTAAGCCATCAAGTTTGTTTACGGCAGCCATGGAAAACTAATACGCCCCCATCAGGCACTAGCTGAGGGCTCGTCCCAGGGCATGAACTGTCTACACTTCCAGCCTTCCCCAGAAATGGCAGAGCCAAATCCTTCTGGCAGAGCCACAGATGCGTACAGCAGGATGCTCGTTGGCACCTCCCGGAATGATGAGTGCCGGGGGAACGGGGGCAGGTCACGGACAACATCAGTCTCGGGCACGTGGCCTGGGTTGGACTGGATCACTGCAGTAACCCCTGAAACCGAACAGAGCAGGGGGTTCTGGTTGGGCTTATCTGTGTGGCTGCCAGGTTAAGTCCTCACCTTTCTCTGCAATGCAAGGGGACAGCCTAAAATGCCCAGGTATTGGAAGCTAAAGCCACAGGGAATCATGGGGTCAAAAGCTCAGGAGAAAAGAACAGGACAGAAATGCCTGCACAGCACTATTTACAATAGCCAGGTCATGGAAGCAACCTAAATGCCCATCGACAGACGAATGGTTAAAGAAGTTGTGGTACATATATACAATGGAATATTACTCAGCCATAAAAAGGAACGAAATTGAGTCATTTGCTGAGACGTGGATGGATCTAGAGACTGTCATACAGAGTGAAGTAAGTCAGAAAGAGAAAAACAAATATCGTATATTAACGCATGTACGTGGAACCTAGAAAAATGGTACAGATGAGCCGGTTTGCAGGGCAGAAGTTGAGACACAGATGTAGAGAATGGACATATGGACCCCAAGGGGGGAAAACTGCGGTGGGGTGGGGATGGTGGTGTGCTGAATTGGGCGATTGGGATTGACATGTATACACTGATGTGTATAAAATTGATGACTAATAACCTGCAGTATAAAACAAACAAACAAAACAACTAATACTAAACTTTCATTGGGTTATTTGTATGGAAATATGTTAATATAAATGTTTCAGACATTACATGAAATTTCTAAAAATCTTATATGTTCTGGTATAATGTTATGTCATAATTCTAGTTATTACTTTAAAATGTACATCTCAGAAATAACTAAAAAAAAACAAAGTTATTATAAAAAAAAAGAAATGCCTGCACATATGACTGGGGTGGGAAAAAGCCTGTACGCAGCCTCCCCAGGTGCCAGACCTGCCCCTGGATGCCACCACCCATGTCTTTGAGTGAAGGCTTTGGAGGAGAAGATTGTCAGCTGTTCCCATCTTCTGACACCCAGTTGTTGATAAGCGTTATATTAAAAAACTTTCCAGGGCTTCCCTGGTGGCGCAGTGGTTGAGAATCTGCCTGCCAATGCAGGGGACACGGGTTCGAGCCCTGGTCTGGGAGGATCCCACGTGCCGCGGAGCAGCTGGGCCCGTGAGCCACAACTACTGAGGCTGTGCATCTGGAGCCTGTGCTCCGCAACAAGAGAGGCCGCGATAGTGAGAGGCCCGTGCACCGCGATGAAGAGTGGCCCCCGCTCGCCACAACCAAAGAAAGCCCTCGCACAGAAACGAAGACCCAACACAGCCAAAAATAAATAAATAAATAAATAAATTTAAGAACAGTTTTTAAAAAAAAAAAAAAAAACTTTCCATAGTCAAACACGTTTGGGCAAAGCAGAATCAACCAAGGTTAAATCGATGTACTCTTCAAGAGAGAAATGGTATGCTTCCCAATTTTTTTTTTTTTTTGCAAAGCATCTCATGGGATTTGTTTCATGAAACACATCTGTGAGAAGTGATGGCCGGTTAGCTGATCAGATAGGGCCCAGCAGGGCCCCGGGGAAAGGGGCATGGGTGGTACGGGTGGGAAGAAGAGGCTGCCCAGGTCGGGGGTGGTTATGATGCTCTGAGACCCTGGCCCAGGCACCTTAAAGTGTTGTTTCCTCTCCCCTCCCCCATCCCAGGAGGAAGGTGTCATGGTCCCTGTTTCAGAGATGAGCAAACCCAGGTTCTGAGGAATCAATGGGATGGTGAAGGCCAAGCAGACCGGGCAGGGGCCCCAGGGCAGAGTGGGATGGGTAGCAGCTGCCTCTGGCTGGACCGGGATCATCTGAGGCTGATCCAAGGAGTAGGAAGGTGAGCTGCCCTGGGGTGATTCGTAACCCGGCCTGGGGGCTTTCACAGGCCAGGAGTCAAGGACAAGGATGTGTGGGACATCCTGGCTGAGTGACGAGAAAGAGCAAGAAGTCAGCCCCCGCGGAGCAGCTGGGCCCGTTAGCCACAATTACTGAGCCTGCGCGTCTGGAGCCTGTGCTCCGCAACAAGAGAGGCCACGATAGTGAGAGGCCCGCGCACCGCGATGAAGTGGCCCCCACTCGCCGCAACTAGAGAAAGCCCTCGCACAGAAACGGAGACCCAACACAGCCATAAATAAATAAATAAACAAATACTTTAAAAAATAATGACTCCCTTCTTTAAAAAAAAAAGGAAGTCAGCCCAGTCTGCTCCCTTCCCCATTGTGTGGGCAAAGGCCCCCCTGCCCCCCCTGAATGTTGCTTGGTTTCCTTGGACCAAATCTGATTGAGTCAGAAGGACCATGAATGGGGGGAATGTCTGGTGCTGGGGGGCTTCCTGTCTCTATTTTTGCGGGACTGGTCTCGCTTCTGCTTCATCATCAAAGAGAATGAAGTGAGCTGACAGGTACCAGGGCTGGCAGGTTAAGATCAATGACTGGTGCATGTGCATTTTGGCCCCCGAACTTCTGGCTTCACAGAGGACCCCAGCTCACAGCCCCTCCAGCATCACTACCCTTGACCCCCAGCGTCTGGTCAGCCCAACCAAGGCGTGCAGGTGCCATCATGGCCTCTGAGCCTGCCTGCCCCTCAACCAGGTCACCCCGCGCAGCACCTTCCTATCCAAAGGCTGATCTTGTTAAAGACGCAGTGACCGAGAGAGGCAACAGGACTTTAAAATGCAGCCTGTGAAGGTCAGAATTCTCCATGCCTGCTTCAGAGAGGATGTGCTGGCTGGTTTTGGCTGGGGTGCCTGGGAATAATTAGGCCCAGAGAGTCAGCTGAGGTTGGAGAACAAGATAACAGCCAAGCTCCAGGGACGGAAGGAAGGGGAATGACTCTGTCCTGCAGCCTCAGACAAGAGCCACAGAGGAGGGGACATGGTCTGAACTGCTGTCCTGTCCCTGGCATCTTGCTGCCCTAACTGTAGTCCCTGGGCCGGCCGCATCAGCGTCACCTGGGAGCTTGTTGGAAATGATGAATCTCAGCCCCAGCCCAGACCTGCGAGATCAGAATCTGCATTGTAACAAGATGTCCAGGAAATTTGTGTACATACTCAAGTTTGAGAAGTCTTACCCACGCCGTCTGAGCCTCTCTTTCACAGGAACTGGAAACAAGAAGGAAGCTGATGAGACCTCACACTTCCTCCCATCCAGTAAGTGGGGACCACTGCTGAGACCCCGGAGGGGTCACTTTGCCACCCTCTTCATCATCACTTGACTCAGTGGTCCCTGGCCTAAGAGGGTCCGGGTGGGAAATCGGCCCCTTCTAATCACCAGCCCCACTTGGCGTGTGGGCTTTTCGGGCCCCTTGCCTCCGTCTGCCAAGAGTATGGGGGCAATCCCTCCACCCCAAACTTTTGTGTCTTTGTAAAATGTTTAGCGAAAAACTGCCGACTATGTAAATCAGAGATCATTAGAGGTTGGGTTTTTCCTTAAAGAATGGATTCAGCAAAATGCTGTTTTCTCCCCGGCTCTGGGTCTCTATTTAGGGGATTGGAGCTCTGTTTATTTATTTATTTATTTATTCATTAGCTGGGCCCACAGTCAAGGAGAAGGGAACAGGGCTATTAATCTTTCCTGTCATCCATTCACAGATGTGGAGTTCACACCACAGCAAATGTGAAGTCAGCAGTACACAACCACAAGGTGGAAATTTCAAGAGAAACAAGCTTGGAGGAATAAAAAAATAAAAAAATAAAATAAAAAGGGAGTGGGGGCAGGGTTGGGGAGAGAGGGATACAGGGAGAGAGCACATTTCAAATACAGCGTCTGTGACTCCCTGGGCGCTTGTGTGTGCCTGAGAGTAATCTTGTTCCCAGCATGGAAGTGCCATTGATATGTTAATAGTAATTTTCTTTTCTCTTCATCCTAAAGAAATGAAGTTTGCAAACGGATTCTGATGAAGTAGATCTGGGTGTGAGTCTGGGTGGGGGTGTGTGTGTGTGGTACATAGAGCCTGAGACAGACACACACACTCGCACACACTTATTCCCTTCTCTGCCTACTTATGGCACCTACTTAGTAGATTCTGGAAACCTCCATGGAAAGGCAAGTAGTTGAAGGCTGTGACAAGGTCTGAGAAGGCATTGGTATCCCTTTTGGGAATGAGGTGACTGCCAGCTCTCGGGGTGGGGAGACGGTGTCTAGGCTGCAATGGCCATGTGTTTCGCTGCAGTGGAAACCCAGCAAGGGCTCCCATGGGGAGCTCTAAACACAGGGAGACCCCACTGCCCAGTGTTCTTGAACCAGTGCTGGGAATGAGGCAGTAAACCAGAAGAATCAGCCCTCAAGCTTCCAAGAGCAGACACCTTTCTAGAGCCGGCAGGGCTCCTGACTCCATTTCCTTCTTGCTATGTTCCTATCTGGGGGGCCTGATACTTCAGCTCCTTGCTTGTCAGCTCTTTCCCACACTGGGCCTGGAGTGGGTGGGTGGCAGATTCCCAGAGCACACTGCCTTCTTAGAACATTCCAGGGACCCCAGTGCTATACCCATCACTCAGGCCAGATGCACTGTTCATTGATCCCAGCCTGGCCCAAACCTGATTTCATCTTTTACCGTGAGCTGCTGCCACTCCCCCTGGGGTCCTTCCCAGCTCCCCACCTGCATTTCTCCTTCCCACTGGTCTGAGATGCTGAGTTCCGGGCCACACAGCCACATCCAGAGACGGTCCCATCTCCGATGCGAAAGGCTGAGTCCAGTTTTGCATGGCGCGTGCCCAGTACCACACTGAACAACAGCAGGGGAAGGTTGCCTTCCGAGGTAGCTGAAATTAACGTCTCGCATCAGCATGTGAGCGCCTTAGGGCAGGGGAACCATGTTTATTCATCCCTGCTCCTTGACACTTGGTGGATTCTCAGAGAACATTTGCTGAATTGCATTGAATTCTGGTTCAAAAGCAAACCTGATGAAAAGGCAGGCTGCCTGGGGAGAATGGTTAGGTTTGTGCCGAAAGTACTGTATGAGCTCAACATTCTCCCTGGATTGAGAAAAGGATAAGTATGTTGGCTGATCAATGGAGGGCTGTGTTGAGCAGGATTTTGAGGCTGTGTCTGGACTCAGTGGGGAAGTTTGGTGATCCCCTGGCAAGGCTGCCCTGGGTACAGGAAGGGGAGTGACAATGCTGTGGCTCGCACTCAAGTAATGAAGGGCGGCTGCCTTGAGTCATGGAGTTTTTACCATGAGTACAGATGTGCAGATCATATTGGCCCCAAAGAGGTAGGGCCTGATGACAAAGGGCCTAGGTTTGATGCATGAAAAGGGGAAGAATGGCCAGACATAGAGCTGAGGCCCACAGCCCAGGGAGCCCTGTCCCAAGCAGTGGCCCCAGTGGGAAGGCTGAGTGTGGGCACAGGATGCTCTGGGGCTGGAATAAGTCTTAAAATGCCTATCACGGAGATCACCAGTTAATCTTGGTCACTTGACAGCCCAGAGACAAGGCCAGGGAGTGGCCCCAACTTTCTAACCAGAACTCACCCCCAGCACTCAAAGGATGTGCAAGCACACTTGATTCACGCTTCTGTCCATCCCTGTCTCCATAAATGCCAATTTCTTTACTGCCACATCCATCTTCACATGTGTAAATCAGAAACAGTAAAATCCGGTCCTGAAAAAGGAATAAAGAGCAAACAATATTCATATCATTTGCATAGTGCAAAGCATACCCCCTCCTCCCAATGATAAATATCAACTTCCTCAATAGCGATCAGAGCCCCAACATGCTGCCAGCACTACCTACAGCCTCTTCTTTTGGCTCCTTACTCACCCTAGACTCCAGCTACTCTAAGCTCCAAACCCCATGTTCACTCTTACCTCTTGCCTTTTTTCATGCTTTCCTCTGTCAGCGATCTCTCCCCACCTTTTGCTGAAATTACTAAACTCATCCTTTAGGTCTCAGATTAGACATTGCCTCCTCCAGGAAGCCTTCCCTGATCCCACCCCACTTCCAAAGCCATACACTTACTTCGGTCACAGGGCTATCACGCTATATTGTCATTGCCTATTTATCTCTTTGCCTTTTTCAATGGACTACTGATTGGCATTTTTTTTCTGTAAACAGTCATTAGTAAATAGTTTAGTCATAAGAGGCCACATGGTCTCTGTCCCAACCACTCAACTCTGCCCTTGTCACCAAAGCAACTAGAAACAACATATAAACAAATGAGCATGGCTGTGTTCCAATAAAACTTTACTTACAAAAAAAGATGATGGGCCACAGGCCAAAGTTTGCCCTACACTAGATGATGAGCTTCTCAAAGCAGGAAGTGTTTTTTTGTTCAACTGTCCCCACCACAGTGACTGTCACAGAGAAGATACTTAATGAACAAAAGAATGTTGTTGAAAAAAATCATTTGCAACCCCTGTCGTCACCTGATAGGATTGAATTAACCCGTCGTATCCCTGAAGTTTGGGGAGGGCTGCTTAGACATCGGACCTAAGTCTGAGTGTGGCTGGGACCATTTCTTCTGCTGGAGAGTGACACCAAGACTGGTGAATGCACTGTCTCCAAGGCTAGACCCCAGGAGGCCATGCTCACCTGTTCCTCACTCTCCCATCTTGCCTCTCCCCACCCATTAGGAACCTGTCATTCAGGCAGGTGGGCACCAACGCCACTTCCCGTGGGTACATATGCTTCTCTAGGACACGGTTTCCACTGTCACTGGGCAATTCCATGCCCTGCCCCGTGCCAAGCACAGCCATTGCAGATGCTCTGGGGCCAGTAGGGTTTCCAAGTCCCACAATGAGGGGCTGTGATTTGGGGGAGAAAACCCGTCTCCCCCCCTCATATTAACTTCCCCACAGGAGACTCACAGTAATTAATGCTGCTTAGTCCCAATAATTCACAGAGTTTTACTGAAATAATAACTCTCCCCAGGAACCAGTCATGAGTCAAAGGTGAGGAAGGGGGCCAGGCAGGGGATGAACCCAGAGAACTCAACTCATGCAGTAATCAGGATTACTGCTTCTTTCAAGGAGTGAGGTTTTGTTACTTGGATAAGCTCCTTGACCTGGCTCTGTATTATCTCAGAAGGAGCTCACATAAGAATCCTCGGTTTCGGGCTTCCCTGGTGGCGCAGCGGTTGAGAATCTGCCTGCCAATGCAGGGCACACGGGTTCGAGCCCTGGTCTGGGAAGATCCCATATGCCGCGGAGCAACTGGGCCCGTGAGCCACAACTACTGAGCCTGCGCGTCTGGAGCCTGTGCTCCGCAACAAGAGAGGCCGCGACAGTGAGAGGCCCGCGCACCGCGATGAAGAGTGGCCCCCGCTTGCCGCAACTAGAGAAAGCCCTCACACAGAAACGAAGACCCAACACAGCCATAAATAAATAAAAATAAATAAAAAAATAAAAATTAAAAAAAAAAAAAAGAAAACTGGGATAAAGTCACTGACATACTACAACATAGCTGACTACCCCAGAAGGTCCCTAGGTCTTTTTTAAAAAAAAAAAAAAGAATCCTCGGTTTCTCCTGTAACTAGCCTCCTGCCCATCCAGCCCAAAAGTCTATCAGACACTCCCAAATACATATGAAACTTGACCTGCACACAACTTAGATTTAAGCGCAATACGTCAATCTCCAAACCCCTCTAGGTAAATACAGTTGACTGCATCGTTGGTCCCAATTCTTACTTCACCATGTTAAGATTGTGCATCTCACCCTTTGCCATGTAACTTGCAGGCCTTCCTACTGAGGGAGAAGCTTATGCCTCTGCCCCGTTGTTGTTTGGCTTGGTAACATGACTCACTTTGGCCAGTAGAAGGATAGCAGGCCTGACCAAACAGAAACTCAAATGTGCAAGGACTGTTTGCTTGCCCTGTAAGCTCCTCCCATTCTCTGTTTGAAGACCATGCTTTCGGGAGCTGCTGGTCCAAGGAGAATAAAGTTTGGTGGAGCAGATCTGAACCCAACCCACTTCCTGGAGTTCAGCCTGGCCCAGCCAAGACCAGCTGAACCCCAGCCAACCCACAGACAGACTCATGAGGAAGAAAAGTAAATGATTGTTCTTTTTTGCCACTGAGTCTGGGGTGATTTGTTATGCAGCATTATTGTAGCAGTAACCAAATAATAAAGTAGGAAACTCTCTGCAAATCTTCCAGATTAGTCTCTAGGGACTGATTTACAAGGTGACCAGAATGCTTGGGGATACCTGCTGCCCCGTGCTTCCCCAGTAACAGCTCTGACCATTTGAATCTAGCTCTATATTCATCCGGTTACTGGGAAGGCACTGAGCTTTGGAAGCCTTTGGTCTTCGTTCAGTTTTGGCTTTCTTTAATCAGGTCTGGAGCTCTGCAGAGGCTCCCTTGTCACTGCCGGCTTTGAGGAGGGGGTCTGAGTTAGCATCTTTTAAAGCTGATGGTAAAGCCACTTGCCTTAACAGACAGCCCTTATGCAGGGCCACAGGGACAGAGCTAACCTTGAGTCAACTGCTTATGGCAAATGAATGAGGAATTACTGTAATTGGCCTTGATTCCATGATTCCCAGCAGAGTGTAGTCCTATAGGTGAATCAGAATCTCTGAACCTTATGAATTGGGTGAGCCCATCAGAGTGAATCCGAAATGCAAATTTTTGTCATGATAGGAAAACGTATTGAAAAGTTATGATCGATTTGGGGGAAATGGTGGTAATTGTTCACTTCCCCCTATCCATGTCCCTTTGCAATTTGACTTTGCAGGTCCTCCCATCAAGACAGAGAGTAAATTTCCCCACCCCTTGAATCTGGCTGGGCCAGTGATTTGCTCTGACCCATGGAATTTAGAGAAAGCATGTTGTGCCACATCTAAGCCCAGGTCTCAAGAGACATTGCCTGCTTTGTTCTCTTGGAACCTAGCCCAGCCTTTATGAGAACAAACCTGGGTTAGACTGCTGGATGAGAGATGGCCTAAAGCTCCAATGAGTCATCTCAGTTGAAGTAATCCTAGACCAGTCAACGCTTTAGACACCTGACTGAGTCTGGCCAAGACCAGAAGAACCACTCAACTGAGCTCAGCCCATTTTGCCTATTTGGAGAATCGGGAGCTCAGATAGTCGTTGTTTTAAGTCAGATTTTAGGGTGGTTTTTATGTTGCAAAACTGTTACAGATGCCATTATTAAAAATGCATTGAGAATTCCCTGGCAGTCCAGTGGTTAGTACTCCGCACTCTCACTGCTGAGGGCCCGGGTTCAATCCCTTATTGGGGAACTAAGATCCCACAAGCTGTGCAGCACAGCCAAAAGGGAAAAAAAAAAATGCATTAAGACCACCTCACACCCATCAGGATGCCTACTACAAAAAAAAAAAAAAAGAGAGAGTATAATAAATGTTGGCAAGGATGTGGAAAAATTGGAACCCTTGTGTACTGTTGGTGGGAATGCAAAATGGTGCAGCTACTATGGAAAATGGTATGTGGTTCCTCAAAAAATTAAAAACAGAAGTGCCATATGATTCAGCAATTCCACTTCCAGATACATACCCAAAAGAATTGAAAGCAGGGTCTGGAACAGATATTTGTACATTCATGTTCGTAGCAGCATTATTTACAAAAGCCAAAAGGTGGAAGCACCCTAAATGTCCATTGATGGATAAATGGATAAGCAAAATGTGCTATATAAACACAATGGAATATTTTTCAGCCTTAAAAAGGAAGGAAATCCTGTCTTATGCTACAACATGGATGAACCTTGAGGACATTATGCTAAGTGAAATTAGCTAATGACAAAAAAAGACAAATATTGTATGATTCCACTTATACAAGATAACTAGAGTAGTCAAATTCATGGAGGCAGAAAGTAGAATGGTGGTTGCCAGAGGCTGGGAAAGGGAATTATTATTTAATGGGCATAGAGTTTCAGTTTTGCAAGATGAAAAGAGTTCTGGAGGTGGATGGCAGTGATGGTTGCACAAGAATGTGAATGTCCTTAATACCACCACAGTGTACACTTTAAAAATGTTTAGATGGTAAATTTTATGTTATGCATATTTTACCACAATTACGAATAAAAAATGCATTCGGCCACTGGTGGGATGTCAGGTGGTTTGGAGAGGGCTCAAAAGGGAGGGCCTATGATGTCAACATTGGATGTTGAATTAGTCAGGATTCTTTGGGTTGCAAGTGACAGAATACCAATTCATATTAGCCTAAAGCAAAAGATAAAATTTTCTGATGTAGCTGAGAAGACCACATGCCCAGGCAACTCATAGAACTGGAGACAGATCTTAGCAGCAAGACTCGGTCACCAGGTCTGGCTTCCTCTCCTCTTATCTCTGTCTTCATTCTCTCCTAGCGCTCTGGCTGTCAGCAGTCCCTCACCTCCCTCCAGCACAGTGACTCCCAAGGAAGACAGCTTCTCTCCCAGTTCCTAACTGAAAAATACTGGGGAAGGCATGTGATTGGTTTGGCTTGAGTCCCACATCCACCTCTGGACCAATCCCAGTGTCCAAGGGAATGGGGGATTCTTACTGGCCCAGCCTGGGTCATGTGACCTCTGTGGTCAGGGTTGGGGTGAGATTTGCTTCAGGGAAAGCAGATGGGGTTGCTCGCAGGGGACACGTACACAGTTACTACAGACCATAACAGGGGCCATTCTATTAGAGTGAAGGTCATTTGGAGCCATCATCTCCACGACTGACCAAAGTCCATATACCCAGATTCTCAATACAACATAAAGGTAAAGATCCCAAGCTTTGGGGAATGTTAGACATGATTATGAGGCTCAGCTCCCTCACCAAATAGCAGTGTGAACTTGGATGAGACCTTAGCCTTTCAAAACCTCAGCTTCCCCATTGACAACATGGGTTTAATATCACACGGTTGGTATGAGGGGGAAACTGGGGATGTTTGTAAATCGTCTCTCACTGTGTCTTGTACCTCATAAGCATCAAAAATTAAATTTAGAATAACTGTGATAAAAATTATTACGAATATTGCCACCAGCCTGTTCTCTTTGCCATGTGCTGCATGGAGAACCAGGAAGCAGCTCTCTATGGCAGGCCGAATAGCTTTCACTCACTCAACCCCCATCTGAGCACCTCTGTAGGTAGGTACACCCCATAGCGTGGTGGGTGGTGGCTTTTGTAAGCTTACTGCCAGGGCCAGGACTGGGTTCAGGAGAGTGAGGGATCTAGGGTGTCACGTTTAAGGAGGCACCCACCCTCGAGGTTGTGCAGGTACAAGCTGAGCCCCAGAGAGTGAGCGTCTCTGTAAATGCCGTGCCCTAGGCACCTCCCTTGGCCTCACCCTCACTCATACCAGTGCTGCGAACTGCATTAGAATCATTTGGGGATCTTGTTTAAAGGATACTCTTGAGCCAAATCCAGCCCTAGAGAACCAGGGGGGCCTGGGACTTTGAGAAGAAGCTCTCATCCCCAGTGATTTTTCTGTGGTCAGCCCAGGCCTGCACCTGGAACTGGCTTTGAGACTGGGGGCAGCTGTGTACTGATGCGGGGTTTGCGGAGCCAGAGGGTTTCTGCAGAGATGCCCTGGGACACCATGGGGTGGAGGGCTGAGTTGGCAAGTGAGTCGCACCCCACCCCCAATGCTTCAATTAGGCTTGAGCTTTTTACATATTGGACTTTCACATGGGATGTCATTTGGCAAAAGAGTGCTATTGCTTAAAAAAAAAAAAAGCTTGAAAACTTCTGGGCTGGAAGTGGGAGAGAAGAACTTGGGAAACTGTTCAATAAGCAAATGACCAGCCTCTCCGAGCAGGTCACTCGCTCCCCACCCCTCTCCTCAGCACCCTCATCTTTCTTTCTCTCTTTCATCCTGGAATAAACCCCTCCCTGGAGTCCAAGGCCTGCCCCTCCACAGCTGGCGGGGAGTGGCTGAGCCTTGCGGGCCTGCCAGCTCCCATGTGGCTGCCATCAGAGACTGGCCGGGCACGCTGCCCTCTGCCCAGCATGCCGCCCCCGTAGGACTGACCCAGGGCAGCCTCGCTCAGCAGCCTCTTTGAATGGGGCTGGGGGGTCAGGGCAGGGAGAAGGCTCAGTCACGTGCACTTGGCCTCGGGTTCCCACCCCAGAAGACCTGGGTCCCCAGGTTCCCATGGGGAGTCCTACTTCTGCCAACCCAGTGATTACAGCAGAAGAAGGACAAATTCTGGGGATGAGGGAGGTTCCATTCTGATCCAACGGCGCCCAATCCAGCCGGGATTTCTCCTTCCAGTCCTTTCTCCTCTGACTTAAAAAGCCAAGAACATTTCCATGGGATCTCATTTTTTTTAAGCATTTTTCCTATAAACTTAGAAATTTCTTTAAGTTTTCCTTTGAATTATTTTTAAAAAGCTGTTTTTAAAAAAAGAAGCAGGCTCACAGATATAAAGAACAAACTAGCGGCTACCAGTGGGGAGGGAGGAGAGGCCATGAAGGGGTAGAGGAGCGGGAGGTACAAAGTATTGGGTGTAAGATAGGCTCAGGGATGTATTGTACAGCACGGGGGATAGAGTCAATATTTTGTAATAACTGTAAATGGAAAGTAACCTTTAAAAATTGTTAAATAAAAAAAAATTTCAAAGAATAAAGAAAGGAAAAGAATGCCGTTAAAATATGTTATTTCGATGCTTCTGAACTCAGAGACTAGGAAAACTATATCTTCTTTCCAGTGCGTCATCCTTGATCTCAATGCTGCTGATTTCAATGCTGATTTCGGAGAACTTAGTTTCATTTCTGCAACTTAATTCTGCAACCTTGGAGATAAATATCTAAGGGTTTTGTGATAGGAGGGTTATTGTTTTGTTCTGTGTTTTAAGAAATTAACTAAAAAAAAAGCAAAGAATCACAATGGGGAAAAGGCACCTCCACGAATAACCACTAATGAATGAATGCCATTGTCACCCCGTTCCAGGTTGCAGACACCAAAAAAGGAAAGATCAGCTCTAGAAATGCACAGAAACCACCTTGTTGTGCCAACCAGGAACAGCCTCTAATGCTTCGATCAGACCGTATTTTAGTATTAAAACAGAAATGGATTATATCTACGAAAGAGACACGAAAATGACTTGACACTATGTACGCAATCTAATTCAAATCATGGGCCCCTAATCGACATTTAATTGATGCAATAATGCTTGTTCATGATGGTAAATAAACAAAATATATAAATGGAAACATCTCCTTTTATGTTTAATGACTGCTTAGCAGCTATTTGGGTCAGAGCTACTGAGCCCTAATAAACTAATACTTAATAATCAATTGAAATGCATTTCTCTGGTTATTGCGTTATTAAATCGGGATCCAACTCCAACTGTGGAGTGTTCCTTCCACTGGGAAGAAAATGGTTCAAAAGGGAAGAGGCTGCAATGACAGGTCCCCGTGTACACTGTGAGTTAAAAGGAGAGGTTTTTCTCTCTCCCCTCCAACAATTAGATGCAGCTCAACAGGAAGGCTCATGCCCAGCTTGCGTGTACCCTGGGCCTTATTGCCCTAAAAGAGAGTCTGTCTCCTTTCCAGGCTTGATTTTCATTAGAAATCCTCTCCTATTCCCTATTTTACAGGGTAATCCATGTAAATAAAATAAGCCATGAAAAGTGCTTACAGCAATGCCTGGCATGTAGTAAGTACACACAATTGATTTTCATTATTATTATAGTTATTATAATCTTAACTTGTCACTGCTCTCTGAGCACGTGTAAAATTCTCTCTCGGTCACCTCACCTGAGTTATTTTCTATTTTTCTTTTTTTTCATAAAAGCAAGCCTCGTTTTCAGACCACACCCTGCCGTCCCAGCCAGCAGCTCCCGCAGCTTCCAAACCATTGCCCAGAGGAGGGTCACAGCTGGCTACGGCTGGGTCTGACTTCAGGGCCACCTCCAGCTGGAGCTCTGAGCCTCCTGATGGCTGATGGCATCCTTTTCTGTGTCACTTCTGGCCCTCACGCTTCCAGGAGGTGAGACCTGTGTTTCAGGCCCCAAACTGGGCTGCCAGATGTCCCCTGGGACTGACATGCCAGCTCTGTTTCCCGTCCCTAAAGCTTTCCCAGAGCCCAGCTCCAGGTGGCTGGGTGCACAGAGGGCCAAGCCCATAAGACATTCCTTCCTTATCAAGGCAGCCTCTAGCTCCTTGGCCAGCCTCTAATCCCTCTCCTCTCCCTTCCCCTCCTCTCTAGCACAGCCAGCGTGACTGGAGTCGGCCTGCCCAGGGTAAACAGGAGACCCCGAGGTCAGCTGCATAGGTACAGAGATGAGGAAGAGGAGAGTTGGGGGTGGGGGCAGGCAGAGGAGGATGACAATGATGAGATAAAGCAGAGACCATTTGGAGCCAGTGGAACATTTAAGGAAGAGACTAGCCGAGTGACAGTGGACCTGAAGCCCATTGGAGACGCTGGGCATGTGCTTGATGGTCCCAACGCGCCATCGTGTGGCCAGTCTATGTAATGACCAAGGGGGGGCCCCTCTAGCAACCATGTAGTCTCGTCTTCTTCTAAGTCCCTGGCCTGGGACCAGAGTTGTGCCCAAGCCCCTCCTTTAGACCTCAGAAGCCCCACTACTCGCCCACTGGGAGTGCAGAGAGGAGAAATAGAAGACAGAGGCCAGAGGAAGGGCTCAGAAAGTGTGCCCAGGGAGTCTGAGAGGCCTCATAGACAAAAGCTGACTTGAAAAGACCAGGAGCTCCTGGAAAAAAGGGTGTCAAGAGAAAGTCCCATGTGAATAGAAAAAGCACAGCTACAAGGATGAAACCCAGAGGGTCTCTACTGGAACTTTGGATTCCCAAGATACCTTGGTGCTGGGCATCTGGAGGGAGGGAGAGAGCCAGAACCAGGGAAGAGAAGGGTCCAGACCTCTCTGGGGTCAAAGAGCTCCTCCCCATCCTCCTCTTCCTCCACCTTTTCCCCTCCTCCCCCTCCTCCTCCTCCTCCCCCTCCTCTTCTCCCAGCAACCCAACACAGGCTAGGAGAGTACCCTCGATGGGATGGTGAGAAGCCTTAGAAATAGAAAGAGCATCCCCATGGCCCTCTTCAGCTCTGAAGAGCCATCACCCCTGCATTTATCCCCATGATCTTGCCAGCTTTGCACAACCCCATTTCACTGATGTATTTGTTTTGTTCCAAGTCCATATGCTTCCTTTGGGGAGGTTGTTATTAAACACTCAGGTTTGGGAGTCAGACTGCCTAAATTTTTATCTCCACACTATACCTTTACTGGCTGTGTGGCCTTAAGCAGGTCACTCAACCTCTCTGAGCTACCATTTCCAGATCTGTAAAATGGAGAAATTATAGTACCTTCCTTCCAAGGTTGTCATGAAGGTAAAATGAGATAACATACATAGTGCTAAATACTTTCACATACAAAAGCTAATTCAGCTCCCAAAACATCCCACAGTGACATGGGTACTACCATCTCCCATTTTACAGATGAGAAAACTGAGGCTCAGAAAAGCTGAAATGATTGGCTGGAGGTCACACTAACAGTAAGGGGCAGGGATGGAAGTTGAGCCCGGGTTTGTCCAATTTTAAAGTTTGCGTGAGTGTTCATTGACTATCTGCCCTTCTAGACTCTGAGCTTGTTGAAGGCAGATATTTCATCGCGACTGTCTCTATTCTCCCCTGAACTAGGCTCGGTGACTGGTACGTGGAAGGGGCTCAATGCATGTGTATTTATTGATTACCCACATTAGCACGGAGTCACCAAGTACACCAGGCTTGCTCAGGCTGCTCTAAACCTCACAGCTTCCTCAAACACCCCAAGTCCTTTCCCATCTCCCAACCACTGTAGGAGCTGTTCCACCTGCTGAGAATTCCCTTCCCTCTTGACTCCGCCTGAAAAACAGAGACCCAGGCCAAACTTCCCTTCTTCTGCAAGGGCTTTCTCTGCCCCTCCAGGCACAGCGAGGCTCCCAGGAGAACTGCAGAACATTATTAGCGCATGAATCATATGGCAGCATCGTAACCTGTCCACCCACTGGGTGCTCCACTAGGCAGAGGGCTCCTGGGGGGCTGGAGCAGTCTCTCCCTGCAGGTGCATCCAGCTTGGAGCACTGAGAAGTATGGTGGGTCCTTAGTGAATGTGGGAGGGAGGCTGGAGGAAAGGAAGGGGAAAGGGAATAAGGGGAGAAGGGAAGGGTAAAGAGAGGGAATAAGGAACTGAAAAAGGAGGGAAGAAAGGATGGAGAGTGTGAGCGAAAGAAGGAAGGAAGGGAGGGAGGGAGGGATACAGCTGCCCTACTTCTCACAGTCACCTTATGGGGGCTTCTTTCCTTGGCAGAGGAAAGGGGCTCACCTAGCGAGGACGCACGTGCGCAGCACACTGTGTGCCAGCCACCTGGCCCTATCCCAGCGCATCCCTCCCACCAATTCTCTCCTGTACCCGAGGCTAGTGCCTGCACGCCTGACTCCAGATTCTCTCCGAGTCGGCATTTTTCTTCCCATGCTGGGGCACAGGCGCAGTCTCGGGGAGCAAGCACGCCTGCCACGCCTGTGCTGACACACAACTTTTTAGAGGAAGGGAAAACGAGCCTGGATGATGCTGGGGGTGGGACTGGGTCCTGCCAGCTCCCCCAGGCTGGGCAAGAGGGTTCTAGGGTTTCTCTAAGGGTGGCTCCCCCTGAGGACCCAGAGAGCTCTTCTCCCACTGGTCCCCACCTACTCACTCATTTTCCCCTGCTCCTCCTGAACGCTGAATACGGTGAAGATGTTTGGGGCATGCGTGCTGGAAGGAGCAGACACACAGAGCGAGGGGTGCACAGGAAAGAAACCCTTGGTCCCCTCCCTTAGACAAATGTCGGGGCAACACTTTCTCATTACCTGCAAACAAACCCTCCAGAAATACTGCAAAGATATGGCATCCAAAGTTCAGCAGCACTAAAACAATTTGACAAAATAAAATGTCCTTTTAAGAACATTCTATTAGCCTGCTGGTCCCTCTGTGGATGATTTATTTGGGTTTTGTTCTGCTAAAACAAAGTTGGTGTCCTATCTTCCTTGAGGAGATGAGGGCAAGCTTAGTTCCCACAGCTCTGGGGGAGGAAAAAGAGAATGTCCAAGTCCCCAACCTGGGTCCAAGCTGGACCCTGAAACCTCAGCCCCAATCAGCAAGAATGGAAGTAACAAGAAGCAATAGCAGCCTTCACATACTGCGGGCTTAGTACACGCCACACACTACTGAGCCAAATGTTTAAGTCATTTAATCCTCCCAAAAATCTCAGCAAGAGGCTGTTATCCTCATTTTGCAGAAGACAACTCAGAGAAGTGAAGCAACTTGCCCAAGGTCACACAGCCAATAAGTGATGACTCGGGTTATAAACTTTGCCCACACCCTGATTCTGAACGCTTCTTGCCTTTTTCACGTTTCCTCTGCAAAACGTCCATTGGTGGGAATTGCCAAAGATAAGCCTAGTGACAGGGGCTTAATAGTAATTAGGAAGGCTGGGAGGAACCGGGTGGAAAAGGAAACCAATTAACTTCACCTGGAGGCCACATTAGGACAATCAACGCTGGCTGGAATAGCTCTGCCTTTTCCTGGGTCTGATCCCAGCTCCCTCTCCACCTGGCCAGATGGGCAGCCCTCTGATTCTACAGCCCTGGACCTGATGGGAAACAAGAGGTGGGCATGAAGCTAGCAAATAATTGCCTTTGGGACAGAACCATGAGGTCAGAACCCATGTGATGTCAGAACAAAGTAGAGGCCACAGACTGGGGTGGTGGGGCTGGAGGAGGTAAGCTCAGGCCTCCCCAGATGGAGAAAGGGTCAGGAGAAAGGTGAGACCCCCACCGGGAACTATCCTCCTGGATTTCCTTAGAGACACCACCCAAGAATCAATGGCACCACAGATAAATGGTGACCTCTGAGCTTCAGCAGATCAGAAGCAGTGGCACCCAGATAAGCAACCCTTCACCCCTAGGGCATGAAATCCTGGCTCTTTGGACTAAGACCGTGACAATCTCACTTAAATCGCACACACTGTGCTTTGGAAGGGGATGTCATATTAACCCTGGAATAGAAATAAATTTTATTCTATGTGTCATCTGTGATCTATTGGTAATGACTGCCTGGGCCTAGGGCCACAAGAACGTGCACCAAGATCAATTAGTGATGTCTGCTAAGGATGCAGAGGAGGGGCCGTCCATTCAACAACCGTGAATCAATCTGCTCTTGTCCATTATCTTATCAGAGTGATAGAAGGAAAGGAACATTTTGAAGAGATGGCACATGTGGGTGTGTCTAAGGCCAGCCACATCCACCCAGTGGTTGAAGGGTGACTCCTATGAGTCCCTGTGCCAGAGTGTCACCAACTTACCCAATATTCTCTCAATAAATTCCTTTGCTGCTTAAATTAGAATTCAATTTTTCCTTCCTGAACCTAAATAAGAACTCTAACTTATATACTTTCTCATTCCTTCATTCCTTTAAGACACCATTAATACAAGAATACAAGGCAGTTTATATAGGAGTCTTATTAAAGGCTCATAGATAAGAGAACAATTATAGAACAAGGAACAACTTCAAATTTAATGCTGCACGCGGTGGTCCCTAAGAGTATATTATGCTCGCTCGCTCTCTCTCTCCCTCTCTCTCTCTCCTCTCCCTCCCATCCCAGCTCCCATCTTCCTTCTACTCTTTAACATGGAAGGAACACCTGTCTTTTCTTCCTCACATTGTTTCCTGGGACTCTCAGAGTTCTACCCAAGCTGAGCATATAATCATCGTTTTTTCTTGCCCTCACCCAACCAAATCTGCCTTCACCTATGTCAACCATGAGGACCATGAAAGTAGCTGTCCACAGCCTCCCACATTTGAGATGAAGGCAGCCCCTTCCCTAAAATGCAGAATTGCAACCATTTTATTTCTAAATAGCTCCTCTTCCTTTCCATCCTGCCACCTTAGCCTGTCACCTGGGATGAGCAATATTATTATTATTATTAAGCAAGTGGAAATGTGGGCCCAGGTGTGACCACTGTCCCAGAAGCTCCTCTCTCCACACTGGTGGTTCGAATCTCAGTTACAAGCTGCAATCTCCCAGAGTACTTTAAACAATACAGATGCCTGGGCCCCATTCCCAGAGATCCCAATATAAATGGTTGGGGTAGGGACCTGGCCGCTACCCAGGTAGGTCTAATGTGAAGTCACAGTACAGGGCCTCTGCTCTTTACTGTCGTTGTCACTCAGAGTAGCAGACTATGGCACCTGGACCCATTTCCTCCACCTGGAGAGCATTCAGGTAGACCATATTTCCCAGCATTCCTTGCAATTGGGTGTGGCCAAGTAACCAAATTCTGGCCAATAGAATGTGAGTAGAAGTAACTTACACATCTAAGCCTGGCCCATGAAAACCTTCTGTGGAATGCTCTACACTCACTTTTTGCTGGTTGCCAAGATCCTACAAGATGGCGGAGCTCCTAAGTAGAAGACACCTGGATACCTGCATCACCATGTAGAAAACTACCTGCCAAACTCCCAGCTGGACTTAATGTGAGAATTAGACATTACCTTGCTAAGGTATTGATATTTGGAGGGTTCTCTGTTACAGGACCTAGAATCACTTTAACTCATGTTAAGGAAGTACTCTGTGTGGATTATTCCCTTGGAGACTGGGCCAAGAATTTCATTGGCTCGATGGGAGATATTTGGTTATTCCTTGGATGTGTTAAGAGACTTCACCCCCAGGGCCCCCATCCTAACACTCTCTCCATTGATGGGAATTCAGACATGGAGCATGATAGCTGGTCTGGACACTTCACCCACCTGAGTGGAGCCTCTTTGGGCTGTTTTCTTAAGCTTCAGGCCCCTCCTGCCCATGACCCTCCAATTCCAATGGCATTCCCCTGGTTTCTTGGACACAAGGTGTTCTTTCCTGCCCCTGGGCCTTTGCATCACTGTTCCTTCTTTTAGGACTCTCTTACACTCTTCCCATGGCCATCACCTCCTCCCTCAAGTCTCAGCTCAAATGTCACCTCCTGAGATGCCTCCCCTCTCTCCCTCATCTCAGTTGACACCTTAGTCATTATTTCTGTGACAGCATCCTATTTATTTCTTCATGGCACTGGTCTCAATTTTTAATCACACATGGATTTGTTTTCTTCCCCATGGTCTGTCTCTCCCAGTAGACTAAAGGTTCCTCCAGGAGAGAGGGATCTTTTCTTCTCATGACAAGCACAGCACCTGGCACAGAGTAAGGTGTTCAGTAATTATTTATTGAATGGATGATGAATGAAGAGATGAACATCTCCAAGTCAGCCTAGGGATGCAGGCTTCACAACACCTGCTCCCAGTTCTGGAACTCATGATGAAGTCACAAGGTCAAGAGTTTACAGACCACAGCTAACCTCCCACTGGCTAGGGCACCAAAGCCAGAGCTGGGGCTCATGGTCAAAGCCAGAGGCAGACCCAGGAGCAGTGTAGTGCACACCTCTCAGGGATTCAGTTCACATCGCTGACCGTGTGAAGGGTCCCTGGGGCTGTGCAGGGCACCACCTGTATATCACACAAATCCCAGCTCTACGTGCAGTCAGGCAGGGCAAACAAAATACTCTCAGACAGATCACTGTTGTGCACTGCTCTGGAAAACTTTGTTCAGCCTTTTTCCCAAACAAAATCATGAAAACCAGCACATAAAAATGGAGCTGCTTCAGATGAAGTAGAAGAATCTGTAAGTCTGCCCTGGAGGACTTCAGAACAGTTGAGAGTAGGAGGATGAGGCAGATATGTCGCATGGAAGGGGTGACTATACCGCATGGAGAGGGGGCCTATGACCCAGGGACAGGGCACCTATGCCCCATGGAAAGGGCACACATGCACCGTGGACACGGTGACTTTGCCCATGGAGCCGGGCATCTTACTTCCCCACAGGCTGAGTTGGGTCTCTGGAGAAGATGTTCTCAGACACTAATAGGAGACCACACCTGCCCTGGGCCCAAGGCAAGTAGCATGGACTCCTTGTTGCACCATCACAGGCCTTATGTACCCAGCCTTCTCCTCCCTTCCCCAAGCTGGGATCTCCAACCCCCAAAGGCCCATGCCTGGACCATCTCCAGCACATCTGAGTCCACTCCAGCCCTCACCCCCACTGGGTCTCAGAAGGAACAGGCAAGAATTTGCAGGAAGCTACTGTGAATAAAGGGGGAATATTGAATCCACTGTCTTTTACTGTTATGATCACTATCATCATTTTCATTACCATCATTACCATCCTCATCTTCATCTTCATCTTTGTCATTACTACCATCCTCATCCTTATCCTCATCATTGTCATAATTACCATCATCATCATTGGCATCTTCATTCCTGCACCCACTGAAAATCTCTTTCTCCATAAATTCTATTTGGGGGCATTTGGTCTTTCTCTGTAGAAGACTTTACCAATTTCCCTTTCGCTCTAACATCTTCCCCATTATATAGGAGATATTTATATTTGTGTACCAATGCTATCTCTCCTTTCTTGAGAAGATTCTGCTTAATTCTGAGATCATATCCTTCCCCCAGTTTTTGCTATTGAAATGTTCTTTCTTTTGTAAACTGATAAAGATCATGATGATAGTTTTTTATAAATGTCCTCACTTAGAAAAGACACGGCTTGGGCTTCCCTGGTGGCGCAGTGGTTGAGAATCTGCCTGCCAATGCAGGGGACACGGGTTCAAGCCCTGGTCTGGGAAGATCCCACATGCCGCGGAGCAACTAAGCCTGTGAGCCACAACTACTGAGCCTGCGCGTCTGGAGCCTGTGCCCTGCAACAACAGAGGCCGCGGCAGTGAAAGGCCCACGCACCGCGATGAAGAGTGGCCCCCGCTCGCCACAACTAGAGAAAGCCCTCGCACAGAAACGAAGACCCAACACAGCCAAAAATAAATAAATAAATAAAAATAAAATTTAAAAAAAAAAAAAAAAAGAAAAGACACGGCTTCCCTATGTCTGTCTCCCACAGATGTTCTGTTTGTTTGCTTAATTTTTTTGGTCTGTGGAAAGCAGAAGTCTAGAAACCAAGGCTCTCCTGTCTTTTGATGTCCCCCAAAACACAATATGGTACATGAGTGTCACTGAGGGATGCAGGGAACTGGGGACCCCAGAGGCAGGGCTGATACCTGCTTGGGATGCTCAGCGAAAGGAAATAACGTTCATCCAGCTTCAAGCCAGACAAGAAACGAGTCAGGATGGAATCCGGACCAGAGCTGAGGTCTCTGTGCTACTGCCCCTTCCCAAGCTGCCTATAAAGAGCCTGAGCTCCCAGGAAACCCCAGGTCAGCATCCCCCCTCCTCCCCAGAGCCCCACTGTCCTCTGATCCTGCTCTCCCCTCCCCTCCCACAGGGCGGACGTCCAGCATGTCTCACCTGCCCCCATCCTGCAGACACACCCTGGGAGTCAGGACTGGGATGATTACACCGAAAAGCCCCATGCCATGACAGGTATGTAATTATGCACTGAGCAGCTTAGCCAGCAGAATCCGTTCCTCTTCCCTTGGTGAGCGACACATCAAATCTAAGTATGAGAGGAAGAGAGAGAGGGTGGTGGATTCTGCGTCTCCTGCTAAAAACTCTGGCGAGAACCAGAAAGGTCAACTGGTCCTCCCAAGCCCCACCCCAGGCCTGAAGACAGTGAATGGATAACATTGCAGCCTGGCTGGGGTGGAGCACAGAGGTGTTCTCGTACCCAGCACCTACTTCAGGATGCTCGGGGGAAAGAGGTGACATCTGGGTGCAGGATCCAAGGGTTCCATAGAAGCACGTCAGGGTGCTTCTATATACAATAACTCGCTTAGTCCTCACAACAATTCTATTCGGCAAGGCTACAATCATCCTCCCTTTGATGAGGAAGGTGGTTCCCTCACAAAGAGGGAACCACCTCGGCCGTGGCCTGGAGTCACACTAATGCACGTGGAGCGAGTGTCCCGCTCTTGGGCAGGCTGGAGGTGGCTGCCAGGAAAAGAGTTGGGCTTTTCCTGATTCTCAGGCTGGGTGATCTTTGTTGCTACCTGAGTGAAGTGTGGAGGAAGGAGTTTACCTTAAGAAATGGGTACTGAGGCAAAAAATGACCTACCCAGGATTCCACAGCCAGCAAATGGAAGAGCCAGGATTTGAACCCAGAGTCTGGGGCCCCCACTCTTGACCCCTAAGCCTCATACTGGCTAGTGACAGGAGTGGTTCCAGACCCTGAGCTGCCATGACAATAAGCCTACCATGGGCTGAGCCAGAGGTCATGGAAATACAAATGCAAGGCCCCTGTATTTATCAGATTTCTGCTGTATTCATGCTGCCTAACAAACAACCCCAGTTGCTCAGTGCAAAGGTCTGTGGTCAGCAGGGCTACTTTTGCTCCTGACCTCAGGATGCCTCCAGGTCTGCTCCACGTGGCTCACATTCTGGGACCAGGGACTAACTGAATTAGCTTCTTTTCACGGTGAATGGAAGATGCACAGATGCACAGCTGAGCAGGATAATACAATTACCACAGTCCTGAACCCCAACTCTACCTCTAAATGGTCCACTCTGCTCCTTCCTCTCAGCCACCCAGTTCCTCCTATAATATATGCCCAGTGCCCCAGGAAATATGTCCTCTGCCCTTGACACAGATCCTCCTTCATTGCCCCTTCCCTTGGACCTTGGCCTTCTTCCTAAACTAAAATCCTGCCTCACAGGCCACCTCAGGAGAAAGCAAAGCCCAATAGGCTGGCTCTGCTAAATGAAACACATGGGTCCAGGTGACAGAAATGAGAAAACACAGTTTTACTTACTCCCCTAAAACTCAATGACATCTCAAGCGTGCCTGAGCTCTGAAGGGGAGGGTGGCCCCCACCCGCAGATCCTGACCCTGGTCCCCAAGCCCCATGAACCAGTCCTTCTCAGAATTAGGGCTCCAGGACAGGGCAAGGGATGCACAAAGCTGAGAAGCCACACTCAAGAAATTATCAAGCCGGAAATCTTCTTCTTGATCTGGGTACAATGCAGGGAGGGGAGGAGGAGAGAGGGCCCTGCTGGCTTCCCGGGTCCTTAATTTGAGGCTCCAAAAGAAAGAAATAATAACAACAATAACC
This sequence comes from Balaenoptera physalus, assembly GCF_965194825.1. Classification (NCBI taxonomy): domain Eukaryota; kingdom Metazoa; phylum Chordata; class Mammalia; order Artiodactyla; family Balaenopteridae; genus Balaenoptera; species Balaenoptera physalus. Next base: position 20,824,836 of record NC_138898.1, read on the forward strand.
ATCCCTGCTGCAGCCACAGCATTTCCCGCCCATGAAGGCGTCCGAGAAAGTGCTGACGGGGACGGCTGACAAGCCGTGTGCATTGTAATTCACACCATAACAGCATCTCCAGGGCTCAGGGATTTCTCATTGAAAAATTATGTGATGTCTTTTTGGAAACCCAATACTGAGTTATTGATATCGTGAAGGCAGCCGGCTCACCACTTCCAGCTTATTAGCTATATACTTTCTGAAGGGCTTTTTTCTCCTCTAATTTTCAACTTGTTTTCCCCTTTTCAGTTTAAATTGGATTATTGTGCTTGAGTGAGTGTCTTGAGTGTGTACCTGGGGAGCGGGTGTTCTGTACCCCTGGGAGTACGTGTCCTTATAAGCATGTCAAGATGTGTGTGTCTAAGTGTGGTTTTCCGCTAGGGTGTAAGTGAGAGTGTGTAGCTGGGTGTGCACACATCTCTATATGCTTGGCTGTGTAAGGAGTGAGGGAACTTCCAACTCTGCACATCTGTGGGCATACGCATGTGCAAACGTGTGCATGTGTGTGTACCTTCATGACTGGTAGCCATGTGTCTGTTGTGTATCTACATGTAGAGTTGTAGGTGTACCATATAGACGTGTGTGTAGGTGTGTGTGTAAGTACGGATGTGGTGTATGTGTAGGTATATGTGGGTGTGTGTCGATATATCTTTGTATCTGAGTAGCCACGTGTATATCGGTGTATGTGTCTATATAGCTGCAGGTGTATGTGTAGGTATGTGTCTAAGGACATATATAGGGGTAGGCGTAGGTGTTTGTGGGTGTACGTGTAGGTGTATCTATCTGCGTAGCCATGTGAATGGGGGTGTGTCTGTATTCTGTCCACATGTCCAGGTGGATCTCTGTGTTTTGATACGCATGTTCATATATGTATACCTATGTGACTTCACATCTCTATGTGTCTTTGGGCCTGTACACGCATGTCTGCGAGAGGCAGAATTGCCGTGTGTTCTAGGGTCATGCAGCCTGGGGACGAATACTAGTTTTGCCTCTTGCTTTGTATGATCTTGGGCAGTTTTCTTAACCTCTCAGGAACTCAGTTCCTCATCAAAGGGAGGATGATTGTAGCCTCGCCGAATAGAATTGTTGTGAGGACTAAGCGAGTTATTGTATATAAAGCGTCCAGCACAGAGCCCAGCAGCGCTCAAATAACAATTTATCACATCAGCATGTGTGTCAGAGGGGGCAGCCCTACACTGAGAAACGGAAACTTCTCTTACCAGCTCTTACCTGCTCGAGCTCCAGGATGTGATTGAAATCAGTTTTGTGCCTAGCGGCCCCATGCAGAGCCTTTGCAAAGATGCGTCTGTGGAACTGACAGCCTCTGTTGACTTTGAATCACACTGCTGGGTGTTGGACACACACCTGGCCTGGCAGAGGGCTACAGAGGTGAGTCAGGTAGTGTGTGGCTGCCCAGGAGCTTAAGCCAAGAAGGGTATAGTAGGCGAGAGGTCTAGAATGAACTATACAGGGTACAGAAAGAGCTCTGAGATCCCACAGAAGAAGACTTCCACCCCAATTTTAGGAGGGGAGTAACTTCATACAAGTGCTAGCTCTCCAGCTGGGCCTTGGGAGATGAGAAGGATTTCTGCAAAAATCCTGGGAGCCTAGGAAGAGGGAGGTGCTTGTAAGTTTCCCCTGAAAGCTCCTCTCTTGAGTTCCCAGAGGTGGGCAGGATCTGGGTACTCAAGGGCAGGCGGTCAGAATCCCAACTTTGGGAGTTTGGTGGGGCTGTATCTGAGTTTAAAGATGTATGTGACCCAGAGAGGGGAAAGGAAGATCCTACCTGACTGAGGATGGATTTCTCACCAGCCTGGTGTGGAGCCGCGCCAATTAAATCCGGAAAAACGAAGAGGTGTGCCATTCAGCTGCTTGCACTCAAGGGCACCACGTCTCCAAAATCTGGTGTATATTTTAGACCAGCAGCGCATCTCAATTCGCATTTCATGTGCTCAACAGCCACGTGTGGCTACTGGCCACCATATTGGACACCACAGTTCCAGACTTCCAAAAGCACAGAGGCCTGGCAACGTCTCTCCACAGCCCCCAAATGCCAAGTTCCAGTGCTGGGGGTTGGTACAGCAGAGGGGCGGGCACCCAAAGGGCTGAGCTGCTTTCCTGGGAGATAACTTTCCTTTCCTCTTGCTGATGCTGCAGCAGCCGGGCAGGACCCAAGTTCAGGTCTCAGGAATGGGGCCCATGGGTGGAACAGCAGAACAAAAAGGGCTGCTGAGCAGTGGCTGCGGCCAGATGCAGGCCTGGTGGGGAGGGGGAGGGGGAGGGGAGGGGAAGGGGGGAGGGGAAGGGGAGGGGCGGGGGAGGGGAGGGGGAGGGGGAGGGAGGGCAGGAGGAGAGAGCTGACGGCCTGGACCGGACAGCAGCAGGGTCAAGGACTTGAGATGGTGTTCAGAGCAGATTTGCGGGGCTGGAGGAAGGAGAAGGGAGATGACAAAGTAACGTGTGAAATACCTACCGTGTGCCAGGCTGTTGAAAGTTCCTTCGTATGGGTCACCTCATTTTGTCCTCCCAGCATCCCTGTGAATCTGTTATTTTCAGTTGAAGGCGGGTGTTTGGGGATCACCATGGGCGTGGAGGGTAGGGAAGCATCCCTGCTGGACAAAAGAATAAAACAGATTGTCCCACTTAGGACACCAAAAATGCACCCTGTTGAGAAACACTTAGAGGGATTAACCTCATTTTGTAGGTGAGGAAACTGAGACTCAAACAGGTCAGGTAAGTTCTAGGCACACGGCAGATGTTCCATAAGCAAGTGTAAGATGAAAAAATAAAAATGACTTGAACACTTACTTGATCCCTGGGACAGCTCTGTATTCCACCCCTGGTCATCTCCACAGGAACCCCCAGGATCCAGAGGAAACATGAGCCTGTGTGTCCCTTGGCCCCCTCTACACTAATCATCTCCACCCCACCCCATGATCACAACTGAACCCCAAACTCCCTTCTCTGTCTACAGCCATCTTGCTCCTGCTGAGGGTTGCTTGAGTGGAGGAAAGAGGTTTTCAATTTGGAATCAGAAAACCTGGGTTCAAAGCCCAGCTCTTTAGTCAACTGGCCTTGGGAAAAGCCATCCATCTTTCATTCATGCTTTCATTCATTCATTCACTGCAAACTTGGGTGTGGTTAAGAGCCAGTGCTCTGGACTGAGAGAGTACTGCTCTGCCACTTACTAGCTGGGGGGGTGAACTTGACAAAGTTTCCGGACTTTTCTGAGCCAAATGTGTCGTCTTTCAGAAAACAGGGTAATAACATGACCTACTGCTCACTGCACTGGACCAAGGGTCAGCCGGCAGGTCAGACGTTATCCAGTGAAGGCTGCGACGTACTGTGGGCTGGGATGCAGCATGAACCCACCCTCAAGGAGCCATCACTCTAGCATGTGGCGGGGCAATGAAACAGCCACCACAGTGCCCGACTCATGGTAGAAATGTCACTGCCCACCTGCCCCCTCCCTCCTTCCTCTCGTCCTTTCCTGTTTATCTCCCAGGGATCCTGTGCATTACAGAGGGACCTCCATTGCCTTAACCCCTAATGGGACCAATGGCAAGTGGAAATCAGGCTCTTTGACACGAACGTGGGAGAGATGTGTTGGAGCCAGGAGGCCAACAGGACCCAGAATTCCCAAGTGTGGTCAATCCTTTAGGATGGACGCCCAGACCACACTCTGCCCACAACCTGCTCAGAACCCAGGAGGGAAGGACCCCGACACAGCTCTGGGCCGTTTTCTTCTTCCCACTCGCCAGGGTCTTAGCATCAGGGCTTACTTAGCAAGCTGGGGCAGCCAACAGCCCACACGTTCCAGAATCAGCAACTGATCTTATACTCAGATAACACAGCACAAACACCAAGTTGAAAAAAAAAGTCCTTACTTTGGATTCCCACTGATACCCCAGATGAGAGCACACACACACACACGCACACGCACCATTTTTCTTTTTGCATCTTACAGAGAAAGGGAAAGGCCCCAAGCATTCCATTCCAACTCCTTTCCATGGGAAAGGTGTTCCATGCTGTGCCCCAGTGGGTCTGTGTGACTGAGTTAAAATGTGCTGTATTTTTTTTATTATTAGATGAATTGCATCATTAAATTACATTATAAAAGCTAAAAATGCACCATTAATTTTCAAAAACAATAGTAAATATATCTCATTTCTAATACATGATTCTGCATTTAATTTTTGCCCCGGGGCCTTGCCTTTTTTTTTTCCCAGCCTCACTGTCTCCCTTTATGTAGACGATATAAATGGAGCTAAATTGCCAAAGAAATTTTTGCCAAATGTCTGTAATGTGAAAATAAATGAATTTCTAATTGGCTGTTGCAAAAAGAAAAATTACTTTTTGATCTCAGCTCAGCCAAGCAAAAATCTACCTAGCTGGAGTAATAAGATGCGGGCACATTGCAGGCAGTGAACAGAGAGACAAAAGGCCAGCAAAGTGACTCTCAGAATGAAATTTCTTCTCTCTCCTCCCTGTCTCCCTCCAGCGTGCCAGGAAGTTTGCTCTGGAGCAAGCCCACAGGAGGGGCCAGGCAGGGGATCCAGCCCCGCAGGAGGCCAGCTCTCTTCCTCATCAGGGACCTAGGACCCGGCTGTAGCATCACTCAGTACCCTCCTGTTCCTCCGCTGGCTCTGCAACCCTAAGCAAGTTACTTGACCTCTCTCAATCCCCAATTCCCCATCTGTAAATAGTAGTCCTTTCTACCTTTTGTGGGCTTGTCAGGAGGTGTGATGGGTTGAATTGTGTTCCCCCCAAAATTCATATGTTGAAGTCCTAGCCCCAGTATCTCAGAATGTGACCTTGTTTGGAGTTAGGGTCTTTACAGAGGTCATCCAGTTACAATGAGGTCATTAGGGTGGGGCCCTAATCCAATATGACTGGTGTCCTTATAAGAAGAGGAAATTTAGACACAGAGACACACACACAGAGGGAAGATGGTATGAAGAGACACAGGGAGAACACAGCCATCTACACACTGAGGAGAGAGTCTCGGAACAGATCCTTCCCTCATGGCCTTTAGAAGGAACCAACCCTGCCACCACCTTGATTTTGAATTCCAGAATTGCAAGAAAATACATTTCTGTTACTTAAGCCACTAGTCTTTGGTACTTTGCTACAGCAGCCCTAGCAGATTAATCCTGTTTTCTCCACATCTGAATTTCTGCTGCAAGCTTCAAAACAACCTGCCCCTCTAGGGCCACCCCTTAATTTCTTGTCCACTGAACACACAGTTAGTTCTTTCCCTCCTACTTTGTACAGACTGTTCTCTCTGCCTGGAATAATATCCTTCTCCTTGGCTCCATTTGAAGGACTCTTATTCTGCCATGAAGCCCCATCTCCAATGTCCTCTTTTCTGTGAATGCTTCTCTAGCTGCCCCAGGCTGAGTCAGCCACTCTCCAGACTTCCCAAGGAGCTTCTAGAAGGAAGGGCTGAGTTCAAGTGACCCAGTTATCCTGCCTTTCCACTAAGGCTTTGAGGATCAGCAAGGCTCCCCACTTCTACTCCCTCACCCTTCCCTTCATCTTCCTGGGCACAGTCAGAAACTTTATCTCATTTACATTTGGAGAGGAAAGAAAAAGACAGGCAATCTGGACACTACTGTCAGACTTATTTTACAGAGGAAAAAAATCAAGGCTCAGAGCAGTGAAAGGATTTGGCTAGGATTGCACAGCCAGGAAGTGATGAGTTAGGGTTCAAACCCATGCAGTGTGGCTCCCGAGCCCAAGTTCGCAGCTGATACGCTTTCACTGCCTCTCAGGAACATACCATGATCCAATCTGCATTTGGACAGACGGCTCCACTGCTTTCCCACAAAGACCCAGGGAGGATCCCCCTGGACCCTTATCTTGCCCAGACCAGGGAGGGGAGGGGAGGGAGGAGAGCTGGAGACCAGACAAGACCTAAATGGACAGAGGTAACCAGAACAGAACTTGTTCCCAACCAAAATCCCAGGGTCCAAACTCCCCTCCCGAGAAGCTCCCACCTGGGACTATGGCTCAGATCACAAGATTTGGGGGGGGGGGGGGGACCTTGTTGGGAGCAATAATACAGGCAGTGGCTTGAGTTGTAGGCTCAGAGTTCCTAGGATCTGACCGGGGCTGGGCAGGGGTCCCAGACAGTGGCTCTCCAGCTGAAAAACGTGTGTAAGCAGAAAGCAGGTCAGCTAGGCATGGGGGCAAAATGGTTAGCAGTGGTGTCAGACAGGGTACAGGGTCCGTGCAAGATGGAAAACATTCCTGGACATCTGCAGACCTCTTCTGGCCAGGATGGGCTTAAGGTGGGGTTTAGAAAGACAAGCCCCCCAAGAAACCTCAGGAATAACTATCACCCCCTCCACTGCTGCACGAGAGCTATTGAGGGGAAAGCAAGTGGAGTTCGCACATTGCTCTTCCATTTATGAGGACTTTGGCTTCTTCCGGAGAGGGATCTTAGCAGGGCCAGCTGTAAAGGAGCAGACAGGGGCGGGGCTGAGAGGCAAACAGAGAGAGAAAGAAGTCATGATCCTGAGTCTCCATCCCAGTCCCTAGAGCTGCGTTCCTGCAGCATCTCCTTCAGTCCTGCCAGCTCTGTTGTCTTGAGTTTCTGTCACTTGCAACCAATGAGTTCTGTCCATTTCTCCTACACATGAGTTTCATATGCGTCCTGCCCTTATAACTGCCCCCACACTACTCAGGCTGCCTGGAGGGGCTCTGTTGCTTGCAATAAAGAGCATCAGGTCAGACCCCAGACTGCCCACTGCCTCCAGCCCCTTCCCGACAGCTCCCAGCCCGCAGACTTGAAACAGGCTGGCCGCTGACCTGAGGACGCCACAGTGGCCGAATTTTGAGCCACAAGCCAGGCAGTCTGTAAAAACAACCTCTTTTCCCTTTTGTGTGCATATTAATTACCCTGAAACAAGTGCAAAACCAACCTCATTTATTATGATTGTTTTGAGTCCGTAATGGCAGTCGCTGCGAATAAATCCCGTTAACCCAGGAAAAGGATTTATGGCCCCAAATTTACACCAGCCGTTTAATCATAGCACCTTTGCCGCAGACAGACTTTCTCGAGAACAATTTGCCCCACGATTTGTCAGTGGGAAAATGGCCTCATATAAACGTTTGGAGGAAATAAATGCTAATCCACAGCTCACTCTTTCATTCTCCTAATTGCCCAGGGAATTTTAAGGAGACAAACTTATTTACTCACAGCAGGAAGTGAGCTGTAATAAACCATCACCACTGTGGGCTGCAATCGGTCCCGACAGGGAAGGGGGAGGAGGCCTGGGGATTTACACAGAGCGGGGTGGCTGGGCGAGGCCACTGCGCCAGGAGATGGCCCGCTGGCTCAAACTCTCCTGCATTTTAAAGAGTAAAAGTCCTTACGAAGTGAGAGAGTGGCATGGACATATGTACACTACCAAATGTAAAATCGATAGCTAGTGGGAAGCAGCCGCATAGCACAGGGAGATCAGCTTGGTGCTTTGTGACCACCTAGAGGGGTGGGGTAGGGAGGGTGGGAGGGAGACGCAAGAGGGAGGGGATGTGGGGATATATGTATACGTATAGCTGATTCACTTTGTTATAAGTCCTTAGAGCTGAGTCAGATAAATGGCTGGGCCGATACATCTGTCCCTCCCTCAACCCACCCTGGGCCTCCCTAAACCCCAAGTTGGCTACAGGAAGGATTCCTGGGAAAGGGGGTCTCCCCACAAGCTATGCTGAGGAAAGGAGGAAGGAAACCCAAAGCCAACCAAGAGAGCTTGCAGGGAGAGGTACCCACTGGGTTGGAGGCAAGGCAAGGAGGCCAAGCTCCCACTCCCACGGTTCTAGGACTGGGCATCTGGGGACCTCTGCCTCGTGCACTGGGCAGTGGAGGGTGAGACCACCAGGCGATTCCAAGCTGGCACCATGGTGGAGGAGAGGCCCAGGACAGCTTGCTGGGGGAGACAGGGCTCACACCTCCACAACACTCTTCCTAGGAGACTCAGTGGCCTGCTGTGGGCTGTCCCTCTCTGATCCCTCTCCTCTGCAGGGGCCCAGGGGCCCTATTCCAGGATGAGAAAGGCTCTCCCTGCCCCCATGGCATCAGAGCCAGAACTGCTGAGAAGTCTTCCTATAACATAGGATGTGACCCACATATCCCTACGTGGTGCCATTCTCAGGAACCCCAGTGGGAATGATGCCACCTAGAGTTGTACAGCGTGCAACCTGTGCAACTGCTCATGGTGGACTTGTCAGATACTGTCTAGGGACCAAAATATTCAAAATATTCAAAATATTCTCGTCTTCATCCCCTCCTGTCTTCCCCTGGGCATGAATGTAACTTGCCAAAGAACAGGGAAGCCAGGGTCCCACCTCCAGACTTATACCCTTCCTACCCCGCCTCTCGACTTCTCTCCCTTGCCCTCACCTCATCCCCACTCTCCCCAACTCTGATTTGATCATATTCCTGCAGATAATCCTCAGAAGGGCATAGAGTGCCTGGGTTTGAATTCAAACACAGCCAGTAACCGGCTGTGTGGCCATGGGTGCGCTAATCAAACTTTCTGTGCCTCCTTTTCCTCCTCTGTAAAAAGGGGATTATGATATCACCCAGGGTGTCTGTGAGATTAAGGGAGATAATACACAAAGTGCCCTGGCATGGCATGATGGTCCATGGATGGTTATTCTGTAGGCAAGGATGAGGGGTCCCTGGCAACCTCTCTGCACTCTTTGCACTGATAACAACTCTCTTAAAAATTTTGTGGGTTTCCAATGCATCTGGTTGAAGTTCACTTCTGTTGAAACAGCCTTCTTTCTTCTCTTCTCTCTTGCCTTCTCTCTCTCTTTTCCCCCCTTTCCTCCCCCCATCCCTTTACTCACTTCCTCCTCCCCTCTCCTTTGGACCCTTAAGAGTCTTCAAAGCAGTTTTGTCTGGCTGAGATGGTCTATTTGTGCCCCTTAAATCTTTAAGAAGTCTTAACAAGGGGTCTTACAGCCACATCACTGATTTGATCTTTAGCCTCAGGTCTCATCTCATTTTAAGAATTTTTAACTTGCTGGGGAGATGAGAAACAGTTTTGTTTCCTGACCCCTGCAAGTCTTGGACCTTCTATACTTGTCTAAAATCTGTTTACAAACCAAACCTCTCCTTATTTAGCTCATATTTCGCTTCTCACATTTTATCATATGCAGCTAGGAGAAGGCAATTAACCTTCCGTGGTTTTGACATTCTGTCTAAATATCTTCTTGATAGATCCACGTTTATAAGTAATATTTTCTATCTTCCAAGCTACCACAGGCAACAGATTTGCCAATTGTTCCACCCCTACATAACACAAGTCGCTGTTTCTCTAGCCTCTAACAATCTCTCACCATTTCCCCAGCTTTTGCCTACCACCCAGCCCCTAAGCCAATGCCAAATGCTTAAGGTTTTTGTTACAACAACATCCTATTCCCTGTACCAAGTTCTGTATGAATTATCCAACGTTGTGTAAGAAATCATCTCAAAATTGAGTGGTCTAAAATAATAATGACTTATTATTTCTCACAACTGTACAGTTTTACAGGTTCTTTTGCCAGTGCTCTTGTCTGGGATGATAGAATCTGACTTCATAACAACCCTAACAGTTTGGAGCTCTAAGCTTCATCATCAGTCTACCAACATGGGCTGAGCACATGAGAAGCTCTGCCTTTGGGACCAAATATAACAGAGCAAGAAAAGAAGATCAGTGCTGTAAGCCTCCTCTTTAATGCAGTAGGAACCACTGAAGGTAATGGGATCTGACGTTGGGAGATTCATTAACAGAGGCATTCATCAACAGAGGTGTAAAGCAAGGAGGTGACACTCTAGCTCTACATTGCCCTTGACCCACCTTGAACATAGATTCCACATTTGAAGAGGGGCTTGGCCAGACCCAGAGATGCTGAAGATTCAGCCATTATGGTGAGAGAAAAGAAAACATCATCAGAAAAGATCAAATGGCAGAGATTGGTTAGAAACAGTTCAACCAGCAGAGAGAAAGACTGAGGGGAAAGGATCTCATTGCTCTGGACCTTAGCTGCCTTTGTTTTGGGAATCTGTGAGTTAGTTATTTTGCTTTAAGCTTTGTACACAAGCCAGGCTCTGTGCTTTGTGCCCACATCTTTTCATAACAAGCTGCATTAGTCAGGGTTCTCCAGAGAAGCTACCAATGGGATATGTATATATACAGAGGTTTATTATGAGGAATTGGCTCACACAGTTATGGAGGCTGAGAAGTCCCACAATCTAGATGTCACAATCTAGGTGTCCACAAGCTAGAGGCAGTGGTGTAATTCAATCTGAGCTGGAAGGTCTGAGAAATAGGAGAATGAATGGTATAAATCCCAATTCAAGGTCAAGAGAAAATGAGGTAAGATGTCCCAGGTGAGACAGCGAGGCAGGAAAAAAGAGGAAATTCCTCTTCCCTCCACTTTTTGTTTCATTCAGGCTCTCAATGGATTGAATGATGCCCACTTACATTAGAGAGGGCCAGTTACAAGTCCACCAATTCAAGTGCTAATCTCATCCAGAAACAACCTCACAGACACAGCCAGAAATCATGTTTAATCTGGGTACTCCAAGGCCAGTCAAGTTGACACATAAAATTAACCATCACACAGACCTAGGAAGTTGGAACTTTATTACCTTCATTTTAAGGGTGAGGGAGCTGCAGTATTTATCCACCAACTGTCTGCCATCAGTTGAGGGCTGCTTCCAGGAACATTAAGTCTCCAGTACTTTTGGCTCCCCCTATACCCTGAAAATGTCCCCAAGGCCAGAAAAGTGCCCAGGCAATGTCAGGTGTTTGCAGAAAGTAGCCTTTGGCCTCTTGAGGTGGATCTTATTAAGAGGTTATGGGCAAGGAACCAAGAGCGTCCACTGCACTCAGGGAAGTGACTTGTACATATCACTCGGCTAGGATGCAACTGAGACGTATCGGAATACAGTTCTGCCAGACTCCAAAGTGCTCCATCTCGACCGAACTGTCAGGATGTGGAGGTTTCCAGACTGGGGGTGAGGCAATGAGAGCCACCAGGACCAAGGCCAACCCTCAGTGGAGGCTGTGATTTGAGGCGTGAGGTCAGAGCATCTCCTTTGGAGCTGGTTCAGGGAGCAAAGGAGGCCAGCTTTCTGGGGGGATCTGAGGTGAGGGCAGAGACTTGGGATGGACAGACAGAGGGGACGACCTCATGATCAGAGTTCGTGGAAGATGCTGGTAAAAACAGCTCCAGATTATGGGTGCTGGCCATTACCAGGCCCTATGTGGATGCAACCGCCTTGTGGAATCTTCACAGGGGCTCTGGAATAAGGACGGTCACATCCTCTTGCAGCTGAGAACCCTGAGGCTCGAGAGATGGTCCCAACTCACAAAGCCAGCAAGTGTCAGAGCTGGAGTTTGAACCCTTCCGTTCATAGTGGCAAGAAATATTCGTGGAGCCCCTTCTGAGTGCTATTCTAAGCATCAGGAACACAGCAGCAAACAGGAGTCCAGAGTCTGGTGGAGAAGACAGACCCGAGAAGTAAACAAATAGACAGTGTGCCAGATGATGACTGGTGTTACTAATAATGATAAGCCTGGGTAAGGGTGATAGTGTGTGCCAGGCAGAGGCAAGGTCCTGGGGAGCAGCACCACTGCTGCTTTATGCGGAGTGCCCAGGGAAGGCCTCTCTGACATCTGGCCACAGGAAGTGAGAGCGCCAGGCAGATGTCTGGGGAAAGGGCATTTGGGATGCGTGTACAGCTGGGGCAAAGGCCCAGAGGCCTTTAAGGAAGAACAAGCTTCAGTGAATTGACCAGAGTGGGTCATGAGCAGGGGACAGCAGTAGGAGGTGAGGAAGATAGTGTGCGCCCTTAAAGGAAAATCCATCGTGCAGGGATTTGACTTACCCTGAATGAGAGCGAGACAAGGGCAAGACCATTTTCACAGGATTCCCCTGGATCTTCCACACTGCCTGGCAGGGTCCCCTGAGCCAAGGCTGGGCGCTCTGGTTGAAGGCAGGAAACCTTCCTCTCTGCCCCACCCCCACCTTGGGCACCCTTGCCCCCAGCTCCCCAGCCCGCTGGGCTCCCAGCTCTCTCCCCACGCTCTTAGCCCATTGGCCACCCTCCCTTCCCCTCCTCCCCGGAGTCACTCACTTCCCCAAGACAAATGGCAGTTTCTTCCTGCCCATCTATCACTGCTCCCGGGCCCATCCATTAGCGGCCGCTCCCCCATCCTGCCCCCAGCCCCGCCGTCCTTGCTCGGGGACGGGGTCCATTGATCAGAGGCCCATCTGCCGCTTGTCACATCCAGGCAGCCCTGACAGCGGGAGACAGAGCTGTTGTTGGCCAGGCCAGCCTGAGGCTAAGGGAGAGATGAAACTGCCCCAGCCAGGCCTGGGACCAAGGCCAGGACCCCGACTGGGAGTGGGGGGCTGGAGGGGTCAGGGTAAGCCCTCCCCAGTCAGAGGCTGCAACCTGGGGTCCTGCAGGGCAAAGTGGAAAGCAAGCTTCACAGGACAGGCTTGCAAAGGCTCCCACACCCCCTCCACGTCCAGGTCTGCTCCAATCTGGATGTGCAAGGCTGGGCGGGGCGCCGATCAAAATGTTGAGGGCCCTCCCCTCCTGAATCCAGCTCTCCCCAGACTTCTCCATCGGCCTCAAATCCCAGGCCAGACTGAACCTGGCACATTCCCTCACCCTGACCCTCTTCTGGGTTTCTCACCAGTAACCCCCTGGCCTGGATGTATCCACTGACACCCCCCACCCCCGCCAAGGTCCTCTCGCCAGGCTCCTCCCCCACCAGTGACCCAGGAGGATGCCCTCTGGCTTCTGGCTGGATTCAGACGATGGGAGGCCCTGCAGGAGATCTGGAGGACGGAGGAGAGAGGTTGGGGTATTTATCCCCTGGCTTCTGCCCTGCAAGGTCCCCGCAGGTAACAGTGGGCTGGACATGTCCTTCAACCCAAGGCCCCAGCTCTGCCAAGGAGCCCTCTCCACACGGCTCCACCGTTGGGTAATCACCCTCCTTGGCCATTTGCCTACAGGTTGTAAAGGCTCCCCACGGCGGCCATCCTGGGACTCTGAACCATCCTGCTTACATGAGAGTAAACAGTCCCTCCATTAAACTGCTCTCGATGAACTGGTTTGGAAGTGCATCGGTTTTTTGCTCAGACCGGGATTTGTACACCTGCCCTCCACTCCATTCCTAAACCAAAATCCCAGGCTGTGTCCTGGACACTCCCCACCCCTCACCCCGACTCCGCAGACCTGCCTAGACGCCTCCCTAATGCCCCCATCATCCCTCGCTTCCTCCCCATCATCCATCGCTTCCTCCCCAAGTCTAGGCATCTCTCCGCGCGTTACGCCCACAGCCTCCTCACCCGGACATCACCCCCACGACCCCCACGATGATCCATCACTCGCCATCGCCCACCCGGCAGAGGAAGACCTTCTCCCTGGGGCCAGCAGTCCCCCACCCTTCTCTCCATCACCTCCTCTTTTTGCCCACATATTCTCCTTTGCTCATGCTGTTCCCTCTACTTGGAATGCGTTGCCCCCATTTTAATATGGTTAAAGGTATATATACCTGGTCCCATTAGAAGATGAGATGCCAAGGAAGAAAAGGAGATTCTGCTGGAGGAGAACAAGGAAAGCCCCTCAGGAAAGGAAAAGGGGAGGCTGCAGTGCCCCCCATCTTCCAGGCTTCGTAGCCCCCACCCCAGACCCATTCCTTGAGCACATTAGACCGGCCACTGCCCTTTCTCCACACCCCATGTCCTTGGCATCAGTTCCACTCCTGGATGGGACCCCTGCCTGGGTCTTGTCCAGTCTCACCTTCCACATGGGGAGTCCATGGGACCAAGGGTCATGCCCTCCGGGAGCCCACACTCTTCCCCCCAGACCATGGTCCAGGTACCTGCACCCCAGAATTCCCTGCTGGGATGGCCCCAAGCTCACTTCCAGGGTCCGCAGGTCCATCCCCTTCCCCAGGTCCATTCTATTCCTCAGGTCCATCACCCCAAGATGGACCGCACCTGGCCTGGGGGGTGGCCCAAGAACAGCAGTTTGGTGGGTGTAGACGGAGGTCAGATACAGGGCTGGGGAATCCACACGCATGCACACACCACCCTTCACTGAGCGGGACAGAGCCCAGAGGAGAGGGACAAGCCAAGAGCCTGCAGTTCTCTTTGGACTCTTGCCCCAGGCCCTACGGATACTCAGGGTGAATCTGTCCGGGGTCATAGATTGGGGTCAGCATCCTCCTTGCCCCACAGAGCTGCTCCCAACTCTATCCCTCTTCAGCCCTCGTATAAAAATCCCCACACACTTGCAGCTCTCTGTACCCAACTGGCTGGCTATGTAACTTGCAGGGCCCAGCAAAATGAAAGTGTGGAACCCCGTGTTCAAAAAGCAAGAAAAATGTGCCATTAAAATATAAAACGTTTTCCTTTCTGCCAAGATCTCTCTCTCTCTCTCTTTCTCTCTTGACCTGCATGGTGTTTTTGTCTGCGAGGTAACATCACACTCCTTCAGGGATGGGGACCCTAGCTAGGCAAGTACAGACCCTCATACAGACCTGGGACCCCACACCTTGATGTGACTCCTGCACACATGCACGACCCACTGGCTACCAGGGTCCCCGTCCCGCCAGCTGCTGGATCAATGCAATGAGCTCCAGCTGGAAGTGGGGGGGGGGGTCAATCACCCCTCCCCAAAGGCCTGCTGCTTAAACCCACAGTGGATGCGTGACCCCCAAAGTACAGCAACATCTGCTCCAGGACATACTCAACCCCTAGACGGGGAGTTAGAGAGGCGCCAAATCATCTGCCACTGCCAGCCTGGGGTGTTCATGGCGGCCGCTAAGCCCACCCTGATGCTCCCCAGGACCGGGACCCCGGTACCGGGGGAGGTGAAGAGGCAGCGGGAGACAGGTCTGGGTGTGAGCAGAGGCCCCAAGCCCCCAGTACACATTCAATTGTCCCATCACACTTCACTTACAAAACGCAAATCCAAAACCAAAATTATGAAGAATTTCAAGACAGCAACCACAGAGCATGGGGCCACTCTTAGCACAGAGCCCTGTGTGAGATCATGCACAACCAGCCCTGCCCATCACCCTTCTCTTCTGTGGCCCAGTCTCTGCCCTCCTGGCCACATCCCCTTACGTCCTGAAGACTTTGGCCCTGGTTCAGGCTCCTGTTCCCTCAAACTCTGCCATCATCCCCAGAGAGTCACCTCCCACGTGGACAACCCATCCATCACCCTGGCCCCCAGTGACCGACACCATCGCCCCACTCCCTCCCATGGTCAGATCCCTGCACAGCTCAGCCCAGAGCTGGACAGAGAGGCTTTGCAGAAATCTCTGCTTGATGACTCGCTAATATCTGCCTCCTGTAAGTTCCTCGGATTTTCCCAGCAAAGCTCTCCAGGCTCCAGGGAACAGGTTGGCTCCCTCAGACACCTGGCCTTACACAGGATGTGACTACCCTGAGAAAACCATAATTC
Organism: Balaenoptera physalus; assembly: GCF_965194825.1. Classification (NCBI taxonomy): domain Eukaryota; kingdom Metazoa; phylum Chordata; class Mammalia; order Artiodactyla; family Balaenopteridae; genus Balaenoptera; species Balaenoptera physalus. The sequence continues at coordinate 20,840,353 of NC_138898.1, forward strand.
AAAAGAGTCATGTACCAAAATGTTCATTGCAGCTCTATTTACAATAGCCAGGACATGGAAGCAACCTAAGTGTCCATCATCGGATGAATGGATAAAGAAGATGTGGCACATATATACAATAGAATATTACTCAGCCATAAAAAGAAACAAAACTGAGTTATTTGTAGTGAGGTGGATGGAGTTAGAGTCTGTCATACAGAGTGAAGTAAGTCAGAAAGAGAAAAACAAATACAGTATGCTAACACATATATATGGAATCCAAGGGGAAAAAAAAAAGGTCATGAAGAACCCAGTGTCAAGACGGGAATAAAGACACAGACCTACTAGAGAATGGACTTGAGGACACAGGGAGGGGGAAGGGTAAGCTGGGACAAAGTGAGAGAGTGGCATGGACATATATACACTACCAAACGTAAAATAGATAGCTAGTGGGAAGCAGCCGCATAGCACAGGGAGATCAGCTCTGTGCTTTGTGACCACCTAGAGGGGTGGAATAGGGAGGGTAGGAAGGAGGGAGATGCAAGAGGGAAGAGATATGGGAACATATGTATATGTGTAACTGATTCACTTTGTTATAAAGCAGAAACTAATACACCATTGTAAAGCAATTATACTCCAATAAAGATGTTTAAAAACAAAAGTCATGTACCAAAATGTTCATTGCAAAAAAAAAAAAAAAAAAAGAAGCAGAGTTTGGAGTGATGCTCTTTGAAGTTGGAGGAAGGAGCCACGGGTCAAGGAATGTTCTAGATGCCAAACAAGATAAAGAAACATTCTCCCCTAGAGCCTCCTGAAGAAACAAAGTCCTATGGACACCTTGATTTTAGCCCATAAGACCCATCTCAGACTTCTGACCTCCAGAACTGTAAAAAGATACAGTTGTGTTGTTTTAAACCACTAATTTTATGGTGATTTGTTAGAGCAGCAAGAGGAAACTAATATAGATGACAGTCTTCAGACACCCTCTTCTCCAGACTAAACTCACTCAACTGCTATAAACCAGGGAGTGTGATCCCAGCAAAGGTGCTGGAAATACTAAGCTCTCAAAAACTGTTAGCAGATATTATTATTACTGTTGTTGTTTGCTGTTTCCAGCCTGGGTTGATGCTGCCCCTAGAGAGACATTTGGCAAAGTCTGGAAACATTTTTGGTTGTCACACCTGCAGGGACACTACCTAGTGGGTAGAGGCTATGAATGCTGCTAAACATCCTACTTTGAAAAATACAACTCCCCCCCACAAAGAATGATGCTGCCCAAAGAGTCAGTAGGGCAGAGATTGAAAAGCTACTGGAGCTGATACTATTTAAGCCCATCTATTCATCGGTTCAAAAAAGCTTTCAGCTCCTACTCCTGCAACTCGCATTTCTACCACAAGGTGGCGCTTGGGCTAGCGCGTCTCTTTCCTATACCCGCGGATAATTCAGAGCCTAGATTAACAAATTATTCTTCCATTACGCTTTTCTATCAAAAGCCGTGCACGGTAAAATAGCAAACCGTGTTCAAAGAGCTACATGGAGCTTCCTCTTTATACAGAATATCATAGAGCACATCTTCCCACAATCTCCTCCTTTGTTCCTCAAAACATTTCTAAGGCACCGGGATTGTTCTTCCCATTTTATAGAAGAGGAAACTGAGGCCCACAGAAGCAGTTCTCCTCTCATACGAAAGGCCTCTCTCATGGTGTTATCACCTGGTTGTTGTCTGGGGCCCTCCTGGGCTTGGGGTTCTGGCTCACTTGATTTAAAGCCCTGATTTCACAAACTCCGAGAATCCAGAACCCTCACTGCGTTTGGGGAATCCCCCAGAACTGACCCACCCTGGCTTCTGTGTGCCCTGTATTCATCCCCCTGAGCCGCTAGAGGCTCAATACCTGAACCCAGTGGTTCCCAAACATGTCTGTGTGTTAAAATCCCGTGGTGAGCTTCAGAACGTTCTGGTGCCTGTGTCCCACCCCGATGGTGAATTAATCTGGAATGTTTTAAAGATTCCCCAAGTGATCCCACTGTGCAGATAAGCCTGGGAACCACTGCCTTCACTGGCATACTCTAAAATAAATGCCGTTCTTTTCGAGCATCCCACTACTTACTAACTGTTCTGGAGAGTTGAGGGGAAGGAGCAGGAGGTCTTCCTCCAGCTCTGGGACCCACGCACTCACACCCCCTCCTTGGGCAGGCAATGGCCCCATCTCTGCCTTTAAAAGTTTGTCATAGTCACACTTGTCAAGGAAGTTTCTGCTTCCGTAAAAATGCAGTGCTTTTCCCGGAAAGAATTACGATGAATCAGATTTCTTTACTTTGTTGCAATTATTTATAAGGTAAAACACCATCCAGGACAGAGGTCCTCAAACCAGGCTGTATGTGAACATCACCTGGTTTTAAGAAAACCCCAGTGCCTAGGCCACGCCCCAGACCAATTACATCAGCACCTCTAGGTATTGATAAAGCCGCTCCAGGTGGTTCAACATGCGGCCAGGCTTGGGAACCAGTGGTCAAGACCCTGATACTTCGAGTGTGATCCTGGGGCCCCCAGCATCAGCATTGCCTGGGAGCTGGTTAGAAAAGCTGAATCTCAGGCCCTACCCCAGACCTACTGCGTTTTAACAAGATGATTCCTGTGCAAATTACAGTTCCAAAAGCATCACTGTACAACCAAAAGGAAGTCGATGGACACACCTGGGTACGACCTTCAGCCACTGGCCATCCCTGCCAGTTCAAGTTCACCTCCTGTTGTCCTCGCATGCCAGCCCCCTCCTGGAAACAGTGCTGTTTGAGGACTGCTTGTTCATGAGAGCCCAAGGGGGTGGGGGGGGTGCTTTTCATAAACCACTGTGTTTACCACCCATTTTATCTCATTCATTTAATCTCGGTCAATGTGTCGAGAAATTTGTGTCCAGTGTTTTCTGTGTACCAAGCACCGTGGACGTGCCACGGGGAACAGGAGAGGTGCTCCGGTCCTTGTGGACTTTACCTTCTGATGGACACGAGTAAACCACCAAATGGACTCTAAAAATTTCAAGTTGTGCTGAGTCTGAAGAGGAAACCAACAAAGACCGGGCTAGAGAGTAAATAGGGGCGCTCACAGCCCCTTAGGCAGTGGCTGGGCAGCCGCTCTGACAAGGTGAAGGCAATCTGGAGCCCAGGCATGGGAGGGAACCAGCCGTCCGAAGCACAGGGAATTGGGCAGTAGAAGCAGAAGTCGTGACATGGCAAGTGATGGCTGTTCTGGAAACATAAATGAGGCCGATGTGGCTGAACCAGAGTGATCCAGGTGACAAGGTGGCACAGAAAGATTGGAGAGATGGGCAAGGAGCACACAAGACCTGGCAAGGAGTCAGAATTTATCACATATGCACGTGGAAGCCTTTGAAGTCTTCTAAGTAGGGGGTGTAATGGGATCAGTAATGGCTTAGAAAGCTCCTTTTGGCTGAGGCCACCAGTGTCCAAGGAAGAAATGACAAACTTTGAATCCAGGAGACCAGGGTTCAAGTGGAGGGGCATGACCTTCCTACGCACCCGATGCTGTGATGTGCACATCAGCCGAGGTGAGCCGCAGGGTAGGGGAGGGCTAGGAATATGTGTTCACACCTTCAAAGGGTTACCTGAATGTCTGCTATGCTTTTTAAATGCAAAGTTAAACAAATCCTAATGAAAAGGCTGATTCCCTGGAGCCTCTGTTTCCAACCTGAGACAGCCAGCCAGAAATTGCCTTTTGGAAGACACAGACCCATGTACCTGCAAACAGTGGGACAAAAATGCCAGTTAAAAGCTAGTTGAAGGGTCTTTGTCTCAGGCCCTCTTCTCTCCTCTCTATGGCACCTCACCCCTCCCCTGCCTCTAGACAAAGGCGCCTGAAAACTCTAATAAGGAGAGGGCTGCAAGTTCCCACGGGTTTCTAGCAGGGCGGCTGCATTAAACAGCATGGCATCATTCACATCGAAGTCCATGAGGATGGCGCACCCCGGAGTTGTGTTACTCTACACAGAGATACGGGCTAGGACGTGGGGTCCTAGTGGAAGAAGGGAGGCAGGGGAGCTTAAAGTGTTTGCTGATTGGATGGCAAAGAAGAGATGATGCACATCTCGAGGGCAGACTAAAGAAACTGGACTGTCAGAGGGACAGAGAGGCTAGTGGTTTGAGAGAGGGCTGTGAGACTAGAGAGAGACTTTCATTAAGTTGGGAGAGTCTTGATGGGAAGGACCCAAGAGAATCCTCAAGAAATCAGGAAGTATGAGAGAAACTATTATCTCATCAGGATTTTATAATTTGTTGATGACTAGTTTATGAGTCAAGGTTCTCTAGAGAAACAGAGCCAATAGGTTCTATCTAAGAAGATATAGATATATATAAAACAAGATTTATTATAAGGAATTGGCTCACATGATTATGTAGGCTGACAAATCCCAAGATCTGCTAGTTGGAGACCCAAGAGAGCCGATGGTATAGTTCCAGCCTGAAAACCAGGCTCAAGCCTCAAGAAGAGCCAATATTTCAGTTCAAGTCCAAAAGCAGAGGGAAAAATTATGTCCCAGTTCAAAGGCAGTCAAACAGAAGGAGTTTTCCCCTACTTGCTGGAAGGGCAAACTTTTTATTCTATTCAAACCTTCAACTGATTGGATGAGGCCCACCCACACTGAGGAGGGCAATCTGCTTCACTCAGTCTACCAATTCATGTATTAATCTCATCCAGAAGCACCCTCACAGACACACCCAGAATAATGTTTGACCATGTCTGGACACCCCATGGCCCAGTCAAGTTGACACATAAAATTAACCATCACAGTTATTATGGTTGGAAATGTTTTCCTGTGCTTCAGAGATATTTATGTTCATTCTTTGATGAATTATAGGGTTTTAGCCTTTGGCCATTCTATTAAGCACCAGTGATTTTCTTTATCAACTTATAGACATTAACCTTTTGCCAGGATGGATGCCAAAAAGGTTTTTTCAATTTGACCTTCGACCTTTGCTTGGTTGATATGTCTTAAAATTCAGGCATGTAAACATTTTGCAAACTAAATCTGTCCATTGTTTTCCTTGGTGGTTCTATCCAAGGTCATGGATAAAACCCTCCTGTTCCAGAGATCAAATAACTCTCTTTTTATTCCTTCTCCTAGCCTTTTACTGTTTTATTTTTTTAACTTTCAACTGTTTCACCCATCTCTTTTTTATTTGTTGGACTCTAGAATGAGATGAAGATCTAAATTGACTGTTTTCCAAATAACCAGATTTACAGACAGCTTTACTGAATAATCCATCCCTATTCTGTTGATATGTGACCCTTCATTTCCCATGAGTTCTTATTCAGGACTATCTATTTCACTCGATCGATTTGTCCGCCCAGTCTTATGCCAGTAACATACTGGTTTTATTATTGTAGCTTTATAATGCATTTTAATACTTGGTAAGGCAAGCCTTTCTCCAAATCGATTTAGGTGATCTCATCTTGGGTTTTTTTCTCACATGCGCTTTAGAATCCGTTTTTACCCTTTTTTCACTTGTCATCACAGGGATATGACTTTGACATCCATGGGGGGTGGTGTTTGTGAGGACACCCCAACAAGCTCAGCTTCCTGAGGTCCCTAACTTAGGGGCTGCCCTTCCCAATGAGAGCAGGTGGCCTGTGGCTCACAGACTCATTGGGAAATACAGGCTATTGTGGCCAAGAAAGCAGGGGTAGACCTGTGTGTTCTTTCCCCCAACTACTTTAGTGTTTCTCCTAAATAAAAGTCCATTTTTACTCTTATAGGAGCTGAGCTGGGAGATGTTTTACACCCCAGTTCTCACCCGCCATGATCTATGTCCCTTTTACAAACTTATCTCTGGGTTTTTGCTCAGTTTATAAGCAAGGGGCAATCCTTCTTCCCTAAAGCCTCCTTCCACCACAGTCTGGAGGAACCTTGAGATTTCCTGCCGATGATTTAAAGGGCTATAACACTCGCAGGCTAGATTTGTTTTAGTGTCCATAAAACTCAAAAATTTCATAAAACAATTGGTGAAAATAAAATTACCAAAAAATGATATAGTGCCAGCAGACTGTATAATAGTTATGGGAGAAATGGAGACTGTGATTCACTGGGGGATAAAAATGACAATGTATTTATTGCAGTGCACTGACAAGAAACTAATTTGTCCCTTTTACTTTTGAGACAGGGCAAGAATTCCAATTTTTCTCTTCTTGCTGTGACTCTGACAGGGGAGCAGAAGTTGGTAACAAATGGTTCTCGGCTTCGGGGGCTGTGTGTGTGTTTGTGTGTGTCTGTGTGTTTGTGTGTGGACTAACATGAAGGGTTTCAATAAAAACAAAACTGTGTTTCTTGCCTTACCTTGGCCTATGTCTATCTGAGCCTCAAAAATACTTCCTTGGGACTTCCCTGGTGGTGCAGTGGTTAAGAATCCTCCTGCCAATGCAGGGGACACGGGTTCAATCCCTGGTCCGGGAAGATCCCACATGTCACGGAGCAACTAAGCCCGTGCACCACAACTACTGAACCTGTGCTCTAGAGCCCACGAGCCACAACTACTGAGCCTGCGTGCCACAACTACTGAAGCCCACGTGCCTAGAGCCCGTGTTCCGCAACAAGAGAAGCCACTGCAATGAGAAGTCTGTGCACCACAACGAAGGGTAGCCCCCGCTCACCACAACTAGAGGAAGCCCACACGCAGCAACGAAGACCCAACACAACCAAATAAATTAAAGAAATAAATAAATTTATTATAAAATAAGTCCTATAAGAAAAAAGTTTCCTTAACCTAAAATATATGTGTAAGTTTGTGTATTGCATGTATGTGTGTGAGTGTATTGTGTATGTGTGAATACGTGGGTGTGTGTGTGTGCATGTGTTTGTGTGCACATGTTGTATCGGGCCATTATCTGCAACGGTTGAAGAAGGTAGGTGGTAGAAAAATGAATATTGTTTTACCAAGGAGATGTGTGCTCTAAAGAAAAAAGGAAAAAAGAAATGTGCCAGCAAAAATAAAATAAATGAAAACTTAGGCTGAGGGAAAAGGATAGAAATCAGACCAATGGCTGTTTAATGGTGGGGGGGTGTGTGGGAGGTTAATCACAAGGGAACTCAAGGGAACCTTCCAGAGTCAATGGAAATGTTCTGTGTCTTAATTGGGGTGGGGTTCCATAGGTGTATACATTTGTCAACAGTCATTGACCCATAAACCTAAAATGTATGGATTTTATTTTATATAAATTATACCTCAATAAAGTTGAATTTTTTTTAAAAGTCCTTAGACTAGAAGACAGGAGTAAAGGGAAGGAAGTTGCTTCTAACCTGATGGATAATGATTGTGGAGCCCAGAAGTCAGTCCCTGAGTGAATGAGTGAATGAGTGAATGAATGAATGAATGAAGGGCCAAACTTAATTCTCCCCAAAGACAGAGTCCCCTGTTCAGGATGAAGTAATCTATGGACTGTGGCCTCTGGGAAGGTGTTATTACACCCACTTTACAGATGAGGCAATTGAGGCTTAGAAAGGTCACCTGACTTGGCAGGTCACGCAACTAATGAGAGGCAGCAGAGAAAGTGACCCAGCTCAGCTCGGCCCAAATTCCTCATCCCAGTGAAGAGAGGTGGGGTTAGCTTAGGGTGACCCCTGCCAGGCCGATTGGAGTCTTCTCAGATCACAAGGTGTTGCTCACACCTGCTGGTGCCTGGGGGGTGGGGGACAGCCCACCTAGACTCTCAGGACTCGGATACCTTCTTGCCTACCACCCCGCAAGTTGGCTCCCTGCAGGAAGCCCTCTCAGCACACTCCCCTGGGATTCTGAGGAGACATAATGAGGGGACTGTAGGCAGAGGTGCGGACAAGACAGAGGTGAGGGCACTGGGTGGGAGGGGGCGTTGCTGCAACTATACACCTGAGCTAACCCTAATCTCTGCACCTGAGGGGCGAGAGAAGGTTAGGAACAGTGCACTGGAATGCATCCCCCCAGGAGGGCTGCCTCCATGGAAGAGGAGCATGGCTGCAGGGAGGAGCAGGGGACAGGAGGATGGACCCCGGCTCTCTCTCCTCCTCCCCTCCAATCCTGCTGGGGCTCCTTGAACACCCACCCCCCATTTTGGAAGCAAGAGCACAAGTAGCCTAAGAGACACAGTTCTAGGGGGCAGCCTCCCAGGGCCCAGAAGAGGATGGAGTTGGATGGGTGGGGGCAGAGCCCTGACGGAGCTGGGGCCTGTGCAGGGAATCTGGGAACAGGCCTTCCTTGGATCCCCCAGCTCCTCACTTAAGCCCTGATGAAAAAATAAAAGACAATATTTTGGGGTGAGATACAGGCAGGCAAGCCACATAACCTACTCAGAGGTAGGCATAAAGTCATTCAGGGCGCAGAGAGGATGTCCAGTCAGGGTTCCGCCTCAGCCCAGCATGCTCACCTGAGAGAGGGTCAGAGCTGATCTGCTTGGTACCTGCAGAACTTAATTTTATGTGTCAACTTGACTGAGACCCAGAGTGCCCAGATATTTGGCCAAACATTTTTCTGGGCATTTCTGTGAAGGCTGTTTCTGGATGAGATGAACATTTAAATCAGTAGACTGAGTAGGGCAGATTGCCCTCCCTAATGTGGTGGGCCTTGTCCAATCAGGTGAAGACTTGAATAGAACAAAAAGGCTGACCTTCCGCCAAGTAAGAGAGAATTCCTTCTGCCCGATGACCTTTGGATTGAACATGAGCTTGTTTCCTGCCTCAGACTCAAACTGAAATACTGGCTCTTCCGGGATCTTCAGACTGGAAAAACACCACTGTCTCTCCTGGGTCTCCAGTTTACAGACTCACTCTGTGGATATTGGGACTTGTCACCTCCATAATAGTGTGAGCTGGTTCTTTTTAATAAATCTCCTCATATATTATATGCTTACAACATATGTAAATTTTACACGAACACGCACACACATCCTTTTTCTGGAGAACCCTAATACAGTGCTCCTTGGTAATGAGGATGGGAAAAGGGCTGGATAAGGTTAGGGCAAAATTTTCTACTCCAGGCAACCAAAAAAATGGTGTCAGGGCCAAACCTGAGGCTGGATTAGTGAGTAAGCTCCCGATATTAGAAGTCAAAGAGTCAGTGAGGAGGCAGAGATGAGATGGGATCTGTGGTCCACATCTACGGGTCCTGCCTGCCCCACTTCCATTGCTCTTTACTCTGGTTCCAGCACCCGATTTTATTCTGAGCACCAGCCCTCTCTCACTCTCAGGTCGTGTGGTTTGTGTGACTCAAAGCTCAGCGTGACCGCAACGAGAAGCCCGCGCACCGCAACGAAGAGTAGCCCCCGCTCACCGCAACTAGAGAAAGCCCACGCGCAGCAACAAAACCCAACGCAGCCATAAATAAATAAATAAATAAATGTAAAAAAAAGATACAGACACATTTGCTAGCTATGTAGTCAATGTGCACACATGCAGACAGGCAGACACACGCGGGTATCCCTCGCTTTGTTTGCAATGTGTACACCCAAGGTTATCACACGAATGCACACAAGCAGACACACCTAGGTTAGATTGCTCGGTAGAAAAGGTGCCCACACATGCAGACATACACAGACGTGGGCACACAGCTTTGGGATCTGTATACAGTGAGCCCACAGTAACCACTCACACACGCACAGGTGTCCTGGCTGGGAGAGGTCTGCTTGCTGGACACGCATTGTACGCTCATTCCCACACCGTGAGTCCACACGCACACACGTTCCAGGTAGGTGACTCCCTACCAGTGTGTGAACACCCAAACAGATCCACACGGGAACCGTGGAATCGTCTCCACTGGGCGGTTTTCTGCTTCCAGAAAGATAAATGTCATCCTCTCATAGATGAGTTGCCGACCCCACAAATCACTGCTCCTCGGCTCCGGTGCCCTCCCACCCCCCGACCCTCCCCCATTACTCATCCAAAGAGGAAATGCAAAGAGTAATAATAATGAGACAAGGACAAATCACCGGGCTGGGTTGGGGATGGCTCCACTCAATAAAGGGCCGTTTCCTTGGCAACCAGGGCAGGTCCTGGGAGGCAGGGGTCTCTGGGGGCCCCCGCAATGGGTGAGTGAGGGGAGCTGCAGGTCAGGACTCCATCCCTGCACCGTGTCCAGCAGAAGTTTAGGGAACCCTGGATCTAGGGGAGCAGGCAAGTCCAACCTCAATCCCAGGCACACTCATAAATTCAGCTTTCAAAGCACACATGCAGTGAAACGGAGATTGATGACCATCTGTCACATTCTGTATTCTACATTAAATGGTGCAAATCTTATCTTTTTTTTTTTGGCAAAAGCATATGTTTTGCTTCTAAAGAGTTAACATTTCTAAGAAAAATATTTTAAGATATTATTACATGTGCTAGATGCTTGTTTTTCAAATTTTAAATGATATGAAAGTATACAAAATAAAAAGTGAAAGTCCCTCTCTTTTAAGCCCAGCTCTACTCTCCAGGTAGCACTATTACTCTAGAACTTTCTATGGGCACATACAAATATAGATACGCCCAGCAGGGTAATAATACATCTACCCCTTCCATAGAACTGACTACGTGCCAGGCACTGTTTAAGCACTTTATATCCATTAGCTCTTTGAAGACTCCTAATAACCCCATAAAGTAGATACTATTATATCCCATTTCCAGATAAGAAATCTGCAGCCCAGAGTCCAGTGAGTAGCAGAACCAGGATTCAAACCCAGGCACTCTGGCCTGGAACCCAAACTCTTATCTACTGCGCTCTCCTGCCTCTTGTAACCCCTAAGATGCTCATTTCCATCTGGGCTTTTTGACTTTCTGTATAGACGCCTGGAGATGATAAAGCTGGAGGGTTTGGAGGGGGTAGGGTTCCAAGGCTTGTAGTAGAGAAGGGAGGCAGGGGAAGAGGGACGGGGAGCTACAACCTGGGAGGGAGGGCTGGAGGGTGCCCAGGGATGCTGGCATCGACTGCCACAACCTCACGAAGAGACCCGGCTTGGCCCAGAGGAAGTGGAGCTGCCCATCTTCAGATAAGCGTGTGGTTCAGGAACACCAGCAGAGGCCACCTGGATGGAAAAGCAACCTTCCTTCCCGTTTTGCTGGGCCACGTCAGCCTTGGGGGTTCTCATCCATTTCCAGCGGAGGAAGGATGCCCCCCTGCAGTACCAGCAGGGACTTTGAGCCAAGCATGTCTGTGAGCTGGTGGTTGTCCGTGTGTAGCCACCCCCATCCATTCTCTGCCCGGCTCTGCCCCAGGAGCCGACGTCAATGGACAGCACCCGCGCCAATTGGTTTCCGGAGGAGAGATGTGAAAGGCATCCATCCCCAGCTCCTTCTCTGCCGACCCTCAGTCCATCTGTCCCCTCTAGTCTGTACACTCTCAACGGGAGCGATTTTTCCCCCAAGGGGGTGACCACTGGTTTTCAGGGAGTGAAAGCCTCACATATTATGATGGCTTGTGACCTTCCAAAGAGCCTCAGCACAAAACCAGATATTCAGAACATCCGTGATATTGACATTTTATGGGGCAAGGAGGGAAAAAGTCTCCAAAGGCTCCTCCCTGGGAGGGGTGTATTTGTTTCCCAGGGTTGCCGTAACAAAGTAGCACAAACTGATGGCTTGGAACAACTAAATTTGTTCTCTTGCAGTTCTGGAGGCAAGAAGTCTAGAATCAAGGTGTCAGTGGGACTGAGCTTCCTCTGAAGCCTCTAGGGAAGAACCCGTTCTCGCCTCTTCCAGCTTCACGTGGTTGCTGAGATCCTTGGTGTACCTTGGCTTGTGGCAGCAACACTCCAATCTCTGCTCCCTTCTTCATGTGGCCCCCTTCCCTGTGTCTCTGTGTCCAAATTCCCCTCTTCTTATAATGACCAGTCACTGGGTGAGGGCCCACCCTAACCCAGCATGATCTTGTTGTGGACTGAATGTTTGTGTCCCCTCCACCCACCGCCAAAATTCATATGTTGAAGCCTAACCTTCAATGTGATGGTTTTAAGAGGTGGGGGCTTTGGGAGGTAATTAGGTCTAGATTAGGTCATGCAGGTAGGACACTCATGATGGGAGTAGTGCCCTTATTAGGAGAAAACAGAGCAATCTCTCTCACTCTTCATGAGGAAAGGCCATATGAATGCACATCGAGAAGGCAGCCGTCTGCAAGCCAGGAAGAGAGCCCTCACCAGACACCAAATCTGCCAGCACCTTGATCTTGGTCTTCCCAGCCCCCAGAACTGTGAGAAATAAATGTCTGCTGTTTAAGCCCCCTAGTCTATGGTATTTTGTTAGAGCAGCCTGAGCTACCTAAGATAGAACTCATCTTAACTTGATTACCTCTGCAAAGACCCTATTTCTAAATAAAGTCACATTCCTAGGCATTGGGGGTTAGGACTTAGACATATCCTGGGTGGGAAACAAATCAACCTACAATGGGACAATGTTGAATAGTGGTTGAGAAGCACGATTCTGTGCCTACAGCTCCTTCGAGGAGCCCCACTTCCTGTCCTCTCTGCTCTCCTCTCCCTGCTGTTGCCAGTGCCTGGATGCCTTCACAGCCCTTCCGGGCTCCTTTAATCCCGCCCACCCTCTCTAAATAGTCTCTCCATTAGATTCTCTTAAATTAAACCCTAACACTGTTCTAAGCCCTTTATATACATCACTTTCTTGCCAGGACTTGACTGATCCAATTCAATTTCCAAAAATGGTGATGTGGCACTTTGGAAACTCTCAGACATGGCAAGTGGAGCTGTTCATTGGTGCAACCACTTTGGAAAATAGTCTGGCAGTATCTGGTCCAGTTGAAGATATACATGCACTGTGACCCAGATCTCCTTTCCTGGAAATTTGCCCTAGAGAAAAGGGGCCCATTGACTTCAGGAGACATGGAATAAAAATGCACCTGGCAGCATTGTTTGCAATAGCCCAAAACTGGAAATAATCCAAAAGTCTGTCAAGTGGAAAATGGTTCAATTATAGCCATTGTCCTGTTATTATTATAAGATAGTCGAGCCATACAATGGAATAATACTCAGCCAGGAAATGAACTGCAACAACACACAAAAATACAGATGAATCCCCAAAAAACATAACATTACATTTTAAAAAGTAATATGCAAAAGAATATATATGATATTATTCCACTTATATAAAATTCAAAACAGGCAAAACTAAAGTATATTATTCAGGGATACATACTTAGGAGAGGAAAATTATAAAGAAAAGCAAGGATAATGCAAAATTTCTCATCAGGACTCTTCAAAAGTTTCAAGGTGATGAAAAACAAGGAAAGATTTCCTTGTCGCAGACCCAAGGAAACTAAGATGACGTGACAACTAAATGCAATGTAGGATTCTAGACTGGCTCCTGGAACAACAACAAAAAAAAAGAACTTGAGTAGAAAAACTAGTAAAATCCAAATAAAGTCTATAGTTTGGTTCACAGTATTGTACCAATATGACTTTCTTTGTTTGGTAAACATACCACAGTTATGGAAGATGTTTTTATTAGAGGAAGCTGGGTGAGACATACACAGTAACTCTCGGTATTTTTTTTGTAGTTATTTTATCCACCTAAAATTGTTTAAAAATGAAAAGATTTTTTAAAGCAATAATGATTCTTGTAAAATTAAGGATAATAGTTACCTCTTGGCAGGGTTGACTCTGGAGGAGAATACGGAGGGCAGGCGCTCTTCAATTCCTTGACCTGGATGGTAGGTGCACACGTGTTTGATTTAAACTGGACATTTATGTTTTATGCACTTTTCTGTATATTAGTTATTTCTCACAACATTTTAATGTTAAAAAAAGACAAAAGAATGATATCACTTCTATGTGGAATCTAAAATATGACACAAATGAACTTATCTACGAAACAGAAACAGACGCACAGACATAGAGAACAGACTTGTGGTTGCCAAGGGGGAGGGGGTGGCAGAGGGAAGGATTGGGGGTTTGGGATTAGCAGATGCAAACTATTATAGAGAGAATGAATAAACAACAAGGTGCTACTGTATAGCACAGGGAACTATATTCAATAGCCTGTGATAAACCATAATGGAAAAGAATATGAAAAAGAATGCATATATACGTATAACTGAATCACTTTGCTGTACAGCAGAAACTAACACAACCTTATGAATCAACTATACTTCAATAAGATAAATTATTTAAAAAAGAAAAGAAAGTTTTTAAAAACTACTATTAAACAAAAAAAAAAGACAAAAGAGATTATCGCTCACAGCAGAGATGTGGATTAGAAACCCACAGCTAGTGAAAGAGGAAAGAATGGTGATGAAGGCAAATAAAAACCTCTGTCTGGTAAAGAGAGAGAGAAGGGGACTTCCCTGGTGGCGCAGTGGATTAGACTCCACACTTCCAATGCAGGGGGCCTGGGTTCAATCCCTCGTCAGGGAACTAGATCCCACATGCATGCTGCAGCTAAGAGTTCACGTGCCCCAACTAAGGAGCCCACCTGCTGCAACTAAGGAGCCCACCTGCTGCAACTAAGGAGCCCACCTGCCGCAACTAAGACCCGGTGCAACCAAATAAATAATTTTTTTTTTTTAAAAAAAGAGAGATCGAGGGAAGGAGGGAGAGTGGGAGGGAGGCAACATTGCCTTTACCACAAATGTCCAGCATATTCACACCCACTCTATACATACAGGTGTTTGTACACAAACAGTGCAACCGCTCATTATTCTGCTCCCACGACAATAACTCATCAATATCTTCCAAGTCAGCGCATGCTCGGAACAGGGCTCATTGTTAATCCCACCCCACCCCCATCCCCAGATGGATACTCAGGTTGTCCCCCGTGTCTCTCTGAGGCACACCAGGCTGCTACCTGCCTCCTCGCACACAACCCTGTACACCTCGGCGAGGCTTTCCAGAGACTCGGTTTCCCCAGGTGGAGGGTCTGTTCATGGTCAGAAAGCTGTTGTCAAGAATTCATCAATATGGGACTTTTCTGCCCTGTTGCTTTTTTTAAACTATTTTTTATTGGGGTGAAATATATATATAACATTTGCCATCTTGACTGTTTTTAAGTGTACAATTCAGTGGCATTGATAACATTCATACTGTTGTGTAACCATCCCCACTTTCCATCTCCAAAGCTTTCTCCCCCCAAAACTAAACTCCCATCAGAAGTAGCTCCTCATTCGCCCCTCTCCCCAGCCCTGCTCACCTCTAGCCCACCTTCTGTCTCTAGGAATTTGCCTGTTGTAGATATTTCCTAAGAGTGAAACACAAAGGGCAAATATTATGTGAACCTTGTTGCTTTTTATCTCCCCCTCCCCAGACACTCTCCCCATCTAGTCACCAGCCTGCCAGAGGGGGCTGAGTGGAAGAAAACCAAGAGGGGAAATTCTGGCTTTTAGGTTCAAGAGGGAAGATGCAGAAGAGTGTCTATTGAAGGAGTATTTCTTCCTGCACCCAGGGAATTAAAACAAGGAAAATGGTCTGAACTAGGAGGAGGGGAGGGGTCAGAGAGTGGAAGAGAAAGTTAGAAGTGGATGAAAGCCTCCAGGAAAAGACACATGTGTTGCAGACTGCTCGGGGTTAGCACTAAGTATGGGACCTCTGGTGAGATTTGGGATCTGAAAGCAAAGGCGACCTGGGCCCCATTTCCAGTCCGCAATCCTCAGTCACGCTAGCAGAGTTGGCAGAAGGCAACATATATCAGCCTGTATATCACTCTAAGGCCACAACTTTTCATGGCTCTGGAGGAGCCATGAGTAGCATGGAGGAACAGTCCAGTGTTTCTGTGCTTCTCAGAACAGAGCAGTGAGTTGTCAGACAGAGCGGGGGTCTCAACGCCACAGACAAATCCATCACTGGCCGCAGACACCGCCACAGACACCATCCTGAGGGGAGGGGTGACGACCCAGCCGAAACTGACTACATAAGCACCCAGCAACCCCAAATACAGTGCCTCCCAAGGAAGAAGGGGGTTAGAGAAGAAATTTTAATTGGCTGAGGACCCCCTCGAGTGGTGAGTTTATCTTGAATTAACTGGAAATAATTTTCCGTCCAACTGGTTAATTTTCTGCATAACTGGGAGGGAGGGGGCGGTATTGCGACAGAAACCAGATTCAGTTACAGAATAACAAAAACTTGCATTTCTTGCCCAGCTGAGTTTTGAGGGCTAAGAAACCCAAAGCCATCGCTCAGATTTTAAATCTCAATGGCATTTCTGAATTTTTCTCCATAAGCGTTGTAACGATTTGTGCTCCCCTAACGGACATGCAAATATGACATTTCCCCACACCCACGCCAACACCCATTGCCAATCTGAAAGGTACATGTCAAAAAAAAAAAAAGTTCACTTCTTTCTGCCCGAACAATCAGTTACATGCACCTGTCCATGGCACGATGAATTCTGTCCACACCAGCTCTTGGTGCAGAAGTGGGAAAAGAATATCAAACCAATGTTGATGGATTTGGAACGGCAAGTTTCTGGTTGGGAAAATATCGTGGTTCAGGGAGAGGTGTTGTTCCTTCGGGGGTTGTGAAGATCGTGTCCAAGGCAACAACCACATGGAGATGACTTTACTGGAAGAGAGCTGGGATGCTCTAGGACAGAGCCCAGGAGATGCTCCACCCGCCCAGCAGCCAAGCTTTCAGCATCCTTCTCTCTTGCAGACCCATTTTTCTACCAAGGATCATCACCATTGATCAGGATACCTACCTGGGCACCCACTCTAGGTCCTCTGCCATCAGTCGAGACCTTTACCTCTTTCTTTGCACCAGTGCACAGACTCTCAAGGTTGGAGGAGGCACAAGTTCAACTATGTAACAGATGTTTAAACTCCTCTATGGCCGTATCAGTGATGGAGTGCTCCTTCCTTCCCAACACAGCCCATCCCAGCCCTGAAGCCCTGACTGTAGAAAGTCCTCGTCACTAAGAGCTGGAGGCTGGGTGTCTGTAGGTTTCACATTCCTCCAGGGACACAGAGTGAGTGGAAGCCCCTTTCACACATCAATTCTCATTTCTTCAAGAACGGCATTCTACCCACATATATGTTATAAGTTTCCTAGGGCTGGCATAGTAAAGTACCACACACTTGATGGTTTAAAACAACAAGAAAGTATTGTCTCACAGTTCTGGAGGCCAGTCCAAAATCAAGGTGTCAGGAGGATTGGTTCCTCCTGGAGGGTCTGAGGGAGAATTTGTCCCACGCCTCTCTTTGAGCTTCTGGGAGCCACTGGCAATACTTAGCATCCCTTGGCATGAAGATATGTCACCCCAATCTCTGCCTCTGTCTTCACATCCCCTTCTCCTCTGTGTTTCTCCTCCTTTTCTTATAAGGTCACAAGTCATTGGATTTCGGGCTCACCCAGGTAATCCAGAATGATCTCATCCTGAGATCCTTAATTACATCTGCAAAGGCCCTTTTTCCAAATAAGTTTATATATTAGTCTGTTTGGGCTGCTATAAGGAAATGCTACAGATAGGGTAGCTTATAAACAACAGAAATTTCTTTCTCACAGTTCTGGAGGGTGGAAGTCTGAGATCAGAGTGCCAGCATGGTTGTGTGTGGGTCCTCTTCCTGATTCATAGCCATCACCTTTTCTGATGTCCTCACATGGTAGAAGGGGCTAAGGAGCTCTGTGGGATCTCTTTTATAAGGGCACTAATCCCATTCATAAGGGCTCCATCCTCATGACCTAATCACCTCCCAAAGGCTCCACCTCCAAATACCATCAATTTTGGGGGTTAGGATTTCAGCGTGAATTTGAGGGGAGACACAAACATTCAGACCATAGCAGGTCACATTCACAAGTTCCTGGTAGACATATCATTTGGGGTTCCATCATTCAACCCAGTACACACTCCAAGCTCTTTATTCTGCCAACAGAGCAGCCTCTGTCTTCCTGCTGTTCCTCAAGTTGCAAAATGTCAAGTCCATTCTAATCCCATTGGTACTGGTATGGTCCACCTAATTGCTCCATATACCAGTAGACTTTTTCTCTTCACTTTTTCTCTCCCCTCCTCCTTGCTTTCCACATCTACATTTTTTCTCTATTTTGTACATCTGGACTTTTTAGATACGGTTTTCCAGTCTCCATTTCTCTCTCCATTCCCCCCACAATAATCATAACTGTCATTACAAATGTTGCATCTTTGGGGCTATAGGCAGAAGAAGTGACGTTAGTGAAAAATGCAGAAGAAAGAGTTTAACCCACAAGCACACATGCTCCTCCCTCAAATGCACACAGTGTGTGTTATTGCAGGTGCACATACATGTAGCAGGTGTATGGCCACATGTGTGCGCACATAAGTGTTGTAATATGCATACATGTGCATGCATGCCATGTCGCCATGATACATGCTTGGCACTTGCACATGCATGCACAAACATGCAGGATGCCTGGGTATGTATATGTGCTGTAACATGTCTGTGCATGCATGTTGTGTGGACGTTATACATGCTATAGTATTGCACATGCATGCACAAACATGCCCAGGCACATTTGTACACATATGTGCTGTAGTGCGTGCATGTCTGTGCACACACATGCCGTGTGTAAATGGTGTGTGCCATAGCCAGCGCTCACGCCCACACACACACAGGCTATGTGGGCCCCGGGGTTCCATGGTCCAGGCCCACATCAAGCCAAGAGATGTGGGTCAAACAGCAGCCAAGCCAGGCCTCCTCCCGGCCAGTCCTCCCTCCCACTGGCCTCAAGAAACAAAGACAGTTTAGCAAGAACTCCCCAGCTAAGCGGTTTTTTTTTAAGACCTTCAGCCAGCAGCTGCCTGGCTGAGCTGAACGTCTCACTTTATTAGTGAGTTTGGCCTTGGGTGTCTGGCTGTTTGATCAATCCTGCCGGGGGTCAGTGATATTTCCTCCGGACCCCCCGCCCCCGCCCCTGCATCCCTGCGCACCCGATGAACAGCGGTGCCCCTGGACTGCTGATCACCTATTGATTTTCCAGCTGGAGGCTGCATCCGCCGCCAGCTGCCATCTCCAGCCCTGTCACCCGGACCCCTTGGTGACTAACGGATCCCCCGGGCCCCTCCCCAACCCCCCCTCACTTCAGACCCAGCTCCCCTCCCCGCAGGCCCACCCTGCCCAGCTCGCTTTCTCTGTGTTCAGGCTCTGCCCTGTCTCTCAGGGCTGAGTACTAGGGCCACAGACACCAAAGTCAAGGTCTTTTCCCAGTGACTCCCCCTGACCAACCCAAGCAACCTGGCTTTGAATCTCAACTGTGTGACCTTGGGCAAGTCACTTTAAGCCCTGTGTGCCTCAGTTTCCTCATCTGTAAAGCTGGGGCATATTAGGACCTACCCATCATGTGTATAAGCCAGCAGTTTCTAAAGTATGTCCTGTGGACCTCTGGGGGTCCCCTCCCAGAATGTCCCTAATAGTTAAAACAGTGTTCGTAATAATACTAAGATGCTACTTATTTTTTTCTGCTCTCAATTAAAGATTTTTTTTTTACTCTTAGTGTAGTGTTCCAGCAACTACATGAAATGTGATATCACAAATCTTGAAGGCAGAAGCAGGTATGAAAACCCAGCTGTTTTCTATTAAGCCTGACATTATAGAGATTTGCAAAAATGTAAAACAATGCCATTGCTTCCTTCTCCCTAAAATGTTTGTGTTGGGAAATATAGTTATTTTTCATAAAATATTTATGTTAATATGTAATGTGTTTATTATGGTGATTTTAAATAAATAATGAACAAATATTATTACAGTTTCTCAGTTTAACTCCTCGAATGGTAAATAGTGACAGATACAGCCCACATTAACAAAAGCTCTGAGATCCTCAATAATTTTTAAGAGTGTAAAGAGTTCTTGAGGCCAGAAAGTTTGAGAACTGCTGATACAAGATGCCAGCACAGCACCTGGTCACTGCAGTATTATTATGATTATGATTGAGTAATTATCATTGGGGGTAAATATCAAGGGGCGATTTCCCCCCCTGAACTGGGGGTTCTCAGGGGTGTGGGATGGGGAGGGGGGTTGCTGGAGACCCTGATTAGGGATTTAGTCCCTGCAGCCAAATGGCAAATGTGGGTCCCCTCTTCTGGCTCCGAGAGCTCTCCGTCCTCACCTGGCACTCACTGTCAGCTTGGGTTGCTCGGCCCTACTGCCATGGGAAGGGAACACCTGGCTGGCCTGTGACCAGGCCCCTGGTGTTGCCTGTACCACGTGCTGCAGCCGTGCTCAAAGTCACCCAGAGGGTGGAAGTTGGTGCCAACAGGGCAGAGGAGGGTAATAATAATAGCTCCTCCTTGCTTAGCATCCAGGTGTGTCAGGCACTGTCGTAAGCATTTTAGAAAAGTTAAGTCATTTGATCCCTGCAACAATCTTATGCGGTTGTTTTAAAATGTGCCTGGGATTTTGTTGTAATCAGGTATGCTAGCTTGACAGACAAGGAGACAATGTCTTAAGAAGAGTTTACTAATCACAGTTTCCAAGAGGAGGGGGCACGTCCCACTATGCAGGGCCACATGGAGAAGCACCAGAGTCAGTCTGGAGGCAGAGGAGGGAGGGGAAAGCATGGGCCAGAGCCTTTATTGTGGTTTGCACAGGAAGGAATGGGCGAGACAAGGTAAGCAGTTCAGGGTTGGCTGGTTTGAATAATTTAGTGGGCTCCAGGCTACCGGGGCTGTCACTAACTGTCTGATACCTGTACCTGGCCCTGGGGTGATGGAGGGCAGGGAGAATATCAGCTTGGTGTGTAAGATAAAGGAGACGATTGGGGTGTGGGCTCTGGATTGATGTACTTGCAGGTGAAAAGTGCGCTCCGGCTAGTTGTTTACTAGGAATTACCTAGACCTGGGAGAGGCAGTCCCTCCCTGGGCTGCAAGGTACCCAAGATGCCAAAGCATCATAAAACACACACACACACAAAGGCATGAATAATACAGAGATGTACTATTATTATCTTCTTTTTAAAGCAAGGGGCTAAGTGTCCTGCCCAAGACCCACAGCTGGGAGGTGGTGACAGCAGGTCTTGAACCATTGCACTGTGGCTCAAAGGCCAACACTGCTCACTGGCTGGTCGCCAACAGACCGGGGCCTGGACTGGGCCGGAGCCAGGTCCCAAGAGCCCTTGGCTGTGGCCATGGCCTCAACCTCCTGGCCCTGGCACAGACGGGCACCGTTCTGTGGTCAGGCTGTAGATCTGAGCACCATGACCTTGGGCAATGCTCCCTGGTGGGTGCCATTCCTCCTGTACCTGGGCCACTACACAGGCACTTTGGCCACTTCAGGCTGCAGGAAGGATGGCCACAATGAACAAAAATGCAGACAAGGGATGCTTTGCACATCCCACTGGCCCCTCAGATTTACTACTGCCCACCTGCTCCCCATACCACGTCCCCAGGTCTGCAAGGACCCTGACGGTGGGGCAGGGGGCTGTGAGGGTGGCCACCTCCCAGAGGCGGGCCTTACACCCTTCCTCTGCCCGCCCCAACTCGACTCTGAAGGATCCTGGCAGGCCCCATCAATAATTAGAACTCCATAAAGGTTAGCTGGTACTGTCTGATTTCTGTTGTTGTTTGTAGCATCATGAACTGTAAACTGGGGAGAGTCATGTCTTACTCCGGGAGGTGGTCAAGATTCAAGGACCTGCGCAGGGCAAGTCCAGCTCTGAGCAGAGTGGGCAGAACAGGGTCTCAGTCGTGGGCGGTGCGGGCGAGGCTCCTTCCTTTCCGAGGCGCTTAGGCCGGGACCAGGGCAGCGGGAAGCGGGCCCGGTGGGCAGGTGGCCAGAGTGGGCCGGGCAAGGACAGGGGTCTGGCCCGCTCTGGGCACTCCCCGCCTCAGGACCCAGAGCAGGACTGGGGAGTCCCGGCCGCGGAAACGCGGGGCGCCAGCGCCCCCTGCCGGCGGCAGCGTGCAGCACCGGCCCGAGCGTCCCGCCGCCTCCGCCTGCGCTGGGGGCGCGCGAGGTACACTAGGCTCAGCAACCGGGGCCGGGACTCGGGGCGGGCACCAGCCTCGCCCTGCGCAGGGACCGTGGCTCTGCAGGCTGGCCCACTGCCGAGAGCACGGGCAAGCCCGGGGGGTGGGGACCCAGAGCGATAAGCATCCGCCTTGGCTAAGGCCCCTGGCCACTGAGCCTCAATTCTTCCTTGCAAGGAACAAAGGAGCGGGGGATTATCTTCCCCCAAGGCAGTGTCCTTGCAACCTTGTCCTTGACGGTGTCCCTGCCTTCCCTCCAGTCCAGTCCCGACCCTGCCGATCCCCTGCCCCACGTGCGTGACACTTTCTGTAATTCCAAATCTCAGTATGTCATTCCTCCACTTAAGACCCTTCAGACGAAATGGTTGTCACATAAAACCTTGCTTTCCTGTTAGAATGAACACGGGTCAAACAGACCCAATTTGGCGGAAAATGGAGCTGACCAGCTCAGGGCCACCAACCCCTTAGGAATCACGGGGGCTGGAGGCCCCCAGAGCTTCAGGCTGCTTGGCCAGAAGGGGACCCATTCTCCCAAGGAAATAGCCTTACCAAGGTGGGTTCCATTTCCAGACCAGGCTTCAGAAGCCCATTTAGCCCGTCATGGCCTGGATCTAATGTGGAAGACTGTCGTGTTCTGGGGGCTGCATAGCCATCACCCCAAAACTTGGTGGCACAAAACTACCACTTTATTATGCCCACAGGTTCTGTGGGTTGGGAATCCGGACAGGGCACAGTGGGGATGTCTTGTCTCTGCTATCTGGGGCCTCAGATGATGGTGATTCAAAAGGGGCTTGGACGATTTGGGGCTGGAGGATCCACTTCCAAGATGATGTCCTCACGGTCAGCCTGGCCCCGGGCCGGGAGGGCTGAGGCTGGGTTCCACCTGTGCCTGCTGGCTGCCCTCTCCAGCGTCCTGGCCTCAAGTAGTCGGCCTCCTCGGGTGTCGGCTAGATTCCACCTCAAATTCGGGAGATGGGTCCCATCATCCCAGCTGGAGGGAAGATGGCTGAGAAGGAATTCCCTGGACAAGTTACGGCAGCTGGGGGGCCATGAGGATGGTGCCGTGGGAAGATGTGCAGGAGACGGCTCAGAAAAACATCATGAGTTGGTTCAACTCTCACTTTTCAAATCCAGGCACTTACAGGGAATAGAGGGACATGCAGGAAATGACAAGGAGATCAGGGCACTGGGGCAGAGCTCTTCACACTGCCCTGCCCCTCCATGTTTGCTCTGCCAGGGTGAGGGAAGCAAGGTACCAAAACACATCCCTTTCCCCTCCGCCCACTGCAAGGCTGGGACCGCCAGGTCTGGGGAGTCACTGCCTCCATGTGGCCAGCAGAGGGCAGCACAGCCCCACTCTGCGGCGACAGACGCTGAGCAGATTGACAGGACCAACTGCGGGATGGAACTGAGGGCCACACTGAGGACCCTCCACATCTCTGGCTAAGGATGGGGTGCAGCCTGAATGTGCAATCATCTTCCAGCATGTGAGCTCCAGGCAGCAGAGACTGGGATGTGTTCACTGCCATACCTCCCAGGGCCCCATCTGAAGAAGACGATCAGTACCTAGTAGAATGTAGGGGTGAGTGGGGTGAGTGTGTGTGCAGGTCTGGGTGGGTCTGTCCCTGATGCCACCGCTCACCTGAAGTGTCCAGCAGCCCCACACAGCTCCTGCTCACACTTGCTCCCCGCGGGAAGACCCAGGGTCCCGAGCCCCAAGGTCAGGGAGGCTCCACTCCAGGCCTCCGTGGACGCCTCACACTCCCACATCCCTCCCCTTTGCTCAGACTCTGGCCACCTCTGCCCATCTGGGCGGCCCTCATCACTGCATGCCCTCCTTTCCTGGGGTGTCTTTGCACCTCTCTTATTTAATGAAATGAGGCCTCCTTGACGAGGGTGTGGGAACCTGCAGATCATGGCAGACTGGGGAGGCTAGGATAGGTATGCAGGGAGGGGGCAGCAGAAAGCCTTCTGGGACACAGTCTCCCTGAGAAGAGCAGAGGCCCCAGGTCACTGAGCAGCTCCTGGCCCGGGACCTTTCTAGAGCCCCACGATGGCGCACGCCCCAGCAGCACCACACACTTGATTGACTGATGTTCTAACTTATTATCCTCATTGGACAGATAAGGAAACTGGGACGAAGACAGAAATTGTATCTTACCAAGGGTCACAGAGTTGTCTGATTGTGAGACTGGGGGTCTTCTCCAGACACAAATGAGTATATTTTGAATTATTCTATTTGTATGAAATTCTAGAAAAGGCAAAGCTAATTGATAGTGGCAGAAAGCAGACTAGTGATGCTTGAGGCCAGTGGGGTGGGGGTGGGGAATTATCTAGAAAAGATCAGGAGGGAAGTCTTTGGATAGAAGTGTTTATACTTGCTTTGGGTGGTCATTTGGGGTTTGTATATTTGTCAAAACTCACTGAACTATCCAAATAAAATGAGTGCCTTTATTATATGTAAATTATACTTCAGTAAAAGTTCTTCTTTTTTTGTTTTCTGGGGTTTTTTAAAATTTTTTAATTTATTTTTTTATTGAAGTATAGTTGACTTACAATGTGTTAATTTCTGCTGTACAGCAAAGTGACTCGGTTATACAAATACATACATTCTTTTTAATATTCTTTTCCATTATGGTTTATCCCAGGATACTGAATATAGTTCCCTGTGCTATACAGTAGGACCTTGTTGTTTATCCATTCTATATGTAATAGTTGTTTATTCTATATGTAATAGTTTGCATCTACTAACTCCAAACTCCCAATCCATCCCTCCCCCACCCCTCCCCTCCCTTGGCAACCACAAGTCTGTTCTCTGTGTCTGTCTGTTTCTGTTTTATAGGTAGGTTCATTTGTGCCATATTTTAGATTCCACATATAAGTGATACCATATGGTATTTGTCTTTCTCTGTCTGACTTACTTCACCTAGAATGATAATCCTTAGTTGCATCCATGTCGCTGCAAATGGTGTTGTTTCGTTCTTTTTTATGGCTGAGTTGTTTTCTGTTTTTAATCCAGGTCTTCTGACTCAGATTTCAGTCCACTTGCCCCCCACCACTCAGGAGACATCCAGTTGTGCTATCACGGATCTGTGTCGTCGTGGCCTGCAAGAGTTATTCATGGGTGTCAGAATGCCATCTGGGCACAGACCAGGAGAGCAGTCAGGAGAGAGTCAGGATGAAAGCAGGACCCTCTCATCCTAATTCTGGCTGGAACAGACTAATCAATTGGCAAAGATCAAATGTCAAAATTTTACACCATCTTTGTCCCCTCAGAACTGGGCCAGGCATTGTCATAGCTCAGGATGGCTGACCTTGGTTAATAAAGCTGGGAACAGGAAACCTGCCCTGTTTCCTTGGCAGATGGGTTTCCATGACCCTCCCTTCCCCCCTCACCCCCCACCTCCCCACCCCGTGCCTCCACCCACCCTCCCCCTCTACCCACCCCCGCCCCGTCGCCACCAGGACAGGTAACTGTTCCAGAATCTCAGTAATTGGGATGAGTAACCGTTCGTCCTTCTGAGTCTGCAGCCCAAGTCAGGAACACCCAGGATGATTGATAACATCCTTTCTCCAAGCAATGAAAAGTTTAGAGTAAGACTTACATTTAATAAGTTCCCTGGTGGCCTCTTCGAATTTGCATGTTGCCTCGTTAACCTGGCCCAGATTTCTCCCCCTACAAGGCAATTCTCAGAAAACCAGGCATCGGTGCTCATTAAACTGGTTCTAAATGTCCAGCAAGCCAATAACAAGGAGAGAGGGAGCCCCACCTCGGGTCAGCAAACACAGCTGAAGCTCACAAGCTCCTCAGATGATCAAAGATCATCAAAGGATTTTCAAAGCCTTGGCGTATCCTGTTATTTTGGCCTCCAGGCTGACTCGGGCAAGAAGGCTCCAGAAGCACAGTGCCAAGAGCTGAAATGGAGGATAACGGTCCCTGTGGGCTGAGAGCATCAATTCCATCTTAAGGATGCTGATCAAAAGGAAGGACTCACAAGGATATAATGTGTCTTGGAAATATGGCTAAGCTCTGCCCAGATAAATCCCATGAGCTACCATCCACTCTGGCGTCTGTCTATTCATAAATTTGGGGAGGGTTTTTCCAGTGAATTCATTTGCCTCTCCTGAGAGGGACCACAGGGGCTGCATGCCTTTCCTTCCTTGGTGGTCATCCAAGGCCCGCTGCTGTTGCAGGTTTTCAGATGGCCAGTGAAAACTAACTCCACAGTGGAGGTATGTAGAGTTTTCGTTAAAAGGGTGTCACAACGAGAACAACAGCTGAGTAGGAAATCGCTGTGATGGAGAATGTAAGCATTAAGGCAGGTCATGTGGTCCTTGGAGCATCACATCCAGGGTAGAAGAGGTTCCAGCACAGATCTGAGCTGGAAGGCCAGCAGCAGGCCCACTGAGGTCAACACTGGTAAGGGTGGCCAACACTGCATACCCGCCGTCTGCCTGGGCCCTTGAATAAGAAGGGACACATGTCAGGACTTCCCTGGTGGTGCAGTGGTTAAGAATCCACCTGCCAATGCAGGGGACACGGGTTCAAGCCCTGGTCTGGGAAGATCCCACATGCCGCGGAGCAACTAAGCCCATGCGCCACAACTACTGAGCCTGCGCTCTAGAGCCCACGAGCCACAACTACTGAGCCTGCATGCCGCTACTGAAGCCCGTGCGCCTAGAGCCCGTGCTCCGCAACGAGAAGCCACTGCAATGAGAAGCCCGCACACCGCAACAAAGAGCAGCCCGCCTCACCGCAACTAGAGAAAGCCCGTGTGCAGCAATGAAGACCCAACACAGCCATAAATGAATGAAAAAAAGAAAGAAAGAGAAAGAGAGAGAAAGAAAGAAAGAAAGAAAGAAAGAAAGAAAGAAAGAAAGAAAGAAAGAAAGAAAGAAAGAAAGAAAGAAAGGAAGGAAGAGAGAAAGAGAGAGAGAAAGGAAGGAAGGGAGGGAGGGATGGAGGAAGGAAGGAAGGAAGGAAGGAGAGAAGGAAGGAAGGGATGGATACATGGCCTAAAACCCAGGTCTCTTGCAGATGAACACCTGAGGTGACTTCTTCCATCCTATCTTGCTTCATTTTGCTTTTCATTTTCTTTTGTCCCCATTCCTCACTCCAATCCTCCCCTCACCCCCCCCACAGGCAACCCTTCTAATGTGCATCTTTTCGTTTATACAGGTTTTTGCAAACGCTTTATTGTTTCTTGTGCGCATGTATTTTCAGCGTCTGTACATGGTACTACAGCATCTGTTTCTTACTTTTCTCACTCAGCTGCTTTGCAGGTCTGTGCTATATGCTGTCTGTGGCTTGAAACGGCTCCGTATACTCCATGACTCCACGCTGCCATCCACCGAGTTTTCCCGCACATTCTCCTGGCGATGGGCATTCCTCCTCCCCACCCCACCCCCGCCATCTCCACCGCTACCACCCTCCCACCACAACCACCCTGGGCGAGCCTCATTACACACGTCTCCTCATGGATCCAGGTGAGGATTCTGTTGGGAACATTTACCCAGACATGGGATTTCTGGATTGGGGGACAGGCACACACTTCACTTGATGAGTTGTGCCAGATGGCTCTCCATCGGTCCTCAAATCCCTGCCAACACTTGGCATTACCCACCTCTGCAAGTTTTGCTAAACTGACGGGTGCAAAGTGATAACTGAATTGTTGCTTTAGTTTTGTGTTTCTCTGATGATTAATTTGAACAGCTTTTCATAGGCTTGGTAGACTTTGGGGTCTGCTTCTATAAATTGTTCATTCCCTTTTGCCCATTTTTTCCAGTTGGGTTGTCTTTTTCTTATTGTATATTGCTTGTACATTCTTGACAGTGAATCTTTTGCTGGTTTCAACCATTGCAAACATCCTCTCTCCCGCTCTCACACCTACTGTGAGGCCTTTTGCCAACCACAGACACAAATTAAGCAAACTAAGATATAAAGGAAGAAAGTAACTGAAGTAAAATGAAATGGGAAGTAAATTGTTAAGGTGAGTTTAAAACTAATAAGTTAAAATGAAAAAAATGAAAAGAGTTGAAGAAAATATTTATAGAACAAAAACAAAAAAGTGAATGAGATTTTTTGAACCTAAAAGTACAAAATAAAAGTTAGAAACAAATAAGTAGAGTGTAAAGAAGACCAAGAAGTTAAAATAAATGTGAAGGTAAAAATGCTTTTTAAAACAGTTTAAACATGAAGCAAATCACATACATCTATATATTTTTTTAAACTTCATGGCAAAAAGGAAAATAATGCAGAAGCCAGAGAAATAAAGGTTAAAGGGACAAAGCATACACACACATGAAAACAAAAAACAAAGAGCTAAGAGTAAACACAGGGCAGGTACTAAGAAAACCTGACTGTACTTCAGAATTGAAAACAAAGCAAGTGGAAATGGAGAGAAAAAGGCTCAAAGGAACCAACTGAAGGCAGACTGGTAATTCCTTACCAGCCAAATCCTGCCCTTGGGGGCCCTGGGGTCCAGGTGCAGTGGGCCGGAAGCAGGGTCCTGGGCTGCCTTTGGATCATGTAATGGTTCTACCCATCAGTCTGGGGCCAGGGAAAATCCTGGCCAGGACCTTTGTATTCAAAGCCACTGCCTAGACCATGGTCCACGGACAAGCTGCAGGCAGCAGCCCATGCTGGGCCTTCGCCTGGCTACGGAGATTCTGGGGCATTCTCCCCAGCGAGCCCCTCACCACCTCACCAACTCCTTCGTGCATCTCCCAGCCTCTCTGGCTCACTCCCTGCCTTCAGCTGAGCCCACAAGTGAGGCTGAGGCCACAGATGCCATAGGGCCAGGGAAAATGATGCCCTGGAATCTCTGGCAGGCGAGAAGACAGCCTGTTCGAACAAGTTCAATACCACCCAAGAACACAGCAGGCAACATCTCCGTGATTCACCAGAGGTGCCAGAACATCCCCCTGGCTTGCCAGACAGAGCAGTGACCGTGAGGATCCAGGGCCAAGCCCTCTCCAGGGCACCTCCACCCAGACTAGCTACTCGCCCCCAAGTGGCCGGCTTGAGTATGAAATGATTTGATTGGCTATTTCCAGTTCCAATGACAGGAAAAAAGAGATTAAACAGATAGGAAATCCAGAGTTCCATCATCCTGTTTCAGCACAAGTTGAAAGGCTGAGGACACATCCAGGTGATTCATTGGAGAGTGGAAAGTGTCTGATCTTACCTAAAGGTGAAGTAAGGGATCTGCGGGCTGGTCCTGCTGCCTTGAATCCTTCCAATTATGTAAAGACAGGTAGTCCTCCTGATGCTCCAGAAGTTCACTTGCAATTCAGCTGCTTGGCAAGGCGGCCCATCTCCCCAGAGCTATGATGCTTGGTGCCGATGTTGCCAGCTGGCCCACATGGTCCACTTAGCCCACAGTCCAGTGGTTCCTGGACTTGGGGATTTCATCAACCAGTTTTTGTTTTTATTTTGAATTGGTTTTTAATTGGGAGACTGATGTAAGATTGTTGATGTTTTATTTTTCCAAGGAAAACATCTTTTTAAACTACCATCTAATATCACCATCATTTTCTAAAAGAAAGAACATTTTGGCACACACACAAAAACTAAAGGATGGGACGATCTTTTATATAGAATAACTTTAAGCTTTACGAAATGCTTGTTATTACATTTGTCACTTGGAGAGGGCAGTCAGGAAAACTCATCGTGGGCCGACATTGGGGCCCACCATCACAACCTGCCTGGAGTTGAATTCCAACCCCCCTGATCAGAGCTTTAGGGGAACAGGCCAGTGGTCTTGGGGTGGATCCTGGTATCACTTAGAGTAGCACCTGTATAAAAACTGTCACTCAAGTCTGATGCTCCTTCTGACTGCCCAGCTGGCGGCTCACCTCCCTCCCTGGGTTGATGTCCTCACGATATCTGTCTCCTCTATCAGTGGTTCCCAATCCACCACATGACTAGAATCATCTGGACTGGAGCTTTTCCAACTGCAGACTCCCTGGTCCCACAGTCAGAGATCTGGTTCAATAGTTCCAGGATGGGGTCTCTCTCAGTCATCCGAATTTAGGCACCTCAGACCTGTGCCGCACCACTCAACCCCAAGAAATGAGTGACCAGAAGCCGTCAGCACTGCGTCCTGAAAAACGGAGCTGGGAACAGGGACAGAAGGCAAGGGAACCCAGACTGAATGGAAGCACGTGGGCCACCAAGGGAAAACAGCACTGGTCGCAGGCTGTGCTGATGCCAGAGCGTGGAGCTGGGGGACTGGGGGACTCTCCACGTTCATGGCACGTTCATGGCCAAAGTGAAAGGCTCAACTGGGAGGGGACAGACAGGGCAGCAGAACGTGAGCACGATCTGTATGTTCACAAGGAAGGGTCTTGTCGTGGGGAAGCTTCTTTTGGATGCTGCCTGGCTTCTAACTACCGCCGTGGCCTCTGCAATCTCTCAACGCAGTCATCCTCGTCCCCTGCCTCCGTGCTGGTCCCCTCACCCAGTCACTCGTCATCAAAGGCCTCCACCCCCGTCCCTGTGCCGTGCACGCAGCCCAGGTGCGCAGCCAGCACCTGATGACTGTACTGAGACAGGCAGGAGCACTGGCTGGACCAGGGGCTCCTCGTGATGGCTCCATCCAGCCCTCAGGGAGACCAGCTGCAAGAAGGAACCAGCGGAGTGTGAACAAGCACAGAAAGCGCCCATCCCTGCGCCTCCGGGACACCACTCCCCTCCACCGCCTCACCCGAGCAGCTCGCTTCAGAAGGAAGACACTGCAGTACTGTGGAAATTCCACTAACGATATCCTAAAACCCATGTGGGGCTTGAGGGGACTCATTCTTGTCGAATGACTTGGGGACAAAGTCTTGTGAGCTTGCTAGGCCATCGGGCCCTGCTGGCCTCTCTCAGCCAGGCTGGGTCATTGCTCTCTGATGAGGTCACGTGGTCCTGCAGATACATGTAAGGAAGGCCCCAGGCCAAGGCCGTGATTTCGTGGTTGCAAGCCTCTGATGGTGATGGTTCCTCTCCACACACGAGGCTGCGACGTGAAACAGGGTACAGAGCTCAGAGGCGTGCCCTGGTGTGGGTACAGGGGCACAGATGTGCTTGGGCTCAGGGACGCACAGGCAGAGGCGGCCAGTGACGCCGCGCTGGCTCCGGGCTGCACCCAGGACTGCTGTATTTGATCTCCTGTTTTGATCTGCGGTCTCACCCACCAGAGGATGTGGATTCTCCACCTTTCCTCCTTCCACCCCAACAGAAGCTCTTTAGGATCAGCCCTGGTCCTAAATTCAGACTTTATAAAAGTATTTCTGACCTTTCTCCACAAGGATCCCAATCGGAAACCGGGAGGAATTGGCACTTCCTTGGGACTTCATTTAAACAACATCCCATGTTTGCTCTAACAAGCTCTGGAGGGCATTTGGCCACATGATCTTGCTTTATGGGGCTTCCTGTGGTCATGTGACCCCCCCAAAGCTGCTGTGTGCCAAGCATCTGGTTTCTTAGCTAATGTCAAGCCCTCACTGGGAAGAATTAATTGGACCATCTTAAAATACAGACCACGAGAACCATGGATGGGAGGGAATACATTTACTTTAAGTATAAAGGTTTACTATTATTAACAAGTTATCACTATTATTTACATGTTTATAAAACAGAAATAAAAATGACATACACACTTGGTGCCAAAAGTGGCTCATCCAAACTAACATCAGTACAAAAATAAACTTTCGAGCTACTTGTTTTTAAAATAAATGTCATTGAAACAGTAAGGGGAAAACAATCTGTATCAGTCATGGGTTGAAATGCAAACATCATCACAGCAAAGCAGCCCGGGGGACAATGACACCAGTGCCTGCTGGAAGAGCCCCTGACCCCATCTGGCATTCTCACAAGAACCCAAGGAAACAAAAGGCAAACGTACAAGTTATGTTCCTGAGCTACAGAAGCTTAGGGCCTCTAAACTGTTGTGAATTTCTGCTACAGAGGATCCGGGATGGGCTTTGAGCTGAAGAGCTTTCACTAATGGCATCAGGACATGGTACCGTGCACGGATGGGAAGCTAAGCCCGCTTGTGAAGCAGAGAAATCCTGTGTTAACAAAGCACAGCACACGTGGGTCCTCTCTGTCAATCGCCAAGCCTTGCAAGTCTCCTGACCGCTGGCAAATAGTGACACGGGCAGAGGGAAAACAGAAGCTGCTTGGTTTGGGGTCCCCTGTGCCCACCAGACACGCCCCTGGGTGATTCTGACAGAAATCCACCATGTTTCCAGGGTCTCAGGCCTTCATAGATACACGCTTGTTCACACCTGGCCGCGGACCTCAGTGGTCAACGGAGCTGGGACCCCAGCAGGGAAAGCAAAGCCAGCCCAGCAAACCCTCTGCCCGCCTCCACGTGGTGCTCCAGCCCGCGGCAGCCCGCTTTCCTCCTCGTTCCCCACGAAGCTGGGCCAGGGCTGCACGCCTGGTGGCAGTGGCACACTGGGCCAGGGAGGGTGCTGGGTGAGCAAAGAGCGCGGGCCTTCCAGCCCCGGAGAGGCAGGATGCCCTCCCAGGCACAAACTCCTCTGGGATCCCAGCGAGGAATGCAGATGCTGAGGGGCGGGAAGGGGCTGTGAACGGGCTGCAGCCCACTTAAGAGCCGATGAAGGGTCCACAGGAGCCGACACCAGCTCCCCAACCCTGGGGCGGGGGGGCGGCAGAGTGGAGGAGAGGGCACCAAGCAGCCCCTGCAGCGCCAGCCCAGCTCTGCTCACTGGTCCTGGACCTTGGCCCTCTTGGCTTTTAGGGACAGGTGCTACAAGAGAAGAGAAAATGTCATCGCTGGGGTCGGTCAGACAAAGGAAGCAGACTTCAACATGGTTCCCACGGAAGTGACCAAATCAAAGCTTCCATCTGGCCCACACCTTCTCAGTAAATGCCCTGCCCCTCAGGCAATAGAGGAAAAAAGCCCAAGCGACCAACAAAGGAAACGGGCCTTCAGTAAGCCACACAGCCCGAGGTCAGGCCACCCTGGCTCAACCTGGGCCCCCAGGGCTCTGCGGGCAGCTGTCAGTGAGACACGGCTCTCCCTCCAACCCAGGCCCCCCGGACAGCACTGCAGCCCAATATCCGTGCTGCTCTGGGGCCTGGGCTCGGGCCACAGATCACCGCGCGTTTCCTAGAATTTCTTGAGAACGGTCAAGGGAAGGTCTTCTCCCCTTAGGAACAAAGAGGTCAGCCAACTAAAGTCAGGTACCTGAGCTCAAGGCCCTACTCTCATAGAGCCCTGCGCAAGAGTGGGGAAGACACACAGGAAAAGGACACTTCCTGGTGACACGTTTTTCTTTTGGAAATGTCACTCTATACCAGTATAAATAACCCAGGAAGCATAACATTATAATCATGGGCATCAGATAATAGGACTGGGGGAGACAAGTATTCTTTACACTCTAAAGTAAAGCCAAAAGTGCTAGAAATCCTAAAATATGCATTTGAGGCAGGGAGTATAAACGGAAGATTTCAATAAAGGTCCTCTGTTCACCAACTGAGGTATCCCTGATACCCCCTTAATAATCATAAACCAACAACCAGGAGATACCCCAGATGTGCTGCCCTAACACGCAGCAGGATCTTCACACGAGGAATCCCCAACCCCCCGACTGGCAGCAGAGCAGGCCCGCCAACCCCCAGCATACTCCATGCCCAAACCCCATTCTTAGTGCACCTACAATGGCCTCAAGACAGCCATCCCCCTCGCCGACAGAGAACTGCAGGCCCTGAAAGAATGCAGGTGCAAAAGAAGATGAAGCACCCCACCAAGCACGACAGGATGGTGGCCGAGTGAACAGGACACAGGGGTAAACGAGCTGCAAGAAGCCACACTTTCTAACTGCTTATGCCCAAGAAAGGACCAGTATGGATTCTTGCAAAGGCCCTGGTGAAGAGCGATTTCCCTAGATTCCAAAGGTATCTCAGAATCAGGAGAAAAAATTTAAGGACTTGAAAGGCAAATCTCTGAACAGGAGGCCCCCCTGGCCTTCCCCTCTCCAGCTGTGGGTCTTCCTGAATTTCTCCAAATTCCCTCCTCTGTGCACTTCACCTGACGTGACCCCTCCCACTAATGGTAGACACCCACAGCCTTAGCTTGGGAATGGGGGGTGAGGTCATCATGCCTATAGGACCATTTCTGGTGCTCATTTCTGAGGAGAATGTTGAGTATAAACAAAGCTGACTCTGGACCATTTCAGGCCTCTTTACAGGGTGAGGGCAACACTCTGAAAAACAGTGGTAATGGAAAGTCACCAAAGATGCCAGGCACAGAGCCGGGGAGGATCTGGGGGCTGTGCACGGCTGCGAGGTGCTACACTGTGCTCAGCAAGGGACCGTCCACCGTGCATGGGCAGCCACTGGAGAGCGGCAGGGCTCTCGGAGAAATCAATCCATTTTGGACAAGTTAATAGCAGAAGTGCCTTTGGACTGTTTAGTTAGGGAGGGACCAAGTTTCTTGGGGTGTGGGAAGGGTTAGGGCCCTCGCCTGTAAAATGAGGTCGTCGACCTAGGTGATTTCTGAGGTCCCGGCCTCTCTAAAAATACTCTGATCACAGGCAGTCATCAGAGCGGAGCGGAGGAGCTGAAAAACAGGCATTTGGAGAAAAAAGGCAAACTTGGCATTGTCATTTTCTCCCAAGTTCTGGGGCAATCTGCTC
Source organism: Balaenoptera physalus (assembly GCF_965194825.1). NCBI lineage: Eukaryota > Metazoa > Chordata > Mammalia > Artiodactyla > Balaenopteridae > Balaenoptera > Balaenoptera physalus. The sequence continues at coordinate 20,874,867 of NC_138898.1, forward strand.
TTTAACTTTGTGTGTTTGACTGAGAGGAACTGTCATTTTGACTCCGCTTCTAGGTTAATTCTGTTCTCCAAGAGTCTAACTGAACCTGAGGCCACTTCAGAATCACCCTTCTCTAAGTCCCTGATTCCTGCTACTCTAACAAGCACCCTCACGGTGCACCCTTCTCCTTAACCTCTCATCTGCATGTCTAACAGCTGCTCTTGGACTTCTGAAGTCTGCTGCTTTCCACCTGAGTTGTTTGCAGGAAAAAGATTTTCTTTCACTTCAGGTTTACTCTTATCAGCCCAGTACAGCAGAGACAACACACCGCGTTTTTCTCAGTCCCTGCAGTTGATCTCATTTCTAGCTGAAATATCTGGATGAGGATATGTGAAGAATGATACAGGTTTGAAAGGTTTTTTTGTCATATTGTTTCAGATTTAAATATCATAAGATTTTAAAAGGACAATTTCCCTTAACATTGCTGGAGGGAGAGGGATGAGAAGGTCTTTCCATTTATAGGATCACAACTCAAATGTTTTGAAGAGTTGAGCAAGTGAAATAAACAAGTGAGGCAGGACCTGGAGAGAGTCACTCACCCACCGCAGGCAGCCAGCCATTCCTCAGCCCCTGCTGACTGCTGCCAGGCAGCAGCTCAGGCTCAGAAACTCAGCAAATTTAACATTTCTCTCAAGAGAATCCTGAAATCCATATTTAATGTGAAATCTCCCAATTTTAAAATATACCGATCAAGCCAAATTTTGGTTTGAAAACACGGTAGTCTGGTTACAGCCTTGATGAAGTAACAGGTTTTGGTTTCCCTTCTGTGGTAAGCAATGGTGAAACTGGACAAAATGTCTGAAGCAATCACTTTCAGGCACTGGGTAACAGCACAGGGCTGCGATCCTTGACAGGAAGGAAACGCTCGAGGTGAGCTTTATAGTCATCCCAGGTCTCTGCATGGCCCCCCAAACCTTGTCATAGGGAAGCGAACCCTAAATAGAGAACAGCGTAGCTGGGCAGAGGCAACACAGATCAGAGTTCAGAGCTGCTGAGCTAGCTGGAATCTGCAGGACAGGCCATCAGAAAGGAGGAGCTCCAGAACCCTACATAGAGCTACCACCCTTAAGTCTTTGGCTGAAAGCTAAGCTGCACATGTGAAGGCCAAGGTTCCATGAGGCTGGCAGAGACTAGTTACTGGGGAGTTGTGACCTGATATGGAGATTTGGAGGTTTGTACAGTGCTGGAGACACTGGAGCTCTGACCAGCCAGAGTGCAAAGACCTCAATGAACATCCTAGGCATTCAGTTGAGGCATCAAAAAGCCCATGTCTTAGGAGTAGGGCTACTCTAGACCTGCCTGAAAAAGACTAAAATCAGGCCTTGGTGGAATTAAACTGATCTGCCAGTACTGTCTACTAGGAAAAAACTCAATATTCTATAAAAACAACAAAATCAACTTTTCACAACAAAGCACCTATAATGTCCAGCATACAACAACAAATTACTAGACAAGAGAAGCAGGAAAATGTGACCCATAACGAGGTAGAAAAACAGTCTAAAAGCAAAATAGATCAGAGATGACAAAGATGCTGAATTAATGCGCACGTCTGCCGTGGAAGAAGAGCATATACTATATACACAGCGATGCCGGCGCTCGGCATCTCCCACCATGCGTTTAAACCGCCTCGGGTTTAAGCTTGCACATGTGTTTACCACCTTGGCGAGGCAATCCTCATCAGAAAATATTTGTGCTGCTTCCTGTGAACACAGTCCAGTGTGACAGAACTTCTTTGGAAATGGTTTAGAAGAGCAGAGGGAGAGAGGAAGAGCTGAAGATACATTCTCTTTTTTTGTCATGTAAGTTGGAGGGATTTATGTTTAAATGCACTTCACCATGAGCAATGGTACGGTGCTTTCACCCAGAACGGTCTGGGACCATGGTGATGGCCTTTCACCCTATGTACCATTGTGGGGTGGGGGGAGGGGACAGCAAGTTTAGGACATTAAACTGGAAAATAAATGTGTATTTAAAAATACAAAGAGGCAGGTGGCAGGTAACAGGTGGTTCTGGGGGACAGGCTCGGCTCATTCCTACCGTTCCTTGTTGATAAAAGTGAGGGGCCAGCTCCAATAACCAAGCAGATTCAATGGCGGTCACATCTCTCATGTAATACTTGGAGGTTTGGATAACTTCATTGTAGATAACCCTGAAACAAGAAGAAAACATGAGCTAATTTCCTATATCTTACGATGAGAGTCAGAACCACAACAATTAGAGATGACGAGTTTTTTCCCCTTTACCTTTAATGCGTTTCTATCTATTCTGTGTGCCAGGCACTACACTAAACAAATGCATTCGTGCTGCTCACTTAAGCCTCATGACCTGAGTGGTGGGTACCAGTGTGTCCATTTTACAGAGGAGACTCTTAAGTCCTACGTGATTTCCAGGACATCTCAGTTATCAGCACAGGACCCTCTGGATCCTTATGCTTTTATTTACAGAACTCTGAACAGCGCCTAATGTATTAGAAAATGCAGAAATAGAAGCAAAGCCTCACTGATTCTGAAAGGAGCTGGGAATTAACTGTAAAGAGACACAAGGGAACTTTCTAGAGAGATGAAAGTATTCTATATCTTACTGGGAGTATGGGTTATGTGGGGAACACAGTTGTCAATACTCTTCCAATCTATATAAATTATACTTCTATTAAAAAAGGCTTGCCTGAGGCTGAGGTAACAGACACCAAAGAGCCAAGAAGGTAATTTAAATCCCCAGATTTTAGGAGTGCATACATTAATATAGATATCAGTTTCCAGGGACTTCCCCGGCGGTCCAGTAGTTAAGACTCTGCACTTCCACTGCAGGGGGCATGGGTTCAATCCCTGGTCGGAGAACTAAGATCCCGCATGCCACGCCATACGGCGTGGTATGGCCAAAAAAAAAAGATATCAGTTTCCAGAGCAAGTATTATCTCCTCCCTGAAGCAGCCAGCCCTGACTCCCTGGCACATGAAGTGCCAACCTCAGCCACCTATCAAATACACCCCTCTATCAAAGCCTTTCTCCCCAGGTACTGGAACCCATCTGTGTCTGTCAGGCTGTGGGCTGGGACCTGAATTCCTCTCTGCACAACTGTGCCCAGCGCAAGGACAGAGCACCTAGTCCGTGGGTGAACATGAATGTTTGCCGAGTGGATGAGTGAACAGAGGAATAAGACCACTGGCTTAAAAGGATCCTTGATAGAGCAGAAATTCTATAGCCGATCACAGTAGAACAAAGTCAGCAAACGTGTACTGGGCGCCTGTACTCCAGGCGCTGGGGACCCAGAGACGAACAAGAACTAGGCCTTGCCTTCAACACACTTACAAGGCAGAGGAGCAGGAGGGGGCTTACCAGCGGGGCGGCTTCTCTGCGTAGAGGACCGATGCAGGGTGGATGTGCAATTCATGATCGTCACGGATGGTCCTTGGGAAGCAGAACAATTTTGTCTCAAGTACATTTTAAACACTTACAGCAAGACCTTCCCACAGACGCGTTTAACGTCATCAAAAATGCATGCAGGTTGTACTTCACACATACAAAACTATTCTCTCCATCTTCTCTTGTGCCCTTTATGATCCCTCCCCCGCTGTCACTCTAGAAATCAAGAATAAATCACGCAAAAAAGGGAGAAGAAAAGCAACACATGGACATTCAAAAAAATAACCGAGAAATACATTGCTCTGCCTATGTTTATGTTTATCTTCTGTAGGTTCTCTTTCAAAAATTTCCTTGAGGACAGAAATAATATATACGATTACGTCTATAAACTTTTCTGTTAAACAAGGTTAAACAGTAAAGATAAATAGTAAAGATTGTCTAATGGGGGAGATTATAATAGGAGAAAAAAAGAAAGCTCAATATTGGACTATCCACTTCTCTGAGATAATATTTCAAATTCCAACTCAGACTTGATTCGATTTAACTCAAAAAATATTTACCACGCACACAACTATCGGTAAGATGAGCTCACAAGAGAACCGTAACGGATTAGGATGCTGCTGCCGAAACCATAACTACAGAGCGCTTCTGCGGGTGCCCGGGACCTATGTGTCAGGCAAGTGCCTCAAGGCCATGACCCAGCTCATCTCTGGCGCTGAAATAAAGCCAGCGCCTGGGGTCCTGGCTGTCCTATCAGATGACTGCCACTGAATTTTGTCTCAAAGGGACCAACCACCGCGAAGCCTATTATGTAGCCTGTATTTTTGTTGAGGACACTGGCGAAAGAATTCTGTAAATGCTCGTAGAAATTGCTAATTAATACTCTTGAGGAGAGCGGGGCAATCAAATGACAACAAAATAACGGCACTCACTGGAGAAGATCACAGGCCTCTCCAGAGCTGCCTCAAACAGGGACAACCCATTGCTGGGAGGGGAGCTCGTACAATGGGCAACAGAATCATGATATGATAGGCTAGACTACTTGGCCTGGAGTAACAAACAGAACACACTAGAGAAAAATGTAAAGTGCTAAACTGAGGATCAAACAGTCAGCTACTAGGATACTAGATGGAGGAGACCTGGCTGCCAAAAAAAACAAAGAAGCCCAATGCAACTCTGGGCTCATTAACAAAGCCCAGTGTCCGGGACGGGACATCATGGTGACTGCAGGATCACAGGCCCGTCACACGTTCTGAGGGGAAAAAGCTAATGACAATATATGGAGGAAATCCAAAGACAAGCTGGGAGAAAGCCTTTTGACTGCTCCCTTATTAAAGAAGAGATCGTCATGATCACCGTGCTTTAAACCGGCTACAGTGAAGTTATGGGACTAAAACGAGCTCAGAAAAGACAGACTAAAAATAACAATTCCAAGAACTGGAATGATTCAGTTAGAGAAAAGAGGCCTAAACTATGTGTTAGCTTTTACCACATTTGAATATACTAGAGGTTATCGGAGGGCATCAATGCTCAGTGATTTTTCTATGCCTAGAAAATGGAACTGGAAGAGACAGGCTGAAGTCTGTAGCAGTGCAAGGGGTGGCCAGCACATGAAGAAACACTTGCCAACATTGAAATGTGGCCACTATCTATCTGGGTAGCTGCAGTTCTGCAGATCTCTAAAAACATTAGGAACTGCCCAAGGGCAAAAGTAACTTCTCTAGGAAAGATCATCTTTAATGGTTCCCTCTGGTCCTATTATTCTCTGATTAGAATGGAAATATTACCAGCTTCCAGACTTGTAACTGTCATCCTCCTACAACATGTAGATGGGCTGAGTATTTGAGAATCATTTCCATAAAGTTAAGACATGTCACTTAAAGCTATACAGCTAACCTCAATGCATCTTCAGAAAGAGGCATGATACAAATAAAGAAAAATGATTTAATTTCTCTACTTTCCCTGCATGTCACCTTGCTGTGGGGTTTGGATTATTTTTAAGATTTCAATGACTTAAGTGACTTCACAAATGACTTCACAAAGTATCATGTTACCTATAAGCTCCAGTAGAATGAAACCTCGCGGCATTTGCAAAAAATCCAGAAACAATGCACCTCAGAACCGGATCTGGATCACCTACACAAGGTAGCAAACAGAGTGATGGATGAGATTTCTTCTGCCCTATGCTCTGTGCGCTCAGGCCTGTGCCGTGAGGCCCACCCCAGGCTGCTTCGAGCCACCTCGCAACCATCTCCTGAACGGGTCCCAGCCCCACGCTTCCCAGTGCTGGACACCTGCCCTGGCACCATCTATGGAGGTCCCCACCCTCCCACAATGGCTGCTGAGGGAAATACGCTGGACTGTTCCCTTAACCTGGGGCCCCCAACCCCTCCCCGGGCCACAGACGACAAGACCAAGGCTGAGCACCAGAACCTACAGAGCGCTCCACAGGCTGGCCAGTGACCTCGGAACTCCTTTTTAGGAGAGCATTTTGCAGGAATGATGCTCCTTCCATAAGACACAACCTGGGACACTAACACTACAATATTATTTCTGTGATTATAGCTACAGTTTGTAATTCTTCAAAATTTTCAAACATCTCATTTTAATTGGTGGCTGTGTTGCTATAGTAAACATCTTCCAAGGATAAAGCCTGCCCATTTATTAGATGATTTCCACAGGATATATCCAAATTGTTGTGCAAAATGATAATGTCATCTCTATGGCTTATGATATATATTGCATCAATTCTAAGACCCACTCTTTTTTACACTTTAACTCACTGAAATCAGGACAGCAATTGTATTATAATCGGCAGCATTTTTTTCTTTCTTAATAATACATAAAATAATGGTGTGTCTTACAAATGATGGTGTCTTGGATCCAATAAAATATAGTATGTTGGTAAATAAGTTCCCAAAAGGTGGTATAATTTACAAAGCCATCAACAATGTATGAGAATGTCCGTTTCACTGCATTCTTACCAGCAACGTTCTAGCAAAAAGGTACCCCTTCTTTTATTGCACATTTATTTGATTACTGTCTATATTTCTTCTTTTGTGAATTTTCCATTCCATTCCTTTGCCCATTTATCAACTTGGAAACTAGTGGGGGTTTTTTTTTTCTTAATATGTTAAACAGGGAATTCCCTGGCGGTCCAGTGGTTAGGACTCTGTGCTTTCACTGCCGAGGGTGCAGGTTCGATCCCTGGTCGGGGAACTAAGATCCCGCAAGCCAAGCAGCACGGCCAAAAAAAAAAAAAAAAGCTAAAACATTATTAAAAAATATGTTAAATAAACTCATTCTGTCATAAAGTTTTTAATTTTTTATCTCATATCTGCTGGAAATATTTTTCACTGTTTGCTTTCTTTAACATCTAGAAGTTTTAAATTTGCATGTAATTTATTGAATTTCCATGATTTTCTCTATTGTTCTTCAGCACAGAACTGATAAATCTCAAACCTACATTTCTAACCACAATTTGATCCTAGATTCAGTCCCTTCTCTCCAATTGCCCAAAATAAATTTCTATGTAGAACGTGCATTGTTATCAGGACGATATCACTTCCAAGGGGTAAAAATGGGCTCTTGAGGGCAGGGTAGTAGGGAATCTTAGATCTTACAATGATTGTGGCCCTCCAGAGCTCAACCCTACCTTACAAAATCTTATTCCTTAGTATTTAATTTCTCTCGTTAGGAAGAGTTGAAATTCAATGTAACTTTTCTCCTGGCTGAGGGGTTCGATAGGGACAGAGTAAAGGGACAAAGGAGGTGATTAAATAGTTAATCCTACTAGGGGATTGTAAGTAGAGAAAAAGTATGGGAGACCCCTGTAAGTTAATGATCACTCAAGAAAGCAGGTTTGCTTAACCACAAAACCAAGCCGGCTTGCTTAGCAACAAAACCGTGCAACAGAAGCATGAGACATGCCCCGAAACAATAAAACAATGGTGGAATGAGACCCACATCCTGCCCAGTGAGCTCAGTACGTTAGTGATTCTCAGGACATGCTTCTCTGCGCACACTAAAAGCAAAAATGTAAGGACAGGTGACATTATACTGAAACCTGAGATGATTTACCCTATTTTAGTATACGTTACCACCTTTTTGCTCATTTCCACTGTGCCATGACAGTCCCAGTTCCACCACGTAGGGACAAGAAAACTCCCCCGCCTGACGTGGAGGAGGAGCTGATGATGGAAGCTTGACGTCTACTCAAGAATGAGGAAGAAGGTGGTCTCCTCCCCCTCCCCGCTTTTCCTTTGATTATAAAACTGTAGCCCACTAAGTTCTCGGCGTGGCACCCTCTCGCCCGCCTGCTTGTAAGCCTCACAAGCGTCCTATTCTAATAAATCACTTCTTATCTATCACTTTGCCTCTCACTGAATTCTTTCTGCACTGAGACATAAAGAACTGGAGCTCCTCAGAGCCCCCCAAGACACACTTCTGCTGTTTCAGGTTGACAATGAAAAGCAGGTTAAGAAACAAAGATGCAGACGCACGTTGTCCTCTCTCTGCTGGGCGACAGGTGCTTGACCAGCTTCTCCCCAGTTAGTTGCCCCTGTGAGCTTCCTGTTTCTATTGATGACACCAACGTTACCCAGTCACCCAGGTTTCAACTCTTCCCTCTCTTGTGAGCTTGGTCATCCATCAGTACTTTCTGGGCATCTTATATGCTCCTCTCTCCCAGCACGTGTCTCCACAGTCCTCCCTGCCTAGCAAGCCCTGTGCCACTGGTTTCTAATTCAACCAGTAAGCTCAACTGGACTTCCGCCACCACTCACGGCCCGCTGTGAAGGCTCCCAGGCCAGAGCCCCAAGCTGGATTCCTTCTTCCCTGCATTCCTACTAGAGCCCCCATTGCTGTCCGCCACGATCGCTCAAACGTCTACTCCTGTAGCTTCTAAGACAACTGATCATCTCATACTGCAGTAGTGGGTCTCTGTAGGAATCTCTCCCTTCACTGCACTGTTTCCTGAGAGTAAGAACCATGTCTTCGTCATCATGTAATTAGTTGCTCTTAATATAAAGGCAAAATAAAGCTCTGGAATAAAACTGCCTGAGTTCTGATTCCACTGTACACTCACTGCGTGGGACCTTCGTGCAGCAAGTCACTCGTCGCCTGAGCCCACTTTTCTCATCTGTAGAACGGGGATAACAGCAGCGCGTGTTTCACTGGAGTGCTGTCAGCACTAAATGAATTCACGTATGGAAACACTCGCAACACCGCCAGGCCTATTACAGGCGCTTCAGAAATGTTAGTGAGCGCTAGTGGTGCTGAGAGCGTAGCTGGGGGCCTGGCACCCCGGAGGTGCTCGAAAGACAACCGCTGAATGGCTGAGCAGACACATCTCCCCCTCAGAAGCCTGAGCCACACAGACCTGGCTTCGCTGGTTACCAGCTGTGCTGTCCTGAACTTAAGTTAACTTCTCCCTGGGACCTAACAACTCCTCTGTAAAATAAGGATAACATCACCCACACCTCAGAGTAGGAGATTAAGTAGAGAATATTAAGTAGAACCCCTGCCATGGTGTAACCTAGTGTGTCCTCAGTAGTCACTGTCACTACCGGAGGCCAGAAACTGTGTCTTACACAACACTTCCATCTCACCCCAGTGCCTGCCTAGGCTAAACACACGGCACTTGCTTTAGTCATACCTGTAACTGAAAATAAAATGCAGTTTATGTGAAATGGCCATAAATGTTGTCCACTTAAAAGTCATTTTTCTTACAAAGCCTACATGGGAGAATTAACCACGTAATGTACAATGATGTGAATGTTTATGATTCTTAAGTGTTGTCAGGGCTTGTGAAATTTTTTCCCAAGAACAGCCCTCAGAAATAAAAATGGACCTCTTTGGGGGGAAATATGCTACTTTCACATACAGCTTTTCACCAACACAGGCAATTCAAAACATGAACGCGGTGTGGGTCCAGAGTACACTGTGCTGCCTCGCACCAGCCCAGCCTAAGAACTCCAAGAATGCAACTACACAGAGCAGAGAAAGGGGCGTCACTGGTGGTGGCAGTGTATTCTTACCTTCACTGGATTTCTTGGGCACTTGAAACTTGACGAGAAGCTTTTTCAATTGCTCCCTCACTGTCACGGCTCTGACGAGACCCTTGTAATTCAGGAAATGCTCCTGACACCACTGGGAGTTCTTATTGTGCTACAGGACAACCCAGATAGAAGGAGAGTGAGAAGAGCACAGGAAAGTTCTCAACTGAGGCTACGTGGCGGAGGTCATTCATCTCTCTGCCCCCGTTTGCTTGCTCAATGGGACAAGATCTTCAGATCGTAACGGGCCCTTGTTTGCCCCATCTCTCTAAACAGACGTTGACCACCCTGCTCACCATCTGACTGCTCTCTGATCTCACTCTCTGTGCTAAAGGGCAAGTGAGAACTTAGTGACAAGCAGAACTGTTTTCAATCTTAAATACCCACGGGAGTGGCCAACTATCAGACAGAACCCCTTCCCTGCAGTTCTTTGCAAATCAACGTTCCCTCTCTGGCAGGCTTGAATTTATCACTTTGACAACAGGCAAGTAATACGACACTTGCTAATTTAGAAATAATTTGCAAATTACTATTATTTAATCCCCAAAGTATGATTTTTCTATCAACAGTACTTAGTTTTGTTCTATATTCTGAAGTATGATCACTATATCCTAAATTATTGCTGTGGGAATGTAGCTCTGAAATTATACGCCAGGGAGGAAGGTGTTTTTACGTAAGAAAATATAATTCAAAGAGCACTTTCCCAGAAGGCAACTACAGAGTAAGGCACTGTAGCCCTGGCCCCACTCTCTACTGGTAGAGGACGCTGGAAATGGTGCACTGTTTTTGCACAAGCGAATTTTAAGCGACTTAATCCACAATTAATAATCTCAATAAGAGATTCGGTTTTCTTAAAACTGTTCATTAATGTTCATCAATAATCTCACTTCAAATCTCTGGGAAAACAAAAACTTAGTATTTCTCCCCTTCTAAAAGAAATTATTTAAGAAGTAAAGACAAGATACTGAATATCTGAAATGTCTCATTTCCCCCTTAACATCCTTTCCTTTATATAAGAAGTTTATATATTGTTTTCTTTTCTCATTGTTTTCATCATCATTAGATCTCTCTTTTCAGCTATTTTTAGTGAGGACTTTAAGCTGTATTATTTGCTCCTAGTTTTACAGACTATTAAGAACAACAAAAATTACCATCACCATGGCTAAATCTGGGTAGGGTATGTAAGTATATGTGGATCCCCGACTAAATGTCTTCTCACAGCTTGTCTGGCAGCCGGAGGAGTGGTGGCTGTGTGAAATCTCAAACTCACGTAAACAGCTTTGAAGATTCAAGACCACAAGTTACTCTCAGCCTCATTCATTTGCAGAAAATACATCAGAACTTCCTATTCAAATGTCAGACAGTGTTGTCCAGGAACATGGGGTGGGTGTGAGACGGAGTGAGGAAAGCGTGAGCCAAGGAAGGCCGAGCCTCTGACCCACTGCTGGGGGCCACATCGCTATGCAGGGGAAGCAAGAAACCACCACGGATTAGAAGTTCTGGCAATAATCTAATAGGAAAATAGAGGCCTGCTGGCCCTTCTTTTATAAACTACACTTCCGGAATCCCCGGCCCTAGATCACTTCCAGTGGCCGGGTGCGTGGAGGGGGCCTTCTGAGCGGCAGCTGTGCTTACCTTGATGAACGCTTCATACACATTGAGCGTGGTAAGATGATCACCCTCCTCCACAGCGAATTTTCGGTGCACTCGAATCTGGAGAGAATAAACGCGACGTTTAGAAGCTGACTCTTCTGAGCCTCTTGTCCTGGAGGCAACATTACACGATGAATAGCTCATGGCTTGTAGAGTCAGAAAGACCTGGTCTGCACCCATCCTGACTCTGCCGTTTCCTGAAAGACCTCAGATTGGTCACTTAACCTTTCTCAGCCTGAATTTCCTTATCTAGAAAATTGGAATATTAAACTTGTGTATCAAGACTGCTATGGGATTAAGATAATCCACCATAAAGTACCCGGCACAGGTGTCCGATAAATATTAGTGCTCTTGTCCCTCTCCTCCTCTATCCAGTCAATATCTTCTCTTTCAGAAGAACTCCTCCCAGCCCCTGATAGAAAGAAGGTAAGCTCCAGAAGGGCAAGGGGCCGGCTGTCTGGAGCATGGAAGACACTCTATATTCCTAAGCCACCACTAGCTGTGCAATCCTTTCAAACCCTAACTTTTTCTTTCTGTGAGATCCTGGGCAATGCCATCTGCTCCCATGGGTTCAAGGAACGGCGTATCCAATATATATACAAGTACACAAATACACTTATTGTCTTCAGAATTTGCTCCCTGTATCAAGTAACACATAATTCACCTTCCTTCCTTCCTTCCATTTATTCAATAACAGATATTTCCTGAGCACCTACTATAGGCCAGGCACTGTTCTATGCATTTGGGATATAACAGTGAATACAACAGTGGTGGGAGAAAAACAACAAACAGGATAAATAAGCAAAATATATAGTATGGTAGGTGGTAAGAACAGCTAGAGGAGAGAAATAAAGCAGGGGCAGGGGATGGAGACGGGAGGGGTGTATGTTGCAATTTTAGACACAGTGCTTAGAACTTCACTGTCCTCGTCTTGAAAATGAATTTGCCTGTCCTGAAGTAGGATTGTTAAAAAGGCTAACAGAAGAGCAAACAAACAACAGAACCATCCAGGCACGAAAACTTCGTAACCTGCAGCTATGCAACTGTCAGGGAAGATGGTAACGGTCCATAAGGAAGTTTCTCTCTTCCCTGCTACATTCAGCCCTCTGCTTCTGCTTCTCGACTCTTCCAGCAGGAACCGGCTCTGAGCTCATCTTGGGCCTCCCTCCATCAGGATGCCTCACTTCCCCGGTGCTCTTCAATAGTGTAATTTCTCCTTCACAGTCTTTCCAGCGTTCACCCTTCTAGTTGCCACAGATGCCTGGGCCTTTGGGAGGGCCCTGTCAGCAGCTTGACTTGCCCAGCCTGCTGTGCCCCCGCACTGACTCCTTATATCACTAACGTGCCCACCAAGGTTGCTCTCAGAGCAGCCTTTAAAAAAAAAAAAAAAACTTCCCTTAGGAAGTCAGTAGGACAATGGTTAAGATTTGGGGCTTTGGACTGTGAAAGGCAACTCCATCAATTCTGGCTGTGCAACCATGCATAAGTTACCTAACTTCTCTGTGCCTCCGTCTCTAAAACTGATGATAGTAGTACCTCCCTCCCAGGTCCACGGTGAAGATAAAATGACATGACGCACGTAAAATGTTTGGCACAAGGTCAGGCACACAGTTAACCCTCAAAACATAAGCTGCTCTGTCACCAGCAGTTCCTGGGCAGTTTTAACAGAAGAAAGCCCAAAGTGAGCGAGACTCATATGAACAGTCAGACTTACAGCCTGAGACTTCTGGTTTGAGGGGACCACAAAGACATTCTGGATCTGCATCATGGCGGCAATGCTTAGAATTTCCTGAGAACAGCCGAAATTTCCTATAAACCAAAAAGCATCTTTGATTTCAAACATACAATGTGTCAGTGAGAAGTAAAAGACGTTTCCTGACATTTTCCTTACAGCACATTGTAAACTAAGATCATCTATTTACACGTAGCTTGATTTTTAAAGCTTGTAACATATAAACACTTCACCCTGCCAAATGGGATATCCTATACATGGTCCAGATGGAAGGAGGCCTGGAGGGACCCCACTCCGCGGTGGCCACACCGAGGGACTCTGCCGTGAGGCTCAGTGGGGGCCAGCTTGGCCCCATCACTAGGGCAGGTCAGCTCCACACCTGCTCCCTACTCAATGTGGACACCTAGAATCCTGGCACAAAGCCTGAGAGGGAGAGGGGGCAGGGCATACGGGGGCTGTGTCCCTCGTGCTGTCCCTCGGCTCCTGGACCCTTCTACGAGGCGGCCTCCCTCTCGGCAGGGCTCATTTCACCCGGCAAGCCCGAGGCATCACTAGACCAGGGAAGCACGCTGTGGGCTGCAGCTGCTGCCACCTGGACACAGAGTCTGCGGCAATCAGCCCCCCAGGGCATCAGACAGAGAGCCGAATGGCACCGCATGCTCCCCACAGCTTCTGGCCTCGTGAGTGACCTACTTCCCCAGCCCCAGGCTTAGAATCCTGTTTCTCAGTGTAAGCCTGGTTACTCCAAAACACAATTACAGCTAACTTTCACCACGCTTAGTCTGACATACAGCTTCGTCTATTGCCAGTGAATATAAAGTTAGACAAAAGCAAGAAACAATGAGTATTTCCCTTCTCTAGGTTACTGGGGGGTGGGGAGCACAGGGAAGCGTGTGACAAACCACAGTCTCTAGAGCAGCGGTCCCCAACCTTTTTGGCACCAGGGACAAGTTTCATGGAAGACAATTTTCCACGGACCGGGGAGGGGGATGGGATGGCTCAGGTGGGAACGCGAGCGATGGGCAGCGGCAGACGAAGCTTCGCTCGCTCGCCCGCCGCTCACCTCCTCCTGTGCGGCCCGGTTCCTAATGGCCTCAGACGGGTACCAGTCCGCGGCCCGGGGGCTGGGGACCCCTGCTCTAGATGATTTTGATTTCTAAGTATTAGAAGATCTCCAGGTTATACACTTTTATCCCTTAACTCATATTCTCACAAAAATCTGAAGGTGTCAGAGAAGCTGGGACCCTTGTGCCTTGGTGGTGGGAATACAACATGGTGCAGCCACTGTGGAAGACGGTGCGGTGATTCCTCCAAAAATTAACCATAGAATTATCAGATGATCCAGCGATTCCACTCTAAGTGTACACCTCGAAGAAGTGAAAGCAGGGACTCAAACACATACTTGCACACCCACGTTCACAGCAGCATTATTCACACTAGTCAAAAGGTGGCGGCTCCCTGGGTGTCCACCAACAGAGCAATGGTCTATCCATACAATGGAATATTATTCAGCCTTTAAAAAGAAATGCTGACGCATGCTACAGCGTAAATGAACCTTGAAGACATTATTATACCAAGTGAAAAAGTCAGTCACAAAAGGACAAATATTGTATGATTCTCCTTCTATGAGGTTCCTAGAACAGTCAAATTTCATAGAGACAGAAGGCAGAATGGTGGCTGCAGGAGCTGGGGGAGGACAGAATGGGGAGTTAGTGCTCAATGGGTACAGAGCTCCAGTTTGAAAAAAAATGCAGAAGTTCCAGAGACAGATGGTGGTGGTGGTTGAACAACAACGTGAATGTACTTAATGCTACAGAACTGTACACTCAAAAATGATTAACATGGTAAATTTTATGTTCTGTATGTTATACCACAAATTTTTTAAAATCCCTGTTAAAAAAAAAAATCAGGTGTCAGTACTAGACCCACAGGAAACAAACAAAAGTGTTTACTGAATTAATGACGACTGACCTTGAATCACAAGTTAGCCTCATGCCCCAAACCTTAGATGAAAGCTCCTTCACTGCTCAAAATGTATTGTGCTCTCTTCCCCAGGGTGCACAGAATTTGGGAAACAACTCCCAGACAAAATAAAATCAATGAGGACTGTTGGTCTCCACCTACCTGATTCAAGCAGCATTTTTGCAAACATGGGATTCAAAGGAAACTCTGCTATTCTCATGCCAAGCGGCTCAGTTAGGCGACAGTCTTTGTCCAGCCCTGCCGTAAGAACAGCAACAAAAAGCAGAAGGCATGTACCATGGTGCTGGAAGATGTACAGTTGTTGGGAGAATAAAAGATGATGTATGCTAAACAAAGGTATCCGACCTCAACCTGACCCAGAGTGCTGTTACAATAAAAGAAGAAAAGGTTTCCTCAGTGCTCTTGAATGCTCAATTCTGAAAAACTGATACTTCCGATGGCCTCCATGCGAGGACTTAATTATAAGGAGATAGCCTCACAGCCTCCTCCTGCTCCCACCCTCCCCAGAGACTGCTCTTTCCAAGGGACCGACAACCAGACAGTGCCAAACACAAAGGGCACTTTCCGTAGGGTCCCCAGCAGCCTTTGACTCTGCTGACCACAGCTCCCTGGAAACACTCTTCACCAGCTTCCATGATCCCCCACTCCCCTGCTTCTCTGCCACCTCTCCTGCTCTTCTCTCTGCATCACCTCTGGACCTTTTTCCATGGCCAATTTCTGAGAGGCCACAGATGTCCCAGGCCTCTCAGAAATCTGTGAGCAATTACAAAGCTGATGACTATGAGTCTAAACACACGCCCGGCTCTCTCTTTGGTGCCAACACCAGAGCTGTTTACCCAATTGCCTCCTGGGCTGTTTGCTGAACTGGGCTGACTCCTTCAATTCCTCACATCCCTCCTTGCCTCTTTACCAATAGCCAATTTTCAGGTAGTGGATTCCCAAGATAGAGACTCTCGTTTTACTACGGTTTAGACTAGTCCCAAGATGGAGCATTAAAACACCTGCTGCAGACCTCAGGGCAAGACAGAAAAGGTCATTTCTCTTCTGTTCCCATATAATCATCTCTTTGAAGGTGATAATTCAGCTTATAAATAAATTTAAGTTGGGTGTTTCCCTCTACCTCTTCCAGCTTAGTTACAGCAGTGAAGACATTTAAAATATTTTAAATTTCATTCTGTTTGGAGGAAAATCAGTCCAAATGAAAAACTTCTAAATAGGGGATATTCTCTCATACACATTTCAGATTATCCCAGGAGCCTTTGCTTTCAAGTTCCTATCACATGCTTGAGAACAGAGGATGGAAACCTTTTCTGGCATATGCTCACTCAGGGCTGATGTGATGTAGACCCTAAAGGCCTTTTAAATCATTGAAGATTTTTTTAATCAATAATTGGCTATTCCTTCACAGGAAGGTATCATAAATATAATGAAGATGGACCCCTACCTCACCCTATACAAAAAAATTAACTCAAAATGGATCACAGATCTACTAAATGTAAGAACTAAAACTATAAAAACTCTTCAAAGAAAACCTAGGAGAGATCTTCATGCCCAAGGATTAGGAAATGATTTCTTAGGTAAGACACCAAAAGCACAAGCAATGAAAGAAAAAATACATAAACTGAACCACATAAAAACTTAAGACTTTTGTATTACCAACAATACCATCAAGAAAGTGAAAAGCCAACCCACAGAATGGGAGGAATATTTACAATCACAGATCTGATGAGAAACGTGTATCCGGTATATATAAAGAACTCCTCCAACTCGATAATAAAAAGACAACACCCCAAGTAAAAATGAACAAAGGATCTGAATAGACATTTCTCCAAAAAAGATATACAAATAGCCAATAAGCATACGAAAAAGAGCCCAGCGTCATCAGTCATTAGGGAAATACAAACCAAAATGGCGAGACACCACTTTATACCCACCACGGTGGCTACAGTACATAAAACAGATAAATAACAAGCATTGGCAACCCGTCATTATGTGGAGAAACTGGAACCCTCACACACTGCTGGTAGAAGGTCCACCAAAAACTTGTATGTGGACACTTACAGCAGCATTATTTATATTAGTCAAAAAGGGGAAACAATCCAAATGTTCATCAACTGATAAATGGATAAGAATAATAAGTGGTATATCGATACAATGGAATATTATTCAGCAATAAAAAGAAATGAAGTATCAATACTGCTACAACATAGATAAATCTTGAAAACATCATGCTGAATGAAAAAAGCCAATCACAAAAGACCACATACTATTTGATTCCATTTATATAAAATGTCCAGAATAGGCAAATCTATAGAGACAGGAAGTATATTAGCGGTTGCTTAGGCTGGGATGGGGGAGAGGGAATGGGGAGGGAGGGCTATTGGGTTCAGGTTTTCTTTTTTGGGTGATGAAAATGTTCTAAATGTTCTAAACTTGTAGTGATGGTTGCACAACCCTGTAAATATACTAAAAAGCACTGAACTGTACATTTTAAATGGGTAAATTATACAGCATATGAATTACACCTCAATAAAGACGTTGAGAACCAAAAAAAGAAAAGAGAAAGAATCTCAAAGAACAAAACCTCCACTGAAATTTAATACTGAACTGGATATAACATTCACCTGAGGCAACATTCACAGAAAAGACACAAACTTCCTGAAGAGGTAAATTCAGGCCACAGTTTTCTCTATCTTAAGGTAAATACCGCATTTTCAAACAAAAGAATAGAAGTTCCTCCATAACATGCTGTTTCCTTGCCCAAACAATACCACAGCCTGGTATTCTACCCAATTCTCCACAGGGAACTCCAGGAGTGGAAGGAAGGGGAGTTAGGGAGAGAACACAGAGCCAGATTTCAGAATGGGGTCGAGGGACACAGAAAAAGGCCCAGAGAGGTAACATGTGAAATACTGGTAGAGAATCTTCCAGATGTCTCTTGGAAGTGTAGCTGTGGCGATGGTTATTAATAGCTTCTGATGTACTGACAGGCTTTATAAATTCATTGTCATGACTGGACCTCATTAATCACAGTCCCACCTTCTTCTTTGGATGAGCTTACGTGTCACTAAGAGGATCATACATATGGGGAGAATCAATCCCAGCCTTGAAGATACTAAGAGCCCTAGAGTGAATACAACCTAACTAATATCACATATTAATAAACAGATAAGAAAACACAGAATAAGAGACGGGCATACCTCCCAGAGCATAGAGTAACTCCAACGCCTGAACCATCGACTGTGCTGGAGGGGGCTGTAAAAAACATAAAAACCCTCCTAAGTTAACTTCATCAGGTAACAGCCATAATAATGTGACTTTCCTGGTCAATCCACTCTTCTCTCTAACATGCCCCAGACTTCCCAACCTCCACGCTTCTACTCTTGAAATGTCCTTCCTCTCCCTCTCAGCACCCTTAGTACTACTTGGTCTTTTATCTCAGCTTGACTAAACATTTCCTTTGAAGCTTTCCCTCATGCTCCCCTCCATCAGAAGCGATGGGTTCTTACCTTGAACTACCTCTTTGCTTTCCCTAAACTCTCATCAAACATTTCTAGTTTTTACTTCGTGTCTCAGCCTTCTAAGAAGCCCCGTGACACTGCAGTATTGGTGGATGATTCATCTTTGCATCACCCACAGCCCTGCCCCAGGCCCTGCCTATAGGGGTAACTGACATAGGTTAAATTTGAATTCCTGAAAATAAAAGAGAATGCTAGAAATCTGAAGCTAAGCAAAGCTGATATTGTGACCTTCAGTCTGAGTCTCCGGATCCTTACTATGTTCTTTCCTTCCACGCACCTTTACTGAGCATCTACTAAGTACCAAGCATCATTACTATCATCTTCTAAATTATTTCATCTATCAGCCACATAATAAAATTATAGTCCTTTCACAAACTGCGCAGTTTTTTTTTCTTAAATGCATTCACAACAAATGTATTTTAAGTATCACGCTGTTTTAGTTCAATTTTACAGATGAGGAGAGTGAATAACAAAAAGTAAAAGACATTTGAACAAGATCCTAGAGGCAGTTGGTGGCAAAGCCAGAGACTGAATTCAGGTCTCATTCTTTCCACTCTACCCCACCCACTGACTGCCAAGGAACAAAGCTGTACTTCTCAAAGTTGCGCTGACTGCACGCACACACAGATGAGGGTAGGAACTAGACCTGATTAACTATACACTGGGGATTCAACAAGTCACTGTTGACTAAATCATGTAACTGATTCACTAGCCTTTCCTCAGCGCCCACGACATCCTACTTTACAAAGAGGCAACATACACAGAGCACCTAAATGGAGGAGCTTAACCCCTCTGGGATCTTTTATTACACTGAGATTACATGAATAATGGATAGCTCAAGCACTGAATGTGGTTCTGAATAATTACAGAACAAAACGGACAGGAGTCTCTTCGACTCCTTTCAATCTCTGAAGAGACAGGAGTCTCTTCGACTCCTTTCAATCTTTGGCCCTGTTTCCAGTCAATCACCAAGCCCGATGAATTCTGCTCTTAGAATTCATCATCAATTAAAAAAACCCACACCTTTACCCGCCCCCTTCTCCAATCACATCCGGAGTATTTTCACCTCAACACACATTTACTAGTATTTCTCTATGGCTTCATCTGATTCAGGATCATATGCAAACGCTGTTTCAATGTAGTTGGAAGGACTGTGTGTGTATAATTTTAGCTTGTTTTTCTCACTGCCTGCTTTTCTGTTCCCTCTGTTTCTTGTACCCACGGACACTTCACAGAAAATACCCTGGGACAACAGCATACTATTCTGACAAGGTCATACACTGAAATAAGCAACTTTCTTACCACTGGGCAACTGAGTTCTTTTAGTTCTTTGCTACTGTAATCATCACTGCTAAATATACAAAATTATATGCATCCTGTGATTTCAACTGTGAAAAAACACAATTTCAGGAGGAAATAACCAGAAGGGAATATATGAAGATGAACTTATATGTATTTTCCTCATTTTTCAGTTGTCTGAAAGTTTATAATTTTCATTATTATATTTTTAATTTAATATAAAATGATACTATAAACATTATCCTACATGTAAGTTCTTTGTTTCTTTTGAATTATTTTTTTCAGGAGAAAATTCCCTGAGAAGAAATACCAGGCATTTCTACAGCTCATAAAATAATGTCAGAAAGTCCTCCATGAGGACTGAAACAGAATATAAAACCACTTTCCCCAAACTGTGTCAGCTTTGGATTTTATCATTTTTCTTTATGTTTGATCATTCAATTAATGTACAGTGGTACAGCTATTTCAATTTGCATTTATCTCTCCTAGAGAAGCCAAACATGTTCTAACGTTAGTTACTATTTGTGCTGTTCCCTTTCCTTTAGCGGGTATTCGATGTATTCACAAGGACGTCTGAAAACTCTATAGTTTTTGAGACACTGATCTGTCCTTTTTGCCCTTATGTTTTCCTTTAATCTGAGACGTGGAGCTTTTCATGAGCTTTTGATTTGCATATACTGTTCACTTTTCTGTATAATTTCTTGTACTATATACCAACATTCAAAGCGTATATTTTCTCCATACTTATGAGAAATAAGTATGTTTTCTTTGGGAGAGCAGATGATATTGTTACATTTTCTTCTTTCATTTGCCCAGTTTATCATGACATGCTACATTAGGGACTTAGCATCCAGGAATCTAGCCTTGTTACACATCATATACCAACAGAGTTGGGATATAATAAGGAGTTAAAAATGCAAGCTTTCAAATCATAAAAATTCAAGAAGAAAACATGAGTGAATATTTATTAACTGACCTAGATGTGGGGAAATGCTTCAAAGGCACAAGAATAACAGAAGAAATCACAGAGGTAAAGATAGAAAGATATTACTATCTTTGCTTAGAATGGCTGCACATAAACAAATAAACAAACAATAAAATACAATACAATCAGAAGAACTGTTTGCAAGAAATACTATAGACAAAGGTTAATGTGTTCAATAGTTAACGGACTCTTAATCACTAATAAACACTAATTCTAACAGATAAATGGCTTATCTGTTAGATAAGATTATGTAGATTTCTTCTTATATTTCAGAAGAAATATAAAGTGGCCAATAATTTTTTTTTAATCTTATGAGAAATCAAAAAAGATAGATACAGATAATATTTTTCCTCCTTCCCCCCCACCAAATCAAATTAGCAAAACTCTAAAAGAAAATAACAGGGCATGATAGGGGTATAGTGAGTCAGGCATTCATGCACTGCTGGAGTTTATGCCTGTAAAGGAATTCGGCCTTGTATCAAGGATCTATGAAATGACCATGGCCCTTTGACCCAATAATCCCACTCCTGGAAACTGACCTTGGGAAATAATCAGAAATGCAATCAGCCATAAGGACTTTCCCTGCAGCTCTATCAGAGCCCTCTTGGCTCCCCCAGTCATGACACTTGGGCACCTAGGCCTACACACACACTCCTGCCCTGGATAACTCCACCTCTCCCGACCTGCTGAGATCCCACTTGGGTTTCAGGTCTCGCCTCAGACATGACTAAGTGGGCTGCGGGCCTTTCCTTTGTCTCTCAGAGCACTGGGCACAGGCACTGTCATTACCCACTTACTTGTCTCTCTCCCCCAACAGACAAGAACAGAATTGTGTCAGCCTTGTCTGGCTGTATTCCCCTGAACCCTGCACACAACACACAAGCTAAGTGAAAAAACCCAGAAAGGCAGCATGCTCTGTATCAATGTCCTGACACTCCCCTGGGAGCACTCTGGCCTCCCAGACGGACAGAAGGCAGGACTTACCGACATGAAGTGGAACCTGAGGATGTTGTCGATCCCCAGCGCCTTCAGCTGCAGGATGACGGGGGCCAGATTGCTCCGCTGCATCTCAGGAACGGTGGATTGAGGCAGCTGGTCAAAGGCTTCCTCTGAGGATAAGAAATCAGAACTGTTTGGGATCAAATGTCACAATCAAATGCAATCATTATGCCAAAGAACAGTTCTCCTTCTCTAACTTTAATGAGAGGCTCTAGGAGTCTAGGCTCAGATGCATATGATATTGTGATATAAAGTTGTTTCCTATTTAGGAAAGATCCTTCTATTTTTTAAATACCTTAGATAAATACATTTGAACAATATTATCTTTATAAAAGTTTCTCCTTTTACTTTAGAATGCTTTTTAAAATGTGCTTCTTGGACTTCCCTGGTGGCGCAGTGGTTAAGAATCCGCCTGCCTATGCAGGGGACACGGGTTCGAGCCCTGGTCTGGGAAGATCCCACATGCCGCGGAGCAACTAAGCCCATGCACCACAACTACTGAGCCTGCGCTCTACAGCCCACGAGCCACAACTACTGAGCCCGCATGCCACAACTACGGAAGCTGGCGTGCCTAGAGCCTGTGCTCCGCAACAAGATAAGCCACCGCAATGAGAAGCCCGCGCACCGCAATGAGAAGCCCGCGCAACGAAGAGTAGCCCCCGCTCGCCACAACTAGAGAAGGCCCGCACACAGCAACGAAGACCCAATGCAGCCAAAAATAAATAAATTAATTAATTAATAAAAATAAAATAAAATGTGCTTCTTGTTAGCAAAACATTAAATCAAAGCAACAAGTATTTGCTGAATCACTATGGGTGGCCAATTCCCATTCCCTCTGCTTGGGATGGAGTAAGTCAAGCAGGCCAGAACTACACATAAAAGCAAAGAACAATTTCAAGATAAATCACCAAATATAACCAGAACATAACCAAAGTATCTCCAAAATATAAAACAAATGACCAATCCTTATAAAGAGCAAAATTTGTCCAAATCTAACTTTCTAAATTGAGCCAGGCACACACGTCACTCCCAGAATCTGATGCTGGCCCAAACAGATTAATGAATGCTTACATGTGCCATCAGGAACAAAAGGTGTCCTCAAACAGGAAAAAGCACCACTAGGTTCAGAGGTGCCAAGATGGGAGGGGCAGGAGAGGGGAGAGGGAGGAAAGGGATTCTGGGAAGCCTTTTTATAAAAGCTAGATAAAAAGGGTGGGGAAAAAACAGGTAGGAAGAGATTAAATCCTTTTTGTGTATATTCAGAAAGCTTAAGGATCATATAGAGGAGGATTACATACAAAATCCTCCCACATCAGTCAACACTTTAACTGTGCACACCCTCTTTCACACAAAGGTGGCTCAACTTCCATTCAGATCATAAGTCTTTAGTTAACTAGAGAAAAATCAGAACAAAACAAAAGGTGTCGTGAAGAAATAGCACTACCACTGAAGGACTTCAGAAAGCTTTAATTTGAGAAAACAGACAATAAATACTCTGTGAACTGACTGATACAACTTGCCAGATGCTTGGGTCTACTTGGAAGGTTCTGGGTAACAGGCAACAGCAGGAAGTTCCAAATGGGATATTCCCTTCAGGTTTCAAGAGTGTTTGGGGGATAGCCTTTTGGTAGGATAACCACATTTGCCAAGCACACTGCTGACCAAGGCAGAAACAAAGTTATCAGATAAGAGGACGATCCTGCTGAGAAGACGCTCACAGGATGTAGGTGTTTCCTAAGAGTTCAATGACGCTCAATTAAACTCTACTGAGACCTCAAGTACACAAGGCATTGGGCCAAGAGCTGCAGGAGCTGTAGGCCAATGGCTCTTGAGAAGTCTCAGTGATTCAAAGGGGCCTGGGACCAAGATGAGGAACAGGCTAGGTCCCAGTGAGGGGTCCTCCCAAAGAGAAATGGAGGCAGAGGGAAGAAGGAAGGACAGATGGTGGGAGAAGGCATTTGAGGGCACTGACACGTGAGAGAGGACTTCAAGGATAAGGAGGATCTGTTGGGCAGAGGAAACAGCCCATGAAAAGGTATCAAAGGTTTGAGAGGTGGATGTGGGAAAACAGAAGGTATGTCCAAGAAGAGTGCAGCTCAGCAGGGATGCAGTGTAGGGAGGGTGCTGGTGGACAACAGGAGAAGACAAGCTAGAAATAGTCCCGTAAGGCCCTGGGAAACTGTTAAGGGTCTGAGCAGGTAGCACCCTGCTCAGAGCTGCGTTTTCTGGAAGCAGGCTAGCGGAGAAAGCCTAGAGGCTGGATCTAACGTAGCCCATTACATGGCCTCTCCTCAACCTCACCTCCACTAAAACTGCTCATGCTAAGGACTCCAGTGACCTTTTAACCAAATCCACTTGCCAATCTTTAGTCCACAGTCTACTGTTTGATTTCTTTGGAGCATGAGACGATGCTGGCCATTTCCTCTTTAAAAGTAACTTGAGTTCCTCAAGTTAAACAAAGAATTACCATATGACCCTGCAATTCCACTCACTCCTAGGTGTATACCCAAAGGAATTAAAAACAGGTACTCAAACAAGTACACGTACATGCTTGTTCATAGCAGCACTATCCACAATAGCCAGAAGGTGTAAACACCATCAACTAATGAATAAACAAATTGTGGTACATCCATACAATAGAATATTATTCAGCCACAAAAAGGAATGAAGTACTAATACAATGTAAGTGAACCTGGAAAACATTACGCTGAATGAAAGAAACCAGATGCAAAACATCATATTATATGATTTAATTTATATGAAATATCCAAAACAGATACAGTCTTCCCTTGGTATCCACAGGAGATTGGTTCCAGGACACCCCTCTCCCCCACTGCAGACACCAAAATCTGAGGATGCTCAAGTCCCTTATATAAAATGGCACGGTATTTGCATATAACCTACACACATCCTCCTGAATACTTTAAATCATCTCTAGATGACTTATAGTACCTAATACAATGTAAACGCTATGTAAACAGTTGCTGGTGTGCGGGCAAATTCAAGTTTTGCTTTCTGGAACTTTCTGGGATTTTCTTCCCAAATATTTTCAATCTGTAGTTGGTTGAATCTGCAGATACGAAGGGCTGACTGTCAATCCAGAAAGACAGAACAAAGACTGTTGGTTGTTGGTTGTCAGCGGCTGGGGGCAGGGAGAAATGGAGGAAAAACTGCTTAATGGGTTAGGAGTTTTACTTTGGAGTGACGAAAATGTTTTGAAACCAGATAAAGGTGGTGGTTGCACACTGTGAACCGTAATAAATGTCACTGAACTGTTCAAGTTAAAATGGTTAATTTCGTGTTATGTAAATTTCACCTTAATAAATTTTTTGTTTGTTTGTTTGTTTGTTTTCTTAAAACTTCGTCCTCCCCGTATTTCAGTTCGTCTTTTAGCCCTGGTTCTCCTCTTTGCACTTCTGTCATTCCTTCTTAGCACCTTCAGTAGAAGACCCTCACCTCTCTGGTTTCAGGCTCTGCCTTCCCCCTCCCTCCCATGACTCCTCCTTACCCGCTTCCTCCCCTCCAAGCACTGGTACATTCCACTCCCTCTGCCTGGTGTGCTGGAATCTAATCTCCACTGCTATCCCTTCACCTGGATTTACTAATGGGCTGCCAATAAGATTGGGCTCAATTACCGACTGTGGAGCCCTCTCCAACAGGATAACTCCCTGCTCTCTGCTTCCAAGGCTCACTCCATTAAGGTGACCCTATCACACCATAATATGCTGATCTGCTCATGAGCCTGTCTCCACCACCAAGCTGTCAGCCATGTGGCCACAGACCATGTCTCACCTGGCCCTAGATTTCCAAGCCTTGTCTCCATGCATGGCACAGAGCAGGTGCTCTGTAAACATTTGCTAAAAGAATAAATGATGTCAAGGACTGAACAAGGACGACAGTAACCAGAAAGCAAAGAAGAGATAAGTGGTAAACCCCCCCGGATCTGGTACATGATGGCAGACGGATATTAGACAGAGGAGGGAATGAAAAATGATTTGAAAATTAAGTCTGGACAATTGAGAGAAACCTTGATACCATCGCCCACAAAAGAGAAGTACAAAGAAGGAAAGAGCAGCTCTGGGGACATCATTTTCTGTAGGTAAGGCTGTCATCTAGTTGGAGAGAAAGCTCCTTAAGAGCTGGGACAGTCTTTATTGTCATTTCATTTTGCTCCCTCAGAGCCTAGCATGGTGCATGGCACAGAGCAGGAGTTGACCAACTAATTGCTTTCTATCAATGAGTCTCAGGAGAGATCCTGTCAGTTTAGCTCTGCAAAGATGCTCTGAACCAGAGGTAAAGATGGAACCCAGCGGCGGGGGGCGATGAATTGGGAGATTGGGACTGACATGTATACACTAATGTGTATAAAATGGATGACTAATAGGAAAATAAATAAACATTAAAAAAAAAAGATGGAACCCAATGCGAGGACCCACAGGATTCAAGGATCCCAGAACCAGAAAATGGCACACAAAGCTAAGGGAAAGGTAAGAAAGACAGGACCTGAGCCGCAGGGCCCAAGTTACATGTCACATGGCTACAGAGAGGCTGAGGCACAGACATTAGGTTAGAAAGGAGATGTCAAATAACCGGTGATTCGTGGTCCAGCTTTGGCCAGCAGGGAGCAGTAGCAAAGAAGTGCCACATTTGGAGTGAGGAAGGTGGCGGAGGCCAGATTACCGAAGGCCTTGTGAGGGAAGTCTGGATCTTATATTAAGTTCTGCCTATTACGGTAGATATCTGTAATATTCTCTGATGCCCAGGCTGAGTATTAGAAAGTCAAAACCCTTTTAAAAAAAAAAGCCAAACTTACCTGTATAAAGGCGGTAACATTTTCCTGAGCGGCTGCGGCCACCACGTCCTGCTCGCTGGCTGGCTGATGCCTGGGACACTGGGACCACCACCAAGCACTCAATAGCTGTCCTGGGGTTGTAGGCTCGGAGTTTCACAAAGCCACAGTCAATCACATACACAATCCCACTGATTGTGATGGAGGTTTCTGCTACATTGGTGGCCACTATCACCTAGGCTCCCCACAGGAAGGAGAGTAAGGATAAAAGTTATTTGGTTCTTTTCACTCAGAATAAACTAATCAAAATCCTAAAAGATTTTAAGATATTTCTGACAGTGCAGAACCTGTGAGAGGCAGTTTGGTATCCTGGATAGAGCATGATGAGTTTTAGGGTCAGGGCGCCCTGGGTTTGAATTCTCCCTAAGTGTGGGACCTTGAACAAATTACTTAACCTCCTGAGCATGTTTCCTTGTCTCCATAATAATATTTACCCTCTCCCGGGGCTCTTAAGGGGATTGAATGTGAAATATACATGAAGTGATTACAGCCTGGTACCTGGAGTACTTGGCCCAGAGTGACATTCAACAAATGTTAGTTTTTACCTTTTGTACAACTTAAGTAAATCACCACCTTGTACATGTCTGGTCATTTGCTCACTCACATTCTAACTGCTTTCTGAGGGTCTGCACGTTGCCAGGCACTCTTCAAGCTGCCAGGAATGTATGATGGACAAGAGTCTACATTCCAGTATGAGTGTTTGGGTACAGAAATAATGAACATAAACAAGAGAGTGACTGGGAAGAAAATGCAACAGGGTAATACTCTAATATTATGTAGCATTCAATGTATACATCACATATTATAATATTATAATAATGGAGTGTGCTACTTCAGGTTAGATGGCCAGGGAAAGCCTCTCTAAAAGATGATTTGGGGCTGAGACCTGAGTACTAAGCAGCAGCCAGCCCTACAGGGATCCAGGCAGAGGAAGCAGAAACAGCCCATGCAGCCAGAGACCAGAGTAAATAAACACAAGACGAGCTTCGGCGGGAGGCGGGGACCAGATCATGCACAGTCTCTGGGCCACGTGAGGGGTTTGCATTTTATTCTAAGGGCACTGGGCGCTGCCCCCGGAAGGTGTGAAGCAGCAGGAGACGTACAGATAGCACTTAGAACTTTTTTCGGGCACTTTTACATCAATCATTTTATAAAAAATCTTCCTACCGTTTTTATGTACTAGAGTCAGGATATGAAACCATCTATCTAAAAGTTACTGTTATTCATGCTTTACAGCTGAGAAAACTGGGCCTCAGGGTTGAGTAACTCATCCCAGGGCACACGGTAACCCAGGCCTCCTGACTAGTTGGCTGCGGGTCACGTTTGACCGGACAGACTTGAGCTGCTCCGTCCCAGTGGCCAGGAGGCAGGGTGCCCTCTTGCAAGTGGCCTGAAGTTGGGAGGGGATCCTCAGACCTGTCGTCCCTCACCTGCTGTGTTCTCTGCCACCTGCTGATAAACAGCTACTCTAAGCTGACTTCGGGCCAGTTCTGTACCTTCCTCATCTGACGGAAGGGAAAACAGAGCAAGGCCCAGGGAGGCGATGAACAGGAAGCAGACTGGCTGCCTGTTGGCTCCTTTAAACCGATGCTTCTCACCACGCCCTTCCCCACCCCAATTTCAAGGCCAAGGATGTTTAAGCCACACCTTGAATTAACTGACTCAAACTTGGCTCTATAGGCAAACTGATGCTTCAAACAAATGGTTTAGAAACCATTTTGTAGGAACTAATCTAGTGTTCTTGACAGAGCACGATCCACCGAGACAGTCCTTTAAAGTCCTTCTGTGGGGCAGGTTTAGAAATCTTTGCAACACATTATTTATTGTGCACTTTTAGATCTCCTGCACAGAAACATGGACTTTAAGTTCTTAAAGAGACCTTCCTATTTAGCAAGTTTTACTTCAATTTAAAATAAATCTTTCCATATACCCGGACAAAACTGTAATTCAAAAAGATACATGCACCCCTACGTTCACAGCAGCACTGTTCACAACAGCCAAAACATGGAAACAACCTGAATGTCCATCGACAGATGAATGGATAAAGAGGATGTGGTACATATATACAATGGAATACTACTCGGCCATAAAAAAAGAGTAAAATAATGCCATTTGCAGCAACATGGATGCAACTTGAGATTATCATACTAAGTGAAGTCAGTCAGAAAGAGAAAGACAAATACCGTATGATATCACTTATATGTGGAATCTAAAATATGGCACAAATGAACTTATCTAGGAAACAGAAACAGACTCATAGATATAGAGATCAGACTTGTGGTTGCCAAGGGGGTGGGGGGAGGGAGAGGGATGGACTGGGAGTTTTGGGTTGGTAGATACAAACTATTACATTTAGAATGGATAAACAACAAGGTTCTAATGCATAGCACAGGGAACTATGTCCAGTCTCCTGGGATAAACCATAATGGAAAAGAATGTATGTATGTGTGTGGCTGAGTCACCTTGCTGTACAGCAGAGACTGGCACAACATTGTACATCAACTCTACTTCCATAAAAAAAATTTTTTTTAATAAAATAAAATAAATCTTTCTAGTGGATAGCAAAGGAGCACCAACGTGATTATAGTCCTTGGTCCTCGGGTTAGACTCACCTTTCTGACAGTGCGTGACACCCTTTCAAACACTTTCATTTGCTCAAAGGAAGGCAGTCCCGCATACATGGGGAGAACCCGGAGGTGCCTCTTCATCCCGGTCCGACCCAGTGCTCGAGCCTGCTCTATCAGCATAGACACAACAGTTTCTACCTCTTCCTAAAATCATCGAACCAGGAACCAAAGAAAATGAGATCAATTTGAAGCATGTCATTTTATCATACTGCAAGAAAATGAAAGTTGGGATGAGGATTTCAAATGTGGTCAGATTCATGACTGTCGGAGCCATCACGTTCCACGCTGGGGTGGTATTTAATCAAATGCTACCGAACAATGGTGCCGACGGGGGTGAAAATTTGCAACTGTCAGGTTAATCACTGAAATCTACACTATCTGCGGTCAATAGAAGAATTCCTGATACACCAAAACTATGACTTTCACTGAGTTTTTTTTTTTATGCTCTGTGGCAAACAGCGTGGCATACATATGGACAAGTTGTGGCATACAAAATCACTATAAGCTTTCCCTAGAAAAGATCACTGAACCATGGAAAACGTTTGACAGTGGAAATGATTACAACTAGAAGGTAGCTCTGAACAGAGCTACAACCCTGCGTGAGCATTCGGGCTTGTTCAGTTGTTTCTCCAGTGATGTGCCTACTTGTCCCCTCCAGGATGAGCTGCAAAGGTATCACTGGGAAAAGGGGCTGCAGCGACAACAAGCATGCACGAAATGTACCTCATGCAGGATTCAATTCTGGTATCACAACGGCCCACTGAACTCTCTAATTTACTCTGGAATTGGCTAATAAATTTAAAATACATTTAACCCTCTGCAGACAGAACAGGCAGGAACTAATGACTCTCTGGCAATTGAGTTAATAGATGAATGACATCAAACAATTTTTTATGCAATCAAGTAACCACCAAAATACAATAAAACATGAAATCAGTGGGTAAGTAAAGTAACAGCCCTCTGTATAAATTTTGGTGCTGCCTTAACGTGTCTGCTCACCACAGAGAAAAGGTCCGATGGAATTACCTGGCCAGTGAGAAATGCTAATATGTCTCCATCTCCCTCTGTCTGGTGAATTTTCATCACAGTTTCTACAGTTGATTTGATATAATCTGGAACAGGACTGAAAAGATGTGTGAGATAAATTCATCACTAGAATATGCTCATTAATTATAGATCAATTACCCTAGTAATCTGGCAGCGAAGCCTCGTGAAAGTTAAGTTTGGGCCTGCCCAGCAGGTAATCAATTTATGAATAATTATTGATAAAAAAAACATTCATTCTTTTTTTTTCTTTTTTTAAATGCGGCATTCAAAAACAATCCGTAATTACATGTAAACTATGATTTTTGGCTTTATTTGCAGAGACATAAAAGCAATAAACCCATGCAAACAGATGTCCCATCTTTAGCATGCAAGGATGCCTGGCCAGGGAAACTGGATCTATGGTCCCAGTGCTGAATTCCACACTCTATTTCCCCTCCTGACCACTGGCAGCATGTCTGACAGGAGCTAATGGGTGTCCTGTCCCACTAGAATCACTCAGAAGTCAAGCCCACAACTCTCTGCATTCATCTGCCACTGGCCCAGGCTCCTGGTCTTTGTCTGTCCAGTGAGTAGGGGAAGGAATTAGGATGACTCCTTCCTGTCCAAGGAGGCTCCTCCCGAAAATGTCAACCAGGCCTTCTTGCTAAGATGTAAAGAGCTGAGAAGCAAATGATTCAAATCACTAATACTGCCCAAGCTGACAGACAGCCTAGTAAAGCCCAGTTCTGACAACTATAGAACCCTCCTCCCTGCGACACTGTTACCATTTTGCTCTTTCCAGCTGAGCCCACGGACCACAGAGTCATAGAAACCTGCACATCAGTATGGAGAGTTTAAACTAAATCCAGCAGTGATACTGAGCAGGGTTCCAGAACACCCTATCGATGATGGGAGGTGCAAAACACGCCCGCCCCTCCTCAGCAGTCTGGCACATCGCCCTCAGAGCCGCAAGCAGATGCAACTGCTTCTCATCCCACAGAACAGGCCTAGTTTTCTAATCGCCCTCATTAAAAATGCAAGGATCATCAAACCTTTGTAGATAAAAGATATCCACTGGAAATGTTCGTCCTTCTACTGTAAGGATCACGCACGTATCCCTGGCTGGGTCACTGGTGTCATTTTGATTAAAGAAATCCCAAAATTTCTAAAAGAAAAAAAAAAATCAATTCTTCATTCCTCTCAAAAAAAAAAAAAGAGGGGCTTCCCTGGTGGCGCAGTGGTTGAGAGTCCACCTGCCAATGCAGGGCACACGGGTTTGAGCCCTGGTCTGGGAAAATCCCACATGCCGCGGAGCAACTAGGCCCGTGAGCCACAACTACTGAGCCTGCGCGTCTGGAGCCTGTGCTCCGCAACGAGAGGCCGCGATAGTGAGAGGCCCGCGCATCGCGATGAAGAGTGGCCCCCGCTTGCCACAACTAGAGAAAGCCCTCGCACAGAAATGAAGACCCAACACAGCCAAAAATAAATAAATAAATAAATTTATAAAAAAGAAAAAAGAAACCAGGAGCAAGGTGACAAGTCCAGGCTGTGGGGAAGAGGGTTTAAAAACAAAAAAAAAAAAAAAAAGGTTCATAGTAACTCATGGAAAGTAAGAAAACAATATAAAACTGGTAGAGCAGGGGGTGGGGAGTAGGGATTGGATATATATAATACAAACTAGGGGTTACAAAATAATTATTAAAAATCATATTTTTATTATTGCAATTTTGGAGAATCGCATGTCAATGACAGACTCTTTACTGAAGACTTGATAGAAATGATAAAAGTTAGATTTCCAAACTGCATTCAGCAGTGCATCTGAGTCAACATGCAGCTGTGCTATTGATCTTAACCCACCCACACCCGCCCCCCGAACCCCCATATTTTGTTTAACAGAAAATTAGGTCAGAAGGTGTAACTGAAGTTAAATATGGATTAAATCAGGTTGATGTGTAGCTCTGATCTGGAAAGCACAGCTCTGATCACACAAGTTATCAGGGTATAGAGGAAGCGTGTACGTCTATGAACAGTAGATGTGTCCCTGGTAGCACAGTTACAGATCTGCATGTACTCTATATGTACGGGGACAGAGTCCTCCCCATCTTTACATGCCCCACAGGAAGCAGCACAACACTTTGTATGGGGCAGGTCGGCAAGCATTCACTTCTCCGATGCTCCCACAGGACCCTGTTGAGAAGAGTGGCTCTTGGCAATTCCTCCCGAATAGGTGGCCACGTCCTCTTCAATGGCACTTGACCACCAGACCTGCAGTCTATAGGGAGGCCTGACGTGAGAGCGCTGGCCAACGATGGGGGAGGGAGACTCCACCGAAGATGCCGTCTTGGGGCATGTGACCCAAGACACACAGAGAAGTTGAGACCGAGAAGAACCAAGTGACCAAGCCAGCAGGCACGGAGTGCTGGAGGGGGGCTGCTGTCTAGCTGCAGGGGCACAGACATCCAATAAGGTGGAGCACGCCATTATCTGACTCTCAGTGACCTTCCCGTTCCCCTGAGGCCTGGCCCGGCATCACTTTCTCTTCTCCTAGGAGGCCTGGCCATGTGATCCCAAGGCCTGTCTTCTTTAGTTCCCAGGTATCTTCCCTAAACACACCCACGCCTGCTCCTGGGAACTGGGAGCCCAGGGGTGCCCTGAGGACCTGCATCGAGCACAGTGTGAAAGGGCTTGGAGGAGCACTTCTAAAAGAGTCCACTGGATTGAACTACAAAATAGCTGGATGCTACACGTTAACCTCAAAGTTGTGTTTGAAAAGAGTAATAAGCACAGGCATAAAAAAACAAGCCTCAGGCGAAAACAAAAGAACTGCGCTGTGCTATGAAGAACCACACGGCACCACTCTCCACGCTTCTTTCGGGTAAATTCTCTGCAAGTGACTTCAGCCTTCCTGTGTCCTGTGGTGTGCACAGCATGGGCACGCTACAAGTGATGCACAAACAAGGGAGAAGAAACTCCACCCCACTCCCCCAAAGAGTGAATAAGCCAGGGAGGAAGGCATGCAAAGGACCAATCATAACATAAACCGAGGCCCAATGACTGGATGACCAGAAAAGAGCTGCGAGTTACAATTTGGGGAGGAAAAAGACCAATAATGACTGGCTGTAGGGAGGGCTTCCTGGAGGCAGCAGTATCCCCTGGCTAAGCCTGAAAGGATGAGGACGATTATTACCAGCTAGGAAGGAGAAGAGGTACCCCCTTCCTAGGATGACAGCAGAGTGTAGACTAAGATGTAAAGGGGCCCCTGATGGAGGAGACAGCTCAAGGTCTAGGGCAGGCCCGTCTCATCTCTGAGTTGGTCGTCTTGTTGACAAAACGGATGAACTGCTCTCTACACCCTGCAAGGCTGTTGCTCCTATAAAGTGTGTCTGACTGCACTTGGCACAGGTCTGGCCTCGAACAGTACTCAGTAAGTGATTGTAGTGATCATTCTGAAGTGGTCCAAATGTCATACTGCACAGGCACTTTATTAGATGGGCAAGACAAGGGCAGCGAAGATGGGTGTGAGGTGATCAGACCTGTTCTGCATCCCTGACTCTGGAGGCCATTCTGGAGAAGGGCAGGGGCGATCAGAGGTTGGAGCCCAGACGACTGACTAAGGAAGCTATTACAACAGCTCAGAGGAGAAAGAATGAAAGCATGAACGGGGGCAGTGCGAAAGCCATGCATTCCAGAGGTGTGACAGATGGGACCTGGCCACTGTGAGTGTGAGGGCACACGTGCATGCTGGGGACAATGGAATTACTTCTTACTCCATCAGGGGCAAAAACTTCCTAAAGCTAAAAAAAAAAAAAACACACACACACAAAAACACAGAAGAAGCAACTTCCTAAAGCAATGGATGTCCTGAGCCCAGATGACTATGACAATGAGAAAGGGACCGCCGTAGAGCCGCTGAGAGCCACGAGTTTGCAGCAGTCGCGGGTCTATGAGTTTCATGGTCTGTGACTAGCCCGCTGCCGGCAGCCCAGGCTGGAGTGAAGGAGCCCAGTTACGAGGCCAAAAGTGGAAGCATCCGCTGAACCAGGGGCCGTGAAGACGGACAGCCTGGAGAAGGAAGAGCAGCCAGCAAAGGCGCCTGGGGAAGCCATCAAGGAGGCGGAGAGAGGGGAGAAGGCGGAGCTCCAGAAGCTGCAGGCGGAAGAGGAAGATCTTAAAAAAAGGCTTGGCAGACAGGCTTTCTGGACCAAAAAGGCAAGCAGAACGGGGAGGAGGATGAAGGCTTAACGCTGTTGTGAGAGGAGACGGCTACACCTTCTCTGTTAAGGAATCTGTGGTGCTGAGGGGTAAAGACAGGGAGTTACTCCTTCAAGAAATCAAACTCAGCATTAAGTGAGAAGGCATGAGATTTTTATCCTTAAGATCTTTATCTTTTATCTTTATTTGGAAATACAAAATATGGATTAAAAGCAAATAAATATAGTATCAACAGTGTATGCATCTTGAGGCAGAATGAAAGACCAGGAGGAGTGAAATGGGTTCAACCCACCTAGAAAATAAAGAGTTTAAGTCAAGTTTCAAAGACATGGATCACACTGACACAGACACACGGTGAGAAACATAAAATGACATACAGGAAGAGGCTCGTCTATGAAATGGAACGTAAACGACGTGGACGTCTGGTGCACTGCCTTCCCAGATCACCAGCTTCCTCCCGGCAGCGGCTCTGATCTGACCCACAGGACTGGACCCCAACAACCACGCCGACATGACCTGCCCACCCCCGGCCCATGCAGAATGGTCCCAAGTGGATTCCTGACCCCAGCAGACCCCAAATTCCTTCTCGAGGAATCTGAAAAGAGAAATTATTCTCTCTTCAAGCTGGACCTGTGACAAAAAACTGTGGGAGTTGTCAGTGATCCTATTTTCTGCCATGTGAATGGAAGCCAATAAAAGAAAAACAATACCATGTGATACAATGGTCAATAACTACTTCGTAATTATACCCGGTCATATTCTGTAACTGCTGACTTAATTAGGCTTACAAACAGCTAAACCAATCAAGGCGACTGTTTGATCAGCTCCCGTCAAACTCCACTTGCCTCTGCCTCCCAGCCGCCCTCACTGGTGTCCTCACCTGCAGGCTAGGCCACCCCAGACCCTGAGCAAAACCAGAGCGGGTGGTATCTATCCCTCCAGGCAGTGGAGCTTGGAATGAGTCCGTTGCCCACAGACCCAGTGGCCGGGGGACCGGGGATGAGCTCTGGCCCCCCTGGGCCTCCAGGGCAAAATGTTACCTGAGCCACACCCACTCCCATGCCCACGCCCACACACCCCTCCTCTCTCATCCGCTTCAGCCCATTCCTTCCTCTTCCTCACTCTCTCTCACCTGGGAACACATTCCACGCCCCACATGTACCCACACCCACCTGGGTCCCCCCTCACTCACACACAGACCTCACTCCCCCTCACTGGCTGAGCCAGGAAGGGATGAAGAAAAGGACGGCCCGAACCCACCCAAGGACCCCGTGAATGCTGCTGACATCCCGGCAACCCCTGCGTCCTAGCGCACTCAAGGTGTGACACAACTCCTACATTCCACTTCCCCACCTAAAAAAATCACTTCCAGGAAGTCCGTCTCTATCAACGACAGTAGGCAGAAAAGAAAGAAGCTATGTTTTTAAATCTCCATGCCACACCAAAGGCAAAAAAAAAGTAAGCAAGAAATAAGTATTAACAATGATTCTAAAAAAAGACTTGGATGTTATAGATTTCAAGCACAATAAAAACTATTGGGAATAACTTTTAAAAGCGGGGTGGTGACGAACATAAGAGGTAAAATAGAGAAGATGTTCTGGGCAACTTAGTCATGGAGGAGATAACAGGAGATGAGGTCAGGTACAGCCCTCAAAACAGCATTCCAGCCAGTATCATGGGTGAAGGGCGTAAGAATTCATTAAAGAGGGCAACAGAGAGCTTTAACCCAAGAGTTATGGTGGGCAGGCCTAAGACAACAGACTCCTACAGCCCGTGAGAAGGTCCGAGAAACCGGCCAGGGCACGTGCAGGCATCTCTCTCAGCCATGCTGAGTTTTTTCTCCCTCCAAGTTGTTCTGCATCCCGGAAGCCACAGGGATACCAAGAGCCAGGCCCTTTTCATCTCAGCTGCATTACAGAACTGCCCTCCTGACTGGGATCTCCACATCTGTTCTTATCTCTTCTACACAGCACCCAGAGAGATCTTTCTAGAACCCAAATACAATCAGGTCACTGCTATGCCTCATACTCTGCTGGGGCTCCTGACCAGCAGGGCGAGTCCTTCCTCCTTCACGTGGCCTGTAAGGCCTCCCATCATCTGACCCCTACCAGCCTCTCCATTTGAATCTCCCATCGCTTTCCATTCAACTAAGATTCATTCAACCCAAAGTCCCTGCTCTGTTGTGCCAGACACTGCTTTAGATGAAAGGGGATAACATAGAGTAAGTCAGAGTCCCAGTCTTCATGGTGCTTACATTTTAGTGACGGGAGACATACGATAAACAAACACCCGGATATGCATATGTTAGCTAGTGAGAAGTGCTAAACAGAAAAAACGAGGAGAGTAAGAGAATGGAGAGCGACAGGGACACTGTTTTAGACGGTGGTCAGGAAAGGCTCTCTGGGAGCCAATATCTGATCAAGACTGGAATGAAATGAGTGCAAAGCCATGAGAACGTCTGGGGTAAGAGTGGTCTAGAAAGAGGGTTCCCCCCCACCAAGAGCAGAAGCATGCTTAAGTTTTTCTGAGGAACAGCAAGGTGAGGCAGGAGTGTAAGGAGCACTGAAGAAGCTGGAAGGAGACAGAGAGGTGACTGGGGGCACATCACCCCCCGCAGGGGACCACGGGCGAGGTATGACTCCCAGCCCCTTGAACACATGGTTTCATGCCCCTGTGGTTCTGTGCATGTTTAGGATGCACTGCCCCACCCCTGCCCTTCTGGTGAACTTCTGTGCATCTTTCCAACCCAGGTGGGATGTCCCTCCTCTGCGAAAGCCTCTGGACAACCTCCAGATGACTAGCGAGTGAGCACCCCCTCCTTGGCTGTCTCAGCACCTTGAACAAAGTGAACCGCAAATATCTATTCATGTGTCTGCTTCCCGGAGAAGTCAGGAGTGTATGAATCACCTGTAGCCAGAACTGTGCTTCTGTGCTGTGTGTGTGTGTGTATGTGTGTGTGTGTGTAGCAAATGGTCAAAATTATGTGTTGAGTTGAACTGCTGTCTGAACTAAAATATTAGTCATTAAGAGAAAAATGGGGGGGGGGGGCGGTTTGAGGAGGGATGGAGTGGGAGGTTGGGGTTAGCAGATATAAATTTTTATATATAGAATGGATAAACACCACCTGCCAACGCAGGGGACACGGGTTCGAGCCCTGGTCCGGGAAGATCCCACATGCTGCAGAGCAACCAAGCCCGTGCACCACAACTACTGAGCCTGCGCTCTAGAGCCTGCAAGCCACAACTACTGAGCCCACGTGCCACAACTACTGAAGCCCACGTGCCTAGAGCCCGTGCCTGGCAACAAGAGAAGCCACCACAATGAGAAGCCCGCGCACCACAACAAAGAGGAGCCCCTGCTTGCCGCAACTAGAGAAAGCCCGTGCACAGCAACGAAGATGCAATGCAGCCAAAAATAAGTAAATAAATAAATTTATTTAAAAAAAAAGAACGGATAAACAACAAGGACCTACTGCATAGCACAGAGAACTATATTCAATATCCCATGATAAACCATAATGGGAAAGAATATTAAAAAGAAGAATATATATATATAACTGAATCACTTTGCTGTACAGCAGAAATTAACACAACAGGGGCTTCCCTGGTGGCGCAGTGGTTGGGAATCTGCCTGCCAATGCTGGGGACACAGGTTCGAGCCCTGGTCTGGGAGGATCCCACGTGCCGTGGAGCAACTAGGCCCGTGCGCCACAATTGCTGAGCCTGCACTCTGAAGCCCATGAGCCACAACTACCGAGCCCGCGTGCCACAACTACTGAAACCTGTGCGCCTGGAGCCCGTGCTCTGCAACGGGGGAGGCCACCGCGGTGAGGGGCCCACGCGCCGCAGCGAGGAGTGGCCCCTGCTCACCGTGGCTAGAGGGAGCCCACGTGCAGCGGCGAGGACCCAATGCAGCCAAAAACAAATACATAAATAATTTATTTTTAAAAAATCTTTAAAAAAAAAAGAAATTAACACAACATTGTGAATCAATTATACTTCAATTAAAATTTTTTTTAAAAAAAGAGAAAAATAATGTAAACTTAGCCATAAAAAATTATAGCATGGAAATTATTATATGTACAGGGAAAACTTCAACTGTACCCCCAGTATAAATGCTAAAGTCATAAATTCAAGAAATATAGCCTCCTACTAGAGTAATAAAAAGAAATTGCCTTTGTAGGGGAAAACATAGTATGTAGAGAAACAAGGCAAATAGGTATAATTATGAACTCAATTAATTACAGGCTAGTTTCCACCCACAAGCTGAAAAGGAGTTTCCTCTAATCACATGGAATCTAGGACATCGGATGGTCCCATAAAGAAAGTAGGCCATCCTGCCAAAGATAAGCTCTTGCTGCAGGTAGCTTCCCAAGGACATGTCCAACAATCCCAGTGCTAACCGGGGACAGAGGGCGAGAGGGGGAAATGCTCATACCTCTGCATCCAAGGTGGCTGAAGCCACAATCAATCGAAGATCCCCTCGCTTTTTCTGAATCTAAAAAAGAAGACATAAAAAAAGACAATGATAATAGTGCGATACTTACAGATGAGATAATCTGATATCTGAAATTTATTACAAATAATCCAGTGTGTGTACTTTTTTGCGGGGGGTGGGGGGGGAGCTTAAGGATGAAACAAGACCAACCACAAATTGATAACTGTTAAGTCATAGGTGAAAAGGTGGCTCATTAGACTATTCTTTTTAACTGTGTAAGTGACAAAATTTTCCAAGATAAAAAGCTAAAAAAAAAAAATTGGATAGAGAGTATAAAGGAGCTTTAAAACCTGAATCTGAATTTACCAGAAGTAAAACCATTTTTTCCTGACACCTGGGTCTCTGGATAGTCAGAATCTATGTATATACAGTTAAAGTATGAAAAAATACATCAAAAGCAAACAAACAATAAATGATAACACCAAGACAGAAATATGGACAAAAGATACTAACAGTTATTCAAAGAAACAGATGATCAACAGGCATAGGAGAAATGATCAAATAAATTATAGCAAAAATGTGTAACAACGAGATTATTTTTTCATCCTTCACATTGGCAAAGATTTATTTTCAGTGTTAGCAAAGATTCAGTGAAATAGGCCCCCTTGTTATACCATTCCTCAGAAGGCAATAACCTGGTGGGATAATTCCTCATAAGTATCAAAAAGTCTAAATCTTTGGCCAAGGAATAAATTAATAATGAAAATAACAATAACAACAGCAGCTAGCATATACTAAATTATGTGCCATTCCAGGGTCTCGGAGTACAGTTGTAGAGCATACGCACTGCACAAAGAGGCTAGGGGCCTCTGAAATCCAGCCCACCTTCCCCTCACCCAGCTGTGGACATCCTCCCAATGGGAAAGTTACCTCATAGTCTATTTGTGGCCCTGTGTCAGGTGCCATCCTAATAATTTTACATTTTCTGAGTTTAACCTCACAACAGATTATGTCATAGGGCAGCTCTAAGAGAACACTCTTCAAAGACAGAGAGGTTCTGCCCAATGCAGTAGCCACTAGCTACATGTGGCTATAGAGCCCTTGGAATATAGCCAGTGTGACTAAAGAATTGAATTTTTTATTTTATTCTATTTCAACTAATTAAAATCTAAGGTGGCTAGTGGCTATCAGATAGGAAAGTAAACCAGCACAGAGAGGGAAACTTGTATCTGTCCCATTTTAGAGATGAATAAACTCAGCACAGTCAGATTTGAAGCCAGGCAGTCTGACCCAGAGTCCATGCTCTATCACCTCTTTCTAGACTCCTGTGATTGGGAATTTGTCCAAAGAAAACAACCAGAAAATACAGGAAGGGAGTAGAGGATGCAGGTAAGGTTGAAACAAAATTGGCTGTGGGCTATAACTGTTGAAGCCAGATGATGGGCACATGGGGGTCATTAAATCCTTCTCTCTACCCTGGGGTATGCTTGAAATCTTTTATAATAAATAGCGAAAGAATGAAAAGAAACAGAAATGCAACATATTTAACTACAGGGTGCTCCTTGCAACATCATTTAAAATAACTTCAAACCTGGGAGCCATATAAATGCCTAACAGTAACGGACGAGTCAAATACTTTATGGTAGAGACGTGATTATAGAGCCACTAAAAATAATGTCTTCAAAGAATATTTAATCACACAGGAAAATGATCTTGATGTAACGTTAAGAGAAATACGCAAGAGACAACTTAGAACATACAATCCAATCCCCACTTTGCCAAAACAGACGCATGTACACACACAAAAAGATGCACAAATTAAAAAGAAGAGAAGGAAACATACCAACATTGTACCGGTGACTGTCTCTGAATGAACAGGATGACAGATGATTTTCATTTTTTTCCTCCGTATTTTGTTGGATTTTCTAAATTGCTACAATGACTTTCCTAATCAAACAACAAACGAAACAAAAACAAAAGCAAAGCTATACCTTTTTCAGCAGGCCAATGGCAATGTCGGTGTACAAGGTCCTCTCGTGGGCTTCATCCAGCATGATGGCACTAGAATCAGAGGAACAATCTCAGTAAGCATCAAACCAACCACTGCACAAGCCCGTCCAGACCATCAGAGGGACTGCTGGGTATTCAGACCATCAAAGGGACTGCTGGGTATTCAAACCATCAAAGGGACTGCTGGGTAGTTAGCCCCCATGCGATCACCTTGTAGCAAAAGTAACGCTAAATAACTCCTCTTTGACAAGGAGGTAACTCTTAAGCTAATAAAAATGATGACATCAACATATCTTGGTGAAGAAAATGGTGTATTTATTGCTACTTCTAAAGAGTTTTACCACCCACGCTGGATTCCAACAGGATCTAATACATGATTTTAAATTCCAATATAACATGTAACCCCACAGAGCACATAAAAATCGGGACACAGCCCACCCATCCAAAGGCTGTTAAACTGCAGAAAACAGCACGAAGAGGCACATGGTCTCAGCTGTGCCACGTGTGTACCAGTGAGTCAAATGTGATATCCTTTCCCAGAATACCACAGGGCCTGAGTGGGACCACTTTAACACCATGAGCAATGGACAGAGACACACAAGGAAAGGGAAAGTATAAATAATTATTTGGACTCTGCATTCAGGCATTTGTTACATTCAACAAAATGCTGCCAGGTTCTGTGCTGTGCCTCTGCTGTCACCCTCCAGCAAGATAAAAACAAGTCAACAGACTGTTCAAATAACGACAGGGATTTTAACGAGCCCAGTTTTGACTGTCTGTAAATTCTGAAAAGAACATCAAGGGTGGTAACAGCCAAAGTAAGGAGAAAAGCTTTGGGAAAGCTGAGCATGGTCGCGAATCCCATCTATTAACACAAATGCTTCTCAATCTACTTGTGTACTTTTGAAACTTTAGGAAACTTATCACAGGAAAAACACATTTACCTGTATTTTGTTAGCAATGGATCAACCATCATTTCCCTGACCAGCATTCCATCGGTCAGAAACTAAAACACAGAAACACAAAGGTTTAGAAATAATTCAAGAAGTTCAAGTACAACCAAAACACACACAACCTCATCACCAGTGTGTGTACAAGACAATTCCCACCAAGGACTGTGAGAAAATGCCCCAACATTTTGGTTATCAAGCAATGGAATGGTTCACAAACAAGATTTCAAAGATGGGATCCTCAGCTGGGGCTTGCAAATCTTTTAGCAAAATTTCACATGCATTCACTCTGTGAGCATTGGCTAAGCCCCACTTCCTCTGAGCCTGTACCACTGGTACTGCTGCTGATGAACAGGCAGTGAAGACAAACCTGTGTGTGCCCAGGGGGATGCTGTGAGTCTGAGATCACCGTTCCTACAACATCCCCAAAGACCGTAGACTTGCAGCTCTTGAGGTTATTAACCTCAACTTCATTTGATATTATTTTAGGGAAGCTGGATGGGGTTGTGGTTAGGAACACAAGCTATTGTGTCAGGCTGCTGGGAGTTCCAATCTCGGCTCTACATCTTATTAGCTGTGTGAACCTTGGGCAAGTTACTTACCCACTCTGAGCCTGATTCCTCATTTGTAAAATGGAGAGAATAAAAGAATCCACCTCACAGGGTTATTGTGAGAATTGAGTGAGACAGTACATGTACAGCGCTTAGCACAGGCCCTAGCACACAGAGAGAGCTCAAGAATGGCAGCTATTACCATTTAAGCTTAATGAATGTTTATAAAATGCTTCAGAAAAATGCAGTAACAATTAGATGCTGTTATTCTCACCCAAAAACAGTTCAGTACTTTAACAAAGTTAAACATTTCCCTCACACACTGTATCTTCGCATTTTTACTTTTTGTTTTGTTTTTCAAAGCAGGGTGCATTTCCATCATATTTTTCTTGGACCTGATACGAGCTGCCACATACACACATAGGAGTGAAAATGAGAACTTGCCACCAATGACAGACCACCAGTCAAGAATTGGGTGCCCTGAAATTACTACCCAATGGAATACAAAACTTTTCATGAAAGACCCTCTAGAAAGAATCATTTGGTTATGCAGTCCACTGAAACTTATCTAAAAATTAGCTCGTGTAAATATATTTGATGGTATAGAAGAATAACCCCTTTACCTAGCAAAATGAATGTCAAAGGTAACAAAATACAGAAACTTAGAAAACAAGGCCCACATTTTTACAAATCACTACATTTAGATCATCTATTTTCAGCTTTCCTCTGTTGCAAGCTGAGGTAACTGAGTTTCTAACAACCAATATTCATTTCATCAGAGCATTTTCATTCATTGTTTACAGTACTGGGGAGACGCTGATTCGCACAGTGGTATACACAGTGGACACTGCTGAGTTGATTTACACTGATTACTATTGGTGCTAATTATTTTACTAGTAGCAATGAGGTCAAAGAACACACATATAAAATCCATGATCATGTGAAAATGGGAAAGTTCTAATTAGTACAAATAACATTTGTGAATTCTACACTTTATCAATTTATACTATTGGGTGGGCCAAAAAGTGCCTTCGGTTTTTTAATAAAAATAAAAGACATATTTTTCATTTTCACCAAGAACTTTATTGAACAATGTATTCACCGTTTTGTTCCACTACCTTCTGCCATTTTTCAGGCAACTTCATAATTCCATCTTCCCAAAACTTTTTATCTTTTTGAGCAAAGAACTATTCCAGGTGCCTTTTACAGTCTTTCAGGGAATTGAAATGTTTTCCATTAAGAGAATTTTGTAGGGACTTCCCTGGTGGCGCAGTGGTTAAGAGTCCACCTGCCAATGCAGGGGACACGGGTTCTAGCCCTGGTCAGGGGAGATCCCACATGCTGCAGAGCAACTAAGCCTACAAGCCACAGCTACTGAAGCCTGCATGCCTAGAGCCCATGCTCCTCAATGAGAAGCCTGCGTGCCACAACAGAGTAGCCCCCGCTCACCACAACTAGAGAAAGCCCGCGCCTAGTAACCAAGACCCAACGCAGCCAAAAATAAATAAATAAATAAATAAATTTATTAAAAAAGAACGAATTTTGTAAAGACCGAAATAAATGGAAATCCAAAGGTGCAATGTCTGGTGAATATGGCGGATGAATCAGAACTTCCCAGCCAAGCTGTAACAGTTTTTGCCTGGTCATCAAAGAAACACGCGGTCTTGCAGTATCC
Source organism: Balaenoptera physalus (assembly GCF_965194825.1). Taxonomy (NCBI): domain Eukaryota; kingdom Metazoa; phylum Chordata; class Mammalia; order Artiodactyla; family Balaenopteridae; genus Balaenoptera; species Balaenoptera physalus. The sequence goes on from NC_138898.1 coordinate 20,918,833, forward strand.
TGATGGAAGATTATGCGTTTTCTGTTGCCTAATTCCAGATGCTTTTCATAGAGTGCCGCTTTCAGTCGGTCTAATTGGGAGCAGTGCTTGTTGGAATTAATCGTTTGGTTTTCTGGAAGGAGCTCATAATAGAGGACTCCCTTCCAGTCCCACCATATACACAACATCACCTTCTTTGGATGAAGACCGGCCTTTGGTGTGGTTGGTGGTGGTTCATTTTGCTTGCCCCACGATCTCTTCCATTCCACACTGTTGTACAATATCCACTCTTCATTGTCTGTCACAATTTGTTCTAAAACCGCAACATTTTCATTACATTTAGGTAGAGAATCACATGCGGAAATATGGTCAAGAAGGTTTTTTTCGCTTAACTTATGTGGAACCCAAACATCAAAGCTAGTCACATAACCAAGCTGGTGCAAATGATTTTCAACGCTTGATTTGGATATTTTGGGTATGTTGGCTATCTCCCGCGTGGTATAACGTTGATTGTTCTCAATTATTGTTTCAATTTAATCGCTATCAACTTCGACCGTCTACCCGACCGTGGAGCATCGTCCAGCAAGAAATGTCCAGCACGAAACTTCGCAAACCACTTTTGACACATTCGATCAGTCACAGCACCTTCTCCATACACTGCACAAATCTTTTTTTTTACGTTTTTACCTTTCTTGAAATAATAAAGCATAATATGCCAAAAGTGCTGCTTTTTTTTCTTCCATCTTCAATGTTAAAATGGCTATACAAAAATTCACCAATTTTGATGTCTTTTTAACACACGCTGATTATGATAGCTGTCACATACAATTTATCAAAACTGTCTCGAGTGAAGTTAAGGACAACTAAGTGCTACTAGAGCCATCTTGCGGAAAAAAATGAACAAACCTTTTGGCCCACCCAATATTTGTTCCTGTTTTTAAGTCTTTTACAGGTAAGTTTCTATATTTAGTGAGCTAGGTGGATTGGTGGGAAAACAATAAAACAAACATGAGAAAGGTCAGTTTTGAGTTCTGGTTCCATCACCAATGCACACGTAATGTCAGGTAGGTCATTCAGCCTCCCAGGTCCTCAGCCTCTTCATCTGGAGAACCAAGGGGACTTAACTCTACTTCCAAGGTCCTTTCTGGGCTAAGATGCGAGGACTCGGAAAGAGCTCTGCACCTCCCAGCAGATTAACTTCCCTGAGGGCCAGGATGCTCTCATACACTTTCTGCCACAGTATCAGTGCCTCAGTCAGCAGCGATGGCTGCATGTTTTTATCTCCCCCCAAAGAATCTTCCTTATTCACAATAGGAAAAGCAGCTCCGCACCTCACCTTAATTCTCGTAGCCAGTGGGTTGGTGCAGTCATCAAAGCGGATGCAGTAGCCCACCTCGTGGCCCAGCACCGCACCCCTTTCCTCAGCCACTCTCCCTGCAACCTTTGGGAAGAAAGATCATGCTGAAAATAGAGACACAGAAATTACTGCCCAGAGCACATACTATGGAAAATCTAAAGGTCACTTATTCTTTAAATAGTATGTTGAACACAGTGGGAAATGAGAAGAGAAGGGGCAGGTTATTAGAAAACTAGTGTGATAAACTTTGCAGCTCTCAACTTTATGTATCTCACCTCATTCTATAATTGACTTGAGGCAACTGATAAGAATAAAAATGGAATCATGTAAATATGTTACAGATCAGGATCAAAGAAATTACAGACAAAATTCAAAAGATCAAAGTCAATGAGAAAATTTTTAAAACACAGATATGCCTAAGTTATTTAAGTTGAGCCACAAATTCAGCTCTAGATTTCCTGGTGGGTGAAGCAAAAAGGGAAAAAGAAATTTCAAGATCCACCCTATTCCTAAAGCTTTCTTTAGCACACCAACTAGGGACAAATTTCCATGTCTTCATGCCTTGACATAAAACAACTTCCACTAGACCATGAAGGCAAGGGAACAAGAACGATCAAATTCAATACTTGGCCATGTTCATTTCTCTTTGGAAGCAAAAGAATAACGTTTCCAGAGCAAGATAATCTAAAACAATTTGCAACAGTGTCCCAGCTACCGAAACTATTAAAAGGGGAAATAGAGACAAGAATGCAGGTTGAAAACTTTTCAAAAGGCAGATGAGAAGATTAACAAAGGATCCAAGTTAACGTAATAAAGTAAAAGTAGAAAACAAAATACATAATGTATTATGAAGACCATAAACTACAGATATATTTTTCACTTACCAATAGATGACAAATAAAAAGTGAGGGTAGGAAAGAGAAAAAAGAATCCAACCGCAAGATCTCCTACTACTCCAGGAGGCCATTCAAAGGCTATTAACTTATTAATAGAAAATATCCGAAATACTGAACAAACATAAAAGTGGAAGAACAATAATGCTTATAACTTAGTTTAGCTTGAAAGAAAAGAGAGTTTAATGCTCATTATGTAAACTATCTAACTAATAAAGAACGAAAGGGAAACAAAATTATAGAAGTTTCCTGGGGACCTCGCCCACCAACCAACCCCCATGCATCTCATCTCCTCCTTTCACAGGTGAGGCAACCTCCCCATGGAGTCCCTGCATCCTGAGTTTGGAACATGAGCTGACACAGGAGGTGTCCTGAGGCAGAGCTTCCAGCTACAGCCACCGGGCCGCAGCAGCCCCAGGCTCAGGAGCCCAGAGGCTCCCTGCACGCAGCTCTGCGAGCCTCGCACACTGGGCGTTATCTGACCATTGGTGTTTACGAAACTGAAGAGGAGATGAAGATCGGAAGTGGTTCTGCCGGATGACTTGAAATTACAGATCTAAGAGGCCAAGACAGAATCCGTCATCGAGCAGCTGGTGAACACCATGCAATCTTTCAGAATATCTTATGAAACCAGAAATTCATCCTACACTGCTCTCCCTCTGGAGGTTATAGCTCCCAATAACCAGTGTTTCACAGGGACAGTTTTGTTATTGTTATTGTTTCAATTTCAACCCTACAGAACATTAAACTATCAATCTTGAAAAATGGTACAAACAGCGAATGTGTGCATAGAGATACTGGAGCTTATGGGGGAAACCGGCTCGTAAGAATGAGCATAAATGAACCAACCTCTCCATAAAAATGTAATCATTTTATGAAGCCAAACATATTTATTCTTATTACTTCACTATTTGTATACATTTGCTACAAAATGGATTTTAATTTCAAATTCCTTTTTAGAAATTTTATCAAGTATGATCACACCACTGGACATTTGAAAGGCCATATTCTGTTGGCTCTTTAATAGATTTTACCTCTACTGTTTAAGTTCTAGTCCCAGTAACCTCATCAATTAGACTGGATAAACATATCTTTTTAATAGAAACAAACAGAAATAGGAAAAGGAGGTCAAAAGAAAAACGAGTCACCAATCACTGAGCACCTCCTATGTGCAGGTGCTGTGCTCCAAGCCTTCACAAATTTTATCTCATTAAACATGTACACAGTCCGTGAGGTGGGCAAGAGACCCTCTTTTTTACAAAGAAAGAAACTGAAATAAGACAGGCTTATAGCTTGTCCTGAATCATAGATCAAGGCAGGACCTGGTCTTGAAGTCAAACCCAGACTATATGAGTCCAATGAACATACTCATTAAGGAACTGCCTCTCGCAGAGATCCGCCAATGGCTTGTGTAATCTGTTCTTAGGCTCTGAGACTGTTTCCAGATTTTAGTCTGCACACAAAGTACTTTCTGAGATGTAGCATTTCAAACTGGACAGCTCTATTAATACCGCACAGCTAATTTATATACTCTTTGTTCTTTAAGAGAGAGCATGTGGTTTCTTGGAAATTATCCATGGCTACAAATTTGGAGGAAAAATGCAAATTGATTAAGAGCTGGGATTCCAAACCACAAACAGAAAAAATTGTTCAAATGTTTTAAGTAAGTGAATCACCTTTCATGACATAAAAGGTTACGTCTAACATTGCAACCTAGCTGCCGAAACGTTATCTCCATTTTTACACACACACAGAAGACTTGGGAAATGTTTACCAATAATGTCTAACTTTGAAGACAATTAAAATGAACTTTGGGGAAAAAGAATTACACAATAACTAAAACTCAATAAGGAGTAAAAATAACTCAAGGAAATAGAATTAATTTCTTGTCCAGGTAGAGATGGCAAAATAAAGGCATCTTTGCCCCCATTTCCCTAAGAGCTAATTTAAAACAAAAAAATAAATAAATAAAACATATTACCAACCAAAACCTGCATCTCCAATGAAAGAAGGAAACTGGCACAAGCCCAAACAATAAACTAGGAAACACAGCTGCCAAATACTGGGAGGTCTGAATCTAGACGAGAGGCCCAGGCCTCCTCACAACCAGAGCGGGCTGCTGGCTTCCTTAATGTAAGTGTCACCTCCTTAAAAGGCAGGGCTGACAAGCCTTGTATTAGGAAGACAAGAAGCAGTAGCGTGTTCAGACCCAGGAGACACAGGAAATGTCTCAGTGGAGACCCACTTTGACAGCAAAGAATCACAAAGGAGGGGGAGTTGAAGGAGAAGGTAGGCAATCCAACAGCAAGTATCAATCCCAAATCAGAGAGCCCAAAGAATCTTATCATGAGCTGCAACAGACCTCTCAAATCACTAAGGAGTGCTGGACCAGATCCTCATCCTCATCCCCCACCAGCAAAGGACAATAAGAGATTTGGTGACAGGCCAGACCAGAACCTCACAATTCTGCAGCTAGCAAATGAGCCCACTCAAAGATAAGTAGTTATCATAAAAATATCAACACAGCCCACTGCATTAAAGCCAACTAAGAAAGAAGGAAAGAAAGGAACATGAGCAAAAAAGCTGTTTAAAAAAGAAATTGCAGGGCTTCCCTGGTGGCGCAGTGGTTGAGAATCTGCCTGCCAATGCAGGGGACACGGGTTCGAGCCCTGGTCTGGGAAGATCCCACATGCCACGGAGCAACTGGGCCCGTGAGCCACAATTACTGAGCCTGCGCGTCTGGAGCCTGTGCTCCGCAACAAGAGAGGCTGTGATGGTGAGAGGCCCGCGCACCGCGATGAAGAGTGGTCCCCACTTGCCGCAACTAGAGAAAGCCCTCGCACAGAAACGAAGACTCAACACAGTCATAAATAAATAAATAAATAAATAAAAGACCGTGAATTTCTATAAAAAAAGAAAAGAAAGAAATTGCAAAAGTATTACCCAAAGAAACAGAAGTAGAATTCAGCCAAAGAAATCCAGTTTCAAAGAAGTCACAAGCTTAAGCTAAAGCAACTTAAAGAAGAGACAAAGTCAAAGCATAGTTGAGGAGAAACAAGGTCTCAAATGTACAGGTCAGAAACCAATCTGTGGACATCCTCCAAATCTCACAGCCTGAACATGAAAGAAGTTACAGAGAGGCTTTTCCCAAATGTGAGAATAATCCCCCAAATTTACACAATGCTACAAATGCTACAAAGCCAAAGGAGCTTCTCCACAGTATCAATAATAAAAAGCAAATCTAAATCACCCATGCTAGAGAAACATTAAAATACTGCTCTACCCTCTCTGAAGGAAAATAATGGGAAATCGTTGTCAAGTGAAGAGGTGGTCAGTGGGGACAGAGCCAAAAATTGCAGGAAAAAAGATTTAGAGAAATGTGTCAGTTAATAAAAATACTATGTTATTTTCTGGATTTTTAAAAAATGCTTGTGGTATTATCAGCTTTCAAAATTTGTAATGTATTGTAATATCTCCGCCCATTCTAAATATTCACTTCTCTAGCTAGTAAAGAAACAAAAAAGCATTCAAAGAAGTGATTATGAGACCCAGATAAAGATACAAAGGAATCAAAGTAGAATAAATTTGTTTATTGTTAAATAAACAATCATGAACATTGTGGACAGGCTTGAAGAAATATCACAAAACAAACTGGAAAACAGATGATTCCAGAGAGGGTGATAAATACTAAAAAGAGACAAAGGGGATCTAATATACACTTAATTGGTGCTCTTAGAACAGAGAAAAAAATAAATGGAACAGAAAAGTGTGCCAAGAAATAATGGATGAAAACCTGCCTGATATAATGAGATTGAGCCTGAAGATTAAAAGTTCTTCCACATTTAAGAAAAAATGAGACAGAACAATCAGCATCAAGACATATCCTGGTACAAAAACAAGCATGTTACAAGCATTCAAGCAGAAAAAGTAGGCCAGGAAGGTAGGGAGTGGAAAAACTCCACTGGACCTCAGACTATTTCTATACAGTGATCCTCCAGGCCAAAAGACAGTGGAGCAGTGTCTGCACAGCTCCTAGAGAGGATGAATCAAGAATTGTATATCAACAAAGACCACAATCAAACATTCTCAGGCATATAAAATTCAGCCAAGGGCTTCCCTGGTGGCGCAGTGGTTGAGAATCTGCCTGCCGATGCAGGAGACATGGGTTCGAGCCCTGGTCTGGGAGGATCCCACATGCCGCGGAGCAACTAGGCCCGTGAGCCACAGCTGCTGAGCCTGCACGTCTGGAGCCTGTGCTCCGCAACAAGAGAGGCCGCATTAGTGAGAGGCCCGCGCACCGCGAGGAAGAGTGGCCCCCACTTGCCGCAACTAGAGGAAGCCCTCGCACAGAAACGAAGACCCAACACAGCCAAAAATAAAAAAATTAAATTAAAAAAAAAAAAAAAGAATTAGATTTAGAAAGGAAGTATTTAAAAAAAAAAAATTCAGCCAATCAAGAAATAAAGTGAAATGAGCAATTCAAAGTTGGCAAAACCTTGGAAAATTATTAGTGATTATTAAACTAGGATTAAAGTTAAATACCTGTGGGAGTTATGATTACAGAAAAGAATATATATTTATAAATCTTGAAATAAAAATTATAGCACTGCATTTATCACAAATGGAGGGAGGAACAGTAGAAAGAATCAGTGCGCTAATTTACTCTTGTGATAGGCAACTACCTATAACGTAGTTCCAAAAATAAGTAACACCCTAAAGCTTTTTGTAATCCTTTTTCTTAATTTTCAAGCTTTAATAAATTCTCTTGTAGAGAAAAATTATTTATCCAAAGTTCAGTAATTACTCCTATTTCACTGAAGTTTCCTCTTTTGTTAAATTCAACAAAAGCAAATATATGTCTATGAACCCATTTTTATAAAATCATTTCTATCCATCCAGCCAACCATTCATTTTTATGTGAACATAGAAGAGAAACTTGAAATGATGTTCACAAATGTTCACACTGTTTTTGCTGGGTGGTGAGATTCGGGTTTTGTTTTGTTTTGTTTTTAATTACTTTTTTCATTTTGACTTCTGTACTTTATTACTACATAAAAATTCATAATGTACAGGTATCAATTTTACAAAAATAATCATAGTTCTTTTTCAAGTGAAGAATTAAATTCTTGAGGAGCTGCAAATCATATTCATTTGCAGCTTTTAGGAAACAAGGAAAAAGTCACTGAAATAGAAGACACAGAGTCTTTACAACAAAAGAGAAACTCACTGTAACAGCAGCCACTCTTCGGGGCTGGGTCACTCCCACCACTCTTCCTTCGGCTGTCCAGCCAGCTTCTGCGAGGTACTACAAATAAAATCACGTTTCAGTATACACCTGACACCACTTCTCCAGAAACAATCTCCCCCAAGATGACCCTGGATTGTGTTAAAATCACTGAGAAAAGAATTAACAGATGGTTCTTCTCCCAGCAGAGATTTAAAAAACTATTTTGCAAATGAGGCATCTGAGGTTTTGAAATGTTAGGTCATGTGCTTAAGTTCACAACAGAGGTGATAATCAGAAGAACTAAGGCATAAATTCAACATTCTGACTCCCCAGTCTTACAAAATTTCCCCGTACTACAGCTCTCTCAAGGAATAAAAAAACTATCCACGGGTCACTCAGAACAGTGCTAAATCTGTAGAACAAAGAATTTTAAAGTACACACAGAGACAACTCAATAAATATCAACCATACAAAATATTTTAGTCAGAGTAAATAAAAATAATTAGATTCTTTTAAAAAGACCAATAAAACAATATTTGTTATTGCAAAAAAAAATCAGACTTTATATACATGTATATATCCCATTACATTTTATTAGTATACATTAAATTTGATTATATGTATTATCTGATTTATCTCTGTATTTATTTGCCACATATACTTATTTCTTACGTATTTATTTGATTATATGCTTTTTAAAATCCAAAATGGATAACAGGGGCTATCAGAGTTACCTGTTTTCATAATGTCTAAATTGTTTTACAATCAATATGTATTACTTCTATAACAGAAAAAAGATTTAAAATGCTGTTACATACATGTATCTGCTCACTTGTTCAAAAGAAATAAAGGAAGGACAAACTAGAAACTAAAGAGAAGAGAATGGTTGACTACGGAGGCTTGGTAGGAAAGGGGTGGAAAAAGGGAGGAATGAAAACATGGCAGCAGGGACGAAGAGGGAGGGGCAATGCTTTAAGGAGAGCTTTTTGTGTAGCTCTGACTCTCAGAACCACAGTCATGTTGCACGTACTCTTCAAGAACCCAAATGAATACACAAAAACAACCAGGATGTGGAGGGAAACCAAAAGAAATGCAAACACTATCAAATGACCCTTTCTGTATTACAAGCGAATAACTGATCGCACTGAAGGGGGTGGAGAAGAACCAACCTAAGTAACTGAAAACAGTCTTATCTTGACTGAAGGCCAGAGATGGAAAGAACTGTACCTAAATGCTGTAATCTACTCAGTAAATGTTAGGGGTATGGGTTAGCAATTCTGAAGCTATTTTATATGTCCGTTAGAATTTAACAAATAAATAAATACATTGTAGACAATGGAGTTTCTCACTGTTGAAGAAGAGTTACAAATAAGGAAAGGCTAGAATGAGCCCTATGATGTGGGATTGGAATCAACGAAGTATCAGCATAAATTCATGATTTTTAATATATATACAGATTGATACAGATATATAAGAGGGATTATGTAGGGATTTAGTATTCATATATATATTTCCTAAACCTGCCCACTGAGACTTATAGCAATGACACCTCAGTAACAATGAGCACGCTAGCGCCCAAATCTTGACTTTTAAACACCGTTCTCCAATAAAAGGAACCAGGGCTCCTTGGAGAAGTGGTTGATCCCAAGGCTAGTGCAGGAAAAACGTAAGACAAGCCTGAAACAGTTTGTGTTACTAGAAAGTAAGGAAGTGTTCAAAAAAAATGAATGGAGGCTTTTAGAAAGAACACAGGAGCCAAACTGAAAGAGCTCCTAAATGACCAAAGGTGGACCATTCTGACCAACAAAATAAATAATGGTAATATTGGATTTTAACCCATAGAACAAAATAAATATCCATGAATCCATACCGATACACATAAATAATTGAATAAATAAATAAATGAGGGAGAAAGGACAGTTCCTCCTTACAGAAGATTCCATTTAATAAATGTAAAAGGAAATAGGAATAGAGAAAATCATTCATTAGGGAAACACCTGAGTAACTGCTGCAGACAAGATCTACTGAGGGATGCTAAAATTAGTAGGTGATAGTTTGAAAAGCAGATTATTTGCAGTCTAAAAATATCTCCTCCAAGATATTTATCAACTACAAAGGGAAAGACAGTAACTTTACAGACGAAACCTGGCACCTTAACAAAGTGATCAAATTATCCTCACCAGTGGTAAGACCACCATGTCAACCCTCTTGATACGATGCACTAAGAAGGACACATCATTTCTATGGGATTCTTGCCAAAAATGCATGAGCTCATTCTAGTCATGAGAAAACGTCACACGAACCCAAACTGAGGGACATTCTATAAAATAAATGCCTGGTACTCTTCAAAAATGTCAAGGTCATAAAAGATGAAGAAAGAATGGGGAACTTTCATAGACTGGAGGAGACCAGGGAGAAGGATCCTGGATCTTCTGGGAAGTAACTTTGGTGGGGAAACTGATGAGCTTTAAATAAGATCTGTAGTCTGATTACTGGTATTGTTACTGTCCTGCTTTCGATTATTGTAGTAGGGGAAGCGGGGTAAGGGGTATACGGGAATTCTGTATTATTTTTGCAACTTTCCTGTTAGTCTAAAACTAGCTAAAAATAATAATTTAAAAAATGCCTGTAAGGAACAGAGTGTTTTAGATAATGTAGGTTTTTTGCTATCAAAACTGTGAAATTTCTCTCTTGCACTGAATACATACACAAAATACTACCAACCACCCCAATCAACACAAATGCAGAAACAGAACTACAAGAATAATGGCTAAGATTCACCGAGTACATCACTAAGTGCCAGGAACTGTCTGGTATGCATAACCCTATTTAATCCTCACAACAAATCCAATGCGGAAGGTAACAGCATCAGCAGCAATTTAGAGATAAGGAAACAAAGAAGTCATATGCTTTGTCCGAGGACACAGGTAAAAATCTAAGAGCTAGGATTCAAGCTCAGCAAACCAAAGCCATATAACCAGAACACAGTTCTACCATCCAAAATAAAACACACACACTCTTATAGTCAATTTCTTAGTACTAGTGTTAAGGGGAAGAAAAGCAATTTGCATAATAATAAATCTGTCCATGAAGCCAGACTCTCAATACACCTGGGATTTAGACTTCTGCCTGCTTATGGTTGCTTACAGGTGGAAATTTAAAGATGCTGCAAAAGCAGGTATAGTGTTGACATCAAGAGTCAGTGGATGTGGCTTCCCTGGTGGCACAGTGGTTAAGAACCTGCCTGCCAATGCAGGGGACAAGGGTTCGATCCCTGGTCCGGGAAGATCCCACATGCCACAGAGCAACTAAGCCCGTGTGCCACAACTACTGAGCCTGTGCTCTAGAGCCCATGAGCCACAACTACTGAACCTGTGTGCCACAACTACTGAAGCCTGCATGCCTAGAGCCCATGCTCTGCAACGAGAAAAGCCACCGCAATGAGACGGCTGCGCACCTCAACGAAGAGTAGCCCCCACTCGCCGCAACTAGAGAAAGACCACGCGCAGCAACGAAGACCCAACACAGCCAAAAATAAATTAATTAAATTAATTAATTTTTTTTAAAAAAAAGTAATTGTGATGGTTGCACAAATCTGTGACCATACTAAAAACCAATGATGGGTGGTTTTAAAAAATATTTTAAAAAAGGAGGCAGTGGATGTCACAGAGGGAGGTTATTGAATTCCATCTCAGTTCCCTCCACTCTTTTTAAGGGTTACCAAATCTGGTCTTCTTGTTAGAGTGGGATTAGGAAGAACTCCACCCACTAGAAAATGGTACTAATAAAAATTGTTATAAAGAGCTTGTTTTCACAGTCCATTGTTTTGACAGAGCTCTAGGCAAAAATATCACCTAACTTCCACATATAGTTTGTGAAATTTCAAAACAGTTTGTTGACAAAAACCTGCTCATATTCTTGCCATGACCTTTAGTTCCTCAGCCTTTCCAGTTTTCCTAGGCCGTAACTCATATTTAGCTCCACAAGAAGCTGGAAACTGTGACTGTCTCAGAGAAGTGGAACTGAGTGGTAAGGAAGAGAAATAATCCTACCACGGGAGGGAGAGCAGATATTTGGGCCAATAACATAATCTATTTTCACCAGCAAAGCTTAGGAGATTCACTTTTTACCACTTATTCCTTTGTGCTTTTTACATTTTGTACCATGACTGTATTTCCTATTCAAAAAACACAATGCTTATTTTTAAAATACAGTTCCTTAAAAATAATTAGGGGCTTCCCTGGTGGCACAGTGGTTGAGAATCTGCCTGCCAATGCAGGGGACACGGGTTCGAGCCCTGGTCTGGGAAGATCCCATATGCCGTGGAGCAACTAGGCCTGTGAGCCACAACTACTGAGCCTGCGCGACTAGAGCCTGTGCTCCACAACAAGAGAGGCCGCGATAGTGAGAGGCCCGCGCACCGCGATGAAGAGTGGCCCCCGCTTGCCACAACTAGAGAAAGTCCTTGCACAGAAACGAAGACCCAACACAGCCATAAATAAATAAATAAATAAATAAATAAATAAAAATTTAAAAAATAATACAATAAAATAATTAAATTCAGGGACTTCCCTGGTGGCGCAGTGGTTAAGAATCCGCCTGCCAATACAGGGGACACGGGTTCGAGCCCTGGTCCGGGAAGATCCCACATGCCGCGGAGCCACTAAGCCCATGTGCCACAGCTACTGAGCCTGTGCTCTAGAGCCCACGAGCCACAACTACTGAAGCCCGCACGCCTGGAGCCTGTGCTCTGCAACAAGAGAAGCCACTGCAATGAGAAGCCCGCGCACCACAACGAAGAGTAGCCCCCACTCGCCGCGACTAGAGAAAGCCCACGTGCAGCAGTGACCAACACAGCCAAAAATAAATAAATAAAATAAATTAATTTTTTTTAAAAATCTATATTAAAAAAGGAAAGAAAAACCTGCAAGGACTCTTATCCCTGACCACTTAAATACCATTCTTCACCCTCCAAGTCGAAACTCTTAAGACACACTTTGACTTCACCCTATCTTTCCACTCTTGATCTTACCGGTCCACTCTGTTGAGCCCCAAGCACTTCTCCACCCCAATATCTCTAACCACAATATTCACTGGATGAGGACACCTTCCCAGCCAACTCCCACTGATCATTCAAGGTCTATTTCTTTGTCTTTTTTTAATATTTTTTCCCCAATTTCAAATGTCATTTCTTTTATGAGGCCTTTCCTGATCCTTCTTTCCACTTCTATCCACACCAGATAAAATTTTGTCCTGTAAGAGAGGTTTCTTCCATAGCACTGCATAATTCTATAACAGTCAATCTTTATTCACAACTATAGCGGCATCCATCTTACACCACCTCTTCAACTGCAATTATTTGAGAACAAAAACTATGCATTACACCTCTTCAAATGAGTTCCCGTTGTTCCTTTCAGAGTATGGCTATTCTATTATTATTTTAGAATTATAATAAATTGAAGATTACCATTACTTCTTCTAATCAAAGAAATTAAAAGTTTAATAAAAGTTCAAAAGTTTAATAAAAAACATCTAGTTGGGTTGACTATTTCCTCTCTGAGAGGAGATCTTAAAAATGCAAAAACATGGTAAAGAGAGTTCTCAAGTTACAAAATCCTTCCAATCAAATCTAAGTACAAAGACACATTTAAATGTACTCACCTGTGGAATCTGCGTGCTTTTCCCACATCCTGTTTCTCCAACAATCACCACTGTTTGATAGTTTTCTATCAAGTACAATATATGATTCCTAAGCTGAAAAAATATAACCAAACATTGTAAATAGATATACATTTTCTCAAAAGACCTAAACAAAGATATTTAAACATTATGAAATGAGCTGTTTGCCAAAGGGAAGGAAATTTTAAAAAGAACTATCAAAATATATTTCTAATATACATCAAAATACATTGCAGGTACTGTTGGTGTCAGTACAAGGTGATACAACTGCAACTGAGTGTAATAACTTATCAAAATATATAACACACATACCCTTTGATTCAAGATTTCCACTTATAAGAAGTTATACTACAGACATCCTAATACACATGAACAAAGATGTATGTACAAGCATACTCACTGCGTACTGTTTATAAGAGCCAAAAATTCAAACAGCCTAAATGTTCATCAACAAGGGAGTGGTTACACAGCTGTGAAACACTTCAATAATGGAATAATATACAGTTGTTAAAAAAAACAAATGTCTATTTGTACTGATGTGGAATGGTCAATGAGGTCTGCTATGGTAAGAAAGCAAAGTGCAGAAGAGTGTGAATGATACACTACTATTTGTGTTTTTAAAGAAAGGGTAGGGACTTGCCTCGTGGTGCAATGGTTAAGAATCCGCCTGCTGCTTCAGGGGACGCGGGTTCAAGCCCCGGTCTGGGAAGATCCCACATGCCGCGGGGCAACTGGGCCCATGTGCCACAACTACTGAGCCTGTGCTCTACAGCCTGCAAGCCACAACTACTGAGCCCGCATGCCACAACTACTGAAGCCTACCCGCCTGAATCCCATGCTCCGCAACGAGAAGCTACCACAATGAGAAGCCCGCGCACCGCAATGAAGAGTAGCCTCTGCTCGCCGCATCTAGAAAAAGCCCACACGCAGCAACAAAGACCCAATGCAGCCAAAAATAAATAAATTAAAATTTAAAAAAAGAGAAAGGGTAAATACATATATGCTTCTTTATGTATAAGCTACTTTAAGGAAAAACAAAACAGGAAACTGGTAACTATACTGTCTCCAGTGAGCAGAAGAAAGTGGCCGGGGAGCAGGGGCGTGAAGGAGACCTCTGAATTTTGTTCAACATGCATGTATTACTTAATTTAATTTTTTTTCATTTATTAACTTGTGAAAACAAACAAAAAGAATATGCTTTCATCTCTACCTCTATGGCCAAGTTCACAATATAGCAACCATAGGTTACAACTATATTTCAACTGGGCCTTCCTTAACCCATTCAGTGGGAGCAGAAACACTGATTTGGCCACTGAAAAGTCACAGATAATTCCAAGATCCCATGTACTTAGCTTCAGAATGTATTTCTGTACCCACATTTGATTACAGACACACCCGACGATCTGGAAAGTCATAAAGGTATTCCATAAATTCCTGGTTTGGAATGAAGTAAAAACCTGCCAAATTCTCCCACTCTGATCACTGCTCAGCTCATCCGACTCCACACCAACAATGTGTTTGGTGAAGACTGGGAGAGACAGGATGCTGCCTTCCCAGCTAAATAAGGTATTGACTGTTTGGGGTTTTGAATTTAGCATTATTTAGGGTCTAAATATGTAGTTCTCAAATCTTAGTATAAAAATCTTTTAGGATATTTGTTAAAAATGAAGATTCCTAGCCCTACCCTCAGGGTTTCTGACTCAGTAGGGCTAGGGTGAAGCCCAGGAATCTGCATTTCTACAAACACCCAAAGGAGATTCTGCTGCAGGTACTCTGGGACTCATCTAGATGCTTTCCTGTCGATTGCTTGGACTCTGTGCTTTCTCTTGTTTTGGGCAGGGAAAGGGGAAAGGTTTGGGCTCTTCACAGGTATTTTGTAAATGATATTTTGTAAATCCATCTGCTGGATGGATGGTTGAATGGATGGATGGATGGGTGGGTGTTCAGGGAAAACTTGAAAGAAAATTTGAATACAGAGAGAGACACACATGGTATTCCAGGAAAGGGAAATGACATAAGTAAAGGAAAGAAGATGGAAATAGGCAAACTATATGAACTCTATTCGAGGTGTGCTAGAAAATGCTCACGAAAGGCTCCAGGTTTGACTTGGAAATGAATTACAATAGGTGTAGTTAGGGCCGCACTGTGAAAGCCTTGAACGTAGAGCTAGCATCTGGACTTTAGCCAGGAGGCAGTCCATGCTATAAGTGTTCCGAGAAAATTGGGCAGCAATATACAAGATTGATTTAAGCATGAAGAAACTGAAGGCATTAACTCATACTTCATGTGCTAAATACAAAGCATTGCAAATGGAGTCTGACGTGTGACATTCAAGAGAGAGATGACAAAACTATTTCCAGTTTGGAGACTGGGAGAATGACGGTACCCCCGACAGGCACAGGCAGGGAAATCAAGGAGAGCTGGTGCAGAGGACCAGACTGAGCTTCAGCGAGGTTGAGGTTAAGGAAGTAAGAGGACAACCTTGCACAGCACTGTTCAGGGCCCAAAGAGAACGCCGGCCTACAGGAGGTAGCCAAGGGGAAGGCTGCCTTGAAATGGCATTGGGGTAAAGGGGGGTGAGCCTTCAATTTACTGCTGCTTTAGTTTCAACTTCTATTTTTAAAGCTATTTTCACTGGGACTTCCCTGGCGGTCCAGTGGTCAAGACTTCGCCTTCCGATGCAGGGGGTGCAGGTTCGATCCCTGGTCGGGGAGCTAAGATCCCACATGCCTCAAAACATAAAACAGAAGCAATATTGTAACAAATTCAATAAAGACTTTAAGAATGGTCCACATCAAATAAAATCTTTAAAAAAATTTTAAAAAGGAATTTTCACTTTTAGTTTTAATGGGGGCAGCGGTGGTGAATGGGTAACTTTTTATCCTTTTGGTCTCCTAGCTTTATCTTTAACATTTTATGAGATTGTAACTATGCTTAAGCTCTGCTTTGATTTTTATCAGTAACTTATACCCTTTTTCTTACCATTTTAATTTCAATGTTATTAATACCTTCTTGCTTTCTTTTTTTTAATGTTATTTCATTTATTATAAGTACAGCTGGAGGATGAAGAAGAGTCAAGAAAATTAAATACTCAGTAAACAATAATCATCCTTGTACTTCAACGTTTACTACATGTCAGGTATCTTACTAAATGCTCTATGTGGATTATCTCATCTGGTCCTCGTAACAATCCTATGAGGAAGGTACCATTAGTCCCATATGACAGATAAGTAAACAGAAGCTCAGGCAGTGAGCAAGGCCACACAGCACACAAATGATGAAGCCTGGGTTTGAACTCTGAAGTCTAGCTCGAGTCCAGACACTTCATCACAGCTCAAACTGTGTCCCTCAATGGTGAACCTATGATCTTATCTCCTGAGGGTCAAACTGGTTTACATTCACACGAAATGGATGAGGTTAATCTCCTGCAGAAGAAACCCAGCATCTATCAGTACAGGAGTAACTAAAACGTTTGGGGCCACAGAAAAGTCTGATCGAGGTGACTTGGTGAAATTCAGAAGGCGGCTGTTTCATATCCATTTGGAGAAAGAACGTATTAATAGAAGAGGCATTATTAGCACAGTCTAGACAAAAAAACTCCCGAAGTGCAAGGACTCGGGCAGCTTTCACCCAACACTGTCCGGAAGAAAGAGAGACACAGGTGCTGGTGGCCCCACTTACTCGGGTCATTCCAGAGACATCATACAAGGCAGGGACAGTTCATCACCCTTCATCAGAGGCTACAGGAAATAAATATCCTTCAACTACATCTAAACCATCCTTGGCTCTGAGCCCACTTCCTAATTACAATTTGGCTTCCCATGTGGACTTGGCAACGGGGAGAAAAGTGTATCCATGGACTGTATTATCTGTACTGGAGAACCACGGCTCACTGTAAACAAATATACTCTTAATTCTAGTTTACACTTTGGTCTCTTATATGTCCATTTCATGAGATTAATAAAATCACGTGTCTGGATGTGCACATGGTATGTAATAACCATACCAAAATCCCATCACTATCTCAGTGGGAGTTAATCTCTTCAACAGAAACAACCTCGTATTTCTAATTAATCTTGGGTAAAGAAATATGCCTTTAAAAAGAAAGCTAAAATTGGCCACATGTTGGTAATTTGTTGAAGATGGATGCATAAAGAGTTCACTGTGCTGTTTTCTCTACTTTTCTGTATGTTTGAACTTGTCCATAACTGAAAGCAAAGAGGGGGAAAAAAGAATGTCATTTCATTTCTTCCAGTTTTTCCAATATGTTAGATCTAACCAAAAAAAAACTGTAAGGACTTTCCAGACTTACAAAGTTAACTAACACACACATATTTTGAACAGACGATCCCTTCAGATAAGGGTATCTCTGAGCTCGCTGCATTCTAAAGGATCATTAAGAGTAAGAAGAGATTATTCACTTCAGTGCCAAGTATAAAGCTACTGCCGGGCACTTCCCTGCTGGTGCAGTGGTTGAGAATCTGCCTGCCAATGCAGGGGACACGGATTCGATCCCTGGTCCGGGAAGATCCCACATGCCATGGGGCAACTAAGCCCGTGCACCACAACTACTGAGCCTGTGCGCCTAGAGCCCATGCTCCACAACAAGAGAAGCCACCGCAATGAGAAGCCCGCGCGCCGCAATGAAGAGCAGCCCCCGCTCACCGCAACTAGAGAAAGCCTGCGCACAGCAACGAAGACCCAACCCAGCCAAAAAAATAATTAATTTAAAAAAAAAAAAAAGCTACTGCAGGCTGCTTCAGGCCGATGACTGAACATACTTATTTAATGTACCTTGAACACCGGCAGCTTCTGCCTCTGCTGCTCTATAGAAAGGGCGGCATAAGGATTGTAAACAACAGTCGTTGCAGAGTTTTCAGCTAGACTTTGTCTCTCTTCAGAGATGCTGACACCCGGTCCCTCTGTACCTGCAACAGAAATGTTTTTTTCAGATTCTCTGGTATAAGGAACAGAAAAATTGTGTGAAAGTTACAAATTCAGGGCTTCCCTGGTGGCGCAGTGGTTGGGAATCTGCCTGCCAATGCAGGGGACACGGGTTCGAGCCCTGGTCTGGGAAGATCCCACATGCCGCGGAGCAACTGGGCCCGTGAGCCACAATTACTGAGCCTGCGCATCTGGAGCCTGTGCTCCGCAACAAGAGAGGCCGCGATAGTGAGAGGCCCGCGCACCATGATGAAGAGTGGCCCCCGCTTGCCACAGCTGGAGAAAGCCCTCGCACAGAAACGAACACCCAACACAGCCATAAAATAAAAAATAAATTAATTAATTAATTTAAAAAAAAATTAAAAAAAAAAAAAGTTACAAATTCAAAGATGAAGATATACAACAGAAGCACTGCATTTTAATCTCAAACTACCAAAAGGTATTAAACTGTAATTTCAGGAAAGCATCTAGAAAGGCGCCTACGAGACTACAGAAGAGCCTCACTGCGGTGTCAAGAACAAAGGAGATGGCACACCTATTGGGCTCCAAACTGGCCACACGCAACTGTACATTACAGAGGACAATGTATTGAGTTCTGGCCACCATGCTGCTATTATTACCAAACTCTTAATAAAAGTGGCAGAAACCTAGTGGGAATTAGCTGAGGCAAACGATGAATCCTATCACCGTAGGATGGCAGCAAGGTTCAGGGTCAACAGGCACCGACCGGGGACTCAAATGCTGCCTGGCCTTTTTCCTTCTCTCTCTGTCCCTCTCGACAAGCTCCTTTCAGTCCCTGGGGCTGGCTTCTCTACAGGAGCTGGAATTAAGGCTGCTTCCAGGGTCAGAGCTCAGGCTCACAGTTTCTCCACCAATCACTCACTCACTCACCCAGCAAGGATGGACGTGCCAGAGATACAGCAGTGAACACTACAGATGCCGGTCTTACCCTGGTGCAGCTTACTTGCTTCTCTTATTCTTCCTCCCAAAGGAACATAACTTAGTGCATAAAGTGGTAATGAAGAAAGACCCAGTGAGGGGAACCGGGAGTCCCAGGTGTGTGTTGTCTGTTTGGGAGATGAGGAAGGCTCTTTTTCCCCCAGCTTAGGGCCGCTGCCCAGCCTGATCCAATCAACCACGGCCCTGGACTGGGGTACAATAAGTGGCAGCGCCTATCTGAATCACAGAATTGCAGTGGTTGGTTGGGAAGTGCTGGGCCAAGAAGCCACCGTGCTGAGCAGATTAAACACCAGATACCCACCGTGGCTTCTTGGTAAAAACAACGAAAAACTGGGCCTCAGGGTGGTGAAGAATAGGGAAGCCATATCCTCCCATGAAAAGCTGTTCAACGTACAACTTTTAGCCTGAAAAGGAAAATGCCTTAGGAGGAACATGGGTTCAATTTTTATCATCAGCCTCTGTAACTTTTCACACCAAATTGTTCGTGCAGCCCAAGACAGAACTCAGAGTAATAAGTAAATGATACAGGGTTCAGAATTCAACTCAACATAAGGAAGTTATCTCTAAAAGTTAGACTTGTTCAGTACAGGGGTATGCCACCTTTGTGAATCAATAACCACCCCCGCCAGAAGTTCACAGCCTTCTGTTAGGGGTGCTACAGGGATAATTACCCAATACTATCACCTCCCGGGTTTTCTGAACTCAGAATCTGTGATGCTATGTGAAAGTACAGAGGCTTTGTGATAAGAATATTTAGCCCAGTGATTTATTTTTACATTTTTGAGGGGTCCCAGATCCCTTCGACAATCTAATAAAGGCTATGAACTCCATCTCCTGAAAAACACACCAGAATGTAATTTATCAGAACACAAAATGCTGGAGGTCCAGAAACCCCCTAGAGCTAAATTTAGAATCACTGCTGTAGATCTCTGATCCCTTTTCCTTTCGTTTCTAGGAACATAGTTGTGTTCCGGAGGTCCAAGGTTGCCAAAAATCAGGTAAGTGGGGCACTGCTGTATTGTTTTGCCAAAATGTTGACCTTCCTTTCAACAAGATAAAAGATAGAACAGGACCTGGAATAAAGCCTGTGCTCAAAGAGGTGAGTTTCCTTTCCTTTCTACCCTTATTATCACTACCTCTGATTAACTCCTTGTAATCTTCACCCAAGAGAACTAGCGCAAAGAAATAGCTTATCCTCATCAGCTCTGTTTTTGTCCTGAATTCCCTCCTTTTCCAAACATTCTAAACCTTTACAGCATGTCTAGAATCTTTTATTTTTTTTTTAATTTATATTTATTTTTGACTGCATTGGGTCTTCGCTGCTGCGCGCGGGCTTTCTCTAGTTGCGGCGAGCGGGGGCTACTCTTCATTGTGGTGCGCGGGCTTCAGTAGTTGTGGCTCACAGGCTCTAGAGCACAGGCGCAGTAGTTGTGGCGCACGGGCTTAGTGGCTCCGCGGCATGTGGGATCTTCCCGGACCAGGGCTCGAACCCGTGTCACCTGCATTGGCAGATGGATTCTTAACCACTGCGCCACCAGGGAAGCCCCTACAGCATGTCTAGAATCTTTTAACATTGCTCCCGCAACGTCTCTTACTTCCTCCCACAGCAAGGTTTAATCCATCCAGGTGTCTTCCTGACTACCCCATCCCTCCTGTCTCTAACCTACAGCCAAGTTCACCTCAGTACATTCAGTTATGAGGTCTTTTACGAGAACAGCTACTGTCAGTCAATGAGGAGCATGTCTCCTCCATACAGAAGACTTCATTCAACCAAACCAGGCTGACTTCCCCGCCATATATACATCCCACGGGCCATGCTGGCTGCCTATGGTTTGTTTTTTCCCTTGGGAACATTCTCAGTGGTTAAGCAAGTAACAAGTTTCTAATTCTTGTAATTCTTATAAACCATTTCCCCATCTATCAAACAAGGCTGATAACAGCACCGCCCCCCACCAATCCAGCAGTCCCTCTAACCCAATTTTTCAGTTTGAGTGGTGACCCATTAACGGGTTAGGAAACTCATGTAGTGGGTCATGGCTAGCACTTTCTAAAGATGAACCAGAAATAGAATAGAAAGTACCAGAGTGCACCCCAAGAAGCAATATTGTTTTTGTACAACTCTTTTTAGTTGTGTGTGTGTGTGTGTGTGTATGCACACACATGTGCATGCATGCTGAATCACAACACAATACATTATGTGCACCCACGCTGGGTCACAACACATTTCTTACTGTATTATCAGGTCAAAAAATCTTCAAAGCTGTTGTTATAAAGCGTTTGCCAGGCACGTTGTCAAACATTGATTTTATCATTAAATATTTGTTGAATGAAGGAAGGAAAAAGGCCAGGCCCTTCTGATCCACTTGTACTAGCAAATCAAGTCAAACTTTTTTCTACAAAAAACTCAGGCAGCTCATACAAAGATCTTAAGGCAGAGATCACAAACTGGTAGAGATCACAAACTAGTTACTCAAGGACCCCGAATATGCCACTGTTAAAATGTTTGAAATCATTCATTTAAAACATGTAAAAATTTCCCATTCTAATCTGGATATTGAGCCCGTATGACACCAACTGGGTGGAACCATGTACAGCTTCCTGCTTTAGATAGCATGTGTACGCTTCAGTGTAATCAATACTGTACACATATCAGTGTACACATGCTCTAGTTTGCCACAGTTCCCACCACTCCCTATTATTTCCACCCAGCACCTTCACTTATTTAGATTGTCCCAGGGCTTCCCTGGTGGCGCAGTGGTTGAGAATCTGCCTGCCAATGCAGGGGACACGGGTTCGAGCCCTGCTGGGAAGATCCCACATGCCGCGTAGCAACTAAGCCCGTGTGCCACAATTACTGAGCCTGCGCGTCTGGAGCCTGTGCTCCGCAACAAGAGAGGCCACGATAGTGAGAGGCCCGCGCACCACGATGAAGAGTGGCCCCCGCTCGCCGCAACTAGAGAAAGCCCTCGCACAGAAACAAAGACCCAACACAGCCAAAAATAAATAAATAAGTAAATAAAAGTGAAATTCTAGATTGTCCCAGAGGCCCCCTGTAGCTACCTGAGCTTGTGACTCCCAGCCTATAGGACATATTCATCTAGCCTTACACCCAGTCTCACTCACTTCCCTGACCTTTACCGTGTATTTCCCACATCCTATTTTAATATCTTCAACTTCAGTTTCCTAATCTGTAAAATGAGAGTAATACCTCCATCACAAAATACTGTGACCAGGACTTCCCTGGTGGCGCAGTGGTTAAGAATCTGCCTGCCAATGCAGGGGACACGGGTTCGATCCCTGGTCCGGGAAGATCCCACATGCCGTGGAGCAACTAAGCCCATGCGCCACTACTACTGAGCATGCGCTCCAGGGCCCACGAGACACAGCTACTGAAGCCCGCACGCCTGGAGCCCGTGCTCTGCAACAAGAGAAGCCACCACAATGAGAACCCATGCACCGCAACAAAAAGTAGCCCCCGCTCGCCGCAACTAGAGAAGGCCCACACACAGCAACGAAGACCCAACGCACCCAAAAATAAATAATAAAAAAAAAATTTTTTTTCAAAGATATTGTTACTGCTTAATAAGATGACATAAGTAAAAGTGACTAGCACAAAGGGCCCAGTAAGCGTGCACTAAATCCATTCCCATCTCAGTGAATGACAACAGTTTACCTACAACAGTGGTTCCCAAACTTTGATGCACACTTGAATTACCTGGGGATCTTTAAAAAATACTGACACCTGGTTCTTAGCCCCTCCGGACTTCTGATTTATTACCATAGGGTATGACTGAACAGCAGGAGTTTTAAAAGCTTCCCAAGTGATTCAACTATACAGCAAAATTTGAGAACCACTTACCAAGATAGTCACCGAACCCAGAAATCTGAGTCATTACCGACTTTACCTTCCCCTACATCTGCCTCTAAAATCTCTCCCATTAAGGTCCCTCCCTACTGCTCACATGCCAGAATTGAGGTTTTCAATATCCCTTCTCGATTTTAGTAGCACCTTCTCTTAAGGGTGTCCCTGACTCTAATTTCCTCCCGCAAGCATTCTGCTCACCAAGGTCAGAGTTATCTTCCAAAAATAAACCTCATTGTGTTACCTCCTGTTTAAAAACAGTGAAACCCAAATTCTTTAACTTGCATGGAGACTTCTCACGATGAGGCCCCTACTTACCTTTCTGGCTTCATCTCCTACTACGCCCCAAAATACACCCTGCCACTAAACACCACGCTACTCAATTATTTTGGTGTTTTGGACACTGCTGAGGCACCATCCCACTTTGCCTCTGTTCATGCTACACCCTTTAGAGCTCCATTCTCCTACCTCTCTGCAGAACAAAGCCTCATTTGTGCTTCAACGTTCACCTCAAAAATATCACTGTCTTGATGAAGTATTTCTTTTTTTTTTTTTTAAACTGACTTTTTTGGTTTTTATTTATTTATTTATCTTTGGCTGTGTTGGGTCTTCGTTTCTGTGCGAGGGCTTTCTCCAGTTGCGGCAAGTGGGGGCCACTCTTCATAGCGGTGCGCGGGCCTCTCACTATCGCGGCCTCTCTTGTTGCGGAGCACAGGCTCCAGACGCGCAGGCTCAGTAACTGTGGCTCACAGGCCCAGTTGCTCCGCGGCATGTGGGATCCTCCCAGACCAGGGCTCGAACCCGCGTCCCCTGCACCAGCAGGCAGACTCTCAACCACTGCGCCACCAGGGAAGCCCTTGATGAAGTATTTCTTATCCACACACTCAAACTTTTCCCCTCTTCTATACTTCCAAGTAATTATAGTAGTTAATATGTATCTAGTGCTAAGAGCTTGATGTGTATTATCATTTAATCCTCAAAACAATCCTTTGGGTAGGTGTCATTCCCAATTTACAGATAGGGTAACCGTGATTTTCCCAAATCACCAAGTTAGTAAATGGCAGTCAGGATGGTCTCTACAGTCTGACCCTAGTAGAACTCATCTTCCTTACCACCGCCTTTTTCTGCCTCACTTTAAAATCTCTTAAAGAGGATATCCGACTTCATATTATAATTGCGAGAGACAGAGTATAAATCTTGAGAGCAGAGCAGAGCCCTAGTCATCCTATTTGTCTCCTAACCACAAGGCGAGGTGTTCAGTAAGTATAACTTCAGTGAATGAACTAAATAATGGAATAGAACTCTTAGAATAATCCCATGTTCTTTAACCAAAAGATTAGCTGGTCTGATTTTCAACAATTCATTTAGGCCTTTATTGTACTTAACACTTCGACCTGTTATTAAAGGCTTGAATAAATAAAATAGAGGATATCTCATTACCTAATGGGATCTTAGCTTTGGCTGCAAATAAAACTCAGGATGGATAATTGGCTGATGACTTAAATGCTGAATCATAAAATTATCGTTAGGGGACAAGCTACAGATTTTAAAAAAAGAATTAACACAACCCTTGCTTAGGTTTATCTTCATCATCTTTGATAGGCACGTTCAGAATTTCTGGGAACCACTCTAAAATACCCCTTAAAAGCTTCCCTTATATTACCTTCTCTGTCTTATTTCATTTTTGCTGCAATATACAATACTGTGCACATCCAGACCTGCGGAGGTGCAAGTGGTGGGGAAAAAACAAGCTGGTAACCCTTTAAGAAACTTTTGTTTTTCACAGGAAACTGATGGAAGAGGAGGAAGGGTCTGGCACGTAAACATTCAATAAAATCCTGACTAATGAGTAAATTCAAACAAAACAAGCAAATCAATTTGCGGCTGACAATGGTGTTAGCCTGCAAGAGGGGGAGTGGGTGACAGCCAATACGAAGGGGAGTGTTCACTTTCTGGCAGACACGTGGGGCGGACAGAAACCCAAAAACAGACTAAGATACTTTCCCTTTTAATGATCACTTCCTCTACATCAAACAATGCGTCGTGCTCGTTATTCCAGCCCACAGGATAGATGTTACTATTCTGCCCATCTCAGAGATAAGAAGACTAAGGCTAAGAAGGGTTAAATGACTTGCCCAAAGGAACTCTGCTACTCTACGGCAGAGCCGAGAATTCGAACCCAGGCAGTCTGATTTCCTAACATGAACTCCTAAACCCCGAGCAGCAGCCCCTGTCCGGCCCCAGCGTAGCCCCAGGGCGGTAACAGAACACGCGTGGGCGCTTTAGCGTTTCCCCATCGCACGGGTTGGGCAAGACAGGCATCAGGAGTGAGGAAAACGAGGCCTGGGGAGGCTGAGAGACTGGAACGAGATCACACAGTAAACTTCTGCCCCAGCTGGGGGCGGATCCCTGAATCCCTCGGGACCACTGTGGGCGCCTAAGCCGCGGAGCCCACCAGCTCGGAGGCAGCGGTGGCCAGCTCGCTGAGGTCAGGCCTGCGAGCAGGGCCGCAGGCGCCAGGACGCCGGCCGCGGGGCCAAGACCGAAGTCAAGCTGCCGCATCTGCCCAGCGTTCCGCCAAGGGCCTTACCGGGTCTCCAGAACTTCACCGGTCCCACGGGCGCAGCCATGCTGAGGTGAAAGGTCCCGAGGAAGGCTCCACCCCTCCTTTGCGCACAAGGCCCCGAAGGGGCCGCGGGGCGTGGCCCGCGAGGAGCCCGGGCCCGGGAGGTTCCGTGGTGTTACGGCCACGCCCCCGTGACTACCGCCCCCTCCGAGCCACGTGATGTGCGTTTCAGCCCCGCCGCGGGGCCCATGTGACCCGACCCGCCATATTGGAGAAAAGGGCGCGCTTCTCCGCCTCTTTAGCGTGAGGGACCTGGGTTTTAAGTGGCCTCCCTAGGAGCATGGCGGTCCTTGGGTGGCGGCCGCACATCTCGGGAAGGGCGAGCTTCGGGAAGGGACCGCTGGCACGAGAGTTTGTCGCCGCCTGCGTCACTCGGTGGGCAAGGAGGCAGTGT
Organism: Balaenoptera physalus; assembly: GCF_965194825.1. Taxonomy (NCBI): domain Eukaryota; kingdom Metazoa; phylum Chordata; class Mammalia; order Artiodactyla; family Balaenopteridae; genus Balaenoptera; species Balaenoptera physalus. The sequence goes on from NC_138898.1 coordinate 20,944,754, forward strand.
ATCCCAAATTAATGTTACGTTACAAGCTATCACAGCTGTACTATTTCTTTTTTTTTTTTTCAAGAGTTGTCATATGCAAGAGTAACTATAACTAAGGGAGTTCAGCACAGCCTTAAGGGGCAGAATTAGAACCAGAGGGTGGCAACGTATTTTGGAGCTGCCTCCAGCAGTGAGTTTTCTAGCTCTGCAGGTGCGTGAGCATAGGCTGCAGACTACCTCTCAGGGCACTGGAGGCAGGATTCAAGCTATGTTTGCAGAGTTAGAATAAATGTTGTCATTTTCAAACTTGAGACACTTATATACTTACTAAATTTATTTTATTTATTTATTTATTTCTGGCTGCTTTGGGTCTTTGCTGTGCGCGGGCTTTCTCTAGTTGTGGCGAGCGGGGGCTACTCTTCGTTGAGGTACGCGGGCTTCTCATTGTGGTGGCTTCTCGTTGCGGAGCACGGGCTCTAGGTGTGCAGACTTAAGTAGTTGTGGCGCGCAGGCTCAGTAGTTGTGGCGCACGGGCTTAGCTGCTCCGCGGCATGTGGGATCTTCCCAGAGCAGGGCTCAAACCCGTGTTCCGTTCATTGGCAGCCGGATCCTTAACCACTGCGCCACCAGCGAAGCCCTGTACTATTTCTTTTAGTCTCCAGATTTTCAGATTGGAGGATAATAATAGTAACTACCCCTAGGGTTTTCTGGTTCAGTAGATATTGGGCGCCTACCGTGCGCCCAGGTACTGCAGTTTCAGCCTCTTCTTTCACAGAGCTTGTGTCCAAGGCGGCGGGGTGTGGGGGGAGGATGTCGTGGGAGTAAATGAGTAAATGCTCGATAAACAGTAGTGTCTATTATTATCAGTAAATAAAACAGTGGAAACAGTATGCAAGTCTTTAGGGACCTTGAGAGTAATGCTGAAAAGGGGAAGGGGGAATGGATTAAAATAAGAAACTTAGAAATGGGTAGAATTGTTAGGCTAGGACACTAGCCCAATGTTTCCTCTAGTTTGACTACTCATGATTCAAATGCTTGTGAAAAATACAGATTCTAGACCCCAATAAATCCCGAATCAGAATTTCCAGGGGCATGGCCTGGGAACCTGCATTTCGAGCCACTCCACAGATGATTCTTTCCAGCAACCAGTTTGAGAAAGATTCTACTAATCCAAATGAGAGCTAATAAGCTCGAGTAATAGGAAATGTTTAATGGATAGGCAACTAATTGGAAGGAAGTGAGAGGCTTCAGAATCTATGCACTTTAGAGCTGTGAAGAAAATTCTGCATTCTTTTGAGAGCAATGGCATAGTCATGGAAATATCAAGGGTTTTGGAGACAAGTAGACATGATTTGGAATCCTAACTTTGCCATTTCCTAGCTCCTGGCTGTCATCCAATCTAAGTTGTAAAATGAGGTTTAAAAAGGTTGTATTAAATGAGAGAACACGTAAAGCCTTACTGTGTAAGACACAGCAGGCATTCAATGTTAGCTCCTGATAACTCAAATAGAGCAAATCCACCAGGGGAAAAATCAGACTTTACATACATACACCCATTTCCAAATATCCCTTTTGATTTAGTTCCATAATAATGAAAATAGGGTTCACTATTTTCAGTGATCATCACTGTGCCTAGAATTCTCCATCAATCCTTTAATATCCTTCTAAGAGTCAGCTCTAAGAAGACTTCTCTAAATTCACAATCCAACTTAAGTATTCTCCCTCTGCAGACCTGTGTGCTCACTTTTGTGATTTAACACTTATTTAGCTGAACTCTACTTAATCTGCCTGCACTATTAACACTGGGAGCTTCTTGAGAACAAGCATCATATCATATTCTTATTATAGCCCAATAATAAAGTGACTATTGAGTAATGTATACATGAACACCATGCTTTATACTTAATTTTAATTCTTAATGACATTGATTCTTCCTTGTTTTATTTTTGTCTGATTTTCACTAAGGGCCCAAGTATACAAAACAGGGTTTATACATAAATACAAGGGAAAATGAAATAAATGCCACTTTTTACGATTCCTGTATTTTATAAATTACTCTATGACTTATATGAAGACTTCCTATTTACAAAGAGATCGTATAGTAAGACATGCCCAAATTACTGGATCATAATCTTAAAGCTGGAGGAGACTTTAATTGTCTAGTCTAAATTCTCTGTTTTATAGAAGAAAAAACTGAGGCCCATGGAGGTTAAAAGACTTCATCAGAATCAATGAGCTCACTTAGTATCAGAACTGAAACTAGAATTCAGGCTTTCTAATTCCCAGGCCAGTGGTTTTCAACCACATGGACCATTTAAAACCATTAGAGCTTAGCTCTCCTCAATGAGAATTAGTTCATCTCCCTCAGAAAGTTCTGAGCCCAGCAGTCTCGAATGGATTGTTTTGCTTTTGAAGACTTCTACTAGGGAAAATACCTAAGTAATAACCTAGATGTTGATGATGTGGTTTTATTGCCACAAACTAGGAATGGTCTCAGTGGACACTCTTACCTTTCCTAATTAACTATTTTCAGAAAGAATGGCCTAAAATAACTACTCTAAAAATTAAAACCATTATTTCTTGAGATGGCATCCAGAATTTATTTAGCTTATTGCCAACAATTACATGAAAGTTTGATCATTGTGTTACATTTTGCAACTTCCAAATGATAGATTTTCCACAAAGATACTCCTCAAAATGTTCCATAGGTACATTTTAGAAGTTTTTCTCTGCCTATGGTGGTTAACTGGTACTTTCTGCTTTGAAGTATTTCCCATCCAACCGTCTTGGCCATGTTTAGGAGACATAGGATTTAGGAGTTTTCATCTTTGCACCAGTTAAGGCTTTTATGTAACAAGTAGTAAAAAACCCAATCCATTCTCTCATAGGCAAAAATGGCTCTTGTAATCTAAAAAGTCAAAGTAGTTCTGATTTGAGACACGGCTGCATTGGGACACATAGGACATAATCAGGGCTTGCTTCTGATCATCACATTCTGCCTTCTGCTGACCCAGGTGTCACATAGTAACTAGATGGCCATGTCAACTCATGTCACATCCTCTCAGCATCAAGACTCTTTCCAAAAATTCCCGGCAAAAGTATCTGGCTGGTCACATATCTATCCCTGAATCAATCACTAGGGCCAGGGAATATGGCATACTGACTAGCTTAAACCTGGGTCATACGCTCCTCCCCAAATCAGGTGTGCTCAGCTTCCAGAACCACATGGACTGAGAGCTGGAAACAGAATGGTTCCTCAGAGGGATTTCTGAGAGTGAGATTATCAGAGGTCGAATGAATGAAGCAAAAATAATAGGTAGCCATCCATGTACTCACATACAGTAAATCCCCTACATACGAACCTTCAAGTTGCAAACTTTCAAAGATGCGAACATGCGTTCACATATCCAATCTTAAGTTAGTTCACGTGTCTGGCATACATTGTCAAGTGCATGCATCCTCTACAAGTGGTTGTGCTTTTGTGTACTTTACAGTACTGTTGCTGTGCAACACGAGGAGCTTACTAATGAAGACCTGATGGAATTGGAAGCCCAGAGAAAAGGACGAAGAGAGACAAGAGGAAGAAGTAACTGAAGAACTGAAGAGATTCACGACGCAGGAAATGGCAAGGGGATTTTCTTTATTTGAGGAGGCACTGTTAGTTTTTGAGGCACAGGACCTGAACATAGAACAGTACACAAAGGTTGCAGCAGCTGTTCAGAATGCAATACAGTGCTACCGTGTCATCAATGACAAGAAAAAAAGAGCTACTACCCAGACATCACTGGATCGTTTTTTCAAGAGGGTAGATAGAATTGAATCCAGCAAGGACCAGAACCTGAGCCATCAACGTCAGGCGTGAGTGAAATTGCAGCTTGCCCTCCGTCTCCTATTGCTGACGATCCTTCAGCTCTACCATCTCCCACCTCCTCTCCCTCCAGTCAGTAACTCTTCTTGCCTGTTCACTCAATTCCAGCCCAGCCCCTGTATGCCAGCTGTTGTACTGTACTACCGTACTTTTCAAGGTACTGTACTGTAAGATTAAAAATGGTTTTATTTTTTGTTTTTTTATGTATTATTTCTGTGAAAAATATTATAAACCTATTACAGTACTGTACTATATAGCCGATTGTGTTAGTTGGGTACCTAGGCTAACTCTGTTGGACTTACAAATTGGACTTACGAACGCGCTCTAGGAATGGAACTCGTTCGTATGTAGGGGACTTACTCTTAACACTAGAACTCTTGGCTTCCTAAGAAAAATCCTAACTGCCCTTGGGTCTCCTCCATGAAGCAGATCAGAGAGAGCTAGCTATCCCCCAGCCCGAAAAGAGGTAGTTCTTTGCAGAATTGCCTTTCCTGAATTGTACTACACGGGGATTTTCCACTGCATCTAAGGTGTAGCCCTCAGCAACTTGTACCATATGTAAACCTGTCTGGTTTTTTCACTTGCATACAAATGATCGGGTTCACACAAGTATTAGCATAAGCAAAAGTGTTTACTCAGCTCCAAGGATTTGGGTACAGAGGTGTGGAGAATCCACTAGAAGAGACTCAGCTAAATACTAGGAGAGTCTCTATGATGTTGGCTTGAGGAATTTTGCGCGTCTATGGAACTGGACAAGTTGGGGAGGGCAAGGTCTGCCAGGTGCTTTCTAGATAGGATGACTGTATGCTTGCTTTATTGTTCAAATTGGGATGCTTCGGAGAGTGAAAGCGGGGAGTTCACGGGCATAAACTGGAACTCTGCCAGGCAAACTGGGGTATATTTCCAGGTCATGTGGCACCAGGGAACCTAGAATAACAATGCCTCTGTGAACATACTCAACATAAGGTACGTATTCCATGCTCACGGAATACATCTGAATACATTCAACTCCTTTATAGCTTTAGACAACTGCCCTTGTGGGGTCTGGTGTTTGGGCACACCCCAGAACATCTGTCATTGTGTTTATTATCTGAACACTTCACAGTATCAATTTTATGAGAATCCTTGTGAGAAATTCTTACCTGATCTCAGAATTGTTCTTCCTGTACCTGGAGTTACTTTAATCTTATGGACACTGTGGATGGTGGATCTGACCAGTTTTCTCTTTCTGCCTTGGCTACTGAGAAGCTTAAGTGTGTGGCCTGCCCAAAGTGAGTGTGTCGGTCATGGTGGCATGCACTGATAGCCTCCTTCCTGATTCTTTTTTTCATCCCTGCTCTCTGGTTTCTTTCACGTTAACTTTTCACTTACGTGATCTTGTACCTTAGGTTTTCTTGTTAGTTGCTTGAAGTCCTGTAAGTAGAAAACAGATACTCCCCAACCCAATGGCCCACAGAGGTGGGGTGGCCATCTCTTCAGCTGACTCCTTCAGTTTTTCAAGCATGTCGACCTGCCATCTGATTGGGTTGAACTTCAAACTGTATGGCTCTCTAATTCAAACTCATCAGGGAGAAAACCATGAGACAGCAGAGTCTGAACACTGACTATTTGATGATACCGAGAAATTTTTATCAAAGTTGTTTAGGTGTGATGGAGGTATTGTGGTTATGTTTTTTTTATCTTTCAGACATATATACTGAAATCTTTACAGCCAAGTCTGTAATGGCCAAGTCTGACATTAAACAGATATGGACATATAATTCTCTCCCAGGGAGGGGCAACACATTTTTTTTTTTAATGTAGGAGAAATACACTACTACTCAACCTCTACTGTAAGGCTGGCAGCCCTGAGAACTCCTTTTTTAATGTAGCATGTTATGCTGGAGCCCTGAGAACTCCTTTTTTAATGTAGCATGTTATGCTGGAGCCCTGAGAACTCCTTTTTTAATGTAGCATGTTATGCTGGAGCCCTGAGAGCTCCTTTTTTAATGTAGCATGTTATGGATGTATTCCTGCTTCCAAAGGAATGAGGAGCAGACCTTTCCGCATGCAAGACAATAACATATTTTTGAACCAAACAGTCTGCCATACTCACCCTCCCCTCCCCTGGAAGTAGGGCCAATAAGTCAACATTTTAAACAAGGACCCCAGCTGACTCTGAGGTAGGTGGTCCTCAGATCTCACCTTGAGAAATTCCACCCTATAATGATATTCTTTCCACACTCCAGAGCCAGAAAAGCTTTGCTTACTCTGAGAGACCAGGCCATTTTCTTAGGATTCCATATACCTCTTTTTCTTATTTCTAATCGCTGGCAACACTTTCAGAAAATAATGGCTTTGCATCCTATTCCACAAAAAGAGGGCTCTGTAGTCGAGTCAGTTTGTAATAGGCCATATACCTGGCCTCCTCTTGAGAAAGCCACCGTGATAATTACCTCATTCCAAAGTCTGAGTAGTCCTGCAACAAAGAATCCTGTTTAAATTTATTTGATCCATTTCCCAAACTGAACGCAGAGACTTTTTTATGAATGCCTATTAAAAGCTCCACAGAAGCCAAAAAAAGGAACGAAATTGAGTCATTTGTTGAGACGTGGATGGATCTAGAGACTGTCATACAGAGTGAAGTAAGTCAGAAAGAGAAAAACAAATATCGTATATTAACGCATGTATGTGGAACCTAGAAAAATGGTACAGATGAACCGGTTTGCAGGGCAGAAGTTGAGACACAGATGTAGAGAACAAACGTATGGACACCAAGGGGGGAAAACCGCGGTGGGGTGGGGATGGTGGTATGCTGAATTGGGCGATTGGGATTGACATGTATACACTGATGTGTATAAAACTGATGACTGATTAAAAAAAAAAAAACTCCACACAACACACTGAGTTGAAATTTCAAACGTACCTATATTTGTTAATGAGCTTAAGTTTTAATGTTTTCAATTCACCATTGCATTAACTGCCATCTCTCAAGGTACACCCAGGAATCTCCTGGCGGTCCAGTGGTTACAACTCCACGCTTTCACTGTCGAGGGTGCAGGTTCAATCCCTATTCGGGGAACTAAGATCCTACAAGCCACGTGGCATGGCCAAAAAAAGTTTTTTAATTTAAAAAAAGGTACGCCCTCTAATGCCTCCATACTCCCTGTAGAGAAATAGTCATATCACAGAGCACTGAACTCAGAATCTGAAAACCTGTGGGTAAATGCTTGTGTCACCATTTACCAATCATGTGACCTTGAATATGCAACTTAATCTGAGCTTCAGTTCCTTCACCTGAAAACTGAAAATAACAGCTGTCCAATCACTGCATTGATGAGAGGGTCACAGATAGCACATAGGAAATTATCTAAAACTGTAAATGGTTTCAAATAACAATATGTTTATTTGAGGCTTGGGCCAGAATTGTTCACAACCAGACAGGAACCAGTTGTCCTGCCTGCTTCCCAGTCCAAATTATGGCATTAACCCAGCAAATAACCTGGTGACTGGAAGGGAATCCTGGCACACACATGGAAACCCACAGGCGGGCTCAGGATCTGGATGCATTAGCACGTGTCTATGTGGCAGACAACACCCTCCCCTATTACAATCTCTTCTACTCCAGTCAAATCAGAAGAAGGAGGAAGCCATCACCTCTCTTCCTTTCATCTGCACACACAAAGGAGACTAAACAAAAACAGGATTCCATAGGCATACCAATCCTGATTAGCAGGGTGTAGAAACCAGTCGCATTGCCTGCCACTGGACTAGGAATCTGGGATAATTGTCAGTGCCCTCTTTCGCCCCTACTCCAGGATATTAGATTGTTAAATCATGGTCAATACACCCATCTGATGAAATTAGGCTCATGGGGCCACTACAGTTAATATCAGGGTGAATCCAGGAATGAACACTGAGGCCTCCTTCTCTGCAGAGAAGAACAGAACTAAGGTCCTTGTCTAAATAGCTCAAGCTTCTTCTTTGAAAAAGACAAGCTAGAGCACGTGAAGAAACCTGCGATTTCTGGCAAGTTTCCTCATTCAAACTATAGAGCTAGTGACATCAATATTCATATCGCTAAGGAAGGTATGACCCTGACGCTTGTTTTCTGTCATCTCTTATTTATTTATTTATTTATTTATTTATTTAAAATTTATGGCTGTGTTGGGTCTTCATTGCTGTGCGCGGGCTTTCTCTAGTTGCGGTGAGAGGGGGCTACTCTTCGTCGTGGTTTCTCTTGTTGCGGAGCACGGGCTCTAGGCGCACAGGCTTCAGTAGTTGCGGCATGTGGGCTCAGAAGCTGTGGCTTGCGGGCTCTAGACCACAGGCTCACTAGTAGTGGCACATGGACTTAGTTGCTCTGCGGCATGTGGGATCTTCCTGGACCAGGGCTCGAACCCGCGTCCCCTGCATTGGCAGGCAGATTCCTAAACACTGCACCGCCAGGGAAGCCCCCATCTAACTTTTAAATGGATATTTTCTCTTTTATAATTTGGATCATCTACTTCTACACCCCAAGACTATTTAAAAAAAAACAAACAAAAACTGCACAAATAGATATTAGGTGCATTTACTTGTAACACACTCCTACAGTTAAACAGAAAAGTGCCAGAGAAAAGAAAAAAACAAAAAAACGGACATGAGCAACCACCAAACAAGAGTTGTTTACATCTGTTTAATGCTAAGAACACAGATATCCTAAAGAAGAGATAAACACTTAAGAAACAGAGTTTTGAGTTTTTTCCTAAACAGGATTTTGATCATGAAAACTAGAGTTCCAAACCTCAAAAACAATAGGGCATACAAACCTAGAAAAATGCAACACATATTTTATCTCTTATCTGAATTACCTGAGAACCCTGAAACATTCTCTCGAAGAGAGATCAGTATTAAAATCGTGCAAAGAAACTGTACCGATAGTGTTGAAACCATAAAACCAAGACCTGGCTTATACATGATAAGAACAAAATAAAAATAAAGCATGTAAAATAATGTGCGGTTTACAGAATTCAAAGAAAATCAGGGTGAAAGAAAGGCAATTAGGACAGGAGACATTCTATAAAGCGGGAAGCTCCGACGATGTCTACTGCAAGCCTGGGTGAAGCCAGGCGCCCTGAACGTGTGGAGCAGTCACTGATAGGAGGGATAAAGCGTGATTTCTCTAACAGCCAGCAAATTAGCTGATGATCTGGCAAAACTTCCAGAATTAAAACTGAGGTAGTTTTCAGTAAGGAACGTTCTCCTGGAAAGCATGGCCAGCACGTGGTTGAGCCGGGACCTGATTCCGGCAAAGTGAAACTGCCGCTCTTTATTCAACTTTCTGAATGAGTCCCTAGAGCACAGATCCAAGTGGGGGGTGCTCCAGTACTTGGGGTGTCCAGGTGTGACATCATTGGCTCTGAGGGAAGTCTGGGAGCCAGTGGAACTGGCCACAGAGCCTTGGGAGGACAGAGAGGCGGAAGACCTCAAACTGGAGGATCGCGACACAGACACCTTTGATACTGCTGACGCCTCTTTAGCCTGGGTTCCCAGAAAGGAGAGAACATTCTCGTCCATGTCAGTCTGGGTGGTGGCTGACGCGGTCTGGACCGCGGTTTGGGAGCTCACCACCCTGGTAGCAACTGCAGTCTGGGTGCCAGTGCACGCCGTGGCCATGCTGGCCTGTGTCCCCACGTCACTCATGCTCACGGCGGGCGTCTCCTCTCCTGGCTCCGTCTGAGTGGTGGCATCGGTCGCCCTCCCGCCCTCCGGCCTGTCTCTGCGGCTGCTGAAGCCGTCCTCCTCACTGATGGTGGAGGCCTCGGAGTCCTCGCGCCCGGCCTCTGCCTGGCCCTCCTCACAGCCCGGCTCGGCCTTCCTGGGGGTGCTCGAGAGCCTGGCCAGCCGTAGCCGCAGCAGGTTGCCCAACGTGAGCTCCTTGCACAGTGGTTTCTGGTCGATGAGATGGTCAAACCTACCGCTGATCCGGAAGCTGGACAGGAGTTTGGAGCTGATGGGCTTTGACTGTGCGTACAGGATTCGGAACTCCAGGTCAAAATGTTCAACCACTTGGCCGGACAGAATGACCAGGTTGCTGCTGTTTAATTTGCCGTCCGTCCACGTAAAACTTGAGGATTAAAAACAAACAAACAGAAGCAGGTAAGGATGAGCGATCTTCATTTACTTATTGTCAACCTGAATATAAAGCCCAGATATCCTGAGACATAAGTCACAACTCTGGTGACAGCATACCTGCCATGTAGTGTGACTGCAAGTTGCCTTAACACAGTACATAACCTAGGAATGCGTTAACACAAGAGTAAAAAGGCCACTGTTCAACCAACAGGCTAAAATTTACACTCCTCAGCCTCAGAGTTGCTAAAAACTAGAAAGGGTTCCTAAAGCACTTAGGCCAGCGCCCTTACTGTGAGAAGCGAGGAAGGTGCCTAGCGACGTCACAGGGGGAAGCTAGTGGCAGAGCCTAGACTGGGCCCCGGTCCCTCCTCCACGCTGCCGTTTTCACAAAGGGAGACAGGACTGTCATTCTAACGACACTGTTGCTCAGTGCACGTTTAGAGCTGACAAGTGGCCGTGCGCCCCTGCCTGTCCAGCGTACCTCCTCCTTCCCATGGTAACAGAGCCCTGCCCGCTCCCAGCCCAGACAGCTTCATGTATGCACCCTCTCCAGTCACAACAGAGGTGGGCAGGTGAGCCAGGCCGGCCGGAGTATCCTATCCCCTGGGATGCGGGGACCTATGCAGGGTGGGCATGTGAGCTAGCGAGAGCCAGGGAATTTTGCCAGGACTGATACCAGTGCAGAGAGAAAAAGTCTCCCTCTTTGAGAAACAGCTACTAAAAGGCCACGTGAGGAAGCCTGGATCTTTGCCTGCAAATGGAGAGCCTGACAGAGCAAAAAGATCAACTAGAGAAAAGCAGAACCAGGAGACAGTGTTCTGATGAATGCATGGCCCCTACGTCAAGGTGAGCTGAAAACAAACGGTACCTTTCTACACTTTCAAGTTATGTGAGCCAGTAAATTCCGTTTTGCATACAGTAGTTTGAGTTAGCTTTCTGCACTTGAAGTCACCGCACTGATACAGAAATTCGTATCAGGAGTAGGGTGTTTTACGTAAGAAATCATAAAACATAGTAGCAACTCTGTCTCTTGCAACCGAGAACCTAGGCTAATGCAAATTCACCTTGACAGCTGCCTTCAGAGCCTGAGAAGAAAGAAACCCTCAGTGAAATCATGTAAACAGGACACCTAACACCAGGATTTTAAAATGTCCTCAACAAATAGAAGCCATCCTCATCCTCATCCTCAATGGTAGCATATTTCATTTGTAGGGGGTAATTTTTATATTTTAGAACAGCCAAAAAACCATTTGGAGCTAAGTTTGGGTAATACAGATAAATCTTACTTTGGGTGAAAATCTAGTTTCCTCCTGTTATTTCCAAACATCTTATGAAAGAAAGTCTCCAAGAAGAGTTCAAATTTTATTCCAAGCAATGACAGTACTGTTTGAAAAGAAAGACACCAAGAGTTCCTTGATCTGCTGGCCTCACCTTGTACAAGCCTTTGCACACCCACCTTTACCCAGGGCTGACACATAGTTATCACTCAGGAATGCGTGCTTCTTCAAAAATATGTTTTTCTATCCTTCTTTTTTTGGGGGGTGGGGGGGACGTGCAGCATGCAGGATCTTAGCTCCCCAACCAGGGATCAAACCCATGATCCCTGCAGGGGAAGTGCAGAGTCTTAACCACTGGACCGCCAGGGAAGTCCCCGTTTTTCTTTTTTAAACTGTAGAGACACACTTCACGTATAACATCAGAGTCTAACACAGAGGTGGCAAAACACACCACCATCAGAGAGACCTAAGTAAAAATGGTGTATCTTAACCTCTGGAGATCGGTGTTTAGCACCCTTTATCTCCACCCTCCATTCAACTTCCCTGCTCTCTACCCTCAGATGCCAACGTGAGACTTCAAAGGTGGAGCCAGAAGCATGGATCGGTACTTTCTAGACTAAAGCACCAAATCACAAGGCTTGAAGCAAGGTGAAGGATTAAAGTAAGGAGGCAGCTTCAGCTGTGCCCTCCGCACTGAGGCTGATGCCTGCAACTGCCCTTCTCTTCAAGTGGGCAGGGACGAGGGGGGTCAAAGGCCCCAAGGAACAGGAGTTGAGACTGTTCCTGTCTCTGTTAAGCCCCAGTTCATCCACTGTAGCCCTGGCTGAGCCTTGAATCTAGGACTCCCTCACTGTTGGGTCTCCAGGCAAGTTTCAACCTCTGTACTTTAGGTTTGTGGACCACGAGGCAGGGGAGGGGATCCCAGCCCGACCACCTTCCAGAGGAGGAGGCTTTGATTAATAGGCTCACACACACAGATGCACACATAGCAAAAGGCTTGCCCATAGAGGCTCACGCTGAGAGGAAAAAGCAGCTTTTACCTTTATATAGCACACTTCCTCTAAAAAGTTCAGATTACTAAGCATGGACGAGTCAGAAACTCACCTGTAGGAGCCTGTAGCCACACGAATGCCATCAATCAGTGTGAACTTTTCATGAACCTTCCCAACAATTTTAGTTCCTGACCTCGTATAGTAAATATTTCCTGTAATCGTCCGAACTGTCATCAGCTGTTGGTGGGGGAAGTGGGAGAAGGAGAAATGAATGATCTGGTGAGCACATGATAAAAGAAGCCTTAGTTTACAATTTCCAAACAGACAAGCTTACTAGCAGATCAGCGGTTCACGGTTACCATTCGGTAACAACACCCACAGCACACAAGCCAGATGATTCTCAGGACTCAAGTAATGCTACTTCACATTTAGTTCATCTTCTTGCATGCTTTTTTATGCATGCATACTTATTTTTGAGACCTTCGGTTCATGTGGACACATGCTCTAGAAGATTCACTTTTTGGAGACACTAAACAATAGAATCCAAGAAATGACTTTGAAACAAAATGTGGGGGGATAAAATCATCAAAGAAAACATGCCAGTGATAGATAACATTTTAACAAGGGTTTAAAGAAGCTAAGCTGATGTTTCTCCTCCTCTTTAGTTTAATAGCATTGCTAATAAATAATAGCCCAGGACTCCCCTGTGGCGCAGTGGTTAAGAATCCACCTGTCAATGCAGGGGACACGGGTTCAATCCCTGGTCCGGGAAGATCCCACATGCTGTGGAGCAACTAAGCCCATGCACCACAACTACTGAGCCCCCATGCCACAACTACTGAAGCCCGCACACCTAGAGCCAGAGCTCTGCAACAAGAGAAGCCACCACAGTGAGAAGCCCGTGCACCACAACAAAGAGTAGCCCCTGCTCGACACAACTAGAGGAAGCCCGCGTGCAGCAACGAAGACCCAACACAGTCATAAATTAATTAATTAATTAATTTTTAAAAAAAGTAATGATTAAACACTATAGCAAGACATAACAACATCCAAAGAAGTGAAAACCTACATCTACACAAAAACCTGTACACAAATATTCATAGTAACTTTATTCATAACAGTAAAAAACTGGAAACTACCCTAATGTCCTTCAATGGGTGAATGGTTAAACAAACTATGGTTCAACCATACCATATGATACAGTTCAGCAATAAAAAGGAACAATCTATTGATACACACAACAATTTGGACAGATCTCAAGGGCATGAAAAAAAGCCAGCCTCAAAAGGTCACACACTGTATAATTCCATTTACATAACATTCTCTAAATGACAAAATTACAGAGATGGGGAACAAATCAGTGGTTGCCAGGGGTGAAAGATGCAGGGGAGGGCACGGAGAGGGGAGTGAATGTGACTATAAAGATGCAGCATGAGGGAGATCTTTGTGCTGATTGAATAGCTCTGTATTCTGCTGGCAGTGGTGGGTACACATATGTATACATGTGATAAAATGGCACAAAACAATAGACACACATGGTACCCATGTCAATTTCCAGGTTCTGATATTATGCTGTAAGTTACATAAGGTATAACTATTGGGGGAAACTGGGTGAAGGATACATGGAAACCTCTATGTACTATCTTTGCAACTTCTGTGAATCTATCATTACTTCTAAATAAAAACAAAAGACAAAACAAAAAAATTAGGGCATAGCATAACATTGTTTCTGCGATATTCTTACCAAAATGCGTAATATGAATTTAACCATGGGGAAACATCAGATAAACCCAAATTCTACAGAAAACTGGCTAGTATTCTTCAAAAGCATCAAGACTCTAAAAGACAAAGAAAGAGAGGAACAGCTCCAGATGAGAGGAAGCTAAGGAGAAATGACAACTAAATGCAAGATATGGTCCCAGATTGGATCCTAGATAAGAAAACCAGCATTCATGGAATGATGAGTGAAATTTATCATGTCTACAGAGTAGATGATAGTACTATATCAAGTTTATTTCCTGATTTTGAAATTTGTACTGAGGTTTGTAAGATGTAAACATTTAGAAAATTTGGGCAAAGAGTATTCAGGGATGCCTTATATTATTTTTCTAACTCCTTTGTAAATCAAATTATTTCAAATGAAAATTAAGACACACAAAAAAATCTAGAAACTTCCATAGAGGTGCACATGGAGCTGGCAGGGGAGGGCTTCCCGGACAATCCCTGAGCAGAGCTTCAAAGGGTCAACATATAATAACAAGCATAAAGAATATCACTGTGGGCAGATTTCAGTGTGGTTTTGTGCATCTTTCCCTTTGGAATTTATCTGAATGCTATGTAGGCCTCCGTGATTGTGGTCAAAGCGCTTTTTTTTTTTTTTAATTTAAAAAAATTTTTATTTTACATTGGAGTATAGTTGATTTACAATCAAAGCGCTTTTGAGTGCCTGCACACAAACGTGTGACCAAGCTCCTGCAGGCAGGACACCCAACATTCTGGACCAGCCGCAGCACCAGGGCAGAAGAAGTCACCCCCACTTCTTCTGGTGAGGGGCAGATTCACCAGCACACACAGGCCCTGGTGAGAGAAGCCACCATGGCAAAGAGGTGCTTCCCGAGGAAGAAGTTAAGACGTGATGAACATGGGTGAGGCCAGAAAGACAGATCTCCTTTTGACCCTTCCTAGAGGATCCAGACACCCACGAAGGCAGCAACCAAGTCAGCAGGCAACTGAGTCAGCAAATACTCCTAGATTTCTGCTGAGTGGATGAATGAGAGCCAGTCACTCGATCAAAGCCGTGGCCGGGCTATTCCGTGATGTTCCTGCTGCACACACACCGCCTCAATTACAGCAAGAGCACCTTGATATTAAACATCGACACCTTCAATTTCTTCACCAGGCTCTGTGGCAGAGCAGGCATGGACTGAACATCTGGTTAGATGACGATGCGCTTTCCAGGCCTGACTTGCATTTCCCTTGGGTCCACCTGACACATTTTTAAATTGACTATCAGGTCACAGGGCTGACTGTTTCATTCCGTCTCCAAGCTCCAAGCCTTACCTCCATCATGGATTTGCTTTGAAGCACTCGTGACAAGTTAGTAGCTACCTAATTAAACCCAATCCTGTTTCCTCTTGAGGGAGAACAACGAACAAGAGCTCTCAAGAGAAGTTAAACAGTCAAAATTGTGTAAACCAAATTGCTTGATAATAACAAGGTGGTAAAAGTTCACGTCCCCTACGCGGTAGCCTATAGAACCAAAGTCCAACCTCTTCATTCACTTTGCTCACCGCTTTGTTTCCAGTACCTGGAACAATGAGTAGCTCAGAGTAGGTACTCACATAGGTGAGAAACTAAGTTGATGAATTAAGGTGATGAACCAAGTTGATGAATTAAGTTCCGAAGCTCTTAAGTTGCTTAATTTTGAAAAAGTGAATGCGGTAATAAATGATTATTTTTCTTGCCTCTTTCTACTGAAGAGAACAAGCTTGCTAAGTTACATAACCTTACATTTAAATACTTAAGCTCAAATTACTTTCATGCTCAGAGCAAAGGACATAAGTCTAATTTTATAATAATGAGAAACGAGAGGCAGCATGTGACAGTGATTTAAGAACACTGGGGCTACAGGCAGGCCGACAGATGGGGAAACTCCATCCCACTACTTTCTAGGTGTAGACACTGGGCTCTTGGTGTCACCACTTCCCAATATGAAACACAGGCATAATGCCGCTCACCTGATGGGGCTGCTGTGAGGATTTAAGTTGCATAACACTGTCAAGAGCCTAGGACGGCGCCAAGGACCCAGCAGGACTCCGTAAACGGTGGTCCTTACAGTTAAAATTGGAGCCTACAAGTGCTGCAGTCAAAAGCAGCAGCTTCACATCTATAAAGTGATGTGTATAAAATTGATGACTGATTAAAAAAAAAAAAAAAAAAAAGCAGCAGCTTCCAAGGCAGCCTCGTGCCATCAACAGACAAGCTCCCCATTAACAGGCATCGTGACGTGAGGGAGAGGCCAAGGTCTGAACCTGACTCTGTCTTTCTTTCCTGTGAGGCTTCAGGAGAACGACTTTTCTCACGGCCTCAGGTCCCTCCCTTACAACGGGGAGACCACCACCAACGGGGAGATCACGGATGCTCAGTCATTATTTGCTGATTGTGGTGAAACTAGAAACAGTGTAACACAAACCTTTTCCTCTTCAGGATGAACTTTCATATCCATGCACATATCCAAAAACTGAGAGAGCAGAGCCTGGTCCAGAAGGATGTAGACAGCAACTCCCTGTTTCCGACAGATTTCCTGCAGGTCTCGGAAGATGTCGATGTCCGTGAAAACATCCATAACCACTGCAATCACCTAGGGCGCGGGGCAGAGAGAAGAGCCAGCAGTCAACCCACAAGGACACCACCTTACAGCTCGTTGTCTGGACTCTGGACCCCGTCTCAGAGCTGGGAAAGGATCCCTGTCCTACAATACCCTTCCTTCCTTCTCCTTCTGCGGTATCAGTTTTCCTCTCACCGTGGACTCTCGTCCGTCTCCAAAGACGCTCAGGCCACTGTATGCTACAAATCTGGACTTGACCCAGCCACTCGCCTCCACACTGCAAATTTCTCAAAACTATAGATTCATCCACTACTTTGACCTCCTATGAATTTGTTCCATTCAACTCTCTTCCTTTACTAAAACCCCCGTCTCACAAGCTCAGCTCAGACCAGCAAGATATCTAGGTTCTGCAGCTAACCCACCATTTTTAGACACGTGACTTGTTGTCTATATCTGTAAAACAGGTATGTAAAAACTTAGAGTCTCTCTGAGGCCCCCCTTCTGGGTAGACCAGTCTCCAAGTCTGATTTTATTGTCTGATTTTGGATCGTAATATGATTTTCTATTATAATCTAGAAAGGGTCACCTCATCCACCACCAACTCATGGCTTGAAACTGATGGAACCAGGCGAGTCGATTCTCCCTCCTCCTGCCTCTGTCGCTGCACATCACCTCTTCATGACGTCTGCTCCCTACACCTGTCAGGATCGAACCAAATGGCTTCCAGAGCGCCAGCCCCTCCTCTGTAAAAGGTGGTCTCTGAAGTTCTCTGGTGTCTGTCCGCAGCGCAAGCCCGCAACAAGAGCACAGAAATATGTCCTAAGGATGCTGCCCTGCACCTTGGACCAGTCCTTTCTGCTCCCCAACGACCCGGCTCCATTTGTGCCTCCTAATCAATTTTCCCCGCTCAGCACACACTACAGTTAAGGGCCACCTCAGCCACGTGGCCTTGGGCAGATTACAGCTGCTTCGAAAGTCTGTTTCCTCCGCTGCAAAATAGATTTGTCGTGAGCATTAAATGACTATGCTACATCAAGTGCCCAGTACAAGAGATCCCTCTGGTATCTGTTCATTGATTCACTTGACCAGTCCAGAGCTTAAGCCGTCCAGACAGTTCAGTGCAGGGAAACATCTCCCAGCTCCTGGCTTTCCTGCTTAAAGAAAGGCCGCTCCAGCAGCAAAGCCTCTAATCACACCCTCTGCAGGTTTGAAAGCATGGCCATCAGCTAATTCCTGGCAGGTCTGCGGGGAAACCAAAACATGCAGGTCTCATACAAGCCCCTGCTGGTCAGAGCCAGGACTGTCACCTTAGGAAACCGCTCCCCGAAGCCAAGGTTTGGAGCTCTGCTGCAGGCTGGAGCTGCAATGTACCGCCCTCCTCGGAACCTCATCAGTAAAAACATGAGTCTCTTCCAATTACATTAACTCCTTTCCTGAACGTTAAGGTGACTGACTTACAGGTCTGTGAGAGCAGAGGCCCCTCAATGGGACTGATTAATCTCTGTGGGCCCAGAGGACTCAGGCCAGTACCCGAGAGTCATTACCCCTTAAGTATCTGGGTATCAAAGAAGTGCAGAGGGGCTTCGCTGGTGGCGCAGTGGTTAAGAATCCGCCTGCCAGTGCAGGGGACACGGGTTCGAGCCCTGGTCCAGGAAGATCCCACATGCCACGGAGCACCTGGGCCCGTGAGCCACAACTACTGAGCCTGCGCTCTAGAGACCACGAGCCACAACTACCGAGCCCACATGCCACAGCTACTGAGGTCTGCGCACCTAGAGCCCGTGCTCCACAAGAGAAGCCACCGCAATGAGAAGCCCGCGCACCGCAACGAAGAGTAGCCCCTGCTCGTCGCAACTAGAGAAAGCCTGCGTGCAGCCACAAAGACCCAATGCAGCCCCCCTAAATAAATAAATAAATAAATTTATTTTAAATTTATTTTAAAAAAAGAAGTGCAGAGACAAAGAGATGATTTTACTGTCCATCTCTAACACCTCAGAGTCTTGTCCACCAGGAGGAGGGACCCAGAAATGCCAGCTCCCAGGAAGTCATTGCTGTGAGGGAGTCTGGGAAAGACAATTTATCTCTCTGGTTCCCTTTCTCCAATGTTGCCAAAGCCCCAGCTGTGAGCTATTCTTGGCAAAGGGTATAGCTAAACCCCACTGGAGACAGTGATTTAGAAAATAAAAAGTGTTCCTTCTAAATTGGTGGCATCTTCAGAAGTTTATATCCTCCAATGCATTTTTATACATCCTATTTGGAGATGTATCTATCCCACTAATTCAGGCCAAACAACTTACTGGTTAAAAGCCAGAAAGGCGTGGGCACAGATCCCAGCTCTGTGGCTTACTGCTGTGTGACTCTGGGCAAGTTGCTTAATCTCTCTGAGTCTCAGTTTCCTCCTCTGGAAGATACGGATGATATCATCTAGCATCTACATCAGAGGGCTGTTGTGAGGATTAAATGAGACTAAGCATGGAAAGGGCTTGGCTCAGGCATGAAACAGGTGTTCAAATGCAGCCAGCACCTCAGAGTCTACTGTGGGCTGAACCCTGTGCTAGGTAGAAAGATGGCTATAAAGGATTTGACATGCACCTGACTTACCCACAAAGAGAGGACACGGGCTGCAGGGAAGGAAAATGATACGTACTGTAACAGGCAAGGAAATCAGGGGAACACTTTGGGGGAGGGGGAGACAGTATAGCATCTCCCTTGCAGGCGTAGACACAACACAGGCCCTCAGATGTTTACCAAAGGAGAGCAAAGGAGGATTCCTGGAGGAGATGGCCTTTGAGTCGAATCACAAATCAGGACGATTTGGACAGGGGAGAAGCAAAGGGGAGGGCATCCGGCAGGAAGACACATGATGACAGAGGAAGATGTAGGAAATGGTGGGGTACGTCCCAGTCTGGCTGGAACGCAGAGTATGCATGAGAGGGAGCGACAGGACGTGACTGAGAGACAGGTGAGTGTGCAGGACGCCAACCAAGGTGTCAGGATCATACAGGCCACGGAGGGGAGGAGGTTTAGGATGAGTGATGAGTTCAGTGATGAACCCAACAGGACAGAAGAAGCTGATGCTGGAAGTGTTGGTTGGAGATGTGGCCCCCCTCCTGCAACACAGGGCCACGTACCTAAGTACCTGAAACACAGCAGGCACTTAGGTAGCTTTTTAGGTTCAGCGAATGTTTAGGAGGACTAAAGACTGAAAGAATAAAAATCAGCGATAGAGGTTTCGACGGTGGGCCAGGCGGGAAGCCGTGAGGGTCACAGAGAAGGGAAAGGGGCCCGTGGGAGAGGTAAGCAATGTTCTCCCTGGGCTGAGGGAGGAGAGATGGGGGTGGAGGGAGGGTGATTCCGGTCCACACAAACAGGAAACAGAAACAGAAACTATCTTGACAGAGAGAGAGGTTTTGAAACTGATTTTGAGGTGGCAGTAAAACCTCATAAAGGGGTTCTGAATACACACATGTGAGAATGAGAGTCGAGCTCATAAGAGAAAGTGAGAGAAAATCAATCCGGGGTCAGTCCCCGTCCTCAGGAGAGACAGGAGGTGAGCGCGACGGGGCCGATGGATGTGCACCCAGGTGCCACTGGGACAGAGCCGAGGAAGCGGGCCCAGCTGGCCAGGCTAGAGAGGGCTGGAGGGTTGCTGGAAGTAGGGCCCCAGGAGCGGGGCCCACAGCATAAGGCACCTGCCAAACTGAATTTTGATTTATCATTTAACAAAACAATTGTGTGAACACCACCTTTGTTAGGTAGTGAGTCAGTATCTAATATGCTGTTAGTTTCATTGTTTGGTTTTGAAGCTTCAACCTTTCCTGTGTGTTGAAAATAATTGGGTTTGAACGCCCACAGGGTACTTAGAGGGTAGATGGAGATGCTTCTCCTCTGACTCCCCCTGCACCCAACATCCCCTCCTCTTTCTAGAGCAGGACCCTTAAAAGACTTCTGGAGGAAGAACAGCCCTATGGGTGGAAGCAGTCAGCAGGAAGGCCCTCCTTCCTTCCAGACCCCATCCCCGCCCCCATGCAACCAAGCCCGGCGCAGCTGAACTAGACCTGGGGCTTCTCAAGTCTGTGAAGGGACAGACTCTTCTCTGAACTGAGCAATGACCTGGGCTCATTCGCTAGCCAGCTGAGTGTCTGCTTTGCAGGGCTGGCCACATCTCCTAGGTGTTGGCGTCCATGCTGCAGGCTGCTGGGCCCTAGAAGTGCACCTGGACTTGAAAGCGGTCATCACTCCCACTCTCCGAGTCATACTGCGGGATGGACAAAGGAGAGACACGTGGGCAGGCGGGCATCCCATGCCCATCAAGTGCCCACATGGTCACGGTGGGTATTGCCCTGTCCCAGCCTATGCTACAAAGAGCCTACCCGCTCTCTTAGAGCTGGAAAGCTCTGCAAGTGGTGGCTTTTGAGTGTCCGATCCAGGGTCAAAAGCCCATCTGCAACTCAGTGCACGTTGGTCCTAACATGACTCCTAAAGAGGAAACACCCAGCTGTCGGAGGCTGGATGGCTGGTCTGCCGCCAGTCCCCACGCTGTTCCTCCTCTTCTCCAGCCACATCTACAGCAGCCACTCCTGCATCAAGTCCCATGTCATCATCGCAGGTGACAAAACCTCAGGCCTTACCTCCCTCAGTCACTCCCAACTGTCCCTCGATGATTTATACCATGGGACCCGGTGATCCACGTGGTTACGGGTAGCAGTCCCTGGGGTATTCTGCACAGACCCTGTTTATGTTACTTTTCACGCAGAACTGGAATCTTTTCTGTTTGCCAGAAGCTCTAAAGAGGTATCTTGAGATTTGAAAACCCCATTAATTGTTATCTCCAATTTACTGATAAGAAAAATAAAGCGTGCAGAGGTTCGGTGACTTGTTCGAGGTGACACACTTAGGCAAACGCAGGAGCTGGAATTTCAGCCCAGCTGACCCCAGAGCTACCTATTAAAAAGTGTTAGATTGGGACTTCCCTGGCAGTCCAGTGGCTAAGACTCCATGCTTCCAATGCAGGGGGCACAGGTTCGATCCCTGGTCAGGGAACTAAGACCCCACATGCTGCACGGTGCGGCCAAAAAAGAAAATAAAAGTGTTAGATTAAACATTATTGCAAACAAATCTAACGTTCAGTCTTCAAATGATTGAAAGCTTAGACTAAATCCTGGAAGGATCAGTAGAGTATTCCATAAAGTATGTGAGATTGAGCCCATCACAAAGGATGATCACTAAGAACACAAAATAACTTGCAGAGCAAACGTCAGGCAACTTGAAGTGCCCTAGGACAGCAGGCACTTCTTTCTGCAGGCGGTTTTGCTGATTAACTCCGAATTGACTAAATCGGGAAACCTTGGGAGGCAGAGATGCTACATGAACAGGCTACAGAGTTAGACCTGGACGTGGATGCAGGCTTCTCCACTTCTGATCACCGTGTACCCTCTAGCAAGTTACTTCCGTTCTGTTGGCTTCTACAACATGCAAATAATGCTACCCGCCTTGTAGTGTTTGCAGTGGGTTTGGTCAAGAGAGAACACTTGACAGTTCCTGGCACACAGAAAGCCCTTATACGGCAGCTGTCATAGTCTTAGTCCTAATTCCGCCACCGACCCTGCCTATTCATATTTTTCGCCAGTGTATCTTTGGGACAGATACACAGACATGGAATTGCTAGGTCAATGGGTAAATACAACTGAAATTGTGCTGAATATTGCCAGATTCCCCTCCACAGGTTCTATCATTTGCATCCAAACTTTAAAAAAGCCAGGAGGCCTACTACTTTTCTTCCTGAGAGAACTTATCCTTTATCCATAAAGGAACCAGAGAATAATTCTGCAGCTTCTCTACTGCCCAATGGATGCCAGGTGAAAAGAATAAAGAAATGAAATGGCAGACAGAAAACAGAACAGTGGTTGCCGGGGGCTGAGAGGAGGAGGGAATGGGGAGTTATTGTTCAGTGGGAACAGAGGTTCCTCTTGGGAAGATGAACAAGTTCTGGACCTGGATGGTGGTGATGGTTGCATGTGGTGATGGTGAATGTCCTTAATCCACTGATCTGTACCCTCTAAAAAAGTGCTAAATTTTGTTACATATATTTTGCCACAATTAAAAAGAAGAAAGAACTGAAATGGCGAAAGACTCCGAAATCCTTAACCTGACACATAGAACCAAAAGGAAGGGCTAAAAAGCAGCCACACTTAGCCTGGCGGGCAGCATCTCACACATCGGTGAGATTTCCTAGGACAGTGGTTCTGAACCAAGGGCAATTTTGCCCCTCAGAGGACATCTGGCAATGTCTGGGGACACTTTTTAAAATTGTAAAATATATAACATATATAATATTGCCATCTTAACAATTCCTAAGCATACAATTCAGTGGCCTTAATTACATTTGCAATGTCGTCAGCCCTCACCACTATCTGTTTCCAAAACTTTTTTATCACCCCCAACTGAAACTCTAACCGTTAAAGCAGTAACTCCTTCTTCCCCCGACCCCCTCCCCAGGGGAGACATTTTTGAACGTGATGACTGTTTTTTGGCGGGGCCAGTGCTTCTGGCATCCACTGGATGGAGGCCAGGGATACTACTCAGCATCCTACAATGCACAGGACAAACCCTCAGAACAAACAGCGTTATCCTGTCCGAAACGTCAAGAGTGATGAGGCTGAGAAAGCCTGCCCTGGATTCCGAATAGGAACTGATCACACTGCACAGGTTCAATTGCAACTCAGAGGAGGACTGTGCAAGATCAGGAGGGCCTTAATTTGGATACATCCACGCGCACACGGCGGGGCCTCCAACAGAATCCTCAGTTGTTACTCCTCCTAGGAGGCAGGACTCTTTGTCAACACGATGACAGCTTTTTACAAATGCTCAGGTTATCAAAAGGATGCCCAAGGGTGAGGTCATAGCAAAAGTGCCCCTTTGGAACAAAAGCTCGTAGGGGATGGGCGGCTGCTAAGAGCGATGGCTCTGGAGAGTGCAGGACCTCCTAACAGGGTGAGCTTTGTCTGTGAGCTCCCATCCGGACACGAGGAATATCCCAAGAGCCTCGGCAACGGCACATCACCAAGGGAGGGCACACAGCACTTCCAGGCAAGGTCTCCACTCCCACCCAATTTGTGGGGGCCAGAGCCCAGCCCAACGCTGATTCACGTGGCAACAGAGACAAAGAAATGAATGACTCATCAACAAATACAGTAGCACAGGGATAGATTCTAGAGTACGTGTGTGAGGGAGAAATCCTGTGTAGTTCAAAATTCTCCTAAGAGCAAACAGCTCAGCTCTCAAGAAGTCCAGAGGGGGGAAAAAAAAAAAAAAAAAAAAGTCCAAAACAGTACTTCCTCCAGCTTTGGTGAAGCTCAACTGAGCACCAAGTCAGCTTGTACTCAGAAGCCACGCTGTACATAAACCGTGTGCTTCCAGGTGCTGTACCTCCCTCAGCGCAGCAGACCCACGCTTTGAAAGGTGCGCAGGAACTGAGCCAACGGCAGAACTGGCATGTTCACAGCCCTGGTCCCACCCGCCCTGGGACAAGTCCTTGCAGAGCAGACAGGCAGGCAAACTCACTTGCTGAATGATCAAAGGTGCACGTGAGAGGTCTCCGCTGTACCCACTGAGCACTCCTCAGTGCCAGAGGCCCTACAAGCCTAAACGGCTCCGACAGCAACATGAGTCCTGGACGAGGACCCACCCCAGAACCGGCCGTTGAGGCCGCAGAGCCAGGATGAGACCCCACCATTTACCAGGTGAGCCTGGCTTCTTGTGCCTGTACCCTGCCCACGCCAGTCTCCCTCGCGCCAAGGGTAGATCTAGTCCTGTCATCGTCATTTTCCTTTTTCTTCAATATGCAACATGGAAATTAAAAGTTCAGGTCTTAAGAAACCCTTAAAAACCCCCCAGCTTATTGAAAACTACCAAAGCACCAACCCTCCCTCATGGCAGGGGACCCTGCGGAGTGGTGAGTGGTCGAGAGCCCGGGCTCAGGGGCCAGGCAGACGGGCTCACGCCCAGCTCTGTCCCACACTAGCCGTATCTTGGGGAAGCTACTTATCGTCTCTGTGCCTGGTCTCTGAATTGTGGCCTCCTGTTAGGTTGGGGAGGGTTAACTGAGAGAGTCCAGGTAAAGGGCTTAGCACAGAAACTGACCCTTTAAAAGTGCTCAATCACACCGTCAAGCGCTTTCGCCATCTGAACACAGACGCAGAATGGCTTCTCATCTCATCCGGAAACAGCCTGAGACCTACATCTCCACAGTCCTCGCCATCATAGGTACTGGACGTCAAAGGATGTATTCGGAGTGACACAGCCACTCCTGTGTACACAACCCACACCTCTACCTGGCGCAGCAGCGCTGGACCAGCCACCAGATTAGCTCTCTAACACCTGTCTCCTCCATAGATCTCCGTCCACCTGGGGACAGTGACGCCTCCTTATCTCCACATGGCACAAGGCAGAGCGTGGTGGCCGACAGCGGTTAAGAGATGCTGTGCCTCGGTTTGAGTCCCGGCTCTGTCATTCCCTGGCTGTGTGACCTCGGGGCAACTTAACTTCTCTATGCCTCAATTTCATCAGCCGCAAAATGGAGCTAATAATCGCACCTACCTTAGGGTTACTTGGAACAGTGCCTGGCAGAGAAAGCATTATGTTTTGGGTTTTTGGTTGTTTTTTTTTTTTACATAAAAGAGATAGATGGTGTCTGAGACCTCAAGTTTAGCGTGTCTCAAATCCCACTCATCTCCCCATCCCTACCCTCAGCCTCATTCTTCTCCTGTATTCTAATTTCGTAGCATCACCACTCACCCAAGCTAAAAAAACTCAATTCTTCCTATACCTTCTCCTTGGCCTTGCCTACTCTCCTGCCCCTTCACTCACTACCCTTCCGGTCCATCGAATGACCAAGTCCTGTCGATTCTACCTAAAATTCTTCCCCTGCCTAAGCCCCAGCACTGCCTTAGCACAGACCCTCTTCTCATATGCAGATCCCTATGCCCCTCCTTACAACCACCTCAACACCAGTCTCACCCCTCTCGAACCCATCCTCCTTCCTGCTCTCGCCAGCATTTACTGCTCAGGAACACCAATCTGATCAGCTCCTCTCCTCCCTCTAAACCTTCAATGGCTCCCCACTGCTCCTTCCAGTAGCGTGCGAAGCCCTCGACGGTCTGGCATCAGTCTTTCCCTTCAGCCTTCTCTCCTACCGTTAAACCCCCACATACTCTCTGCTCCAGCTGTGAGGAACTTGGCTGCCTCCAAAAATGCCAGGTGTTTTCACACTTCTGGGCCAGTCCCTATCCTCTGGTCCGGCAAGCCCCACCCATCCTCTTGGACCCAGCTCCAAGGTCACCATCACTCCTAAAGCTTTCTTTCTTCAGCCTGCAGCAACTTCCTCACTGCTTCCCACCAGCAGACTGTCAACTCTCAAGTGCAAGCAAGGATCATGTCCTTCACCTGTGGCCCCAGCCCCTGGGGCACATTGTCCAATACACAGTAGGCTCTGAATAAGCAAGCAATCTGGCATATGGCAGAGACATTGAAAATACTCATCAGATTTAAAGGTAACATACCACCTTTCTCAGTTAAAACTGCCCAGGTTCCAAATGCAGAATCTTGAACATATAAGTGTGTAGCTGGACTAGGGCACAGAGCAAGGCAGGAGGTTCTACCCAGGAATGCATTACAGAATGCCTACAAGACAAAGGTGTCCGAGCATCAGCCTTGAGCCCCTTCTAAGGCCGGCGTGAGTTGATGGACAGTCTTCCCTCTGGTCTTAGCTCCAGTGCCCCTCCACTACCACTAAAAATTGGATGTAAGCAAGAGGCTAGGGCAATTCCTCTCTCTTTCATGGAGACCCGTTCATTACTTTTCTCAAGTTCCAAGTGCCCAAGTTCTCCCCCTAGACGTGATCGTTGGGAATGCACACTTATCCTAAAATGGTGTCTTTTTCCATCTTTTCAATCTTCCCGCTGAACCCACAAGTGTCTGTTGCATCAAAAGGACCCTCAGCACACCCAAAGCACCGCAGGACTGATAATAGCCCAGCTGGAGCCCACACCTACTCCCACAAAGGCAAGGCACTAGCCTACTGTACCCCCTACCCACTGCAACCCCACCACCGGGCAAAGGGCACCCGGCGCAGTAACACTGGTAAGTCAGGGCTTGTCCCTTCTTGGCTCCTTCAACTGCCTTGATGCACAGGTATCATAACCACAGTCAGACACACTCAGGTACGAGCCCTACCAAGTCTTACCGTGGCCTGGGGCTTTACCTGCCATGTCTCCGGCACAGGCAGACAGCCAGGAAGCTGGGCACTGCCAGTCAGCAAGCGAGGTGGCAGTTGATCATGGCTCTGGAGAAAGGTGTCTGCTGCCACACCCTACCCGCCCCTCCCACCTTCTGGGCCGCATTCTTCCTCCCAGACCCCTAGTACCCAGCACCCTGCTGCAGTCTCATCCTGGCTGGCGGGGAGACAAAACCTCCCACTGCACCCCAATACCTTGTCACACTAAGAGTCAGACAACTGCACCAAAACCCACTGTGAAGAGAGAGATGACTTAACGCAGGGGTATCTGCATTTTCTTTTTTCCAGCCTATGGAAATGCAAACTCCCTTCCCCACCCATTCACTGAAGGAGCAACTTCCCCTCCAGGCCGGCAGGAGGGAAAAGGGTCGGGGCTCACTTTGCCACTCTGGTATGTATCTGCTTTCTACAACAAAAGACACGTGCAGGTGACTAGCAATGATAGATTTCTAATGCCCCGCAGTTGTCTCTGGGGACAACTTTCAGGAATTTTCCCCTAGGTTATGCGCTTCTAAGGTATTGCATCTCCTAAGAAGCTCCTGAAAGTGGGATCTAGAGTTGGCTGACAGCCAGTCTGACAACTGGTTTTAACTGAAAGCTGGAACTAGCAGGATTTCTGATCACCCTCCCAGGGAATGTGAATGTTAGGAGTTGGAACTTGGGCACAATCCGCATTCTTGGGGACCGAGACTCCTCCCACTCTCCCCTGCCACGAGGAGCGGCCAGGGAGGAGATCGGGGATCCGAGGGGATACACGCAGAGTGGGGCGAGTCGGGGACCCCGGGACCACCCGGCTCGCGCTCCTAGCAGACCTCAGTTTCCCATTTTTGAAGGGAGTGTCCCGTCCGACCGGGGACCGAGGTGACCCGAGGAGCCGGGCCGCGGCGCTCACCTCTCGCGCCGAGCGGAGCTGCTGGCGCAGCGCGTCCTTGCAGCCATAGGGGCCGCGGGCGCCCGTGCCGCGGGGCTGGAAGTGCGCCTCGACGCGCGTGGCCCCGCGGTAGGCGCCCTGATAGAAGGAGGGCCAGCCGAGCTCCAGCAGCGGCGGCTCCAGGTCCGACTGCTCAGGGAAGTAGGTGCCGGAGGAGCAGTCGTGCGACGAGCCGAAGGAGTCCTCGGCCCCCGCTGCCGCGCCCTCCTCGCCGGGCCGCTCGGCCGCGCTTAGGATGGCGCGCACCTCGTCGGGGTTTAGGAAGCGGCCGAGGCGCTCGCGTCGCAGGAAGGCCGCGAAAGCGTCGGGGCCGCCCGCCACCAGCTCCTCGACCGCCAAGCGCCGCTCCTCGCTGTACAGCTCGGCCGGGTTGGGCGGCCCGCACGGCGACAGGCAGGCTGCGGGCAGCTCGTCCAGGCCATCGGACCGCAGAGCCATGGCGGCGCTCGGACACAAGCCGACTCGGGCCAGTATGGGCGTAGAGGACACTTTATAGGCACCTTTGAATCTAACCGGCCCGCGCCATTGGCCGCGCCGCCCCGCCCCGGCTCTCCCATTGGCTGCCTTGTTGTAACGGCAGTGTCCGGACGCAGTGCACGCCTCTGTGACTCCGCCCCCTGACGTGCTATTGGCTGCCCCGCGGCCCGGCCCCGCCCCGCCCCACAGCCCTGCCCCACCCAGCGCCTCCGCAGAGGCGCAGGACTGCGGCCGAGACCACGTTCTTGCTCCGTGGTTGCTCAGCGGAACTTTATCTTGGCGACTAAGTTCCTGTTCCGAGGTAGCGTTCCTGCTCTGGTCCTGCGGGGAGCCGAGTTCATCAAGATCAACTAGAGAGCGGATGTCAGGCCTGAGTGGCCGTGGTACCCGGGGCGGTGGGGCAGGCAGGGAGCCCGAACTGAAGCCGGAGAGCCCGACCACAGCCATCCTCGCGCTCCCCACGCCGGCCGCCCCACAGCGCGGCCCTACAAGGCCCAGGGAGGTCAGGAATGTGAACTGGGAGGAGAGGCTGGGACCTGCTCGAGGCACACTGACCCACTGACCGTGCTTCTCCGGGTCTCTCAGAGCTTGGGTGAGGCCAGCTACTCCCCAGCATTGAAATCATTCATTCATTCGTTCAAAAATACCGGTCCGTCATAATAGCTACTCCTTTGATTACACTTTCAGGTAGCTTTCTCTTCTCTCACCTGATCGTTTTCTTTTAAGATTTTTTTTTTTTTTGATGTGGACCATTTTTAAAGTCTTTATTGAATTTGTTACAATATTGCTTCTGTTTTATGCTTTGGCTTTTTGGCCGCCAGGCATGTGGGATATTAGCTCCCCAACCAGGGATCAAACCCGCACCCCCTGCATTGGAAGGCGAAGTCTTAACCACAGGACTGCCAGGGAAGTCCCTCGCCTCCTCGTTTTTTTTTTTTTTGTTTTTTTTTTTTAAATGACCCAAAGAACCAGATGCGGTAGATGTTTTTTTAAACTTTTTAAAAAATTTTATTTATTATTTATTTATTATTTATTTTTGGCTGTGTTGGGTCTTCGTTTCTGTGCGAGGGCTTTCTCTAGTTGTGGCAAGCGGGGGCCACTCTTCATCGCGGTGCGTGGGCCTCTCACTATCGCGGCCTCTCTTGTTGCGGAGCACAGGCTCCAGACGCGCAGGCTCAGTAGTTGTGGCTCACGGGCCTAGTTGCCCCGCGGCATGTGGGATCTTCCACAGGGCTCGAACCCGTGTCCCCTGCATTGGCAGGCAGATTCTCAACCACTGCGCCACCAGGGAAGCCCGTCTCCTCGTTTTTTGCCTGGCAAAACCCCAAACCTGGTTAAACCCCACTCTCCACCTACTTTCCTCCTGCACCCAGGCCGCCATACAGTGCAGGGGAAAAGAAAGACACAATCACGCCCACCAGTTGTGCCTGAAATTCATGGTCTCAAGTGGGCCCTTAAGGTTGCCTGCTAGCCTCTATTTCCCTACTTCTCTCTACCTTTTCCTCTCTCATTCTTACTCTTAGAGTTTGCTTTCTATTTCACTGAGAAAATAATAGCAGTCAGAGAAGATAGTTCCACATGCTCCCACCACATCTTCCTACCTGTCTGTATCTCTGCCCACATACTGGGCCTCCCGTTGCTATGGATGAACTGTGTGTGAGCCTATCTAACGCCAGTCCTTCCATTTGGGCAGTAGTTGCCAATCCCCCTGCTACTAACCTATGTCTCTCCAGCAATTCCCTCCTCTTTCCTGGATCATCAATTTCCCTGCTTTACTGGTTCATTCCTATCAGCATACAAACATGCTGTAATATTTTTCATCCTGCAAACAACACTCTCATGACCCTACATCCCTCTAGAGCTTCCTCCCCATTTCTGTCACTTTTATAGCATAAAGCCTCAAACAAGTTGTCTATACTTGCCATCTCCAGCCTTCCTCCCATTCTGTCTTGAATCCTGTCCAATCAGGCTGATTCCTACACTGGCCAACCAAAACCACTTGTCAAGATCATCGTGAGGGACCTCCCTGGCAGTCCAGTGGTTAAGACTTTGCCTTCCAATGCAGGGGTTGCAGGTTTGATCCCTGGTCGGGGAGCTAGGAACCCACATGCCTCATGGCCAAAAAACCAAAACATAAAAAACAGAAGCAGTATTATAACAAGTTCAATAAAGACTTTAAAAATGGTCCACATCAAAAAAAAAATCTTAAAAAAATAAAAATATTGTCATGAGCTCCACGGTGTTAAATCTAATAGCCAATTTTCAGGCCTCATTTTCTTTGTGTAAATGAGAAGACATATATACAACTGTAAAGTGCTTCATAAATGTGGGACGTTACCATTATCATGTATCAATATACTTTTTTAAAATAAATTTATTTATTTTATTTATTTTATTTTTGGCTGCATTGGGTCTTCATTGCTGCGTGTGTGTGGGCTTTCTCTAGTTGGGGTGAGTAGGGGCTACTCTTTGTTGCGGTGCGCGGGCTTCTCATTGCAGTGGCTTCTCTTGTTGCAGAGCACGGGCTGTAGGCACACGGGCTTCAGTAGTTGTGGCATGTGGGCTCCGTAGTTGTGGCTCGCGGGCTCTAGAGCACAGGCTCAGTAGTTGTGGCGCACGGGCTTAGTTGCTCTGTGGCGTGTGGGATCTTCGTGGACCAGGGCTCGAACCTGTGTCCCCTGCATTGGCAGGCGGATTCTTAAGCACTGCGCCACCAGGGAAGTCCTCAATATACTTTTTTAAATGGATGAATGTCCCCTGCTACAAAGATACTTCTGTTCTTCCCCTCTCTCCCGATACCCAGCCTGTTTATGAAATTTTTCAAGCCCAAGTGTGGAGATTTCTGTGTGTCCCTGCTCTGGCAGCCAGCATCCAGAAGGGTCCGAGACAGCATCCTTTTTCATCCTCTTCCAAGACACCAACAAACTTCTGTATGTGATGAAAACAATGACCACTGTCTGGGGCTGTGCAACCATAGAGTTTGTCAATCTCTCTATTGCTTAAGGTCAGAAGTGAGAATAACCACGGTCTCACCTGCTGAATTGTTGTAATAATGTGAAGTAGTATGTAGTATTTTACTTCCCCACTATAAACTGTATGAGGAGAAGGACTGGGGTGGAGTGGGGAGAAGAGGATAGGACAGGTCAGTGCACTCCAAGAAGAGAACAGAAGAGAAGGGCAGCCCTGTTACATATAAATGTGTCATCAGACAACCATTTGAAAGTGTGGGGGAAAATGTTATATGAGCTTATAGGGCTCCATGTTAATTTCAAAAGAAGCATTTGACAGAGTGAAGCTCATTTTCAACCACCCTTCTTTTCTTGACTTCAGCAGGTTTCACCTTCTTGCAGTCTAGAAAGATACCTCTCTGTATCTGAGCCCTCAGAGCTCCCTCTGATTCAGGGGCCAACTGGGAGAGCCCTCTGTGGCGGGATCAGGGACCTGGAACCCTCCCCTGCCCTTTATCCCGGGCACTACCGTTTTATGAATTCAAATCATTAGGGTTCAAGCAAGCTCATAGCAATGACCACAGCCACACTAAACAGGTGTTATTAAAAGGAATTTAATAATCTTAATTAAAAACTCTTAACAGCGAATTCTGTCACAGGCCTTGGCAGCTGGGAGCAACTCCAGGGGTGTGCCCCTCTGGGATGTGGTCGAGTCACAGTCTCGAACACGGGACTCACCACTGCCGCATGGCGTGGTGCTACCTGGAAGTTACTTCAATACAATATCAAAGATCCACGAGGATTTTTTTTTAAAAAAGTTTTAAATATATTAGACTCTCTTGATTGCCATTTTTACACAAAGCTGCTGATACAGTATACAGAGTTTTAACTTTTTTTTTTCACATAAAATACATTTTTCTTAAATGTTCTCTGTACATCAGTGGCTTCTGGTCTGGTGAATTATTGCGGAGGGCTGTGGGTCTGCAGACTTTTCCTGGTTGCACAGAGCCAGGCCCCGCACTGTGGCACTTGCAATGCCCATGGGAAGCAGGCCCTCCGGCCAACTGGCTAACAAGAGACTGTCAAGGAAAGCTTCTAGCAGAGGCGGTCACTTCTGCGGAGTCACCCACTGACCACATGACTCTTTGCTCTTATGTGCCCTGGGGGAGGGGAGGCTGTCCCCAGGCCACAATAGCAAGAGTTAAATACAGTCCTTCTGGGCATCCTGTAAGGAGCGCCCTCCTGGAAAGTGTCCCAGTATTCTGCTCTGGGAAAGCAAGTGGGAGGGAGAACTCAAGATCAAAAGATATCTGACACCAACAACCAAAATGGTCTCATGTTATTACAAGGCCAGCAAACTGGTGGGTAGGACAGGGGACACAGCTTTGTTAACTTTTCTAAGCCTATTGAAATTGATCAAACAGTACAGAGCAGTTTCACCAATGCTGCATATTTGATGGAGAATTACATCCTGAAGTCTTCAGAAGACCTGGGCTTAGGGTGCACTCAACTTCCTGGAGCTACTCTCAGGCCAGAAACTCACTCTCTGGTGATAGCCACCAATTTTCAGTTGTTTGGGGCATAAGGTGGGAGCAAGGGCCAGAGCTTACAGGGAGCCATGTGGCACATGCTTTAGAAGTAGCCTCCTTTAATCTGCCAGGAACTGCCACCAGACCTGGGTCTAAGCGGGAGCTGGGCATCTGGTCGACCTTGCCAGCTTTCTCCCTGCTCCTTGATTCACACCTGCCAGGAATAGAGGCAGACTCCTGAGGAAAGTTTTCTATATTAAAGGAGAAGCTCCTTTTCCTCCCAATATCCGTTGGTGGGGCAGGAGGACTAGGTAATACATGAGCAAAAATGAGGAAGAGACGATGAGCTCAAGAACCTGAGATGCGTTTGGCAACAAATTCCAGACTCCTTGTTCTTCTAGACACTGACTTCAAACTGGTATTATACAGTGGCTGAAAGATGCTGGCCTAAAGGCAGTTATCCTTGAAAGTCCCAGGTGGACTTGGGATGGTATCTGCCTGGAACCCAAGATCCAGCATCTCCATTTAGGGGCATCCCGGGGTGGCGATGTCAGCAGCTTCCCAGCTAAAGGAATTCATACTCTAGGGATTCTAGGAGCGGAAAAGCAAAGGGTTGCTGGACTAGGACGCAGCCTTTCTGTCTCAGGTGAATTGAATGGGGCTGCTGGTGCTCATGGTCCTCAAAGGATGGAAATGCAAAGAGCGATCTCCTCACTCCCTCATTCCTCCTTCATCCCCGGAACCTAATATAGTGCCTGGTGAGTCACAGCTACTCAATAAACTACATGAGTGAATAAATGAACGACCTTGGCCCCAGCTTGTCCCTCGACACCGAGGAGACCCACAGGGAAAGTTCCCCCGGGTGCTTGAAGGGAATGGTTTAATCCCTGACTGAAAACATGAGCTAAAGCCCAAGAGTCTGCAGTTCGCTCCTGTTAGGGGACCAGCTGGGATTCCCAGCCTTCTGGGTGGGAGAGGAATGGCCCAGGAGGCAGGAAGCAAAGGAGGAAGGAGGGAATAGCCAGAAGGGCTCAGAGCGGGTAATAAATACCTTCAGTCTCTGGCCCCCGAGCAAACAGATCTGAAAACGTAACACAGCTCTCTCCTAGGAGCGTGTGTCTTCCCTCAGCACCTCCCAGCTCGCAGCTCAAGTCGGCTCAAGAGGAATTTCAGTGTCAGTCTGATCTGAACACTATTTTAAAGCCTAAAAGGTACGTGTGTTTTGCATCATCCCTGCCCTGCTCCAGCCATAGGATGAGATGACGGAGAGTCAGCCCCAAACCCCAGGGATGTGGCAGGCGTCACGCACACGACCTGCCTTTCCACCCTGGCCTGGATCTGTCCTGGAGCTGGGGTGGGAGTGGCCTGGTGCTGTGACTCTCCCTGCATCCAGGAGCACCGTTCTCTGACCCAGCTGCCCTGCTCCTGGTAAAGCATCAGCAAGGCCCTTGGGATCCAGCTCTGCCTCTGGGCTATGGGAGCCGTGGCGGCCACAGTGGAGGACTGGGACAGACAGGCGACCTCATTACTAGGACTGTGGCACAAGGGGGCTCCTCCAGCCCCAGCCTCTGGCCCAGAGTCTCTCGGTGAGAATTTCTCATAAGCTCAGAAAGAAAAGGGTTAAAGGAAACCCAGATTTGTCCCCCAAATTCCAGAATCTGGACCTCAGGGGCCCCTTCAGAGCTCTAAAGAGGTAGTTTGAGACAAGTAAAGGGTGCACAGAGCAGGAAACCAACCTGCAGTTAGTTATACCAGAAGGTTTTGGCTGAGCCCGTGGACAGCGCCCAACTCATGGGCAACAATTTCAAAGGGGCTCATGAGAGAATGCAGTGGAGAGATGGCAGGCAGCCTGTCCCTCTCCAGCATCAGAAAGATTGGGGCTATGAAATAGTAGAGCTGGGGCAAGACCCAACTCCAGCCCCAGCACCGCTCTCCTGAATGCAGTGCAGGGTGTTGGACCATGTGCACCTTGGATTTTCAGCCTTGGGCTGTCACCACTCTGGCAGGAGCAGGATGGGAGCCCCCGAGCCAGACAGGAACTCACAAGGGCCAACTGGCAAACCCGTCTCACCAAGCATTCCAGAAAAAGCAAAGCTGGGCTGGGAGTGCTGAGCATTCACTCTGGGAGAGGCAGGGGCCCCAGCAGCCCCCCCACTGCTCACTCTGATGGCTTAGTCTGAGGAGGGCCGGCTGAGACAGGCTGGACTGAAATCAGCCGAATATTCACAAAGGTTGGCCAGGGCGCTGGGCTCTGTCATGGTTACCAGAGATGTCTGCAGAAATTAACAACATGAACTCGCCTCTCTCCCTGGAAAAGCCCTTCCAACTGAAGTTTCTCGCTTAGCTTCATTTGTCCAACACCAGTCAGTAAAACCTAGTGATCTTGATACTGTTCAGGAAAGAAAGCTAATTCAGTGGACCCCCTTCCCAACCTGGAGCTTTGTAGCCTAAAAGAATTCTTTTATCAAATGCACTTTTGGAAACGCTACCTTTGTTCTCTCTCCCCTCCATTTTTTTGATGCTTCTATCCAAGAGCAAAATATGATTTGGATTATTCCAGGATTGGAATAGCCGGGTTTTCCATCTCGGCCCCTGGGCACTCACACAGCTGGCATTTGGCACAAGCAAGGCTGTGGGGAGCAGGCCTACGCCCATCTCATCCACGCCATGTGGGTGCATAGCTCCCTCTGGACGCAGAGAGGACCTCCTGCTCCTGCCGGATGTGGATGACGATACAAAACCCTGGAGGGCTCCGGGCAGGATGACAGGTATCAGCTTAGCAGCCCTCCTCCCCTGCTAAAGCCATGTTGGCAGTGGCGACAAAACTCCTGAGTCTTAACTTCAATCCTCTTGGGAAGAGCCCACAAATTCTCAGTCCCACCTGCTTCCCATGAGCCCAGCTGTGTCATCCCTACACATGTTGATTGTGTGTGCGTGTGTGTGTGTATTGATATGTCACATGTGAGTACTGGTCCAGAGAAGCCTTTACCAACAACAGAACTGGAATCCCAGCCCGCCCTCCCGAAATCTGACAGCAGGATGAGTCAGGAAGCCACTAGGGGCCTTGTATTTTGATGGCAGACAATGCGGCAAGAAGCAGAACGGTGGGAAGTGGTGGTGCTATGGGCAGCTGGCTGAGAGGGGAGGTTAGCCTTCCTCTGGAAAGCAGAGCCCACCTCCCCCCAGCTGCCCTCTGAAGCCTCCCCAGCCAGGGCTGCTGGGCTGGCCTGGATTCCAGGGACCCTCTCCCCAAAGCATCCCTCTCCTCCATCCCTCAGGGTCTAGGAGATGCGGCAGCAGCCGTGGACCTTCTCCTCCATCTCCTCCATGGGGGCCTTGAACTTCAAGAG
Source organism: Balaenoptera physalus (assembly GCF_965194825.1). NCBI lineage: Eukaryota > Metazoa > Chordata > Mammalia > Artiodactyla > Balaenopteridae > Balaenoptera > Balaenoptera physalus. The sequence continues at coordinate 20,980,822 of NC_138898.1, forward strand.
TGGGGGGTCTCCACTGGTGACTGTGTAATACACCGAGGTCCCATTGCTGCTGTACGGGGAAGTTCTGCCTCCGATCAAGGGGGCCTTGCCTTCGCTGCTGCCCTCACCCGTCCTGGCCGTGCCGCTACCCAGATGGGTGCTCAGGAAGGGGTGGCTGAGCAGCTTGGCTGCAGCCCGCTGCCGCTTCAGCTCCAGAAGCGTCTGGGGGCTCTGTTCCTTGTAGCCACTCCAGGGCGGGGTGGCATCGGCCATGCCAGGGTTGCCATAGGCCATGTTGTAGTCCGGCACCTCATGCACTTTCCAGACGTCCCCGTTGGACAGCGCATACTGGTAGGTGCTGACCGGAGCCCGGAGACCGTTCTCAACAGGCACGTCCATTTCACTTCGTGGGATCTTGGTAGGAAACTCAGAGAGCAGCACGGGCTTCTCCAGCCTGGGGTTCTTGAGGGTGAGAAGGACAACGTTACCAGCTGGCTGGAAGATCTGAACCCATACCCCACGTGCGCCTCTGCTGAAAGCAGATTGTTTGGGTCTGTCCTCATCCGTTTTCCCTACCTGGGTAATAAGACCTCTATTTTCCTCTGGGGAACTCACCAGTCTATGGGTTTACATAGAGTTGACCAACTCCCATCTTTGCTCCCGGCGAAAGACCATGACCCCAGGCCTGGCCAATCAATAAACTCACTACAGGAATTGGTTCAGAGGTGGGTTCCCAGTTACATAAGCCAATGCATCTCTTTTTTGTGTCAGTCGATTTTAGTTGGGTTTTTGGTCACTTGTAATCCTTCCTCTTATCCCCTGGTAGATCTCCACTACAAATGGAAGAGGCTCTTACCCAGAGATCTTTTATACCCAGAAATCCCTGGGTAATAAGGACTTTAAAAGTAGCTGCAGCCTAAAAACTATGACTGAAAGGTAGATTCATCTGACAGTGACAAAAATATAAAGCATAGCAAAAATCACAAAGTCAAAAGACACATGAAAAACTAGAAATATATTTACAACCTATAAGAGAGAAAAGGGACTAATTTCCAAATGTATAAAGAGCTCTTAAAAGTCCATTTGAAAAAGCCCAACTACCCAACAGAAAACACAGGCAAAGGACATTAATATGCAGATCACAGCAAAATGTAGATCTATATAGCATATAAATATAGGAAAAATATTCAATCTCACAAATAGTTAATGACATAAAAATTTAAACAACAAAATATCATTTTTACCCAGCACATTGACAAATTTTTTAAAAATATTTATTTATTTATTTATTTATTATTTATTTTTGGCTGCGTTGGGTCTTAGTTGCGGTACGCGGGCTCAGTAGTTGTGGCGCGCGGGCTTAGTTGCCCGGATCCTGACCAGGGATCGAACCTCTGTCCCCTGCATTGGAAGGTGGATTCTTAACCAATGGACCATCATGGAAGTCTCAACAAATTTTTTTTTTTTGGTTGGCGGGGAAGTGCACTGAGTGGCTTGTGGAATCTCAGTTCCCTGACCAGGGATCAAACCCGGGCCTTCGGCAGTGAAAGCGCAGAGTCCTAACCACTGGACTGCCAGAGAATTCCCGACAAATATTTTTAAAGTTTGTTATTATTCAGTGCTTGCAAGGGTGTGCAAAGTACACAGGAGTGTCAACTGCCACAACTTCTTTGGAGGACAATGTCACACCATCCACCAAAAAAAAAAATTTTTTTTGTTTTAAGAAAAATATATACTTTGCACAAGCAAGCCCATTTCTAGGACTTTGTTTCACAGATAGATTCCCTCAGGGGAGCATGGAAACCATCATTAGGCAGGTGGGAAATTATGGCAAGTACTTGTATTAGACTGTTCTGGAGCTGGTAGGAAAAAATGAAGGAAGTCTCTATGTGCTGACTTGTGATTCCAAGAATCTGATTTCTTGGAAAGATCTCCAAGAAATATATAATTAGATTAAAATATGGTAAGGAGAGGAATGCATCCCATAGAAAGTTTCCATTTATGTGTGTGTTTCTTCTGTTTATTCAGTGGCTTCTTCTGAACTATGCAGGCACACTGATGACATACGGGATGGGGGGATGCAGATTCTTGATGGTCTAAATCAGTGCTTCTCATACTTTCATGTGCATATGAGTCACCTGGGGCTTTTGTTAAAATGTATATTCTGATTCACTAGGTCTGGGTTGGGACCCAAATTTCAGCATTTCTAACAAGTTCCTGCGAATAATTTGAGTAGCAGGGATGGAAGACACACGTTCTCAGCCTTGAGTGCATATTGGAATCATCTCGGAGATTTTAAACACTTATACAATGCCGATCTGAAAAGCAACATACTGTGTGATTCAATCAACATACTGTATGATTTTGGAAAAGGCAAAACTTTGGAGACGGTAAAAAGATCAGTGATTGCCTGGGGTTGGGAAGGGATGAATAGGGAGCATCAGGGATTTTTAGGGCAATGAAAATATTCTGTATGACACTTTAATAATGGACACATGACATTATATATTTGTTAAAATCCATAGAACGTACAACCAGAAAAGTGAACCCTAATGGAAACTATGGACTTTAGTTAATATAATGTATCAATACTGGCTCATCAATGATAACGTGTATACTACACTAAAGCAAGAGGTTAATAATAGTGGAAACAGGGGGGCATGATAACGAGGGTATATTGGAACTGTCTGTACTTCCCACTTATTTTTCTTATTTTTTTTTTGGCTGCATCGCAGCGTGTGGGATCTTAGTTACCTGACCAGGAATCAAACCCATACCCCTGCAGTGGAAGCGTGGAGTCTTAACCATTGGACCACCAGGGAAGTCCCCCCGAACTTATTTTTCTGTAAACCTAAAACTACTCAAAAAATAAATAAATACATAAAGTCTATTCATTAAATAGATAAATAGGGACTTCCCTGGTGGCGCAGTGGTTAAGAATCCGCCTGCCAATGCAGGGGACAAGCGTTCAATCTTTGGTCCAGGAAGATCCCACATGCCGCAGAGCAACTAAGCCCGTGCACCACAACTACTGAGCCTGCGCCCTAGAGCCCGTGAGCCACAACTACTGAGCCCGCGTGCCACAACTACTGAAGCCCGCATGCCCATGCTCCACAACAAGAGAAGCCACCGCAATGAGAAGCCCACGCACTGCAGCCAAGAGTAGCCCCCGCTTGCCGCAACTAGAGAAAGCCTGCGCGCAACAATGAAGACCCAATGCAGCCAAAGATAAATAGATAAATAAATAAATTAATTAATTAATACAATGCCTGAGTCCCAAGCCTGGAGATTCTGATTTAATCAGTTGGGACTGCAGCCTGGACATCAGGTTTTTTAAAAACAAATACAAAACACCACCCCAAGGTGATTTTCTTGTACAGTTAAGATTGTGAACCACTGGTTGAAGAGACGGGGTTGTCTTATCACTGCTGTGCCTGCTATCAGTGAAGCAGCTCTGCCAAAACTATGTACCCAAGCCAGCCCTGGGGGTTAACAGCACAGAGCCTTGGCAGCAACCTGACTTGGGAGTCAGGCTGAGAAAATACACCCTTAGATCAGTGGTTCTCAAATTCGTGCATGCACCATAATCCTCTGGAGGGCTGGTTAAAACACAGAGTGCTGGGCCCCAGCCCCAGGGATTATGATTTGGTACATCTGGGGTGGGGCCTGAGAATGTGCATTTCTAACAAGTTCCCAGGTGACACTGACACTGCTGGTCCAGGGACCACACTTTGAGAATCCCTACCTTATAGACTATCACGTCCTTGACAGCACCTAAGACCTTGAAAGGTAGTAGGAACAAAAAAGGAAGGAGCTTTGAGCTTTGTAGCTGTATCCTGTGATCTCCTTGTTCCCTCTGGGGCTGGGACAGGGACCCTGGACCCTGACAGTTTCCCTGGGACAGGACTTCTGAGCACCTGGGAGAGGACTGCCTGCTTCTGGCTATGCCATCTCTGTACCCACTCTTCTCCTCCCCGGTCTGAAACCCCAGCCCCTGAGGCCAAGTGGCCCATCTAATTGCCTTCACTCAACCCCAAACAAACCTGAGCCTTGATGAGGAATCCCCAGAAATTAACAACAACAAAAAACTCAGGCCTAACTCAGGCTGGTCTCCACCATCTATATCCCCCCACCCTATTCCCTACAGGGCTAATGGTTTATGAAACTACATCAATGAGCACTTCTGAGAGAATCCTGGGGCCTGTGAGATCTAAATAAACACAAGGAAAGAAGCAGGTGTGGAGAAGGAGGGGCGGTTGCTTCCCTGAGGGTTTCTTTAGGAATCTCAGTCTCTCCTATGAATCAATAAGGAAAAGATAAACAACCCATCAAAAAAGGGCTAAAGAACAGATGAAGCACAAAGAGATAACCAGTTGGCCAATAAGCACAAGAAAAGGTTCAACAGCATCCACCATCAGGGAAAATCAAATTAAAAATTTGAGCTACACAGCAACCCCACCAGGATGGCTCACACGAAAAGAACTAACTATACCAACAGTTGGCAAGAAAGGTGCACTCACTGCTGAAGGGAGAGCAGACAGGTACAACTGCTTTGGAAAACTGCTTGGCAGGATCTATGAAAGGTACATATAGCCTACTCCGTGACTCATACCGCATTCCTGGGTAAATACCCTACAGAAAACAGTGCTTGTGTCCACCAAAAGACACATACAAGGATGTTTGGAGCAGCTTTATTCAAAATAGCCCAAGCTGGAAACAACCCAAATGTCCACCAACGGACGAATGGGCACATAAATTGTAGAATATGTAAATTACAGAATTTACGGAGCAATGAAAAAGAATGAACTGCTGCTGAATGCCACCACGCGGAGGAATCTCGGAGACACAAAAAAACCAAACACAAAGGACCATAGACTGCCTGGGTCCATTCATATGCAGATGCAGGTGCAAAACTAATCTTTAGTGCTCCAAGTTAAATAGTGGCTACCTTTGGGGCGGGAGAAGTCCTTGGAAAAGGGAACATGGGAGCCTTCTGGGATGACAAAAATGCTCTATACTTTCATCGGAAGGTATGCGTTTGTAAGTTTATTGAAAAATTCATTTAAGATTTGTGTACTTTACACAAGTTACACATCAATCACAAAGAAAAAATAATTAAAGCATAGCTGGGAGGCATTTGAAATGTGATTCGATTTTGATCTACAACTCTTTTCTCTCCCAACCCCCAAGCTTAGGGAAGAGGGAAGACAAAAGCTCCACGTGTACCGGCTCCATCCCAGCCAGTGCTTTGATGGGGATTCTCTTGAGTAGGTGCCTTCTCTCCAGCTGGCAAGACAAGCCTTCATGTGACCTCCCTGTTCATGCAGGGAAGCAGGGTCCCACTGAGACGTTTTGCATCCCTCCAAAGCAACACTTGCTAGAAATGTTTTCAGCCGCTCATCGTGTAATGGAAGAACCACAAAGGCAGACCCCTACTGGTATGGTCAGCCTCTTCCTTCTTGTCCCCAGCAATTCTGCTCTGGTCCCAAACCTGCTCACTCCTCGCAGCAAGGCTGCAGCCATGCATGGACCTGAGTGTATCGGTACTGAGTCGAATAGTGTCCCCCCAAAACTCATACCCACCCCACATCTCTGAGTGTAACCTTATTTGGAAGTAGGGTCTTTGCAGGTGTAATCAGTTAAATTAAGATGAGGTCACATTGGATGAGACCTAGAGGGGTGGGATAGGGAGGGTGGGAGGGAGACGCAAGAGGGAGGAGATATGGGGATATATGTATACGTATAGCTGATTCACTTTGTTATACAGCAGAAACTAACACAACATTGTAAAGCAATTATACTCCAATAAAGATGTTAGGGAAAAAAAAAAAAGATGAGGTCATACTGGATGAGAGTGGGCCCTAATCCAATGACTGGTATCTTTCTAAGAGAAAACAGAGATACACACACATATACAAGGAAGGCCATGTGAAGACAGAGGCAGTGACTGGAGGCCTGCTAGCAAAAAGCCAAGGAATGCCTGAGCCGTCAAAAGCTAGGAGACAGGCATGGAACAGATTTCCCTTCTGAGACCCCAGAAGGAGCCAACCCTGTTGACACCTTTATTTTTAGACTTCTGGCCTCCAGAACTGGGAGAGAATACATTTCTGTTGCTTCAAGCCACGAAGTTTGCAGTAGTTCGTTACAGCAGTTCTCAGAAACTAATACAGCATCCTCTTAGGAAAGTGCTTTAATGCCCAGACCATTGGCTCCTCCTGGAGCCGGCTTCCTAGACGTCCTGCCAGCCCCTTACTATTTTTCCAAAATTTTCTTCCAACCTGATGTCTCAACACAATTCTCAACATCTTGTTATATTTCCCCCGAAGAAGTTGTAGTGCCCTCTCTCCCAGGGTGGCTGCCTTACTAAATCTCTCTTCTGGGAAGCCCAGAACTAAATCTCTCTTCTGCTGGAGCCCAAGCAGGCACATGGTGATCACTCACTCCCTGGCAATTATGAGTCCCTACTGTGTGCAAGTCTCCCAGCTCCGACACGAACACACCCTACGCTTGCCACATTAACCACGGTAGCTGCCCACATCAGACAGGATCCAGCTGGTTTAAGGGCACTGGCCAGCTGACCTCCCTCTGAAGGCTCTGAGATGAAGAAGCAACACCAGGCTGGGACCCTGTCCCCCTCCCATGGCAGTGACCAAGACGGGGGCCGGGCAGGAGGCAGGCACTCACCGGGTCCTTATTCTCTTGGTCTGTCCTGGTCTCCCTGATGTCCCCATTGTAGGTGGAGGTCCGCTGATCCTCGGCTGCGCTCCTCTGCTGCCATAGTATGGCCTCTCCCTCATACTCCTTCCTGTACAGGTTGGTTCTGTCCGACAGGCTGGCTCGACGCACCACCTTCCTAAGGGGAGTTGGGGGTGGGGGGAGATGCTGAGAGGTTGCATCCAGGCGCCATGGGTGGGAGCATCCTCGGGTGCCCCAGCTGCCCTGCCCCTGACTCACCCGCGGCTGCCCGCACTGGACGTCCTCCTGCTCAAGGATGACTTGTGCCTCAACTGCGACTTCATGATCACGTCATGCTTGTGTTTCAGCTCCAACAGCAGTACCTTGAACTCTTCCTCTTCACACAGGTCTGAAGGGGCAAAGGAGCCCATGGTGGGGGATAGTGCAGGGGGCTGTGGCCCCTGAGGGCCCTCCAGACCAGAGGAGCTGCCACGCCAACCCACTGAAAACTCCCAGCATCTTTTGGGACATGGGAGGAGGGGAGAAAACAGTGCCAGCCTTATTTCCTGGGCTACGACTCAGTCCTTAGAGGAGTGTAAGAAGAGGAAACTCACGTCCCATGTACAGTCCCAATTCCCAGTTATGACAGAAGGATTCAGACACCTTTGATAGCTTCCAAGAGGAGTCATTAATTCTCCACAAAAAGTATCAAGAGAAACAAGCAGGTACCCCACGTAGCCCAAGCAAGAACTTATGAAAAGATACTGAAATCATACATCCCTACCCACTCAATCCACTTCATCCTTTAATTCAGCCGTCTACCTATTCGCTGAAGCAGTCATCCATCCATAGACTCATCCTCTACCCACCCATCCTCTTATTCATTCATACATACATTCATCCACTTATCCATCCATCCATCCATCCATCCATCTACCACCCATTAATTTATTCATTCATCCAACTATCCATCCACACACCAACCCACCATCTATCCAACCATATATTTAACCATTTATCCTCTATTCATCAAAAAATCGATGAATGCTTATGTATGCACCAAGTGTTGTCCTGAACTTACCTATTGGCATCTCATCCATGGACGTCCTAGCACTGAGACTGGCCCCATGGGACACCAATAGCTCTGCCATCTGCATCTGAAACACAGGAAGAAGCCCAGGTTCCCCCCTGCCCAGGGCTCAGAAAGCCTAGGAGGTGGAAAGAGTGTTCAAAGCTTCTTAGGATGTGATCCAAAGAATGGTGGGGCAAAGTTGACTCCCAGGGAAGCCTCTGCCCCCTAAAGCCAGGAATCCCGGCAAATGCAATTGGCTTGACACCTCCTCCAGCATGTCTGGGCCATACCAAGGGACAGAAGAAGGAGTCAGCTATAACTCCAGAGCTGTCAGGTGTTTAAAGAGGAATGGTGAAAGCCACAGAGATTTCTATCTGGGAAACAAATGGAGAAACTATTCAAGGCAGAAATGTGGGGAATTTTCTAGCAAATTGGATTGTCGTCTTGTTAGGACACAACTCGTCAATCATTTTTGCAAACTCCCTAGGTCTTTTCATATCCCACATACTAGCCGTAGCCAACACCCTAAGTGGGTCTTGTGTTCTTTTGAACCAACTTCCAGCCCAAAGGACAGCAGGTTGACCCTGTGCTGGCCTCCTTCACAGCCCTGTGGGTGACAACTACCTGTCCCCAGAAGGCGGCCGCGTGCAGGGGCTCCCAGCCATCCCAGTCCTTCACATCCACGCGCACCCCGTGGTCCAGGAGGAGCTCGGCTGCCCGCAGGTATCCATTGGCTCCAGCTATGTGCAGCTGAAGGAGAGGAAAGACATGAGCATTCCCCATGGGGCTGGTCCCTCATTTGGAGGCAGGAGAGCCCGTTCCCTGACCCAAGTCCCAGATCATACTTGGGGCCAGCAGAATGGAATAGAATGAGGTGGAAATACCAGCCACGTTACAGAGCATTAGTAAGTCTGCAACATGGAACTAGAAGGTAAGGCAGACAGGCAAGCCTTTCTCCCCTGTCTTCCAGCCCTATAGTTAAGGCAACAGCATTTACTGAGTCCCTACTCTGCATTGAGCCCTGTAGAAGGGGTCTCAGAGGTCCAATAGGGTGGTTTTAAAGTATGTCTACAAATTCTTTGACACATCTCTCTTTAAAAGATGAAGCTTAGGGAATTCCCTGTGGTCCAGTGGTTAGGACTCCGCGCTTTCACTGCCGAGGGCCTGGGTTCAATCCCTGGTCGGGGAACTAAGATCCCGCAAGCCATGCAGTGCAGCCAAAAACAAAATTTTAAAAATTAAAAAAAAAAAAAAAGATGAAGCTTAATGCCTCCCTTCTTGAATGTGGGCCAGAACAAGTGACTCACTTCTAACAAATAGGATGTGGTGAAGTGGTGGAGTGTGATTTCTGAGGTTATAAAAGTCATTGCTGCTTCCACCTGAGGCTCTCTTGCATCAGTCACTCTAGAGGGAGGCAGCCATCATGTTGTGAGGACCCTTAAGCAGCCCTAAGGAGAGAGCCTAAGAGATGAGAAACTGAGGCCTTCTGCCGACAGCCAGTGCTAACTTGCAGCCATGTGAGTGCACCATTTTGGAAGTGAGTCCTCCAGCCCCGGTCAAGCCTTCAGATGACTGCAGCCCTGGTTGACATCTTGACTGTAACCTCATGAGAGATTCCATGCCAGGGCCACCCAGCTAAGCTGCTCCCAGTTCCCTGACCTACAGAAACGATGTGAGATAATAAATATTTATTGTTGTTTTGAGATGCTACATGTTGTGTTAGTATGTTATGCAGCAATAGATACCCAATATATCCAATAAGGGAAAGCTCATGTTGAGGCCCCATCGTTCCTACCTGGCACCATTTAAGGTCTCTGGTGATGGATACCACCTTGCAGACCTCAGTTGTCCACTTGCCCAATCTCCCAGAAAACACATAAAGTGCTTAGCACGTAACGAACCCTCAGTAAGTGATGAACATCCTTAGAGAGCCATAAGTGACAACAAGATGCACTGTGGGAATGGATGGAGGAGCGAGAAGGAGACGAGGCAAAGAGAAACCAAATGCCCAGCCAAGGTGGGAGACAGGTGAGAGCCCAAGGAGGCCAGCAGAAGCCAGGCTGGGAGGAAATCAGAGCACTCTCCGGGGGGGCCAAGATCTGGGGCAACAGAGCCCCAGCCAGTGGGATGGGGAAAGCATGGCCTTCAGAACAGAGCCCTGATGGCCAGATGCTGCATCATCCTGGGGTCAGGGTGCTGCAAGGTTCTGGCAAATGGAGGTTTTCCTTTATTTTTTAATTTGTAGAAAAAACTCAGGGTGTGATCTGGTAGAGGCACACGTGAAAGTTGGTATCATTATCTGATTTATAAATATCTGCTGCTCGCCAGTGGTTGAGAATGACACACAGTTGGCCAGCCAGACACTACAAGCTGTGGGGTCACATACATGGCTAGGAATAAAAAGGTATGACTGGGAGAGCAATATTGGTGGTTTTTTGTTTTATTAAAGTACAGTTGATTTACAATGCTTCAGGTGTACAGCAAAGTCATTCAATTATACATATATATATATATATATATATATATATATATATATATATATATATATATTCTTTTTCAGATTCTTCTCCATTATAGGTTATTACAAGATATTGAATATAGTTCCCTGTGCTATACAGTAGATCCTTGTTGTTTATCTATTTTATATACAGTAGAGTGATAATGTTAATAATAATAATGTGTTAATCATTAGCATCTATTGAGAGTTTACAGACTCTGTGCTGAGCGCCTACATGCAGAATCTCATTTAGTCCTCCCAACAATGCTTAAGGAAGGTACTATTCATCTCCCCACTCTACTGGGAAGACCTGAGACCTAGTATGTGCCCGGCCCATGTGGGTGAGCCACTATGAGGCTAGCCCAAGCGGAGCAGACCCCTGTATCTAGAGGGCTAAGCCACAGACCCAGAGGAGCTCCAGCTATGGTGGGCAACTCCCTGATACAGCCTGGCCATGATTTCATACAGCGTTCATGCAGCAGTGTTCAATCCAACTACCTGACTCTATCCTTGAGTTCTGGGCTGAACAGGTGATCTGAGCAGGGACCTTGTTCATAGAAAAGGGCATGAGGTACATAAACCTAAAAATAGAACTACCATACCATATGATACAGCAATTCCACTGCTGGGTATATATGTAAAGAAAATGAAAACACTAATTTGAAAAGATCCATGCACCCCAGTGTTCATAGCAGCATTATTTACAATTGCCAAGATATGGAAGCAACCTAAGTGTCCATCAAAGATGAATGAATAAAGAAGGTGTGGTATATAGAGACAATGGAATATTACTCAGCCATAAAAAAGAATGAAATTCTGCCATTTGCAGCAACGTGGATGGACCTAGAGGGTATTATGCTTAAGTGACACAAGTCAGACAGAGAAAGACAAATATGTTATCACTTATATGTGGAATCTAAAAACTAAAACAAATGAATGTATATAACAAAACAGAAACAGACTCACAGATATAGAGAGGGACGGGGGAGGGGCAAGATGGGGTAGAGGATTGAGAGATACAAACTATTATGTATAAAATAAATAAGCAACAAAGATATATTGTACAATACAGGGAATATTGGCTATTGTTTTCTCAGAACTTTAAATGGAGTATAATCTATAAAAATATTGAATCACTATGTTATACACCCAAAACTAATATAATATTGTAAATCAACTATAAAATAAATAAATAAATAAATAAATAATTTTTAAATAAAAAAAACTTTAATTAAAAAAAAAAAAGAAAAGGGCATGAGGCAGAGGGTAGGGCTCAGGAACAGGCAGGAGAAGCCCAGTTGTCACACCTGGGCCACCAGGTCAGGCCTGAGGGATGGTGAGGGAACTTGGTACTGCTGAGCTCTACCTGGTGAGCTGAAGATTCTGAAAGCCCTGAGTGCTCACGATCACACAGACCACAAGCCTAGGGCAGGGCCCAGCCATGGGCAAGGTTGTGGGTGGTGGGGTGGGCTTCCAAGGCCATGCTCCAATTTTCAGTTTAGAGGCTGCAGAAGCAGACCTTCCGCAATACTGCGCTGTATCATGCTATGAAAGCCTATGAAGAAAGATCAAGAAGGTTTCCCAAGTCACTGACACTTGAGCTGAAAGGGTGAGTGGAGCTAACAAGGCAGATTCGAGAGAGAGAAGGTTCCATTGTTCTCCATCTCCAGGGTCTAGTACCGCATGCGGCATAGAGGACGTGGATGGGTTGGCGAACCGATGGATGGATGGGTGAACCGGTGATGAATGGGTGCCTGGGGGTGTCTGGGCTCTGAAGTCAGGGAACCCAGAGGAGAGGCTGTTGCAGCAACATCAGGGACAGCCAACGAGGCAAAGCACTGGGGTGGGAGAGGGGACACTAAGGCAGGGGAATGAACAGGGCAAAGCAAGATGACCTGGGTGAACAGATGAACATGGCACCAGTGCTTAAGCGGGAGACATCACAGGAGGAGGCGGAAATAATGAACTCAGGATGGACACCTGGAGCTTGAGGTAAAGGAGAAACTTAGAGACAGAAGAGGCGAATGGCAGAGCCAAGCCTCCCACCCAGGGCTCCCGACTCCCAGCCCCAGCTTCTCAAAGTGGCTGAGCCCCACTCTACTAACTTCCCACATTCCAGGGGCACCCCTGGCCCCAAGAGGTGGGGGAGGTCCAAAGCCATGGACAGGCCCCAACTGTATAGGCTTGGCCTCCACCGGCACTGGCCCAGTTCAGTTCTAGCTGGTCTGGGTTCTGGTCCTGACCCCCCAGCCCAATCCAGCCTGGCCCCTCTCCTCACCAGTGTGGCACCCTGGGCATCTATCCAGTCAAGGTCCTGGCCGGCTGCGATCATACAGTGAATGTCCGAAATCATCTGCTGCTCAGGAGCTGCCCGCTTCTCATTGATTTTCTCTTGGGTGATGCCTGCAGTGGGGAAGGGGGGATCGAGTCAGCATTCCCAGGCAGAGAACCCCAGGGGGAGCGGAGGGGGGGCAGATTGGGGAGGCATGGCTCCTGTCCCCCAGGGTCTGCCAGTCAAGGGGGTAGATAGATATGCTCAGAGATCATTTCTCCCAGGCCCAGTGAATACAAACACCACGTGTTGGGCCACAAACAACGTCCATTCCTGCCTGGTACCCAGTTGGCATTGTAGTAATATTGATTACTGTTACACACACAGTTCTTCTACCCCTACCATCCACCTACCTGCCTCCAACTGCTCAAATACCTGGCTCCATCTCATCCTTTAGGTCCAGCCTGGACCACCTCCTCAGCTGGCCTCCCCTGACCACTCTATTTGACCAGGTCTCTGTTAATTTCTTCTATTTTGTCTACAGCTGTGTTTGCAGCACCAGGCATGATGCTCAATGAATCTTTATTACGGCAATGACTGAATTACTGAACATATAACTTTTGAATGGAGAGCTGAATAAATGTGTCCCTCGAGATTGAGGGACACAGAAGCACATTTCAAGCCTGAATCTCTGGCTAAAAATTTAAGTATTACTAGCAGCTGCTAATGGTATTTAAGGAGAGAGTGATTTACTCTGAAAAAAAGGTCCATGAGATCAAGCATTCTTGGATAGAATTCAGGGGAGGTCTATAAACTTGAAAGGAGAAAAAGAATGACCTGTTTATTTTCATTAACGTTTAAATGAAATGTAGCATTTCCTTCCATTAGAACGTATGCCAAATTCACAGTAGAACTGGCAGCGCCTGTGACTTTGTCACCAACAGAAACTGTAGGTATTTTCATATCATGTTATCTTATTGTTTCATGAATCAATAACGTTTCTATTTCACACATTTAAAAATATTTCGGAAGCTCTACTTTAATAGAAGTGGTTTCCTTTATAATCCTATGGCTTTGATAACTGCATTTAAAAATATTATTCTGAGAAGGGTCCATAGATTCACCAGACTGGCACAAAAATTGTTAGGAAGTTCTGCAGGTGAACAAGGAAAGTGCCAGGGCCAGGGAATGGGCAGGCCAAAAGGGCAGTTCCCGCAGCCATCTGGGAAGAAACACCAGCGCAGAGCCCGGGCAGGACTTTGGACTGCAGTCCAGGGTCTGGATTTGAGATTTATTTCTAAAGAGGAGGTCCTTCAGGGGTATGCACTGGGGTGGCGGGTGTGGGCAGATCTCTCTGATTGCTGCATTCATTTCCTCTCTGAAGCTCACTTGTAAGCTGAGAACAGCCCACATCTTGTTTATCTAGGGTCCCTGGCAGCCCGCGTGGTGCCTGGCACAGAGCAGGCAGCTGCGAATGTTCTTGACTTTGTATTATTTTTCCCAAATGGGAATATATCTTTATTGTGAATGTTTATGGAATTGAAATTGTCACAGCTGACGAAGAGACCCAGCCAGCTGAGGCCACCCGTGTGTGTGGTTGACACAGATGAGAGCAACGCCCCCCTTGTGCACAGCACGTTTTCCAGGGTTGTTCTGTGTCCGCATCTTGCCCATCACATGGGTAACAACCATCGTGGGACCCCATCCCAGTTCCTGAGCACTGAGCAGGCGGTGGGCACATTGCTAGGTAACTCGTTCACCTGCATTGATGTGAGAGAGCCGCAGCCCCGCACTAAGCCCACTTCACGGCAGGCGGCCCCGCCCTTACCCTGGTACGCCATGCACGTCTCGATGACATCCAGGGTGGGCTCATCCTCGCAGAGGTCATAGGGCATGTTCCCATCAGAGTTGACGGCAAGCAAGTCAGCCCCACTGCAGAGAGAGGGCCAGGGTGAGGGCCAGGTATGTGCGCAGAGGGTTGGTCTGGCTGCCTCTACCATCCAGCCTCTCACTCCCACCCCACTATGCACCCCAACATCCACAGCCCGACTGCGCTGCAGCCCAGCAAGGATCGCATCTCCAGGATCTCAGGGGCCCCAGGTGGGAAGGGGCCAAAATCCCAGGAGAGCTGTGCCAGCAGACTTCCCCCAGCTTCCCACTCTGTTGAACCAGCAGGCAGGCACTTGGGCACAGATGTCAAATAGAAAATACAACATTAATGGCGGCAGCACTGCTTCCCAGGCATCTGCTTAGAGCCAGGCTTGATCTAAGCCCTTTACACTCATCATTTGATATAATCCTCGTAATAGTCTTCTTGGTTCAGTATTATTGGCCCCATCTCACGCAAGGGAAGCAAAGACTCAGACAGCTTCAGTCACTTGTCTGAGGTCACACAGCCAGGACGTGGGAGGGTCAAGACTCAAACCTGGCCCAGCTCTTTTCACTTCTCCTTGTCCTAGTTCAGTCTTGGACCAAGTGCAGAAGTACCCTCAGCTATCCCCTACCTCTTCCTCTAAGTAAGTCCCTGCCCAAAAGGCTGACCAGGGTAGGGACAGGACAGAGCCTTGGGGCTCCATGGCAGAATCTGCCTTTTGGGCCACTGGTTCCTACGTGCGTGGTTCTGGGATGCCCTGCGGCAGCATCACCCGGGCACCACTGAAATAAAATGCAGCTTCCTGGGCTCCACTCTGGACCTCCTGAAACAGAGTCTCTCGGGGGTGGGGTGGGTGGGGTTGAGGATTACGTATTTTAAACCCATGATTCTGGTACACATCGGTGCTGGGCACCCACTGTGCCAGGCTGGCACCACCCCATTCTCCTCTCGCACCATCCCAGATTGGACTGTGGCCACCTGATGCTCCGGCAGACTTAACCACACCCAGGCTCTCATCGGAGGTGTGGGCATGGGCCACCTGCCAGTCCTTTGGCCTAACAGCCCTCCACTGTGACCTCTCTGAGCTCCTGTGCACCGTTGGGTAAGCTAATCCACCTCTCTGAGCCAGGGCAGCATCTCTATCCCCCCAGTAGCCACCTGATGGGCCCTGGCTGCTCTGCTGAGACCTCTGCCAAAGGTCTCCTGCCCTCGGCCACTATTCCTGAATCCCTGCACTCAGATGCTCTCCTGGGACCCCAGCCCATGGGTCTCTCTCCGTCTTGGCTCTGGTACTGAAATCACCTGATTTCCTGTGTGGTTCCTCAGGACTTTAGCTTCCCTGAGTGCTCAGTGCCCAGCACAGGGCTTGGCCCAGCTTGAGTGCCCTCCAATCATTAGATGAATTCAATTAAATACGCTTGAAATTGAATGGTGCCTTTCCTGTGTGTTTATAGAAACTAAGCAGACTAGAAGGAATTTCAGCATGGGAGAAGACTGTCAGAGCTCTATAGAGGGAAACGGCCTTACTCCTGGCAAAGGGATTGTTACGTGGTGTCCCCCAAAGCACGTTCTGCCCCAAAGAAATGCAGGTGGGCATGATTTGGGGGGACAGGGGCAGAGCCAAGGAAGTATGCTTGCTTTTTCTTTTTATAGCAAGCAAAACAACAATGGCAACCACAGGGCTTCCCTGGTGGCGCAGTGGTTGAGAATCTGCCTGCCAATGCAGGGGACACGGGTTCGAGCCCTGGTCTGGGAAGATCCCACATGCCGCGGAGCAACTAGGCCCGTGAGCCACAACTACTGAGCCTGCGCGTCTGGAGCTTGTGCTCCGCAACAAGAGAGGCCGCGACAGTGAGAGGCCCGCGCACCATGATGAAGAGTGGCCCCCGCTCGCCACAACTAGAGAAAGCCCACGCACAGAAACAAAGACCCAACACAGCCAAAAATAAATAAATAAATAAATAAATAAATAAAATTAAAAAAAAAAAATGGCAACAACACATAAGCACGGAGGAAATGAATTCAGACTCATGGCGACAGACAGAGAAAAAGAGATTGAAAAAAGAAAATGATACCCTGATACAAAGACAGACGAAGACACTACAAGAAAACTACAGACTGATATCCCTTATGAACACTGATGCAAAAGTCCTCAAGAAGATACTAGCAGGGACTTCCCAGGTGGTGCAGTGGTTAAGAATCTGCCTGCCAATGTAGGGGACACAGTTTCGTTCCCTGGTCCAGGAAGATCCTACATGCCTCGGAGCAACTAAGCCTGCTAGCCACAACTACTGAGCCCACGTGCCACAACTACTGAGCCCATGTCCTGCAATTACTGAAGCCCGCGCGCCTAGAGCCCATGCTCCGCAACAAGAGAAGCCACTGCAATGAGAAGCCCGCGCACCACAACGAAGAGTAGCCCCCGCTCGCCGCAACTAGAGAAAGCCTGCACGCAGCAATGAAGACCCAACACAGCCAAAAAAAACCAAAAAAAACAAAAAAACAGCAAACCAAATTCAGCAGCCTATTGGAAGGATTATACACTGTGACTAAACGGGATGTATGCCTGTAACACAAGGATGGTGAAATTAAAAAAAAAATAAATTTATTTATTTATTTTTGGCTCCATTGGGTCTTCGTTGCTGCACACAGGCTTTCTCTAGTTGCAGCGAGCAGGGGCTATTCTTCGTTGCGGTGCGCGGGCTTCTCACTGCGGTGGCTTCTCTTGTTGAGGAGCACAGGCTCTAGGCGTGCAGGCTCAGTAGTTGTGGCCCACGGGCTTAGTTGCTCCGTGGCATGTGGGATCTTCCCGGACTAGGGCTCGAACCCATGTCCCCTGAATTGGCAGGAGGATTCTTAGCCACCGCACCACCAGGGAAGTCCCAAGGATGGTAAATTTTATGTTAGGTGTATTTTACCCAATAATATCGGGAGAAAGAAAGAGAATGAAAGGAGAGAGAGAGAGAATTAAAAGAGACACAGTGGAAAAGACAGAGTGAGACCAAGGAGGAAAGAGACAGAGATGGAGAGAAAACGAGAGAGAAAGACACAGGGATGGAAAGGAAATGTGGTGAGAAAGAGAAAGAGTGGCAGGCACCAAACGAGACAGAAAAAAAAAAGAGAGAGAGAGGAGATGAAAGTAAAAAAAAAAAAAAAAAAAAATAGAAGTTGGAAAAAACCAAAGGCAGAGGGAAGGCTGTTCCTGGGGGAGAGAGGGGCACGTACTACTGAACGAGGATTTTCACCAGGTTGATGTGGCCGCAGGTGGCCGCGGCATGCAGGGGCGTCCACAGCTCGTTGTCCTTGGCGTTCACATTGGCACCGTGGGAAAGGAGCAACTTGACAATTTCCTCAAAGTTGTCAATGCAGCACTGCAAGGTGGACACAGGCAGGGTCAGCTCCCGGCAGGGCCCTGGGTCGTGACGAGGGCACACCAAGTTCCCCCCCCGAGAGGCCACAAGAAGGACAGCAGAGCCAAGCTGCCTGAGTTTGAATCCAGCTCCATTACGTACATGCTGCGTGATCTTGGGCAAGCCACTTAACCTTTCTGAGTCTGTTTCCTTGTGAGTAAGTTAATAATATACAAGATAAAAATATAAATACAATCAAAAAATAAAGTCGGCTATAAGATGTTTTGCAAATGTGGGTGGAATGGGATGAAATTTGGAATGAGGCTTTAAAACCTTTTCTTTTTAATTTCAGAAGGCTTCCTTCGAACAGAACTGTATGGAGAACTCTTAGATAACCAATCAATTCAAGCAGGGCTGCTCGGGCTGAAGCAGGGGCATGTGCTGGTTGGGTGGGGATGGGGGTGATGGGGGAGATCCCCCTTGACAGCAGTGACTTCCTAGATCACAGTTTGGAATCTCTGACTTAGGAATTTCTGACCCAGAAGCTAGTTCTTGGGGAAGTCCCAAGTGACCAAGCCTCGCCCCCCAAAACCAAGCACTGTGTGAGGCTCTAAGGGGCCCTAATACAGTCCCTGCGAGGAGACAGCCGTGTCTGTGCTCCTGCTTGTCCACACGTGGGGCAGCCCCAGGGAGAAGGCAGCCCCCGGAGAGATGCAGGGCTCCAACGGCCATTGGGGCTCCCAAACTCCAGGGACGGAGGGTGAAAGATTCCAAGGGGACAGAGGGGCCTCAAGCCAGGGCCATGAGCAGCGAAAAGTGAGGACAGAGGAAGTAGAAGACAGGAAACCACTTTACAGACTACAGGATGCATCCCAGGTGACCTCTGGAGAAGCCAGCAGGGGACAAAGTGTTCGGCACTGCCCATCCAGGGAAGCGCTTACCCCTCGGTGCAATGGGAGATGTTGCAGAGTTATACTCAGAGGAGCAGAACAGTCAAGCTTGTTTTTTAAAAAATCCCTCCTCAAAAAAAAAAAAAAAAAAAAAAAAAAATCCCTCCTCTGGCTGCATGTGGAGAAGAGATTGTGATCACAAGCTTTGCAGGGGAGAAGAGGCATAGTGAGGAGCTATGTTGAAATCACCCATTTAAGAGATGATGGTGGTCCAACCTACAGAAGTGACCGTAGGCCTGTGGAGGAGTGACTGGATGCCAACAGAAGGAGCGGGGGCACCTGTGGGAGCCCACAGCCCCAGGTAGGTGTGGGGATGGGGAT
Source organism: Balaenoptera physalus (assembly GCF_965194825.1). Taxonomy (NCBI): domain Eukaryota; kingdom Metazoa; phylum Chordata; class Mammalia; order Artiodactyla; family Balaenopteridae; genus Balaenoptera; species Balaenoptera physalus. The sequence continues at coordinate 20,999,811 of NC_138898.1, forward strand.
GAGGCTGGGGTGGTACCACGGCCTCCACCCCCATTCTCAGCAGAACCAGGGGTCAGTGCCAGAGGGACAGATGGGAAAGAAGCAGCCATTTGCACGGATGGTGCCAGGGACCCAGGTTCTCTTTCTGCACCAGCCGATCTGGGGTTGGCTGGCTCTGGGGGCACCTCTCCGGACAGCAGGGGCACGTGTGACCCAGTGGAGCTGGGTGGTGCCGCAGGTAGTTGGGAGAACCATGCAGTGACACAGCAACGCCGGCAGAGGGCACCAAACGCACCAGAGTGAGGCAGTGGGGAAAAGCGAGGGTCCCCAGGCTGTCACCGGGAGATGGGTTCGGGATGGCCCGGTCCATAGGCGGAGAAGCAGCCCAGCCCCTGGGATCAGGGGACAGGAGGGCCAGAGATCCCACCCTGAGGGCTGCAGGAAAACATGAGGATGGGCGGGGCGGTGGGTGGGTGGGAGGATTATGCACCCAGAATTGTAGTCGTGTGAGAAGGATGCCCATGGGCTGGACCAGTCTGTACCTGAGCAAGGGCTGGGTTGGGACCTGGATGCAGGAGTGCAATGGGGGCTGGTACGTGATGGAGTGGGCCGGCCTCCTCTCCTGCATTCCCCAAGGTGGGCAATGACACCTGGCATTGGATGACTCCTCCCACCCCGTCACTTCCCACGTCCAATCTATCACCAGGTGTGGATTCCATCTCCTGCATCGCTGTCCCCATCCCCACTGCCTTGGCTGAGGCTTCATCACCTCTCTCTGCCTCCCTGTCACTCTCCTTCCACACACCTCAGCCAGAGAGAGCTTCTTTGTTAATCCAGCCACGTTGCTCTCAGTTTACAAACCTCTGAAAGGCTCCCTGTTGCCAAGAGCAGAAAATCCACAGAAAGCTCTCCTTACCGTGCTCCTTCGTTGTATTGGAGCAGTAGTGACAATAATGATGACACCAATAACAACAGCCCCAGCAAGAGCAGTAAAAATATGTCACATTGTCAATAATAAGAGCTAATGCTTTTTGCGGAGTTACTAGGGCCACGCATCTTGCTAGCCATGCATTGCCTCATTTGATCCTCAGAACAACACTTCCAGGGCTCCATAGCCATGTGGGGCTAGAGGCTACCGTACGGGACAGTGTCGATACACAGAACATTCCATCACCATAAAGGTTCTATTGGATAGTGCTGCCCTGAACTCAGTTTCCTGAGCTGTAAAATGGGGATAATAATATTTCAAAGACTTGCTGTGATGATCAAACCACACTTCACATAAGTGAAGAGGCTTTGCCAAGAAGTGAACATGTGACAAATTCTAATAATAATAATAACTAATATTTACCCAGCGTCAAGTGATGCTTATAGGGTTTTTATGTGTATTTATTTAATCCTCACAACAACCCAACGAGATGGATACTTGTTGTTCCTCTTCTACAGATGAGGAAAGTGAGGCACAGAGAGCTTAAGTAACTTGCCCAAGGTCACACAGCTAGAATTTGTGGCTGCATGAAGCCCTGCGGGACAGGAAGAGAAGCCAAGAGGACACATGGGGAGCCCCTGGGCTGATGGCTGAGGGTGGAGACTTGTCCCCAGGGCTTATGGGTAGGAGGGTGGCCAGTCTCTCCTGCCCTCAGAGGGAGATGGAGAGGCTCTCCCCAGCCCAGGGTTCCAGTAGCCTGGCCTCCCACCCGCCAGGCTGCATTCAAGTCCACCTGATCAAAAACTTGGTCCAGAGCACAGGGAAGTTCCGTGTGTTCACTCGTTAACTCAGCACACACATATTGAGCACCTACTGTATGCCAGCATGGGGCGCAAGACTGGGATACACCGATGAGAAAGAGACATGGGCTCTGCTCTTGTGCAGCGCAGAGTCTGGGTAACGGGAGACCAGCATTAAACAGTCACGCTAATGGATGAAATGACAAAGGGATGCTCAGAAGAAAGGATATGGATATAACGGCAGAGCTCTCAGGCTCTTGCTGAGCACGCACCCGAGCGCTGGGTGAAGTGCGACGGGGAGCAGTACCTTGTGTGTGCAAGGGACCGAAAAGTCAAGTGGCTGGAGGCCAGGCAGCCAGAAAACATGGTGGGCTCAGCAGGGGCACAGGGGAGTTCCTTACCCCCAGCGTCATGGAAAGACACCAGAGCACTTTGAGTAGCATCAGCAGATGTTGGGTCTGAGCATCCCTGTAGCCACTGCTTGGAGGATGAATCAGGGCAGGGCTGCCTGAACGCTGGGGACTAGTTAGGGGGCTGTTGCAGCATCCAGGTGACAAATGACAGCCAGAGCAGCCCCTCCCCAGACAAAGGGGCCTGGGCCCATCTCGCTGCCCTAAAAAGGATGTGTGTTTTGATAGCACATGATTCCTGGCCAGAGTTCATGGCTGTGTGACCTTAGGAAGGTCACATAAGCCCCCTGTCAATCACTTTTGTCACGGGGGTGGATGGATGCCTTGGTGGGTGTGAATAAATGTGCTTCGTAAACTGTCAAGCTCCAGACAAACTTGCTTTGTTTGTCAAACCCTTTGCCAGGCAGTGAGGATGCAGTGTACAAAGGCTCCCTGTCCGCGGAGGCTGTGTGTGCCACACATGTGGGCATGGGGCTCTGTGGGCGTGTCTGTAACAGACACACTCGTCTCCAAAGCAGACAAGAGCCTTTCAGATGTGGCAGCTGCGGCTCCCCTCCCCCTCCTCCCTGAGGGCTCTGGGAAGGAAAAAGCAGGGAGATGGGGCACCTGTCCAGGTGGAGAGCAGGGAAGCAGGGGCCCCAGCGGGTCCTTACCTGGTGCAGGGCTGTGAGTCCATCCTCGTTGCACAAATCAGGGCTGATCTTATTCTTCAGGAAGTAGCGCACTGCAACAGAGGGGACAGGAGTGACTGTCCTGTCACACTTCAGGTGTGCAGGGATGCGGGGGACCCAGATAAGACCCACTCTCCCCCAGGTCCTGACACAAACAGTCTTGTTTACTCCTTACAACAAGGGTGAGAGGTAAGTGTCAAAACCTCCCCATTTCACAGATGAGGAAACTGAGGCACAGAACACAGATCTCTTGTCCAGGATTTCCAAGAGGTGGAGAGCATTGTCTGTCTTACTCTGCATAATAATGACAGGAGCTAACGGTTATTGAGCACTTCCTGTGCGCCAGGCACAGAGCTAAGCGATTTACATTTGTTGTCCAGAGGGAGCACATTCTAGTCGCTGAAAGCATACACTCTGGTGTCCAATGGCTTGGGTTCAAATTAAGTGCCGTTTTTATTGGCTGTGCAACCTCAGTCAAGACACTTCCCTCTCTGTGCCTCAGTTTTCTATTTTATAAAATGGGGATGATGTTAATCCCACCTCACCAGGACATCATGTGGAATAACTGAGGTGAGCTGTGGCAGGGTCTTAGCACGGTGTCTGGCACATGGTTTGAACGTCAGCACTTGTTATGGAGGTTGTTATTATTTTTATTAACACTGCAGGTCCTTGCACCCATAAGTGCCAAATGCCCCTTCTTTGGCCCTACTGAGCCTTGAGGCTTTAAAGCAGAGGCTTTAACTGCCCTCCATCCTGAGACCTTTGTCTAGTGTGTGTGTGTGTGTGTGTGTGTGTGTGTGTGTGTGTGTGAGTGTGTGTGTGTGTTTGTGTTTTCAGGGATGGCGGGAGGGGGGAGGGAGCTGGGGCGTGGGAGGGCAAAGTGAACTCTAGCCACAGCCTCCAATCCTTCTTGCTTAGGACCAGTTCCTCCCCTTTTCCACGGGGACCCTCCCTCCTTCTCCATCCTCCCCAACCCATTCAAGCCCTAGTTCCCATCCTGGACCCAAGGGCAAAGGGAAAGAGGGAGGGTCAGCACACACATACTGGTAGTACATCATCGTATCAATACATTCAAGTCCACCTGCCCAGAAACTTGGGCCAGAGCACAGGGAGTCTTCAGTGCGTTCATTCATTAAGTCAGTACACACATATTAAGCACCTACTGTATGCCAGCATGTGGAATGACGCTGGGATACACCAAGGAGCAAGAGACATGGGCTCTGCCCTCGTGTGGCTCAGAGTCTGGGTAGCAGGAGACTGACATCAAACGAGCGAACCCACCAGCCCTGCAGGCCCCTTCCCAGCCAGCAACAGGAGCCCCTGCCATGGCCTCCAAGCTTTAGGATATCCATCTCTGGCCAGCCTCCAGCTGCACAGCTCCCATGGGGCCAATGGGATGAGTCCATTGAAGCCCATGGTTCCTCTTCCGGCCCATCGTACCCTTCCCTGTTCAAATGGCTCCAAGCCCGAAGGTAGGGCCTGCACAGGCCTCTTCCCCAGATCCACCTTCCCAAGGGTGGACCATGCAGTGGGAAAATACACCTCTAGGCTGAAGGGGTGACAAAGGGGTGGCCATTTGCAGAGCAAATGGAGGAACTTGACTACACAAGCTGGCTTGTGTGTGAGGCCCTCATGATGCCAGGGACTGAGGCCTGGGTCCTGCAAATGGGAGGAGCAGGCTGGGCCTGGCCCCTCTGAGCCCCCTCCCACTCCCACCCAGTTTGGCTTCCTCAAAACACGAGCCAAACTGCACAGCCCCTAATGCCCGCTGGGGGTGCTATCTCCACACTACAGCCCACCACCCGCGTGATGGGGCAGGGACACAGTGGTTTCCTCCTAGATTTGCCTCTGCTGTGCAGTAACAAGCTCGAGGGACCTGTGAAGGGCGGAGGGAAGGCCATCCATTCTGCAGGCTGAATACCTGCTCGGCAGCCCCAGCGGGTGCTGGGGAAGAAGATGAGGTCTCTGGAGCAGCGGGGATGGGGGCCGCCTTCATTAGTCCCAGCTCCCGGACCCAAAGCCCCAGTGGCACCCTTAGCCTGAGTGTGAACAGAGACCCCTGTGAAGGGGAGGTTGAGGCCTCCACCCAGCCTCCTGGAAAGAGGTGACATCTCCGGCAGACTTGCCCTAGATGCTTTCATTGCTGCTGGGGGTCAGAGTGACAGGAGTTTATACCAAATACAGCCAGGTCCTCTGGAACCACCAGCCACATCTAGCTCATATGGCTTTCAAATGTTAACTCATAAAAATTCAAAATTCACTTCCTCAGTCGCTCTGGCCACATTTCAAGTGGTCAACAGACACAGGTGGCTACCATATTAGAAAGTGCAGAAATAGAACATTTCCATCTTCACAGCAAGTTCTATTGGACAGTGCTGCTTTGGGGCATTATACATGGAAATTAGCCCCATCACCAAGAACTAAAACCCTTCTGTGGCTCCCCATTGCTCTGGGAACAACGTCCAAAACTCTTACTATGGCATAGAAGGTCTGCACGATGTCTTCCCTGCCTGCAGGCCTCCATCTTGCACAATTCCAGGGGGAACCATTCACACTGTGGTCTGTGAGACTGGCACCTCCCAGCCCAGGGCAGAGCAGTGCACAGCTTGCTCAGCTGTACACAGGACTCCTAACCTACCTGCCTCTCCAGTCTCACTTCTTAAACTCCAAACACCTTCCACAATGGTCTTTTGTCAGCTACAGAGTCACCATACTTCCTTTGGCCTCTGAGTTTTGCATAGCCTGTTCCCATTGCCTGGAAGATGCAATCATCCACCCATCCATCCACCCATCCGTCCATCCATCCACCCATCCATCCATCCATCCATCCACCCTCATCCATGTATCCATACATCCATCCACCCATCTACCATCCATCTACTCACCCTCATCCAATCATCCATCCACTCACCCACCCATCCACCAACCATCTATCCACCCACATCCATGCATACACACACACACACACACACACACACACACCTGTCTCACTCCTCATCCTGTGCATCCCACCTCAAACTCTCCAGACGAAGGCACTCCCCCTAGTCTGCACGCCCAGAGCTTCTCTACATCTCATACATAGCCTTATCACAACCATAATTACGTAACAATTTGGGTAATCATGGTAGACTTTGGGTCTGCCTCTGTAGGGCAGGACAGTGACCTGGCACTTGCTGCTCTTTCCTTAAGGCCTGGCACGTGGTAAATCCTCAACAACCTCTCCAGGACCCTGACCTAATTGGTAGCCCCTTAGCTCAGTCCAAGTTCACGGCTTCTCCATCTCCGAGCACAGCAGACCACCCTGTATGCAGTGCTGACCCGTACGGCTCGCATCTGGAGTAGGCAGTGCTGCCCGCAGGGTCCTCCTACCAGGATGGTCGGTAGCTGCTCTCAGCCTCAAGTCCACGTTTGAAGACTATGGCAAAGCCACTGACCACCGTGGCCCAGCCTGTCCACGGGCTGGTGGGGTTGTCCTGGGCCTGACAGCTGGCCTTTGGGAGAGTAGAAGTGACCATGATGTCCCTGTGCAGGATGGGTTTCTGGAAGGTTCTCCTTTGGGAGTGGGGGGTGGACCAGGCTTCCGGTCCAGGAGACACTCTTTGAGGCAAAAATTAAGCATCAGCTTCCAAAAGCAGCCTTTGTGTGCAGTAATTATTAGGGTGTTCTCTGTGTGGCACGGGAGCCTAAGACATGTAATTAGTCCAATGTTGGGCAGTTATATTCAGCCCAAGAAGTGGGACAAGTCATCCTCATCTCTAAGGAGCTGTCGACAGTCATGAGCCAAGGCCCCCTCCGTGGTTCTACTAACGCTTTAGCTGGGAGCCTGGCTCTGGACACAACTCACTGGAGCAAAGACCCCACCACCCAGGGCCTGGCCAGGTTTTCCTGCCTCTGGGGTTCAGCAAGAAAAATGATTCTTCTATCAACAGTGTCTTCTTACTGGACGCCTCCTATGAGCCCAGGTCAATGCAGAACCACTTTCTTTCATGGGTTCATGTCTAATTATTCCTCTTATGGAGAACAGGAGACAGAGGAGACAGAGGGTCAGGGAAGTGCAGCTCACAGCCACGTGCAACCGAGTGGAGGAAATCAGACCCTCTGATTTCTAAGCCCAGGCTCTTAGCCACAAGGCTGCTCTGTTCTGCCCCTGAGGCCAGGAATGTGAACCAGCATTGCTGGAGTAACCAGAGCCGGGCTGAGAGCTGGCATGGGGAGGAGGGGGAAAGGAGAGTGGACAGAGTGACCTCTGCTCTGCAAGCATCAGAGGCCCTCGAGTCCCAGGCCAAGCCTCTTCTTGCAGACAGAAGGGCTCAGTGATCCACAACCAGGACAGAAGAAACATGGCAGCCCCGGGGTCATGGTCAGACATCTCAGGGGCCAAATTAAACACAAGGTTGCCTTCTCTCATTCCCTCCTTAAAACCCTCTGGTGGTTCCACATTGCTCTTAGAATAGAGTTCAAAATCCTTCCTTGGCCTTCATTGGGGTCAGCAAACTATGGTGCAAGGGCCATATCTGGCAGGCAGCCTGTTTCCATAAATTAAAATTTCTTGGAACACATCCGCACTCATTGATTTACATACTGCCTGTGAATGCTTTTACCCTACAACACCAGAGTTGAGTAGTTACAGCAGAGATGTATGGCCCGCACAACCTAAAATATTTACTATCTGGCCCTTTACAGAAAAGATTTGATGACCCTGGTCTTCACGGTCCTGCATGGTGTGGTCCACCTACAGGGCTACCACCTTGTACAATTCCGGGGGGCACTGTTCTCAGCATAGTCTATGGGAATGGCTAGCTCTGGAGTTGTGCAGTGTGCAGCCTGGTCAACCTGACCTAGCCATCTTGTGTCCCTAGCCCTCCAGGCTCTTCTCTTGCTCTCCAAGCACCTTGCACAATGGAGGTAACTGGCTTGGGGGAATCTGAGGGGTTGGCTGGGGCTCAGGGAGGACAAAGACAAGAAAGGCATGCTCTCCTCTCCAGCTGGGCATGTCCACCACTTCTCCTGATCGCCCACCCTCAGGTCTGCCCCCAAAGCACCAACACCAGGCTTGCCCATCAGTTTGTCCAAGTGACCCTCTGTCCTCACGCATTTCTTTAGCTGTGGCTTTAGGCAAGTTATTCCTTCACTCTGTGCCTCTGCGTCCTCATCTGTAAAATGGGGATCACAACAGCATCTTTTTTGTGGGGTTGCTGTGAGGATTAAGTAAGACAATGCCCGAAAGCTACTACTATCATTTGTATTAAAAATAAAAATAAAAAACAATCACTGAGCTCCAGCCTGGTCCCACCCTGTGCTGGGTGCTGGACATGTAATCATGGATATCTGGCATTTCTCAAGAGCCCTTGACCTGGTCCTAAAAGACAGAGGTCATCTCTCTCCAGGGAGCTCCGAGCATCTGCTGGTTCAAGGACCACAGTGAGGCCACAGCCAATATCCCCACCACCCCCCGTGAAGGCAAGACCCCACTGAGATGGCAAAGAGGTGGCTCCCGCCCTCCCCTAATGTATTCCTGCTCCTGGCGCCAACCCCGTCGCTCCACCCACACCTCCCTGGCAATCTGGCTGGAATCTGGGCCAAGCAGGGCCATCTGTTCCCCTCCGTCTCCAGCTGTAGCGAGCGAGGCTGAACCAGCCCATCTCGGCAGGAAGCTGGTGGCGGCTGCCTTTGGGGAGAAATCACTGCTGACAAGCTTGTGTTTTCTTTGCCACCTGACCCACTCCACCCCACAGAGCAGACCTCCTGACCTCGGGCTGGTCAGTGACGTGCAACCACAGGTGTGGGTCCTGCTCCTGCCCTGGGGGATCAGGGACAGCAAGGCAGAGGTGTCTGCTTACTGGAGGTGGACCTTGGACAATCTACATCTGCTGGGGGCGCCCTGGGGCTGAGCTGCTGTCGCCTGGCCACATGACTTCCACTATCACGTTCACGGGACACCCACTCACCAAGCCCTCCTCCCTTCCCGTCTCGCTTCCTTTCCCACCCAACACCCAGGAACGAAGCATCATCCTCCCACTCCCTCCTAGGCGCTGACCTAGGAGGTCAGATCTAGTTTCTGACTCTCCACACCCCTACTTTCTCCCACCCCCTCAACCCCCCTCCCCGAAACCCTCACCAATTCAGTCACACTGGTTTCTTCCATTTCTTAAAGCAAAGCAAAACAAAAACTGAGCTCCTCAAGGCCTTTACACACACAGTTTCCTGCACCTGGAGCCCTCTTTCTTCCCATACTTGGGCCAGCAAACTCCTCTTCTTCCTTCCAATTCCAGCTGAAATGTCACCTCCTCTGAGAGGCCTTCCGTGATCACCCCGATCTCAATCGAGTTGCCTGAGTTATTCTCTCCCATAATACCCTGCATTTCTGCTTCACAGTAGCTCCTACGGCAATTTATAATTATAGGGTCATTAGTTAGCATATATTAATTATATAATTCTTTGTTTAGTTTTGGGGGCTCTATGAGGGCAGGGAACCCCATTGACTGGTGTCCCCAGTGTCTAGCATGGAGCCTGGCTCAGAGCAGGGGCTCAAGAAATATCTATTGCAGTGAGAGCACCTGAAATCTACTCTCTTAGCAAATTTCTAGTACTCAATACAGCACCATTATTAACTGTAATCATCATGCTTCACATTAGGTCTATAGATGTATTCATCCTACATAATGGCAACTTTGTACCCTTTAACCAATATCTCCCCCCCCAAAAAAGTATCTATATGAGGAGATGGATATGTTAATTAGCTTGACTATACTAATCTTTCTCTCTCTCTCTCTCTCTCTCTCTACATATATATATATATAAATAAACATCACATTGTGTACCTTAAATATATACAATTTTTTTAAAATTTATTTTTATTTATTTATTTTTGCCTGCGTTGCGTCTTCGTTGCTGTGTGGGCTTTCTCTAGTTGCGGAGAGCGGGGGCTACTCTTTGTTGCGGTGCGTGGGCTTCTCATTGCAGTGGCTTCTCTTGTTGCGGAGCACGGGCTCTAGGCGCGGGCTTCAGTAGTTGTGGCTCGCGGGCTCTAGAGCGCAGGCCCAGTAGTTGTGGCGCACGGGATTAGTTGCTCCACGGCATGTGGGATCTTTCCGGACCAGGGCTCGAACCCGTGTCCCCTGCATTGGCAGGCGGATTCCCAACCACTGTGCCACCAGGGAAGCCCAAATATATACAATTTTTATTTAAAAAAACCTATTGTGTGAATGAACAAAGGCAGGAAGGAATGGAGGGAGTGTGCAATGCTCTGGGGGTCCACAAAGCTGCTTGTTCAGGGGGGCCTTGGGACGGTGGGACATGGTCTCCCCCTGGGGACACGTGCATAGTCCTGCAGACACAACACAAAGAGTGTGACTTGAGGACGGAAAAGCAACAGGCATGGATTTTGCATAGAAATGAAGCAGCGAATACCCCTCCCCAAGCCTCCGGTGGCAATACAGCCAGACATGGCAGCTGACCGTAGAAGTCCATCAGCCCACCTCCAGGCCAGGCCCCAGGCACCATCATGACCCTCCCACCCAGGATCCCTGTCCTCACTCCCTCTGTCCTGCACCTTTGGTGTTCTTTCTACAATCCAGCACTGACTGTACACCAGGCACTTTGTCTATCAAATCCATTAGTCTTCCTAAGCCAGTTATGAGGACTAATGACCTGCTATTATAAATTAACTGCCTGGTATCATCACCCCGATTTACAAATGGGAAAACTGAGGCTCAGGCTTGAACATGTGAAATGACTTGCACCAGGGCACGTGTCTGGGAATGGCAGAGCTGGGATTTTAACCCGGATCTGGCCACCTCCAAAGGCTGAACACTTAACCACTTTGCTAAAATTGCGCCAAACAAGGACCCGGGGAAGGGAAGGTGGGCAGCAAAGAGATGTGTAAGATGGATGCAGACATTAGCGTGAAGAAAGCCATTGACAAAAAGCTAGACGAAAGGTCAAGACCACTGCCAATAGTTCAGTGTTCAGTACATGATAATAAAGACAATGATCGCTAACAGTCATCCCAGAACCTTCTTGTTAGAGCAGTTTGCAGACAGGACACTGGGGCAGGAGGTTAACACTTAGCCTGAGGTCCCGTGACAAATGAGTGGCAACTCGGGGGCTGACTCGAGCCTGAGCTGCACCACTTCCTCTGTTTGTCTTCCTGCTGCCTCTCCATTCTAGGCAGACCCACCCCATCCCTGATGCCAAGCATCCTCATGGCCGGCCTCCGGCTGCTGCACCCCACCCACTAGGCTGCACCTCCTCCATGGAAAATCGTGCCCCCCGCTGGCCCTGTTTCCTCCCCTTCCTCACATCCCAGGTCTGCTTTGCTCAGTCTCATGGGGTCCAGCACCTGGGGCCTGGTCAAACCAGCTCCTCTGGCCCTCCCTCCCCCTCTGTCCCTCCTCAGGGTGCTGTCAGGGCTGCAAGGGGCCCAGCCTACTGCTTTAACCATGCCAGAAGGGCCAGCACTCTCAGCCTCTTTCCTCTCCTCCCAAGTCAAGGTTGTCTCGGGTCCTCCCTCAGTGCACTGCACCTCCCAAATCGTTCCACCGAGCAGCTTCAACCTTTCTACCCACCACTGCTCATCCCTGGAGCAGAAAGAGCCAGAAATAGCTGCTTCTAGGGAAGCCCAGCCGCCTTGGGCTGGGGGTGGAGTCAAGTCTAATGGTTTCTGCAGGGACTGGTGCAGCCCATCCCACAGGCAGGAAGTTCACCCCTGGATCCCGGGCGATGACTCAGCCATGGTGGAGGGTGGGCTCAAAGTCACAGCCCCAGGCCCAGGCCCCAGGAGCCAGGCCTTGCTCTCCCTTAGGCAGCCACCCTCCAGGGCCCATTCGAGAAGAGGGGTCAGACAATAACAAGTGTTGGCAAGGATGTGGGGACATCGGAACTCTCATACATTGCTGGTGGGAATGTAAAATGGGGCAGCTGCTGTGGAAAACAGTCTGGTGGTTCCTCAGAATGTAAACATGGAGTTACCATATGACCCAGTGATTCCACGACTAGGTATAGACCCAAGAGGAATGAACACGTATGTCCACACAGAAACTTGCACACAGATTTTATAGTAGCATTATTTACAATAGCCCCAAAGTGGAAACAAGCCAAATATCCGTCAATGGAGGAATGGATAAATGAAATGTGGCATAGTCACACAGTGGAATATTATGTAGCCATAAAAAGGAATGAAATGCTGATATGTGCTACACCCTGGATGTACCTTTGAAACATCATGCTAACTGAAAGAGGCCAGTAATGAAAGACCACATATTGTGTGATTCCATTTATAGGAAATGTTCGGAATAGGCAAATCCATAAAGATAGAAAGTAGATGAGAGGTTGTCAGGGGCTGAAGGGAGCAGGGAATGAGGAATGACTGCTCATGAATACAGGGTATCCTTTTGATGAAATTTTTCTGGAATTAGTTAGTGGTGATTATTGTACAACCTTGTGAATGTACTAAAGACCACAAATTGCACACTTTTAAGAGGGAATTTTGTAGTATGTGAATGATACCTCAGTTTTAAAAGGAAAGCAAGGGGCTCCAAGCTGACCTTGAGCATCCTGCTGTAAGCTCATTCCCCTGCCAGCCTGGGAGATCTGTGAGGTCAGTACAGCACCTGTTGCACTCATCGCTGTACCATAGGGCCGAGGATGGTAGCCAGTACACAGTAGGTATTCAATCTTTGCTTAATGGAAGGGAAGGAAGGAGGAGGCCACTGGCCACTTGCGCTGTATATGATCTGGCCTCTGTTCACGTCTCCTGGCATCATCCGTCCTCACCACCATGGACCCTTTCAGGACCACCCATGCACCACCCTCTCTCTTGCATTTGTAAACCTTCTTGTGTGCTATTCCCTCTGTCTGTCTTTTTCTGCCTTCACTTCACTTGGCTAATTCTTAACCAGGTTTCAGCTTAAATGTCACTTCCTCCATGAAGCCTCCCCAGGCTAGGCCAGGTACCCTTCTCATGCGCTTTCTGTTCCCTCCACAAGAACACTTAACACCATAATGTAGTTGTGTATGGATTTGTCTGTGTCTTTACTAGACTATCAGCTCTGGAGGGGTAGAGGAGTAGGAACCACAAACTTTCTAGCTATTGTGACATAGGCTCCTGGTCAATATGTGATGATTTCAGGGGTCAGGAGAGCCTGCCTGGCTTATACTCAATCCTCAGAACTGGCCAGAGCATCCTCCCTTGGGATATTTTATGCTTTGTCCTCTGGACAACAAGGCTCCCAGGCTGGGCTAGGCCACAGACTTTTCCATCTCAGAGAGAATCTTCATCCCTTGGCTTATATAATACAAAGAGGCCAGCTTCTCTCTTAGCATCTCTGATGTCCACATGACTGTGAGGACAAGATGGCCAAGAGTGCACCAGACATGAAGCTATAATCTTCGCTTTTCTAGAGGCTCCATGCCCAGGGCACATGGCTGAGCTGGGCAGGAGTTTTTGACAGAGACTCGTATCAGCTACCCAGATGTCTCTGGACATATGTAACTTATATCTAGTACTAGGTGTGTGCCAGAAAAATGATTTCAGACCCTTTAGAATATAAACTCTATGTGGGCAAATCTTGTCCGTCTTCTTATCTGGGGTATCCAGCACCTAGAGTAAGAGCTCAACAAATATTTGTTGAGAGAATGAACAAGAAAAATTGTTTTTCTTCTGTAAGAAGATAAAACTGAAGATACCAGGGAAATTTAACAAAATATGTACAAGATCTATATGAAGAAAACTACAAAACTCATATGGATGAAATTTTAAAAATTAAATAAAAGGAGAGGTATTCCATTTTCATGGATAGGAAGACTCAATATTGCCAAGATGTCAGTTTTTCCCAACTGGATCTATAGATTCAATGCAACCCCAATCAAAAATGGGTTATTTTATGAATACTGACAAACTGATTCTAAAGTTTATATGGAGAGGCAAAAGATCCAGGATAGTCAACACAATATTGAAGGAGAAAAATAAAGTTGAAGGACTGACATACCTGACTTTAAGACTTAGTATAAAGCTATAGTAATCAAGGCAGTGTGATATTGGTGAAATAATAGATAAATAGATCAGTGGAATAGTATAGAGAGCCCAGAAATAGACCCACATCAATATAGACAACTCTCATCCATTGCTGGTGGGAATGCAAAATGGTGTAGCCACTTTCGATGGCTTCTTACAAAACTAAACATACTCTTACCATACAATCCAACAATCACACTCCTTGGTATTTACCCAAAGGAGTTGAAAACTATGTCCACACAAAAACCCACATACAGATATTTATGGCAGCTTTATTTATAATCACCAAAACTGGGAAGTAACCAAGATGTCCTTCAGTAAGTAAATAGATAAACTGTGGTACATCCAGACAATGGAATATTATTCAGTGCTAAAAATAAATAAGCAATCAAGTTTAAATGCCTATTACTAAGTGAAAGTGAAAAGCTACATACTGTATGATTCTAACTATATGACATTCTGGAAAAAGCAAAACTACGGAGACAGTAAAAGGATCTGTGGTTGCCAGGAGTTGGGGAGGGGGGAGGGATGAAGAGGCAGAGCACAGAGGATTTGGGAGGCACTGAAAATACTCTGTATGATACCTTTATGATGGATACATGTCATTATATATCTGTCCAAATCCATAGAACATACAACATAAGAGTGAACCCTAATGTAAACTATGGTCTTTGGATGATTGTGATGTGTCCTTGTAGGCTCATCAATGGTAACGAATGTACCACTGTGATGGGTGTTGTTGATAATGGGGGTGGGCTATGCATGTATGGGGCCAGGGGGTGTATGGGAAACCTCTGTACCTTCCCTCAATTTTGCTGTGAAACTACAACTGCTCTAAAAAGTGAAGAATAAGTAAATAACTAAGCAAACAAAAAGAAACCAGGGATAAGCTACAGTTAATCCTCTTGAAAAATGCATAGTCTTTCTGAAACATGAGGGTGGGAAAGGAATCTCTTCATCATGTAGGAGCAGACATTTATGTACTAGATTTCCTCCAAGGGATGGAGAACTACATTTACCTCATCTAATGTGAAGAAGACATGGGTCTGCAAGGTTCCTCCATCGAAGCTCCAGACTGTGCCTGTGTACACTGCCCTCTGTCCCTGTCCCTTCCTCCCCTTCTGTCAGCTCCCTCACCCCATAGGTATCTTGTGGGCTCCCTGCCCTCCCATCCCCATAGTAATTTATCTCAGGGACTCAAGGCAAGGATACTGCTGGTCCAGAAGCACGACCCTGAACTTCCCCATTGCATTCATGAACACATCAGACCCCAGCTGTGCCAGGTCCCTGTTCTTCATTAATTCTGCTTCCAGAATTCTCCCAGCAGCTCCTCTTGCAGCTTCCCTGCAGACCCAGGAACCCCATCTCCCTTCCACCCTGCAGAGCCTGGCCGCCCAGGAACTCTCCAAGGTATTAGCTTTTATCCCAATTCCCCTCTCCCCAAACGCCCTGCACTCCTCTTCTTGAATTCCTGTTGCTTCCCCAACTCCATCTCTCTCACCTCATTGCTCTTTCTGCTTCTCGCTCCTTAATTTTTTTAAATAGCCCAATTATATCGTATCTCCAGGGAAGCAATAGATAAAAAATATTCCCAGGCCTGCAGGTAGGCGCTGCATACACAGAAACACTAAAATGGCTTCACAGCCATCATAACAATATCTAGCGTTTGTTGACTATTTTCCACGTGCGAGGCACTATGCTGAGACGTTACATGTCTCATCCCAGTTAATCCCCACAACAACCCTATGACTTAGGTGCTATTATCAACTGATTCAAAAGAAAACTGTGATTTGCTCAAGCTCACTTAGCTAATAAGTGTTGAAACTCATTTCTGGTCTGGGTGATTCCAGGCACAACTGGTGGCTCTGGCATAACTAGTGACAAAAGATCCTCACCCAAATATAACCAAGAATAAAATCCATTCCTATCAATATTTAGGCAGAGAAAACAAGTTTCCTATGAAGGGGGAAATTCCTTTAGCTCCCATCTGCCCACTTTGAACCTTCCGTCTGGTTTCCCTGATCCCCCTCTGCTGTCCCAAAGCCCCCCACTTCCCATGCCTGTCTGCCCAGTTCCCAATTTCTTCCTAAAGATGCCATGTCTTGCTTCTCTCCCTCAACACAGAGTTATACAGGACAGGGACAAATCCCAATCTGGGCTTCCTTCCGCCTGTCTGACCGAGGAAATTAAACAAGATCTTTGAACATTTTAAAGGTAACCACCGGAGAAATTAAAATCAAGATTTATATCTTCCAGATCAATGGAAAAGATAAAAGCAAATAAACATAGTATTCCTGAAAGTCACAAAATGAAAGAAACAACAGAAACACAAATGCCACAAAGCATGAAACTAGATGACCAAAACACAAACGTTGTAACAATAAACAAAATCATTTATCCTCCTCTACAAAGCAGTAGAGATTCAGTTGCCTAAAAGAAAAAAATTCAACTATGTGCTAACCAGAGATACATCCCAACAAAATAACAGACTGAAAATAAAAGGATGCTCAAATATAAAACAGGCAAATGCAAACACAAGGAATGAGGGGGTGGCGACATCACTGTGATACAGAATAGAATTCAGGGCAAGAAGAGGAGGTAATTAACTTTAGGTTGATTTTTAAAAAATAGTTCAAAATAAAATCATAAACAGAAAGCAGATCAGTGGTTGCCCGGGGCTATTGATGAGGTGGGGAAAGCGAAGTTGTTAGCAGTTAGGAAAACTTATGAAATCATAATCAGTAAAGCAAAACTCAGTGCAACACAAATTATCAGTACATAAGTCAAAACCACAATTTTGACACCCTAAAGAAAAGATCAGGTGGGGGGCGGAAGGGGAAGACTTATTGACAAGGATGTTCACAGTAGCATTGTTTATATACACTGCTTATAATTGAGAAATATTGGAAGCAACCCGAATGTTTAAACATTTGAGACTGCTTAGGTAAAATATGGAACATCCATATAATGGAATATTCTGCAGCTGGTATCGTAAAGAATTTTTAATGACATAGGAAAATGCTTGATATATAACATAGAATGGAAAGACAAAAACCCAAAACTATACATTCAATGCAATCTCGATTGGAAAGGAAAAATGCATTGTGTCCACACAGACCCACACTTCTCATTGGGAAAAAAATTAAGATATTAACTGTGGCTATCAGTGACTTTTATTTTATGGTTGCCGGAATTTTCCAAACATTTAAAACCATGTATGCACTACCTTTATAATTAGGATTTTCTAATTTCACTATAAAACTAAAACCATACACAGAATGGTCGCCAAATGGTAAGCACTCTATTTTTGCTAAGAGTTTCTAGGGCAGAAATGAGGTCTCAAGCTGGCTGACCCCATGAAGGAAATGCTGAAGCTGGGATTCCCGCGTTGGGTAGGAAGTTAAACAGCAGCCAACAATAATAATAACCCCTTTGTTGGTATTGCAAAGAGGTTCACAAACTATGGTCCAATGGCCAAATCTTGCCACTTTGAACAGTTTGCATGTTAGGAATGCTTTCTGTGTTTTTTAATAGTTGGGGGAAAAAAAATCAAAGAAGAATATTTTTTGACTCATGAAAATTACATGACAGTCAAATATCAGGGTCCATAAGTGAAATGTAACTGAAACACATACTCTATATATTGCCTATGGCTGCTTTCTCTGTGGTAACAGACTGTACCACCCACAGAACCTACAATATTTCTTATCTGGCCCTTTGCAAAAGAAGTTTGCTGATCTCTGGTGCAGCGCTTTTCCGCTAACAAAGCATGTTGAAAACCACAGTCACTTAATTCTCACAATAAAAGTCTCCGGTAGGAGAGGAAGAAATCAATGAATGTCCAAGGCGGACCGTGGGATTGTGGCCAGGAGGCACGTGAGCAGCTCAGGCTCAACATCTTCACCTGCCAAGGAATGAAGGGGGCACAAGCCCCCAAGAGCCAGCTGTCACTCACCTTTCTCCCCACCGTCTCACCTCCCAGCCCCAACTCAGTCGCCTCTGCCCTCCAAAAGCAGTCGCGTTTCCTGTCAAGAGCGTGACCTTCTGAAACCTGCAGAGTGGAGGCTGCAGCTGCAAAAAAGATGGTATTTTTATCCGGACCCTGCTTCCTGTTTGCTGGCTGGGGGTTTTATTTGCTGGTGTTCTGTTTTGTCATTTCTGATACAGACTCTCTCCCTTGTCACATCAGAACAGAGATGTCTGTCCTCAATAGGGTATGCTGCCTTTCACCAGGCCCACCTGCCCCCGGGTCCCTGGTCCTTTGTCCTCTCCCCTCCTGCTGCACCATCTCCTGTGATGTTGAGATACCCATCTTCTGCCTGCTCAGGAGCAGAAATCAGGGCAGCTGGATGGGCAGGGGGGAAACAGGAGCATTTCTGCTGCAGGAAATGGAAAAATCCACTCTCTTATCAGAGAAGAGCTGGCTGGGCTAGGAGGGGAACAAGTTTGCAGGTTTTCCAGAGTTTCTGGAACCCACTTCTGGAACCCATAATTTTTTTAGCAAGGTCTGGTTGGGGAAGGACCAGGGCAGCTGCTGGAGGTAGTTAAGTTTGGGACTTGGGAGTCGTTTGCTGGGAATGTCCTCCCCTGGGACCTGGGGATCATTTGCTGGAACTCCCAGCAATAGATAAAAAGGGACTGCCTTCAACCCTCCTGCCCCCGGGACTCAGCCAGATGGGGGAACAGAGAGCAGATACATCAGTGTCTAACAAGTCGGTGATGGCAGGAGCTCACATTATTGAGCCCTTACTGTGTGCCTAGCACCGTGCAGGAATTAGCTCACTGAAGCCCTACCACTGCCCTGGGCAGGAGGGAGGCAGCCGCTCTGATTGATGCTATTTTACAAACAGGGATACTGAGGCACAGTGAGTTTAATTACCTTGCCCCGAGCCACTCATCTGGTAAGAGACTCCAGTAGCTCCCCACTTGAACTCTGGGCTTGCTCTGCCATGATGATTTCATGTCTTAGAACTAAACCTGACCCTAGGTCTCAAGAGCTGGGGATCTGCAGCCTGGAGCATTCCTGTTCTGCCATCACACCCAGCACCAGGCTCTGAGCCAGACAGATAAAAGGGCTAGTCTGTCCTTTGCTACAATCACTCCTACCCCTGGAGAGAAGCCACCAAAATGTACCGCTGAGGGACAGGCAATCTACCTAAGCATTGCGCCTGGCATGAAAACACAGGTGGAGTGGCTAAGAATTCAGACCCCTTTTCCCAGTGATCTGACCTCAGGCATGTCACTGCCTCTATCTGAGCCTCAGTTCCCTCACCTGTAAAAGAGGAATTATAACCTCATAAGGTTATCTGAGAAGTAGATTATAGAGTACTGATATAAATAACAATAGTAGTAGTAGTAGTATTTAGCTAGTTGGCTCTCCCCATCCCAGCAGTCATCCCATAGGAATGTGGAGCCCAGCCTTCAAGCTCCAAGGCACTGAATGGTGGCTCCAGGTGGTGGACATCTTTGGAGATCTTGTGAGCTGACCACAAGGTAGAGCCAAAGGGCATCCTGGGTGTGGCATTCAGTCTCCAAGATGCATCCCTTCCTCCTAAGATTTCACACGCTTGTGCAGTTGCTTCCCACACTGAACAGGACTGACTGACATGGGTCATCATAGGATGGCGTGTGACATAGGTCATCATAGGATGGCATGTGACCTGTGAGGCTGGGTCACAGAAGACATTGCAGGTCCCATCTTGCTCCTTGGACCACTCACTCTAGAGAAGAAGCTGCCATGTTGTGAAGACACGTAAGCGGCCTTGGAAAGACCTCATCATGAGGAACTGAGTCCTCCTGCCAACAGCCTTGTTGGAGCCATTGTGGAATCAGAGCTTCAAGCCACAGACAAGCCCTCAGATGATGGGAACCTCGGTTACATGTTGAAGACAACTTCGGGAGAGACCCTGAGTGGGAAACACTCAGCTACCAGCCCGGGCCTCCTAGATGCCCTAGAACCTGCGCCCTCTCCCCTCGGAGTCAGTCAAATTTCTGTTAACCAGGGAAATTCTTCGCTAAACCCTACAGCTGACTAAGGGTTTCTATTTCCGCCCACAGTGCTGAAAACACGTCAGTCATCACCTGGGTCTCCTTCCTGTCCTAGGGGCACAACCCCATCTTCCCCACTGCGTGAGGATGGGACCAGGTCTCGAGGCACCTTCCTGAGCTGAGGGTACCAGGGACCTGGCTGGAGAGAGGTGGGGGAGGAGACAGCGGCCACATACAGCTCCCTAACTCACAGACCTGAATGTGCTTCTCTCCTGCTCAGAAACCTCTCACGGCTCCCCACTGCCTCCACGCTGTCAGAAGCCAGCCCAGTGGTTCTCACGGTGCGGTCCCAGCAGGAACAGCAGCACCTGGGAATTTGCTAGAAGCATAAATCCTGTGGCTCTACCTCAGAAATACTGAATCAGGAGTTGGAGGGGAAGGCCTGACAATCAATGGTTTAACACATGCTCGCGGTGATCCCGACGCCCCTTCTCCTCTCCCCTCATTCCTTTCTGTGTCTTCTGTGCTCTAGAAACACCCAACTTCTCTTCCCCCTCCCCCCCCCAAATATTCACTGGGTCCCAACTCTGTGCCAGGTGTGAGTACACAGCAGTGAACAAGGCAGACACCAGCTCTGCTCTCCTCAAGCCGGCACTCTGCCCTGCTCTCAGTCTGGAATATTCTTCCCTTCTTCCCACCAGCCAGATCCCCACCCAGGCCCTCACGCCAGTGCAGGAGACGCTCAACAATCACGAGGCAAACATTAAATGAGCCGATGAATACGTGACTGAATGCACCACCTCCTTGACCCTGAATTAAGTGCCCTCAGCAGGCCGTGTGCACCTCAACCGGAGCGCCCGTCACCCTTCACGGTGGCCCACGGAGCACTCGAGATGTGCACAACCCGGACTGAAATATTTGTGCTGCGAGTGTAACACGCGCACTGGACTTGGAAGATTCAGTACCAAAAAAAGATGGGGAAAATGTCTCAATAATTTTTTGGACTGATTATATGTTGAAAGAATAGATTGAGTTAAAGAAAGTATACAAATTAATTTCACCGGTTTCTTTTCTACTTGAAGGTGCTACTAGAACATTTGAAATTAAGTATGTGGCTCACATTTTTGTTTTCTATCGACCAGCACTGAGCGGGTTGTAAATATTTAGTCCCAGGACTACGGGCTCCTGGGGCATTTCTGTCCATCTATCTTTCCTCCCTTCCTTCTGTCCGCCCTCCCTCCCTCCCTCTCTCCCTTCCTTCCTTCCTCGAATTCTAACCTCCACCTCCTCCTTTCCACAAACATTTATTGGACATCTGCTCTAGACTCCCACCATGAGACCTGCCACAAAGTAGGTGCCAAGCCGTCTGCTGAATGAATAAGTCAATGCTCAGAATGCAGACTGACCAACAGGTGACCCTGGGGGAATTTCTCTCCCATTTAATTCCCATACCTGCTTGTTTGGGTGTAGTTTTCCCATCTCATTTCAAAAGCAGCCAAATTCCAAAGATGTCGTTACGTAACTCGGGGCTGGGGTCAGCTTTCCTCTTGCATTTGGGGCTCAGGTGCCCTCATGTCCCAGCGCCAGGACTCTGAGTGCAATACACTTTGTTCTTGAAGCTCCAGGAGGCTGGCCAGGGCAGGGATCTGGGCTTGGAGCTTTAGTGCCAAGTTCTCCAGTGAGGGGAGGGCAGCAGGCGGAGCCATGCACTGCGCCCTGCCCAACCTCCACCGGCCCCCAGGGGCCTGGGAGGATGAGGGTACACGTGGGTCAGTGAGACCCAGGCTTCAAGCCTGCTTTGGACCCTGGACAAGAGTCACTGTGGAGGAGCTGCTCCTTGGAGCTGGGAAGGCGGCAAGAAGGCTGGCACGGTGCGTGGCCTTTCCTGTCCCCGGGACCCACTCGCAGCTAACACAAGGTCATGGCCACTGCACCATGGCCCAGCAGCCAGCAGCAACCTCCCTGACGCCTTCCCACTGGTTTCACACCCTTCCCAACCTCGCACTGAACCACTGGAGGCGTTCCCTGCCCCAGGGCCCTTGCTTATGCTATGATTTCTGCCTAGAATGCTCTCCTCTGGCTCAACCTCGATCTTTCCACATGGCTGGCTCCTTCTCATCCTTCAGGTCTCCTAAAGGTCGTCTCCTTGGAGAGAACTTCCCTGACTGTCCTTACTAAACACGTCACAGTCCTTTTTTCTTTACCAGAGCAACCTTACCTGTTCCTTCATAGCAGGGAATTTCACAGTAGGGGAGTGAATTGCCACCTTGACCTTAAAGAATCTTATCTTCCCTTTTAATATACTCCATAGATCATGACAGGAATTTTCAGGCACTTAAACCGCACACCTCACATCTCCTCATGTATAGGCTGAGAGCAAGAAGTCTCATATGCAAGAGTCCAGGCTGTGATTCCGTTTGCATGATGTTCTAGAACAAGCAAAACTAACCGTATACTTCACACCCACTAGGGTGGCTATAATCAAAAAGCAGACAGTAATAAGTGTTGACGAGGATGTGGAGGAATTGGAACCCTCATACAGTGCTGGTAGGAACATGAAATGGTACAGCTGCTATGGAAAACAGTCTGGCGGTTCCCCAAAAAGTTAAACATAGAATTACCATGTGACCTAGCTATTCCACTCCTAGGTATATACCCCAAATAATATAAACCCCAAGAACTCAGACATATATATGTACACTCATGTTCATAGCAGCACTATTCGCAGTAGCCCAAAAAATAGCCAAAAGGTAGAAACAACCCCAGTGTGTATATACATTAGGTCACAGAAAGGAGTGAAGTACTGACACATGCTACAATGTGGATGAACCCTGAAAACAGGATGCTAAGTGAAAGACACCAGACTCGAAAGGTTACATATGGCATGACTCTACTTAGATGAAGTTTCCAGAATAGGTAAGCCCATAGAGACAGAACGCAGATTTGTGGTTGCCAGGGGCTAGAAGGAGGGGAGAATGAGTGGTGACTGCTTCATGGGCACGGAGTTTCCTTATGGGGGGATGAAAAGGGTTTGGAAGTGGATAGAAGTGGCTGCAAAGCACAGTGAATGTACTAAATGCCACTGAATTGTTGACCTTAAAATGGTTCATTTTATGTTATGTGGATTTCACTTCAAAAAACCCCAAACCAAAACCAAAAATACAACTAACCTGTAGTGGTTAAAAAAAAATCAGAACAGTACTTGCCTGGGAGGAGGTAGAGAACCAGCTGGGAACGGGCATGAGAGAATTTTCTGGAGTGATGGTAATGTTCTAGACCACCACTGCCCAGTAGAAATACAAGATGTGGGTCACATATGTAATTTTAAATTTTCTGGTAGCAACATTAAAAAAGAAACAAGTGAAATTTTGATAATATATTTTATTTAACCCAGTCACTCCAAAATATTATCATTTCAACGTGTCATCAATATTTTAAAATTCTGTATCTTGACTGTGTGTGTAGCGGTCACACAAGTCTACATCGGTGATTTTAAGAGATTGCAGAGAGCTAAATACACACACAAACGCACGCACACACACACGCACACACACACACACATCAATGAGGGTATGAAAACTGGCAAAAACTGAGTCCGGTTGACTAATTGTATCAATGTTAATTTCCTGCTTGTGCTATTATAGTTTTTGTAAGATGTAGTTACCATTGGGGTCAACTGGGTGAAGGGTAGAAGGGATCTCTTTGTTTTTGTTTGTTTTTTTTCTTCTTTGTTATTTTTTCAGTCTGCATGTGAATTTAAAATTATTTCAGAATAACAAGACATGGGATTCACCCACTGGGGTGGGACCTTGGACTCCTGAGATCAGGGGCAGAAGTGCCTGGTCACAGGCACTTGCCAGATGTACATACTGGGCTGAGCCAAACCAGACCCAGCCCTTGCCTTGCTGAGGGTCACCAGGATGCATGGTAACCAGACAACCACTCAAATAGAGGGAACCATGCCATGAGGGTGCATGGCAGGGACCCAGCCCAGTCAGGGGATCAGTATGGCCACAGGCCTGCGACTTTAGGGCTTAAAGTCTCCCGATATAATCGAACAATGATGACAGCTGAGAGCTGACATGTATTGGAGTCTTCCTCTTTGGTGGACATGTGCTAAAGCCAGGCTTTATTTAGCTCTCAGTACAACCCTTTTAAGTAGGTATTATTATTTCCATTTAACCAAAGGAAAAACTGAGGCACAAGAGGTTGAGTGATTTGCCCAAGGTCACCCAGAAAGCAGAGGAGACAGGATTTGAGCCCAGAACGTCTCGGTCCAGAGCCCCGCATCTGACCCATGCACTTCGGTGACTCTCAGGCTGGACCACACAGGAAGCTGGTCCTCTGTGCCTGGTGGATCTTTAACCATCCCCACCCCCCGGAACCACTTCCTCTGTCATCCCCATCAGCACCAGGTTGAATGTTTGAGCATTAATGCGCTGACGAGGCCAGAGGAGCTGTGACCACAGTGCACTTTGACCATCAGCCTTAGGGTGGGCTACAGCCTGTGTGTGTGCATGCTTGTGTGTGTGTGTGCATGTGTGTGTGTGTGTGTGTGTCTGGGCCCAGCCTTGCTCTCTCCTCAAGTCCCTTTTAAAAACAGCACTTTCTCCATCAAGTGATGAACAGATAAACAAAATATGGCCTATCCATTCAATGCACTACTATCCAAAGATAAAATGGAATGAAATGCTGACACACACTGCAACATGGACGCGCCCTGAAAAGGTTATGCTAAGTGAATAAAGTCAGACACAAAAGCTCACGTTATCGTATGACTCCATTTACACGAAATGTCCAGTATAGGCAAATCCATAGAGACAGAACGCAGATTGGTGTTTGCCAGGGGCTGGGGGGAGGGGGGCGCAGAGGAGTAACTACTAACGGGTATGGGGTTTTGAGGTGATGAAAATGTTCTGGAACTAGGTAGCACAACATTGTGACTGCACTAGATGCCACTGACTTGTACACTTTAAAATGGTTCATTTTAGGGGCTTCCCTAAAGAAGTCCAGTGGTTAAGACTCCGCGCTTCCACTGCAGGGGGCCTGCATTCGATCCCTGGTCTCGGAACTAAGATCCCACATGCCGCGTGGCATGGCTCCACAAAAATTTAAAAATAAAAATGGTTAATTTTATGTTATATGAATTTTACTTCAATTTTTTAAAAAAGAAAAACAGTCGTTTCCAGACTGTGGGGAGCTATAACTCCACAGCTTGTGCCCCGACTTCTGACATAACCAGGCAGAGCTGGGCTCTGGGTCGGGGAGGCCCACCCTCCATGCCAGGCCGCCCCCTGCATGCCCAGCTGTGCCCTCCCTGTGGGGAAAAGATGAGCCTTGGCCTGCACCTCAGACGTCCGTGGCGTGAGGTGAAAGCAGGCGGCTCCGCTTTGTGCCAGGTCCCCAGAAGCTCAGCATAAGAGCACTGGTGAGCCACTGCCTGTTTTGGGGACACTTACTAAGCGCAAGGCGCTGGGTATGTCACCTTGGTTAATCGTCACCAGAAGCCTGAGATATGTGCTGCTCTTACTCCGTTTTACAGAGGAGGGAGAGAGGCTCAGAGGAATCAAGTTCACTGCTGAAGTTCACCTAGCAAGGAAGTACTAGAACCCGCGGGCCCCTCCCTTCCCACCGCACACGCACTCGGCCGACAGAGGACCGCACACCCAGGATCTGAGACTTCCTCTCTTCCCCAGCGGCCCATAGCCTGAGTGATCCCCCTCCCTCCAAAACCAGAAGCAGGAATCAAGCCTTCACAAGCTTCTGAAACACGAGTGCTGCTCTCACAATACAGACAGGCTCTGCAGGGGCAGGTTGGGATTGCACTAGAAGCCAGGAGCCCTGGAGGGAAGAACACAGGCCCTGACTTCTGGCTGTGTGAATTCTGGGCAACGGACACCCTCTCTGATGAGTCTCAGTCTCCTGATCTGCGAAGTCAAAGGGCTTTGGTACACAGGTGGTGCTGCAAAGGATGCAGCAGCGTGCAGGGTGTGGGGTAGGTGTCTGTCAGAGGTCAGAGATCTGTGTCCCAGGGCAGGGAGCAGGCTGAGGGGCCTGGGGAGACAGGGTGTGCTGGGGCGAAGCTCCTACTTCTTCCCCCGGTCCCCTCACACCCCAGGACCCACGGCTGTCTCACACTTGCCGGGTTCAAGTAGGTGTTTCTCTGGGGTCATACAAGGGTAGAATTTGTCTCACGCTCCAAATCGGAAACTCGGGCCGTCCTGAATTCCAGCCTGGCTAAGGGGACAGAGCCTGAGAGACAGAGAGCCCCGAGGGACTGGGGCTGAGGCCACCGGCATGATTTCAGGCCAACCCAGCCCATTAAATGGTGCTTTCCCAGCCAGAAGGAGGCCAGGCTAATTAAGTGGAATGTGCCAGTCTGTAAATCGATTTCTGCGTGCCAGGAGCTCCCAAAGTGGGTCAGAGACTGTTAGTCCCTCAGAATCACTCGGAAACGCCCACTTCCTACCTGCATCTCAGAGGCTGGCTCTCTGCAGACACATCTAGGCGCCACACCCTCCCCACCCTGGTACCCGGGTTCAGGTCACTGACCGAGGTCTGACTCTCCAACTGCCCAGCCCACCCCAGTGGGCACTGCTTTCCTCTCCAGAGAGGCCGATCCCCCGGTTCTCCCCAAAAGGCTGGGCTCAGAGGTTCAGAGCGAGCTGTTTTTTTTGTTTGTTTGTTTAATTTATTTTTATTTTTGGCTGTGTTGGATCTTCGTTGCTGCGCATGGGCTTTTCTCTAGATGCGGCGAGCGGGGGCTACTCTTCATTGTGGTGCGCGGGCTTCTCATTGGGTGGCTTCTCTTGTTGCGGAGCACAGGCTCCAGGCGCATGGGCTTCAGTAGTTGTGGCACTCGGGCTCAGTAGTTGTGGCTCGCAGGCTTAGTTGCTCCGCGGCATGTGGGATCTTCCCGGAACAGGGCTCGAACCCGTGTCCCCTGCGTTGGCAGGCAGATTCTTAACCACTGCGCCACCAGGGAAGCCCTCAGGGTGAGTTTAAAGTCACAGCTGGTGGGGGGGCAGGGTAAGGTTTGGGGGGACATGGCCATGTGTCATGGACAGTTCAGGGTCAAGGCCTCTGGGGCTTCGAGCCCAGCTCATGGACAGGGCCCAGCAGAACCCACTGAGTTCACCAATGAGAAGAGAACAAACCAGCCTGAAACAAAGTCCAAAAGTGGCATCTTGGGGGCTAAAAATTACCAGCTGGAAGGTCCAGGCTGAGGGGCAAGAGCTACACAAGACCTTCAACAGAAGCCATCAACCATGGCCCAGATAAATGCTGGGGACATCCTAATAGTAATAAAAAATTCTGTTTATCAGGGATTGCTGTATGCCAGGAAGTGTGCCCACGCACATGACATACATTTCCTTCTTCAAACCTCACAGCTTCCTGTTAGTGTCCCCATTTTACAGATGGTGAAACTGAGGCTCAGAGAGATGGAGTGACTTGCCTGAGGCCACGGCAAAATCAGGGTTGGACCCCAAGCCTGGCTGAATCGCAAATCCTCCCTCCATGTGCTGTCCTGCCTCTTGGCTCATGGGAAAATCTCACAGTGCATCCTCGGTGGCCAACCAGGCTGCGGGGGCTTCACTAAGCCTTGGAGTCTGATGTGACTCTGAATTGAGTCGGTGTGGCGAGCCTCTGGGGTCAGCACTCAACACAGTCACGCTGCGGGAGCCTGTGGACATACCCTAAGGCTCAGGGCCCTGACCAGCGGGGATGCAACGAGGGTGGGCCTCATGGGCGTGGGCATGTCCAAAGGAGACAGTGACAAGGAGTCAGGCTCCAAGGGGACTTGGAGGGCTTCATAAGTCAAAGGAACCTGGCTAAGCTGGAACTTTCAGTAGAGGGCAACCATCTGACCCGGGGGCAATGGTGGCTGTTTGGCCTGAGGGGGGTTGCGAGCTGAGGGTACAGTCTGGCTCTTCTTGGCCAGTTGGGGAGATTCTAAGAGGCTGCAGGTGGGAGGGGTGAGAACAAAAGTGAGAGCTGACAGCGAAGTCTGGGAGAGCGGAAAGGGAAACTGGAGATGAATAACGGGCATCGCTCTGCTCAGGTGCTGCCTCCCCACCTCCCCACAAAACCAGCAGTACAATCTGCATGTCTTCCCACCGAGAAAGCACAACAGCCACGGCAAAATGAGTGCAAGCTGATAGCCCCCCCGTACTGCTCCCAGGCCACAGCCCACCCAGAAGGTCCCTTGTGAGAGATGTGCAGGAACCTGGAGGTCTTTCCAGCCTGAGGAGGGCCTGTGAACCCCTCTGTCATGCACAGTCTGACCTGGGATTGCTGCAAGAGGGGGGCAGCTTGGTGTGGCAATGAGGGCACACATCAGAATGCTTGCATTCAGTCCCCAGATGTGCCACTACCTAGCTGTGTGACGTTGAGCAAGTTACTTTACCTCTCTGTGCTGCTGTTTCCACAACTGTGGAAACGGGGTGACGATACCTCTCCTAGATCATTATGAGGATTCAATGGGTGAATAGTTATGAAGCACTTTAAGTTTCTGGCACAGAGCGAGTGCTGGTAAGTTTCTTTTTTCACCCCAACTTTTCATATTTAAATAGCTTTCTTGAGGTATAATTCACAGCCATACAATCCACCTATTTAGAAGGTACAATTCAATGATTTTTCCCCCTGTATCTACAGGGTTGTACAACCATCACCACAATCAATCTTAGAACATTTTATCACCCCAAAACGAAACCCCATACCCATTACAGACACTCCCCATTCCCCACTGCCACCCCAAGCCCCAGGTAACCACTAATCTGCTTTCTGTCACTATAGACTTGCTTCTTCTGGGCATTTCCTACAAGTAGAATCATACAATATATGGCCTTTTGTGTCTGGCTTCTTTCACTTAGCATGTTTTCAAGGTTCATCCACGTGATAGCATGTATCATTTCTTTTTACGGCAGAATATTCCATTGTGTGCATAGGCCACATTTTGTTTATTCACTCATCAGTTGATAGACATTTGGCTTATTTCCACTTTGGGGCTATTATAAATACTGTGGCTATGAACGTTCATGCACAAGTATTAGTGTGGACATATGTTTTCAATTTTCTTGGGTAAATACCTGAGAGTAGAATTACTGGTTCTTTATGGAAGAACAGCTGGATTTAACTCTCACAATTTCACTGAGAGAAACTTTATTATTATTATTATTATTATAGCCACTGTCTAGATGCAAAAACTGAGGTGTAGACAGGAAAGGCAACTTGCCCAGAGTCACGCACATAATGTATCGAGGAGACAGAACACGACAGAACGTGGAAAGCGTCTGGTTCTTTCCATCATCAGAGTCAAAGGGGGCATGGGGAAGGGGCCAGGGCTAGGGGGTGGGCAGGGAGACAGAAATGGAAGCGTGAGAAGCCCACGCCCTCACCTTCACCTGGAGCAGTGGGGCCTGCTCTGCAGGAGCCCACAGTCATGCAGGGAGTTGAACCTATCAACAGGGATCTTTGGGCTGAGGCAGAAGGAAACCAGCCAAGGTCATGCTCTACAGACCAGAGGGGAAATAAGAGGCACATCGTTGCTCTGTGGTCAGACCAGGGTTGTCTCAGGACCAGGAAGTCAGGGAACTTCTCCTTTTCCACACCTTTTGTATTCTGTGCTGCGGTGGGGAAGGCCAAGAGGGGCAACTCACATCCAGGGAGACCCCTTGGTGGTGTGCCTTCCAGGGGGCCTCCATGGCTAGCAGGCTCTAGTCCTCGGCTTCTTGGAGAGTCCAGAAACAGTCTCTACTTCATGACCCAGAGCCACGGCAGTCTCTAAGCCCCAGGGGACCAATGAGAGCCAGACACCCCTCTGGGTAAGTTCAGAGATTTGATGAACAAGCCCACTGCCCTCTCCATGGTCTTGTGGACCTGAATCATATCCCCCTCCTCAAAATCTCATGACCCAAAGAGGGTGTCAGCCACCAGGCCCATTCATTTGCCCAAGAAATTGGGTTTAAGTCTTTCCCTCTGACTGGGATTCTCCCCTCAAAATGGTACATCCTGAGTCTGCCAGGATCTAGGGACCCCAGAGCTCTCCCCATCAGCAGTGAGCTTTCTCCCAACATGGCCAGCCCTCTGGAATACCCACCGCCCAGCCTTGGGTGACTCCTGTGTCCCCGCCTTGGGAAATCCCTACCAGCTTCTCCAGCATTGCACGAATCCTCGGCAGCACCAAAGAAGCCAGCCCTCTGGCCTGACAACTTGAAAGTGCTGCTATGGACTGAACTGTGTCCCCCCATCAAAGTCATACGTTGAAGCCCCAAGCCCCAACGTGATAGTGTTTGGAGGTGGTGCCCTTGGGAGATGATTAGGTTTAGATGAGGTCATGTCATGATGAGATTAGTGCCCTTCCAAGAAGACACACCAGAGAGCTTGCTGTCTCCCTCTCCCTGCCATGTGAGGACACAGTGAGAAGGCAGCCGTCTGCAAGCCAGGAGGAGGATTCTCATCAGAAACCAACCATGCCGGCACCTTGATCTTGGACTTCCAAGCCTCTAGAACTTTGAGAAAATAAACTTTTGGTGTTTAAGCCATCCAGTCTATGGTATTGTGCTGTGGCATCCTGAGCTGACAAGACAGAGTCCCCAAGCCATGGCCACCAGCAGACTGGGCTCAAATGACTTGGGGGATTTGAGACCCCCATCCACTATGCCCTGGGAGACACCCAGGTCAATGCCATGATCAGTCACTGAGTGCCATTAGTCAGAACACACCAAGGCCAGAAACGGAGTTTGAAGAAATCTACAGAGTTATGTGGGCTTTATGAATATATTTTCAGCTACAGAGACAAAGATGGTAATATTTGACGTGTCCCCAAACTTACCTACCGATCTATCTGTAGAAAATCCAACCCCTTCCATTAATTAGAGCTTAACCTTAAGCTTTTTTTTAGTGAAAAACAGTTTTACCAACGAAGAGCTTCCCAGAGTGAGTGGCCTATCTCGGAGACAGCAACAGGACACCACGTCATACATGACATGATTGCATTCTTTCATGAAATAAGAACAGGCTCTTTAGGACCCAAATGTAGATTTTGAATTAAAGTTTTTTTCTGAGGCCTGGAATTATTGCCATATAATCTTTCCCAGGCACCTGGTGTCACAAAATGCTTTTGAAAACATCAGCTAGGTATGACCCTTGACAAGGTGTCTGTCTCGAGGTGTGCTAGAAAGGACAGAAGAGAGGACAAGCTTTCCACGCCCAGGAGCTTTCTCTTCCTATGTCTCATCCTATACAGATGATGGAAATTCACCATGGACTATAAATGTCTCAGTGCAAATGAGGTCTGATTGCCAGTGGTGGGTGCGCCCTGGGAAAGACTGGTTCTTTTTTTTTTTTTTTAATTAATTAATTAACTAATTTATTTATTTATTTATCTATGGCTGAGTTGGGTCTTCGTTGCTGCGCGTGGCCTCCCTCCAGTTGCGGCAAGCAGGGGCCACTCCCCATTGCGGTGCAGGGGCCTCTCATTGCGGGGGCCTCTCTTGTTGTGCAGCACGGGCTCTAGGCGCGCGGGCTTCAGCACCTGCAGCACACAGGCTCAGTAGTTGCGGCGTGCGGACTCTAGGGCATGCGGGCTTCAGCAGTTGTCGGGAGCAGGTTCTAGAGCACAGGCTCAGCAGTTGTGGCAGACGGGCCCAGTTGCTCCGTGGCATGTGGGATCCCCCCGGACCAGAGATCGAACCTGTGTCCCCTGCATTGGCAGGAGGACTCTCAACCACTGTGCCACCAGGGAAGTCCCAAGACTGGTTCTTAATTGTGCCTTTATCTGACAGACCTTGTTAGGAATGAGTTTGGAACATGGCTGCTAGGCAGCTGCATCCACCCGCGGGTAGGGGCCATGGGCACTTGTTTTGTTTCTCAGTTTCCTTCCTCAAGCAGGGCGCTCTCCCTGAGGCCTCATTCCTGGCCCAGACCTTGCTAAGTGCTGTTAAATGGTGAAATGAGAGGACTAGCCTCTTGAAGAGGGATAAACGCTCCACAGGGGTGTGATCCATGATTGCAGGATAAGGCTTAGAGTGCAGGTGCTGATGTCAGACAGTCCTGGCTCTGCCTCTTACCCGGGCAAGTTACTAGACCTTTTTAAGCCTCAGTTTATCCATCTGTAAAATGGAACTACCAATAGTACTTGCTCCCACTCCAGGTCTGGGACTCTTCTATTGTCCCACTGCAGTAACTCCCACTTTGTACCTCACCTTCATTATCTACTTACATCCTCCAGCTACTCCCTCATCACTCAGTTACTCCCCTTCTCTCCCGCTACTTCCCCATTCCCTTAGCTGCTCCTTCATTATTCAACTCTCTGTCACTCACTCACATGGTCACTCATCCCACAGTTACTTTGCCACTCCCCAGCTTCTCTCTCACCCTCTTATTATCTAGAGTTATATTTTTCTAACTTAACACAAGCTTGGAACAATCAAGGGAATCTTGGCTTTTGTTGGGACAAATCTGTCCTAGTCTATATATACTTATCTCTGCAGGAAACTGTCTCTTCCTGGACCAAGCAGCTGATGTTTAGAGATGGAATGTTTCCTGCCTATTATCTTAGAGGCCTTTGGTCTGGGTGACAGGGAGTGGGAAAGCAGAGCCCACATGGTACAAAGGCATGGAACATTGCCAGGCAGAGCCAGGAGTCTCCACCACACAGGAGGAACCTGGCGGGTTGGTTGGCATAGCCTTGGAGCAGCTCTGCTGGTTCCAGGTGGGATGCTGAGGCAAGAGGCTCCTCCCCGTCACCAGGGCCTTGCCCCTAACCACCCCTGCAGCTCAGGATGCTCTCTCCTAAAAGCTGGGAGAGCTTCATTATGGATCTGATTAAATCATAAGGAATCTCATCCCAAGCTTGCCAGAAAACAAGCTATTTTCAGCATCCGTGGGCAGCAAATGGAGAAGAGAGTCATGAGCTGGAAGAAATGACTGTGTAGAAACCGAGCCCATTCAGATGAAGATTGGCCACCATGCCTCCTTGACAAAACATTAGATGCCAAATAACTCGGGAGAACTTTTGTGACATAATCTACAGGTTTTCGTCTTGTTTTGTTTTGTTTTAATGACAAGGGAACAGATCATGTTAACTCCTAAGGGTTAGGGAAAGCAATGTATAGAAGCCAATTAAGGCCCCTCCAAAGAGCTTTGTAATTATAGATGGGTTTTAAACATTTAAATGGCTCAAGCAAAACGAATTAAGAGATGACACACGGAAACCAGGAAATCCTGGGCACCTTGAGTCCTATGGTTTCAGTCAATGGTCTGACAGAAGTTCTTCAGGGGGCAGGTCCTTTCGTTTTAGGGACTCTGAAAGGGCTCCCTCATGTAGGCAGTTTTTAAGTGTTACATTATGTGGGGTGGCCAAAGCCTTTCACTTTCCACTGGCTTACGATGAAAATTGATGTAAAAAAAAGTTTTAAACTCTTTTACACTAAAGTGTAAATGACTACAACCAGAATATTCTCATGTAAATCACTGATAAGAGGCTGGCACTGAGTAAACAGAGTTAGAGAAAATGAGAGTAATTATGGCAGTAAGGGTGAGCAGAAGAAAGATTAGAAAGAAAAGGGAAGAGATATTAACCTTGCCTCTGGTCCACTGTGAATGAAGCTAGTGGCAGATGATAGTAACAGCAACATTGACTACGTTCACTGTCCAACCTTTAACCTTCACAGCCCCATCACCACAGTCACTATTCTCTCCACTTTACAGATGTGGAATTTGAGCACAAAGAGATTAAGTAACTCACCCAAGGTCACAAAATGGAGATTAAAACTTAGTTTTGTCTGACTCCTTGTTCTTAAGCTCCAAAAGCTCCAAAGTCTACCTACCTCTCTGCAAAACTTCCCAACTTTTCCACCAAGGCCCCCCATTTGATTCAGTTCCCCTGTGCCATCCACGTTTTGAAAGATTTTATCTACTGAGCACACTGTATTTGTGAACTAATAATTTGTTCCATCTGGTTGATGATTATTTTTCTGTTCCTGTTTCTGTTTCAACATTGATCCAAACTTTAATCCCAATTACTGGGGATTCAACATAATATTATGAAATCACATAAATCAGTCATGGCTATGCAGCTAATAAGCAATAAAATTAAATAAGCATAAGCACTGTTCCCCAGCACTGAATTCTGACTGCCACATGGTTTTAGAGTCAATGTCAATCACATACTTGGCATACTCAACCCAGGACCCAGGGTTCCCAGATAGAGGACTCTGGTAACAGTGTTTGGTCCACCCAAAACATCCCAGACATTTCCAGGGAAATCAACAGCCAATCACAGTGTTTGATCCATGTCCAGGGTAATCACATTGTGTTGCTAGAATTCCAGTCTAGGGCAAAGCAAAGTCTAGAATGTGTATAGATTGTAACAATAATGGCCCCCAATGAATCATGCCTTTTAGTACCCACATGCTGTATAGACTCCTCCCACAGTGACTCTGCGCTTGGCCATGTGACTTACTTTGGCCAATGAGACATCAGCAAACACGATGCAGGCAAAGGCTTGATAAATGCTTGTGTATCAGAGCTTGCCTTCTTGAAACCCTGACCCCACCATGCTAGATGAAGTCCAGGATGAAGCACCACATGGAGAGAGAAGCCCAGCCATCCCAGCTAAGCCCAAACACTGGTTTACCTGGCAGCTAACTGCAGCCTCATGAGTGAACCCAGCCAAGACTGGTGGAAGAACTGCCCAGTCAATCCAAAGAATCATTGAAAAATAAGAAGCTGTTTTAAGCCACTAGGTGGTTTGTTTCAGGATTTGTTATACAATAATAGGCAACCAACCAGTACAGCATAGTTCTTGATGATGACTCACCCAGAGGACTGCCATTACTATCTTCATGGTGCCCAGGGACCCGAAAGAGTCATTAAGCCCAAAAGCCTGTATCCTAGGGTTTCTCTTGAGGGACTGGGAACCCTCACTCCTCCATCAAGATTTAGGTTTCATTTGGCTTTTCCCGTGTAAATGACAAAAGTTCCATTTCCCTCTCCTGGACTTAGTGGGTTCCATATCTATCCTTTCTTAGTCTTCCCCTCTGCTCTGGACACAAATTCCTCCATCAAATATGGTAGACAGGATGGGCAGTGAGACCAGCTCTATTTGTTGGCACAATCATGGGATGAAGGCACTGGACAATGCAATACTCTGAGCAGATTCTGGAACATTCTTCTATTGTTCAAACCCCAACCTGCTTCCCCATGGTTGATGACTTTGGCTTTGGTGATTGTTGAGAGGAGGGCTTAGGGTTTGTGCATTTAAAGAGTCTCTGAGTTTCTTTGACAGAAATACTGACCATTTTCTCACTCCATTAGAAGAGAAACAGTGGTTCCTAGAAGCCAAGCAAGAATAAATCATGCTAAAAATACCTCATTTATCTCCTCCACAGGGTCCCTAGACTGACAAATGCCAACGTTAGGAAATGTCTACACTTCAGTGAGCATTTGACAAGCCTCTCATATATCTCCATATCAACACCCAGCGAAATGCTGGTGTCATGGTGTGTCAGGTTTAAGAAGGTTCCAGGAGAGCACCAAATTGGTTGAATCCCCCAGAATGGCATCACCGTGGTTTATCAGTCTATTACAAGTGGTTTCTTCTCCCAAGAGTAATCTCACACTATCCAAGCATATAAGGCTATTGAATAAAACCACAATGCCAGTTTCACGTGAGAAAGAGAATTGTCTTGCACGTCAGAAATTCATTTAAGCGTGATCGACTCATTCTGCATCTGTAGGCAGACCTGACTGGCACACCAAATTATAATCAGAGGGTTGCAAGGAGATACATAATCATCACATTTAACGGCATTACGTCAACATGGGTTGAAGTCTCCTTTTCCATAATCAGATTGTCCTTAGCAACGGGATAGTAATCGTCAAAGTTGTTGGTCACACTCTCCTCTCCCTTGGACAGTATTTAGATCTCACTGCTCATAAATGATCCCCTAGCCTCCTTTTTCTAGGCATCTGGTTTTTTTTTTAAATCCTAATGTTTATAATTGGATTCAATAGACATAGAATTACACTTGAATAAATATAATCAAACTAACAATGGAGGGAAAAAGGAAAAAAGTACAAAACTGTACACATTGTTGAAAGTGTGTATATATGTTGATTTAAAAGATTCACTGTTATACTTAGAATTCGAGAAAGAATAGATAAATGTACATGTATAACTGAATCACTTTGCTGTATACCTGAAACTAACACATTATTAATCAACGATACCCCAGTATAAAATTAAAATTTAAAAAAAGGATTCACTGTTATACTTAGAACTTTCTGTCTTTTTGCAATTATAATAAAACAAAAAGTTATGAGCAGAATACTGATTCCCCATATTAAATGCCTATATACACTCTTTGAAAAAATAAACACTATTATATCTGTATTTAAAGCTTTTAATGTAAAAAATGAGCTTGCTTCTTGCTTATTAATATATCTACTTAAGTTGAATTGACAACAACAGTACTTGCAGGGCATAACTTTTACGTATGATGCTTCCTTGTTTTGTTTTAATGACATGCAGTATAGAAATCAGTTTAACAGCGGTATGTTGAAGGGAATGGAATAAGAGCTTTCAAACTGGCTTCAGCAAACTCAGAAGCATATCAAGATCATAACCTTTTTCATAATTGTTGTAAAACTAAGGGAATATATTGTAACAATCTGTAGAAACTTCAGTTTTTACGCTTCAATTTTTTTCTACCATTGAAAAACACATTGCATTCTCTCTTTGCATAGAAGTATTGATATTATTAAAAATCAGACAAATAAGCAAGTCTGTCTATCAAAGTGTACAAATTACACTTTTTAAAAGGTGAGAGACGGACTTCCCTGGTGGTCCAGTGGTTAAGAATCCGCCTTCCAATTCAGGGGACATGGGTTCGATCCCTAGTCTGGGAACTAAGATCCCACATGCTGCAGGGCAACAAAGCCCACGCACTGCAACTACTGAGCCCATGCACCACAACTAGACAGGCCGCGTGCTGCAACTACAGAGCCCATGTGCTCTGGAGCCCCCATGCCACAACTAGAGAGGAGCCCGTGCATCGCAACAAAGAGCCCATGCACTGCAACGAAAAGATCCCGCATGCCGCAACTAAGACCCAACGTAGCCGAAAAGAAAAAGAAAGGAAGGAAGGAGAAAGGAAGGGAGGGAGGAAGGGAGGGAGACAAACAGGGAGGAAGGAGGGGAGGAAGAAAGGAAGGGAGGGATGGAGGGAGGGAGGGAGAAATTCTGTAATTAAAAACAAAAAACCTCTATAATCCTAATTCCTTGAGATAAATACCATACAAAAAATTTAAAAATAAATAAATAAAAGGTGAGAGAAAACTGGTTTCTTTTTTTTTCTTCCCCCCATTTTCCCCATCTCACAGTCCTTAGTAATCACTCTTCTAGTCTTTGTTTCTATGAGTTTGGTTGTTTTAGATTCCACATATAAGTGATATCATACTGTATTTATCTTTCTCTGTCTGACTTATTTCACTTAGAATAATCTAGGCATCTGTTCTTGACAAAGCTCTTTTTATAACATTATCTACTGTGAAGCATGTGAATACTGTGCTTTCTCCAAAATGACTTTGCTAGACTCAGCTCCAGCTTGGCCTGGCCTGGTCTCTTATTCACTATTGAACCACCAGTGCGGGTCTGAAGATGTCCAGACTGTGTTCCATGAATGTCTGTGCAAGAGTCTCTACTCTGATTCATGACATGTTTTGTTATAAGTTAATCCTCAGAGAGAACTCTTCTTTCAAGTTTCTGTAGAAAAGGAAGGTGTTCCCACATACCAACTACAAATAACAGTACAGTTAAGTTCATTTCAGTTGAACAAATATCCCCAGTGGGTAATGATTGCCTGTGATACCTTAATATGAAGGCGGTCTCTGGAGTTGTGCTCCCAAGCTCTTGTCTTTGGCCATATTCAACATTTTTGTCAAGGATTTGAATAATGGTCAAGGCCTGTGGTGTCCTATACAGTAGCCTCCAGCCTAACCACATTTACTACTTGAATTATTTTAAATTAAATAAAATTGAAATATTGGTTCCTTAGTCACCCTAGTCACATTTTAAGTGCTCAATAGCCACATGTGACTAGCAGCTACCATACTGGACAATGCATTTCCATAATCAGAAAAAGTTCTATTGGACAATTCTGAACTAGAAGGCAAATGTTCATTGCATTTATGAACAACATGGAGTAGAAACTGTTGATGAATTTTTCATTTGAAGTAGACATATTTAACTATGGCCTGGCCAGCATCCATTTTCCCTCCTTCTGGTAATAGCATCCCAATTTTCCTTGGGGTAGGTACAACATACTTGCAAGCACCAGTCCATGTATTTTGGGAGGAGCTGACTCCAAGGGTGGACATATGACTCAGATCAGACCAATCATAGCTTTGTACTCACGCTCTAGCCACTGTGATTGGCTGAGAGGTAAGTATATAGCCAATCTCAGCCAATGAGATTCAGTTCTGGGATTGTTGAACCTATGACATGATTGAGAGGAGAAATAATTCCTATTGGTGTTGCAAAAAAGATAGGATATATACTTCAAACTGCTGACAGTCATCTACTCAGAGACATTTTTTGGTAGTCCCCTGTATACACGTGTTAGTTTGAGTTGGATTTCCTGTCACCAGTCTTAATTTATCATTCAAGACATCCAAATTATTTGAGCAGGGGGATAATGGGCTCAAAACTCAACAAGATTGCGACTTCCCTGGCAGTCCAGTGGTTAGGACCCTGCACTTTCACTGCTGAGGGCCTGGGTTCAATCCCTGGTCTGGGAACTAACATCCCACAAGCCGCACAACACAGCCAAAAAAACAAAACAAACAAAACAAAACTCAACAAGATAAATTTAGAGCCTCAGCTTCAATGTTGAAAATCACCTGTGTGTCCAGGAAGGCTGCTGGGGTGCTGCTGATGTTGTGCCTCTTGATCTGAGTGCTGGTTGCATGGGGACCCTCAGCATATGAAAGTGCAACCAGTTTTTCCCCTTTCTGTATGAATAATACACTTCAACAGATAGTTATTTTTAAAAAAAGATCAACTGCATTAGGACCAGATGGGGAAGATGTAACTCCACTAATGGGACACTGACCCGAGAGCTTTAGTTCCTTATAAACTCAATATGAGTCAACAGTGGCTGCCCAAAAAGCCAATGGAAACTTAGTCATACTAATAGACACACTCAACCTGAACGAGGAAACTGACAGCGCCATTCACCCTAGGGTGGGCCAGATCAGACTTTGGGGAAAGATATAGACAAAGTAGAGCATGTTCACAAATCTCAAAGTCACATCTCATAAGAGTCAGTGGGAGAAGAGATGGGAGGAGATGATACAGGCAGGACAGGCTGAATGAAACCCTGGAATGAACAGGGTTTGAATAAACAGACAACCCTACGATCTGCAAATAATGTTATTTTCTACACAGAAAACCCCCAAGGAACCTACTGAAAAGCTGAGACTCAGGCGCTCAGTGGCCTGATACAAAGTTAATATACAAAAACTTAAAGCCCGCCTTTCGAGAACTAAACAGAACTTACATGAAAATAAAAAACAAACCCTATGGCTTCCCTGGTGGTGCAGTGGTTGAGAATCTGCCTGCCAATGCAGTGGACATGGGTTCGAGCCCTGGTCTGGGAAGATCCCACATGCCACGGAGCAACTAGGCCCATGAGCCACAATTACTGAGCCTGCGCGTCTGGAGCCTGTGCCCTGCAACAAGAGAGGCCGCGACAGCGAAAGGCCCGCACACCGCGATGAAGAGTGGCCCCCGCTCGCCACAACTAGAGAAAGCCCTCGCACAGAAACGAAGACCTAACACAGCCAAAAATAGATAAATAAATAAGTCAATAAAAATTAACAAAACAAAACAAAAACAAACCCTAGAGCTTTCCTAAAGGACATAAAAGAATATTTTCCCAATAGAGACATGTACTACTCACCTACTCAGAAAAACTCACTATGACAAAGATCAGTTTAGCCCAAATTAACTTTTTAAATTGTGGTAAAATATACATAACATAAAATTTACCATTTTAACAACTTTTAGTGTCCAGTTCAGTGGTATTATGTACATTCACATTGTTGTGCAACCATCACCACCATCCTCCATCTTCAGAACTTTTTTCATCTTCCCGAACTGATACTCTGTACCCATTAGACAATAATGTCTCTTTCTCCCTTCCCATCAGTCCCTGGTTAAATTTTTTTTCAATTTTTCTTATCGTGGTAAAACACACATAACATAAAACTTACCATCTCAACTATTTTAAAGTGTACAGTTCATTGGTATTAAATACATTCACCACCATCACCACCATCCACCTCCAGAACTCCTTTCATTTTGAAAAGCTGAAACCCTGTGTCCGTTTATAATACTGATCAATTTTGGAGGAATCTATTTTTGAGCTTTGCAGGGAAAACTAACCCAAAAGGTCTTAAATATTATGTGAACAGCCGAAAATAACCAGGAACATTTTGAAAAGGAAGAGCCATATGAAGAAGGACTTTTCTAACATACATTAAGCCACAATATAGAACTACAAGGATCAAAACAGTGCAAAACTGGCACAAAAACAGATTGTTAGAACAGAATAAACAGCTTGGAAAGTTACCCTTCTTCCCAGATAAGGGTCTAAAGTATGAGGGTGGCATCACAAACTCACGGGGAAGGGAAAGATGCTGAACAATTGATAATTCTTTGGAAACAATGTAGAGATAGACAGTTTTTTCAGTTATTACTTTGTACTCAAATGAATTCCAGAAGGATTACATATTTAATTTATTTAAATAAGGCCCCAAAAATCTAGAACATAAAGGGTAATATACATCACTGGATGAGGAAACACTTTAGAGCAAGAGTCAGCAAACTTTTTCTGTAAAGGGCCAGAGAGTAAATATTTTCATCTTTGCAGGCCTTATGGTCTCTGTTGCACCTACTCAGCTCTGCCATTATGCTGTGAAAGCAGAGACAGTATGTCAACAAATGGCTGTGGCTGTGTGTCAATAAGACTTTATTTACAAAAACAGATGGTGGGAAGATCTGGCTTTCCAGCCATAGTTTTCTGACCCCTGTTTTAGAGGGATAAAAGCAAAGAACAAAATAATTGGGAAAAAAAGCAAATATCATTAGGCTTGGCTACATAAAAATTAAGGACTCCAGGGCATAAAATATATATATGATAAACAAAATGTTAAAGCAAACACACACACACACACACACACACACACACACACACACACACATAATGCAGGAAATATCTGCACCATACATGACAAGAGAGTTAACATCTCCCCCTCTGTTTTCATTCTTCCCCTTTCCTTCTCCCCCTCACACACAAACATATACAATCATTGAAATCAATAAGAAAAAGAAACACAGTAGTAGAAAAAATGGACAAAAATCTAAACAGAGAAAGAAATGACCAGTAAGCTTATAAATAGGTATTCAACCTCAAACATCTCAATTGTATGCATATTAGGACCACAGAACTATTTTTCATATATCAAATATATCAGCAAAGTGTGTTTTTAGTGCCACTGACCCGTGTTGATGGGGAAGGCAGAGGTCAGGCAGGCCTGGTACCCACTGCTGATTGGGGTGTAAACTGATGTAACCTTTCTGGTGACCAAATAAGCAGTTTATATTGAAGCTTTGCATATGTTATATCCTTGAGTCTATTGAGCCTCTGAGAAGCTACTCTAAGTAAATCATCAAAGCTGTGGCCAAATACTTTTATACAATGATAATCACGATGGCATAATTTATAGTAGCAAAAATTAGAAACAACCTCAAATCCAATAATATGGAAAGTGGTTCCATAAATTATGGTACACTCAGACAGAGCTGTATGAGGTTGTCATTTAAAATCTCTTTTCCAAAGACTATATAAAGACAATAAAATAGTCAACCTCTAAGCAACATTTGACTCAGCAGACAGACTTTTCTTCTAAAATCACCTCCTTCCCTAGGCTTCTGAGATGCCACACCATCCTAGTTTTCTTTCTTCCTCCCTGGCAGATGGCTCTTGGTCCCTTTTGTTCTCTTCTTCTTGGCTTAACATGTAGCTATTAAGGTGTCCCAGGGCTTTCTCTTGGGGCCCCTTCTTTGCTCTATCTTACTTCCTACATGATCTCAGACAGTCCCTTCACTTTAAAAAGGTTGCATTTGTAAGCTGATGACTCCCAAATTTTTAAATCCATCCCTGAGACCACCCCTTGGATGTTAAAAAGGCATGTCAACTTGGATGGCCCTGCAGAACTCTCGATTCTCTTCAAATTCCCACCTCCCTCCCACCCCAGTCTTTCCAGTCTCAAAATACGGCACCATCATCCACTTAGGTGCTCAAGTCAAAAACCAAGGGTCATCTCCAAGTCCTTCCCTTTGTCACCTGACACACAAGCCCTGGCGGCTCTACCTCTTCGTTTCTCCATCTCCACGGCCAACACTCAGGCTGTCACCTAAGCCTCTGAGATAGCTTGTGATAAGGCCTCCCTGTTCCCACTCATGCTCCCATAGGAATAGACTCCTACTGTCTCTTCTCCACTCAGCAGCCAGCAAAGGCTTTTCACAATCTATGTCTCACCACATGCTTCCCCCTCTCAAAACCCACCAGTGGCTTTTCATCTCAACCCAATTAAATGTACACGTCCTACCACAGTCTTCAGGGGTCAATGTCCCCCAGGCTACCTCTCTGCCTCCATCTTCTTTCCGTCCTCAAGTTCATTCCCATCCCATGCCTTCATCCCGTTCCTCCAGATTCCCACGTGGCTGCCTCTTTCTCCACATTCAAAGGTCAGCCCAAGTCACCCCCTCAGAGGCACTCTCCCTGGTGTCATAGCTTACAAATGGTCTCCCACCCCAGTCCTTATTTATACCACTACTTGGCTTAGGTTCTTCAAAGTACAGAGTAGATGACTAATTTTGTTGAACTGACAAATGTTAGGGTGAAAGTTATTTTGTAAATACACAGTCACTCTGTGTTTGAATGCGGATACCAAGAGTGGAGACAACTGGCATGAGTACACCCCGTGTGTGCCCCCCAGAACATGGACAAACAATGGTTATCAGTCTTTTTCTCTAAAAAGGACAAAGAGATCCTCTCACTGATAATGTTTATTGCCAATGATAGAATTTGAGCTTTCAGGCAAAAACTTGTATCACCACCATGACCTTATAGTTTCCCAGTACTTGGAAGAATTTTCTGGTGAGATTAGTGTTGAAAATATAAATTTTTTATTGAAGTATAGTTTATTTACTATATTGTATTAGTTTCTGGTGTACAGCACAGTGATTTAGTTTTGGGTTTTTTTTGCAGATTATATTCCATATAGGTTAGAAAGTATAAATTTTTTATATTGTATAATGAAATGTG
This sequence comes from Balaenoptera physalus, assembly GCF_965194825.1. Taxonomy (NCBI): domain Eukaryota; kingdom Metazoa; phylum Chordata; class Mammalia; order Artiodactyla; family Balaenopteridae; genus Balaenoptera; species Balaenoptera physalus. The sequence goes on from NC_138898.1 coordinate 21,043,000, forward strand.
TCAACATTTAGAAGATCTGTATAACTCAGTCAACCAATACTTTATTTTTTCCTCCAGGTTTACTGTGATATAATTGACATATAACATTGTGAAAGTTTAAGGTGTATAACGTGTTGATTTGATACGTATATATTGCAAAATAATTACCACAGTAAGGTTAGTTAACACCTCCATTGTCTCTGGTAATTAACCTTTTTGCATATGTGTGGTGAGAACATTTAAGATCTACTCTCCTAGCAATTCCAAATATATAATATAGTATTGTTAACTATAGTCAGCCTGCTGTATGTTAGATCTCCAGAACTTATTCGTCTTATAACTGGAAGTTTATACCCTTTGACCCCCACCCTTACCAGGCCCTAGCAATAACCATTCTACTCTTTTTCTATGAGTTTGGCTATTTTACTTCTACATGTAAAGTGGTATCATACAATATTTGTCTTTCTCTGACATTTTGCTTAGCATAATGCCCTCGAGTTTCATCCATGTTGTCCTAAATGGCAGTATTTCCTTCTCTTTTATGGCCAAATAATATTCCATTTTGTGTGTGTGTGTGTGTGTGTGTGTGTGTGTGTGTATATATGTATGTGTATATATATATATATATATATATATATACCACATTTTTTTTATCCATTCATTCGTTGATGGACATTTAGGTTGTAGTGAATAATGCTACAATGAATATTGCAATGCAGATATCTCTACAAGGTAGTGATTTCATTTCCTTTGGATATATACTCAAAAGTGGGATTGCTGGATCATATGGTAGTTCTATTTTTAATTCTTAAAGGAATCTCCATACTATTTTCCACAGTGGCTTCACCAATTTACATTCCCACCAACAGTGCACAGAGTTCCCTTTTCTCCACACCCTCACTAACACTTATTATCTCATCTTTTTGATTAATAGACAATCTAAAAGGTATGAGGTGATATCCCATTGTGGTTTTGACTGGCATTTCCCTGATGATTAGGATGTTGAGCATCTTTTCATGTTCCTGTTGGCTATTTGTATATCTTCTTTGGAAAAATGTCTATTCAGGTCCTCTGCCCATTTTTTAATTGGATTATTTAGCTTTTTTGCTATTGAGTTGTATAAGTTCTTTATATACTTTGGATATCAACTCCTTATCTGATATATGGTTTTCAAATATTATCTCCCACTCTGTAGGTTGCCTCTTCATTTTATTAGTTGTTTCTTTAGCTGCACAGAAGCCTTTTAGTTTGATGTAGTCCTACTTGTTTACTTTTGCTTTTGTCGCTTTTGTCTGCTTTTGGTGTCATATCCAAAAAAGTGAACTAATATTTTCTAACAGACCAATACATTATGTTGAAAAAGTATGCATGTATAAAAGAGCCATTCAGAATGTAAGACAAACCAATGGATTTTAACGTAATAGCATAAGAAAGGCTAAAAATTGATCTAGTTTCAGATTCCACATTGCAATTAACCTTCAAGAAACTAATACCTGTTGCATTTGATTGAGATTTCAAAGAATATCCACATTTATCTGAAAAAGCAATTAAAATATTTCCTCCCTTTTCCAACTATATATCTGTGTGAGGTAAGATTTTCTTCATTTACTTCAACCAAAATAACATATCACAACAGATTGAATTCAGAAGTGGATGAGAGAATCCAGCTGTCTTCTATTAAGCCAGACCTTTAAAAGATTTGCAAAAGCATAAAACAAGGCTACTCTCCTCACTATTTTTTTTCATTTTGAAAATATCATATCTTGATTATTTGTGAAAAAGTCTAATTTACTTTCCTATATGAATATTTAGTAGAATTTTTAAAATATTTTGATTAAAATTATATATTCAAAGTCTGAGTCAGTTTTAAGAAAACTTTGCCTTAAAATAAATGGATAATCCAGAAAAAAAAAAGGAAAAAGAAAATATCATTTCTCATAAAAAGATTTACGTCAACATGTGTGGTGGTTTTCAAACATGTCCACAAATTCTCCTCCCTTCAAGAGGTAGAGCCTAATTCCCTTCCCCTTGAGTGTAGGTTGGACTCAGTGAATCACTTCTAATGGACAGAATATGGCAGAAGCAATGGTATGTGACTTAGAAGGCTAGGTCGTAAAAGGCACTGTGGTTCCCTCCTCGCTCTATCTCTTGGGTCACTGGCTCTGCAGGAGGCCAGCTGCCATGTTGAGAGGATGCTCAAGCAGCCCTAGGGAGAGGCTCGTATGGCAAGAAACTGAGGCCTCCTGCCAAGAGCCATGTGGGTGAGGCATCTTGGAAGTGGATTCTCCAGCCCCAGTTAAACCTTGAGGTGATTGCAAACTTATGAGAGACCCTGAGTTAGAATCACCCAAGCTAAGCTGCTCCAGGGTTCTTGACTCACAGAAATTGTGTAAGACAGTAAATATTTATTGTTTTAAGTTTCTAAATTCTGAGCTCATCTGCTATGCAACAACAGATAACTAGTACAACAGTTAATGAATTTATATTTATGTTTTAGTCAGTGAATACACATTTATTTTAATTCCTCAGTTTTAATTTCCAATATGGTAAATACTGATATAGAACCCAGTTAAACAAAAGTTCTTAGGGGTTCTCAGTTTTTAATAATATAAAGGGCCTTTGAGACCAAAAAGTGTGAAGACTATTGTCCTAAACTCTGCAAATTGCTCCTTTATTAAGCTTTTCTCAAATTATCCCACGTGAGAGCAATTTCTGTTTCCGATCAGAGCTCTGACTGACAGAACGACACCAAAATATTATCAATGATTGTGGCTCTTCAGTAGGAGGACATGATTTTATCTTCTTCTTAATGTTTTCTTTTCTGTACTTTACATTTTTTCTACAAATGAGGATGCATTATTTTTATAATTAGGAGAAAAGAAACTTCCCTTTTCAAAATCATCAAAAGTGAAAGTTAGAGCTGTGTTTTCTTTAGATGAGTCAATGGTTGAAGCTTGGCTTGCAGAGCCCAGGTGTCCGCCAACGCACCTGGGAGTTGGGGAGAAGTTTATGGGGGTGGGGTGGGGGAGGGGAGATGGCTGAGGAGCCAGCACCCCCCGCCTACCTCAGCCAGAATAGTTCCTTCATGTGCTTTACATATTGGGTTTCTGCATAATATTGCATTTAAAGAAAAGTTTCCACTTAAAAAAAAAAAGTTTGAAAACCTTTACCACGAGAATAACAGCTGAAGAGTTAAAATCAGGCTATAGAAGAATCACTCAAACTTCTTCCTCAATGTGAACACAGTTTCCACAAAGGAAACCCTGCATATTCTGAGGGAAGAACAGAAGCCCTGACAACTTAATAAATGTTTGGTGGTGTCAAGAGAGGCTGGCTCATGTGGCCATGGAAAGAAGTTACAGGGATGAAGAGCTTATCCAGGGACCCCCCAGCACTAAGGGCCCAAGAGGCCAGCAGAAACATCAGGGTCCTTAAGGCCCACAGAGACACAGATCAGAACCACAAGTGAATGGTTCTCTTATTTTCTTTAAAAAAAAAAAGCAGGAGGTACCAGGACCACCTGGTGGTTAAAAGCATGGGCTTCAGGGACAACAGATCTGGGTTCAAGTCCCAGGTCTGACACTTAAAACCTATGAGATCTTGGCAAGTGACATAGCCTCTCACAGCTTCAATGTAAGGGTACAATGTACAATTTCACCTGTAAAATGAAGTCTGAGAACGTAAAATTGTGAAGCCATTTTGCAAAACAGTTTAGCAGTTTCTTAAAAGTTAAACATAAATTTACCACGTGACCCAACAATTCCATTCCTAGGTAACTGCCCAAGACAAATGAAAACATATGTCCCCAAAAGGACTTGCATACAAATGTTCTTAGCAGCATTACTCATCATAATCCCAAATGGAAACCATCCAAATGTTCATCAACTGGTGAATTGGTCCCCAAAATGTGGCACATCAATACTGCAGAATACTATAGGGCAATAAAAAGGAATAAAGTCCTGATGCATGCCACAGCCTAGATGCACCTTGAAAACATTATTCTAAATGAAAGTAGCCAATCACAAAAGATCACATAGTATATAAGTCCATGTAAATGAGATGTCCAGAAAAGGCAAATATATAGAGGCAAAAAATAGATTTGTGGTTGCCTGGGGCAGGGGCTGGAGTAGAAACTGGGAATGACTACAAATGGACTCAAAGTTTCTTTTTGGGGTGATGGAATATTCTACAACTAGGCTGTGGTGATGGATTCCCAACGTTGTAAATTTATTGAAAATCATTGAACTGTACACTTAAAATGGGCAAATTTGATGATATGTAAATTAAACCTCAATAGAGCTGTTTTTTAAAAATGGAGTTTGACTCTCTGCCTCAGAGGGTTGCTGGAAAGATTAACTGAGATAATGCCTGTAAAGCAGGCAGCCTGGTACAAAGCAAGCACTTGGTAAATAACAATAATGATGACAATTAGAATATACACTAATAATAGATTATGTAAGTGTAGAATAATAGATAATGCAGGATAACAACAATTTATATCATATGTACTTCTCATTTAAATTTTTTAAATTAAAGTATAGTTAATTTACAATGTTGTGTTAGTTTCCGGTGTAGAGCAAAGTGATTCAGTTATACATATATATGTTTTCATATTCTTTTCCATTATAGTTTATTACAAGATATTGAATATAGTTCCCTGTGCTATACAGTAAGACCTTGATGTTTATCTATTTTATATACAGTAGTTTGCATCTGCTAATCCTAAACTCCTAATTTATCCCTCCGCCTCCCTTTTCCCCTTTGGCAACGATAAGTTTGTTTTCTATGTCTGTGGGTCTGTTTCTGTTCTGTAAATAAGTTCATCTGTGTCATATTTTAGATTCCACATAGAAGTGATATCATATGTATAGCATATGTACTTCTTACCATACCACTCCCACATGTGTCAACCCAATTTAATCCTACAGGATTAAATTAAGGCAAGTGTACTATATCATCCTTGTTTTTACAGATGGGGGAAACCGAGGCACCAAGAAATTAATGAACTTTCCCAGGTTGCGCAGCTAGTATATGGCAGAGCTGGGATGGGGAGTCCTGGATAACTAGCTCTGGAGACTATGCTTCTCTCCACGACACTGCACTGCCAAGGCCCCTGGACCTTGGACCCAAGTCAGCTGTGTACTGAGTTACTGCTCTACCTAGTGATAGGGGAAAGGGTACAGAAAAGGATCAGAGACAGCTCCCCAAGAAGGTACCACAGGACTTAAACCTGAAGGGTGTAGGACTTAGTCAGGGGAAGAGTGTTCCAGACAGAGGGAACCGCATATGCAAAGGTGGAAAGGTAAGAGAACGCAGGGCTTGGGCAGGAAGCCAGAGGAGGTGGAAGTGGCTGGAACTGATACCCAGCAGTGGGAACATGGGGCTCAGGCAAGTCCAAGGCCATGCAGGGTCCCTGGTGCCCGGACATTAGCCTGAGGCGATGCGGAGCCAGAGAAGGAAAGTCAGTGAGTTCCCCAGCACTGCCTTACTCCAGGAATGACTCACATCACCCTGGCAGGTGGAGGAGGTTGACTCAGCCACTGCTGTGAGCTCAGGGGAGCGGGGGAGCTGCTACCCCACGTTCCCATCCCACTGTCAGCTAACGCCCCAGCAGCTGCCCCGGCACCAGCTCCCCAGCATGCAGAAGCCGTCCTAGCCAGCTGGGAGCACCGGGCTTGGTCATGCTGCCAGGAAGCTGAACATAGTCTGGTGACAGCGCCTGCTGGCGGCTGGCAGCTTCCACACCCCCGCTCAAAACCCAGATAACTGTGGACCCCAGGGGCACCTCTCACCGCACTCCAACTGCCTGCCATGGGGCGCAGTGCTCTGGCCCTCCACTCTCACTTGGCTGTCAGGGGAACAGCCTGGGGGATCTATCACTTTTCTTATTCAGATTTAATATACAGATAAACATTTGCATGTGTGCACAAAACATTCACTGTGGCAAAAGCAAAACTACTGAAAACTTATATGCCTAACAAAAAGGAAGTAGTTCAAAAATGCTGGTGAATCCATACTGCAGAATACTACGAAGCAATTAAAAAGGAGAATGCAGATCTATTATCCCATTGTACTGGCATGAAAACACCTCCAAGATACACTGCTGGGTAAAAATAAAAACCTACAGAATAATGTATCGAGTATATTATCACTTACATAAAAACCAAAACAAACAAAAATCACAAACTAGCTCTTTATTTCGCCAAGTCTACAAATACGTAAGTAAGAAAAATGCCCAGAAGGAAGCACATCAAACTAAGAGCAGCAGTAATCACAGAAGGAAGGGAGGGAGGGAGGGAGGGAGGAAGGAAGGAAGGAAAGAAGGAAGGAAGGAAGGAAGGAAGGAAGGAAGGAATGAAGGGAGGGAGGAAGGAAGGGAAGAGGGATGGACGGGACTTTTTACTCTTTACATTTCTATGTAGTTTGATTTTTACCGGAAGCATGTATTTGGGTTCTTAAAAACATTAAAGTCTTAAAAAATAAAAATAAAAAAAACATAGGGAAAAGTGTGTTAAAATGATCACCATGCTGGTGCAGGGTTCAGGGTCACTTTTCAAAGAGCTGTGACATCCAGGATCTTGTCTAATTCTTGCTACACCCCCTTGAGGGCAAGCGTTCAAAACCCCTTTTACAGATTAAGAAACTGGAGCCGGAGAGGTGAAACAAGCCGTTGAAGGTCACATGCAGGGCCGAGGGGCCCCTGGACCTTGGACCCAAGCCCAGCACTCTTTCTAACCTGTACCCGTGGGAGCGCGCCGCGGTGCGGGCCAGGGGGCGGGGGCCGGGCCTGGGGAAGCGGAAGGCTGGGGGGAGGCACGAATGCTCCGAAGCAGCCGGTCATCCGGCTCACAGAGCCTCTGAAAAGCCCCTTCAGCGAGGGGAAAGGGGCCTCAGGCAGGGGAGAAGGGGGTGGAAGATGAGTGTGAAACGAGGGCTGATGCAGCGCCGCCCACGACAAAATCAGACGTCATGACGTGCCGCCCACTGAGTGGGAGGTACCCGACGCGTCACCCGGCAAATGACACGTGGGAAGTAGCCTCGCAGGGCCACGTCCCTGGAGCCTGAGATTTCACGCCTCTCTCACAGGGGCTGCTCACCCCGGCTCTGGCTGCGCTTTTTGCAGCTGACTGGTTCCGGGAATGCCTCCCTACTCAGTTCCCAGAGCTCTCTGTAACCAGGGCAGAAAGGGAAGTGTGCTTCTCAGAGGGTTCTAGAACCTGAGGACCCTAATACTCTTGTAAACCCTAATACTCTTTGGAGTGGTAAATGCCTCCACCCTTCAGTTCTTTTATTGGCTGCTTTAGCACCAAGTGTCTGGGGGCGGGGGGGCGTGTGGAGACAGGAGGCCAGAGGGACCCAGGAAACATGGCTAGGTCCCTCCAAGGACAGGCAGAAGGGATTCATATACAGGGAGGGACCAGAGCCTGCTGAGGGGAACACGGGATGCATGGACACATCTCAGCTGCACAGTGAGCAGGCGTGACCCCCTCAGAGCATGCTCAGAGAAGAGGGCTTTGGCCAAATCACCGATCCTCTGTTCACTCTTATAATGGGGAGCAAACCCACGAGGCCATGAAGCCAGGAACAAGAGCCTGGATCCTAGGAGTTCTGATTCCAGCTCTCCTCCCTTGGTCAAGTTCCTGAACCTTGCTGGGTCTCAGTTTCCCCATCTGTAAAATGGGTATTATTGTACCTGCCTCTTTGGTATCATGATATCTGGATCATAAAACACATAATGACAATAACTGAATAAAATATAACAAGTACAGGGTATCCATAAAATCTGGAAACAGATTATAGGAATGCATATATGTGTTCATATTTATTTATTCATCCGTTTTACAGAGTGAAAATGTCCTAGACAACACTGTGTACATTCGTCTCTGTTTCTAGACTTGCTGGACACTCTTTAAATAAATGTAATTTTATACAAGTATAATTTTATATAAATGTATATAAATATAATGTAATAAAATATAGTAACAATATAATAAACTAAAACATACTAATCACTTACACAGTAGGAGGGACCATGTCAAGGACTTGCAGGTATTCTCTATTTTAGTGTTCACAGCAAGCCCTGGAGGTGGATACTATTATTATCCCCATTTTACAGAGGCAGAAACTAAGGTACAGGGAGCTGAAGAGGCTTGGCAGGGTCACCCAGGGGATAATTCCCAAAACCAGCTTGAGACCTGGGTCATCTAACCTCAGAGCCTATGCTGTTCTCCACCCCTCTAAACCATCTACCTCTAAAGTGAAGACCGAATAAAAGGGACCAGCAGACAGTTCTGCCGTACAGAGGAGGAGCTTAGGAAATGCAAAGTCCTGTGAGTACTGAGCTCCTGGAGGAGAGAAACCAAATCCAACTGGTTCACCACCATATCTGGAATAGTAATGCGCAAGATGTAGGTTGACCGTCAATATTAGTGGGAGGGAAGGAAAATGAGTATTCATTAGCCAAAGGCTGGTATTCTTGTTTTCAAAAAGAAGTCTCAGATTTCAGAGCCCTTCCTAGGAGCTTCCATCTCCTAAGATGTGTGGGGCTGCGCAAACGTGGGCGAGGGCCAGACCCACCCAGCTCTCCCCTCCACTGGCACAGAACCCAGAATCCAAGAGGCCCAGGGGGCCACCCACCAACCAGGACCAGGAGTGACCTACCTTCCTCAGCGTCGTTCCTAAGCGAGGCCTCCAGCAGGGCCACGCTGGCCTCGAAGGACACCTTCTTTCGCCGGCCGCCCGTGCTGCGCTTCCGTTCGTGCTTGCGCTTGCGATGCTGCAGGTCCTGCTCATACTGCGCCCACTTCTTCAGCTGCTGGGCCCGGCGCTTCTGGGCGGCGCGCAGCCGCTCCAACGTGGGCACCTTCTCCAGCAGCTGCAGCTCGGTCAGCAGGTCCACGTGGCTGGCCATGGCCTCCGCGCCTCCCCGTGCCCTGGCTGGAGGCTAGCACAGCGCGCCGGGGGCCGGGGCGGCATGGGGGCTCCTGCGGGGCTGGGGCCGCATGCTGGAGCCTGTGGCGGGGAAGGGGAGAGACACACATGGACAAGCTTGTCAGGCTCAAAACTCCGATCTGATGATGTCACCCGGCCCCACGTTCCAAACGCTTTTTTCCCCCTATCTTATTGTTTTTCTTTTTTTTAAATTGAGATACAAATGACCTATGACATTATGTAAGTTTCAAGTGTACAACATGTTGATTTGATACACTGCAATACGATTACCACTGTTAGCTAACACCTCCATCACGGTCACATAATAATCCTTACTTTCGGGTGGTCATATTGTAATTTCATATAAGGTTGTTCTATTGTTATAACACATACGGGGGTTCTTTTTATAACACAGAAGGGGTTTATTGTTAGTTTTAAAGGAATGAGGATTATATTTTGAATGTCTCTGTATTAATGACAAAATAGGTTAATATTGACAGATATAATCCACATAAACGAAAGCTCTTTGGGAACCTTAATCTTAAGAGTATAAAGGTGTCCTAAGACCCACAAATAGCTGCTGAACTATTGGGACCTAGAGAACCTTAGTTGAAGTTTTCCTCTTTGGATGACTTTTTAAAAAAAATTCACACCTCTTGCTCTCATCAGTTCTTGGGCAACATGAAGTCAACAAAATTTCAGTGTGAAGCCAAGTGGGTGCTGTCTTCCTGTAAGCACAGACCCTATGGGCTCTCAGATGCAGAAGGAAAAGGTCTTGCAACAACTTGAGCCTTTCTAAGCCTGTTTTCCCACCTGTAAAATTTTGTATCCACCTCCCAGAATTTACAGGATGTTCAAGGAAGAAAGAGCTGACCAAAAAAGTTATACCAAAGAGAAACAAGTTATAGCAAAGAGAAACAAGCTTGGAGGAAGAAAAGCAGGGACACGTAAACACAGCACATCTGGGAACCCATGGGGGCAAGGCTGGTGGAAGACTGCAGGATGCTGGGTACAGGTCTACATTTATGTGCTGTGGAAATGCTCACTATCACAAAGGGGATCAGCATAGCACTGGGCTTCAGCAAGTGATTGTTAATCTCCTGGGTTCCCTGCTTCACTCTGGAGCTGCTGGTCCTCAGGAGGCTAAAGACCAGGATGCAGCCTTCGGCTGGACCCTCAGGAGCTCAGAATGTTCTTCAGGTCTCTCCCTGAAGAGACTGGAGCATACACAGGAGGAATGGGGAAGGGGTTGGCTTGGCAATATTCAGAGGGCAAAGGCTCCTGGGGTCTGAGTGGACCTGATCTCAAGGGTAAACATAAGCCAGGGACTTCCCTGGTGGCACAGTGGTTAAGAATCCGCCTGCCAATGCAGGGGACATGGGTTCGAGCCCTGGTCCAGGAAGATCCCACAAGCCACGGAGCAACGAAGCCCGCACGCCACAACTACTGAAGCCCTCGCGCCTAAAGCCCGAGCTCCACAACAAGAGAAGCCACTGCAATGAGAAGCCCGCACACTGCAGCAAAGAGTAGCCCCCGTGTAGCAGTGAAGACCCAATGCAGCCAAAAATAAACAAGTAAATAAATTTATTTTAAAAAAAAAAAAAAAGGATAAACATAAGCCAATGGCAAGGCTCAGCAGGAAACAAGCAAACTGCCCTTGGTTGCCTTTTGTTTTGTTCTGAGTATCTTGCAATGCTTTTTCAATTAAACTTTATATTTTGAGATAATTATAAATTTACATACGGTTGTAACAAATAATGTGGAACGATCCCGTGCAAACTTTACCTAGTTTATCCCAAAGGTAACATCTTGCAAAACTACAGTACAGTGTCGAAACCAAGAACCTGACATTGATACAACCTATCAATCTATTCAGATGTCCCCAGTTTTATATGTACTCATTTGTATGTGTGTGTGTTGAGTTTTAAGCAATTTTGTCACAAGTGTAGGTTTGTGTATCCACCACCACAGTCAAGATACAAACAGTTCTATCACACAAGGATCCCGCATCTCCCTCTCCCAATGCACTCCTGTCCTTGCCCTTGTCAATCACTAATCTATTCCCCATCTCTTGAATTTTGTCACTTCAAAAATGTTATATAAAAGAATCAGACAGTGGGTAACCTTTTGGGATTGACTTTTTTCACTCAACATCCCTTGAGATTCATCCAAGTTGTTTTGCATAACAGTAGTTCATTCCTTTTTGGTTGCTGAGTGGTACCTCCACTTTATGGATGTGCCCCAGTTTGTTTATCCATTCACTCATTGAAGAGCATCAGGGTTGTTTCTAGTTTGGGGCTAATATATTCATGTACAGGTTTTTGTGTGAACATAAGTTTTCAATTCTCTGGAGTAAATACCCAAGAGTACAAGTTTCATAAGAAATTGTCAAACTATTTTCCAAAGTGGCTGTACCATTTTTTCATTCCCACCAGCCATGTGTGAGTGATCCAGTTTCTCTGCCAGAATTTGGCGTGCTCACTGTTTTTTAGTCATTTAGATAGACATTCCTTTTTAAAAGTAAGGAGCTCAGAAGAGTTGAATTCACAACCATGCTGTATCATCATGATGGTCAGAACTCACTGGGAGCTAGTGGACCACATATTTACTTTCCCCCACTTCTTCAAGGAATCAAACAATGAAACCTGCCCTGCGATGTGTTCTGGTTCAGAGATGGATTGAGGATCAGCTCTGCCTTCTAGGAAACCCAAGTCTGCCTGTCTGTCATCTATCTGTAAACTAATCTAATCCTTCTGATGACCTAATGAGATAGGTACTATTATCATCCCCATTTCACAGATAAGAAAACTGAGGCACAGAGAGATTAAGTAAACTACCCTACATCACACAGCTAGAAAATGGAAGACCTTTTCTGCCTAAGGTTATCAGAAAAGGCTCTCCAGAGTAGAAGGCAACTGATTTGAAACTCCAAGGATGAGTAGTCCACCAGGTGAAGAGGGCAGACATGGGAGCTTGGCAATGTACAAAGGCATGGAGAGGGGCTGAACACCATGGAGGAAATTCTGGGAACCAACACGCACAAACATGGCTGGAAGTGGATGGGACTGCCCAGCCCAATGGGAACAGAAGTCTTGTGGGAAGCAGTGAGCAACCTGTGGTACAAGGCCAGACAACCAGAAAGTCCCCTGTGGTCCACATCATGTTTGTGTGTTTGCTTGGTTGGTTTTTGGCCCACACCATGATTTACAGTATTGTCATTCATTGCTAACTTTTAAAACTTGAAGATTTTATATCCAAAATCAGATTTTCAGCTTTTCTTAGAACATCTCCGTACCTGGCCACACTGGGCTTACGTGGCAATCATCAGCAGGTTTGGAGTAGGACTGTCCCCTTTAGATGGGGCCCATCTAATTTCCCATAGTCCCCACTACTTCCCCCCCCATTACTCCTACCTGACCTCCTTCACTAATTGGCATCACTTGCTAGCGCCTATGGTCATTTCAGTTTGCAAGCCCTGCCTTAGGCGGAATGAGACAGCAGTCTCCAAATATCCACAAGTCCAATCTGCACAAGAAAGAGAAGATAGTCTGTGAGTCTCCCCAGTGCAGAACAGGACCAAGGCATAGGGGAACAGTGGTGTGCACCAAAAAAAACAGGCACCTGGCCTCCAGAGCTGTCCAACAAGCAACTGAACAAGGGCTTGTGGTCCAGTGGCTGTCTCTGGAGGTGGCAAATTCTCCGTCACTCACCGGAGAATACAATTTCTACTGATAACAGATCAGCCTAAGTGTTCTGTACAATTTCGTTCAGCCCTAAGATTCTGTACACAGATGGTTACTCATTTCTTCATTATTAAGTATTCACTGATCACCTACTAAGTGGTAGGTACCAAAAACATGCTAAGACTGAAGATAAGAATAATCATATCAATCACCCTGTTAAAGCCCTTAATCCTTTTCCAAGAACTTCCTCAGCCATCATCCCAGCCAGGTGTTTCCCTAAGTGTAGAAAGAGAACCCATACCGAGGGAATTTTCAAAAGTTCAGGACAAGACTTAATATAACATGGAATCAGAGACACCAAGTTACCTCCTTTTCATTTCTTTTTCAGTCTATCAGATTGTCTCCAGAAGAAAGTGCTAATAGTTCGTTGGTAATAGACATCTTTATAACCATGTTTATAACCATGTCAATTTCCCTCCTAAACAAAGAGAAAGCAGGCCTCAGGCTAATAGCCTTGGGCAAGAAATGGTATCTAAGACAGAATGTAATAACAATGATTTTTTTTTCCCCTGTGGATTTGGTTTCACAGTTAGTGTTTATTTATGGTAGTGAAATAAAATTTCCTTTAAAAATAAATCTACTTCAGTGGAAATCTTACAAGGTGATAGCAAAGAAAAATTAAATAATGATGGTATTTCGTCCTGGCAAAAATCGTGATTGACATTTGGGAAACCGTCCTGGTCACTGATCTTCAGTGACAACAATCTTATAAAAGAAGCACTCATAGGAGCTCATTACTTCATCTGACAAACATTTATTGGGCGTCTATCACATGGCCAGGACTGCACTGAGAGCTAGGTATACAGCAGGGTAAAGACAGGTACAGTCCCTACCCATTGGATGGATGACAAAACAGAGGCACAAGGGAGTGGAGGACACACTCACGGGATACAGAGACTGAGCAGTAACTTGAACCCTGGGCCTGACTCCCAGTATAGTGCTCCCTCCTTGGGCCTCAGGGTGGTGGGCCCCATGCAGACAGAAGGTACTCACTGCTGTGCCTTCCCTGGCTTGGACAGTTTGCTTGGGTAAAGGAATTAAGGGCAGTTGCCCAGCCCCCTGGAGAAAGGTGAGAACAATGCCTCCCAAGGGCCAAAAAAGGGGGCCAGAGCACATTTTCTCTGACTTTGCTCTCTCTGCCAGCTCCCACCCGGCTCGCCCCTCTGGGTTCCCTGGAGCTGGGGCTCCAGGACAGCTCCCTCTTGACTGCTGGTTTTCAGGTGACCTAGTTTCCCCCAATAGACCCACACACCTCCTCCCACCCCCGTCCAAGAAAACCCTGCTTGGTCTAATTAAAGAATTGCCATCAGTGCTGTTAACACAGCAGCTGGGCAGCCCCCAAGACAGGGCACTGGCCTGGGTGCTGGGGCAGCCCACAGAAGTCCTGGCTCCTATGAGCTGTGGACTGGCTCTGTCGTGAGAACCGGTGCCCCTGCCCATACTTCCAGGGATAGCCCTGGTTGGTGATGGGGACACAGCCCAAAATGCCAGGACCCAGGAGAGCAATGGCATTATCAACTCTTTTTTTTTTTCTCTCTCTCTCTCTTTTAAGGGTAGGGGAGTTTTTATTTATTTATTATTTATTGGCCGCTGCGCATGGCATGCGAGATCTTAGTTCCCCCACCAGGGATTGAACCCATGCCCCCTGCAGTGGAAGCGTCCTGGAGCCCTAACCACAGGACCACCAGAGAATTCCAGGCATCATTAACTCTTAAAGGAGATCCCCAAGGAGGACCTCACTGGAGGAAAACCAGCTCCACGGAGACATACTGAGCCCAGTGTGTTGTGGGAGCATCCGAATGGACCATCTTGAAGAGAACTGGGCACGATGTGGGCACGCGAGCTAATGGAATGGCTAGGCTAGAGACGCGGGTGGGGGAGGGGTCCGCAGAGGCCAGGTTGGGCTGAGGTTATCCAGGAAGTGTGTGCGCTGTGAAAAGAGGAATCAGAAGCAAGGGGAAAACAAAGTACGGTACTTGATAATTTTTCCAACCAGTGGCTGTGTCAGGTCTGGGTGGATGAACCAAAGTAGCCCGATTCTGGGCAGCCCCAAGTCTGAGGCCAACGCCCTTGACCCTCAGTGAGGCAGGAACAGGCAGTTGGAGTAAGCCTTGATTCAGCCTCTGACTGCTGTCTGACAAAGCCGAACTGGATTCCTGTTGGTGTATCCACTAACCCTCGCTGCCGCAGAAAAGGAAAAACAAGCAGCGTAGGGAAGCAGGGGCTGCGCTTGGGGACGAGGTGGAGGAGGGCTGGACAGCGTGCACTGCAGAATCCCTCCCCTCCCCCCAAAATGAAAAGAAGGCTATTATAAGAGTGTTGTTTGGGGGATGATATGTCTCTGAGGAAACGAGAAGAAGAAGAAAGGCATGGGCCCATTGAAATACACAGCTTGGTGATGGTCTGTGTAGTTCCCTATCACTCCGTGCTGATTGGCCAGAGTCCATGAGCCACAGCCTAAGCCCAGCCAGAGTGATTGGCTGGGGGGAGGCACATGACCTAAGCTGGACCAATCAGAAGCTGTCTCTTCCCATGCCTATGAACGGGAAGCATGAACCCCAGTTGCTGCTGGAAGCCGGGCTTTGGATAAGGCCAATACTCGGGAGTCAGAGGAGGGAAACAGGGTCCTTTAATTTAGGGACCTCTGGACTTTATCTCCTTTATTATTTAAGCCAGTTGAATTGATTTTGTTACTTGTAGCCAAGAGTACCCTAACAGACATTTACGCTACTTTTAGGGATGCAGGAATGGGAGCCCCAGAAGGAGATGTTGCCTGAATCAGAATGAGTGGTCTCTTGCTGGGGCATATCACCAGATACCTCCACTTCCCCTAGAATGGCCATCTTATGGCCCTCCAGGCCCAAGCTGGGGGCCAGCCTTGAAGAAGGGTGGGAAGGCCAAAGCCAGGTTTCCACGGCAGCCCCGCCCCCTGAGGTGGGGGAAGGGGACCCAGGCCTTGCGACGCCTCCATCCCAGAGGAGCGGCTGGTTGACACATCTTTGGACTCGAGCCCAGTGCCTTGAGAAAAACAACACGAAGGAAGGTGAATTCAAATTGAAGAGACTTTAAAACATGAGTCAGACAGTGCCTCAAAGTTCACACTGTTAACAGAAAACGTTAAGTTTTTTTTCTTGTTCTTCAGCTATTCTTCTCCAGGGAACCTTGGCAGCTCCCTGGAGGAAGGCCGTGAGTGCTTGCGCCTCGTGCTTCCTGTACCATTGAGCACGAGGGAAAAAGCAAAACAAAACGCTGCACCGGCTTTCCCTGCTCCGAGCTCACTTGGGACCCACTTTCTCTCCTAAAGGATGCACACCTCCGCCCTCCCACAGCACGTTCCTTTGAATAATAGCGTCATTTCCCCCTTCCTGCTCACTCCCCACCCCCCAGTATAAAGATGCTTTACTCATGAACAAAGAGACTTCTGGGGCCCTTGGTGCTCCAAAATCTGAATTAGAAATTAGCCTTGTCCCCCCACCAACTCCATTCTCATGGGATTCTGTAGACTTTCTGTTCTACCCTTGCTGTAATGAACCTTCTAGATTTCATGCACAGGCATCCTAGACAGACATCCTGGTTTTAAATCTGTTGTGGGACTCGGGTCCCTGAGGGTCTGCTCCTTAACTCTGCCTCTCCCAGCTGTGCTCCTTCATTCAGACCTCTGAGTGGTGGCCCTGGGCTTGGCCTTGATTTGTCACTGTTCTCTGAAGCCCACTAACTATAACCTAATTTGGCAAGACCTTGGGGGGTGGGGGGCAGGGATGGAGGAGAGGGGAGGGTGGCAGGACTCGAAAACCACAAGTTCAACAAGAACAGAGCGATCGATCAAGTAACTAAAGCATCTTGAGCTCTCTCAGGAAAAGAATCATGTCCAACATTGAGATAATAGCCCAGTTGACCTCTGTCTGAACTGGCTGGGCCATTTTGGTAATATAAGACCAGGCTTTAATGAAAGCCATGAATGAAAGGATTAGATTTGTTCTCTAGAGGGCAGAGTTGGGATCATAAACAGGCAAAATGAAGAAGTAGGATCAGCCCCGCACTTTCCTGGCGGAAAGTGGTTAAGACTCCATGCTTCCACTGCAGGGGGCGTGGGTTCGATCCATGGTCAGGGAACTAAAGATCCTGCATGCTGCGTGGCGCAGGGAGAAAAAAAAAAAAAGTAGGATCAGCCTGGAATGAGGAAGAACTGTCTAACACTGGTGATTCAAAGCCCAGCCATGGTGTGATGCTGGGGTCCCCACCACCAGGAACTCCATGGTCACTCATGAGGGTGCAGAGAGAGAAGGTCCATATCGGGTTGGAGGTGGGACTGGCTCAGTGAACCCCAGTCCCAACCTGGCAGACAGATCATCTGTATCAGCAGTAAGACTCTATCATGTATATTTGCAGCCCAGCACTTGGTAACCACCAGGCTAGACAGTGTGGAAGAACCATTGCAAGTAGATATCGATTGACGATGTTTTAGATTCATTTCTACTTGTGAAGGTGAGGCAGCTGTCTCAGACTCAGCTCTGAGAAAACTTCCCAGGAAGCCACAGCTCGAAGGGGTGAAGGAAAACCCGTGAACACAACCATCTTCCATGCTGAGCTTCTCTCCTTGGACCTGAACCCACAGAGAGGCCCACCTACTTATGGGTAAGAATGCCACTGTGGAGGCGGCTGCAGGGGACAGAACAAAGGTGCCAAGGATGGGGCACATGCGAAGATGACATGATGTCTACGAACGCATTAGTCAGTCACAGTCACGGTGCTAAGCCAGCCAGTCTTCTAAAGAAGCTTATGTAATAGCTAAGCACGGGGAAACGGGAGTCAAATTACACATACTGCTTCTCCAGGCTTGGGGGAGTGTGGTCCACCCCCTCCCTTGCAGAGAGATAAAAACTCCCTTTGCAGCTAGAGGGATCATTTTCCAAAGGAGGCCACGTGTGGCCACAGAATGCCCTCCTGGTTTACGCATTTATTAAATAGGGGATGGCTATTCACACTGACTAAGGCTGGAGTGGCCTCTGCCACCTCTGCCACCTCTGCCTCCCTCTCTCAGCATGACATCCTTGGACGAGCTTTCCTCTGTTGTGCCAACTCTTAGGTTGGTGGTGGCTTCTTGGAGCACTTTGAGGACAGAGGTTATGAGGCCACATGTGATAACAGGAGGAATGAGGGCTGTGATTGATTAGTAATGTCTGCCACAGATAAAGGCGTGGGAATTGGCTGCATGCATACTGAGCATGCAACTCTGTTCTACGTCACGCTTGCCTACTTGGATTTCAATACTTGCCTTTGCCCCGCAGTTCAAAATCCTCTAGTCTCAAACACAGACATCTGGAAAGTTATCAGATTGAGTGGAAGGGCCCCTCAATATCAATATATCATTCAACCAAGAACAAAAGTCACTGTGGCCTCAGCGGTAGACAGGAATCAAGAATATCTTAGGTTCTAGTAAGAATTTCTCCAATAACTTGCCCTAGGGGGTAGAATGAAGACCTGTCCTCCATGACTCCATCCCCTTAAATTGACTGGATCCTGGTTCTAGGAGGCAGTATGCTGAGCCAACTCAAGCAAAGGTTGGCAGCCCCTGTGCAATTGCCACCCCTCCCAACCCTGACCCTGGAAAGTAGGGAGGTAAGTGTCCTGCTGGTAACTGGATGGGGTTAAAGAGGGAGGGGCAGGGATCACTATCAGCCAGGGATCACTCTCTCATCCATCCTAGGCATCCTGGGTTTCAGAGCATTACCAACATAAAGGAGGAAGGGGACTGCGGTCTGCGGAAGCCCCTCTCTCCACTTCAGAGACCTCAAAGATATCCCTAGCGAGCTATCTCCTTCCCTTTAGCCAGGGGTGCTCTTAGCCAATTAGGAAGTAGCTGGGATGGGAATTTTAAAAAGCTTTTCACATAGTTTGTTCATGGAGGTTTGGAGAATAATTCCAAGGAAACAAGGACAATAAAAAACAGAGAGTTGGACTCAAAGGAGAAAGTCCTACGCTGGAGGAAGAAAGAATGAGGAGACAAAGGGCTAAAGCAATGCAGACAATGGGTACCAATTAACTGCACAGCCAGTAAGTGGTGGAGCTGGGATCCGAACCCAGGTCTGTCTAATTCCATTGTCTACATATATTAAAGGAGAAGGAACCAGGAAAAAACTCTAAAAGAAGCACAAGTGCTTTAAAACATCTTCCTCATGAAACACAAGAAGATTTCAGAAAATCCAAGGTATTAATCATCAAGGAGATAAGAGGACATTTCGACTAACAAACCAGACAGATCAACTGGTAATAAAGCAAATACTTGCTGACATCAGTAGAGAGTAAAAACATATGCTTAATGAAACTAAACATAAGTGGGACTTCCCTGGCAGTCCAGTGGTTAAGACTCCTCGTTTCTAATGCAGGGGGCGCGGGTTTGATCCCTGGTCAGGGAACTAAGCTCGCACATGCTGCATAGTGTAGGCCAAAAAAAAAAAAAAAAAAGTAAAATAAGACCGATCCACTTAAAAAAAAAAACCAAAACTAAAACATAAGCATCTCAGAACTTATAAAATATGTAGATGAAAGGAACCCAGAGATAAAGAATGCAGGGTAAAAATGGCAGCTTCTGTGCACAGCACATCTTCCACGGGTCAAATTCTTTACATGTAACATCTCTTGGAATCATTGTGCCAACTCTGCGGTAGGTGTTGTTCCCATTTCAAAGAGGAGAAAACTGAGACTTAGAGAGGTTAAGGAACCCATAAGTAGGGCTATTCCAGTTGTCTATAGCTGGCATCTTTTCTGATTGCTCAATCATATGCCATGATGGTTAAGTATTTTTTATTATCTCCCCTGCTTGAAAATAGAGAAAATGTCAGACAGGAAAGATGGCCCACAAAAGCACGACTAGAAGCAAGAAGAGAACTCTTTGCAGGAAAATAAATGAAATCTATGCAGAGTGAGGATAATTGATTACAGTCATAACTTCCCTTACTATTGGAGCTGTCATCACCTTTGGAGGCTTAGGCAGGAAATATATGTATCTCATCCTAAATTTCATAAAACTGCCTTCCAAACCCTATGAGCTCAGCCCCCTATGACTACTGTTCCCTTTCTTGGTGAGTGCTTTCTCATTTTCACTTTACCCAACAGCTCCCAAACCAGATTCATAACAGCAACTGTCTTCTCTCCTCTACTCTCTGGGAGATGAAGCTGTCAGTAGAATAAATCAGGAAGTTTCCAGACACTCAGCATTTGGGTAAATGAAGTTTCCATCCAATACACAGGCTTTGAAGTCTCTCTGTATGGGATTTGTGACCTTCCAGGTCACCATGCAGAGAGAAGCAAGCCGTAGTAACCTGCCTTTACATTACTTTCGTTCCTCCCCTCTTTGATCTCCAGCCAAAGTCCCTTCACTTTGATTCCCTCCTCTTGGCTCCTCTTGGGTGCACAGAACTCCAAGCATACCTCTGCTTCCCCTCTGACCCCTTATTTCCATTGAAAATTCTCCATAAGCCATAGATTCAATCCCTTGAAAGTGATGTTACTGTCACAATTGAACTTATCTCCTTGTGTTGAAATCTCAGGTTCACTTTGTTAGAGACTTTGGTCTACACTCAGAGCCCTGATATAATTTCAGTCCTCTCACTCATCATTTTCTCCAGCAAATTGCTAAACACTCTTTCTATTTTATGCCTGATGTCATCAACAAGTAACTAATTTCAGAATTTTCTTCTGGCAGTTTTCTCCTCTAATTCACTTCCACTTTTAATTTAAAGCTGCATTCATTTAACCAATCAACAAATATTTATTACCATCTACTATGTGCTAAGCCATAAAGCATGGGGGTCCTAAGGGTCCCTTAATGAACAAAACTATTGATCAGAAAAGTTCTGCTCTGGTAAAGGCAGAGTAGCTCTTATTGGACCCACCCCCTCACATATAACTATTGTGAACTCCACACCACACACACACACACACACACACACACACACACACACACACACACACACACAACCTATTGGAAGGCACTAAATTTGTTCAACCACAAGCAGACAGAAACCGGAGGGGAGTCAACACATGAAAGAAAGAAATTTGCACTAGGTGAATTCCATGTTTTTGTAGCTTTTTATCCGAGGGGAGGCCCCAGTCAGTGTTGTACCTGTTGGCTACAACCTGGATGAGAACCTTTGCTCTTACCGTTTGAGGAATTAAAGGACAGAGTCAGGTAACTACAGTTGGGAAGTGAAGAGAAAGCATCCCAGAAAAGAGTCACAGATGGTAGCCCCAAATGCTGAGTATAGATTCCGTCCAAATCTCTCTGAATGATGCATGTGCAGGGCAGGTTCCAAGCAGCCCAACTAAGGCTAAAAGAACTGAAGAAAGATTTCAGCTGCTGCCTACCCAGGGGGAAACTGAATTTAGAGTTTGTTTGGTCAAGTTAACTGACTGATTTTTTTTTAAAGTCATTACTGTTCTGAGGAACATAATAGAACCAAGAGTCTCTTCAAGTCTCATTCACGATGTTCAAGATGTAACCTAAAATTACTAGAAAAAAAAAATTTTTTTAAAGCAAACAGGAAAGGGACTTCCCTGGAGGTCCAGTGGTTAGGACTCCATGCTTCCACTGTATGGGGTGTGGGTTCAGTCCCTGGTCGGGGAACTACGCTCCACATGCCTCAGCGTGGCCAAAAAAAAAAAAAAAAAAAAAAAAAACGGAAAATATGACTCAAACTCAAGAGGAAAGGCACAATAGAGATCTACCCGCAAAATGACCCCTTATTTCCTTTAAGGGTATAAAGGAAAGTATGCTTGTAATAAATGCACAAATAGGAAATACCAGCCACAACACAGAAACCACAAAGAAGAGACGTGAAACTATTAATCAGATTAGCTAAATCCACGCCAACACCTTTCTCTGCATCCATGTGAGTTGTGCTTTTCACTAGAGCCAGTTACATAGTTCTAATATTGACTTCAATGACTTTTTTTTTTTTGGAACACCTTCCAAGTGCCAGGTCTTGGGCAAGCTTTGGGGAGCAAAAATACAACATAAAATATTAAATCCTGATCCCAAAGACCAGATAATTTCATCTGATGACATCTGTATAGACTACTTGTCACTTCTCATGTCCTCCCTTCTCTTTCAGGTCTTAAATTGGAAGAAGAGATTGAAGTCCTGTCATGGGCTCTTCCCAGCTTCCAGATCACTCCTGATGGAACCATTTGCCCACATAAAGCACACATGAATGAGGCACAGGCTGTCAGGTTTAATACACCTCTACATTCTCCTTCCACAGCAAAATCATCCTCCCCTGCTGATTAGACAGATCAGATCTATAAAAAACTCTGGGTACAGACGTCAAAGAGAGTCAATGGGGAGGCACTTGCCATTATAACACCTCTTTATACAGTTCCATTAATGCGTGTTTTGCTTTTTCAAAACCTGGCAGGAAAGAGGTTCTCAAACTTGGCTACAAAGTTGGAATCACCTGGAGATGCTGGGAGCTTATATTAAGATCGCAGAGCATGACTACTATATATCCACCAGAGTGGCCTTTTTTTTTTAAAGACAGAAAGTACCAGTGGTTGGCAAGAATTCTTATAAACTGAGTGGGAATATAAATTGGTACAGCCACTTTAAAAAACTGCTCAAGCAATATCTTCTAAAGCTGAACATATGATGCCCTATAATCTAGCAATTTCATTCCTAGGAATATACTCAACAGAAATTTCTATATACATTTACCAAAAGGCATTTACAAGAATGTTGACAGCACTATTCGTAATAATCCCAAAGTGTAAACTATCCAAAATGCCCACCAAGAGTAGTTTGAAAAAAAAAATTTTGGTGTACTCACACAATGGAACGGATGAGTAATATACAATTACACTTGACAATCTGGATCTCTCACATTGTTAACCAAAATAAGCCAAACACAAAAATGCATACTATATGATTCCACTTATGTAAAATTAAACAACAGGCAAAAGGAATCTATGTTGTTATCAATCAGAATGGTGGTTTTGGAGTGGGGGTGACTGGGAAGGGACTGAAGAAGGGCTTCTCAAGTGCTGATAATATTCAGTTTTTTGAGCAGGATATGGCTTACCTGGGCATGTTCAATCTGTGACAATTCATTCACTTAGGATGTGGGTACTTTTCTGTGTTTGCTTTACCTTAATAAACCATTAAAATTTTTAAAATACGGGGTCCCATCTCAAGAGATTCCAGTTTAGTTGGGCTGGGGTGCAGCCAGGCATTGAAATTTTTAAAAAGCTCCCCAGGTGGGTCAAATATGCATCCAAGAACCACTGTGTTAGAACTTGGCAACCCTCTTGACTATTTATTTCTTGGAGCAGAAAGAGCTGCTGCTTCTCCAGAAAGTTTAAAGCAGGATGTTTTCTGTGGATCACTTGTAGCTCCAGAGGAGGTTAACAGGTGTTACAAGGAAAAAGGGTTCCGTGGTGAAATAAACAATTTTACAATTTTTAATGATTAACTCTTATTGAACACTTACTACATTCCTGGAGCTAAGCTAGCTGCTTTATCTACACTATCTCATTTAATCCCACAATAAGCCTATGAGAAAGGTACTATTAATCCTCATATTACAGAAGAGTAAACTAAAGTTCAGTGAAGTTAAGTAATTGCCCAAGTTCACACAGCCAGTAAGTGACAGGGTTAGGATTCAGATCCACATTGGCCTTGACGCTGAAGCCCATGCTCTGAACCACTGCCCTGATTTGCCTCTCCAGGCAGCACTTGTCTGCAGGACTTAACAGAGCTTCCACTTGGCTAATGCGAGCTGTGGGTTGTCAAGGCAGGAACGTGGGAGGCAACACTTCCCAAAATGGTCTCCTTGCCTCCATCTCTTACCTTCCAACCCACAATCCACACCACTGGCAGAGTTTTCATTCTGCACCCAAGTCTGATCCTGTATTTCCCTTGTAGGGAAGCATATAATGTCTCCCCAGTGCCTGTAAAGTCTAAACTTTTTAGCCTCAGAGACCAGACCATCCAGTATCTGGCCTTGACGTGTTTAGCTTTACCTCTGGTCGTCCTAACCTCCCTCCCACCCGCCTCCCCCCCCCGCCAAGTCCACTAAACACTCAATTTTCCAGCTACACTTAATAGGTCTGGTGGATTCACACTCCGACAATGGTACCCACCATTTGCTGAGACTCTGCTACGTGTCAGGTACTGCCCATAAATTAAGTTTAATCCCTACAAGGAGCCTTTAAAAACAGGTCTCATTATCTCCAGTAGATAGAGTAGGAAATGGAGGCTCATCTTGACATGCCCAAAGTCACAACTAGGGAGTGGCAGGCAGAACTAGGATTTGAACACAGATTTAGATTTCTCCTCTACAAAGCCCATGGAGTTTTCTCTCCGCCTCACTCCCCACCTCACCTTCATTCATGCTGTTCCAAGGAGTGGTAGTACCCTTCTTTCCCTCCACCTGGCAAGCTTTTCCTTGTTCTTTGAGAGCTAGCCCAAGTGCTGTAATGATAATATCTATCATCTCTTAAGTGCTTTCCAGGCACCGTGCTCAGCACTTGACTTGCCGCGTCTCATTTACACGATATTGTCTCCATGCTCCTTTTATTCCCTCCGAGTTGTTCTTTATCGGCCTTGTGCCAAACGGGTTTCTCTCTCCTCTTTAGTTCCAAAGCATTTGACCACCTCTCTGTTGTGGCTCTCAACTAGTAATTGTTAGTTTCAGATCTGCCTCTTCCATTGGACTAGACGCTCTCGAAAGACAAGGAATAGATGTTACTCACCTTTTCATCCCACCCTAGAGTCACCCAGCATGTGGTAGATTTTCAATAAATGGGAGAGGGTAGACAGGAGGGTGGGAGACCAAGAGACTGAAATTCACTGACATTATTCCATCAGTCGTATCATAGGGAGTGGTCCTCTGGCTTGGAACCAGAGCTATAGAATCAAACCAGACAAAACAGACCTGGCTGTTGGAGGAACGTGGGGGCCAGACCCAGGATGTACCTTACCTGGCCCCTGCCTTGCAATCCATGGAAGGATGAGTTAGGACTGTCTCTGGCTCCACAGTCTTTTTTCAACTCTGCATGCTTTGCAATTGGCTCCAGAGATCCTGGCTTAGAAGCTTTGCTGTAAAGTGATGGTTAGTTTCATTCCACAGCACTGTTTCAGATATTCTCAGCTGCTCCTTGCCGTGTGTTGTTCTTAAGGTACTGCAGTGAATGAAGAGCTATCCAAGACAGGTAGCCCAAAGAAAATGCATAGCTAAGGCGTGGCTCCCGCAGGTGGGAAGATCAGGTGGTCATAACCCCTTTCTAAATGGATCTATTCTTTTTGAGTAGGCGGCCCTTTTACAAGACACAGACATCTCTGATGCTTACTCATTCATTGAACGCCCATTCTGTGCACCCAATCTACAGTGGGCACCGTTCAGAGCACACGTCCTTGTAACCCTTGGAGTAACCGCCAATTCATGCCACCCACGTCCAACTTCTATGAGCTCCAAGGCTGTGGATTTTTTTTTTTTTTAATTTATTTTTGGCTGTGTTGGGTCTTCGTTTCTGTGCGAGGGCTTTCTCTAGTTGCGGCAAGCGGGGGCCACTCTTCATCGCGGTGCGCGGGCCTCTCACTATCGTGGCCTCGCTTGTTGCGGAGCACAAGCTCCAGACGCGCAGGCTCAGTAGTTGTGGCTCACGGGCCTAGTCGCTCCACGGCATGTGGGATCTTCCCAGACCAGGGCTCGAACCCGTGTCCCCTGCATTGGCAGGCAGATTCTCAACCACTGCGCCACCAGGGAAGCCCAAGGCTGTGGATTTTTAAAGCCAGCCTTCTGTTCCTTTGCTCTTGCTCTTTCTGGACTAACATACACATTTGCCCAGGTAAGAGTGATTGGTAATCAGCACCAGCTGCAAACTCAGCTGGGTTTCTGCACAGCCTCCCTCAAACAAACCTCATTAGTAAATATGGAAACCACCAAAAAGTCTATTTCAAAATTACTTATCCTTTCCTAGCTGCCCACCTCTTCTGCTGCCACCACTAGGGGTAAGCAGCATGATTTTTCTGCTTCTAACAAGTCATTTTCTTCTGAGGATTTCAAGTATCCCCCCTCCCACCAGGACATAGTGTATGCTGTATTTTACAAATTCGTTTATGATAGTCATGAAGAGTTTATCAAACAGAACTTAGCTTATACATTTCTATAGCACAGCTTTGTTCTTATGTTATTTGCCCACGTGTCTACTTCCTTCAGGAGACAGGGACCAACCTAAGGGCAGGAGCTGGTTTAATTTAATTTTATGTCTCTAATTCCAAGCATCAAGCCAAGTAAAATGTAGTTCTTGAATATTTAACAATCTTTATGTAGCCATGGTCTAAAGGGTCATAAAATCTGAAGTATTGTGGAACTTGACCTAGAAACATTCTTTCTATTTTATTCCTATCTGACTGGCAAAAATTAGTCACTCAGTGTTGGAGAAGGGGCTGGGGCAATAGGCATTCACACACATGGTCGAGGGAATAGAAATTGGTTTTCGGGACTTCCCTGGCGGTCCAGTTGTTAAGACGCCGTGCTTCCACTGCAGGGGGCATGGGTTTGATCCCTGGTCAGGGAACTAAGATCTTGCATGCCGTGCCAAGGAAAAAAAAAAAGAAAAAAGAAATTGGTTTGGCCTCTTGGGAGGACAGTTTGACAATGTCATAGTTCAAACTGCAGGGAATTTTCCTTACAGATAAAATCATACCAGTGTACAAAGATACATGCTGGGTAAGCAAGGATGTCATAGCATCATACACTTGTAGCAGGAAAAAAACCAAAATAATCTTCACTGCCAGCAAGCGACTAGAAAACAAATTATGGTAAATTTTTATTACAGGAATATCATGTAGCCTTTAGGACTGAGGTATATCTATATGTGTTGACATATGCTAAGGTAAATTAGCTGAAAAGGGAAGTTTCAGAAAAGGGTTGTACAGATGTGTTAAAAGAAAAAAGGATAAACATGTAAATGCATGTGGATTTGTATATGCATAAGAAATTTATGGAAAGACATAAAACATTCAGGGATTTCTTCTGGGGAAAAAGAAATGAGTGTATGATGACTGGGGAAATTTCCCTTTCCATTTTCCACATTTCTGTACGGTTTGAATTTTAATAATGAGTTTGTCTTCTTTTTATAATTAAAAAGCATAAAATACAGCAATAAGAAAACAAAAGCTTGATTTCATACGTTAAAAAAAAAATGAAATTCTGGAGAAACTCTTCCCTGTTTCTTTATAAGGCAATAGGCAATGACTCTAAAGCGTATTTTCTCTGCCCAGTTCATGGGGGGGGCCGATGATGACTACAGAGTTCCAGAAAAGAATCTGGGGACAGGAAAAGTCACCAAGAAGATCCAACAGCCCTGAAGAAAGTAAGTGTGAGAAGGTGTGCCTTTTACTTGCTCTTGGATGACAGGAAATAAAGCCAGTTCTGACTGAGACTCTGAAATATTCTGGGAGCCAAGAAATTCTGAGAACTCACCAGGCTGGCATGGACACTGGGACCTGTAACCAGAGCCAAGAAGCAAAGGCTAGGAATACCTAGGTAAGTAATAGACATAAGTAACCAGGGTGAACAAAACAACAGACCCAGTCCCCTGGGATGTAAGTGACACAGGGCTCTGTTCGCCTATCCCCTCTGCTCTGAAGCTATGACTCCCAGGGACTGACTTCACTGACACTAATGTAATAATTATTGTTAGTATGTATCGAGTACATCCTATGTGCCAGACACAGGCTAAATAATCATAGTCTCTCATACGATTATTATTCCTATTTTACACATTGGTAAATTGAGGCTCAGCAAAGTTAGCAAATAGCTTCTCAAGGTTACAGTTAAGTGGCAGAGGCAGGGATCCAGCCGAGGTCTGACTCCAGAGCCAGCCAAGGTCACTGCTAGCCTTTCCCCCATCTGGGGAAGAACTAGAGAAAGGCACTCCCTCAGGGCAGGGACAGCTTACGAAGTGCAACAGCATTTTTTGCCCAGAGTCAGAGAGCATCATGATTAAGTTCAAGGACTTGGAAGCTAGATGTCCTGGATTCAAATCCTGACTCCACCACTTACTGGCTGTGTGACAAGGGCAAGTCATTGAACCTCACTTTCCTCAGCGGTAAAATCAGGGTCGTGGTGAGGTCACCTCTTAGAGTTGCTAGGAGGACTAAAAGTTAAATAGTGCTCGGCTCATAATAAGTGCTAAATGTTAACCATCATTATTAGTATTAAGAAAAAGATGCCCTTCCTTCCAGGTAGATGCAACCCTGCAGGGTACAGAGCTAGGCAAGAGGAGCGGGCTAGCTTTAAATTTTATTTATTTATTTATTTATGGCTGTGTTGGGTCTTCGTTTCTGTGCGAGGGCTTTCTCTAGTTGCAGCAAGCGGGGGCCACTCTTCATCGCGATGCGCTGGCCTCTCACCATCACGGCCCCTCTTGTTGCGTAGCACAGGCTCCAGACGCGCAGGCTCAGTAGTTGTGGCTCACGGGCCTAGTCGGGCTAGCTTTAGGTCCCTCCCTCAGCCATGTGCCATCAGGCTATACACAATGCTACGACTTTACACCGGGCCTCCTGAGCAATTAACTTCCACGTGCTGCCAGCTCTTCCTCTTGGCTTCCCCTCTGCCAGCCTGGCTGTGAATCAGAATCACCTGGCACACTTTTTAAAAATACAGACTACCAGGGTCCCACCTTGGCCGGTTCTGACTCAGGTTGGCTGGGCTAGGGCCAAGGGATCTGTGTGTTTAACAAGCCCTGGGTGACCAGGTGGCCCAGGGGTAGTGTGTCCCCCGACACACGTTTCTAGAAGCCCCTCACACCTGTTCTGGCTGTTTCCGTTGCTCCTTGCGGGCAAGCAGCCTTTCCTTCAGGCTTGGTCCCAGGTCTGGGCACACAGAGAAGGGGAGCAGTAAGTCCGCTCCCCTGCAAACCAGCCTGCAGAGCGGATGGCTGGGCGAACAGGCGCGACAGGCTGACTTTGCTTGAGTGGGTGATACCAGGGACCCCTCACCTGTAGACTTGGGGTTCCCCAGACCCTTGCTCCCCAAAGTGCAGTTCACAGACCAGCAGAATGGCTCCCCCTGGGAGCTTGTTATAAATGCAGATGCTCAGGCCCCAGACCTAATGCATCGGATTCTGCATTTTACAGAAACCCGAAGACTGTGAGCAAGTTTGAGGCCTGTGCTCAAGATCCCCTCCCCCATCAGAATAAGCTCTAATCCATGTGCACCTCTAACCTGTCCCAACACCCTCTGGGGACAATCTTTTCTTTCAAACTCCCAGAGAGCCCTGGAAAAACAGCCTGGTCCTTTCAATAGCCCAGATCCAGGCTCAGCAGCCGGCCTGGGGCTCATGATGAACCTTTGCTTTAATGAATTATTTCAAAGTTCACATGAAAATAAACCTTCCCACTAAATTGAAAAAGAGACAACAACTCTGGCCTCTATGATTCTGGGGCGTAAAACAGTCCCTTCTTTTGTACAGAGTCGTGACCCCTACTTCCCTGGCCAAAGCCATCCAAAGACATCAAATGCCCAAAGAAAACAAGCCATGTCTTCCTGTTGGCCAAGCTTCAAGTTATCGGGCAGATTTCACACTGGAGCTTGACCTCATTAATCCAAGGCCTATCACATTGCTGTAAATGTCAGTGGAAAAATAGCCATTCAGTGGGTTTCCTTCATTCCACCAGAAAGGGAAAAAAACAGGAAACTGACAGCAGCTGCGCCCCAGCTTGGCAAATCCCAAGGGCCCAGCTGACAGGGCGTTCCTTATGAGCACCTACATTCCCCTGCCCCAGCCTGCTTGTCCAGATAAAGGTGGGTCCTGTGTCTGTATGAGCAAAATGCAGCAGTGATTGTAGCAACCATGCTGATAATTCGGGCCCCCTAGCACCTGCTCGGGAAGGAAAATAGCTTGGTCTGAATTTCTTTGGCCTGAATGACCAGTTGGCTGTTCATCATTCAAGTTCATCTGAATCATTTCTGTCCATTCAAAATGTCCTGCAAGCCAAACCTCTGGGACTCCAAGGGACAGACATAAGGGCTTCCAAATACTCATTCATCCCTTCAATGCGTACTGATTGTCTCCTGTGTGCCGGCCATCATGCTGGGCAACTGCGGACACTGGGCTGAATGAATCAGACACAGTCACTGACCTTAGGGGCCTCATGTCCAGTGTAAGCTTTCTCAATTTTGGCACTATTGACATTTGGGATGGGACAATTCTTTGTTTCGGGGGTCTGCCCTGGGCACTGTAGGATATCTTGCAGCATTCCTGGCCTCGACCCACCAGATGCCAGTAGCTCCCCGCCCCCTCTGCACTTTCCCACTTGTGACAACCAGAAATGTCTCCAGACATTGCCAAATGTCCCCTGGGAGGCCAAACTGCCCCCAGTTGAGAACCACTGGCCTAGTGGGAGGAGACAGAGTAAAAGAATAATGGCCACAAATAACCATATAATCACAATTATGATAAGTACCATGGAGGAAAATTTTGTGGATATTATACCAATATATTATGATGTGGAAGTCAGTTTTATGCATGATTACAAATCCTTATGACAACTCTGAATTGTATATATATACATATACATATATATGTATATGTGTGTGTGTGTGTGTGTGTGTGTATGATCTGTATCTCCGGTTGAAGAAATTGAGGTGCAAGGAAGTGAATAGACTGGCCAACGCCCAAAAGCTAGTGAAAGGCAGAGGCAGGATTTGAACCGTGGCCCTGAACTTTGCCTCCTGTAGAAAAGGAAATTCGAGCCTTTGTTTTGATGTCTTCTGTAAACAGGTAGGGTGTGTGGTCACGTGATGCTCTACCCAGCCATCCTAAAAGACTCATTCCTTCCTGGGGTCACCGTGGAGCTCAACTGCCACCTGCTACATCAATCGAGCTGCAAACTGCCTGCATCAAGGCACGTCTGTGGGACCTAGCGGGCCAAGGAAGGACGTCCTGAATTCTGAGACATCCAAGAACAGCCCCCCATCGCCAAGTGCCTGCACTCAGGGCCTTCCCAAAAATCAGGGTTGGGAGAGAATGGGGCAGTCCCCAGGTACCCAGAGCACACCCCACTGTGATCCATCTCCAAGATGCCTACAGCCCAGCATCCAGGGGTACTGCCAGACATCCTACAGTCAGCTTTAGATATTTACCAAGGGCACGCGTGAGGTGGTACACATAGCACAGAGCAACTTCGGAGACCTCTAGACATGAGTTCCTGCCACTTATAAGCTGAGTGCCCTTTAGCAAATCACCTCATCCTCTGTGCCTCAGTTTTCCTTTCTGTTCAATGGGGATAAATGCATCTACTTCAATAAATCAGTATGAGGATTCGATGGCAATACGAGCAAAGACCTTGGGCAGTGACCAGCATCCAGAAAAGTACTTGGTACCTTATTATGGTCAATAAGGGAACGAGATCGTGATGCTTCCTCCACCCACGTCCCCTTCCTTCAAGTGAGAAACGTCCCAGGAAGAGAGAAACAGGCGCAGAAGTAGCAAAAGCATCTCTGGAAGAAGGAGGGGACCTCTGTGCTTTCCAGGTAGAAGGAAGAGGAAAGAACAGTTAATGTACTGGCAAACGTGCACAGACCAGCCCTTCCTCGCCTGCAGAAGTTAATTCTAGACTGCAATCAGACAGCTCCGTTAGTTGCAGGGCGCCTGCTTCGGGTGAGCAAGCGTTTATCATTCGGGGCCCCTTGGCAGGATGGCCTTGCTCCCTGGCCTTGCCTCCTGCCCCTCCCTAAGTCACACCCTACGGTGACGGTGCTCCAGCTGTAACTCCTGCTCACTGCTCTCCGAGACACCAAGCACTTTTAAGCCTCTGTGCCTTTGCACAAGCTGTTCTCTTGGCTCAGGCTGCCCACCCCCCTATTAGCCACCACCTGGAAAACTGTCTCTGAAGGGCTCAAATGTGCCCCTACTGCAAAATTTGCCCACCTGCAATTGGTCGCTGCAGACTAATAATAATAGCAGCCAACATTTGCAAGCACTGATTAATATCTAGAAGGTTCTGAGCCGAGGTTTTTGCCCATGTGGTCTCACTTTTCTCCTCACATCACCACCCTAGAGGTAATGCATCTGTCCATCACCACCCAGCTACAAGGTGGCAGATTCAGGAATGAAACCTGGGTTCGTTAGCTGAGCCCCCCTGTTCATCCATCCCTCTACTCTTCATTCCTCTTCTTGCCAGTGAAGCTGGGTCCTCACTATCACCTTTTGCCCGTAGATTGAGAAGCCTGAGAGCTGCCTGATTCATCTTGAAATCCCTCGCTAAGCACAATAGCTAGAATGGAGTAAACATCTGTTGAATGAATCAACAGATCCTGCAAAATGGCAGCCAGATGAGAAAAGCTAAATGACAGACTTCCTAGAGACAGGCCCATGCTGGACTTGAATTCCCAGAAATCAGCACCACCCCCTCCAGGCTGAGGGGCTTTCCCTGTCCTGTTAGCTAGAGGCAGAAGAGTTCTGACTTCCCCCAGACTCGGGGGGTGGGGGAGTGAGGGTGAGAGGGGGGGAACCTGTGAGAGCCCAATGCAAAGGAGGAAATGGTGGTGATGGTGATGATAATCATTTCCTGCATTCCTGCCCATACCAGGTGCTGCACTAAGCACTTTCTGTGCATCACGGGCTCACAGAATCCTCACAACCCCACAGAGCAGGCATTACTATTACACCCATTTTACAGATGAGAAAACCAGGAGTCAGAGAGAGTAAATAATTTACCTAGGTCACAGAGCTTTTAAGTAGAGACTTGTAATTTGAACTAGGCCTATCTGACTCCCTTGCTCTTTAAATTTTGTGGCTTTCTGTAGGAGGCAGGTTTGTCCAAGTCCTCCTTAAATCCCAGTGTCTAGGATATACTCAGGATAAAGAAGGTCATCCTAGCCTCTGCTGGAAGAATGCCACTTGGGACCCACTGTACACCAAGTGCTTCAAGTCCTGGGTGCAGAGGGCATGGGGGTGGGGGTGGCTAGATTGGCAGAGGGGTCAAGGTTGAGTGAGGTTCCTGATGGTCCAAACACAGCACAGGAATCCGGGTATGTGCATTCCGTGATCCATAAAACCATTCTGGCTGCAGTCTCTGTTGGTTAGAGAATGTTGACGCTGGGTATGGAGCAGGTTTTGAGAAGAACCTGGGGCCCTAGTTTCCAAAGAGTCCACATGAATTCTGCAGAAGGTTACTGCCTTGGGGAAAAAACCACCTTTCTGCGTCAGCATCCTCTTAGCCCTGTGGCTCAGGCTGCCGAACAGACTTAACAGCTGGATTAGAAATTTAACCTCCCCTCCAGCATCAATTACCAAAGAGAACGAAGTCTGAGCACGCACTGGGTCTTGCCTGCCATGTCCCTCCCCGCCAGGGAAGATTCAGAGGGTGCAAGGATGCAAGGAGCCCCAACCCAGAGCCCGCCAATGAATGGCACAGAGGGAGGAGACCAAAAGAGGGCTAAGCAGGATCAAGCGGTCTTCCTGAAGGAAGACATTTCAGAGGCTGGCAAGAGCTGGGACCAGGAGAGGGGTCAGGAATGTTCCAGGGAGGAGGACACTGTTGGGTAGACTCCAGTTCACAGAAGAGTACGAAGTTGAAGGTCCAAAGTGTCTGGTTGACATCTTGCCTCCAAAATCCTGGCAGCAGGTGGGAGATGAGGGGCTGGGGGTTGTGTGGGAAAGCCCGGGAGCAGGCTGAGAGCTGAAAGAACTCACCAGCGCCCACCAGCCGCCCGCAAGCTGCCTCTTTATGACAGAGCGGAGGGAGGAAGATGTGGAAACTCCCCCAGCCCCTGCAGAACCACCCACCAGGGCTCCACTTCAGCTCCTGCCTAAAAAGAGACACGCCCCACTCCAAACCGTTCTGAGAGGCGCTGGTATTAACATAGGAACGTTCCCGCTGCCGAGCTCCGCTGCACCCAGCACCTCACACCGTCCTCTCGCCATCCTCCCACGGCCTGATTAGCCCCATTTCCTAGAGGCAACTGAGGCTCCGAGGCCAAGGGCCTCGCTCTCGGGCAGAGAGCTAGTCACTGGCTGAGCTAAGAAGCTTTATGACCCGTCTCGGAGGAGGCCTCCCTGATGGAGGGTTTTCCTCCGGTGCTTCACCAGACACAGGAAATGGCAGGGCCCACAGGGAAGTACCCCCGCTGGCCGAGGTGGCTAACGGCAGGCCCCTTCCCGGGGGCGCCCTGCGGGCAAGGGCGCCTGATACCTCGGGGGTCCGGGTCCTCCACAGAGGGCGATTCAGAGGCGGCACCTGGTGCCCGGGGCCGCTGAGAGCTGGTGGGCGCTTCTGACAGTGAGAACAGGGGCCCATTATGTGGAATCCAGTCACATGGGCGCGCAAGCAGCTCGGTTTTCGGTTCTGAGAAGCGCTTATGGAGCCGCGTCTCTCTCCTTGGGCTCCAGAGATGCCCGGGAGCACCGGGTCTCGGGCTTTTCGCGCCGCCCTCCCGGGAGGGCCACATTCAAAGCTCCAATTATCCGCCCGAGGCTGGGAGCTGCACCATCAGCATCTCCCGCTAAGCCAGTCCGGACTGGAGAAGCGGGGGGCGGGGAGTCGGCCTCAGGGAAGGAGGCGGGCAGAGAACGCCCCCCCACCCCTGGCTCTCCACTCGGGACGGTCTGGGCAGTTCAGCCTGGGCGCTCCGGGTGACCTTGGGGAGACCCCTCTGCGCGACCTCTCCGGGGAGGGCTGCACAGTTTCTGCCCATCCTAGGCGCTCGGGGGCGCTCCTCCGGCAGGAGTCGATGCGCGGGACTCGGGAGGAGAGGAGCGCTCCAGGTGCGGGGGACCGAGCCGCGGGCGCACGGCTGCCCTTCGGAGAGGCCGGGAACAACCACGCGCGGGGTCTCCCCGGGGCCGCGGGGCGCTGTCAGCTGGATCCCGCAGGAGGCGGGTCTGCACGCGGGGTCGCCGGCCCTGGGGACCTTTCCCGCCCAGGCAGGAGTCCTCCCGGCGCCCTGCCACCGCCTGCGGGCACCAAGCGCCGCCACGCGAGGGGGCGGCGCCCCCGTGCCGGGCCCGAGGCTGGGCGCCGGGGCTGTCTGGTGCTGGTTGTGGCTCCTTCTGCCCGGCATTGCGCCCCCCGGCAGACGGCGGCCCAAGAGCCCAGAACCCGCGGAGGAGCCCCCTGCCCGCCCCAAGATCCGGCCACGGCGGCCCCAGCCAACAACCTGCCACTGCGCCCCGTACCCCGGCCTCATCTCTGGCGCGCAAGACCCGGGAGAACGCCCCCACCCCAGCCCGACTCTCGGGTCCTGCGCTCCCGGTACCCGCCTTTCCAGGCTCCCCCCACACCCCCCAAATTACCTTCTGCCGCCAGCCCTGAGCCAGAGCTCCCCACACACCCCCAGCCAGACCCTCAGAGGCAGGGGCCGCCTCCTCACCGCGATCCTCATCCCCCGCCCTGTCGAGCTGCAGAACGCAGGGAAGCAGGCGGCGCCGCCGGGGAACTCACCCGCTCTCCCGAGCCCTGGCCCGGGCGGCTCCCGGCCGTGGCTCGGTCCGTCCGTCCCCGAGCCGCAGCTGCCAGTGCGGCGACAGAAGCCTGCTCCGCACGACCGCGAGCCTCCAGCCCGCCCCTCGGCTCCTCCCCCGAGGCGGGGCCTGAGCTCGTGGGAAGGGAGTGGGCACGCTCTACTCTGCCTGGCCGACGAGGCAGCTCCGGGAAGGGTCCTCGCGTCTCCGGGTGCTCCCCACGCCTTCACCACCCTACCCTTTGAGCAGTTGCAAATTGAAGGCGGATGAGACGCGACCAGGGTTCGGAAGAGTTTTCCTTACGGGCTTCCTCCCACCCTGCAACACTACTAGCTTGGAAAGGGGGAAGCCCAGGACTGGATTCTTGCTCCCTTTTGATGGAAGGGCATCAGGAAGCCCAGAGAGCCGCAGTAAACCACCCAAGGTCACACAGCATTAGTCCAAGTGCCAGCAATTCAAGTCTCCTACCTTGAAGCCTGAGTCAGAAGGCTTCCTAGGACGTCAAGGAGCCCAACTAGGCCTTGCCCTGGGGGCAGGTTTGTGGGATCAGGTCCCCCAACTGAGGGGTGGGAGACGAGAGCCACACTAGTGGGAACATGGGGGCTGTGGCCTGCGACGTAGAATCGCATCATTTACTCTTTCCGGGAAGAAAGGAAGTGAAGTGAAGGAGGAAGGAAGTGGTTGTACCTCCACTGACGTCTGCCACTGTTTGGGAGGTACAGGATCTAGAAAGGGGCTGCCTCCCTGAGATAAAAAGTAATACACACCCGGTGGCTTCTATCATTGAATTCAATCTTCTTTCCTGGGCTGAAGACCCCTCCACTCAGCACCATCTTTTCTTTACAGGACAATGGATTTAACTATCTTTAAGTTGCCGTTGAGAAGACCCTTCTCTCCACCCCACCTCCACCCCCCAGGAAGAGGAGAGAAAGTTAACAAACAAAAGGGAAAAAAATCCATCCCCAAACATTCTCTGGAATCCACACTCACTGAACACGGGCTTTAGAACAATAGAGTTCTCTTCTGCACAAAGGGCCTTGTTTCCTGAGCTTTCTCAGCCTCCAGACTAGAACCCTAGGCACCCCAGGGCCAGCCAGTGGGGCACAGAGAAGGTTTAAGTTTGGGGAGTTTGGGGGTGATACCCAATTAATTCAATTCAATTTCTTGTTCAAAGAAATCCCTTACTCATTATTATATGGCAACGTTCTTCTGAGGCTGACAGTATAACCTGAGTTTAGTGATTTCCTGTTTGCTGAGGAGACTCCGTGACCTTTCTTGGGGAAGTGAAAGCCTCTGGATTGGGCTTATTCTGGGCCCCAACCTCCCCAGTTTCTCTGAAAGCTCCTCCCCAATTTGACCCCTGGCTTCCTCTCAGTTCATTAATAATCCAGTTGTGAATGACACCGTTTCAGAAGAGCAATTAGAGAGCAGGACAGGTAGGGAAGACTTAAAGTGATGTTTAAAACAACCCAAGGGGACCATTGTTCGCTGCAGAATGTTTCCATTGATTTATCATGAAGAGCTGTGGGCTGAGAGGGCGGGAATCCGTCTCTCCAAGGCATGTGCAGAACTTGGAGCCTGCTTCCTGAAATGATGCCTTGAGTATGGGCCCAAATCCCCATGCTGTGCTGTTCATTTACACTGCTCGCAATGTTTGATATCCAAAGTTCAAGTATACTCAGAATCAGGTGGAAGACTTACATTTCCTGATTTCAAAACAAAGCTACAATAATCAAGACAGTGCAGTACGGTATAAGGATAGACATGGATCAATGGAATAAAACTGAGATTCCAGATATAAACCCTTATTTTTATGACTAATTGATTTTCAACAAAAGTGACAAGACAATTTAAAGAATAGTCTTTTCAACCAATGGTGCTGGGACAACTGGATTTTCATATGCAAAAGAAAGAGGTTGGACCCCCTACCTCACACCATATACAAAAATTAAAACAGATAAGGCTGAAACATAAGAGCTAAAACCATGAAACTCGCAGAAGAAAACATAGACATAAGTTGTGACCCTGGATTAAGTTGTGGTTTCTTAACTATGACACCTAAAGCACCAGCAACAAAGGAAAAAATAGACAAGTCGGACTTCATTAAAATTAAAAACTTTTGTGTATGAAAGGACACCATCAAGAAAGTGAAAAGATAACTGTAATGGGCTGAATTGTGTTCCCCCCAAATTCACATGCTGAAGTCCTAACCCTCAGTACCTCAGACTGTATCAATAATTCTGTTTGGAGATAAGGTCTTTAAAGAAGTGATTAAGTCAAACTAAGGCCCTGAGGGTGGGGCCCTAATCCAATATACCTAGTGTCCTTATAAGAAGAGGAAGAGACACAAGGGATGCTTGCACAGGGGAAAGGCCATGTGAGGACCCAGGAAGAAGACGGTCATCTACAAGTCCAAGAGAGAGGCCTCGGGAGAAACCAAATCTGCAGACACCTTGATCTTGGACTTCTAGCCTCCAGAACTGTGAGAAATAAATTTCTGTTGTTTAAGCCACCCAGTTTGTGGCATTTTGATATGGCAGCCTTAGCAAACAAATACAATAACCCACAGAATGGGAGGAAATATTTGCAAAGCATTTATCTGACTTGTATCTAGAATATATGAGGAACTCTTACAATTCAGTAATAAAGAGGCAAATAACAATTTAAAAAATGAGCAAGGAATCAGAATAAACATTTCTCCAAAGCAGATGTACAAATGGCCAATAAGTACATGAGAAGATGCTCAACATCATTAGCAATCAAGGAAATTCACATCAAAACTGCAATGAGGGAATTCCCTGGGGGTCCAGTAGTTAGGATTTGGCACTTCCACTGCCGGGGCCGGGTTCAATCCCTGGTCAGGGAACTAAAATACCACAAGCCACGCGGCCAAACAAAAACAAAAACAAAATAAAACCAAAAAAAGCACAATGAGATACAATTTCACACTCATCAGGATGGCTATAATCAAAAAGACAGGTAATAACAAATGTTGACAAGGATGTGGAGAAATTGGAAACTTCATACATTGCTGGTGGGAATCTAAAATAGTATAGTTGCTTTGAAAAACAGTCTGGCAGTTCCCCCCAAATGTTAAACATAGAGTTTCTGGCTGACCCAGCAATTCCATTCCTAGGTATATACCCAAGAGAAGTGAAAACAATGTCCACACAAACTTGTACACAAATGTTCATGACAGCATTATTCATAATAGCCAAAAAAGGGAGACAGTCCAAATCTCCATCAAATGATAAATGGATCTGGAAAACATAGTGTATCCATACAATGCAATGTTATTTGACAATCAAAAGGAGTGAAGTACCAATACGTGCCACAACATGAACCTCGAAAACATGCCAAGTGAAGGAAGCCAGTCACAAGACCACATATTGTATGATACCATTTCTATGAAATGTCTAGAAGAGGCAAACCTATAAAGACAGAAAGTAGATTAGTAGTTGTCTAGAGTTGGGAGGGGGTACTGGGGACAAATGGAGAGTGACTGATAATGAGCACTGGTTTTCTTTTTTTTTTTAAGTGAAATATAATTGACATATAACCAGTTTCTTTTTGGTGTGATGAAAATGTACTAAAATTGACTGGAGTGATAGTTACATGACTATGAATGTACTAAAAACCATTAAATTGTATACTTTAAATGGGTGAATTATATGGTATGTGAATTACATCTCAATAAAGTCAACACTGACCATGTCTAAACCTCTCTATTCTGCCCCAGGCAGGAAAGTCCCTCCTTTTATTTTGAGGCCATCTTTGGTCCATTAGACATTAGGGTACGGTCTAATGCCAACGAACATTCTAATAGACTGTGGAAAATGTTGGAGGACCTGAAAATAAATGGATTGGCTCCAACATATAAAATCTGAAACATTGATGTTTACAAATATAGAATTAAATATCTACACAACTTTGGGTCAACCAGTCAACTGCAACTCATGCCAACTCATAGTTACATATAAATTATACGGAAGGTAGAATTGGGGTGAATTATATGGTTGCTGTGATGTGATGCAAAGTCTCCAGAAGAAGGAAGGTCTAGAGATTTCTGAGTGTGAAAAAATGAGCTAATCCAGCCTCAAAGGGATTCACTTTAGTAGTTATTTGATCCACTGGTTCTTAATGTCAGCCGCTGGGCAGGTGCTGGGCTGGCTGCATTCATTCACTCAACAAATACTTAATCCAGTGGAGAACAGTATAGAGTTTCCTTCAAAAACTAAAAATAGAGTTACCATATGATCCAGCAATCCCACTCCTGGGCGTATATCTGGAAAAGACAAAAACTCTAATTCAAAAGATACATACGCCCCAGTATTCACAGCAGCACTATTTATTATAGCCAAGACGTGGAAGTAACCTAAATGTCCATCAGCAGATGAATGGATAGAGAAGATGTAGTACATATATACAATGGAATATTACTCAGCCATTAAAAAGAATGAAATAATGCCATTTGCAGCAACATGGATGGACCTAGAGATTATCATACTAAGTGAAGACAGAGAAAGACAAATATCTTATGCTATCACTTTTATGTGGAATCTAAAACAATGATACATTGAACTTATTTACAAAACAGAAATAGACTGACAGACATAGAAAACAAACTTATGGTTACCAAAGGGGAAAAGGGAAAGTGGGGGAGGGATAAATTAGGAGTTTGGGATTAACAGATACAAACCGCTCTATATAAAATCAATAAACAACAAGGACCTACGGTATAGCACAGGGAACTATATTCAATATCTTGTAATAACCTATAATGGAAAAGAATCTAAAAAGCACAATGGGGACTTCCCTGGTGTCACAGTGGTTAAGAAGCCTCCTGCCAATGCAGGGGACACGGGTTCGAGCCCTGGTCCGGGAAGATCCCACATGCCACGGAGCAACTAAGCCGGTGCGCCACAACTCCTGAGCCTGCGCTCTAGAGCCCACACGCTGCAACTACTGAAGCCTGCGTGCCTAGGGCCCGTGCTCAGCAACAAGAGAAGCCACCGCAATGAGAAGCCCGCACACTGCAACTAGAGAAAGCCCCCGCGCACCGCGCAGAAACGAAGACCCAACGCAGCGAAAGATAATAAATAAATAAAAAGCAAAATGATTCTCATATACACACACACACACACACACACACACACACACACAACACTGTAAATCAACTATGCCTCAATCGTCCAGCGCCTGGCCCAGAGTAAGCCTGGATAAGTGGCTGATTCTGCTGGTGAAGATGTTGTCTCCAGGCCAGGCCCAACCAACAGAAGTGCAGGAAGTGCAGAGGATGCCCCATGGGCTCAAGCGAAGATGACCAGGTGGAAGAAAGGCATCCCGGGTAGGAGTCCGGGCTCTGCCGTGAACTCGCTGGGCAGTCATTTCCCCTTCCAGAGTGTCGGTTTCCTGGTCTGTGAAACTCCGATTGTACAATACTCGCTTGTCTTTGTGTGTGTCTTTTTTCCCATGTCCCCGTGCTTTTGAGGGAAGTGACCTTTCTTTGACCTGTTTTGTAAGCGCCCCAAAGAAAGAGCGCATAAGTGGCGTAGAGAGAACACCAGATGTTTTCGGCTGGCAGGTGAGCTCAGTCCTGTGTTGCTGTGTGTTCAAGCGGAATGAGGAGCAGGGGAAGTAGGGTTTTCCTTTTTATATTCCGTTTAGAGAGAACCGTCTTAGCCCGGCGGCTCTCAACTTGACAGCACGTTGGAATCACTAAGGAAGCTTTTTTTTTTTCTTAAGAAATTTGTTTACTTAGCTTTAAAGTTAGGTTAACAATTCACACAGAATCAATTTCTTATATCACAGTGTGCAATTGTTTTTTTCTATAATGGCTAATGATTTACATTTATTCTTTTTTTTAATTCAATTTTTTATTCTATATTAGAGTATAGTTGATTTCCAATGTTATATCAGTTTCAGGTGTACAGCAAAGTGATTCAGTTATCCATATATAAGGAAGCTTTTTAAAAATTTCGATGCCCAGGCTCTCCCCCAGGGGGTTTGAATCAGATTCTGGAGGTGGGGCTCTTACTTTTAAACATACACACAGATCACAAATACTCCCCAGTGTTGTTAAAAATGCAATGTGCAGCCAGGCTAAGGGTCACCCTCTAGGCCTGTGCTTCTCAAACTTTGGGGAGCACAGAATCACCCCACGGAAGGAAAGGAAGAGGGTGTTAAATGCTGATTCCTAGGCCTGTCCTTTGCACCCCTCTCTCCCTCTTGAGTTTAGGATGGGGCCTAGGAATGGTATTTGATGGATTCTCATGACCAATTTGTCTTAGTCAAAGCCTCCAGTTGCCATGATAGCAACACCCCAGGGTTTCCCAAACTCCCTGAGTAGAATAGTTGCCTGGGGCACTTATTAAAAATACAGATGCGGGCTTCCCTGGTGGCGCAGTGGTTGAGAATCTGCCTGCCAATGCAGGGGACACGGGTTCGAGCCCTGGTCTGGGAAGATCCCACATGCCGCGGAGCAACTAGGCCCGTGAACCACAACTACTGAGCCTGCGCGTCTGGAGCCTGTGCTCCGCAACAAGAGAGGCCACGATAGTGAGAGGCCTGCGCACCGTGATGAAGAGTGGCCCCCGCTCGCCGCAACTAGAGAAAGCCCTCGCATGAAACGAAGACCCAACACAGCCAAAAATTAAAAAAAAAAAAAAAATACAGATGCCATTTTACAACCACTTAATCATTGATTGAGGAGGCAATTCATCCACAAATGCTAGAGCCATTGGGTAGAAAGTTGGGTAACAGAATATTCACATGGTTCCAAAAATCAGATCATTTACTGATTAAAAAGGGGGAAAGTGTACCTTCACAATAGAAACACCCAGCAGTCTCCCCCTTAGCCAGTGATCAAACCCAGCACCGACCTGACATTGTGTGCCCCTTTGCGATGCAATAAGATGTACTTGACATCTTCTATGTCATATTCTTGCCAAAAATACTTAACCTGATTTTAATCATGAGGAAAATTTAGACAAATCTAGAATGTGGGGCATTCCACAAGCCTGGACTCTCTCTTAAAAAGCTAATATTTTCTAAGGTGGGGAGTTCGTCTAGATTAAAAGAGATGAAAGGGACATAACCAAAAACAGATATATAATGTGTGGACCTTGATTAGATCCTGGATTGAAAAAGTAAATAGCTATAAAAGAAATTTTCTGGACCATGGAGAATTGAACTGTTGTTTGTAGATTAGATGACATTTCTGAATTAATGTTAATATTCTGAGACATGATAATGGTATTGTGGTGACGGAGGAAAAGGTCCTTATCTTATTCTTAGGGGATGCCTGCTGAGGAGAGGGCAAAGGAGGGAGAAAGAAAAGCCTAAATGGGCCAAGATGTTAACAATTGGTGAATCTAGGTGAAGGGTATTCAAGGGTTCCTTGTGCTTTTCTTTCAATTTCTCTGCAAGTGGGGTATCTTTTCAAAATAAAAAAATTCAGGATATGGGAAGGAATGCAGGTTCCTGAGCCCCTCCCCTTGGAGATTCTGGTTTAGTATCAATAGATCCAGTGTGAGGCCTGGGATCTGTATTTTTTAAGGCGGGCTGGGTGTCGGGGTTGGGGGGCGGATTTTTATCTGGCCCAAGGATTCACCATCCCAAGAGGTGCCCCCAGCAACCTCCTCTTCTAGCCGCCTTTCAGTTCCTCCAATGCCCCACCGGGTGCTACCATCTCTTGGCACATTCTGTTCCCTCTGCCTGGCCTGCTGTCCCCTCGTTCTCTGCTTAACCTCCACCCTTTTTTCAGATCTCAGCCCAAATGTCACTTCCTCAGAGGAGGCTTCCTAGAAGCCCCTCAGTCAAACCCCCTGGTTTTGGTTCTCACGGTCCCAGAAGCCACAGCTGTAATTGTTCACGTGGTTGTGACTGTTGGATTCCTGTCTGCTTCTCCCATCTGACAGTGTTATAGGCTGAATTGTGTCCCCACCCCATATGCAATCCATATGTTGCAGTCCTAACCCCCTGTACCTCAGCATGTGACCGTATTTGGAGATGGGGCCTTTAAAGAGGTGATGAAAGGGAAATAAAGTCCTCGAGTTGGGCTCTCACCCAGTATGACTGGTGTCCTTATAAGAAGAGGAGACTTGGGAGTTCCCTGGTGGCCTAGTGGTTAGGATTCAGGGCTTTCACTGCCGGCACCTGGGTTCAATCCCTGGTCGGGGGAACTGAGATCCCTCAAGCCATGTGG
This sequence comes from Balaenoptera physalus, assembly GCF_965194825.1. Taxonomy (NCBI): domain Eukaryota; kingdom Metazoa; phylum Chordata; class Mammalia; order Artiodactyla; family Balaenopteridae; genus Balaenoptera; species Balaenoptera physalus. The sequence goes on from NC_138898.1 coordinate 21,086,329, forward strand.
TGAGGCCAAAAAAAAAAAAAAAAAAAGATACTAGACACAGAGAAAAGACCACGTGAAGACAGTGGAAGAAGACGGTCATCTACAAGCCAAGAAAAAAGGCCTTAGAAAAAATCAACCCTGCTGATACCTTGATCTCAGACTTCTAACCTGCAGAATCATGAGAAAATAAGTTTCTGTTGTTGAAGCCCCCCAGGGTGTGGTCTTCCGTCATGGCAGCCCTAACAAGCTCATACATAGATGGTGAGCATCTCTGATCAGGAGCCATGTCTGTTTTGTTTACCGCTGAATTTCCGGGGCCTAACAAAGCTTGGCACACGGGAGGAGCACAGGAAGGACTTGTTGAATGAATGACGTGACCTTTTACAAGGCTGTTGAGGGAAAACATATTACGGGTTCTGGCTTACACTAGGGCTTCAGTAAACAGCGCCTGAAAATGCAGCTAGATAATATTTTGTAAATTATAAACTCAGGTTTAGTTTGTCTTCCCTCAATTGTTGTTTTGTTACTCTTTGCCTCTGGGGAAGGACAGACACCACCCAAAGGGAAAAAAGTGGTTCCTCAGTACTGAATTGCAAAGAGAGTCTGTAATATTCACAACCCAGGTAGTCACTGGAAAGCCAATGCGCTTTTCACATGTTGCTGCCTCCGACAAGAGAGGAAAGGTCTTTTGGAATTCTAGAAATCTAGGCTTGGAAGATAAAGACACAAAACCTGAGGAAGAAGGCAAGATGTTTATCCCCAAATGACAGATTGGTTGAAGAGATGCTCAACTTTAGAACGATTATGGAAATGCAAAGACAACATCCAGGAGAGAAAAGCTGACAGCTGTCAGAAATGGCCACAAAAAAGATCTTTCCATACTGGGACAAGTTAGGACTATGAAACAGGAACCTCTGGGGTTAGGAGACCAAACACTGGTACCACTGCCTTGGAGAGGAACTTAGCATTATTTAGGAAGTTTGGCCCAGCAACTCCACTTTTAGGGTACTTGGCCTGGAGAAAGCCTCCCACCTGTGTAAGAACAGGTATTTCTTGGCAGCTTTGTCTGAAATCGCAAATGACTGGCAACGTTCTAAATGCCTGCCGATAAGGAAGTGGACACCAATGAATTAAGGGGTATTTTAATATGATGGAATTCTAAACAACAGAGAAAATGAACTGAAATAAAGCTACCTGTATCAACATAGACAAATCTGGAAAACAAAATGTGAGTGGGAAAAAAAAAAGCAAGTTGCAAATGGATACTTTCAGTGTGATACTTTTATATTTTCAAAACAAAATAGCATCCAATTATGAAACTTACACAGGCGGTAGAATGGCCGCTGCAGATCCATTCTCCATCCTTCACTCTGCTCTGCATCACTGGGGGTTAAGCTGTAGGGATCCCCTTGTATTCTGGCTTCTTTCAGGGTTTGGCCAAAGGGAGGCACCAGCAGGAGATCAGTGGGCAGAAGAAACGAGACCATCTGAGTTGGCTGTGTCCCTCTACTGAAGACCATGGCTCCCGGTGGTGGCCCCCTCCAAGCTTTGGTAATTGCTCACTCCCCTTGTCTCAGTTTTTGCATTCATAAAGTGGGCATGATAAAAAAATACCTACCTCCTAAGGTCATCGTGTGGGGTTGGTGAGGGTAGGCTTCTGGCACAGTGCCTGGTAGGTTATAAACACTCAGCAAAAGTTAGCTTGGATTATTATTAATCACACCCTTTGTCCATTCCTTCAAAGAACATCTTCCCTCTTTCTTTCTTTTTCCCCCTCTTTTTTAAACATAAAATTCTCATGGCTTCCTTTAATATGACTTGAAATTTCAAAATACAGGTCCACAAGAAATCTCTCATCTGAAACCAAGGGAGCCAAATGTGCTTTGGAATTCAGAACTTTGGGGTTTTATAAATGTAATGTGTTATATGTACTTTATATCAGTGATTCACATACTTGAACATGAATCAGAATCACCAGGAGAGTTCGGTGAAGCACAGAAGTCCGGGGCCCATCCCAGAAGTTTTTTTTTTTGTTTTTTTTTTTTTTTTTTAGATTGATTGATTGATTGATTGATTGATTGATTGCTATGTTGGGTCTTCGTTTCTGTGCTAGGACTTTCTCTAGCTGTGGCGGTGCGCGGGCCTCTCACTGTCCCGGCCTCTCTTGTTGCGGAGCACAGGCTCCAGACGCGCAGGCTCAGTAGTTGTGGCTCACGGGCCTAGTTGCTCCGCGGCATGTGGGATCTTCCCAGACCAGGACGCGAACCCGTGTCCCCTGCATTAGCAGGCAGATTCTCAACCACTGCGCCACCAGGGAAGCCCCATCCCAGAAGTTTTGATTCCATAGGTCCGGGGTGGAGCCTGAGAATTCCTGTGTTTTACAAGTTCCCAGGTGATGCTGCTGCTGGCCTGGGGACCACACTTTGAGAACTAATGCGGTCTACTATATACCATCCCCGGGTCAGCACCCCATAACCAAACATTAATATTTCTGCTGTGAAATGTTAATGAAAGAATATAAATAGCCTTATGTCCGTTCAGATTAGGTTTAGTTACTCAGTGAGCTTTTGTAAACCGATGAAAAACCTTTCAGTTTTCAGAGAATTTTGGATTTTGGAAGAGAATATAAGGAATTGTGGAGTTATAAATGAAATCTCATGACCAAAGATGAAAGCATACAAAAAACAGTAATGTTAGATTACGCTCTTTTTAAAAACTACACTTGACCCACCGCCAGCAGGAATTGTGAAATGTTTGTAGAATGAATGAAGGAAGGAAAATGTTTCTCTTTAAAAGAGAAAACAGTGCATGTTTTCTATTGGCCACCAGGTGGCAGCAATAGCTCTCTAGCACAGTTGGTGGCGGGGCTGGGGCGGTGGGTTGGCTTGTACTGGATGGAGAATGGTGCTTTTTGCTTTTATATGAGAAAGCCGGGCTGGTGGTAGCTGCTCTGGAAGAGTGTTTGGGAATTGCTGTTGCTGTGTTACACACTATCCCAAAATTTAGGGGGGTAAACAACCATTTTATCATACTCATGAATTCTGTGCCAAATTCCAAATTTGGAAAGGGCATGGCAGGGACAGCCTGTCTCTGTTCCACGTGTCTGGGGCATCAGCTGGAAGAACTCAACAGTTGGGAGCTGGAATCATCTGGAGGCATCTTCACTCACATGTCTCACGATTGGTGCTGGCTGTGAGCTAGGACCTCCGCTAGATGGTCAGCAGGAGCCCCTACATAGGCTCTCTCGATGCGGTCCCTCTGTGTGGGCTAGCTTGGGCTTCCTCACAGCATGACAGCTGGGTTCAAGCATGAATGTCTCCACCCAGCTTCAAGGGGTGAGGACATAGACCTCCACTGGATGGGAGGAATGTCAAGGTCACTGTATTAGTTTGCTAAGGCTGCCATTACAAAATACCGCTTAAACAATAGAAATTTATTTCTCACAGTTCTGGAGACTAAAAGTCCAAGAAAAGTTGCCGGCAGGTTTGCTTTCTCCTGAGGCCTCTCTCCTTGGCTTGCAGACGACTGCCCTCTTGCTGTGTCCTCACGTGGTCTCTCCCTTGTGCTCACACACCCTGTGTCTCTGTCTGTCCAAATTTCCTCCTCTTATAAGCACAACAGTCAGATGGGTTTAGGGCTCTAATCCTCAATGGCCTCATTTTAACTTAATCACCTCTTTAAAACCCTATCTTCAATGCAGTCACTGAGGTACTGGGGTTAGGACTTCAGCATATGAATTTGGGGGACACAGTTCAGCCCATAACAGTCACACTGCCAGAAGATTATGTGGGGTCGGAGATGTTACTACGGGTGTCTTGGGGAAACGCAGTGTGCCCTGACACCCCTCCTTCAGTTGCCCCATGCACTCCAATGGCATCAGAGTTTGTTAATCACATTGTACTCATCCTACCCCTATGCCTTTGAATACACTGTGTTCTTTGCCTGGGACACCCTTACCTGCCATTCTCTAATGGGCACTCTTATTCACCCATCCAGAGCATCCCTGACCCTGTCCCCAGTTGACCACCATTATCGTTACCACCAGCCTTGTCACACTGGTCACAACCACTGCCATTTATGGACTGCTTCTTTGTGCCAGGCTAAGTTCTACTGATCTTATTTAATTCTTGCAACCATCTGTGAGGTTGGTTTTACAGATGAAGAAACCAATGGCCGGAGTGAGGAAGTTATTAGCCCAGTGCCACAGAACAAGTAAGTGGCAGAGTCAAGAGTCAAACCCAGTTCTGCCTGCTCCAGAGCCTGTGTTTGTCACCTCTTTCCTTATTGGGCCTTTGATTACCTCCTCTGTGCCGCTCCCACCCCTGGTTCAACCCTCTCATCAAAGCATCAGTCCCCTGCAATAATTCACATCGCACCAGCTCTGGTCCCATCTGCTGGTCTCACCTGCTTATGCCTGGGCTGCTCCAGGGAAGGTCTGACCTGAGCTTATGAACAGGCTGAGGGCCAAGCATGCCTTGCACGTTACAGTGTATTTACATTACATGGTAACGCCATCACGCTAATGGTTCCCAAGGAACCACACCTCCCGATATCCACACTTTTGTGTAGCTCCCTCCCACGTTGACTTGGGGTTTGTCTGTGTGACTCGCTGTGGTCAGTGGGACATCAGCAAATGTGATGAAAGCAGGAGCTTGAAAAGTGCTGTGTACTGAGCCTGGCTCTCTTGGAACACTGCCACCTTGTGGACAAAACTGGGGTAGATTGAGGATGAGCGACCAAGCCCACCGTGGCCACGCCTCCTGGTCCAGGAATCCCAGCTGAGGCCTAGATGTCCCATGGTCTTAAGCCAGTGTGCATGCTTTGTCTTGTTTTTACAAGCCTGTGTTTTTATCACAGATTTGTCTTCTTCACTGGCCTCCCAATCTCACGGATTGCCTTCCTTTGCCCAAATTCATACAGCTTGTGAGTGGAAGCTCCAGAATTTCAACCCAGATCTGTCTAGAAAGCTATAATAATAACAACTACAACAACAATAATATTGTCATTATTAAATAATGTTATTTATTAATTATTATAAAATAATTATTATTATTATTTTACATTCTTGCTCTAATCCTGTACTGTATATCAAGGACGTTATAGATTTTAACTTTATTTTAATGTATTTTATAATTTTATCACCAAATTCTTTTCTATGTTTTTCATGATCGTAAACTATTCTTTAATTTCCTGGTTTTTCTCTTTTTGTTGGAATGGCCATGATGTTGCTTCTCTGCAGTCCAGTTCTCTGCTCTATTATATCAATATAGTATTTTGCATGTTTTCTTTTTTCTCTTGTTCTTTTGCTCTAGAGCCAGTCTTATGGTTGGTCTGTGCATGTTTGTAGCAGGTATAAGCCAGATCCATGAGGTCCAGCCTCAAAACACTGCTGTCATCATGCAAGCACGGTCCAGCCCACTCCACCCCCAAATGTTACAACTCGACTTTTTTTCAAACACCATGAAGGGAAATACAAAATTCCCAGAAACTTACTTAAACCCTCTTTTCTGCCCTATCCACTTACTTCACATGCCCAAAGTCCTTGCCCCCTGCCCAGCTCCTGCCTCTCTCTCCTCTGACTCTCTCTCTGTCTCTCTCTTTTCCTTCCAACGTCTTCCACTTTCTTCCAGTGTCTGCACTTCTGTCTCCCTCTCCCCATTTCCTGCGTCACAAGACTTGCTTAATTACTTGTTGACCACATGACACTACACATGTCTGTGATTTTATACATTAAAAAATCCAGAGCTTCCCTGGTGGCGCAGTGGTTGGGAATCCGCCTGCCGATGCAGAGGACACGGGTTCGAGCTCTGGTCCAGGAAGATCCCACATGCCGCGGAGCAACTAAGCCTGTGAGCAACTACTGAGCCTGCGCTCTAGAGCCAGTGAGCACAACTACTGAGCCCATGCGCCACAACTACTGAAGCCTGCGTGCCTAGAGCCTGTGCTCTGAAACAAGAGAAGCCACCGCAATGAGAAGCCCACGCACAGCAACAAAGACCCAACACAGCCAAAAAGAATAAGTGAATTAAAAAAAAAAAATCCAGTAGTGGGGCTTCTCTGGTGTTCCAGTGTGTAAGACTCTGCGCTCCCAATTCAGGGAGCCTGGGTTCAATCCCTGGTTGGGGAACTAGATCCCACATGCATGTCACAACTAAGAGTCTGCATGCCGCAACTAAGAAGTCCGCATGCCGCAACTAAGAAGTCCACATGCCGCAACTGAGTCCACATGCCACAACTAAGAAGTCTGCATGCCACAACTAAAAAGATCCCACAAGCTGCAACTTAACATGCCACAGTGAAGATCCCATGTGATGCAACTAAGACCTGGCACAGCTAAAATAAATTTGAAAAAAATATTTTTAAAAAATCCAATAGATTCTCCATTCAGGTCATTAGAACTAATAAGAGTTCTTCAAGGTTGTTAGATACAACATCAATAAACAAACACCAATGATAAAAATCAATTATGTTCTTATATACCAGTAACAAACAATTAGAAAATGTCCTTTTACAAAAGATGCCATTTACAATAACAATAAAAGCTTACAAGGTGTCTAGGAATAAACCTGCATGATATCTTTATGGGGAAAATTAGAAAACTGTAATGTGAGACATTAAAAGAAACTTAAATGTTTCATAATTTAATAAAAGGAAAGTACACAAAATAAAGAACATATACAAAATCCATGTGAAGAAGATGTATATCCCATTATCAAACCAGGCAAAGGATGTGAATGGGGAATGTTCAAAAGAAATATAAATGACCAGAAATCAAAGAAGTATTCACTAAAGCCACAGTGTGATATAATTTACTGATTATTAGAAAGAGCACTTAAAATTGTAAATATGTAGGATTGGTCAAAGTGTGAAAAAATGGGTGGATACCTTTAGGGAGATTATAAATTGATATTGTTTTTGGACAGTGATTTGACAATATTTGTCGACATTTAAAATCTCCTTTGGTCTGGCAGTTTCACTTGTGGTAGTGTATCCTTCCTGAATATGTGTGTATGCAGGGATGTTTGTTGCAGCACTATTTGTAAGAGAATCATCTTGGAAACATTTATTAATATGCCTTCAAAAGTGGAATCATTAAATAAATTATGGCATGAAACATAATGGAATACTATTCAAATGTTTAAATGAATGGGTTGCTTCACAAAGAATGGAAACATATGAATGCAACTTTCGAAGTCTATTATGTGAATGAAGGAAAAAGGCACATTCCCATTTTTGGTTCGAAGAGTCAATAAAGAAAAGATATCATCTTTCATCTTTCAATCTATAATTTTAATGGGATGCAAATAAGTATTCCAACAGGATTATTTTGGAACTTAACAAACTGACTCCAAAGATTATGCAGGAAAATCAAGAAAAGTCCTGGAGAGAGAGAGAGAAATTTGAAAAGATAAACTCTGCCACATCTCAAAATGTGTTACAAAGTGAGAGTAATAGTTCATTATGAATTCAGGAATAGACAGAGAGATGAATGGGACAGATGTGTGAGTCTGAAAGTAGACCGAAAAAATAAGGTCATTTAATAAATAATAAAGATGGCATTTAAATCAGTGGAGAAAAGATGGATTACTCAATAAATACTGTTAGTACAATTGACTAGTCATCTGAAAAGAAATTCCACTGGAGCCCTACCACAAACCTGCACAAAGATGAATTCCAACCGGATAAATAAATCATGGTACAAGCACACAACAAAATACTATACAGCAATGGGAATGAATGAACCATGGCTATGTGCAACATGGATGCATAGTAAAGACAATGTTTAGAGATGCATAATTGGGTGGTCAAACTATAAAGGGCATGGAAAGGAATACTATAGAAATTGGTATAGTGGTTTCCTACAAGGGGAAAGGAGATTTTGATCGAGAAAGATCATACTGGAGTGTCCTGGTGGGGAAGGCGAGTAGCAGTGTTCTGTTTCTTGACCATTGTGACTGCACAACTGTTCATTTTACAACTTGTTAGATTGTCCATTTATGTTTATGCCATTATGTAGTTTATTATTTACATAAAAATGTTTACAGTAACTAAGTATATAGGAAGAAAAAGTAGGGCTTTGTCTTTGTTTTTGTTTTGTTTTTCGTTTTCTCAGTGTGAGCAAGGCTTTTCTAAGGATAACATGAAACCCAAAAGCAATTTTAAAAGATTGCTTGATTTGAGCCCATAACAAATTCTGCGTGGAAAAACACCTCCACAAAGTCAAACAACAAACACCCATTATGGGAAAACGTTTGCAATTATATCATATTTCTTAGTATAGAAGAGCAGAGACTTAGAGGGTGGTTTTTCAGAATCTTGTGAATGCATTATTCATTAAACAGAATATAAAAATCAAGACAGGAAAAAGAATGTGGCAGCTGTTTTTGTATTGATGTAGGGTAATCTCCAAGGTATACTGTTATGTAGTGTGCTAATATCTGTGTAAAAAGTGTACGTATATGTGGATATCCTGGATGCATTCTCCTGGTGTTTTTTATCATCTTTGTGGCAGATATACACACATTTTTTTTTTGCACATATGTTTTTAAAGGATGGAAGAGAAGCAACTCCACATGCAGTGATATTGAGTGATGTCTACAACAAACCGCTACAGGACAAACAAAAGAAGCTAGACAAGAGTAGTGTTACTTTTGTTTCTTTTAATGGAAAACTTCAAGCACATACAAAAAGTAGAGAGAGAAGTATATAGTGCACCATTATGTACCTATCCCCCCTATTCATGATAAAAACCACATGGCTATTCTTGTTTCATCTACACCTCCCTCCCACTCCCCTCCACCCCACTTGATTATATTGGAGCAAATCCCAGACATACCATTTCATCTGCAGATACTTCAGTATGTACCTCCATAAGCTCACTCTCTCTCTCTCTCCATACCACTGTCATATCTAAAAATTAAAACCTATCAATAATTCTTTCATACAATCAACTATCCAGACACTATTCAGCCTTCCCAGATTTTGCCAGGAGTTGATCTTCTTTACCAGTTGATTTATTAGCACTGGGGTCTGCAGGTCTACACTTTGTATCTGTGTTACGGTTCAAATGTCTTTTAATACACAGGTCCCCTTCTTTTTATCCCCTTTGCAATTTATTTGTTAAGGGGAAAAATGTTTAATTTATAGGTTCTCCCACTTTGTCCCTTTCCTCCCTTCTGTGCAAGTAATTTGATGGAAGAAAAAAGAAGAAGAAGAGGAAGGTTGTTTATCCTGGCGAGTTCTCTGCATTCTGGATTTTGCTGATGGCAACCCTATGGTGTTATCATGTTTGTGACAGATTTTGCTCACTTGCCCCATTCAGGTCCACCTTCCACTCTTCTTCACATTGCTCTGCCCCAGTAGGCTTCATCATCCAGGCTTTCTTGTCCTCTGGTTTCAGTTGGCTTTGGCCAATAGGGAGCCCTGGTAGGAGTGGGAGGGAGGGAGAAGAATGAGGTCAGAGTGTTTATTTCCCCGACTCCCTCTGTGCAAGGCCACCTTGGGTTGGCTGTGCTTCTTGACTGAAGGTAACTGTTCCTCTCAAGACAGCTGTTCCACACAACTGCCTCCCCTTCCAGGTTCTGGTAATTCCTCCCTCCTACTGGCAAAGGCTTCTCTGTCCCTCATTCCAGGATCCTGCGCTATCCTTCACGTTCTGCCTTCACCTTTGCAATAAACCCACTTCTCATTTTCCTAACCTGAGTGCACCGTCTGCATCCTGTTGGGACTCTAATTTATACAAGGTTTCTCTGTCTCCAGTATTTCCAATAAACTGGCAGTTAAGTCTGAAGCTTGATCAGATTCAGACTAAACATTTTTTTTGTAAGAATACTTCAGGGATGATGTTCAATATGCTACATCGTATCACATCGGAAGGCACACAATATCCATCCATTACAAAGATCCCCATCAGCTTTTTGCCAAATGGTTTTCAGCTGTCGTTGATCTCTGTCTCTTGCCATTATCAGGAGTTAGAAAATAATGGTATTCTATCAGTCTTTCTTCATTCATTAGCTGGAAAAACTCTATAATGAAAAACTCCCTTACCATCTACTTGGTTACCACGGGGTCCAGTTTGTACAGGAAAGGCAGGATCCACGCCTGCTTCTTCCCCTTCTTTCTCTTTATCAGTTTTCAAATGATGAGCTGCATCCTCCAAATGTAACCAATGATGAATTCATGGATTTCGATATTTGATGTTCTAACCCTTCATTTTTGTTCTTCCTGATGTTCAAGTTGTCCCATTTTTTGGCCAGTGGGTGGGAGCCACTGAGTTCTTTTGACGTGATCCCAGGAGTCTTCAGGAGTCTTTGATCATTTCCTCACTTTCTGATGCAACAAGATATTCCAGGCTCATCTTGTATATTTCCTGCCCCAGAACTGGAATCAGCCATTTCTCCAAGGAGCCCTGGTTCCTTTTAATGAGAAATGGTATTTGAGAAGCCACATGAGGGATATTCCTTGATACTGGGCCGTTCATTATTTCTAGATCATATTTCAGCTAAGAAATTAATACTTTTAGAGAGAAAATACATCATGTGCTCTTACTGATATTCGTGATTCAAATTTAGGATTACAGGACTTGAATTTTTTGATTTTATATTTTTATGCCTTGTAACTTATGCTGAAAATCTTGGTTCCTAAACACATTCACATAATTACTTACATATATATACATAAATATTTATATCTTCACAGTATACCAATGCTATTACTAACAACATAATTACTGAAAACAGTAAGATTTCTTTGCAGTTCTTTTTTGTTCTTAGAATATATCCCACTAAAGAGGTACATTCAACTACTGGGTTTTTTCTCTTTTTTCTAAAAGTCACTTAAAGTCACCTAATTAAAGTCACCTAATTAAAGACTTAAAATAAGACCTCTCTGTGTGAGTAAGCTACCAACTTGATATCTAATAATTAACTTCATTTTTTTTACTTTGCTTCTGATTTTTAAGGCTTGTGCTTTTATCTCGATTGAAATTGGTTTGTTTCACAATTGTGTATAACATATACATGATTACAGAGCCAACTATAGAAAGCATGCACTGTTCATTTAAAATCATAGTCATAGGAGAAAGAAGGAAATTGCAAAGCTCTTCTAGCCAATACAGACAACTTAAAAACAGCTGTACCTTCATTTTTAAAAACAGAGCTGTCAAATAAAATGTTATTACTAGGGCAACATATAATTAAGCAAGGCTGCCAATTTTTTTTAAGATTTAAAAAATTTTATAGATATCAATTTTTTTAGGATTTTTTAAAAACAGTACATGATTACATTTCTCTAAAACCCAAGTGACTTAAAAGAATCCTTTGTTACATTTAACATTTGCAACCAAATTCAGAACAGGATGAGAGCCCATATTTTATCAGAACAGGTTCTTTGGGCCAGTTTTCTACGGCTCTCAGGAGACTGCTTTTCCAAGCTGGCAGGGGAAGAGGGAACATCTTTCTCATCTGAGATACTCTTCACTAGGAATTGTCAATAAGGAGGACCTCCAGTCTCAAGGCCAAGCCCTGGAATCCCATTAAATAGCAGGAAGTGAAAAGAGCAAACTCAAACTCAGAATATGTGAAAGAAAAGGGCAGTGAGAAGTTTTAAGATTCTGCCTCCAGAATTCACAAAGAGCTAAAACCAAGTTATTTCAGGTTCCCAAGATACACCTCTGCTCTGACTTTCTTCATCCAACCAGATTTCTCTGGAAACACTTTAAAATTTGGTCCTTCTCCAAAATCAGCCCCAATTCAGAAAAGAACCTTTGGGAAATTTTGCATGTATGTCATCATTCATGCTCCCCAGAAAGCTGCTAGGTGGTACCAAAGAATCTGTCCCATAACCCGTGCCTTGGCACACACAGAGGGGATGCTGGGATTAACTGGGTGTAGTTGGTAGGTCCCCAAATTTCCCAGTGTATCTCAATAATCTTGTAAGAGATTTCTACTGTCAGATCCAGAATGTGGGAAAAGCTGCCAAGAAAAGGGGAAGATCGTCCTGCCCCGCACCCCGCCTGTCTTAGCATTTGGGCGAACCTTCTCACCATGGCTAAAGGACTGTCTATGACAAAAGCTGACAGGATCGCTATCAACAAAAGGATTAGTTCATACTCTTGGAATGCCCTTTACTATGAATAATGATCAGGGCACGGATACTGCTGGACTATAAAGCCTTACAGATATAAAACAATGATGAAATCCAATCCAAATTACTGCTGAAGTGTCCCAAGCTGGGGAATGATCCAGCACGGAAAGAGGAGCTTTACCTCCCTCCACCATTAAAAGTAAAGAGTTTCCAGAAGTCCGTCCAGGCTGGGGAATGCCCATCAACCCGACTCCCAGGCAATCCCCAGATGGTTGCCCCGGCTGGGAAAGGTCTGGCATGATAAGATATAGCCCACCCTCAGTCAGATGTTTATCAAAACGTTATGCAGGCTGGAGAGTGCCAAGGAGCTGAATTCATCCCCCAATTCTTGTTGTTCAGGTTGGGGAATGGCTGTCAGGAGAATCCCACTGCATTTCCTCTGGAACAGCTAGGCACCAGCCAGAGGCGAAGCCCCCTCCCCCATCCTGTTCCGCATTCCTGAGAAGAATGTGCAGGCTGAGATTAGTGGCCAAGGAAATGTCCTCCTCCTGTCCCAACTTTCCTGTCCCAGGAAGAGCTGACAAGGAGGTAAACGTAAAAGACCATCTTTTTAGATTTCTCCAAGACTATTGACTAAATAAAACAATATTAACAATGTAATTTGGAACATAAGTAATAGTAAGTAATATAAATGATTGTAAAACATTAGTAATAGTAATAAGAACATAAGTAACAGTAAAACATAAGTAGAACATAAGTAATAGTAAAACACATGATACCGAAGGCAAATTCCCAAAGCGGCAAAAGGAGTTATACATGGTAACATTCTTACATTGTATGTGAAGTGTTACACATTAATTCATGGCAGACTGTAACAAATTAAGAATGTAGACTGTAATCTTTGGAACAACTACCAAAAAAATAATATAGAGAGGCACAATTAGATAGAGATGAAATGGAATACTGAGAAATTACACGTGGCTAAATGATGTGCCTTGGTCAATGAAAGTTGAGTAGGTGTGACATGTGTTACTTCTGGGTGGAAGCATTTCGGAGCTGATACTTGACTCTGGAAGTTCTATTTTCTTGCTTTGTGTTGAGATGGCAGGATCCTAAGATGGTGTGTGCAGTGATTGTGCACAACAATTCCCCCCAACCTACACACACGCTGACATTCACTGAACACACAACATAGGAAATAAACCTTGTGTTAAGCCTCTGAGATTTTTGATATTTGATGGATACACTTGCATTCCTGGAATAAAATCCATTTGGTCACCATATAGTATTTTTTTAATGTGCTGGTAGATTCTGTTTGTAGATAATTTACTTGTGTTTACTTCATTGATATCTTTAAGTGAGATTGGGCTATGATTTTCTTTGTGTGTGTTTGTGGAACAGGGCCGGGGTGGGGGGAGGTGGTAATCTATCAGATTTTGATAACAATGTTATACTCATTACATCAAAATAATTTAGATGGTTTCTTCTGTTTCCTGTGTTCTGAAAAAGTTTAAAGAACATTGGAAATATCTAGTCTTTAAAGGTTAATAGAATTCTGTGAACTTAATTGGACTTGGAGTTTTCTTTGAGGGGATAGCTTTGGGGTACCTTTCTTTAGTTCATCTACGGAAATAGGTCTGTTTGGACTTTATGTATCTCTATTAGGACCAACTACATTTTTCTAAAAAATTAACTATTTCACCTAGATTTTCAAATGTATTTGCTGAGACTTGTGCAAGGTAGTTATACTTTTTTTCCTATTTTGATAATTGTTTCTTTTTTATTTTGTGTATTTGTGCTTTCTCTATTCTCTCTAGTAGTTTTAAAATTTTGTTGGTCTTTTCCTAGTAGGTTTTCTAGTAGTTCTTAAACTCTGTTGAATTACAAAAAATAATAACAGCTGATTTATTTTACCATTTTTGTTTTTTAATTATTCGGTTTCTTTTATCAACTTTCTGGTCTTATACATTTCTGTTAGAGTTGGATGCCATTTAATTTTTCTTTATTGTGTAAGTCATCTTGTCTTTTTCTTCCTAGAGGCCAGAGGGTTTCTTTTTTTACCAGCACTTAGAGTTTGACATAATAATTTTGCTAGGATCTTTCTTAGAGTTAACACTTCTGAGTCAGTTTTCCCAACCATGCACATGGTGTGTCTTTACAGTATTTATATTCAGGGAGTTTTCCTTTCAGAGGGAGGAAAGTTTTACTGAATTACCATTTTATTTATTTTGATTTATTTAATTATTTATTTTTGGCTGCGTTGGGTCTTTGTTGCTGAGCGCGGGCTTTCTCTAGTTGCAGCGAGCGGGGGCTACTCTTCGTTGTGGTGCACGGGCTTCTCACTGAGGTGGCTTCTCTTGCTGCGGAGCACGGGCTCTAGGCTCACAGGCTTCGGTAGTTGTGGCACGGGGGCTCAGTAGTTGTGGCTCTCGGGCTTAGGTGCTCCATGGCATGTGGGATCTTCCTGGACCAGGGATCGAACCTGTGTCCCCTGCATTGGCAGGTGGATTCTTTTTTTTTTTTTTTAATTAATTAATTAATTTATTTATGCCTGTGTTGGGTCTTCGTTTCTGTGAGAGGGCTTTCTCTAGTTGTGGCAAGCGGGGGCCACTCTTCATCGCGGTGTGCGGGCCTCTCACTGTCGCGGCCTCTCTTGTTGCGGAGCACAGGCTCCAGACGCACAGGCTCAGTAATTGTGGCTCACGGGCTCAGTTGCTCCGCGGCATGTGGGATCTTCCCAGACCAGGGCTCGAACCCGTGTCCCCTGCATTGACAGGCAGATTCTCAACCACTGCGCCACCAGGGAAGCCCGGCAGGTGGATTCTTAACCACTGTGCCACCAGGAAAGTCCCTGAATTACCATTTTAAATATTAATTTTTTCCACTGTTTTCCTTCAATTCCTCTTCAATACAGGTCAATATAGTTGAATTTTCTTCTTCGACTATATTCAGTTTGACTCGATTTCCATTGCCTCTTTTCCTTACCTATAACTTTCTCTGATTTTCTTTCATTTTTTCCTTTCTTTTCAGTTGGATATCTTCACCCTTGTGCATCTTGAATCTAGGTTTATGAGATAATTTTTCCTTTTTATTCAGTTTCTTTGCTGAGTCCTGCCAGTTCCTGTTCCACATCTACCTCTGCTCAAAGTTTTTCACTTGCTTTGTGACTTCACTTGCATTGGCTTGTCTAATTTTTTTTTTAAGATTTTTTTTGATGTGGACCATTTTTAAAGTCTTTATTGAATTTATTACAATATTGCCTCTTTTCTATGTTTTGGTTTTTTTGGCCGCAAGACATGGGGGATCTTAGCTCCCTGACCAGGGATCAAACCCACACCCCCTGCATTGGACGGCAAAGGCTTAACCACTGAACCGCCGAGGAATTCCCTGGCTTGTCTAATTTTAATTCATGCTGGAATGCCGCATTACAGTTTTCTTTTGCCTGTAGTGGCTATTTCTTTTTTTTTTTTTTTTGGTTCTATCTACTAAAAAGTATTGGTCTTTTCTTACTGTATCCCCATAAGAGTGCCGCAGTTTTATTAATGTTCATATTTGGGCATGTTAAATTTACCTAAACGGCTATTAGCAGGAGGATGTGGACGAGGAGCGGGGCAGGGAGAGGGTTTGGGTTTTCTCAAGGGCTCCCCCTCCTGGTGCTATAGGGAGAGACAAATTCTTTACTATTGGGCACCTTTTTGTGGTCAGGCTTCCTCTGATCCAAACTTGCTTTAGTAAGTCTCGAATTGCCAGCCCCTTCTGTGCTTCCCTTCACGCCACCTCTGGCTTCCACGGTGCCTCCCTCACCCCCAGAAGGGGTGCCTTTCCAAGACTGTCAGCTCTGGTCCTGTGTACTTTCCAAGCCCCTCCCTTTCTTCTCCATCACTGCCAGTGCTTACTGGGGAAT
Source organism: Balaenoptera physalus (assembly GCF_965194825.1). Lineage (NCBI taxonomy): Eukaryota > Metazoa > Chordata > Mammalia > Artiodactyla > Balaenopteridae > Balaenoptera > Balaenoptera physalus. Next base: position 21,102,296 of record NC_138898.1, read on the forward strand.
AAACCTTTGTTGTTATCCAGATTCTGATATTGTTAGGACTCCTCCCTCTTATGGGCAACTTATTTGCTTCTTTATGGCTTAACAACTTCCCATCCATACTCAGATTCTTTCCCAGACTCAACTTGGCCATCTGTTAGTTTCCCAGGGAGGCCATAACAAATTATCACAAGCTTGGTACCTAAAACAACAGAGACTTATGCTCTCACAGTTCTGGATACCAAATCAGGTGTCATCGGGCCACACTCTATGAAGGCTCTAGGGGAGAAGCCATCCTCACCTCTCCCAGGCTCCTGGTATTCTTTGACTTGTGACAGCGTTAACTCCCATCTCTGCCTCTGTCTTCACATGGCCTTTGTCCCTTTGTTGTCAAATCTCCCCCTCCTTCCTCTTATAAGGACACCATTCATTGTATCTGGGGCCCACCCTATATCCAGGATATCGTTATCAAGATCCTTAACTTAATTACATTTGCAAAGAGTCTATTTCCAAATAAGGTCACATTCACAGGCTTAGGGCCTGGACGTATCATCTGGGGGAAGAGGGGACACAGTTCAAACCACTACACACACCACCCTGACTTTCCCCATAGCACAGACTCATCTTGAGCTCATGGTGACTTTGGTCAATGAAAATGTGGGAGACGTCTCCTGAGTCACCAGGACAATTGGATTCCACGGGGGTCCCTGGGCCTGAAAGGAAAAGGGGCAGATGGGCGAGCGGCAGTGAGAAGAGTGCCTGGGCCACGGTGGGTGCTCAGAACCAGAAGCTGAATTGGAGAATAGAGGAGAGGACTTTATGGAAGGAAGGGAACAGAAAGGGAAACACCAGAGTCTGTCTGTGTGACTTCCCAGGGCTCAGCTGTCTTAGTCGAGTTCTGATGCTCACCTGGCCTCCCTGACCTTGGCTTCTCCCCAAGGTGAGGCTCCTAGCCACCAAGCAGAGTGACAAGAGGACAGAGGTTTGCTGGGCAAGGGGAAATCCTGGGGCTGCCCTGGTTGCCAGGGGCTGCAGGAGGCTGAATGAGGGGAAGCAATGCAAAGAATGAAGTGGGGGGAAGGGGAAGGCTCAAGTCCCAGAAATCCCCAAGTTACCAGAATGCACTTGGGGGAATTATTTGCCTGTTTTTCCTATTGGGTTTTATCCAGCAGCCTCTGCATATGCCTGCTTCTATAGGAATGGCCCACAGGGTTTTGAGGGCCAGAGGGGCCAGCAGAGAGGCCAGAGGGAGAAGAGGAGGTAAACCTGTTGCTAGAGGATGAAAGGATCTGGCTTCCAGCTCAGGGTCCTCCCTTCCTCCTGAGCACAGCCATTCCGAAGACCATCAACCCCCATCCCAGCATTTCAGTGAGGCCAGTCCTTGGGAGGGCCCTAGGGAGAGGCTAGGAGTCCAGGTACGGCTGCCTAGCCTAACGTTCTCCTTTGCTCTGCCAAGGTACTGGACTTAGCCCAGAGCCTAGAAGTACCAGACCCAACCCATTCCTGGATCTCATCTTCATCACAGCTCCTAAATAATGATCTCCCAAAAGCCAGGCACTGTTTGTCAATTTCACTTCATGATTCTGTCGATTTGTGCTTTATACACTTTGAGGCTATTTTATCAGGGGCATATAGGTTAGGTTCAGGCTCATTCTTTTTGTGAATTGTTTATTACTAAGTAAAGTTTCTCTTTCTAATAATACTTTTTGCTCTAAAGACTATTTTCCTGATGTTACTATTGCTGTAGCAGATAAGCTGCTCAGTGTTCATTTGCCTGGTTTACCTTCCATTCCTTTACCTTTTATCTTTGTATCAAGTTTTCAAAGCATCTTTTGCAAACAGCTTACAACTATATGTGTATTTTAAAACCAATCTATTTCTTTTGTTTCTTTTGATAGGCCCATTTATAATTAATACTTGAACTCATTTATACCATTTTATTTTATACTTTTTATTAACTAGGCTACCTCTTCTCCCCACCCCACCCACTCCCAAACTTTCCTTCTACTACTGGATTTGGCTTTCCCTAATGTTTATATTTACTTGCTCTGTTTCTAGTCTCGCTCAGGTTACCCTTGCTGCATTAGTATTATTTATTCAGGGAGTTTATCCCTGGTTCCTCATTTCATGAGGGCCCAGGCTACATATCTGGTCCCTGGTTAGGCATTTCAAAACTCGTGGTCCCTACCTACCCTTAGGGCTTATTTCTCAAATAAGCCCTGAAACCTCAGGCTTGCCTCAGTGCCAACTTTTGGTTACCAATCTGGCTATGATTTTTTGTACTCATTTCTGATTTCCAAGGTTTTCTGTGATATCTATGATTCTAAGTTCAGCATTACAACTTTTTAAGTTCTACTTTATCCCCTTTTTGCATAACTTTGTAGCAGGTGCAAGGGGGTCTTTCTGGGTCAGCTTAGTCTGCCATTTTCCTGAAATCCTTAAGTGATTTCATTCATTATCTCATTTACTCTTACTACAGGATAAAAGGAATTATTCCCATTTCCTAAATGAGGGGATAACTATCTGTCACACTGTTCTCTTTATTTCATATTATTTAAAAAATTTTCCTCCTTAACAAATCCCCAATTAACAAGAAGTTAATGGGTTTTATTTTTATTTATTTTTAACCTACACTTTTAGTTAGAATAATGCTAGCTGCTGTAACAGATTAGGCCAAAGTTCTCAGTGGCTTAACACAGTAAGTTTATTTCTCACGCACTGAAGAATCTGCAGGGTCTCTGCTCTAAGAAGTCACTTAAGGATTCAGCTCCCTCCATCTTGTGGCCCCGTGCTCCTCTTGGGCCTTAGACGGTTCTCTATTCAGCCACACAACATGGAAAGAGAGGCTCTTGTGGGAGGTTCATGGAAGCCAGCCCTGGAAATGGTGTATATCTCTTCTGTCCATAACCTAGTGGCCGGAAGTCAAGCGGCTACCTGTTTGACGGCAAGGGAGGCTGGGAAATGTAGTGCAGCTGTGCGCCCAAAGGAAAGGGAGATGGATTTAGTGATCAGCCAGTCTCTCTGCCTACATTTTTTAATCCTCTGTTCTACCGTTTTCTAATTATCTGGAAATGATTTAATTACAAAGTTCTCTAATGATAAACTTCATCATATTCATTTAATCCCTTAGGTAGGCATGAAATAATCTTTGCATATGGTATTTGTATGAATTCAGTTTCTCCATTTCTTGGTTTAGTGTTCTCTGCCTATATTTTAACACTTATATTACTCTTAACTTCTATTTTCTTACCTTTTCGCCTTCTTTGTTGCTTTAGTAAAACTTTTTATTTCCAGAAATGCCAATGGAAGGCAGTGGGGGCAGAAGGAGGGACACCCCTACCACATCTTAGCCGGGGAGAGCGGCCCTAATCGCCCTAGGTGGCCACCCAACCTTCAGGGATGCTCTGACTCAAACCCAGAGCCGGGCTGAGCCCCCACGCCAGACTCTCCCTCCCCTGGGCTATCTCCCCCTCCCACAACCCAGACAGAAGCCCGAAGCTGGGCTATGGGAATCTATTCCTTCACGGCTGCCTTCAGATCATTCAGCTACAGTCACACCCACCTTCTCTCCACGAACAGTCCTGGCAGGGTCACAGAGAAGACTTGAGATGTCTCAATAAGTAGGGCTCCCCAGCTAAGGCGAAAGCCCTCAGTGTGGACCCGATTTGTTCCTCTCAACAGAGCGCACGAGTTAGTCACAAATTGTCTTTGTTCACAGATTTAGTCATTCACTTATCTACACAACCAGTTGGTCATTCATTCAAAATCCTGTGAGCCCACAGCACCCTCCAGGCCCAGCATTGGGCTGTGGATACTCCAAGCTGAATGAAACCCTCTTCCTGATCTTGGGGAATGCTTTACAGTCTATAAGAGACCATCTGGGGGCAGAGAAAAAGCTCTCGGTACCGTGATGAGTGCTGCCGGTGGTCTGTGTGAGGAAGGGCTGAGAGGTGTCAGCAGAGGTCAGTGTGAGGGCTTAGAGATAAAGCGGGAGAGCTCAAGGTCCAGCCTCACCGCAGCCCCAAACCTCCTCAGTTCCAGGCTACGGGCACCCCGACTAGGCCCGGCTTCACACTTGTTGTTGGACGACGCTGTAGCCCAGCTCACCTGCCCACACAGGGTCTTTCCCCACCAAGGCTGGACTTCCAGGGCAATCCTTCCACCTCACCACTGCTGTTCGGGCTGTTCAAAATGTTGACTGTGGGAGAAAGACCCCTGTCTCCCCAGGCCTACGACAGTTAGCTCAACTCCTCTTCCCAGAAACGTGATATGGAAACCTCTCCCACGAGGCGGGTCCTGCCTTCTTCGCATCTGTCCTTTCTTGGCAGCTCACGTTCACTCTCACCATCTCATCCGGCCTTGGGCCCAGCTGTGGACGGCCTGTGGCTCCCCGGCAGGGACGTGGGGGGTCCTGAGTCGGCCTGGATCTTCCGCTTCCTCCTCCACCACCACTGGCCCTTCCCGGTCTTCGGTATCGAAGCCCCGGAGAGCTGGCGACGCAGGTGACCATCCTTGGTGAACTGCAGCAGCAGACTGGTTCTGAGGTGGCCTCCTCAGAGGGGTGGGCCAGACATCCCATGGGATTTAAACGTACGGATTCTGTGACAAGGACGCTAGCAGCTCTGGAGGCTTCTGGGCTCAAGTACTGGGTGTGTGTGAGAGTTAAAATTCTCACCAAGCAATCTCTGTATAAGAGAGGGGTTATCTGTCTGTTTACGATGAGGCTGCAAAGGTCCAGGGGATGTGAGGCTGCGGCGAAACTGAAAAGGCTCCACGGCTCAGCTTTTCCAGTCTGTTTCTTTCTTCGGAAAGACCTGAAAAGTTAAGCAGCCAACACACTCACAGGAAGAGAAGTTTTAAAAACTGTAGGAAGACCTCATATCGTGGAAAAGTTTCCAGCAAAGAAAGTACGAACAAGAGTCGGGCCACTAGCCCCACACCTGACCATTCAGAAGTGGGCACCGGGCAGGCCCTGACGGAGTGACTTCGTACTATCTGGTTCCCCTCTTTGGGGCCCCTTATCCTTATTTCTAAGCAGAAATAGAAGAAGGAGGGAAATATTTCTAGCCCCTGAGAGTTCGTGGTTGATTGTTCTTAGGATATAAATGTTACCTTTTTACCTGTATGTGAAAGAACTCCACCTGCTGGGCATTCGCACAATTTTGGAATAAATTTAGAAGACTATCTACACTGACAATATAAAATTTAAAGGATTTTTTTAAAAAAAACAAGGCTTTAAAATGTGGTAAGAAGGAAGCCTGTGCAGACTGCACACCTCCGTCCCCCACCCTGTCTTCATTCACCGCGGAGGGAAGTGAAGGCCACGGCTCATCCACGGCTCAGCAAAGACAGCAGGCCACCTAAAGTCCCTTCACCGCCAACGCCCCCAAAAGAACACAGTTGCAGAGGGTAACTCCCAGTGGCACTAAACTGTTCTCCCCAGGAGAAATCCATCTTGCAGCCAAATGTTCCCAGCAGACTCGGGATGGACACAGCTGGCAGAGTCACCGTCCTGTCACACTGGCCGACGTGGCCCAAGGTCCCTGGAGGGGCCCCTGTGCTACGCCTGCTCGCCGGGCCCGCCCCCGCTGGCCGCCGAGCCTTTGCCGGATGCCTGGGCTTCCGTGGCGCGTGAGGCCTGCTTGGGCAGACGGATGGGGACGTACACGTTGGAAGCACAGTGCTCCTTGAGGTAGCCTCCTCCCTTCTCTTCATATTCCTTCCTGGTGATCCAGACGTCCTCGTTGTCCAGGTGGTCCAAGGCCCAGTCGCGAGCACCGTACCAGGCGTCCAGCACAGGGTTCGAGGCCAGCTGAACCTGAAACATGAGCAGAGCAGTCACTGGACGGGCGTCTCCCATCAGGGTCCGAGGACTGAATGTTCAGCAAGGCCAGCGACAGCCCCTACATTTTGTCCCCAGAAATACACACGCAGGAGGGCCCCCTTTAATTCCAAGACGGGGCAGGACTACCTCTGCACCCCTTAAACAGAGCTGAGTGAAATGCCCCAGACTCTTCAAGAAATCACGCAAACACGCAGAGCCCACCAGACACGACCTCACCGGATACGTGGTTATCAGCGACTTTACCAACACCAGACCTGCCACTCTGGGTGGGAGAGGCACCAGCTGCCCCGCCTCCTGCCCCATGCTGTAGACCACAAGCTGTCAGGTGGAGAGACCTGGAGGGAAGGCCTTCCTGGACCTGATCCCCTCTCTGCCAGCAGAAGGAAGCAGAGCCCGATGCGAGGTGGCTCTGGCCACGGGGGCAAAGGAGCCTCAGGGGAAATGAGAGCAGAGAGGCTGACCTGGGCTCCCCATGATGCTGCCAGCCCTCGGTTTCCACTGCTTATTAGGGGAGCGAGGCCGGGGCCAGCAGCCCTGTGAGCGCCCCTCAACTAGGCGGAGCTGAGCACCGGGCGGACCACTCTGCAACTCAGATCGGGCCTCCTCTTCTCTGCAGTCGCCCGTCTGACCTCCCACCTCCCTCTTACCTGCCCCACCCATAGAAGTCCCAGGATGGAATGGTGGTTTGAGAACTTTCTGGAGTAAAGGGCAGGTGGAATCAGCACAGCTGGAGGAGGATGAGGTGAGACTTGCGAGAAGGAACCATCAACAAAATCAGGGTCACAAAAGCCCCGACCGCTCTGGCTTAGAAAGTGTGGGTGACGTGACGAGTGTAAGGCGCTCACTCTACTCCCTGCACGGGGGAAGGGCTCACTGCGATAAATCACGAGGAGGACTACATGTTGAATCCTGTGAGTTCTTCTAGCGAATCGTGGAACCTGGAGTGTTCTTAGGGACCCTCAGCACAACAGCTGACGTCTGTTTATCACACGCAGGCTCTGTGCTGAGCACCTGGCAGGCGAGGCGCGCTGCATGCTGGTAACAGGCACCAGGACGACCCCCTCCGTACTGCGGAGAAAACTGAGGCCTGGCAAAATTCAGCGACGGCGGTGGCGGAGTCAGGACCGAAGCCCAGAGACCACCCCCTGAACGCACAACATATCGTGCGGCACAGGGGGCCACAGCTGAGCCCCCAGCAGGACACAGAAGCTCTGCACCACGCGTGCCGTGCACACGGCCCTCCCCCGCTCCCCTGCACAGTCACGAGCTCCAGCCACACTCAGCTGCTCACCAACAAGCTTCCGGCCCGCGAGCCTTTGCTCCTGCTGGTCCCCGTCCGAAATGTTCTCTCCACCCCGCTCCCCTCCACGCTATCTACCTGGCAAACACCTCCTCACGCTCAGAAGACCCACCTCCAAGAAGCCTGCCCTAGGTGCCTACGTCTGTATGCCCCTCGCGCTGTGGGCTATCCCGGCCTATTCATCTGACTGCTGCCCCCTCAGGCAGCAAGCTCCTTGGGGCCGGGGCATCTGGTGTCTAGGACGTCTCAGCATCCCAAGGTGCCTGGTCCACAACAGGAGCTCAGACTTGGCGATCGGGAATTTGGTAGATAAATTGTGGGGTTTCTTGGTGATCAGGAATTTGGTAGATAAATTGTGGGACATCCACATCATACAGTCATTTTTTAAAGTATTTTAGAAGAATAATGACACGGGAAAACATTCACGACAGGTTAAGAAATTCAGGTTACAAAGCAGTATACACTCAAGTGTGCAGAAAATATGTGAAAGAAAAATCTCCCCAGCCAGTCTCCTAGAGAATGCCTTATTCTCAGTGTACACTCTTGTACTCTCTGAATTTTTACTATATGCAGGCTTTCGTCAATTAAAACAAAGAAGTACGTAAAATACGATTTCCATTCTGCTTTAAAAATTAAACATAGGGCTTCCCTGGTGGCTCAGTGGTTAAGAATCTGCCTGCCAATGCAGGGGACACGGTTTTGATCCCTGGTCCGGGAAGATCCCACATGCCGCAGAGCAACTAAGCCCATCGCCACAACTACTGAAGCCCATGAGCCTAGAGCCCATGCTCCATAACAAGAGAAGCCACGGCAATGAGAAGCCTGCACACCGCAACGAAGAGCAGGCCCCACTCACCACAACTAGAGAAAGCCCGCAAACAGCAACGAAGACCCAACGCAGCCAAAATTAAATAAATAAATACATAAATAAAAGTAAAAAGAAAAAAGAAAATTAAACATAGATTGAAGACCAGAAGGAAAGCCACAAACGTGTTAATAGTGGCTATCTCTGGATGATGGAATTATCAAGTAATTTTTCTCATTTACACTTTACTACTTTTGTAACCAGAAAACAAATAATTAAGGCTATTTTCAAAACAGCTGGTTACAAGGACAATTGGTACCTGAAAGGAAGACTGAAAGGGTCTCATCTCCAACAGCTCCTTCTCGATTCTGACCTTCATCCCAGGATACATCATGTTCCCGCCAGTGAGGAAAACGTTCTGAACCAGCAACTCCTGAACATCCTTTGGGTACCTGGGGACAATACGATTCCTCTGCTCTAGTCCCTCCAACTTGAATATTTGAAGAGAATATGGATGTGGAAATGCAAGCTCTCAGTACAAAACAGAAAAGGTCTACGCAAAAAGTTAAAAAAAAAAAAAAAAGCCTTCCATTTTTCATTTGTGTCTTTACAGAATGCCAAATAGCTAGCCAAAACCTTAATTTGAATGGTCAATCCATTTCCTTAGCATGATTAAAATATTATGCCTTTCCAATACATGTTTTTGTAAAAAATTGACTTTATTGAGGATTACTTTAAATACATTTGGATGAAGTCTGACAAATTTATATACCCATCAACAGCAGTAACCATTACACAGTAACCATCACCACAACCAAGATACAGAACATTTCTATCACCCCCAGAAGTTCTGCCTCTCCTTTTGAGGACCCATCTCTCCATTTGTGCTTTTTTTTTTTTTTTACTACTAGTTTTATCTTATTTGTGTTTGCTCACTTTCCCACCCACTGCTAGACAAAACTCAAAGCCACTCTTAAGTAGCTGCAATGGCTTTTCTTCCTTGCTAGGTGTAAGTTTCCACCCTGTTTTAACCAATAGCAACCACCGTACCACAAAATTGTGTTCCCTACTTGTCCAACTTGTATTAGGAAAACTCACACTGCAGGAAAATACCTGTATACACGGATGTGGGGGAGGCATGTTCTTGTAGAAATGCAAACTCTTAAATACATAAAATGCAAGGTGGGGAAAAAAACTAAGTTCTGCACGTTTCTAGGGTGATTTAGAATCACTAGTCTGCAATAATGTGAAGATTTATAGGAAAGCCAATGCACATATATCATGTTGCCCAAATTTTTGAAAGAAACTCTTAAAGCTCCTCAAATCAAGCATTTACACGTTGAGCATTTACACGTTCAGAAATGAATTAGAGAGCCCTAACTCTGTGCCACGCTTGGTGAGAGAGAAAGAATACCATCTGAGTGCTGCAAGTCAATGAAAAGGAGATGTCTGGCCATCAAATCCACTGTTCAATTCAAAATTCAAGGAAATGGTTCAGGAAAATAGAAGTAAAAGAAAGAAGTTTCAGTCTCACCTGTCCAGAATGTACTGGAGGGTCTCAGCTATGCCGGCCTGCTCCTCCCCGATGAGAGACGGCTGGAAGATAATTTCTGGAGCTCGAATTCTTTCTGTCCCAACAAACAGCTGATGATATGCTGCCAAGTTAAACACGGGCTTTAAAAACCCAAGGTTTAGAAGATATTTTTAGGCCACGAGAACAAACATCCCAGTTGCCAGTTTCTTCTAACTGCATTTCTTATTCCAACATAGCTTCTGTCCTTTGTGCTGGAATAACCTCTCCCCAACTCTCTTGATTTGATAATTCAATTTTCTACCTTCTTCAACCTTTGGATTATAAACCGCTACACATCTGCTTCATGAAATGGTCCCTGAGATGCAGGGAAAGAGACTTGGTGAAGAGCAGCTGAGAAATGCTGGTACTGGAAGACCAAGTGCCTGGCTCAGTCCCCAGTGCCCGCAGAGCCAGGAAGGGCTTCTCCCAGGTGTGTCTCAGCCTCACACCAGTCTACCTGGCTGCCATTGTAATGACAGAAACACAGACCCAAATGAGAATGAAGCATTATAACACTGGCTTAAATTTAAATAAAATCATTAAAAGCTGGTCTTCAGGTCTAAAGTCCCCAGTTAGTTGCCCAAATGCTTCCACCCAGGAGACTGTTTCTCACAGATGCACAGAGCTTAGTGCTGGAACCCCAAACAATCACCATGGGGGGGAAAAAAAACCCTGACTTTGGAAGTTTTCGGTACTAGTACTCTCCCTTCTAGAAAATACAACTGGTATTTTAGGGAAAAGTATTCCTAAAGAAGCAGACTAAACCTGACTGGTCATTTATGTTAAGCTTCAAAGCATAAGCAAGGTGGAGGCTACGGGAGGCCAACCTGGACCGTGGTCACCGGCTTCTCCACTTCGGGCGTTTCCTCCGAAAACAAGGGCTCGAAATCGTTGATGTTTTCCACGTCTTCCAGAGATGGTTCGAGCTGCCCCAGGTCAGGGGTCTGAGAAGAGAAGAAACACAAGTGGACAGAACCTGTAATTCAGCGAGCCTTAGTTCTATGAGTTCACTGTCACCAAAAAGAACTGGGATCTTGCCTAATGTCCTAAAAGTACATCCACACATAAAAACTATGAAAAAGTTTCTAAACTGTTAAAAAAAGGAACACACGTGAACACAAGATTAAAAGACTAAAAAGCCAGGGATGAGCTTCGCTCTTATCCCCTACCCTTCCCACTGAGACAAGCCTCATCAACTCCCACCTTCTCTGAAGGCTTCTGAGGGGCAGCTCCAGCCTGGCGCCCCGGGGAGGACTGGCTGCCTGCACCTGTCACACCGCCACGCACAGAGCTCTGGGGGAGAGGGTGTGAGAGCCGGTGTCCTACAAAGCAGCTTAGACTACGGGTAAAATCAAGTCAATCTCTTAATAATTAATAAACATATGTGCCAACACTAACAGGCTTAGCAATCAGTCCCCTTGAGCGCAGGTCCACTGGGCTGGAGATGTGACTGAAGGCTCCAAGGCGGCCAAATGCCTCCCATCCATGGAGGCCTGCAGAACAGGCTTTCCTCTTCCACGACAATGACCCTGGGCGGGGCCTAGACACGCCGGCAAGGTTCCCAATTGAGGGTTTAGGACACCTTTAATTTTGACCTGAACAAATGAAGTTGGGAGGGTGGGGGGATAGTTCTGGATGATGTCCTTGGGCATCTGTCATCCTCCCACATGAAAGGCAGATGAGTTGTACCTTCCGGACTCAAAGGGGAGAAGTTTCAGGAAGGAACTCTGTTGCATTCCCTGGAAGGAGGCTCTAACAGTGACAGCTATTGTAGAAAGGACTATCTGATGAGACGGCGTCCTGGGAGGGTTCGAGCAGATTCAACACCAACCGCCAAGGCTGCCTGAGAGGAGAGCCCTCCTCACTCTCAGAATCTATGACGTACGTAAATTACCGACATAATTCAGAGTACTTAACTGCACTTCTCTAGAACCTATTCATATCAGCTGCAAAGGTAAAATGCAAAGTCACTCTTAAACAAGGCAATGTCCCTTGACATACGCTCTCTGGCTCCTCCCTCTCGGGAGCTCCCTCCTGGAAGTCAGTGGCTGCGCTGAGAAGCCCCAAGCGCACGGGGAGGCCGCACGTGGGTGCTCAGGTCTGCGGAGTCCAGCCTCTGAGTCATCCCAGCCCAGATGCCAGGGAAGTGAAAAAACCCTCCAGAGAGTTCAGTTCCCAACTGTCCAAGTCCTCCCAGCTGAGGTCCCAGAGACCCCCGCTCCACTCTGTCTGAACTCCTGACCCGTCACATTCATGAGCACAGTAACACGGTTGTTGCCTCACACTGCCGAGTGTGGAGTGTTTTTTATGAAGCAGCAGATACGTGAAACAAGCTTCTGGTGAGGCAGGAGTAGAGCGAGCCCCAGACCGCTACCAGGCCATCCCTTTGTCCCCGGTCAGCAGGTGTCTTAAACCTCTCCTTACACGCTTCCCTTCGGTTCCACCCAACCCCTCAGCAGTGGCCTTCCCCAGGCATTCTTCTCTTCCCACTCCCTGTGTGATTCTAGGTCCTTCCACAGCTGGGTCCTGGACAGTCCTGCCTGGTGTCCCACAGAGACTCCAGAGATGGGGGGCTCAGAACCCAGCTCATCGTCTCCCTAAGCTCGGTCCCCAGCGCCACCTCCCCCTGCTGCCTTTCAACCCAGCCTCAGTGACCGGAGACAATCTAGACCCGGACTGCTCGGGTCTCTCAGCTGTGCTGCTCCTAGCTGTGCAACCTTGGGCACGTTTCTTTCCTCGCCTCAGTGTCAGTTTCCTTATTCATAAAATGGGAATGAAGACAGTACTCACGGAATTGTGAAAATTAATCAAGATGATACTTGCCCAAGTGCCCAGCACAGGGTCTGGCACATGTTCTGTTATCATCAGCAACTGCCACTCCTGAACGACACCAGGATCTTTGGCTCCTTCCTTGGAAGTGTGTCCTCCTCCACCTTCCACCCCAACAGCCACTGACAAACTTCAGGCCACTGACAAAAATCAGCTCTCTTCTGGATGACTACACACATTTTAATCTTGTCTTCCCGCCTCCAGCCTTGCCTCTCCCTAAAGCCATCATCCTAACTGCCACCAGTTATTTTCCTAAAATAAAATCTCATCAGGTTATTGCCTTGCTCAGCACACTCTGAAGGCTCTGTCTGAAGGATAATATCCGGGCCGCTGGATAAAGACCTTAATAGGTGGCCATGGCCTCCCTTCCAGCTTCATCTCCCACGCTCTCTGTGCCCGATGTGCCCTGCTCCCTGCACGTGTGCTTCTTTCCATCTAAAATGTCCTTCCTTCCTCATTTGCTATCTGCTGAAATCAAATAATCTTTCAGGGCCCAGCTCAAACACCCCAATCCTTTCTCAAAACTCCTTCTGTATTCCCACACGCATCTACCACCACACTTGATAAGTTTTATTACAGCCTGAGTATGGTTCTATAGCCCTATTTTTTGAGGTACCAAGGAGGACAGGGATTGCGTCTTAGTCACATCTGTACCCCTAGTCCCTGGCAACCCTCAAATTTCTCTAGAATAAAGAGGATTGCAGAATGTCTGGGCTTCAAAAGGCTTCTTCAGCTGTGACAAAACTATTATTATCCACCTTCATATCTAGCTATATTCAAAAGCAGGTTTTTTAAGGTGAGAACCTTAAAAATAAGATAATTTCTAGCTCCACTAAAAATGATAAAAAGATACTTTCCTTATCCCAATTCATACGATTCACAGAGAGGAACAAAGCTGGTAATTTCAATGCCGACAATACGCATCTAAGACAGAACATATTTCTCTACCATGGCTGCTTTCTCTCCCCCTAGGGTTTGCCAGGGTCTCCACGTGTACTGGGTGGCATGCGGGAACGTAAATATGACTGTTCTTTTGGAACTGAACAGGGCAACAGTTTGCCAGAGTCCCTCAGGGAAGATGCAGCATGGTTCCCTGGAACAGCCTGGAGCAGCATGAAAACAAGCAAAGGGCAGCTCTGATCTCGGCTCGTCAGGCCAGGGCACGCTCTGTATTTGGCCCATTGTCTTCTCCAACAAACACGGGTGCTTGCAAGCAGTGCTCCCGCCTCCCATCCCCTTACGCTGCGCTCGTAGTGACGCAAAATCAGCATCTTTTAGTTTAAATACTTCATTAGGAGGTATTTTAAAGTATATTAGAAGTGTTTAAAATTTTAAAAGTGTTTAAAATATTCTAAAAGTATATTAAAAGTATTCAAAAGGAAGCCTACTCATTTACAACATCCTCGTCGAACACCTGCAGAATACCGAGGGCTGGCATGGATTGGTCTGTAGGAAAAAGTGGATTTTATTTTTATTTATGTATTTTTTTGGCCGCGCTGTGCATCACGTGGGATCTTAGTTCCCCAACCAGGGATCGAACCAATGCCCCTTGCATTGGAAGCGCGGCATCTTAACCACTGGACCGCCAGTAAAGTCCCGAAAAAATGGATTTTAAAAAACACTGGAAGTTAAAAAATGTAGCTGTTATTAATCCAGTGCAGCCATTACTGCTTAGATTGCATTTCAATATGAACTGTGGTCCACATAAATCTGTTCTCTCCATTCTAAAAGAATTATATTGTTGGAAAATATAACAAATACTTTTTGAAAGGTAGAACTGGCTGGCCAGTGTCATGGCCAAATTTATTCCATGAATGTTACTGTAATGGATCTAATCTCTAACAATCACCCTGACTATTAAAGCTTTGGGGACAGATCGATTCATCAAATTTGTTGTACGTAGGGAAACCTTTTAAAGTACAACATTTCAAAGTCACCCCAAGCCCAGAGAAATCTGAATATGTACCCTTAGAACACAGAACAAAGTAGGGACTTAATAAGTATCTGCTGAATGAATAAACAGAGTGATTGAATCAGGGCATGTAACAAATGCAGAAAAATGAAACAAGAAAAGGAAAAACTGGTTCCCTGACTGTTTGGGAATCACATCTTCACAGTTGCTTGTTTTTTTCTTTTTAAATCTGAACTCTCCCATGTGCATGTGGCTTAGTGGTCCATTTCTGATATAAAGATGCTGACGTCCTGTGGACATGTTGATAAGCATGATAAAACTGAGTACAGATGAATAAACAACAAAGGCAATGTGGACCTGGATCCTAGGAAACAACAGCTCAAATCTGAAACACAGAGCTGAAAAGGAGCAAACTAGACAAGGCACATTAGTTCTCTGGAAGCTGATCTGGGACGCTGTGCGAGAATAAGATGGTGGTCAAGGCACTTCTACCCTGGATCTCAGTGATCCAGCACGCTGTGCCGAGGAAGCCTGACTCAGGATCCGCTTCATCAGTCACGCATGCTCAGTCACTGTCCTCACGTGGTCTACAGCCTGTCGGAGAGGTGGGGAAGGTGAGGCTGAGAGCAGGAACCGAGAGCCAGCCTCCAGCTGAGACAGTCACTGCAAAGCAGGCTGCCTGCCGAGCCAAGGACGGCCCTGAGGTCCCTGGTAAGCACCACACTACACCCGGCAGCAAACTGGAGTCTTCCACAAGACTGTTTCTCTCTAAAACTACAGGTAAAGTTGATTTAAAAACAAAAATCAACAGTTGGACTGGCTAATCTTGCCCCACAAGTGTCAGAAGGCAATGAACTAGTTCCTTTGTTTTAGCACTCTAGAGATGACAGATTCAGCAACAATGTGTCCACTTATTAACACTTTCGTCCAGTTCTAGAGACAGGAGCGCCAACCAGTGACTTGGGGCCGAGGTGTGACCTGCAGGCAGCCCCTTCACCATGCGGGGCCCAGTGCGACGGTATGAATTACCCAGGATCCTATTTCAGCCCCGCCACCTGCCCTTTTGGCCACATCAACACTAACAGCCCACTGGAAGGGAAACGAAAAGGAGAGAGAAGATCAAAGAGTCAATGTTTAGTAACTAACAAAAGGCTGATCTTAAATCAACCCACAAATATCTTAGTGAGCATGTCTATTAGCGGCTGTAAAAAATTCCTAACTATACATGAAGCACGATCCCCTGTCCTTAGGGAGCACGGAGATGGAAAGGAGGTGCATGAAAGAGCAACCACGATATATTTAATAGAAGATCAGAAGAAAGTTAAGGGGGCATATGACTAACTTTCCAGGAACCATCAGAGGGGCAGGTTCAGGTTCAAGATGGGCCACATGATAGGTGTGTGTATGTCCTGCCTACTCTACTTGCACACATCCCCTTCCCAGGGGCCAGAGCTCTACCAGCTGAAACACCTTGGGTCAGAACTTCACTTGGTACAAGGTCAGTGCCATCCCTGCCCCCACCCATGTCCCCGTGGATATCACACACCACTCTGCTCTCTTTCCCCCGAGTCTGGTCACAACCCCTTTGATGTCAGCCTTCTCCGGCCACTCCTCCCGCCCTCCGAAAGGGCTGTTCTCTCTACACCAGTGATCACCAACCTTTCTGGCACCAGGGACCGGTTTCATGGAAGACAATTTTTCCACGGACGGTGGGGGGATGGTTCCAGTGGTAAGGCGAGCTACGGGGAGCGGCAGATGAAGCTTCACCCTCTCGCCCACTGCTCACCTCCTGCTCTGCGGCCCGGGGGCTGGGGACCCTTGCTCTGCAGCACCCCGCGGGACCTCCCTCCCGAGGCCCACAGTACCTCTGGCTTGCTGTCCACCACGTCCACCTCGAGGCTGGCTTCCGCTTGAAGGATCTTCTGCTTCGCCTGCTCCACTGCGGCACTGAGCTTCTGTATGTAGGACTGCAGCTCTTCCGGGGAGTCCATGTTCAGCTCTATCAGGGCCTTGTGAAACTGATCCATCTGGCCGTCCTCTAGGAGCTCCTGCAAGCCGAGCAGTCACAATCCATCCTCAAAGATGTGCGTCGGGGAAATCGCGCACGGGAAGGAGAGATGGAACTTAGACACTGGACAGAGAACGATGGCGGGAGAGGGCTCCCCGAGCTCCCTGAGCCTGCCCCCCCATAGAACCACCCACCCACCGCCACCAAAGCTTCGCAACGAAGCCCTCCTCCCCAGCCATCTCTGGGCTCCCGTGCGGCACCATCTCAGCACCACCGGAGCAGGCAAAACTCATCTATGGGGACAGACGTCAGAAATGTTAGCTTCTGGGTGAGAAGAGATGGGAAAGTTACTAAGAGGAGGCTGAGGGAGGCTTCTGGGCTGCTGGTAATGCTCTGTTTCTTGGCCTGGATACATCATGTGTTTCAGTGGTGAAAATTCATTGAGCTGGACACTTAGGATTTGTGCGCTTTGCATCACGTGTGCTACATTTAAACCAGAAGTTAAAAATCAAACAAAGGGGACCACAAGGATAAAATAAATCAACAAGGCCAGGTCCACAGCTCTCAGGTCCTGCTGCTACACCGTCCTCTACACGCACGATCTCTACATGGATGACCCCCCCCCACCAGACCCCTTCTTGACCCCAGGTCAAAAAGATGCATGACGCATTTTATGGAGCGAGGCTGAGGTCCCGCCCTGGGGGGTCCGCTGTCACCTGCACGTAGAGCAGCCGGTCCAGCCGCTCCTGATCCAGCTGCAGCTTCTCCTCCCGCCGCCGCGCGTTCAGCTCCTGCAGCCGCCGCAGTTGCTGCTGCCGCCTCTCCTGCTTCTCCTCGGACGTCAGGGTGCTGCCCAGGAGCTTGCTGGAAAACGGGAGCTGCATCTTGTGGACATTGTTCTCATAGTAATCGGGGCACCGCCATTTCTGCAATTCTTCAACAGAATGATTTTGGAAGTTAGGAAACGGAAACACTATTAGCACTGATATTAGAAAGTCGGCACCAGGGTTCCAGGTGCGGGTAAGATGGAGGAAGCACACTCCATCCCACCTCTGAAGCCACCCAATCGGCGAAACGCAGCTATAAGACCTGGACACGATGCCAACACACCTGCTCTGAGCGAATTGCTAAATAAAGTTCTTCCGACAGAAAGGATACCATCTAGAGCACCAGGAATGAAGGGAAAGCAACAGAAATGATGAAAATCTGATTAAACATAGTAATTAACCTCCTCTTGAGCTCCTTAAAATACATTGACAATTGGAAGTAAAAACCATGACGACGTCTGATGGGTTTCCAGTGTATGTAGATGCGACACAGAAGACAAGTCCAACATAAAGGAGAAAGGATAAAGGGGCCTCTGGGGACTTCCCTGGTGGCACAGTGGTTAAGAATCCGCCTGCCAATGCAGGGGACATGGGTTTGAGCCCTGGTCCGGGAAGATCCCACATGCCGCAGAGCAACTGAGCCCGTGAGCCACAACTACTGAGCCTGTGCTCTGGAGCCCGTGAGCCACAACTACTGAGCCCGCGCACCACAACTACTGAAGCCCACGCGCCTAGAGCCTGTGCTCCATGACAGGAGAAGCCATCGCAATGAAAAGCCCGCGCACCGCAATGAAGAGTAGCCCCCGCTCGCCGCAACTAGAGAAAGCCTGCAAGCAGCAACGAAGACCCAACACAGCCAAAAATAAATAAAATAAATAAATTAAAAAAAAAAAACGGGGTCTCTGGCGTGCTGACATCTCCACGTTCCACTTGAACTGGTAAAACAGAGATTCTAAGAAGACTGTGAAAAGCCTATTTACTGTCATCTCTAGAGCAACAGCTAAAAAAACCTACACGAGAAATATACAGTGAAAAACACAATAGACAAATTAAAATGGAATACCAAAAAAAAATTTTCAAACGTTCAAATAACCCAAAGAAGGCAAGAGAGAGCAATAAGAACAACAAAGAGAAGGAATAACAGAAAACAAATAATCAAATGGTGGACCTAAACCCAAACATAAGAAGAATTAAATTAATTGGAAATGGTCTTAACATATCGATTAAAAGATAGAGACTGACAGAAGGGATCTTTTTTTAAAAAAAAGGACCCAACTATTAAGACACTTACTTTGAGTATAATGATACAGGTAGATTAAAAGGCCGGAAAGACACACCAATCAAAAGAAAGTTGGAGTGGCTATGTTAATGTTCAAGCAGACTTCAAAGCAAAGAAAACTGCAAGGGATAAAAAGGACACTATATAATGGTCAAAGAGCAATTGCCAAGAAGACGTAAGAATCCTAAATGTTTACCTAACAAAAGAGCTTCAGACACTTGAAAGCAAAAACTGACAGAACTGAGAGGAGAAATAGGAAAATTCACAATTATCCCTGGAGATTTCAACACCCTTAATAATCAATATGGCTTGATGGAAAATGAAGAGGGGTATAGAAGAACTGAACAACACCATCAACCAACAGAACCTAAATGGCATCACAGAATACTCCACCCAACAACAGCAGGATACACATTCTTTGCAAGTGTATATGGAATATTCGCCAAAGCAGATCGTGCCTGGGTCCTAAAACAAATCTTCACAAGTTTAACTGATACCAGACAACATAAGTTCTTTGACCATAATGAAATTAAACTAGAAATCAACCACAGAAAGATAACAAGGAAGTCTCCAAACACTTGGATATAAAACAATATATTTCTAAATAATCAATGGTTCCAAATAAAAAAGGCTTGAGCGAAATTGGAAAATATGTGAACTCAGTAAAAAAGAAAACATAACATACCAAAATCTGTGAAATGTAGATAAAGCACTGCTGAGAGGGAAATTCAAGCTTTAAATGCCTATATTAAAAAGAAGTTATCGGGCTTCCCTGGTGGCGCAGTGGTTGAGAATCTGCCTGCCAATGCAGGAGACACGGGTTTGAGCCCTGGTCTGGGAGGATCCCAGATGCCGCGGTGCAACTAGGCCCGTGAGCCACAATTACTGAGCCTGCGCGTCTGTAGCCTGTGCTCTGCAACAAGAGAGGCCGCGATAGTGAGAGGCCCGCGCACCGCGATGAAGAGCGGCCCCCACTTGCCGCAACTAGAGAAAGCCCTTGCACAGAAACGAAGACCCAACACAGCCAAAAATAAATAAATAAATAAATTTAAAAAAAAAAAGCTCCCAACTATGTTAAAAAAAAAAAAAAAGAAGTTATCATAATAATCTAAGCTTCTACCTTAAGAAACTAGAAAAAAAGAGCAAAATAAACCTAAAGCAAAAAAGAAGACACCAATGCAATCACCTAAATAGTCCTACTTCTATTAAAGGAACTGAATTCATTCAGAAAAAGAAATCCCCAGGCTCAAATGGTTCTACTGGAGAATTCTATCAAACATTTAAAGAAAAAAATAATATCAATTATTTACACAGTCTTTTCCAGAAAGTAGACGAGAACACTTTCTAGCTCATTTAATAAGACCAGCATTGCCATGATACCATAACAAGACAAAGACAGTACAAAAAGTATAGATTAATATTCCTCACGAATATACACAAAAACCTCATAAAATTTACCAAATTGAATCCAGCAATATATTAAAAAATAATATACATGAATAAGTGGGGTTTATCTCCCCAAATCAAGGCTAGTTCAAATTTGAAAAGCAATCATGATACTCTCCTATATGAACAGTCCAAAGCACAAACACCATAGGATCATATCAGATGCAGAAAAAGCATTTCACAAAATTCAAAATCCATTCATGATAAAAATGACCAGCAAAACTAGGCACAGAAAGGAACTTCCTCAATTTGATAAAGGACATCTGTAAAAAAAACTAGAGGTTAAAAAAAAAAAACTAGAGGTAACATCATATAATTAATAAGGAAAGACTAAAGGCTTTCCCCACCACAAGATCAGCAATTAGGAACAAGGCAAAAATGTCCACTCTTACCACTCCTAAAGAAACAAAGGCAAACAGACTGGAAAGGAAGAAATAAAAATGTCCCTATTCCCAGATGACATGTCTACCTAGAAATTCCCAAGGAATCTACAAAAAAGTAGAACTAGTAAATTTCACAAGGTCACAGGATACAAGGTAAACACATAAAAATTAATTGCATTTCTATACAATAGCAATGAGCAACTGAAAACTGAAATGAAAAAAACAAGGAAAGAAATAATTAGGCATAAATCTAATAAACCATGTACAGGTCTATACACTGAAAATTATAAAATGCTGATGAAAGAAATCAATAAAGACCTAGATAAATGGAAAGACATACTATGTTCATGGATTAGAAGCCTCAACATAGTAAAAAAAAAAAAAAAGTCAATTCTCCCCAATCTGGATTTAACATTATATCTGAATCTACATTTAGAATGTTGTAGTTCTATATACAAACTGATCTACAGATTTAATGTTCTTTCAATCACAATCCTGACAGAACTTTTTTTGTAGATATGGACAAACTGATCCTAATATTTATATGGAAAGGCAAAGGAACCAGAGTAGCCAAAACGATGTTGAAAAAGAACCTACATATGCAAGTTATCAATTAATTGAAAAAGTCTGTTAGGAAAGCAAATACCAAAAAGGGAAGGGAATGCTAAAAAGTACTAAGAGTAAAAAAGTGAGCGAAAGAGTCACCCTGGGAACAATTTAAGGAACACCCCAAAGGCAGACAACATTCAAAAGCTTCAAGCAAACATCCTCTTTGTACCTTCCACATAATCCTCAGCGATGTAGCTGTGCTCGTGCAGGATCTCCTCCATGCGGCTGAGAGTGATGGCTGCCAGGTGCCCAGGATACTTCAGCTGCAGGAGACGCTGGAGGTAGCCAGCTGCTTGGCTTCCTCCCAGGTTGATGCGTTTGCAGTTTTTAGCATCCAACCTACAACCAAGGGATGGAAACAGCACTGAAATTTTTGGCAATGTGGAGGAGAAAATATGGAGCACGTGCACTAGGGCGGAGGATAGTTTGATGTAGACTAATAAGGAAGCAACTGACCAGCTGGGGGAAATAAAACCTAACAGTTGGAAGGAACTTTAAAGTTGCCTTAGTGCAACCTCTTACCCAATGCAGGCATTCCTAGACCACATCCAAACAGACACATGAACATTTAACTTCTGGCAAGCATCTCGGAAGGTAACTTCTGGCAAGCATCTTGGAAGAACTCATCTGCTCTAGGAAGGGCCTAGAAATATGCATTTTTCCCCAGGAATATGCATTTTGACAAGCTTCCCAAGTCCCTCTAGTGTAGGCCAGAGTTTGAGTACCCCTCCCCTAGACACTCCACTTCTACTTATGCAAACACATTAAGTAATCACATACACATTGGCTTATTGTAATCTCCTAAGAGAACCACGTCCCTCTGACATGAAGTGAAGGGGAGGAGAACCAGAGTACCTTTATTTTCTCAGTGTGAGAAAGTTAGAGGAGCAGAGCACTAGGAACTTGCTGTGTACTAAAATGTCACTGCTATATCACACCTCACCAGCAGATGCCAGCATAGAACGTGATATGCCCCAATCTGATCATTTCTTAGCCTTTGAGTAAAATCATTCTCTCAATATAACATAACATAAAATAACAATATTATTTTTAATTTCTGCATATTCTGGTTATATAAGATAGAAAACTCTATAGCAGGAGTGTTTGGTAATGTCTAAGAATTACTTTTTTCTTCATAAATTTTTGTAAGAACTTCAAGAGAAATTCCCACTATAGGGCTCAATAAATTCAACAGCATTTATTTTCACTTAAATATTCAGACTGTTTTACAAAGTGCCATCACCTACATTATCTCGTTTCGTTCTCAAGGTAACCCTGAGAAACCAGTTTTTCCCAAGTTTATATGTTAGGAAACTAAGTAAAGAAGTTAAGTACTTCATCCTCAGCAGAGCTGCAAACCCAGGCTTTCAATTCCAAAGCCAGGCCTTCTCTCACTACTTACACACCCTCTCTATCTCTATGCAAAGAGAAACCTTCTCAGGAGAGCATGATGCTGGCCTAGTCTCTTTTTTTTTAATTTTTAATTTTTTATTGAAGTATAGTTAATTTACAGTGTTTCAGGTGTACAGCAAAGTGATTCAGTTATATATACCTTCTTTTTCAGTTTCTTTTCCATTATAGATTATTACAAGATATTGAATTCTGTGTGTATATAGTAAATCCTTGTTGTTTCTCTGTTTTATATATAGTAGTGTGCATCTGTTAATCCCAAATTCTCAATTTATCCCTCCCTCCCCGGCCTAGTCTCTTTATCAGACAACGAAAACCCAGCTATAAAACAAGACTTTAAACATGACAGAAACTACCCTCACTTTTTATAGAACTTGAAAACATCTACGAAGTACCTATTATGTACTAGGTACAGTAGTTAAAAAGAAAGGTCTAAATAATTGTCATTAAATAGCTTTAAATAAAAAAATAAAAAATCTCTTATTAAAAAGTGACTCCAGAACACAACAGTCTAAATTAAATCTATTTAAATAATTTACTCAGAACATTTTTATTGAGCACCTACTACCTACAGGTACGGTGTTAGCCATCTCACCATTAAGTCAGAATCATAAAGTTCTAGAATTATGGATTTGGACTTCAGGGACCATCTACCCCAACTCGATCCAGGAGGTCACAAAGGATGGACGATGAAGTGACATCTATACTCACACAGTGAGGGAGGTCAGAACTAAGCCCAGAGGCCAATTCATGGTCCTGTCCTTGCTCTTTCCACTCCACCTTTAAATCAGGTGCCCAATAAATGTTTTCTGAATGCTTCTCAAAACAGCACCCAAATGCCATAAGTGCAACTCACCTCCCTTCTAAGATGGGTAAAATATGTGTACACTGGTATCCAGATGAAATGATGAGCCCGCTGGAAATCAAGTTCTTTGGATTATTGTGGTAGAAACTGAAGAGGCTGTCTACTCCATAGGCAACCGTAGGAATCCCATAGCACTCAAAGAGAAGCTCGGACATCATCTGTCGTGAATACAATGGGTTGCACACGGCTTCTGTCAAAACTATGGGATGATCGACACAGCCCTACTTGGAAAGAAAAGAGTAAATTGGTAGGTGCTAAGAGAATACTCCTTTTAAAGCCTAAAAAGAAACAGAAATCCTTATTGCAAGGGCTCAACTGGCTTTTGGTCTCCAATCAAAAAACTGAATCAGAAGCAACTGTAAAACATCCATCTTTCCTGGAAGTTGCTTTGGAAAATATGAAAGTAGGGTCAACTTAAGTCAAGCCCCATCCAAACTGTCAGCCAATCATCTGGCTCCATCTTCAAAATATCTCCAGAATCCAACTGCTTCTTATCACATCCTCAACTCCTCCCTCATCTAAGTCACCATCATCCCTCACCTCCTAACTGCAACAGCCTTCTAACTGGTCTCCCTGTTTCTACCCTATGACCCCGGCCAGTCCATTCTCCATACAGCAGCTATGGTGATCCTTTTGGAACATAAGCCACGTCCCTCTTTTGTTCAACACCCTGCAACGGCTCCCCATTTCACTCAGCGTAGAAGCCTATAAGGTGTGTGACTTGTCCCCTCATTACCTCTCCGACTTCCTCTTCCACTGACTACCCTCCCCCTCACTCTGGCTGCCCTCAGTTAGGATTAGGGTACACTCCTGCCTCAGGGCCTTTTTACTGGCTGTGCCCTCTCTCCGGAATACTATTCCCTCAGATATTCACAAGGACCGCTCCCTCAATCATCTCCTTTAGTTCTTGCTCAAACAACACCTTGTTCCCGAGTCCTCCCCCAACCATCTTATTGAAAACATGCAACCCTCTCCTGTCCTTCTATCATGCGACAGAATATATTACTTAATTCTATCGTTTATTGTTTGTCTTTTCATACTAGAGCGACTTTCCACACCCGCTCCATAAGCACAGGAGATTTCGTGTCACGTTCACGGACGTATTTCAAACACCTAGAAAAGTGCCTGACACAGAGTAGATGCTCAATACATATCTGATAATAAATTAATGTATTAACAAACGAGCCCGAATATGTGCTCCAAGAGAAAAGGGCGTTGTTTTTGCTCACTGCCATACCCCAAGCGCCTAGCACAGGACTTACACACGTTAGGCACCTAATATTTGATCGACTGACTAAATCAATGACTAAATGACAATCAGAACTACTGGAATGACTATTATCCCTCGGAGAGCGGAGTGAGCGGGGACACGACCTCACCCCTCCCCTCAAGCCTAACCCCACCCCACCCTTCACCTGTGAGGAGACACCCAGATGCTGGAAGCTGTAGTCAAGCAGCAGCTCCTGCAGCTCCAGGTTCACCGGCACGTTGCGGTCGAAGGGCGATCGCAGCATCCAGCGCAGCGGCTCCAGGCTGCCCAGCGCGTTGCCTACCTGCGGACCCGCCCCGCCCCGAGCCCCGCCCCGCCCGCGGGCGCACACGGCGCGGAACTGCAGCCGGGGCTCGGGGCCCGGGTCCGGCCCGGGGCAAGCCCAGCCTGCGCGGGCCTGGAACGACCCGTTGTCCAGCACCAGAGGCACCGGCAGTGGCCCGTGCGCCACCGGACCGGCCTCCAACACCGGATCCGGCGCGGCGCGGGCATCGCGGAATGGGAACACGTTCGTAGGCGGCCCTGCTGCACTGGCCGCCGCCATCTTGGAGTGCGCGCGCTGGCCCCGCCCCTCGCCGCAGCGTCCGCCCAAACGCCGCGAAGCCCCGCCCCCGACGCAGCGCCCGCCCAGACCGCGCGAGACTCCGCCCCCGCACATCAGAGGGGGTTCTCCAAGCCTCCTCTCCTCTCTAAGCCCGGCCGGCCTTTCCACGTAACTCGCCACTGGTGGCCCAGGCCGCCTTCGGGATCGCTAGGCCCCGCCCTCCCTGGCTGTGGCTTAACCTCGCCCCCACCATCCAACCTGACCACGCCCCTTCGCTGTAGCCGGGACTCTGGGCCAGCAAGCCCCGCCCCGAGTGCGTAACGCCAAGGGCCCAGCCCCTTCCTGGCCTCCAGAACTGAGCTCCGCGGGGCTCCCTTTTCCGCTTAGCCACGCCCTATTGGCCGGGTATCATCTTCAACCGCCCTTGGCTCCGCCCCCACATGATTACGTCGCCGTTAGCCTTGCTGTCAAGGAACCAAACTCGGGGGCACCGACCGCTCAATTTCTTGACCAAGGAGCTCGCTACTCAGGCGTGTTCACTTTGTGAAAATTCATCAAACCGTCCTCTTTACGATTTGTGCACTTCTCTGCACGTGTGTTATATTTTATAATACAATATAAAGTTTTAAAATAGATTTATTTATTAAGACCTACAGACTGTACCCTCTCACAGACCTCAAACGCTGAGAAAAGGACTAATTGTTACCTACTACGTGCGTATTCTCTTTCTTCCTTTTTGTGGTATAATTCCCCTGCACGGTCATCTAGTTTGTTGTGATCATGTGACTCAGTTCTGGCCAATGAGGGTGGGAGTGGAGGTAATTTGACCGAGACCCGCCCTCTCCCCCCCCACCCCCGACCCCCGCCTTAGTTTTAGCTCTAAGAGGACTGGGCACGTTCTCCCCTGCCCTATTTCCCCCTTTCCATCAGCCAAGGGGGTTGCAAGAATTAGAGCAGCTGCCTTGCCTCTACCCTCCCAGCTCTGGAACACTTTGAGAGATAAAAGCAGGTTAATTATAAAAGGTGGTTGTAAATAAACATCCTTAGCAAGAGATG
This sequence comes from Balaenoptera physalus, assembly GCF_965194825.1. NCBI lineage: Eukaryota > Metazoa > Chordata > Mammalia > Artiodactyla > Balaenopteridae > Balaenoptera > Balaenoptera physalus. The sequence continues at coordinate 21,128,233 of NC_138898.1, forward strand.
AGACCCCAAAACGTTCTCAAGAAACTCTAGGAGCACTTCTAGGCCAAATAGGGAGCCAGTTAGTGGCAAAACCAGATTAAAGATGTTGCCTTGCAACACAAGCCATTTTCGCAGACATCTGAAGGAATCCATCATTAAACTGAGAAAGTGGGAAGGAGCAGAACACAGTAAAAATAAGTGAATGTAAGTTTAAGAACTACACCTAAGTATACTGATACGGAAAAATCTCCAAGATAAATATTTAAAAGAAATAAGGCAGTGCAGTTTATAGGAAACTCCCTTTAAGAAAGGGGGTGGGGAGAAAATATATATGTTTTTGCTTGTATTTTCATGCAGATGGACAAGAAACTAAGAAAAGAGTTCGCCTGTAAAGGAAAGGGACAAGGTGAGTGTGTCAGGTGTGGGAGACTTTTTCACTGCATACTTTTTCATGTACTTTTTATTTTTTAACCATGTGAAAGTATTACCTTTTAAGGGGGGGAAAAAGCACTATGTATAGGCGATGTAGATTGGATTATTGTTCCCAGTTCTTCACTCCTCTATAATAGGATTATAGAGGAGTGAACATCCGTACCATCTGCCATGTAACTTTGTTGGACCTCTCTCACCGTAGACACTGATATTGGGCTTGGCCATGGGACTCACTTTTAGCCAGTGGACTGTTAGCCAGATGTGATCTGAGCAGAGGCTTCAAATGTGCTTGTGTGGCTTAGACTGCCCTCTTACTCTCCTGCTGTTAGTCATGAGAAGAACATGCCCTGAGTCTAAAGAGGATGAGAGACACATGGAGAAAACCCAACACAAACTGTAGCCTGGAGCCAAGTCCAGCCAACCTGCCACCTAAAGCTGGGCTGTTCCATGGATACCAGAAATGTTTGTTTTTATAATCCACTGAAATTCTGGGGTTGCTATGCAACATTATTGCAGGAAAAAACTGACTGATACACTCGACCAATGGTGTTCAGTAGTTCTTTCTGTTTTGATGGGAATGTTCTACGATCTGCAATGTCTAATGCAGTAGCCACTAACCACATGTGACCACAGAGCACTTGAAATATGAGCAGTGCGACTGAGGAATGGAATTTTTATTTAATTTTAATTTACGTTTAAGCTTAAATAGCCATATATGGCTAGTGGCTACTCTGTTGCACAATGTAGCACCAGACGAAATCCATGTTTGTATTTATTTGCCCATGGAAATGGCTAGAAGATAGATCAGAAGCCTACTGTGTTAGTTTCCTAGGGCTGCCATAACAAAGTACCACAAAGTGAAATGGCTGAAAACAACAGAAATTTATTCTCTCACGGTCCTGGATGCTAGAAGTCCAAAATCAAGGTATCAGCAAGCCCATGCTCTTTCTGAAAGCTCCAGGGGAGAATCTGTTCCTTGCCTTGCTCTCAGCTTCTGGTATTGCTGGCAGTCTTTGGCTTGTAGACCCAACCCTGCACTCTCTGCCTGCATTGTCATGTGGTGTTCTCCCTGTGTCTCTCTCTGTGTGTATCTCTTTTCCTCTTCTGATAAAGATACCAGTCATATTGGATTAAGGACCCACCCTACTTCAGTATGACCTCATCCTAACTAATTACATCTGTACCTCTGCAACAGTCTTATTTCCAGATAAGATTACATTCACAGGTACAAGACATTAGGACTTCAACATATCTTTTTGAGGGGCACAATTGAACCTACAGGGTCAACACTAAGTTTTGAGGGAATTGTATTGTCAAGAAACCACAAGCCTGGGCTCCAAAATTCTATATATATTTGACTTGTAAGGTAACGCTAGGATCCCAAACCTGCACCAGGAGGAAGCTGAGTGTGAAAGCTGTGCCACCCCAAGGAGGGCATACTCTCTGAGATCCCCAGGAGGTTCATGGACATGAAAGAACTTCTCAGAGGGCAAAGCCAAGAGCACTGAGAACAGTGGACAATGGAGTTCCCCCAGGAAAGGAGAGGCAGAGAGAGCTCTAACCCAGAAGTTACTCCACTGCCAGGGAAGGAAATCCATAAATTCCTGACCAGCACATTTTGATCATTGCTATCAACCTATGACTGCTGTGTGGGGAGCTTGCAAAAGTGCTAATGCCTGGGTCCCACCCCTAGAGATTCTGCTTTCATCCTATGTGGTGAGACCTGGGCATGGGGAGCTTTCTAATCTCCCCAGATAATGGTAGAAAGAAGCAAAATTTGAGAATCAGTGCTCCAGGGCCTTGCACCTCCAAGTGTGGATTGCAGCCCAGCAGCCTCACCATTACCTGGGAGCTTGTTAGAAATGCAAAACCTCCAGCTCCACCAGAGATCCAGTGAATCAGGAACATGAATTTTAAGAAGATTCCCAAATGATTCACATGCATATTAAAATTTGAGAAGCATGGGTCTGGACCTCTTACCAGCTCTGATTTTTATGTGAGAAGGAAATACAACTTCTGTTTTGCTTAAGGCACTCTCATGTTGGTCTCTGAACTCACACACACACACACACACACACACACACACACACACACCACTACATATACACACTGCACATTTAGGTGATCAGACAATGCATATGCTCTTATTCCTGAGGGAGTCTGCACAGCAGGACTCAGATGATAGAGCCATTAGAAAACTGTTCCAAGGAGATATGTGCTTCCCAGTCTGCCTGATGCTTGGCCAGGAGGGTGTGACGGGAACGGGCATCAAATTTGGCTGTTGAAGCTCAATATCAAAAAAACAAACAACCCAATCAAAAAATGGGCAGAAGGTCTAAAAAGACATTTCTCCAAAGAAGACAGATGGCCAAGAGGCACATGAAAAGATGCTCAACACCGCTAATTATTAGAGAAATACAAATCAAAATTACAATGAGGTGTCACCTCACACCAGTCAGAATGACCATCATCAAAAAGTCTACAAACAGTAAATGCTGGAGAGTGTGTGGAGAAAAAGGAATCCTCCTACAGTGTTGGTGGGAATGTAAATTGGTGCATCCACGATGGAGAATGGTATGGAGGTTCCTTAAAAATAGAGCTACCATATGATCCTGCCATCCCACTCTTGGGCATATTTCTGGAGAAAAACATAATTTGAAAAGATACACGCACCCCAATGTTCATTGAAGCACAATTTACAATAGTCAAGACATGGAAGCTACCTAAGTGTCCATCGACAGATGAATGGATAAAGATGTGTTTTGTATATATATATATATATTACTCAACCATTAAAAAAGAATGAAATGATGCCATTTGCAGCAACATGGATGGACCTAGAGATTATCATACTACGTGAAGTAAGCCAGGCAGAGAAAGACACATATATGATATCGCCTATATCTGGAATCTAAAAAAAGGATACAAATGAACTTATTTACAAAACAGAAATAGACTCACAGACATAGAAAACAAACTTATGGTTACCAAAGGAAAGGTGGGGAAAGGGATAAGTTAGGAGTTTGGGATTAAAATATACACACTACTATATATAAAATAGATAACCAACAAGGGCCTACTGTATAGCACAGGGAATTATACTCAATATCTTGTAATAACCTATAATGGAATAGAATGTAAAAAAAATACATATATTTATATATATGTATAACTGAATCACTTTACTGTACACCTGTAACTAACACAACATTGTATATCAACTATATTTCAATAAAAATTTTTTTAAAAAAGGAAAAAAATTTGGCTGTTGAGCTGTGATTCATCATGGTGGACTAAGACCTTGTGCTCAGCCTGGCTCAGGGCTCCTTGAGCCCACTGCCTGGGAAAAGGAAGAGATATTATGTAGCTAAGGAGGCAAGCAGCAGACTTGGGCTAGAGACAAGGAACTTAGCACAGGGTTTGCAGCTTCTCCCCAGATGCTGCCAACGCACCAATAGGCTCATTGGATAGAGGGGATGCTGTGGCTTTTTTTTTTTTTTTTTTTTTGGCCGCTGCACAGCTTGCAGGATCCTAGCTCCCTGACCAGGGATGGAACCCAGGCCCTCGGCAGTGAAAGCATGGCGTACCAACCACTGGGCTGCGGGGGAATTCCCTGCTGTGGCCTTTTAGTAGCCTGTCCCTTTGCACATACTGTTGACACAGCCTGAGATGCTCTACCCTGTATCACCTGCCCCTAGAATCCCACTCATTCTTCAAGGCCCAGTTCAAATGTTACCTTGGTCTTTCTTTGCTAGGGGACCGAGCAGAGCGTCCCATAAGATGCTTGCCATGGGCAGGTTCCCTTCACCACAGATGAGTGAGAGCCCTGATTGGTGGAAATGTGATAGGTAAGTCAGTGCTCTGTCTTCCACTCAGCCCTCAGAACAAGACATTTGCTCCAGCTGAAATCCCTGGTAAAATGACAAAGCCCAGAAGAGAGAAATAGATAATAGGGTCTGGGAGATCAGCAGTCCCTTCAAGAGTTTCACAAGGGCTCAGGCAGCTTTGAGATTTTGAGGCTCCTTTCCATTACATAGGTCCTCTCACACTTAGATTTATCTGGTCTTGGGAAAACAGAGTTTAATCAAGATCAACATTTTTATTGAGGGTGCCCTTGACCCTCAGCTAACATTGGAAGTCTCTTGAACTTGAGGCTTGGGCCAAATAACATTATTCTCATTTAAGTCTCCAAGACTTAAGACAAGGGCCCTGCAAAAGATACTGTTGGAGCCCTGGGCACTCCCAGCACCCATGCACACCAGCCCACTGGCTTTTATGTAAGCTCTGTGCCTTGCTGTATGAGGGCTTTCTATGACTGTAGGAACATGCTGGGGTTGGCACAGAGCAGCCTAGAAATGCTTGTGAGTTGCCCCCATGAGCCGCCCTCCACCAGTAACTGATGGAAATTGGGGAAAAAAATACCAATTAATTGAATTGAATTGAATTGATTATCCAATTACGCACAGGGGCTTACTTGCCCATAAAGTTCCCTTAATTTGCTTTCTTCCTTTCCTTCTCTTCCCCCACTTCTCCACTGTGCTTCAGTACTTCCTGGTATCAGTTCCCACGTGAACTACTTGCATTCAAATTCTTGTGTCAGGGTCTGTCGCTGGGGAGACTCAACCCAAGGCCGCCGTCTTTCGGTCCTCATCTTCATTGACCTGTTGTTGAGCTTCCTCTTTCTTCAGCTTCCCTTGGTCTGCCTTACTTACTGGTGTTCTTAGACATCCCTCTTTATACATCCCCCTTTAGAGTGGATCCTTCATTAGAACTGTTTCTCAGTCCTGGTCTCACTTTTCTTTGAAAAGCTTCTAGGTATGTTTCTTCTACTCCAAGCTCTGAGATTTAGAGACAAAAGATACCCACATCCCCATTCCTGGTCCAAATCAGATGCTATTTGTCCAGAGAAAGGAAACAAATTTTTGTCCTTTCCTGCTTCTTACAACCTGTCCTTCTTCAACCCCAGAACATCATTGTCTTTATTCTTCCCCTACCTCTCTGACTATTCTTTATCAGACTTGAATTCTCCTCTTCCTTACCCTCCTTTGCCTGAACTTGAAATATTGCTGTTCCCCAAGGTCCTTGACCCAGTGCTTTTCTTATTTTCATCCATCCTCCTGGTTGACCTCAGTTGGGCTGTATCCCGCAGGCCTGCAAGCCTTGTAAATGCCCCAGCCTTGAGACTAAAGAAAGAGTGCAGAGACAGCAACAGAGACAACAGTGTTTTATTGGATAGGGGATCTTACACATCTGAAGCAAAAGGTCCTGGAGTGATACCCCACCCCTTGTATGACAGACAGCAGGTAGGACATGGCAGCAATCTTCACTACTCGGGGGTGGGGTGTGAGGGCAGAGAGAAGGAGGCTACGATTTTTTTTAATTCAATTTTTATTTTATATTGGGGTATAGTTGATTTACATTGTTTTGTTAGCTTCAGGTGTACAGCAAAGTGGTTCAGTTAGACATATACATATATCCATTCTTTTTCAGATTCTTTTCCCATATAGGTTATTACAGAATATTGAGTAGAGTTCCCTGTGCTATACAGTAGGTCTTTGTTGACTATCTATTTTATATATATTAGTATATATTAGTAGGGTGTATATTTTAATCCCAAACTCATAATTTATCCCTCCCTGCTACCTTTCCTCTTTGGTAACCATAAGTTTGTTTTCGAAGTCTGTGAGTCTGTTTCTGTTTTGTAAATAAGTTCATTTGTATCATCTTTTTAGATTTCACATGTAAGTGATATCATATGATATTTGTCTTTGCCTGACTTACTTCACTTAGCATGATCATCTCTAGGTCCATGTTGCTGCAAAGGGCATTATTTCATTCTTTTTTATGGCTGAGTAATATTCCATTGTATATATGTACCACTTCTTTATCCATTCCTCTGTTGATGGACATTTATGTTGCTTCCATGTGTTGGCTGTTGTAAATAGTGCTGCTGTGAACATTTGGGTGCATGTATCTTTTCGAATTATGTTTTTCTCTGGATATATGCCCAGAAGAGGGATTGCAGAATCATATGGCAGCTCTACTTTTAGTTTTTTTAAGGAATCTCCATACTGTTCTCCATAGTGACTGTATCAGTTTACATTCCCACCAACACTGTAGGAGGGTTCTTTTTTCTCCACACCCTCTCCAGCATTTATTGTTTGTAGACTTTTTGATGATGGTCATTCTGACTGGTGTGAGGTGATACCTCATTGTATTTTTGATTTGCATTTCTCTAATAATTAGTGATGTTGAGCATTTTTTCATGCATGTTTTGCCCATCCATATGTCTTCTTTAGAGAAATGCCCTTTTAGATCTTCTGCCCATTTTTTGATGGGATTGTTCTTTTTTTTTTTTATATTGAGCTGCATGAGTTTTTTGTATATTTTGGAGATTAATCCCTTGTTGATCGCTTCATTTGCAAATATTTTCTCCCATTCTGTGGGTTGTCTTTTTGTTTGTTTATGGTTTCCTTTGCTATGCAAAAGCTTTTAAGTTTAATTAGGTCCCATTTTTGTATTTTTGTTTTTATTTTCATTACTCTAGGAAGTGGATTAAAAAAATACTGCTGCAATTTATCTCGAAGAGTTTTCTGCCTGTTTTCCTTTAAGAGTTTTATAGAATCCGGTCTTACATTTAGGTCTTTAATCCATTTTGAGTTTACTTTTGTGTATGGTGTTAGAGAATGTTCTAATTTCATTCTTGTACACGTAGCTGTTCAGTTTTCCCAGCACCACGTATTGAAGAGACTGTCTTTTCTCCATTGTATATTCTTGCCTCCATTGGTGTAGATTAATTGACCACAGATGCAAGAGTTTATTTCTGAGCTTTCTATCCTATTCCCTTGATCTATACTTCTGTTTTTGTGCCAGTACCATATTGTTTTGATTACTGTAGCTTTGTAGTATAGTCTGAAGTCAGGGAGCCTGATTCCTCCAGCTCCGTTTTTCTTTCTCTGGATTGCTTTAGCTATTTGGGGTCTTTTGTGTTTCCATACAAATTAAAAAATTTTTGTTCTAGTTCTGTGAAAAATGTCACTGGTAATTTGATAGGAATTGCACTGAATCTGTACATTGCCTTGGGTAGTATAGTCATTTTGACAACATTGGTTCTCCCAATCCAAGGACATGGTATATCTTTCCATCTGTTTGTGTCATCTTCGATTTCTTTCATCAGCATCTTATAGTTTTCAGAGCACAGGTCTTTTGCCTCCTTAGGTAGGTTTATTCCTAGGTATTTTATTATTTTTGATGCAATTGTAAATGGGATTGTTTCCTTAAGGAGGCTACCATTTATAGGGGAAATTAACATCAGGTTGGCTCATCAGTTACCAGGGAAACTAGCGGCTGGGGCAGGGAGCAAGCACATAGGTAGTTACTGATTAAGCCCTATGATTAGGGTACAGGTGAAGCAAGGACTGGTCAAGCAGGGGATGTACAGAGAGCAAAAGAACAGCCATCTTGAATGGCATGACCATACAACCTCATACTTTCCTGTGACTCCAAAACTATTTATGTGTTGATGATCCTTTTGAAAAGAAATTACTTATTTACTTATTCATTTATTTGTTTGTTGAACAAAATGTATTAAGTACATTCTGCATATCAGATCCTGTGTTAGATAGTGGTGATACAGTAGGGAGCCCAGCAGAGACTATGCCCGCTCTTGTGGAGCTTACTGTGCTTAAAGTTTGTTGCCATAGACCCATTTATCCTTCCCTCTTTTCTTCCTTTCACCTATTGATCCATCCACTGATCCACCTTTTCATCTGTTCATCCCCCGACCCATTCTTCTGTCTATCCATCTTTTCCTTCATCCACTGATCCATCTATTAGTCAATGGCTCATCTACCAACCATTGACCTTCAAAGCACATACCCACTGACCCATCCATCTACTTGTTCATCCATCAATCCATTGACCTAACTTTCTCTATATTAGTGATCCCAAACCAGTGGCACATCAGGAACTTAAAAATCTGAATCTAGGGGTGAAGGCAGGGATCAGCAATCTCTGAAAACCTCCCTATTTGATTCTATTCACCTTGCCTGGCACCTAAGGATGTATATTTGGGAATCACTGTCCAAGATTAAAAGCACTGTGAATACAGGAGCTGTCTTAGTTTAGCTTTCTTGGAAAGCAGACACTGAGACAAGGACTCAGTTGTAGTTAATCATTTGGAAGGTGATCCCAGAAAGGACAAGTGAGGTAGTAGGGAAAGGGAGACAGGGAAGGGGAGGGGAAGCCAAATAAAAGGTGCTTTGATGAGCTTGTGGACACATGAGGTTCAATCCTGCTGGGAACCATCTGAGATACCTTGAGGAATAGACCACAAATAATCCCAATATAGGACAGGAGCCATTCATTTTTTGCCAGTTGACTGGGTGTTTGGGAGCTTTTAACTCCCCAGCAATTCCAAGTTGTTCTTCCAAGGTATTCTAGAAAGCCCTCGGGCAGAGGAGAGAGAGACAGATGGAGAGAGGCACTTTGTCATGGTTCGCTGTCAGGTTCCTGAGAAGTGTCCACAACTTCTGGTGAACTCAGATGCACCTAAGGACATAGGATAGGGCATTGACCCCTACCACAGAGGCCATGTCTATCTTGTTTATTGCTGCATCCCTAGGGACTAGAACAGTCCTTAGTCCAGTGGCCTATAGTAGGTGCTCAACAAATATTTGATAAATAAATCCTGTGCACCTACCAGAATTTGTGCCAGGTACTTGGAAACAATTCCTTTAATTGTGCTCTCCCTTTGGACTGTACTTCCTTCTCCAATCTAGAGTCTGTACCATCCCCTCTGCATCCTCAATCTCTCTACCCTGTTTTCACCCCATCCACAGAAGGTTGCTGGGAGCTGCTGGAAGCTCATATGGTTGGGCCCTCAGCACTGCTGGATCATCCCGCTGGGTGTCCCTGGCCAGAGGACCCTCCTCGCCTGGCCCCTCCTGGACCCCATAACTGTCAGAGGTGGTACCCACAGCATCACTGTAGCATCAACTGTAGCCAGACTCTTGAAAAGTCTCAGTCCAAACTTCCAGGGAGTAGAACTCATTTCCCAAGCCCTACCTCACACCCAGTGCTGACACTAGTGTGAGAAAGTGAAGCATTTGTTTAGAGAGCAAAATATAAAAGGATGCCAAAAAATTCAATAATCAAGATCAAATTTTATGCAATCTTTTTAAAAATCAAAATTCAAAAGTGAACCAGGTGTTCAAAATAACACGATGAACAGATAATAAAATTTAAAGACAGGATTGTATTGCTGATATTTCCTTTTGCCTCAGACTCCATATGGCCGAGCATTGTGCCACTACTGGACCTGTGCTTATCTCAATGTCACGCTTACTGACCCTGCCTGCCTAAGTATTTGGGAGGGAAATAGTCTGAGGTCTTCAATTCTTCAGTTACATTAAAAAATGGATTATTGAATGGATTGATGGATAGATATAGGATAGATAATCCAGCACCATAAAATGTTAATTGTTCAAGTTAAGCTGTGGAATTCTTTCACCTTTTCTGTATGTTTGAACTTTTTTTTTTTTTTTTTGTAATTTTGGAGAAGAAAAAATAAAGAGCAGTGGGAAGGACCCCCCCGAGGCTGGCTCCCTGGGGTTAAACCAGCTCCACCCCCTTAACCCCTGGATGTCCAGGCCTGGCTTCCCCACCACACCTTAGCTTGCAGTGAGGACATAGTGGTCCAGCCAGCCTACCCCTCCTTGACCTGAGCCTGTCTCTGGCCCTGCGTTTGAGATCCCTACTCCCCACCAATAGAAAGGCCTGGATCCTCTCCACTTCCTGACTGGTGCCCGTGGAGTCCGGTTGACTCCCTCCTTCCCTCCAAGGCCCCTAGGTGGGGAACATATTAGTCCCTGGGGTAGGGTTTGTCATTTAACAAAACATGTCTTTTGATATAGCATCCTTCTATGTTTTGGGGGGAAAAAAACCCATCGAAATGTCACTTGAAATATGGAGGACCTAAAAGTAAAGCACTAGAGATAAGCAATCATTATCAACTGGGCGGGGAGGTGAGAGTGCGGGGTGGCAGGGAGGGAAGAAGCATTTAGAAATCTAAAAGTGGAGAACCTTCTCTCACCGCTGGGGAGCGAAGCAGGGCTGGCTCGGGACAGGGTGGAGGCTTCCTCCGGGATCTTGGTGGTTCCCAAAGCACAGAACTGTGTCAGGGTCCGAAGGGCGTGGAGCCAGGATTCGTCGTATGAACCGATGGGAACTGAGGGAACCCTGGTGGGGGGGGGGAGGGAGGGGAAGGGGCGGGTCCTAAGGTGGATTCCCTCCCTCCTCAATTCCTTCACTGAATGAACCTTGCCGGCCCTATCTGCCTCCCTCGAATTCGGATTGCGAACTCACAGCGGACCCGAGGAGAGCTCAGGAGTTCTTTTCAACTTCTAGCCATGCACTTTGGTGTTGGGGGGTAGGGGTGGGAGATGCAGAGATGGGTCGCATCTTCTCCTGCTGCCTATTTCTCCCGTCGGCCTGAATGCGAGTCTGGGGATGGGTGTATTGCCCACGAGGGGGCAGGGTTTCCCTTGGGGCGCCTAGGAGCTTGGCTCTCCCGCCTCTGCCTTTCTGGGCCCGCGCAGGGTGACGGGTGGGGGACCCGGGCTCCAGGGAGCTGAGCACAAAGCCGGGAGCTACGATGCAGTGCAGCGGCTCCAGGCGAGTCCGCGGAGATGGCAGCCGCTGTCCGGGGCCTGCCTGGTGTCTCATTTGTCCTTTTAAAGACGGGAAGGACGGAGCTGGTGCAGCGTGACGCTCCGTCCTTCCCTTCCACTGCAGAAGTCAGGGCTTTTTCTGAAGGCTACAGACCGAGCTCCGACTCAGATCGTACCCGAGGCTGGGTGGACCTGCCGAGGAGCAGCGCAGGCGGGGCAAGGGCGATGAACGGTCAGTTCTCCCGGCCTGGGAGGCATCAGAGGGCGTAGAGGGGTGGGAAACTGAGAATCCTCTGGTCAGCTCTGGATCCTGACTCGAGACAATAGTGACAAAGGGGCATCAGGTGGATGACAGCGGACATCTCAAATGGCCCGTTCAAATCGTCAGAGCCGCAGGCGGCCGAGGGGACCGAACTTTATCCCCCTTGCGCTTCCACACTTGTTGGATGGCTGCAGAAGCAGGGCGGTGCGAGGTCACCTCTGTCGCAGGCACGCGCTCAGGGATGGTCTGCACACACAGGCAAGCACACGCATTCATCAAAGCTCGCACAAGACACAGATACAGCCTCCCACCCCCAGCCCCGCACATCTTCGTGTAGGCGCTCTCTCTCACACAAGCACACACTCACCCACGCCGTGGCAGCGGGCAGGGAGAAATGGCCACCGTGCATAGGCATTCTCCCCGTTCTTTCCTGTGCGCCCATTGCACCTGGAGAAATCGTTCCAAACGAGGCCTCTGCCTTGGTGGGAGAGATCAAGAACCTCCCACCGTGGCTTCTCTCCCAGTGAGAACGGCCTAGCCTTCCTGAGCTCCCAGATTCCATCTGGAGAGTCTGACCGTGATCCATTCCACTGGACCCAGGACTGGCGCCCCTGGAAGCAACAGGAGGGCTGCCCTTGCAGTAGGATCTGCATAAAAAAGGACAGGGTCCTCTGGGTAATTTAAGCAAACACATTCTCAAATAGGCTGCCCAAGAAAAGGGGAGGCTGGGGCATAAACGGCTCTGCCTGGTGAATCTAAACAGCCAGATCTCTTCACTGTGGCTGTGTAAACCCCACCTTGGACTTGAGCGGGGTTCTCCAGGGTGAGAGATGACTGGAATGCTAGGTTGGCAAACCCTGGGAAATACACAAGGCCCTGCTGACTTCCTTTATAGCTCTCTTCACAGCCGGCAGTCATACTGTGGATTTCAGAGTCCCGATCTATTGCCTGTCTCTCCTCTACTAGACTGTAAGCTCCAGGAGGGCAGGGCTGAGTTTGTTTCTCCTGGCAGCCAGCAAGGTCCCAGCCCTGGTGGGCTGTCTATAAATATTTGTTGAACAACTCTGTAGGGCTTTTGTACATAAGCAAAACTTTGTTTTCCTTCTTTATTTTAGGATTGGAGTTCGAGAGCGTCCACCAAATTCTCAGATGGCTCCAACCCCTGGGGAAAGATTTGGGAAAAAAAAAAAAAAGCCTAGTCCTGGCGGCTGGGGAGCCAAGGCCACACTGAAACCGTGGGCGCACCACATGCTCCTTTGCCTGAGTCCCCCAAGCACTCAGAAAGCCTCCCCTTGGTGCTGACCACCCCTCACGTTCCCCGGAGCTCTGCAGGGACCCTTTAACTACAGCTGCTTCTCCATCCCCACTTGCTTCACGGGGCGGGCCAGAGTCGGTTCCCTCGCCAACCAGCGCCAGGATTCCGGCGGGTGCGAAAATGCAGAACTGAGACAGGGCCGCGAGCGCCTTTGTTTCTTCTTTATTTGCGGATATAATTATGCACCGCACTCTAAATTAGAGATAGTTTTTTTTTCTGATATACATTTCATCTTATTCACCACGAGCACACCACACGCACAGTAGAACAGTTCCACAACCTGATAAATTGCACGAGATGAGTTTGGATTCCTGAAAAGCGGCAGGCAAGCCGGCCCCGCCGGGGCTTCTCGCCTCCCCGCTTCGGCGAAGGAAATCGCCCATCCGAAACGGATTTCCCGGCCAGCCTTTCCCGCTGAAGGGTTGAAATGTCTCCGGAATGGGAATCGTTCTTGCTGGAAATGGCTAGACGCTGCAGATTCCAAGCACTGATGGCTGTGAAATGTGCCCGCAAGGTCAAGTTTCTGCGCCTGCGAGTTGCGCCCCCTCTCCCTCCCTTCCCTCCCCCCCCCCGTGACAGGGACCAAAGTGTCGGGGCCCCTCCTGAAAGGACAGAAAACCCTGCCCACAGATGCGCCCCCGCCTCCCCCGAAACCAGGGTGTTGTGGAAAAGAAAGGACAACAGAAACGCAGACGCGATGGATTGTGGATCCCTATCCCCTCCCGCCCCCAACCCCCAAAATCAGAGACGGGGAACCAGAGATGTTTAAAGCTTGGCTTCCCAAGCGCGGCGGCAGGGCGCACGGGTTTGTTGGGGGAGGGGTGAATGGGGAGGGGGGAGAGCGCGGGAGGGCGGCCGGGGCTGGCCCTAGCGCCCTAGTCCTCCGCGTTGGTTCGGTAGGCCTCAATGAGGCCCTCCAGCGAGTGCACGAAGCCGGACACGCTGCAGATGCCGCCGATGACGAAGATGGCGACGTCGAAGAAGACCTGGTGCCACAGCAGCTTGCGCCAGAGCAGGCGCAGGTGGAAGAGGCTGGGCAGCAGGAAGCAGAGGCCGGCGCCCGTGAGGCTGCCGGTGAGGCCCATAAGCAGCGCGAAGTGCGGCACGTAGATGGCCATGAGCAGCGTGAAGACGACCAGCGCGCAGCGCAGCGTCAGGCCCCACGACTTGAGGCGCCCGTCGCCGCCGTAGCAGGCGGGAAAGAAGGCGCGGCTGCCTTCCTGGAAGAGCGACTTCTCCAGCACCTCGACAGCAGCGAAGAAGGGCAACGGGTAGGACAACAGTGCCTTGGCCACCAGGAAGATGTTGACCACGGCGCGGATGGAACCGGGCAGGTTATCCGTGATGACCTCCTTGGTCTCATCGGCCCAGGTGAGGTAGGCGACGAGCGCGAAGAGGCCTTTGAGCACGCAGGCGGCGATGTGCGTCCAGTTCATCATGCAGTGGAACTCGCTGGGCTGCTGCATATTGCCCTCCAGCGAAGGCAGGAAGATCTGCGACGTGTAGCTGAACACGATGATGCCAATGGAGATGGGAAACTTCTTGACGTCGATATAGAACTTGACCTTCTCCCAGGCCCAATCGCGCGCCCTCGATAAGCAGTAGGCAATGACCAGAATGTTGATGACGAAGTGGGCCAAAGTGCACAACAGGCTGAACTTGGACACCGCCTTGAGGTTCTTAAGGAAGGCGCAGGGCAGCAGCACCGCCGTGGCGATGATGGACCAGGACTTCTGCGACACGGGCAGCCCTGGGAAGCTGTTGTACATGAGGTTGCCGCTCACCACCACATACAGGATGCAAGTCATCACCAGCTCGATGATCTGCGCCACGTTCACTACGCGGCCGCCCAGCGTGGGGAAGCGCGGAGCGCAGCAAGCGTTGGCGATGGCCACATACGAGTCCCGCACGCGTACCACCTCGCCGTCCTCGTTCTCCTCGTACAGGCATGCGATGAGGATCTTGCCAGTGTAGCAGCACACCACGGCGGCGAAGATGATGAGGAACAATCCCAGGTAGCCGCCGTGCAGGATGGCGTAGGGCAGGCCCAGCACGAACATGCCCTGCGGGACGAAAAGGCAACCAGACCCAGGAGCTCAGTGGATGCGGTATCGGAATACGGGGTCTGGGGGAGTGACTTAAGGGTGTAGCCGGAAGGGGGCGCTAAGTGCGAACTGGGCCTAAGCCACTGGGAGGAGAGGGTAAGGATAGGCTGGAGTGGAGGTGTAGAGCGGTCTAATGGGGAGCCTGGGTATTGAGTCAGAGGTGGAGAGGGGGGTGTTGAAGGACAAAACTGAGAAGGAGAGGTGTGCTTAATGGCTGGGAGGTAGGGAGGGGGCTGAGTAAGGGGTCAAGCCGCAAAGAGGGAAGGGGTACGAGGAGATACCTGGGGGTGGTTCGGAAAAAGATGAGAAGGGGCTGGAGGGGGTTGACCGGAAAAGGACGAGGAGAAAGGTAGAGAGCTGGGCCTGAGCCACTAGGAAAAGGGGACACAGAATCTAAGATGGGGCTGGAATGGGGTGCAAGGAAGCCAATGAGGGAAACGCAGGTGCCTAAGGGCCGAACTGGAGAAGGAAACCGTTGTAAGCGGCAGCGGGAGAGAAAGGAGACAGGGTAGGGAGGAAGGGGGGCTGAGCGTGGGGCAAGCGGCAGGGAGGCAAGAACAGAGGGAACGTGGGGTTTGCTGGCGAAGTGCTTTGGGTGGGGTGAGGCCAGAGGCGTGGGCACGGGGAGACAGGGTTGGGCAGTCTTAGGGCCAGGCCGAAACTGGGGCGGAGAGACCAATCCCTAAGGAAGGGGACTAAGTGGTAGAGGCGAGCAGGATTAGGGGCCTACGGGGAAAGCGCAAGCGCTTTGTGAATGGCGAACTCAAGCGGGAGTCAACAACCAGAACCTGCGGGATCGGGCGGGCAGAGCTGTGGAAGAAGGGTTTAGAATCCACATAGGGAAGCAAAGCTAACGAAATCCAGGGTTCCCGAGGCTTGCAGGCCTCCAGCCTTCCACCCTGGCCTCCATCAAGGCCTACGGAACGGGGCCTTTAAAGATGCCCCAGGTGAAGGCAGGGGCAGCAACCGAAGCTGGTGCGCTCCCCCCCGGTCCCTGGTTGCGCTTGGCCATCCGGCCCGGCCCTGGAGCGGAAGGCGCCTCGGGTCTGGTCACTTACTGAGCAGGGCCCCGAGGAGCCCAGCGGAGCCCGGGTCCCGGGACAACCCCATCTCGGCCTCCAGCTCCCGGGAAACCCACGTTCTGCGCCCCAACGACCTGTGCGCTCCAGGGACGCCGAGGGTGGGAGATGGGATGCAAGCCGCAGGGCCCGGGGACGCGTGGGGCGGAGGCCCTCTCTGCCCCTCGAGCTGCGGCCTGCTCGCCTTCTCCAGCTCCCGGGGTCGTTGTGCAGGTTCCAAACCCGCTCCCGGCGGAGTCCGGCGCCGCCTGGTGGGGACTGAGGGTTGAAGTAGGGGTGACGGGGTGGCGGGCCTGGAGACCAGAGGCTGTTCAGAGCATCTGGAGGCGGCTTCGCCAGGGTCACACGCGGAGGAGCTTTTTGCGATGTAGCTGGGATTTTGAGCAAGAGTGGTGTCTGTGCGCAGGTAGCGCTGAGGTACCAGGGACCATATTGTGCTTGTGTGGTCATACGTATGTCTGTGTGTGTGTGCATGTTTGTCTATACCTGTTTGTCCCCAACAGGGCTGCACCTGAGAGAGCGGGTGGATCCTGTGTGCATGAGTCTGTGCATGTGTGCGTGTGTTACGTTCAGACGGGTTTATGTGTGTGCCCTTGGTATGTACAGGTGTTTCTGTGTGGGGGAGGTGTAGGAGTGTATGAAGGTGCATTTGAGGATAATTCTGTGGTCTATATATAGATGTATGTCATGTGCAACTGTGACCGGCGTTTCTTCGGGGGAGGGGGGCTGTGGGCATGTGTGCCTGCCTATGTACATGCGCGCTGTCTATGCGTGTGTGTCTTGTGTGTCGGGGGAGAAGACTCCCAACTCAGTTCTTTCCCCCTCTCCTTTTCTGCCGAAAATGCAGCTGTGAATCCATTCCGGAGCCCCAGGCCATACTGTTCCCTCCAATCCTGATTTTCTTTCTCCCTCACCCCTCCCCACTCCCCCTCCTCCTGTTTCCCTCGCTTCGGCAGGGTCTCCGGGAAAGCGTCTCTGACCGAACCTCAGCCTAGCTGTCCGGCGGCCGGGGATGCGGGAGGGGGCCGGATGGGGTGGGGGGAGACACCACATGGGGACGTAGATCCCCGCGCAGGGCTGGAAGGGATGGGGGCAGGCGAGATTCCTGGTACAGGAAGGGGTCTTGAGGCTGAGATCTCCAGGGGACTCTACTGCGAGTAGAGTAGAGCCTGGTGCGCAGATCTGGGGCCGGGTGGGGGGGGGGAGAGGCAGAGCTGGGAATCCCGCGCTCACCTGGATAGCGTTGGTCACGTTCCAGCCCGCCTCCCACGCCGTGATCTTGGGCTTGTCGTGGCCCCCGAACTCGCCACCAGCTCCCAGGGCCTGGTCCTTGGAGCCCGAGGGCGGCAGGGGCGCGCCGCCACCTCGCTGATAATGGATGTCTCCCTCGACGGGCGGTTCAGCGCCCTCGTCCCCGCAGGACTCGCCCTCGGTTTTCAGGATGTCCATCTGCAGGCCCTGACGGTGCTCAAAGTCGAGGTCGTCGCAGTGCGCGAAGCCCACCGCCTCCTCGTCGGTGGCCGCCTGAAAACCCATCCTGGCGAACATGCCGCTCACCTTGGCCTGGGACTTGTTGGACACGGACGTGGCCACGTTGGACAGCTTGCTGCGGAGCAGGGTGGCCATGGCGGCAGCGGGGCCCGAGAAAAGGACGGAAGGAGCTGGGGACGCGGGGGACGCACGGCAAGGCGGTGAGGGCCACGGGGGCGTGAGACCGCTATCTTCGCTCACTTTCCCCGCGGTGCCCCGGGGCGCTCTGTCTCATGACCCCCTCGGCTGGCGTCTGAGGCTCGCTCAAGGCCGACCCGGAGGGCGGGCAGCGGGGCTGGCGGAGCGGCGGTGGCGAGTGCACTGCGGAGCTGCCGCGGGGCGCGGGCTGGGCTGCGGAGGGCGGCGGCGGCGGCGTCAGAGCAGCTACGCGAAGCTGGCGCGGCGCCCCCAACAGCGCGCAGCCCAAAGCGCTCCCGCCCCTCGGAATCAGGCGGGGGCGGAGGGGCTGGGGAGGGAGAAACTCCGGGAGGTAGGAGGAGTGAGGAGAGGGCAAGGAGAAGAGAAAGGGGGCACCAAGGGACTCCGGAGAACCGAGATGGGGACAGGAGAAGGGCGCCCACGGAAGGGAGCAGGAGGGAGCGCGCGAAGGAGGGGTGTGGAGGGCGGGGTGGGGGCCGGAGTGCTGCATTTCTGGAGGAGGTGCTAAACTCCGATCCTGGCCCTTCCCACCTCGCCGCCGCAGGAAGGGAGGGGGCCAGAGCGGGCAGATCCTCTTGGTCCCCTGTCCCTGGCTACCCCCTCCAGAGTTCGCGAGCCTTTCAGCCCCAGATCCTCTGGCCAAGGACTGGTCTAGACGCCCAGAAAGGCAGCAGGACAGTTACCTGTCTCCGGCGGCCCAGGCCGTCTGGGCATCGCTCTGTCTCCCTGGCACCCATCACCAGCACTTCAACCTGGTTGCGAGCCCCCCTTGAAGGCAGAAGTGTCCGGCAGAAGTGGAGGAACGCTCTCAAGAAGGCTCAGCCCCGGTCTCGGTCACTGGGGCTGTCTCCTCCCGTCCAGGGACGCCGAGATGGAAGTGATTCTGCGGGATGTTCGCCACCAACCGTTCTCCAAACGTGTGCATAATGAGGGCGAAAGGTTGGCTGTTCGCTTTCTTTTCGTTTGGGGGTCTGGAAGGAGGAAGGACTGAAGGCACCTGTCAACAGCCTCGAGGCGGGTCTGCGAGTGCCCGCGCCGCGGAGGGGCGCAGCTGGTGCCTGGCACAGAGGAAGGAAGGGCTCGCGGCGGGCCCAGGGTGGGGAGGCGCGCTGTGCGCTCCGGCCCTGCTAGCCCGGCGGCTGCCGGGGGCTGTGCAAACCTACACTGTTTCTGTTGAGTGGGTTGCGTGTAGCTCGAGAGCAGGAGAAAGACCCAGAGACAAAGACCGACACTGTACCAGGTATTGCTACGGGCTGGAGCTGAGCGGACTCCGAGGGTGAGATTTGGTAACCATGTTTATTCTGTAAATGCATAGTTTTGCGCGCATTTGTGCCTGTGTGTGCGCAGAGCTTGTGTGCTGGATTGGATGTGTATATGTATTCCTGAATGGGTTGCTTGCGGTTTTGCCTGTAGGAGTCCTTTTGTAGTTGTGTCTCCGTGCGGGTCCGCGGTTCGGTGTGTTCCCAGCTGGACTCCTGCCCCGGGCTCTTAGGCAGTAAACAGCAGCGTCGGCGACCTGGCCGTCCCAGCCTAGGTGCAGGAGGACTAATGGCTGTGACTGGGGGTGGAATGGGGAGAATCTGAAGGAAAGGGAAAGAAAGGGGCTCCCAGTGACCCCCTTCCCAAGACCCAGTCTCTCTGAGAACCCCAGTCTCCTCCTCCCCTGCTGTATTTCTAGATTAGCTCAGGTCAGCGCACAAGTAGGACGGCCTGAGGGCTTTGACCATCGAGTTGGAGCTGCCAGGAGAAGACAGGCTTCCCCTCTACCTCCTACCCCTCCCTGCCCACCCCCCCAGCGCCTCACAGTCTCTGAGAAACTCCTCTCCGGATACGGAACCTCCACCACACTGGGCAGAGATGCTAGTAATCGCTCCCAGATACCCCCTTAAATTCCCCCAAGAGCCTGCCTGGCAGAAACGAAAACAGAAACCCTCTGCCCTAGCGTGAAGCATTCCCCACCACCACTATGACAAGAAAACCTCTCCATAGAGCCTTCTCCCAAACACAGACCCTCCAAATCATGATAGGACTCAGAACAAAGACAGGACAGAGATCCTTCCCCCAAACACAGAGATTCACTCCTCCAAAGAGGCTTTGAAAAAAACAAAACAAAACAAAATAACTGATCTCCCATCCCGGAGATTTGCCCTAGAGACAGACCCTCCCCACCCCAAACCCCAGATGCTAGGGAGAGAGAGCCTTTTCCCTACAGATTTCTATAGACAAAGATCTCTGTCTCCTAATCTTCATCCCTCCCCTTCTGTTCTTGGTGAAATTCTTTAGTTGCACAGGAGATAATCTGGGCAGAGACAAGAGTTCCCTAGGGCTCCCTTCTACCCTGTACATACCCAGACCTGAAGATGGTCATTGATGCCTTCTTTGACAAGTGATTCAATAACACATATGTATCAGTTGGTCATTGCCAATTCGTGTGTGGATTTTATGAGGGTCCGGAGTGCTTATCCTCTCTTTCCTTTTCCCTACTGGTGTTCACTGTTGTAGGACCCAAGGTGGGCTGTGAAGTTCTTGTAGTATTGAGAAATGAGGTCATTCATTCACTCATTTATTCATTCATTCAGCAAAATTTCTCAAAGCTTATTCTGTGTGTGACTCTCTTTTGGCTGAAGATGACACAAGCACGGTCCCTGTTTCTGCTTCTCACCCCAGTTCTTGGGACTGCGGGTGGGGACCCCAAAGATCACTCAGGCCAATCACCCTCTCTGCAATGCTTCAACCATCCCTAAAACATCCCAACAGAGCCTCACTTTCATTCCCATTGCACAGAGAAGCAAACCCAGGCCCAGCGGGAAGGTGTCCTGCGCAAGGTCACGCAGAGTCCAGGGTAGAGCTGGGCTACCCTGAAGGAACCTTGATGCTCCTCCAGTGTGCCTTCGCCTCCATGACCTCATCTTGCAAAGTCCTGCTCCATCATGTACTAGCGGTGTGCCATCGGATGACTCACTTAACATGTCCTAGCTTCCATTTCCTCATCACTAAAATGTGAAAATAACAACAGACTCCTGGAGTTCTTGAGGGGATTCAACGAGATTGTGTATATCAAATTCTTAGCATGGGCTAAGGGTCCCAATACGTGGTAGCAATTATTTTTTTATTATTGTTGTTATCGCTGTAACCCAATGGCCATTTTTCATTGTTTGGGGGAAAGTGAGTGGACGAGAAAAAGCCTGTGATCGGGGCTGAGAGTCGAAGTGAGTTGAATGCACAC
This sequence comes from Balaenoptera physalus, assembly GCF_965194825.1. Lineage (NCBI taxonomy): Eukaryota > Metazoa > Chordata > Mammalia > Artiodactyla > Balaenopteridae > Balaenoptera > Balaenoptera physalus. The sequence goes on from NC_138898.1 coordinate 21,148,990, forward strand.
TCTCTGGCTTTGCCACATCTCCCTGTCCTCACCCCTTCCAGTCCTGGGCTGACCTGGAGGGAAAAGAATGAAGGGCAGGAGGAGCGCAGAGGGCAGGGGGCCTGGCAGGCAGCCCCAGGAGATGACCAGGACAACCTATCTATCTGGGATCGAGCTGGGCTGTGCTCTAGTGAAGCCATCAACTTCTGAATTCTCCTGCTTGCTCCTCTAGGGGCACCCTCGGGAGGGGAATTTGCAGCTGCTTGGCCCCCTGAGTTGAAACACAACATGAGCATACACACATCCACTCACACACAGATAATGACAAGCCAGTTGACAGATGCACAAAGAAATGAGGACCAACGCACAGATTCAAGTACATTAGCAGATTCACACAGCTTAACAGAGCAACACACACAGGTCAGAGACAGGCCAGCACATACACACACTGACAGACACCCAGACACAGGAACACACACACACACACACACACACAGATTCACAATGAGACCAATCATCAGGCACCCACAAAAGCAAGAATACCCCTATGTGATCATGAAAGGGAAAAGAGGAGAGAACAAAGAGAGGAAAGGGGCAGAGGAGACATAAAAATGAACATGCTAGAAGAGGCAGCAGGGAGACAGAGCAGGACGTGCTAGACAGAGACAGCAGCCGGGGGGCACAGAAGAGACAGAGCTGCCACAGCCTTACACTTGGCCGATGTCAGAACCCAGAGCTGTGACTAAGATAATGTGGATGGCGGGTGAGGGAGCAGGAGCTGCCCCTGCTGCCTGTCCTGGGAGTGGGGACGGGGGTTCTCCTCCCAGGGCCACACAAAGTCCCACCCTCCTGGGGGACCTGGGCTGCCTGAGAGGGAGCAGTGAAGGACTCCCAGGACTCCTGCCAAGTCCCATGAAGCTAAACCCGTATTCTGGATTGGTCCTGCCACCCGGACCAGGGTCGGGGGGGTGGGGTGCCGTGGGTGTCCCTCTTCCAAATGAGATTATTCTATTTTTGATGGCTTCAGTAGCCAAAGGGTTAAACACCTGGCTAGCAGAGATGGAGGACACTTTGGGGGAATAAATAGGGTTAAATAGAACTGGGCTTATCTCCCAGAGCAGGCAGCACCATGGGGGTGGGGCATGGAGCCCTTGAATTAATGGCCTGGAAAGCCAACATCATGAGCATCGTTTCGGGGCTGAATGATCACAGACAGAGCCCCCCCCCTCCTCTTCCTTTTCCCAAGCATATTCTGTCCATGAGCCTTTTCCTGCTACAGGGACAGGCACTGGCTCTATAAATCACTCTTCCCCCATCAAGCTAGTGCATTGGCTTGACAAAGTCATGCCCATGTTGCCTCAAACCAGAACCCAATTTCCTGATGCTGAGTCCACGGGCACAAGGGCGGGGAGGGGGCAGCAATCCATGCCCGGAACAAAGACCCTGGTCCTTTTCCCTTTGGTGAGACAAATCAGGGGGCACCATGGATGGCGAAGACGCTGCCTCTGCTAGCTCAGGGTGAAACATATTAAAATGTATTAATGACTTTGTAAATATTAGCAGTTTCCCTTGTTGAAATAGAGAGCTTGCCATCTCTGGAGGCATCCAGGCAAAGGCTGGATGTCCTCTCAGAGATCATGTGGAGTCCTGCCTCAGGGCAAGGGAGGCTGGATTTCACGAGTTCTGGGCTTCTAGGCTCACGCCTTTGTGTGCATGGCTCTGAGAAGAGACCAGGGAGCGGGGGACATTGGGGACCCAGGCCTGGCCCTTGGCAGCCTTTGAAACCAGAGGAAGCTGCCTGGAACTGAAGCAAGAGCCCTGGACTGAACCCTTAGACCAAGGGTTCCTGCCTTTATGAGAACACAGCCTCCTATTACACTGGGAAGCAGGGAGAATGACGACCTCATTCCCCACTGGGTCCCTAGCACACAGTAGACACTGAATAAACATTTGTGGGTTGGATTAAATCCATATCACAAAACCATTTCCCCCCATGAATTTTTATTATAATTGGTTGAGGAAACACACATAGGCAATGGCCAGAATTTAGCTCTGAATTCTGAATTCTGTAGCTCTTCTAAACAGATTCATCTTTAATGCTCACATTACCTTCGACATAGTAGGAAGCCAGTCATACATACATGTGTGAGATGTGATTTTTGTTCAGAGAGGGCTTGGGGTACACACCCAGATTCAAAGACTCCTTGCAAGACCTCTCAGCAACCCTTAGGAATCTGTGGGTCACCAGTTATAACTGGGAGAGACAGCTGTGGTGGAGGCTCTGACTCCAATGAGCCCTGCTGCAAGGCCCCTGAACTCCAGGAGTGCAAAGGTGCTGTGGGTCTGACCTCCTGGACCTTCAAACCTGTTGGTGCAGAGCTAACCTTTATTGAGTGCTCTTTGTGTGCCAGGCATTGTTGAAAGCACTCTGGGGATTGCCTCCTTAAATGCCCACAATCCTTAGGTTAGGCTACTGTCACCTTCAGAGGCTGCAGGCAGGGACTGGGGGAGATGGTGCTGGATGGGCACAAGCAGGGAAAAGGGGAAGGTTGGAAGGATTATGCAAAGTGAGAGATGTTAGATTTGGAGGGCCAGGGGAACTGGAGGTGATCCTTGCTTAGAAGGGTTAAGGGCTAGCCTCTGCTGGTCAAAACTTTCACTCACCCAGATAGCCTACCTTCCTGAGTGATATGGATCAAATTGTGTCCACTCAAAATTCACTATGTTGAAGCCCTAACCCCCAATGTGACTATTTGGAGATAGACCCTCTATGGAAGTAACTAAGGTTAAGTGAGGTCATAAGGGAGGGGCCCTGATCCAATAGGATTAGTGTCCTTATAAGAGGCACCAGATCTTGCTTGCTCTCTCCGCTATGTGAGTACACAGGGAGAAGGTGGCCATCTATGGACCAGGAAGAGAGTCCTCACCAGAAATCTTAATCTGGGACTTCTAGCATCCAGTACTGTGAGAAAATAAATGCCTGTTGTGTAAGCCACCCAGTCTGTTGTATTTTGTTATGTCGCTCAAGCTAAGACACTGAGTGATCTGCCAACCCCTGACCAGCACTACCTCAGTGGCCTAAGATTTTTCTAGGTCACAACCTCTTTGAACATCTAATGAGGCTGAAGATCCTCCTTCCACAAACACACACAAAATGTCACACAGAGTTTCAAATCCTCTATTGTCCACTCATGATAACTCTATGGCCTCCAGTCTAAGGGCTAACTCTAGAAGTTTCTTTCTCTTCCAATTCTGCTGAGAGCTGGAGTCAGGTGAGATATCAATCAGGTGAGATATCAACATTAATATTTAACAAATGCTTATTCTATGCCGGGTTCTAGAGTAAGTGCTTTGTCTGTGTTCTCTCACTATTGCCTTAGAGCATCTCTCTGAGCTTGCGTTGGTTTCATGTCCATTACAGATGAGGACTCTGGCATACAGAGAAGTTAAGTAACTTGTCCAAGATCTCACAGCTAGGAAGTGGAGGATCCAGGATTCAAACCCAGGATCAGAGCTGACCTTATAACCTCCACACTCTAGGTGAGTCTGCCAGGAAGAGCTTAGGCCTTGGACTCCAGGGAGGGGCTGAAGTCCAGATCTGGCTCCCACTGGCGAAACAGATCTCCATGTGTGCTCTTGAGCATTCTTCCTGCACTGAGAGGTATATATGTTTACTCTGGTCACCCTCATCTTCCTCCTGACCACACAGGCAACTCCTCTGGGACAGGAGGTTGGGAGGCACAGGGACAGGCATACAGTAGGTGCTCAGAAGAGCTTGTGGATTTCACTAAAGTCTGAGTGGCCTTTGAGGGCCAGGCCCTGTATCCTGGGCTTTCCAGCCTCAAGAGCACATGGCTCTTCCCCATGGGATGGCTTAGCCTAGTACAGCTGATAAAGGCTCCTGGGACATTGACTGTTTCTTAACTTGGGGTGTATGAACTCTCGCCCAGAACTGGTTAATTTTATGTTGTATCATTTTATATCTAAAGTATCTACCAGCAAATTCTAGATCCCCTGGATGACCAAATACTGCTTTAATTGTTGTGGGCCTTATGACAAAAGAACAGAGGGGGGCTAAGTGCTGAAGCATACAGCACAATACTCACTGTGCAAGTGGCGATTTAATTTCAGCGACACATCATCCATCACATTAAATTAATCGTGTCATTTTGAAATTTCTGATTTTGTAGCTTTGTTTGTATCATGTGGGTACATTGTGTTTGCTTTTCCAGTTGTATAAAGCTAAAAGGATACGGATTTATACTTAGCTTTATGTTTGTACATATTTCAGTAAAATCATAATAAAGATAATTTGTCAGTTGTAGGGAGGGGGCTGTGATTTTTTCCCCTTTGAAAAGCAGCTCGTGTATTAGTCAAGTGTGAGAAGCACGCGTTTAATTCATTCTGACCAAGTAGAAAATAAGCTTCACACGTTGGTGCCCCCCACACACAGCCCCGGCCACCTGCATGGGTCCCCATCCTCCGTTCGGCTCCCCCACTGCTGCCTTGGAGGGGGAATATGACAGCGTAATGAACAGTTGTACGACGTGCTATAAAAAGGCAATTAAGGGAACTATTGGACTGGGACAAGCCAGCGTGACCTGGTTAATAGCTCTGAGCAGAGCTGGGCCGTGGGGAGGGGGAGGGGAAGGGGGGGAAGGGGGCTTGCTGCTTTACAGTGAGGAGTTGAGCTGATCCGCCGCCCACTGCCTGCTAGGTACTGAGGGCACCCGGGCTGGCCTCACGACTAACGGGTCCAGGGACAGCCTGAGGGGGATGTTGGTTCAGAGCTCAGCTCCAGAGTCTACTCTGCCACTCCTGGTTGAGTGACCCGGGCCGGTGACTCAGGGTCTCTTAGTTTTAGTTTACTCATCTGTTAAATGGGAATAAAAATGATTGTCCTAGAATGATGTCCTGGCAGTGGGAGGAAGGAGTGGGTCATTCATTATTTAACTGGTCAGTGCTCAGAGCTGCCTAGGGAGTCCAAAGGAAGATTTGGAAGAGGCTTTTGCTTTGTGTTTAAGTAGGATATTCGATACAACACAGTCCGTGTGTGTGTGTGTGTGTGGGGTGTGTGTGTGTGTGTGTGTGTGTGTGTGTGTGTGTACTGTGGTCAGCTCACCCAGGCTCTCCACCCTACACGGGATGTGAGTTCTTTGATTGGATCTCCTGGAGTCACCCATGTGGTCATGCATTGTGAGGTCACCCCTCCCCTTTGGACCCTCTCTCATCTCCTCAGCCCTTCAGTCTCTGTGCTCCCCACATGCCCCTATTTGTGAACCATCTTTGGCATATACCAACCTTTAGGATGGAGACAGAAACACTTCCTGCCCCATCCAAGCACATCCTTGACCCTACTTCACTGTGTTGGTGGAAGGATTAATGAGACAGCACTTGAAAAGTAGGTAGCGAAGCACCTGGCACATAGTACGTGCTCAATAAAAGCAAGCTACTCTCATAAATTAACTATATTTCAATAAGAATTAAAAAGAAAAGCTTATCTATAAAAAGCGAGCTATTTTTGTGGTCACAATGAGAAAAGCTCTGGGTTTATATTTAACACTTAGTGCAGTGCCTGACACATAGTAGGTGCTGAATAAATGTTTGTAGACTGAATTAATGAATGAAACCCCACTTGGTCCCATTATCTACTATCTATGATTGTACATTAACCCCTCTCTGAGCCTGTTACTCATTAGTCAAATAGGGATGTGATCCTGCCCCCTGGTCAGAGAGATGCCTTGCAAACTGTAAAGTCCTGCCCACTGTTGGAACCGGTTCTATTCACCTCCACACCCACCCCCACTCATCTGTGCCTGGCACCTGGATTTCTGAGAGCCCGGGGGCTCAGCCCCACAGCACACGCATTTATCCTAAAATAGGAAACCAGCACACACATTGGCTGCATGGCCCCCTCCCCCTCCCCACAGCCTCAAATGGAAGTGAAGCTGACAGGCAGCCAGCGACAAAGGAGCAATCAGGAGTCATTATGGCTTATTTAGGGTGGGCTTGGTGATTGGCTGAGAAGGCCCGCTCGCTCCTCACTCAAGAGGAAGAGGGTCTGAGCAAGGCAGCTGGAAACCAGTCCCTCGGCTACTTCTCTCCAGCGCCCAACCCCAAGGGGGGCTGTGAGAGGCAGGTGAGTCTCAGAAAGAGACCCTGTCCTCCAGGGAGGTGGTGGCACTCCAGGCCTAGGCACCGACGTCCCCAGCCACTGAAGGCTAATCTGTGGGCCTGATGCTGACTTGGTAGAGTTCTGAAGCCAAGTCTGGCCATCTCTGTCACCCAACTGCACTCACGATGAAGTGCAAACTCCCTCCCCTGCCCGTGCAGCTTATAGGACCCCGTCTGTCCTGACCCCCGCCTGCCTCAACAGCTTCCTGTCCAGCAGTAAAACTGGATCTTCGTTTTCAGAGAGTGACCTTCTTCCTACCCCCACTCCCACTTACTCTCATTTCTGTGGCTGAGAACCCACACTGAAAGGCAGGCAGGGCCGCCTTCAAATAGAATTTCCACCACTTTGTAACTGTGTGGTCAGGAGACTCACTCCACCTAACAGGACCTCAGTAACCTTATCTGTCAATGAGGATAATCAGATCTCCCTCCCAGGGTGGCAGAGAGGATTACATTAAAGGAGATAAAGCAGCTAAAATATCTCACATGGGGACTTCCCTGGTGGTCCAGTGGTAAAGAATCTGCCTTACAATGCAGGGGACGCAGGTTTGATCCCTGATCTGGGAACCACGATCCTACAGATCCCACATGTCGCAGGGCAACTAAGCCTGTGCGTGCCACACCTACTGAGCTCGTGCGCCTCAAGTAGAGAGCCCGTGTGCAGCAACTACAGAGCCCACATGCTCTGGAACCTGCACGCCACAACTAGAGAGAAACCCGCGCACCGCAACTAAGACCCAATACAGTCAAAGACAAAAATAAATAAATAAAATTAAAATATCTCACATGTAATACACCCTTCACGAATATTAGCTTGTATTATTATGCATTCTTAGGTCACTGCTTAGATGCCACCTCCTCCAGGAAGCCTTCTTCGATTCCCCAAGTCTGGGGTTTGCCCCTCCTAAGTATTCCAACCACCCTCTGTGCTTTGCCCTGCCCTGTGGCAGGTACAGACAGGTGTGGCCTGTGTCTTACTCGTCCTTGTATTCTGGAGCTCAGCACAGAGCCTGCCACGGAGGAGGCTCTCCGTGGGCCTCTGGACAAACTACTGTCCTGACAGCCAGGACCAGGTGGGGGGATGCCAAGAACCCCTGGCCCCCAAGCCCTGAGCCAGGGGGAGGTGGGGCTGAGTCCGCAAGCCACCAGTCTATGCTTCAGTGGGACCTGTCTCCTCATCCCAGCCCCTGGACCATTATCCAGACTGTACTCCCTGCTGGGATGCCTTTCACCCTCCTCTTGGCCTCCAAAGCCTGTCTTGCCCAAGGGACTTTCCAGGACCACCGACCACAAAGTACTGCGTAGAAAATAGAATTTGCCTGTCTGCCCCACACAGATGGATTGCCTCTCAGGGTGTGTATTTGAGCTAGGTCTGTGCTCTTTTCATAATAGTAATAGCAGCTACCACTTACTGAAGTCTTACTTTATCCATCTAATGTGCTAAATGCATTATCTCATTAAATGTAGCATCCCATTAAATGTAGTATCTCATTTATCCTCAACCTCAGCCACTAGCTTAGTCTAAAGGGGTGTTGCTGGAAGGATGCTGGGGTCTCAGGTAATTATGGGAGGACAGGAAGCAGCATGGCCCCAGGGGATCTGGGACCAGGGACCCCACCCCCCCGCCCCCATTCCTTACTTCTGTTTCCTTAATATGTCACCTTTGTTTTCTTCTGCTGCAAACTGACTGTTTCCATGTCGAGGGAACATGACTGCCCAATAGCTCCCAAGCGTCCAATGTCATAGCTGTCATCACCAGCGGGAGACTAGCTGTCTGCCAGCTCAAGTCGAGTGTCTGCCCTGCTGGCAGGGTTGTTGCGAGGATTAAATGAGATCATGTGCATTAAAGTCTCGTGCCTTGTAGTAAACGCTCAGTAAATGGTGGCTGTGATTAATATTGTGGTTGTTGTTATTATTATTACCAGCTTTGATCATATTCAGCTTAGGAGGATGTGACACTCATAGGCAGGGATGTGAGGTTGGAACCCATGAGATTTGGGTCTGTTCATCCTTGAAACAGACCCTGTTCTGAAAAGGGCATTTGCTCACACTAGAGACCATGCCCCAGACCCAGCCTGTCGCCTCACCAGGGGGGTGACCAGGCCCTAGGGCAGGGCTCAATGGACGGGGCTCTCTCCAAGCCTGCTGGAAGTCTCCCTTTGACCTTGATCCTGGCAGCTGCAGACCAAAACTGGGGCTGTCCTCTTAGGGACTCGCAGCCTGGGCTACTTTGTCTGTTAAATGAAAGTCACCGAAAGGCAAGGAGGCCTCTTCCATGCAAAGATGTAAAAGCCAAATGAATGCGCTCTCCAAAGGGCCTCCTATAGAGGGTGTCCCTCGATGTCAGAAATTCACAGGCCATAGGCCTGCTTGAGGCAGGAGGTCCTCTCTGTGGGGTCTCTGGGTCTAGATCCCATAGACAGGGAGAAATCCTTGTACCTGAACAGCACCCAAGGCCCTCGGAGTGGGACCAGTCAGATCCAGCCCTGGCCTCCTCTCTCTGACTCCAGAATCAACTCTGCCCTCAGGTGCAGGTGCTGCAGGCTATGCCCCGTCCCACCCTCCCACCCTCCCTTCCCCCCACCAACATCCCACCACCACTCTGTTCTCCCAGCTGGGCCTTCAATGTTCAATGCTGGGTAAAAGCATTGGTGCAACCTCCATATTGGGCTATTATAAATGTAACCCTGATTTCAGGGGACGCTCCCTGACCCTGGAGATCGGAGAGGGTGCCCACCTGATTCCACGGCTGGCAGAAGTCTCTCTCCAAGATATTGAATCTTCCGATGTTTCTCAGCAGGTGGGTCTGGGGGGAGGGTCAATGAGGCAAGGACGACAAGGTTTCCTTCTTTTTGCTCCTTGGCCCTTTGTATTTATGCTCTTCTCCTCTTCCCCTCTCTCCCCACCTCCAAGAGGGCCTCTGATTCCCCCCAAGAGTTCTCTCCTGCCATCCGTAGCTACTACCATCATGTTGGGTGCAGAGGCTACAACAAGAGAGATGTGGAATTTAGGGAAACAATTCTGGAAAGCTCAGGGCTCCTGGGAATTCGCCTAATGCTATCTGGCCGAAGATCGATAGGTGAGGAGATCTCCAAACCCTTAAGTAAGCTAAGTCCTTGAGAAGATGAGCTGTAACTAGGTATTAACTAAGCATTCTTTTCCGTCCAAACAAGGGAGTGACTTATTCAGCATTTTCTTGGAGCAGATATTTCCTCTTTCTGTTGTTTTGCTCTCCTTTTTTGATTTACTTTTCATTTTACATGGTTGCGAAGAAATATATATAAAATGTATATAGTGAAAAGTCTCCCTCTGACTTCTATTTCCCATCCGCCTACCTTCTGATTCTCCCCAGCCGCTGTTACTGGCTTCTTTCCATTTGCCTATACAACAAATATAAATATGCCAACAAGTACAAATATATATTCTTATTGTCCTTTTCCTTTTTTAGTCACACAAAAGGTGGCACATTCTACTCCCTGTTATGCTTTTGGGGTTAATTTTTTGCCCAATTTATCTTTGGAGATCTTTCACATCAGAATATAGAAATTACTCAGCATTCTAAAGGAGCTGAGAATAGCATTCTCTAATTATTTTTCCTTCCTTCTTTTCTTTATATTCTACCGCTTCCCCCAAATAGATATGCCATTCATTCATTCATCCGTTTATTCAGCGTTCACCAATCGTCTGCTCTGTGCAGGGTGCTGGGGCAGCAGAAATGAATTAGCCCAGGTCCACTTCCTCAGGGCTCAGAGGCTGGTGGGAGCCAAGTCACCCCCAGCAAGCTGTGAGTGGGGAGGGGGCAGTCCCGGGTTTACTCTAGTCGTGAGTGACTTGTCTTTTGTAGGCCACTGGTCTGGACTGGGTTTTTCTCTTTCTTACCTTTACTACACCATGGCCACACACCCGCCAATCTGGCTTTCTGGATGGCCAGAGGAGTCAATTTCTCCTATTCTGGGGCAAGGATTTTTCAACTAGGTTTGGGGCGGGGCGGGTATTTCTAAGAATCTCTAGCAAGGGTGTGTGTGTCTGAGTTTTAAATTTATTTATTTATTTATTTATTTATTTTTGGCTGCGTTGGGTCTTCACTGCTGCACGCAGGCTTTCTCTAGTTGCAGTGAGCGGGGGCTACTCTTTGTTGTGGTGTGCGGGCTTCTCATTGTGGTGGCTTCTCTTAGAGCACGGGCTGTAGGTGTGCGGGCTTCAGTAGTTGTGGTGCGCAGGCTTCACAGCACAGGCGCAGTAGTGCACGGGCTTAGCTGCTCCGTGGCATGTGGGATCTTCCTGGACCAGGGATCGAACCCGTGTCCCCTGCACTGGCAGGCGGATTCTTAACCACAGCACCACCAGGGAAGTCCCTGCCTGAGTTTTAGAAAAGCAAATTCATCATCAGCATTTACATGGCTCCTCTGGAAACAAACAAAAATTCCCATAATGTTCTTAACACAAAGCACAGAAAATAATACCTGACTGTGGTGTTGGCAGGTGAGGGATACAGAAGGCAGAGTGTGAAGATTCAGAATGTGCCTGAAATTTTGTGAATGAACAGTTCCTTAGTTCCTTGTGGTGTTTGTCATGAGCCTGGGGTGCAAATCGTATGTATTATGACCCACTTTATGCCTCTGGTGCATTTACTATTTTAAAGTTATTATAGAACGAGGATATAATAGCAGCTACCTTCTAAAGTCACATGGCTGCCGTTTATTATTAAATGCTTCACATGGCACACTGTCCTAGCAACCCTGTGAGGTGAATATAACCATCATCGCCGTATCATAGATGAGGAAACTGAGGAACAGAGAAGTTAAGTAACTTCCCTGGACTGAATGAGTAGTAAGGGACATAAGTGGGTCTGTACTCCAACCACTACATTATCCCATTCCCTGAGAGCCCATTTCACTTCTCTGGGCCTCACCTTTTCTCATCTGTAAAATGGGGATTAAAAAATTACATCAAAGGACTGACCTGAGGATTTTAAGGGATCATGTCTGTAAAGTATGTAGGACACACTGCCGTGAATATCACCTTAGATGAATGTCTACGGTACTCCTCTACTCAGGCTGCCAGGAAGGGCTTACTTCTGAGCAGGGCCCTGAGAAGATGGTATTGCAGCCAAGAGTCAGAGAAAGGTGAGGGATGAGGTGCCCAACGAAGCTCATTGATTTAATAAACTCACCTCTGCATCTCAGCCCTGTTCCCCGGGTCCCCTGGAGCTCATCCTCTGCTGAGAGGGCCAGGGTCCCTCTGGGCAGGGAAGTCTGTTTTGGTCCCATTTCCATTACACACTTGGCTGAGCAGAGGGGGAGAGGAGCCAGCGGCTGCCAGGCAGTAATTAATTGCCTATTTGGACTCCTGCTGTCACCTAGATGGAGGATACAGGACAGCTCTTGCCTGGGCCTGGGCCTGGGCTGGCTGATGGCTGGGAGGGGAGTGTCCCTCCACGTCTTGCCTCCACTGTCCCCTCTGAATCCATGCCCAGGCCATCTGGGGAGGAACTATGGCAGAATAAAGGCACCTTCTGTCCACTTTGACAAAAAGACCTTGTGGTTCTGGCCAGGGTACTTGAGACCACTGCAGGGTGCTCTGTCTTGGGTACTTTCTCGAAGGCATTAAGGGTCACTTTGCTTTAGCCTCTGAGAAGCGGCTCTTGTGAAGGGAAGAGCATCCAAGACCCAGAGTTTTAGGACCCTGTGTTCTCATCCTGGCCTTTCCATCCACTGGCTGTGTGACTTTGGACAAGGCACTTGCCGTCTCTGAGCAACCACTTTCCTCCTCTGGAAAAAGGAGTGGGGGAGGAGGCAATCATACTCCTGTGGGCTTGTGCTTTTTTCTGCCTCCAGAATCCATTCTCTTGGAGAATCACCTGCCCCGCTCCCATTTCATAATAATCCTCCTTGGTGCCTATGGTATGGGTGGGGTCAACGCTGCAGGTCCCAGGGACAGAGATGTGACCCAGGGGATTTTCTTCGAGCACGTTTGAGAAAAAAATCCTCTTCCTTACAACCTAAAGAGGCCTGAATAATACAATTACCTATCCTTGAGGGTTACAGGGGTAAACTGTGGAAGTAATGTAGTTGATGGTACTTTGCAAGCCTCAAGGCACAAGGTGCATCTGCGAATAAAATCATTATCATCACCATTGTCAACATCATCGACATCATTGTCATTAACATCATTATCATTGCTATCACTTGGGCCCAAAGACCTTTGCTAGAATGAAATGGGTTTCCTAATCATTTGGCAGTGGCTTGCAGGAGACTTGGATTCGGAGGCTCACTGGATCTCAGTGGGAAGGATTATCTGATCAATTAGTGTTGTCTGCCCTGAGTGTAGCAGGGGATAGTGCTATGTGTTTGGTCATTCTTTATTCACCTCTCCTGGGTTGGAGATGAACACTCAAGGTTAAGTGACATTTCTGGAATTATAAGCAAAAGCAGGTCCTCAAACTAGAGACCAGACAGGGGCCAATAGGTACAGGGGTGAGTTCACCCAGTCAAAGCCAGAGCTTATTTATGGGAGACCTTCCTGCACCAAAAGTTTGGAGATTGGCCTGCACATGAGAAGAGAATTAAAGGAGTGATCCTAGGCAGAAGAAGTGGCAGGAAGCTCAAAGCGGACAAGGGGAGGTATGTAGGCTGGGGGTCTGCAGTTGAGCCCCCTCTGGCCTGGGTACTACTCTGCCTACCTGGCCACTGTTGGTTGGTGGATGTCTCATCCTGCATCCTCATTTTGGAGTTTGTGTTTGGGTCAAGACTTATGGACTAAACATTCTGCCTCTAAGAAGAGCTCTGATGAGGACACCCATGGGAAAGGCTACAGCTGGAGGCTTCCCCTCTGCAACCCTGCAGCTAAGATTCCCATGACCCCCTCAGCCTCATCACCTCCAGGGTTTCCATGACCCAGGTCCTCAACACAAATTCCTGAACTGGCTTGTCCTGAGCCCCCCATGGCTGGATCTTGCAGGATCCTGAGTCTTTACAAATCAAGCACAGTCAGGTCTGAGCAAAAAGTCCACTCCTGGCCACTGCTCTGGCTGGAAAAGTGGCAGAGGTTTTCTAATTGATTTGTCTCATGGTAATTATGTTTACAATGCTCTGACTATATATATCAGGCATAAGCAAAGCATTTCCTGCTCATTACTTCAATGGACTCTCACAGCAGCCCTGCCAAGCAGGTATTAATACTTCCATTTTACAAAGGAGACAGCGAAGACTTAGAAAGTTGAAGTGCTTTGCCCAAGGTCACAGAGCTAGTATGTGGCAAATCTGAGTTTCCACCCCAGGACTGTCAAACCCCACATTTCTAAGGAGCCCAGGGGCAGTGCCAGCCTCACCTCGCTCCCGTGCATGTGCCTCAGTTCTCATCCCCCAGCGTCTGAACGTCCAGCCACCCTTCTCTGTACCGGGCACATGCTGAGATGGCAATCGGGGGCATGCTGGGCCACTTCTTGTTCACTGACCTGGGAAAGCTCCGGGCAAGGTCTAGGAACAGGGAATGTCAAGTGTGGAGGGAGTTAGGGAGCAGAGAAAACAAATTGGAAAGATAGAGCTGCAAGGCGGGATGTGATCACATTGTGTTCTAAATACCAGGAATCAGGAAACCATTGACCGTGACCTGCAACAAGGTCATAGAGTGGGGCTCACGTTAAGTAGCTTAGCTGTAGAGTAATGTGGGGGAGAGGTCCCCCGAAGAAACAGTCTCGTGACCAGAAGAACAAGGTGGGAAAAGGGACGTCCTAGCTTAAGGGTGCTTTCAGAAGCGTTCCGGAAAGAGGTGACACCTGGATTGAGCCCTGCGGGCCTAGAAGGAGTTGTCCAGGTGAAGAGGGCGTGGGGAGGGCGATATAACAAGGCTCAGAGGTGGCAATAGGTGCGTTTGGGAAATTGCAAGTATTTCATTGGCTGGACCAGGGAACACACAAGGAAAGGACACAGGGCCTTCAGTACATAAGGGAGGGTCAAGCAGCTTAGGCTGGTGAAGAAGAGGAGGGATTGGGGAGCTGACCTGGTACAGAGCCAGACGCCTCCAGTCAGAGGGGACTGATGGGCTGGGGCTCGGGGCGGGGTGAGGATGACAGCAGGGAGGGGCAATGTTGTGACCCCACCACATGGGGTGGGCCAGAGCTGGGGGCCAAAGGAAGCAGCCTCTAGGGAAAGAGGGGACCTGGAGAGGGCTGGGCTGATGGGCTTCTGGGCAAGGAACCAGACCCAGTAGCGTCCTGGAGGGCAGATGCCGGAGGGAAGCACGGGGGACCGAGGGAATACCTAACACAGCCCAAGGCGAGAGGGTTGTGGAAGACTTCCTGGAGAAGGAGAGATCCAAGAGTTTTGCAAGATTAAAAGTTGAGGGCTCTCTGGTACAAGTTTACCAACTTGTATACTGGAGCACTCTCGGGGCAAGGCTGTGGCTCAGTGGGTAGGTGTGAACAATTCAGGCAGTAGATATAATGCCTTTCCATCGCGGTCAGAATTAGCCCCTTGCCCGGGGGAGGGGGACTGACTACAGCCGCTGGGACCTGGGGGAAGCAGGGGTTGACACCAGCGGTTGGGCAGGGTGGCTTTGAGGAGGAAAAGAGACCAGTGAGGAGGCAGGTACAAGAATTGAGAGGCAATGAAGTCGGACCTTGGGAGATGGCAGAGGGCAAGGGAAGGAGGTGCCCTCCATGCTGGAGACTGTCCCATCACCAAAACCGGTCTGCTTTCATGGAACTTGTGATCTAACGGGGGAGCCAGACGTTTGGTCAGAAAATCAAACAAATAGCCCTGGGCTGTGGTGTGCGATGAAAGAGAGATTCCGGAGCTGTAACAGCCGTTGGGAAGGGGATGTAACTCATTCCAGGAAGTAGGAGGTGAAGACAGTGCTCCCGGAAGAAGAGCTGACCCTACATCATGGGTGTGGAGTACAAGGAATCATGCGCATCCTTAAAGCTCAGCCCATCATGTTAGCTTTTCCAGAAAGCCTTCGCTGGCCTCCTCGTGCAGAGACACATGCTTCCCTCCCCACGCTCCCCCTGTCCTGCATTACTTAGGACATCACTGACACTTAGGTGTCCACCAGCCCCAACAGACTGGGCCCTTCCAAGGCTGTGATTCTGACCCATTTGCCTTTGTCCGCCTTCCCATCCCCAGCTCCTGGCGCTGGCAGAGAGTTGATGCCACTAAGTGTAGGTGTCACAGCCCCATTACAGGTTGGGGCGGGGGATGCATTTGTCATCACTCTTGTCTTAGTTCGGGTTCCCCCCAAAGCGAGAACTTGGGTGCAAGTGGTTGAGTTGTGAGGTGATCCTAGGAAACTCAGTGAGGGAGTGGGAAGGGAGAGAGCCGAGGAAGGAAAGATGTACTGACAAGTGGGTTGCCGCTGTGGACCACTGGGGTGCCATCCCATTGGAGACCCTCAGAGGAAGCGTGTGGAATGTGTCTCAGAATTTTCCCACCAAGAGACAAAGTGGAGTATTAGTCCATTGATACCCAGCACCACCCTTGCAACCCCCAGTACTTCCAAGGTGCCCTGTGAGTGGGCTGGACCAACTCTTATGGCACCAGAGAAAGCCTTCAGGCTGAGGACAAAAGTGAACCAGCACTTGAGATGGGAAGCCGCCAGGGAGCCCTGGAACTGTCCACCAAGGCTGGAAATGAGCTTGGAGGTGGCCAAGGGAATGTAGGGCGGGGGACATCAACAGTCTGCTACCATTGTCCACTCCAGGCTCCAAGCCATCACCAAGCCACTCCGCAGTCATCTTCTGAGTTCAGACACAGCTTTGGAATCCTCACCATGGTGCCCTCGGCAGCCATCCATTCATCAGGGGAGCATTCGAAATGAAACATATTTGCTGTTCTAGGGAAGATGCATGGACCCACGGATCAGACCCAGAGCCCCCAGTTTCCAGCACTGTGGGAAAGGCTGGAAAGGGGCTGTGTAGACTGAGAAGTACTGGGAGTTTGTCAGCGAGTGTCATTGAAATGACCTCAGAACAAAGTCCAAAGTCTCTGCTCACTGGGGCTGACCTTTGGGCAGCTGGGTCTCATCCTAGAGTGGTCTTTTTTTTCATGCAGTACATTCCGGCAGGAAATTTCCAAAGCAGATGGTGGGGCTACCCAAGGGAGACAGGCTGGGTCTACCAGAGAGCGGCAGCATCTGACAGCACAGGCAGCGCTTCTGAACCGTCTGAGCAGAGACATTCCATCCAGATGGAGCAGGGAGGAGGCCTCCAGAACTGGAGCTGCTGGAGGTTTCAGCAGATCCTGCCCAGGCCTCCTGCTGCCTCCCCAGGCCAGGAGCTAAGAGGGTGGCTCTGGAAGATGTCTCTGAGTGGAACTGCCAGGCCTGGGGATCTTACCCTGTGGCCTCAAGAACAACGTTTTGGAGGTGGAAACTTCTAAGTATCCACCAAATTGACCAGAAACCGCAAAGACCAGATCGGAAACAGGTATAACGACATAACCTTCTCTACTTAGTCCTTGGGATCGTGAGCAGGCCACTGTAGCCCCTCCCTCCAAAGCAGGGGAGGGTCTAAAACAGCCAGTGGGAGGGGAAGCCTGGGACTCCCCACCCCACTTGTTTTTCCAGTGGGTCAGCTCCACCCAGCACCCCTTGACTCTTCACACTGAGGAGATTTGGGGTTCCTTTCTCTTACCTGTCTTTGGCTGGGCCCCCGAGAGGCCAACTCTGAGACAAGGATGTGGGTGCTGGGAGTTTAGATGGCGGGTGATTCCAGGAACCTCAGTAGGAGAGCAAGCAAGAGAGAGAAGGGAAGAGAGCTAAGAAACAAATGGGAAGGGGTTACTGAGCAGGTTTTGCTGAGGGCAGCTGGGGACCCCTGGGAGACAGTACAGAACACACCTGTGCTGCCCGAGGAAAGAGGGATCAGGACATTTATTCCCCATCATCCGCTGAGGGCAGCTCGGTGCAGGGGATGGACTCCCAGGCATTCCGGGCTGCCCCAGGCACCAGCTCAGGGGAAGAGCCCATAGGACACAGCGCAAACTGGGATGGGGATTTCTCATGAGATGTGGGCAGGTACCGATGACACCTGCTATATCACCCTTCTCCGTCTTTCCTCCCCTTTCTCCTTTTTTCCTTCTCTTCTTTCCTCCTTTCACCTTGAGATCCTTACCGTGCCTCATGTTCTCAGCACCTTTTCCAAGAGTTCCTGGAATCTAATGTTTCTTAAAGTGTGGTCCCCTCGATACCTGGGATTTTTTTGTTAAAAATGCAGATAGCAGGGCCTCAGCCCTACTAAACCAGTACCTTTGATTACAGGCCTAGGAACCTGCATTTAAACAAATATCCCAAGGGAATCTGATACATGTGGACGTTGCTAGCCTAACCCCATTACAGCAAGGTGACAGCAGGGAATTTCCGGTCAGTTATGGAATCTCCAGGCCCTGCCTTTGCCCCCACCCGACCACCTGACTTCTTGGGCTTGGATTCCACTGTCTTGACTCCCTCCTTCTCTCCAGGCTCCTTCTCTCGACCAGCCATTGGGATGGCTGCATCTTGGGTGTTGCCTCTGCCCTTGATGGGTCCTTTGTAGGATTTAGGGCTTGGACCTTCATTCAGCAGTCGAGAGGTGGTGCCCCACCCCATCTACCATCCAGTCACATCTGCCACATCTGGCCAGATGCTCCTGAGGGTATCCCTGGTCCACGGGGAAAGAAATCAGATGGAGGTCGTTCTGTTCACACCAGCAGTCACAACAAGGCGTCCTACTAAAACACACTGTGCCCCAGAGTGGCGCACGACTTCAATGTATGTAGCACAATCCCCAATTCCAGGAGTGTCACACAGGCTGACCGCTGTTCTTGTACCTTTGTACACAACCAGATGGCATAATATAGCCATGTACAAACTCAGGGACAATTTTACACTGTGTGTGCACACAACACACACAGAGGAGAAATCTCACAGCAAACCACCAAATCACCCATAGTAGCACACCATCTCACAATAACATGTGGCACGCAAATGGTCACAGCATGAAAAAAACACTTTAGAGTCTGTGGTGACATAGCCACACACCACATAATATAGTGGCACAGCAAGATGGTGTCACAAACACACACACACACAAACACACACACACAGAGTAACTCAGGCACAGCAGCAAACACAGACACTTACATACAGGCAAAAAGAAACCCACACAGAGCACAGCCTCAGAGAAGCACATGGTCACGGTCATGGTCTTAATGTAACATCACACTCTGTTGAAAGAATAGACCATCTTACAGCCTGGGGCACAGAGAGGCAGCAACACACAACCCGACTCGACTGACTCGGCCACAGTCAGACGGAGCAGGGCAGACACGGGGTGCAGTGGAGACTGATGGTGAGGGGAAAGGTTGCCTTTATTTGAACAGATGTCTACTAAAGGAGCAGGGGTTTTATTTAGCTGCTTTGATGAGCTAATGGATTCCAGTAGCTGTGAGCCTGGGGGATTCATTACTGGCCCCAGGAGCAATTGCTGCGCCTACACACGCTTCCACCCTCACTGATTTCTCACTTCCTTGCTAGCGTAGCCAGCCTCAATCCCCAAAGCCAAAGCCCTATTTGAACAAGAAGGGCAGAAGCCGAGCAAATATTTGTGTCTTCAGGCCTCGCTTGGCACTCACTGGGATGAGGTTTCCTTCTGGGATCAAGAACAAATTTTGCCAGACAGATTCTGCTCGACTTGGCCTGGGTGGGAGGCCAGGGGCTCAGGCTGAGCTCTGTCCTGCACCCCTCAGGTCATGCTGGGATGGCTCATTTCCCTCTCTCCCTGCACTCACCTTGCTGCCTCTCTCTTCATTCACAGCCAGCCTCCCTCCCCTAGAGGGGTCTATATCCACTGCTTTACCTCCCATCCACTCCCAGCCCACTGTAATCTGGGACCCACTCACCATTCTTCCAAACTGCTGCATCTGGAGCCTCTAACATCATCCTCATTCTCCTTGACAACTCGGTGGCCTGTGCAGCTTTTGGCCAAATTCTATCCCCTCACATCTGATTCCCAGTGAACACCCATCTCCTGCTTCTTTCTTACCTCTTACTTTGCCCCTTCCCATCTCCTTCCCAAGCTCTTCCTTGGCTGCTGCCCTTATGTGTTGGTGCTTTCAAGCTCCCAGTCACTGAACCCCTCTGAATGCTCCCAGGGGAACTTGGAAACCGACCATGTCTCATGCAATCTATTACCCCTTCTGCTAGCGGTCAAGTGTGCAATGGTTAAGAGCACTACCCCCTAGATTTCCTTGGTTCAAATCCTTGCTTTGACACTTGATGGCTATGTGGCCTTGGGGAAGTTACTTTGCTTTTCTGTGCCTCAGTTTTCTCATCTGTAAAATGGGGACAATGATAACTTCTGCCTCATAGAGTTTTCTGATGGTCAAACGAGTTAATATATGTAAATTGCTTAGGACGCACCCAGCACATAGTAACTGCTACATCAGGGTTGGCTGTTATCATTACCTGCGACATGGTGATAATTTACACACCTGCATTTGTAACGAAAGAGAAATATGTTTTGTTAGTTGGTCTCACGGAGCTTGAATGCAAAGGGAGATAAACAATGAAAGACTAACAGTTATCCCCCAAAGCACAGGCAGATATGACTGAGAGTCTCTGAATTTATGAACAAGCAGGTGGTTTCACCCTTGGGAACATCTCCCACTGTGGAAGCCAGCTTCCAGGATGGCCCCTAGTGATTCTCACCTCCTAGAATTCATGCCCTGGTGCAGTTCCCTTTTATAGTGGGTAGGGCAGTTAAACCATCTGGAGGAAACTCTGTCCCTCTGCCACCCCACACACACTCCACTCCCTCAGCAGCCTCTGTGGGGCAGGGAGGTGAGAAGGAAACCTCTATTCTGTTATCATCCTTTAACACTTGTGCTCTAGAAATAACATGATTAAGTCCAGAGAACAAGGATTGGAAAAGTGGGTGCATAATGGGGGCCAAGGATCCCTGGGTGACAGGAGGGAACTCTGGGGGCCTGCTGAGAGGAGTGAGCTGTGGCGAGGCGTAGGGGTCAGAGACAAGCTTCACTTGCTGCTGCTTTGCCCTGTAGGCTCTCTGAGGACCCCTCCCTAGGTGGAGAGGTTGCTCATATTTCCCTTATCTCTGTGAGCCAGTGACAGCCTGTCCGCCAAGGCCACTGATCTCATGGCGTTGTTATCATCCTGTGCCTGTCACCAGCCAGGGCTGTGGGGCTGTCGATTTCTGATGAACAGCACCTGAGCGCCAAAGGGACTCTGTTCTTGGCCTTATCTCCGGCCTGTGTATCCTGCTTGGGCTCCACGTTCACGGTCCCAGTGGAGCCATCACTGTACCAGTAGCAGCCCCTGGGGTACCCAGATAAGGCACTAGCTGTCTGTACCCTGAGCTCTGAAGTCAATGGCTGTGAGGAGGGGGTAACACCCAGACTGGCGTCTCCAGGCCAGGTCAGTATCTCCAGGCATCTTTCTGGGGGCACTGTGGCAGTTCTGGCCATGCCAAAGGCACAGAACTAAGCTTGGGGAATGTCCCCAGTTTCAGCATTCACTAGCTGTGTGGAATTACACATCTTTTCACTTAGGTACAGTTTCCTTCCCCAGCTGAGCAAGGGAGGAAAAAGAGTCAGCACCAAGGACAGCGCATCGCAAGGCTTTCCACGAAAAGGTGGAAGGAAGAAAAGGGGGGAGGGAGGGAGGGAGGGAAGGAGGAAAGGAAAGAGGGAAGGGGGAGGGAGGAGACAGAGAATGGTGAGGGAAGGGGAAGGAGAATTCTTTTGCAGGTCAAATAATGGTGTGTTATTTTGGGGTCTGTACTTTTCAACTTGCTCAGTGGTTGAAGAAAAGGTTGACTGTTTGGCCAAGGCAGAATGAGTGAGGCTAAGTCTTTCCGATGTTAGACAGGAAGGACTTGGGGCAGTTAGAGATTCCACATCAATATCGGCCAAAGAAGGAACTTGAGGGAAATGACAACAATAATCAGTTAGTTTACTGTGTCATGCTCTCTGCTAAGTTCTTTATGTGCTGCAACTCATGTAATCCACCCACCAACCTTGTGATATAGGTGCTATCATATCCCTCGTATTACAAATGAGGAAACAGAATATGAGTGAGGCTTAATAACTAGACTGAAGTCACACTATAGAAGATGGCAATGCCTGGGACTAGGGGAGAAATTCCTGCTTATCTTCCCCTCCATTCCACCCCTTCCTGATCACCCCCCACCCTCTTTGAGTGTCTTGTATCTCTTTGAACTTTCAATACAAAACTGGTCTCTCCTTAACTCATTGGCTCACGTATCCTCATGTTTGCAGAAGGGGAGTTATGTTTTCCATCGTGTAACTTAAAAAGCTCTTTTAGATTTTCCTGGGCTGGAATCAGCCAGTGCATTGTTTGGTTCCCTATGTTCTGCAGCAGGGAGGTTGCTGATCAGGGAAGGCCCCAAGGTCTGACTTGCAGTCACTCTGTGGCTGATTCCCAAGGAGGGGTGATGTAAATGGACCTTTGACAGCATCAAATATAAGGTTATCTCAGGAAAGCTCCATGTGCCTTTGGCTGATCCAATGTGAAAGGAATAGCTAGGTGAAAAGCAGTATATACCCAAGGTCAAACTTTAGCTTTGCTGTCAACCTTCAGTGATTTTGAGCAAAACACCGCTTCTCTTCATAAATCATGGAGGCCCCACAATTTCAAACAGGGAAGATACTTGGCACATGCTACTGAATAGGTGTGAGTTTTCTCCATCTAATTTTCTTTGTAAAGTCAAGAAGGGCTTCACTGCCTTGTAGCATAGCCCCATCTCTGTGTCTGAGGCTGTGTTCTACACTGAGGATGAAACTGGAGGTGGAGATGTGAGGGGGAGCACCTGCTAGTGGGAGATTAACCTTGGGCAAGTTGGGAGTAGGTGAACAGCAGATGGAAAAAGGTTTGGGTAGCCTGGATAAATGAGAGTTGTCACACACTCTAACTCTTTGGGGAAGCTCAGAAATCCTCCCTCATGCACATAGGAATCTCCAGGGACATAATTCCTGGTGATCTGGTAGATCTGACTTATAAAACTTCTAAGATCTTATCTGATATCTGGCTTAGTAAGCCAGAGAATGTAGAGGGATATCTTGAAGGGTGAATCAGTTAATAGACAGATAATGCATGCCCAAGAATTCAAGCTTTGCAGACAAAGATCCAGGTTCAGATTCTGGCTCGGTGACTCCATAGCTGTTTGACCTTGGGAAAGTCACTTAGTGTCTTCATCTGTCTGAGGACAGTTAAATTCAAGAGATCTGTTTAACCCCTAAGTTGACAGGTCAAGTAGACCATTGGATAAATAGGGCTGGACCTCAGAAGCGAGGACGGGGCTGGAAAAATTAACATGGCAGCCATTGTCTAAAGATGATATTAAAAGCTATGAGAATGAGTGAATTCCCTGCAGGAGGTTGGGAGAGAGATGAGTTACTTTGAACAAGTTGCTCAACCTTTCTGTGTCTGTTTCTTCATCATCAAAATGGGGATGATATTAGTACCTTCCTCATTGGATTGTTCTGAGGGTAGGATTTAGAAAACTCTTGGTCAAGCATTTAGGGTCTGGTATATGTTCAATATGGAGACTAATGTTATTAATCTTCACCCACCCCTTCAAGACAGGTGTAATCATCCCCATTTTACAGACAAGGAGACTGAGGCTCAGAGAGTCTAAGGTTTCATGGCAAGTGTGCAACAAATCAATGTCTACATGCAAAGTCCATGCCACACTGCTTCTAGCCTTTGGGGGAATAACCTATGAACACATTAAAAAAACTGAAGGTGTGAGTTTATGAGTCTTGTCAGAAAGGACAAAGCTGACCCTCCAAGTGGCAGTGGTAGGAGACTCTGGGCTTGGAAGAAGGTGTGATTGGGTGGAAACTACCATAGTCTTTAGGATGAATTCCCAAGACAAAACCCCAAGTTATGTGCACACTCAGTTTCCCATTTCACACGTGTGAATGCTTCCTTGGCAGTCAGTGTTTTCAGTGATTCCAGCTCCTCCCAGTTCCAGAAGCCAATGAAGCAATGTCCCTGCAAGGAGTGACTTAAAGCCAGTCCCATTTGCCTTCTCAGATGAGTCAGTGAGGCAAAAAATTTAGACAATAAAGAGAGTTAATGACAGGCCTCCCCAGCTGGCTGAGCTGGCCCTTGGGGAGAAGGAGTCAATGAGCTCCTGTCGCAGCTGTGCTGGCTCCTCAATTTCTCCATCTTCTCGCTCCTGCACAGCCCCTTTCCCTGCCTTGCTTGCTGCCTTGGATACTGATTGCAGCAACTCAAGCAGCGAAATGAGACCATGCAGGCTCTGGGGCATCTCTAGGTCAGTGGCGTGAGAGGAGGGGTGGAGGGAGGAGGCAACTTGGTTCTCTTCGCAAATGATTGCACAACTTTCCTAGCTCCTCAAAAGAGGAACTTCCTCGGGAATACCATGGAGATGACATACAAACAGGATCCCTGGAACTCACGGTTAATAATACCATTAACAATAACTAACACTGGGGGGGGGTGTTATTATGTCAGGCACTGGACCAAGTGTATTACATGCAGTACCTCATTTAGTTCTTACAACAGCCTTCCAATGCTGGTACTATTAGTATTCCCATTTTGCAGATGAGGAGACTGAGCTCAGAGAAGTGACATTTTCCTAAGGTTATACAACATGTACTTGGTAGATTTGGCTTTCTTTTTTTTTAATTAATTAATTAATTAATTTATTTTTGGCTGCATTGGGTCTTCGTTGCTGTGCACGGGCTTTCTCTAGTTGCGGTGAGGGGGGCTGCTCTTTGTTGCAGTGCGCGGGCTTCTCATCGCGGTGGCTTCTCTTGTTGCAGAGCACGGGCTCTAGCCGCGCGGGCTTCAGTAGTTGAGGCACACGGGCTCAGTAGTTGTGGCTCACGGGCTCTATCTAGAGCACAGGCTCAGTAGTTGTGGCACACAGGCTTAGTTGCTTCGAGGCATGTGAGATCTTCCCGCACCAAGGATTGAACCCATGTCCCCTGCATTGGCAGGGGGGATTCTTAACCACTGAGCCACCAGGGAACTCCTTGGTATTCCTTTTTTAAATTTATTTTTTATTGAAGTATAGTTGAATTACAATGTTGTGTTATTACTGCTATACAGTATCAGTTATATATATTCTTTTTCATATTCTTTTCCATTATGGCTTATCACAGGATATTGAATATAGTTCCCTGTGCTATACAGTAGGACCTTGTTGTCTAACCATTCTGTATATACTAGTTTGCATTTGCTAATCCCAAACTCCCATCCCAACCCTCTC
Source organism: Balaenoptera physalus (assembly GCF_965194825.1). Lineage (NCBI taxonomy): Eukaryota > Metazoa > Chordata > Mammalia > Artiodactyla > Balaenopteridae > Balaenoptera > Balaenoptera physalus. The sequence continues at coordinate 21,173,399 of NC_138898.1, forward strand.
CCACCCCCTTCCCCCTTGGCAACCACCAGTCTATTCTCTATGTCCCTGATTCTGTTTCTTTTTCATAGATACGTTCATTTGTGTCATATTTTAGATTCCACATATAAGTGATATCCTATGGTATTTGTCTTTCTCTTTGTGACTTACTTCACTTGTACTTGGTATATTTGGGATTCAAACTCCAAAGTTCAGGCTGGATTGCCTCTCTCCTTACACTTTGTCATGTAGAACAATAAGTCAGTTTCACTAATTTATTCAAAAATTAGCCAGTCTGGTGTGGTAATGGTCACTAAACCAGGTGTCTATTATTCCCTTATTGGCCCTATGTTTTTACCAGTAAAACCTTGGGTTGTGCATTTTCTTGATACTGGCTCAACCACCTGGTTGACATTCTTGTGTTTGCGGTCAACTAGAACCTTCAAATCTTTCTCATATGAACTGGGACTGAGTCAGTATTGTCCGGCCTGAATTCATACAAAACACAATGATCTCAAGAGATTTTACTGCCATAGGGAATTGGTTTCCTTCCCCTAAGTAGTCCAAAACAGGGGTATTACATTTAGATTGGATTTTACTTTTTCCTGTTTTTTTTTTTTAATCAAGGTATAACTAACACACAATAAAGTGTTCTAATCTCAAGTATACATCCTGCTTGGTGAATTTTCACCCAGATCAAAATAGAGAATATTTCCCCTATAGGATTCCCAGTCAATACCTCTACCCCAGAAGTGATCACTATGGGTTTCACTTTTAAATTTAAAACATCCACAATTACAAATTACAGCTTTTGCAAAATGAGATTTAAAAGTGTAATAGAATCCTTCTATCCTGGAAATTAAAATTGTTCAACTTTCCTTTTCCTCAACTGTTTCTAAGCTTTGAAAATCTATTTTCCTCCTGAGATTTGACAACTTTTCAATGTCATGTCTTCTATTTAAAACGTACTTTATATGTTTGTATAGTTTGTATTTAAGTATTTAATTCATTTGGAATTTATTTGATTAGTCCTCTGATGTGAAGGTCGAAACATATTTTTTTTCCTAACCAATTAACCTTAGGCTATTTATTGACTGTTTCTCTCTAAATTGATCTTTGAAAGTTCTTTTATTATAAATTAAATAATTATATGTAACACATTTCCCATCCCCAAATTAGAATGCTAATGATACCCCCCTCACAAAATGAGAGTGAACATCAGATTATGTGGAGTAAATTAAGTATAGGATCTGGCACAGTCACAGTTCTGGCACATAGTGGGTTCTCAACAAGTGGTAATTCCATCGCCTCCCACCCACTCCCGTAGACACTCTCCTCCTCCATGTTTAAGGCTCTGTAACTATGGAAAGAGGAAAAAATTTCTTACAAGACTGCCCAACAGGCTAACCTGGAGGTCAGATGTGCACCTAGAAGGTAGAAGACCTCTGATTTGGATGTTTATAGAGATACTATTTATTTCCTGAGGGCCTAGCTGTTGACCTGATTTGGATGTTTATAGAGATGTTATTTATTTCCTGAGGGCCTAGATGTTGGATCAATTACTCCCAACTGACAGTTTTGAAAATGATGCCAGTGCATGATAAAATTTTCTGTGGCTCTTAGTGAAATGATTAAGATAAGTACAATGAAGGGAGTTTTTATAAATTCATTTTAACTAACTGTATTTTAGTCTGAGATTATGACCCTCCTACCTTTTCAGTTTTTAAATGTGCTGATTTTTATTAAAAGATGGAGAGAGTAGGTGATAGTTGATGTTCTTAAATGTCTTGTACTTGGAATTGTCCTTGATCATTTTTAACTTTACTGGTTCACAAAATCCTTAAATCTTGGAATAACATCAACTTTGAGGTTCATTGCCACATCTGCAAAACAGAATTCAGTGATTCTGGGTTGACATTTTTTCCATTCCTCAGAGCACCACCCACTATACATAGTAGGTAATCAGTAACTTTTGCAGACCTACTGAATGAATAATATTGTAGTATAACATCTGGCTGTGTGTTTATCATTGACTGGAAAGAAACTGTTGAAAGAGGCCAAACTTGGTGGACTGAGAAGTATGCACCAGGCATTTACCTCTGACAAGCTTTCCTCTCATATCCAGCCGTCAGCACCTCGGACAGCTCAGCTACAATTACACGGGTCTCCGAGGAAACCTATCTAAACACAGACAAAGGCATTTTTACATCATCTTTTCTCTACTTCATTATTTAAACAAGAACCTCTTGTTCATACACAAGCTTTCCTCTTTGCTCGTTTAAACCTCCCTCTCAGATTGTTTGCCTCATGATCTGCAATTCCCCAGCAAAACGGCCAGCTTCAACTCTGAGCTTCAGAAATGCCAATTTTAATTAAAAGTGCAATTTTCAAATCCACCTAGAGCTCAGATAGATACGGCACACTTGCTGCCCTGTGATCTTTCTGGCTTCTTTGTTGATTAAAATGGGTGCTGCTCTAAGTGCTTTGTCAAATCTTCACAAAAACGAGAAGAAATTGACACTTACACCTTTATACCAGCAAGAAAGTGATATATTAGATTCACCCCTATTGCCACAAAAGCTTGCTTTTGGCTTAAAGACAGCAAGAGGCCAAGAGGTCCCTAGTGATAACTCTGTTTCGATGCTTCAGCCTTAAAGGCTTTCTCTCCAGCTGGTGGTGGTGTAGGGAAGAGTTACTATGCCATTTTCCCATTGACTTCTCCACCCCTGTCTTCCTAGACAGTTCCCTTTGTGCCTATGCAAGGACTTTGAGCTTTTAGGGTAATGGTTCTCTAACTTTAGTGAATATAAGAAAAGCATTAAAAGCTCTCTTAGCAGATTCATTGGCTCTACTTCCTAGAGATTCTGATTCAATAGGATTTGGGTATGACTCCAGAATCTGAATTTTAATGAAGCACCAGATGATTCTGATGAAGGAAGATCATACTCTGAGAAAATTTGTTCTAGCAATTCCCAGAAAATTTACCACAAGGATCTAAGCTGTAGAGTGGGTGAGAAACCCTGTGTAGGGAATCTAGAGGTGTGACCCTGTCCAGCTCTGATATTTGCATTCTGGTGTGCTTGAGCAACTCATTTCCCCTCTGTGTTACTATTTCTCTATCTTTATAGATGAAGGATGCTGGCTTCAGTTCCTGAGACCACCTCCAGCCCTCCCATCAGCATGCTGGGCTTCTCATGGACATGACCAGCGTAGAGACCCCTCATTGAGGCTACAATGATATTTTCTTTTTCTGCCCTTTTTTAACAAAAATTATGAAATATGCCACACATCTAGAAAAACTTATGACATAAATGTACACGGTTATTTAATAATTCTAAAGTAGACATCGGTGTAACTACCACTCAAATTAAAGAATGGAAAATTGCCTGAAACCACCCATGTGATCCTTTACAATCATGCCCCCATCCTTCCCGTAGAATAAGTCACTATTCCATATGCTACGGTCATTTATTTCCTTGCTTTCTTTTATAGTTTTACCACATTTGCATGCATCCCAAAACAGTATCTTAGTTTTGCCTACTATGAATTTAATAAAAATGGACTCCTGTTGTATGTATTCTTTGGTGTCAATATAAGAAAGATTTATCCATGTTGCTATGCATGGCTATAGTTCATTCATTTTCACTGATGTATAGTATTCTATTGTATGATTACACCACAATTAATTATTCTACTGTTGATGGGTATTTGGGTTGGTTCCAGTTACTAGCCATTACAAACCATGCTGCTATGATCATTGTGTATGAATCTTCTAATGTTATGTACATAACTGTCTCTGGAAAGTAATGGAATTGCTGGGTGATAGGGCTTGCATATCTCCAGCTTTTCTAGATAATGCCCAACTGTTTTATAAAATGTACCAACTTGCACTCCCACTAGCAATGACTGAGAATTTGTGGTACTCCTCCTTCTCTCCAGAATTCTATGGATACTCTCTCTTTTCAGAGTCTTTGAACATGCTGATCCTTCTTTTTAGAGCATTCTCTTTCCCTATTTTCTTATTTATCTTGCTAAGTCTAGGCAGTCATTAAGGACTCTTAATCCTGGCAGCCTTCTCTGACTCCTCAGATCTGGGTTATGTGCCCCCCATACTCCCATAGCCCCCTCCACTGTCCTCTCCATAGTATGCATCACATGTATTGTAACTTCCTATTCACTCGCCTGTCTTAACCAACCCCCCCACCCTCCCACTCATACACCAGACTGAAGGATCCATGAAGGCAGGGGGTGTATCTTGATCTAATGCAGTGCCTAGCACACAGCTCAATACATGACTGTTGAATGAGTAGAATCCATTTCTGCCCTCAACTCACGGCTCCCCTCAACCATTGAGAAGCCAGGTGAGCATTAAGGCTTTTCATAGAATTGTTGCCAAAACAACATAATAACTCTGGGGAAATTAATTGTTAGATCTGGCTCTTTCATTAGTAGCTCATCAAAGGACTGTGAGCCCCCAGGGGGACTCTTAAAAATAAGTAACCGATCAGCATGGAAGAAAGGGCATCCTCTTCCCAGCACATCCCCCCACTGCCACCACCACGAACACACAAACAGACACACCTCCTGCGAATTGCTGGGCCTGGCCATTTAACACAGTTATTACCAACACCCACTTAGTGAATTATGAGAAACAGCCTCGAGAGAGCTTTCAAAGATCTTCAAATGGATGTTTAAAAGCCTGCGGTTTCTCAGACAGGCTCAGCTAATGGCATTTATTACTTGGAGGATAGGGTATTTACATAAAGCTGGATTTTTATTATAACGGTCAGGTGGTTCCCGAGAGGGAGGGTGGAAGGGAGAAGGGAAGGTGAAGACACAAACCTTCCACTTAAATTTGATTTGGACAGATGCTGTCAAACTTAGGGCAGGGGTTGAGTGGGGTGATCCTGGGGCAGGAGAGGCCAGCTGTGGGGAACAAGAGAGTCAGCACGCTGGACAGCTCAAGGTGTTTGCCATTGATCTATTGGCACACGCTCAGACAGTTCTTTCCTACTAGGGTCCTTCCATGGATGATTTATGGATGTCCCTCATTTATCCCAGCTGTAGTCTGGAGTGAAGATAATCCAGGGTATTCACTATCTCCTGGCTTCACCAGCGGTTCTAGGGATTCCTATGTACTCGTCTGCATGACAGTGGTGATGAAGACGAATTAAAGCCAGCTGTTGCTGACTTCAAGGAGCTTGAATTAATTGTCTATTTCTGGGCAATAAACCACCCCCAAAACTTTGAGGCATAACACAACAATTATTTATTGTGATTCTGCTGATTGGGTGATTCTTCTACTGGCCTTTCCTGGGTAACTTACACAACTGTAACGAGCAAGTGGATCCTTTGGGGCTGGGGGATAAGACAGCGAGTACAAATTTAATGAAGGTGATTCCAGGAATGAGTCTGGAAGATGTGTCTTCCAGGTGGCCAGCACTGAGAAGAACATTTTAGGAAGAAGAATCGGCATGTAAGCAAAGGCCTGAACTGGCTGGGGGCTGTTTGGGAGCCATAGAGATTGGGAAGTGGTTCTGAACGGCCAGGTCATAAAAGGGAGAATGATTTCAGATGACTCTGGGGAGGTGAGTAAGGCACTGGATACCATGTAAGGAACTTGGCCATTATCTTGTAGATTTTGAGGAGACCTGGAGTGACAAATATTATTTAAAAGAATAATTACCAAATATCAGGCACATTACTGAGCATTGGAAATACAGCATTTAATCCTTGCTATTATCGTCATTTTACACATGAATAAAGCGAGTCTTACCCAGGGTCGCATAGCTAATAAGTGGTGAGGATGTGATTCAGAACCAAGAACCTGGCTTTAGAACTGGGTATTTTCATCGCTATATTCCATAGTTCTTCTGGGGGACCTTGGAGTTTGGAGTGTGACAGGTAATGAGAAATGAGGCAAAATTAAATTTTCATTTCAGCAAAATGGGGGAAGATTCCATAATTAAATAAATATGGAGGGCTTCCCTGGTGGCACAGTGATTAAGAATCTACCTGCCAACACAGGGGACACGGGTTCGAGCCCTGGTCCGGGAAGATCCCACATGCCGCGGAGCAACTAAGCCCGTGCTCCACAACTACTGAGTCTGTGCTCTAGGGCCCGCAAGCCACAGCTACTGAGCTCCTGTGCCACAACTATTGAAGCCCGCGTGCCTAGAGCCTGTGCTCCGCAACAAGAGAAGCCACCGCAATGAGAAGCCCATGCACCCCAACGAAGAGTAGCCTCCCCTCGCCACAACTAGAGAAAGCTCGCATGGAGCAACAAAGACCCAACGCAGCCAAAAAATAATAAAATAAAAATAAATAAATAAATATGGAGAACGCTGGATCAAACAAAATTTATCAAGTTTCTTTACTGCTGGCCTCAGAGCCTAACGTGAGATACAAATATGCGCTAGACAGTAAGCTCCATGAGTGCAGGGATTTTTTCCCTCTCTTATTGACAGCTCTTTCAATCCCCAACACCCAGAGTGGTGGCAGACATATAGTAGACGCTCAATAAATGTGCACTGAATTAATTAATATTGGGACTCTCCAAGGGCTTCCATATTCCAAAATTATTTAACTGTAGAATAGTCCTTTACCATGACTTATTTTTTCTATTGAGTCTTCAAGGAACAATAATGCTTTTAGAACACAATTGAGAAATTTAGCCTGAGAGTACATGAAAATTAAATCTAATTTTTATTGTGTACCCACTGTGTTTCAGACACTTTCCTTTTTTCATCCACTCATCCATGCCTCCAGGAAACACAAACTAAGAGCTTGCCACTCATCAAGTCCCCTACAAAGTACTAGGGGACAAAGATAAGAAGACATGTCTCATGCCCTCAGGAAGAATCCAGTCAGAGGGCATTTTCTCATTTTACATAGGATTTAATTTTATGGAATTTGCAACAATCTTGTGCAGTTTTCTAACTAATTAAGAGACCTGAGGCTCAGAGAGGTGAAATGACTTTCCTAAGGTCTTAGCACAGCCAGGTGAAAATGGCTGGCCCTTGCATGATGGACATCCCTCTCTTACTCACTGGTGGAGGAGAGAAGCAGTGGATGGCTTGGACGATACCACTCCATCTACACCATAGAATCCTGGACAGTCTGGGGCCAGGGCTGCACTGTTTCTTCAAACAGGTGAACTGAGGTTGTCACTGTTTTTTCCTGATGTGGGAATAACCTGCTTCTCAGTGGTTGGACCATGAAGGAGAATTCTGAGGCAGAGAAGCAGCTGACCCCAGATTGTGACTAGGACCTCCTGGGCCACCCAGTAGGTGAATCCTTGCTGCAGAAGCCCATTCCTTAGCCAACACACATCTTCTTGCTGTGGAAGCAGGTGAGGTATGAGGAAGTTCCTCCCATCACCAAAGGTTCCCACCTCCTGTGGTCACACAGGCACACACATATATGACTGTGCACACATATGCAGAGACAGGCACAAACATGTGCATAAAGACTAAAGCACAGAGGCACATGCACATGCACACCCATAACAGGGCACAAAAGTGCATGCACACAAAGAGCACACCCATATAGATGCACACACGGGGGTCTGCACATGCATGCACAGTCACGTACCTAACAGCCATCTCTCCCTCTGGGGGACTCCATGCTGAAGTCCCTCCCTGGAAAGAGGAGGTGACGGGGGATGAGATGAGGCAGGGAAGCAAGGCAGAGTGGGCCCATGGGAGTAGGTGACATGCTGTCCCTAGACAAGGCAGCTCTAGCCCAGGCTGGCTGCTTTCAAAAGTCTCTCCTTTCAGCCACAGGTTGCCCACTGGTTGTGAGGCCTCAGGACACCTGGCCTCTTGGAGATGCCAGCTCTTATAACAAAGCAATCACCTTGACAGGGGGAAGAACTTAAAAGAGGTTCCCAGGATCAGGGGTACTTGTGCAACCCCATTTAACAACCCTGAAATAAGTTGAATTAACTCCATCATTTTGGGAGTCAGAATTGCCACATCACTTATTTCCTAAAATTAAATGTGATCAGTTTCAAATCCGCATCCAGCTGGCCAAGAAGAAAATTCAACTAGTCATATTGAGCTTTCTCCACCTCACCTCTGCCTCTGCCAGTTGAATTGAGGTCATAAGGGTTTACTCAGAGCAGGTCGCTTGGGGAGAATCCTCTTATTCTCCATTCCCACTGGTTGCTATTGAAATGCTCATTGTTCAAACTCATATACAGTCATCTCTCTGTGTCTGTGGCGGACTGGTTCCAGGACCACCACCACCCTGGTCCACCCCAGGATAACAAAATCTGCAGATGCTCAACTGCCTTGTATAAAATGGTGTAGTACAGTCGGCCTTCTGTATCCACAGGTTCTGTATCCGCGGGTTCTGCATCCGCGGACTCAAACAACCTGTGGATACCGAGGGCTGACTGTAGTCCTTGAAGACATGTGGTTCTGAGGTCTGAATGTCAACCATGTACACAGGGACCCTTGCTGGGTCTGAAAACCCTGATGCCCTTCGTAGAGACAGGCTCCCAGGTGGCCTTCCTTAGCATTCTAGAGCTCTAGAAGTCGGTATGCAAATTGTCACATACAAAAACTCCCTGAATGAGACTCACAATAGTGTCCTGGAGAACAATCAGTTAAAAGGAAGGGAACCACTGAAATATGTCTTCCTTTATCAGCCCGATTCTCCAACAAAATTGATCGACTCCACCACGCTTAATTCAAATGAAATGCACGTTCTCAGCGCTATAAAAATAACTTTATCACAGTCAAGAAGAGAACGATTAAACGAAATGAATATGTGGGTGATTGAATACAGGATGTCCAGTGACAGGGGATGGAGGATGAGGATTGCTATCTCGGTTCAGCCTCAGCTGGGCTTATGATGCTCCCAGGGGCTGCCCCATCCCTGAGCAGAGACAGGATGGCCACAGGGTAAATGCTGCCCCAGACATACCTGGCAGCCATCACCTGGCACACCGACTGGTTGGCTGGGCTGGCCCGGCCACACCCGGCCTCCCACTGCTGTCAGCGCAGAGAAAGCAAGATTGTGGTACCTGGGGTCAGACTGACAGGGTTTGGACGCCAGCTCTCCCACGTGATAGCTGTGCAGCCTTAGGTAAGCTGGCTAACCCCACTATGCCCCCCTTTCTCCTTCTGGAAAACTGGGATAATGATAACAATGGGGGCTTCATTGAGTTTGCTGTGAAGATTAAATGTTGTAACACACCTAAAGTAGAGTGACAGTCCCAGTGGAGGCCAGGGTCAGCTGACTCAGTGCTGGTGTTTCCACTCACTCAGATCTGTGCGGCACTGGGCCTGGCTGGGGGCAACGTGGAGCCTCTGATCCCTTGGGAAGGGGATCATCTTAGCTGGGAAGAGCCTTGCATGTGGCTGGGAGGATGCTTTCACCCTTTCCAACAAGCCAGAGCATTTACCTACTGTGCTGTGACGTGGTAATAGTTCAGCTTCTGGAGACAACTTCTTGGGTTCAGATCCTGGTCCTGCCACTTACTAGCTATGTGAATTTGGACATGTTATTCCACCTCTCTGAGCCTCAGTTTCCTCATCTGCATAATGGGGGCACCAACAATCCTTGGTTCATGGGGTTGATGCAAGGACTAAATGAGGTAACTCATTGCCCTGGGGTGAAGGAGGCACTCAATAAACATAGCTATTACTCATCTATTATTGCGGTGGTATCTCATGGCACCACTTCTCACATTCTGCCTCTAGAGTTTATCTGCTAGGTGTTGAAGTGACCATTTATTCATTCATGGATTTCTAGAAGAAACTGCTATTGAGGGCTGGGCCTGGGATTCAGTGATAAACCAGCAAGGCCTGGTCCCTGCACTGCCTCTTTCATTCATTCAACAAATATCAGCCAGTGCTGCTCCAAGACCTGGGAATGCCGCAGAGAACAGAAGGAAACCCCTGCCCTTAAGGAGTTCACAGCCTAGTGGGGGAGACAGACAAGAAACCAATGGACAAATCCAAATACAACTTCAGGTGGTCATTACTGTGGATAAAGAGTGGGCAGGGGCAGGGCAGGGGGAGCCATGGGGAAGGTTCTGCTGAATCCAGCAACATTCCCTCCTTCCCTGCTTCTCAGGAGTGGTGCCACCTTCCACGCGGTCACCGAAGTCACAATCCGGAGGTGTCCTCAGCTCCTCCTCCCTCTCTCCCTAAATATAACCAGTCACTAGCTCGGTAGATTTTACTTCCTAAATAGCTCTTCATGTCTTCTCTCTGTCCCCGTGACCCACCTCTCCCAGGTTTCACAACACCCTCTCCTGCCAGAACAACAGCAGCGTCCTGGTTCCTGGTGCCCTGGACTCCAGTCTCCCCGCCCCATCCCTCCAGCCCCCAAAGCCAGAGGGATCTTTCTAGAACACAAATGTGATCAAGACCCACTACCCACCCCAACCTCGTTTCCCTGCAGATCCTGTTGCCCTCAGTTACAGCCCCATGTCCTTTGCCTGGAATTCAAGGCCCTCCAAGACAAAACCCCATCCACCCCGGCTCCGGGGATGTGGACTCGCCTCCTCCAGGAGGCCTTCCCAGATCTCATAGGTGAGTTTGGGGTCCCTGCTCTGGCGCTCCCAGAGTGCCTAAGAATACCTCCCAGATCTTAAATAGGGATATCCGCGCTGAATGAAGAAGCGGGAGAGCTCTGGGCTAGGAGTGCGGAGACCCGGGTCCCGCGACTTGGCGTAGGACTGATCAGAACTCACCCCCAAACTCCCTTCCGACCCGCCACCCCAGTCTGAATAATGGGCTGGGCGGGGGGCGGGGGCGCTCCCAGTCGGCGACCACGTGCCGCCCCCAGTGCAGCGCTCGCCCTGGGCGCCCGGGAGCCGGAGAACAAAGAGGCGGACGCCCGCGCGCTTGCCGGAGCCGCAGCGCCTCCACCCCGGCCCCTAACGCCGAGGCTGGCGCGCTCTGCGCCTGCGCGGGGCGGGCGCTCGCCACAGGCCGGACTACGGAGGTCGGAGGTCGGGTCCGGCGCTGGTTCTCCAGTCCAGAAGTGGGATCTGGGGGAGGACCGGGGGCGGGCCTGGACGCGAGATAAGGAGGTGCTCACTCGCTCGCTCGCTCCGCCGCCATCCGTGGACGAGTAAAAAGCCCTGCTTTGCTTTTGCTGTTCCGCTTGGAGCCGTGCGGAAAATTGTTTGTTGCCGGGAAAATGAGAGCCCTGTGATTAAACAACGGCAGAAGGGGCAAGGACGCCGGTCGGGGGGGCCTTTAGCGTCCCCTCCCTCCCCGCCCTGGGAGAATTGGGGGCGGAGAGAGAGAGAGAAGCTAAGCCTGGGGCCCCCCGCGGCTGCAGGACCTGCCAGACTGGGCCCAACCTCAAGTGTTTCCGGACATACAGCGTCCTATCAGGGCACTGGGGTGGACCATCCTTTCTGACTCGCAGGGTTGAGTAAATCCTGACTCCTCACCATGGCGACGAGACCGTGTGGGATCGGGCCCCGCCCCTGCTGCAGCCCATGCCCACCATGGTGCCCTTTAATGTGCCCCACACATCAGTGTCCTTTCTGTTTCCTGGACAAGCCAATCGCTTTCGTGTCCTCGGGTCTTTGCACGTGTTCTTCCCTCTGCCTGGAAAGCTGTTGACCCACTCTGCTTGACGGGCTCCTTCCCTCTCGGCTAACTGTCACCTCCTCCAGAAGCCCTCCCTGAACATCCTTTAGGAAGTAGAATCCCACACTTCTGTTAGTCCCTATACCACCCTGTTGATTTTCTTCACTTTCAAGGCATGGCAAATTTTGTAATTAGACACTGATTGATTTAAAGCTTCATCAAAGCGGGACAGTCTCTTTCTCCCTCACTACCCCTCTCTCAAGTACCCAGCTGAGTGCCTGGCCTGTCTTAGGTTCTTCTCTTTTTCCTTCTCCTCCTCTTCTCGCCTTTCTCCTCCCCCTCCCCCACCTTCTTCCTGAGAAGTGAAGGCTCAAGGGAGCTATGATGGAAGAGAAGGTGGCAGGGTGGACAGATCAAAGAGCGCATCTCCTTGGCAGGTCAGGTCAGGAAAGGCGGCTGCTCATGGTGGGCGGGGCCTTCTCTGACCTGACTCCCGAGGCCCCCATGGCCAATCCAGCCTCAGACTCTGAGAACCTGGCGCTGAAAGGCTGCACTGCCCCATACAGGAGCCGCAAGCCACATGGCTACTGGCCACATGAAAGGTGATGAGTTCCACTGGAGATGTGGAGCAAACATAAAATGCAGACGGAACTTTGAAGCCTTAGTGTGAAGGAAAGTATGTAAAATAGCTCATTAATAACTTTTTATATTGATTCTATGTTGAAATGATACTATTTTGGATCCATTAAGTTAAATGAAATATATTCCTAAAATTAACTTCACCTGTCTTGTTATTTTTTAAAAATATGGCTACTAAAACATGTAAAATGATATATGTGGCTTACATTGATGGCTTGCAGTATATTTCCTTTGGACAGTGCTGGACAGAGTGTCTGATTTACTCCGTAGGCCTGCGCCTCGGCCCCTAGCCAGCAATATTCAAGGGGAGGGGAATAAACTCTACCTCTTGACAGTGAGTGTGCAAGAGTTTGGGGGCAAGTTTTAAAGCCACCACAGTATCCTTTGGCTCTCTACTAGCCAAGTAAAAACACTCTGGGATCAGGAAGATCTGGGTCCAGTTGGCTCCACCATGCATCTACTCGGTGCCCCTGGACAAGTCACTTCACCTCTCTGAACCTCAGTTTCCCCATCTGTGAAACATGGGTAATATTATTTGTCTCACAGTTTTTTGGAGGATTAAATGACGTATGGATGGCTCTTGACACAGTGAGCCCTCATAGATAGCTGTTGGCATCATTATATTATTTAAAACACTCTGAATGTCATCTCGGGAGAGGACCTCTGTCCCCTCCCACCCCCTCCCACCCTCAATCTCTGGGCTCCCAGCGGAACTTCAACAAACACAATGGAAACTGAATGAGGACAAATGGGAGCTGGGGACAACGCCTGCACCCACAAACCCCAAGCAGAGCACAGGTGGTGTCTTGGCTAGCCTGAGACCCTCTCAGAAGCGACAAAGATTCTCTCCTTGACCGAACTCCAGCTGCTTTCCTGAGCCCTCTTCTCAGCCAGGCCGCAACCTTGGCCTATAAAGACTTGAACAAACACTAACATAGTTTCTAACAGCTCAAGGCCACTTCCCTAGGATACCTTAAGCCCCCCCTTAAAGTGCCTGCCTGAGAAAACTCAAGGCTGCCTAATGAATTGACCGTTTCTTCCAACCAACACCTAAAAATGGGCCGCTGTCTCCCTGCCTCTGCGGGAGGGTGGGAGCAAACCCAGATGGGTTTCACATGGACCAACCCCCAATTCCCACTTCTTGTAAGTTTTCACTGACTCCACTGAGCCCCTGTTCACCACCCCCATCCCCTCATTCTCCCTTTGACACGACCAGTCACCTCTGTACAAATCAGGGTTGAGTTCAGTTCACACTGGACCCTTTTCCTTATTGCAGTAGTACGTTACTGATTAAAAAACATCCTTACCACGTTCAGCCAGCGTCCAGCTTTGTTTATCTTTGACAGATGACACTAGGGGAAGTATGCAGTGGCCTGGTTGATCCCAGTTCTGGGTTCCATGGCTCCAAGGGCTACCCACAGCCCCCAGTCTCCTCCAGGCCTCTTTCTGAATGCTCAGGCTTCTTACCCTCCGGATTAAGGCAGAGTTGCCTGCTTTATTTATTTATTTTTTAATATTTTATTTATTTATTTTTGGCTGTGTCGGGTCTTAGTTGTGGCATGAGGGCTCTTCATTGCGGCGTGTGGGCTCAGTAGTTGCTGCGCACAGGCTTAGTTGCCCTGAGGCATGTGGGATCTTAGTTCCCTGACCAGGGATTGAACCCGCGTCCCCTACATTGGAAGCCAGATTCTTAACCACTGGACCACCAGGGAAGTCCCAGAGTTCCCTGTTTTAATCATCTACAACTCACCACCAAAAGTTATGCTTTATCTGTATGCCATCTGTACTATTAATTATTTACTTAATATTTTTCTTTAAATTGACTCAACTGGTACTATTTTCAACTATTTTACTAAATTTCAACTATTGCTGTTTGCTATTTTTACATTTATTTAATAGGGAATTCATATTACTGCCATAAATGGAAAACCAGTATCTCTGGCCATAAATGTAAAATACCTATAAATACAATGAAGCACCACAATGCTACAAATCTCAAATCAGACAAGGCTGCTTGCTTTCCCCTTAAAAAAAGGAGATTGGAAGTGCTAGGCTGATGTTAAAGACACACCAGCACCAAGCTGCTACTTTCTTCTCTGCCCAAGCAAAATTGAAATATGACTAATGAGGGCATGTCCTTCTCACAACAGGATTTACCTATTTGAAGCCAGGACATAGCACTAAACTGTGCAGGTGGTTTAAAATCCAGGCGTGGAAGTGGCGTATCGGGTGAGTTCATTAAGGGCTGATCTTCAGAGCTAAATAATAACAGGACTAGTCACAATAATAGAGATTACTCATTGTACACTTATGTGCCTTACACCGTGCTGGTCACTATAAATATTAGTTTGTTTAATCCTCGCATCAACCTCAGTTTATCAGTGCTTTTAACCACTGCGTGGTATCTTGCCTCTCACATTGAAGAAGGATCTAGCATTTGCATCCAACATGGAGATGCTGGTGACAGGGGCTGCCGGGAGGGCTGAGAAGATGCAGGGCCTGCTGTGGGCCATGGCCTCTTGGCTCCCAGCACCAGTGGCTTGATTGCCTTCAAAACCAGGCTTCCCATTTACAAGTTGTGTGACCTCGGGTAAGTCATTTAACCTTCCTGAGCCTCAGTTTTCCCATCTGTTAATGGCGCCAGCTTGAGGGTCTCCCCTCCTGGCCTGACTCAGATTCAAGTGGAAACTAAAGGCAAGAAAGCCCTTTGTCTGTGGTCCATGTGTTGGTGACTGGCCTAAGAACATCTTGCTGAAGATCACTGCAGAAACTCCCTCCCCAAAAATGCAATATAGAAGCCATACAAGCGAGTAAAAAAAAAGACGCCTAATAAGTAATAAGGGCAAGCACCTAGTACTTACTATATCTTAGCACTGTTCTAGGTACTGCACACATATTGACCGATTGCTACCTCACAACAATCCTACAGGGGACGTGTTTCTTATTTTCATCCTCGTTTTGTAGAGTGGGAAACTGAAGCACGGAGAGGTTAAGCAACTGGCCCAAGGTCACCCTGTGGGAAGTGGCAGAACTGGATTTGAACCCAGGCAGCTGGGCTTCAGGATCAATCCCCTTAACCACGACTCTGCTGCATCTTCACATTTACAGTAGACAAACTAGATGATCCGGTAGCCAACACAGTTGGGGTAAATCCCCTGTCTTAATTAAGCCCTGATTGGTTTATAGTAAAAAAAATCTTCTAATTATGATGAGAAAGGGGAATATCTTTAGGCAAGTCTTGTTGACTCTCCGTTCATGTGATTGCAAGTCCTCTAGTCGTGGTTGGCAGGGAATGATGAAGACTGATAACAGCGGCGCAGGAAGAGCCCTGAGCTCGTTGCAGAGAAAACCTGAGTGCTACCGATTTGCAAATGTTTGCCCTCCCTGGGTCTCCAAACACAACAACAACAGCGACAACAAGCGTTCCCAGGTGTCAGGAACTGTGCCAGGCATTTTCCATGCCTCACAATGGGCTTCTGAGGTTTGGATCATCACCTTCACTTAGGGGCTGGAGCAACTGAAGCTCCCTTCTTGGGAGGGTGGGCAGGGGGTGTTCCTGGCCAGAGAGGGAGGCCCAGGCATTCTCTGGGTAGGGAGGGGGAGGGGCGGGGCCAGCCTGGTCTCTTTCACATCTATGAATAGTTAAAAGGCAATTACGATGCTAATTTGCAGAGCTAATGGCTACAGTCCCCAGTGAGGGGGAGCTGGGAGGTACTATCTGCCAGAGCTGCCAGCCAGCGCCCTGCAGGGACAGTTCCCTTGAGATCCCTGGACCATGGCCGAGTCTAGGCAGAGACACTGGCTCCTTGTCCCCAAAATGTAGTGGCCCCTGGTCCCAGACAAGACTCAGCTCTGCCAGGTCCTTCCTCAGTGTCCCTCAGAATGAAAGCAGTGCTGCTTGGACTTCAGGCCAGCAGTCAGGAGGGGGTTGCAGATTCCAGGGGCCATGAAGATGCTCAGGAAATTTTTTTCATCTTCCCCCTCCCTGGAACGAAAACAAAAAGAACAATAATACTCACAAAACAAGATGTCGTTATCTATTGGAGGCAGGCTGCCTGTGACTCACTAGCCGTATGACTTTGGGCAATGTATTTTATTCCTGTTCCTCGGTTTCCTCATCTGTAAAATGGGGATGAAAAAAATGCCCATCTCATTAGGCAGGTATCAAGTTTAAATGACACAATGCCCATAAAGCCCTTGGCGTGACACTGGAACTGGAATGGAGGTGACTGTGGACAGGGTCCTGGGGATGTCACGTTGAGTAAGATGCACAAGATCCCAGCCTTGTGGTGGAGAAAGAGACAGTTAAACAAGTGATCAGAGAACAGCATGAAAGGTGCTACAGCGGGGAAGGTCGAGGGGGCTGTAGGCTCATAGTGATGGAGGGGCATAATCCAGATGGTGGTGGGGAGTGGCAGGCAGGGAGGGCTTCATGGAAGAGGGGGCATCCCAGGAAGGCCAGGTGTGGGAATCAGTTAGTAGGTCAAAGACTGGGGTGAAGGAGTGGAGGATGCTTCCAGGGGATTCCTTCTCCATCACTATCCCATCAGCAAATCCATCAGTGCTTGGCGGAGCCCTCTCCAGGCCTCACACACATGAAGTTGGCTCAGAAGTCACATTTCACTTGGAAGTCAGGGCTCGAGGACTGAACTGTAGGAGTGGTTGATATGATACTTGCACACATCATGGACATATCAGAGTAAGGGAATTACCCACAGTTACCCGTGATGACATCATTGTGACTGATGCTGGAATACATGGCAAAAGTGTCCCTCGAGTGGGAGAGAGAGACAAGGACAGGGGCTGCCAAAAGAGAGTGAGGAAATTGCTTCTTCCACTGAGCTCTTGTCAAGGGGTGTCCAAGAAGGAGGAAAACTCTGGAGGCAGCAAGGGGGAAGCCCTAGACCTGCAAACCACCCGGAATCCCTCCATGTCACACAGAAGACCCTCCATGGCTCTTCCCTCTGCTCTTCCTAACCCAGGGCTTCTCAAAGGTAAGCGTGCACCAGAACCATCTGAAGGGGTTGTTAAAACAGCCTCTGGCCCCAGCCCCAGAGTTTCTGATTTAGTAGGTTTGGGGAAAGGCCTAAGAATTTGCATTTCCAAGTTCCCAGGCTGCCGATGCTGCTGGTCAGTGGATCACACTTTGAGAACCCATTCCATCCCACACCCTCTACACACCACAGCTTTGCCCCACCCCATGCCTGTTGGCCATGATCAGCGGCTTTTGTTTTGTTTTGTTTTGTTTTTTAATCTTTTGGCTGTGTGGCATGTAGGATCTTAATTCCCTGACCAGGGATCAAACCCATGCCCCCTGCATTGGAAGCGCAGAGTCTTAACCACTGGACTGCCAGGGATGTCCCAGTCAGTGGTTTTGATGTGTGGTAGGGGTCAAGAAAATCTGACCCAACCTCACAGAATGAGACAATGGAATTTTGAAATGAATTGAATACAAGACATGAACAAGACAAAACAAAAACTAAGCTAAAATGAACCCTCTGAAGCTGCCCTGCTAATTTATGTGGAGCTCTGAAACTCCGGGTCTCAAAGTATGAGTGCACACGTGGGGTCCTCTGCTCCAGCCCTCCTGAAACCTGCCTGAACACCCTGTTTTCCAGCCTCTCTCCACACCCAAGCAGGCCAAGGAGAGTTAGTCACTGAGGCCAGCAGACAGTGTGGGCTCAAGAGGCATATGTATGACACATATGTCTATACTCTCCTTGCCTACCCACTGCAGACATCACTAATCAATCACAGCTCTCTGGAACTGACTTAGCTTCAGAATGTTTCCCAATATGGTCCAGACACCCATTTCCAAATAAGCAGAGCTGGTACCCAAATTTAAAACTATGTGGTCTGGTCAGGAACCAAGATTGCCTTCCTCACCTCCTTTTTTGACCCCTCTAATTACAAATGACTTCTAGTCATTATCTGCTTCTGTCTCAGCTCCTGGTTCTATTCTCTTGTGTCTCTGCCATCTCTTGATACCCCTCAGCCCTCCAGCATTTTGGACTTCAGCTCTTTTGGGTGGCATTTTGCTTTGGCGCTTAGCACAGGGCCCAGCAACATCAGGTACCTAAGCCATGTTGTTGATATCTGGGAATCTATGAATGAAAAAAGTAAGTTTTCCTGGTGTCTCGGTTATTATTGCCTAACAAGCTGCTCCAAAACTTACTAGCTTTCGGAGAAAACCATACTCTGAAAAGATACGTGCTCCCCAATGTTCACTGCAGCACTATTTACAATAGCCAAGACATGGAAGCAACCTAGATGTCTATCAACAGAAGATATGGTACATATATACAATGGAATACTACTCAGCCATAAAAAAATGAAATAATGCCATTTGCAGCAATGTGGATGGACCTAGAGATGATCATACTAAGTGAAGTAAGTCAGGCAAAGACAAATATCATATGATATCACTTATATGTGGAATCTAAAAAGATGATACAAATGAACTTCTTTACAGAACAGAAACAGACTCACAGACTTCAAAAACAAACTTATGGTTACCAAAGGGGAAAAGTAGGGGGGAGGGATAAATTACAAGTTTGGGATTAACAGATACACACTACTATATATAAGATAGATAATCAACAGTAGATAGGACCTATGTATAGCACAGGGAACTCTACTCAATATTCTGTAATAACCTATATGGGAAAAGAATCTGAAAAAGAATGGATATATGTATATGTATAACTGAATCACTTTTCTGTACACCTGAAATTAACCCAACATTGTAAATCAACTACACCCCAATATAAAATAAAAATTAATTTAAAAAAACTTACTAGCTTAAAGCGAGAATAATTTTATTTGCTTGTGAGTCTGTGGGTCAAGGATTTGGCAGGGTTCAACTGGATGATTTTTCTGCTTCACATGCCATCATGTGACTTTCTCATATGGCAAATGATACAGATTTCAGGAGAGCCTTTCCACATGGCTGCTTGAGCTTCCTCACATCATGGTGGCTGGGTTCCAGGAAGGGGTATTTCAAGTGACAAAGGCAGAAGCTGCTGATCTCTTAGGACCCAGTTTCAGAGTTACACAGTGTCACTACTGTCCCATTCTACTGGTCAAACAGGCCACAGAACCAGCCCTGATTTAAGAGGAAGGGAAATAGACTACACTTGTCCATGAGAGGGGTGGCAAAGAATTTGCAGCCACCTTTAAGCCACCAAATCTGGGGAGTTTAGGGTTATGGCATCCGGTATGTGCTCAATAAATATTTCTTCATGAATGAAGAAATCAATGCCATTGCCAGCACTGGCCGGGGCTCCCACAGTTCACACCCTATCACCCAGATCCCCGGCCTGCCCAGCATTCCTCTGCACAAACCCAGACTCAGCTCCTGGCCCAGCTGCATGCTACTGTGATTGGTGGATTCCTACACCCAGCCTGGTACGTGGGAGGCAAGAGGGAGGTGCAGGCCTTAAGAGTGGGAACCCCACCAAGGGGTATGGGTAGAAGCTCCCTGGAAATTAGTCACACTCGGGGGCAGGGAGTCAGAGCTGCCCCGGGTCCGTTTCCATCTCACTGATGTGGAATTGGAGAAAATGCTGATTTTTTTTTTTTTCTTTTTGAGCACTGGAGACGGAGAGCAATCTGGGTTGCTATGCAACCAGCGCCTGTGCCCAGCTGATAACACCAGAGGAATTAACTGTCCTTGTCCTGCTCAGGCTCTGGAGGAGGGGACTGATGCTGCTTCCCAGCGCGTCGGCCTCAGCCCCGCCAGCTCAGTGTCCGGCCCAGCTATGGACGGGGGAGTCCGGAGCCAGGTCCCGGCCTCTCTCTTGCTTCACGAAGAGCACCCAAGGGAGAGTCCCTTGCCTTGTGCCAAGGGCGGCACCTCACAGAGTATGAGGAGGGGGCTGCCTGAGGGACTCTTGGACACAGGGTATCTCTACTTCTTTCATCTGCTAACGAGCTGTGAATTAAAGACAAACAGAAACTCAGAGGGAGGCTGGAAAGAGGGCAAGGCTGGTGAGGGGTTGGCCCAGAGTGAGGGTAAGATGGGCAGAATGAGGCCAAATCCTGGGGCAGCAGAAGAGCACGGATGCTGCCGCAGCGGGGCCCAGCCAGCTCTGCCCGTACAGCAAGCCCCCCAAGGCCTAAGGAGGCAGGCCAGGCAGGGGTAGGATGTCCTGGTGGGCAAGGGAGCCGGGGTCAGGCGTGGTAGGGCCTCGGCATCCTCAGAAGACCAAGGACTCTCATATCCAGGGTCTAAAGAGCAGAGGGCAGCCTGTCTGGGGACTCAGGGGAGATCCTCAGGGGGACCCAGGGAGGCATACTTAATGTGTTCATCTCCCCACTAGACTGGCTCTTTTTTTTTTTTTAATTTTATTTATTTATTTATTTTTGGTTGTGTCGGGTCTTCAATTCTGTGCGAGGACTTTCTCTAGTTGCGGCAAGCGGGGGCCACTCTTCATCGCGGTGCGCGGGCCTCTCACTGTCGTGGCCTCTCTTGTTGCGGAGCACAGGCTCCAGACGCGCAGGCTCAGTAGTTGTGGCTCACGGGCCCAGTTGCTCCGCGGCATGTGGGATCTTCCCGGACCAGGGCTCGAACCCGTGTCCCCTGCACTGGCAGGCAGATTCTCAACCACTGCGCCACCAGGGAAGCCCCTAGAATGGCTCTCTAAGGGCAAGGAACATGTAATATAAGGGTTTCAGAGTCAGACCTGCATTCAAATCCAGTCACTTATAGCTGTGGGGCCTTGCGCCAGCCACTTCACCTTCCCAAACATCACTCTTCTCAGCCACAAAAAGGAGAATAACAATATCTCCTCTACAGAGGATGGAACGTGATCATGTATCTGGTTGAACCACAGTAAAGCTGCTGTTTCGGGGAGTGAAAACCTGTCAAACATCTGCTCTTCCGTTTGGTTCAACCTAAAGTGTCCAGCGCTGAGCAGTGTCCCGCACCCAAAACGCACTCAGTAAATACAAGCAGCTATTGATGCCTTTTGATGTACTGGGTAGTGGTCCAGTGTGTATGTTCAGTGGAGGAATGAATGAATGAATGAATGAAGAAAAGCAGGCTGGGGACAGAGCAGGGGCTGAGTTGTGGGTGGCTGGTCCCCGGGGCCCAGAAGATGCTGACAGGTGATGGGGGTTCCTTCCCTGGGTCAGCAGGGAGCGATGATCCCAGGGAACCAAGTTCACAGCCCCTGCTTGTCTGCTCTTCCTCGCCCCTCATCCCCCTCCCCCGCCCCTCCCATGTGTGCCCTCTGTGTTTATTTCTCTCTCTTGCCCCACTTATTGAGCAAAAGTTTTGTTTTCCGGTTACCACGGTTACCATTTACTTACTCTGTGCCAGACTCCAATCTAAGCATTTTGCAGGCATTAGCTCATCTGCTCTGAACAACCACCTAACTTGAACCTTATTTTTAACCCTTTGAGGTAGGGTTTTTAATTTGTTGTTTTATTGAGGCATAATTGTACATAGAATAAAACGCACCCATTTTCAGTGTACAGTTCAGTGAGTTTTGGCAAATGTATACATCCATACAGACACCACCCCAATCAAGAGGCAACATTTTCATCACCCAGAAGGTTCCCTCTTGCCCCTTTGCAGTCAAACCCCTCACTGACTCTCCCACCCATCCCTCCAGCCCCAGCTGCCACAGATGTGCTTTCCATGACTATAGACTTGTTTTGACCTTTCTAGCATTTCGTATCATGGGAATCACACAGTGTATACATTTTGTGTCTGGCTTCTCTTATTTATCATTAATTTCTTCCTTTTAATTTCTGAGTAGTTGTTATGGATTAAATTGTGTCCACAAGCGTTGCCCCCAAATTTCAGAGGTTGAAGCCCTAACCCCCAATGTGATTGGATTTGGAGATAGGGTCTCTAAGGGGGTAATTAAGGTTAAATTAGATCATAAAGGTCTGAGGTCCTTATAAGAAGAGGAAGAGACACCGGGGATGCACACGCACGGAGGAAAGGCCGTGTGAGGACGCAGCAAAAAGGCAGCCTTCTGCAAGGCAAGGAGAGAGACCTCAGGAGGAACCAAACCTGCCTCATCTTGATCTTGGACTTCCAACTTCCAGAACTGTGGGAACTGATGCCTCAGCTGGAGCCCAGTGGTCCATGCCAGGTGGAAGGAAGCAAGTCAGGGGGAAGTGCCCTGGGAGGTTCCTGCAAAGCCCCAGTGTCTTTGCCCTCAGACACCAGGATGCACTGACCTTCAGCAGGAGCCCAGCTGGAGGAGTGGTCAGTGCCCCACAGGCTGAGGAAAACTGGGGACTGGAGAGAAGATCCACAGAGGGAGACTGTCCAGTGAAAGACCTTGCTGAGAACTCAGTAGGGCTGGCACGGGACTGGCTCTGCCTCACTAAACCTCAGTCTGCTTGTCAGTAAAATGGGCATGATAATTCTCTTACTGATCTCACACATAGGGAAGGAAAATGAGAGGAAGAGAGTCCCATCTTGCCATGCCAATGAAGTGGGGAGGGGGGACTGATCATCCCCATTTCACAAATGAGAAGCCTGAGACTTAGGGAAGAGAAGGGACACCAGGGTCTGGGCCAGCCCACCAAGAAGCATCCCTGCTGCGGGCTGAGACACTGCGTCTAGGTCTGGGCTCTGAGAATGGCTCTGGGCCTTTAATGCCTCCGAGGCCTGCCTCCCCTCCAGGCTGTAAGCCCTGGAGTCTGGGATTGTGTCCAGTTTCCTCATCATTATATCCCCGGAATCTAGTAGGATCCCTGACACAGGGTACCCAGCCAATATTTGCAGAATTAGTAAATAAATGAATGAACGATAGCCATGCTTTTCAAAGGGGTATATGAGTAGTCTGGCAGAGTACCAGAGGGTGCCCCTTCTTGGAATGTCCATTTTATTCAGCATCTGGGGGAAATAATCATGTAACAGTTAACATCATTTTGGGGGGTATTTTAAAATTGTGGTAAAATATATATATACCAGTATGATGGTTTCTTAAAAAATTAAACATAGAATAACTGTATGATTCAGCAATTCCACTTCTGGGTCTATACCCAAAAGAATTGAAAGCAGGGACTCAAACAGATACTTTACACCCCTGTTCATTGCAGCATTATTCACAATAACCGAAAGGCGGAAACAACCAAATGTCCATCAATGGACGAACAAATAAACAAAATGTGGTCTATACATACCAGGGAACATTATTCAGCCTTTAAAAGGAATGAAATTCTGACACATGCTACAACATGGATGAACCTTGAAGACATCCTGCTAAGTGAAATAAGCCAGACACAAAAGAACAAATGTTGTATGATTCCACTTACACGAGGTACCTAGAGTAGTCAAATTCATAGAGACGAAAATAGAACGGTGGTTACTGGTAGAGGCTGGAGGGAGAGGGGAATGGGGAGTTACTATTTAATAGGTACGGAGTTTCTGTTTGGGAAGATGAAAACATTCTGAAGATGGATGGTGGCAATGGTTGTACAACAATGTGAATGTGCTTAATGCCACTGAACTGCACACCTAAAAACGGTTAAAATGGCAAATTTTATGTTATGTATACATTTTGAGTAGTGGTAAAATATACACAACTCCACAGCATTGAAATCATCTTCATGAGTGATCAGGGTCACCCTTCTGTCTAAGTGGGTGGGCCCGGGGGTCATGGTCATCTTGCACTCTGAGTGAGCTCTACCAGGAGCTCCAGGCCCCAAAGTCCAGGCTGTAAGCTGGATGGAGAAGGGAGGGAGGAGATGGGGTGATTTAAGGGGGCCTGACCAGTAAGGTGATTTTCCCACTAACCCACCAAACCTGCCAGCCTCATACTTCATTTCCTTCACCAAATATCTCTTATGTGCCAAGAGCAGATTTACCAGGTGCGACAGGGCTGAGGGGCACAGAAGCAAACCACGCCCAGGGTCTGGCGTCTGGAGCATCTAAGCCAAGAGGAAAGGCACAACGCCCACATCTGTAAAACTGGAGTAAACTTGCTCCATGAGGTTGGAAGGGATGAAAGTTGAAAAGCTCTTTGCACAGGGCTTGGCCCACAACAAGAGCGTATGAGATGCCAGCTGCTTTTTTTGTTGTTGTTGTTTTGTTTCTTTTAACTCTCATAGGAGGTAAAGACAAACAAAGTCATTTGGCCATGGGGTGCAGGGTTCTGTGAAAGGAGAAGCCAGAGAGAGGGTTTTTTTTTTTATATTAATCAGTCATCAATTTTATACACATCACTGTATACATGTCAATCCCAATCGCCCAATTCAGCACACCACCAACCCCACCCCACCGCAGTTTTCCCCCCTTGGTGTCCATACATTTGTAAGAGAGGGTTTTTTTGAAAAATTTCTTTCCAATATAGGAGAAAAATCTCACTGAGGCAGCAAAGCAGGGTCTTGGCTAATCATGATTTCTCTGCATTTCCCCACCCCCACCCCAATCAAGAGCCTGGTCTAACATCAACCGCTGCCCCCTCCTACACTTTGTGCCCCCAACCCCATGACTCACACTCCTCAGAAGTGATTGTTCACCGGCCTCCTCAGTCCAAAGCTCTTGATGGATTTGGTAATTGGAGTAATTACGGTAATTTTACCTTAAAGACAGGCAGCTGCAGATTCCCTATTGAGGACCCCCCCTCCCTGGGCCTCCTGCCAGCCAACGTTCAGGGACAATGAAAGTGGCTCCCCTTCCCCTCTCCCAGAACGCAAAGTGGCTGGTGTGGAAAGAGGGGTTCTCAATAGAAGGCATCTCCCACCCTCTGAGCAGCCCGCGGAGGGGGCAGGGGGCAGCAGGATGGGTTTGCCAGGAATCTTTTTTCGTTTCTACCACCCTAGCTGTGGTTCCAGTGACTTGCAAAGCACAGCAGTGGACCTTGGCTTGTTCCCCATCTAGACTTGAAAATCAGGACAGGAGACCACCCTTCCCGCCACCCGCAGTCTATGGACGAAGTCCCTTATAGATCGCAATTGCACGTATCCTACAGAATCCAGGTGTGAGGAGCAGGCAGCGGTGTGGATCCCGGGACGTGCAGGGGGAGAGTCACCTGCCCACAGCCAGGTACCAGGCAGCACCCTCCTGCCCTCACCCCCCGCAGAGCCTGGGCTGCCCTTCCCCCAGCGGCAGCCAGAGGAATGTTCACCTTCACACCAGTGTCCCTAAGAGCCAAGGGCCAAGTGCGGGGAGGACTTGGGAGGCGAGAGCTCTTCTGATTTCAAGGTTAGAAGGCTTCTCCGAGAGGAGGGACTTGAATGAAGGCCTCGAAGAATATACGAGACCCCTTGGGAGGGCCTGGGGCAGTGAGGGGCACCAACCAGAGCCCAGAGCAGACCAACAGTCAGTCCCATGCGAGGGCGTTTGGGGCCATATTTAGTTTTGCTAAGAGCAAACCTGGGGGCAGTCTCAGAATTCCCAGGCCGGTGGTTTGGTAGATTTAAACCCTTCCAGTCTTCCCAAACTTCTTTGGATCCATTTCCAGCCCCTGCCCAGTCTGCCCACTGCCCCCTTGCCCCCTCTCAACTCCAGCCACGCCAGCCTTTCAGTGTCTCCTCCACGCTCTGTTCCTCCGCTCAGAGGCTTAACACGCTCTGTTCCTCCTGCCCAGAGGGCCCTTCCACCTCTCACCTGTTCATCTTTCAAGTTCAGCCTCCTGGGAAACTTCAGACCTAGTCCACTTCCCCTCTCTTTCGTTTCACGCCCCACAACTGTAATTAGCAATACAATGGTAAGTAGCAAATAGCAATTTGTGGGATGAGTTATTTTAACATCATTCTTCCTTCCCTAGATGGTAAACTCTGAAAGGAAGGTCTGTGTTGATTCAACGCTCCATCCCCAGTGCCTGGCTCTCAGTAGAAATTTTTGCTGATTGCATGTTGGAAATTTTCAGCAGGCAGAAATGGGGTGGAAGTGCATTCTCAGAAGAGGGAAAAGCACAAGCTAAGGCTCTGAGGCCAGAGAAGACAGAGTAAGTTCAGAAAATGTGGTGCCAACATGGGGAGCAGAGGAGGAGCAAGGGGACAGGTGTGGAGTGACTCTGCTGTAGGTGGGGACAAAGGGTGGGAGGAGCCTGGATGAAGTGGGGGAGGGTTGGGGAATCTCAGGGAGGGAGCCTGATCCATCCCATAGCCCAGCTGCCCCAGACCACCTCTCTGCCCCGGCACGTGATGCTCCAGCAACTACGCCATGGCTGAGTCTTTTCTGTTCCCTCTATCTGCAAACCTCTTCTCCCAGCTCTTCTGATGGCTGGCCCCTTCTCCTCATTTCGGTGTCAGTTCCATTGTCACCTCCTCAGAGAGGTGTTCAGTAGCAGACACTCCGTGCACATTGGCTCCACGCACGCCCCTTCGCACCTACCACCATAACAAAACAAGGCTCCTTAAAAGAAACATGATCTCGGCCCAAGTCCAGACGGCAAAGAGCCTGCAGAAGCTGGGCACCCACTGTGAGCTGTGCTAACCCAGCAGCAGGGCTGGTGTGAGATCATCCGTCACCATGACGCCACAGGGTGGGAAAAGGTGAGCCCTCGGATAGCGCTGAAGATTAATGGGGAAACCAACATGCGATTAAACTCGGCTCCTCCGCTGATGGCTGACGGCCCTCTGTGAGTACAAAGTTAGCACAGCCAGGCCTGGGCTCCCGGCACCCACCAAGGCACATGCTCCTCCTCCTGCTAAGGTTAAAGGATTGTCCCTCCAACCACAGAGCTCCCTGGGATCCCAGCCCTGCTAATGAGGGGGTGAGGCATGCCATGGGACCAGAGCAGGTGCTGAGAACCATGGGGGAGATAATATCGTTACTCACCATTTCAGGCCGCCTGGCTCTTGTTGATAATTAATAATAATAATGACAGCCCTGAATGAGCACTTGCTATAGGTCATTTCCTCATTTTCACACATCAAACCAGGGAGGTAAAGTCAGGTAGTGAGGACAACAGTTTCTGGAGGAAATAGAGGAGCAGACAGGGATTCATGTATCTGTTCATTCATCCAGTGGATTTTTACTGAGCACCTACTATGCACCATTATATCCACAAAGGTGAGCAAAGTCCCACATGGTCTCTGCTTTCATGGGGTTACATATTAGTCAGGGTCACAGATGGGAAAAACTAATTAAATATGATAATTTCAGGTAATGATAAATTCTAGGAAGAAAATTAATTAAGGTGATGAGAGAGAGAGAGGAAGAGAGGAAGCAACTTCAAACAGTTCAAAGAGGATGGTCAGAGAAGGCCTCTGGAAGGAAGGGACATGTGAGCTGAGACCAGGAGGTGAAAGAAGCTGGCTGTGAGAGTAGCTGAGGGGGGAATGTTCTGGGCAGAGAGAACAGCACGTGCAAATGCCCCAAAGCAGGAATGAACCTGGTATGTCTGAGGAATGGAAAGGAGGCTCATGTGGCTGGCTCTGCAAAGCGACAGGCAGGGTGGGTGAAGTGTCATCAGAGACAGTGGATGGACCTCATAGGCCAGGGTAAGGAGTTGGGATACTACTTTAAGTGGTGTGGGATCCCTCTGGAAGGTTTTCAGTAAGAGGGCTTTTAATAGAATTGAATTTTTGTTTTACAAGGGTCACTATGGCTGCCGTACAGAGGATAGATAGGAGGGCAAGGAGAGAGAGTAGTTAAAAGGCATGGAAGCCACTGAGACTTTGTACCATCACCACCACCACCACCACTGCCATCAACATCACCACCATCATCATCACCACCACCATCATCATCACCACCATCACCACCACCATCATCACCACCATCACCATCACCACCACCATCATCACCACCATCACCACCACCATCATCACCACCACCATCACCACCACCATCATCATCACCACCATCATCATCATCATCACCATCACCACCATCATCATCACCATCATCATCATCATCATCATCGTCAAAGGCATCTAGATGACAGAGGCTTGGACTAGGATGACAGTAGGAGCAAAGGAGTGAAGTGGGGGGATTGGGATATATTTTGGTGGGAGGTCCAGCAGGGCTTGGAGGTGGTCTGTAGGGGGCAGGGAGGAATTGGGGAACAGAAGCAGCAACTCTAGCTGAACCCAATATGGAAAATCTACCCAATCTCCCTACTTCTGCTCTCGACTGTCCTCTCTCACTAGCGCCTACCAGGTCCTTTTCCTGCTTCAGGCAATCGTGGTGTGGCTGAAGGAGCACTGGATTTGGAATCGGGCATCCAAGATTCTCATTCTCAGTGTGACTTTAGACACACGGTTTAGCCTCTCTGAACTTCAGTTCCTTCATATGTAAAATGGGACCATGGTAATACCTATTTCATAGGACTTTGGGGCTACTGCTGGGCTAAACTCATGCTTCATCCAGTCTATGCGCTTCGGATGGGACTTCTGGGGAAACTGAGACCGCTTAAAGGCTTGTAACCTGCTACAATCTCCACATGCCCCGCCAGGCAGTTCTAGGATTAATGTCGATCCCTCCTCACTAAGTTTTCTTGGTTCCCTCTTTCTGCTTCTGAGGGTGTTTGCATTGTGGGAGGTGGGGAGAGAGAAGGGGAGACTGACAAAGTGATTATCATGGAAATATTTTAAAATATAGATATTTAAGGCAAAATAGTGTGGATTTGTAGTCTAAAATAGTTAAGAGCTTGCATCTTGACACCAGACTAACCTGCATTGGTATTGAATCCTGTCATTTATTGGCCATAATAATATTGTGTTTCAGAAGATTGTTGTGAGGATTAAAGGAGTTAACATATGTAAAGTACCTGGTACGTACTTAGTGCTTAGTGACCATTAGCTGCCGTCATCACATCCTCACTCAAACTAAAACACTGGATTATGGTGAAGATTAAGTTTATAAAACTCTCGGTATCGTCACTATCATCAGCATCACCATCATCATCGTTATCATCATCACTACTATCCGCAGCTGCAGCAGAAGTACCAGCATCACCATCATCACCATCACCATCGCCATGATGATCACCAACATCACCATCACACTCATTCTCATCACCATCATCATCATCACCTTACAGGGTCAAGCAGGTACTATCAATGCACCAGCAATATCCTTTCATCACCTACCATTTCAGTGTCCAGTGGTTAACTTCTAATTGCCAGCATCTACATCCCTTTACCTGAGGGCTATCTCTGGCTACCAGAGCAAACTATGCCTGTGCTCATGCTGGCTGGAAGTGCCAGGGAACGAAATGCCCACCCTTGTCAGGAGGAGCCCTCAGCCAATCACTCACAGGAGCTGATGAATAAATACCCAGCTTCCTTGCCCTCTGGGTGTGGATAACTGACGAGTATCTTCTCCATTGTTTCTCAGAGTTCTCCAGGAGAATTAAGCTCTGGTGCCCACAGTGGTAACTTGCTTGATGATGCATCCTTTTATGGGCTGCCTCCCCTTCTTAACTTCCCACTCCCTTGTGTTTCCTGGGATCACTTCGTGCACTTGAATCATTGTTTCAGGGTCTGCTTCTGGGGGAACACAAATGAAGACCTGGATTAGTGTGAAGATTAAACTTATAAAGCTCTTGGCATATATTAAGGGCTTAATAAATTCATTGTTGAATGAATGAGGCTTCACCTGTCCCAAGGAGACAGACCCAGGATAGGGGAAAGAGGAAGAAGAGACCTGGGACCATAGGAGAGGGGTGGGACAGGATCCCAGAGAAGCTGCCCCTGAAGCCCCCCACCCTTCAACAATTGTCGTCATGACTCCATCCCTCCTCCTCTGATTCTCTTCCTGGCCCCTCTGTGTGGCTGCAGGTTCAAGGTGTGGACAGACCACGTTGAGAAACACAGCAAGACATCCTCATCACCAAGCTCCCATGTTAGCTCACTGGAAGGACAACACCCACTGAGAGCTAGACTGGGGAGAAAAAAACTTGAATGAAGTAAAAGTGACATTTAACTTATGCCCTTAATGTTCAAACAGAACTTAAATACCATTTTACAAAATGACATGATTGTCCAAAGCAATATTTAAAATATGGGCACTGTGAAGGGAAAGGTTTTTCCTCTTTCCAGTCCCCTCTGGGGCTGTTCCTGGCCACAGTGCCTGCTCCCCTTCACTGAGGCCCAATCCTCTCATCTTTCACAAGGGCTCAGAAAGGGCAAGAGGCTTGCCCAAGGCCACAGAGCTCTCCTGGCTTCTTCTCCAGTTCTGTCCACTATACATCATAGGGCCACTCTCAAAGCAATTTTTTCCTGGAAAAAAAGAAAAACCTGCCCCTTGATAGGGGTGCTATATTTTTTATTCTCCTCAGGGCTGGGAATCACAGACAAAAATCCATGCAGGTCTAAGTCCCCAAGAGGTGTTGGCATACAGCAAGCGTGGTGTAGGAGCCCACCCTGGAGTGAGGGCTCAATGTGTGTGGTTCTACGGGGTCCTTTGTGGGTTCTGAGAGGCATTTCAGAGACGAAGGTCACCTTGGAGGACAACCTAGACCTTCTCCCTAAGTAGCTGTGCTCCCACGCCGAGTACACCCAGCCCGTAGCGGCAGGGATGTGGTATCCAGGCTGCTCCTTTGAGTCCAGGGGCTTAGGTGGGGTTCTGTTTGATGACCCCCACTCGCCATGGAGGTTGGTGCAGTACAGATCTAAAAGGTGGGCATCTGGGTCCAGGCGATGCTCACCTGTGGGAAGCAGGGGTGAAGGAGGTTGAGGTAGGAAAGACCAGCCTCCCTCCCCGCAGCCAAAGGGAACCGCTCTGATGCAATTTGTGCTCCAGAGCCCCCTTGTGGCCATGGCTGGACATCACCCCTTCTCCTCCTTCCCGCCCTCCCTCCCTTGGAAGGCTTTGCCTGAGGACACTCCCTCAAAGCATCACTACACCCTAAGCCTTGTCTTAGCCTCTGCTCCTTAGCTGGTGGCTCTCAAAGTGTGGTCCTTGCGTTAGCAGGACCTGGAAACTTGTTAGAAATGCAGATTCTCAGGGCCCAGCCACCTGTGTCTTAATAGCCCTCTAGGTGATTCTGATGCACCACTCAAGTTTGAGAATCACTGCTCCAGAGAATGCAACTGAGGACAGATGCCCATCCTCGGTCCCCACAAAGCTGGGGACTCTCAGAGCTGGACACATGTTTACAGAATTCCTTAAGGAATCCATGGTCACTGGCCCGGGAGGAGGTCCACTTCAGCTAGGCTGGCCCAGAAGCATCAATTTCACTGGAGGTACTGACAACTGTCACACTAAACAAAAAATTCTGCCCGCTCCGTGTCTGATGCCAGCTCCAGGCAAAACTCCAAACTCCAGGACGGAATCCTAAGGCGTGCACAAGCTGACCCTTGACCTCACAGCAGGGTTCCACTTGGTTTCACGGGAGGCAGAGGCCTGAGGGGGAGATTCATCCCAGGGTGGACTCTGGCCTCCCCCAGAGGGGTCCAGTGAGCCCTCAAGGTCAAAGAGCTCCCAGTGACCCGGGCTCAGACTCATTCCCCACAGGGAAACTCACTGATATTCCCTCTGACTTCGTGGAGGAGGATGTCGGCTGACTTCGTGGACCTGTTGCTGTAAGACAGAGAGAAGCAAGCCACTGGCTCTTCTAGAGGCAGCAAGACCAACCACAGCGTATGGAGCCCAGGACTGGAAGGGGCGGCCTCACTGATTCTTGGTCACAGGTGGGAGATGAGACATATGGACCCTCCTGAGAGAGCCGGAGCCCAGCACCCAGAGGCAGGGAAGAGGCAGCTGGACGGCACTAGGAGAGGGCCAGCCATGGGTCCCCTGCCACAAGGCCCCTTCCTGCTGGGCATCAGAATGGAAGCTATGGGAGTGGTGGGATGAGGGGTGACAGATGAGGACAAGAGCCTGCAGTGAGGGGCAAATTCCGAGTCAAGATGGATTATGAATGTTGTAGGAGTATGTATGTTAATTATAATTAGTATATAAGTATCATATAATTATCATATGATAATTATGGATATCCTGAGGTCAATTCCAAAGTCTGTCCCCAGTTTGCTGTGAGGCTCTGAGCAAGGCCCTTTCCCTCTCTGGGCCTCAGTGTTCCCATCTGTACAAGGAGGAACTGGACTAGACACTTGCTAAGGACCAACAGTCCAAGAGTCCTTTGTGCCAATTCCATCAAGGAGGCTCCTGAGAGCTCAAGCTGTTTCTTACCTCCTGGAGTGACAGCGGCAGATCATCCCCATAGATCCTCTTCCAGCTCTTTGGCCACACTGACTCAGGACCTTTACACATGCAGTTTTTGGTGCCTAGATGCCTTACCTCATTTCCCACACTATACCAGGTGCCTTGTTTTACATTCACATTATTCCCTGTATTTCTTATACAACCTAATACAGCTTGTAACTTGATATTTACTTTGTGGCTATTTGACTCATGTCTATGTCTTCCACAGGGCTGTGAGCTTGTAGGTCCAGGGCCCCTGTCTGTTCTTTTTCTTGTGATTCTAGCATTCCACATTGTACCTGGTCTAGAGTAGGCATTCATTAAATACCTGTGAAATGAATGAATGAATAAATGAATGAATCATGGCTATTACCATTACGATTTGGAGCCAAGAAGTTCTCTGAGAAGGCTGGAGAACCCAGCTCTGACCACCCCAGAAAGGGAAAGGTCAACAGCAGGCACAGCTCCCCTCAGTGGCCTTCAGCTCCGAGGGGCTGACCTCTCCCTGCACCAGCACCCTGTTTCCTGCAGGGGAGAGGCTCCTGTAACGGGGGGAGGTGGCCTGCACTCAGAATACAGGGTGTACACACACAACACACCCACACCAGCTGCTTGTGCACGGATCATATGTCCACATACACAATGTCCCCTAAAGCGTGCATACATAAACACAGGCTATAGAAACATGTGTGCACATGCGTTCACCCTCACACACAACAGAAGTGCGTGCAGGGCACTTCCAGACGCACCTCCTCTAGGTTTACATAAATACACATGATGCACAAGGCGACACTGCCAACTTCCCCATTCTGGACTCCTCCTGGAAACACTCAGTATTCTTAGAAGTCCCTTCTCTTCTACTGCCCCCCTCCCCACCCCAATCACTCGACACCCCACAAAGCAAACCCCACTTTCCCAACCCTTGGCAAAGCACACAAGTGCTGCCTAAAAATGAGGCAGGGGTGATAGCTTCCAGAAGACCCCGCACCGCCCCACCGTTTCCTCCTTGCTCAGCCGCGTCACCTCCCTCGTTTCTGAGACCCCGCCTCCTCGCTCGCTGCGACGGGCCCGGGACGCCCCCTGGTGGCCACAGTCGGCAGCGCCGTTCCTGGCAGCCTGGTCGTGAGTCCCGGCTGATGCAGAGGATGTGAAGGCACGGCCACCAGGTGCCCTCCCGCCACCCCTTGCCCCTTTCTTCTTCCACCTGTGGGGGCGGGGCGGTGGTGCAGGGCTCACTTACCAACTCGGGGCCGTCCATCGCCTCGTTCCTGTCTGCGTGCATCCTTCGCAGCCAGGTCTTGAGTCCCTCATCTCAGAGCTGGGGGCACCGGCGAATGCTGTCGTTCAGTTTTCACACCTGGGCCACCAAGAAAGGCAACCTGGCCAGAAAGAATCAAGTCTTAGCAGGGGGGTCGGGCTGCTGGGGTGAGAAGCAGAGCCGCCAGGGTCACTGGGGCCTCTTCCCTGTCCCAGCGTCCCAAACAGAGCTTGGCAATATGTATCTGTTGAACTTGGGGCTGAAGCACTAGTTTGATGGGAGGAGGGGGGCCATTTAGTCCCTAAAGGGGGCCATGGAGTAGGGGACTCTGAGAGAAGAGCCCACCCTTGGGCTTCCTGACAGGGATCTCCCAAGACAGAGGCTGGAGGGTACTGCACCTGCTGTGGGACAGGTGCTCATTGTCTTACCCAAGCAGGGGTGTCCCCAAGAACACACCTGCAGTGGACTAAGGCTTTGAGAACCCCAGCCAGCCCTCACTGGCGGATCCCCAAAGACCCCCGGATCGACCCATACCCCTCTGTCGAATCAGAACCCAACAGACAGTCAGGAGAATCCAGACTCCATGGACCCTGATAATAAAGGGCATGTGCCCTGGGCTCTGACAGAACTGGGTTCCACTCTGGGCTCCTCTGTTTACTGGCTGTGTGACACCCAAACAAGGTGACACATATGAGAGGGCGAGGAAGAGGATTCTTCTATTTTACTTTATCTACATCTGTGTTGCCTGAAAGTTTTACAAGAAGTCATGAAGGTATTTCTTGAATTTAAAAAACTGCATACAATAAGAAGTGTTTTAGTAGTCCCATCAGGCCAGATAGCTGAAAGATCACAGAGAAGAAAGGCACTCTGGGCATGTAGGAGGGTACCTGTGTGGGGGAAGGGTGGGAGTTCTCAGCAGAAGAGTTGACTCTTGAACTGGGTCTTGAAGAATCAGAAGAGGGTACCAGCTTTCTGCTCTTTCTAAAATGGAAGGGAATTCCAGGCAGAGTGAACTACCTAAGCAAAAACGCAGAGGCATGCAGTGCAGGATGAGTTTGGAGAATGAGCTGGCATTTGGTGCATTTAGAACAGAAAAGATTGCCTGAGTTTGGAGGGGGGAGAAACTGGAAACTGTCAGAAAGCTTCACTTGTGGGTTTCTGGAATTAAAAAAAAAAAACTATCTTATGACTTTACAGATGAAGGGAAGGGTAGGAGGGAGGAAGGGAGAGAGGGAGAGAGTGAGAGAGGGAAGGTGAGAGAGAGAAAGGGAGGGGGGAAAGGTGAGTGGATGGATGGATGGATGGATGGATGAATGCGTGGAGGGGTGGATGGATGGGTGGGTGGATGGATGCCTGGATTGGGGGGTGGCTGGGTGGGTGGATGGACTGATGGATGGAGGTGTATGGATGGGTGACTAGATGAAAGGACGAATGGAGAGATGGATGGAGGAGGCTGCATGTCTAAGTGAAGTGGCCTGACAAGCAGCGGTGGCGGTGCTACCTTGCGCTCATGGGAGTGCCGGCCGGGTCTTCTCTGTGCTCCCGCTCCACCCTCAACTTCCACGGGCCTTGGCATGTGACCACAGATAGACCACAGAGGGGTCTCTCTCCCTACTCTTGCCCCTCCCTCTTGCTCTGGATTGTCACTCAGGGCAAGGCTCATGGTGGGGCGGGGGTGTCCTGGTCCTCTGACTCCGGCCTCGGCAGCCCCTGTGCTCCTGAGCCTCAGGGGTGGGGCTTTCTCAGCATCATTAACGCTTTGATGTGAAGGAATCTTTGCGGGGGCTCAGAGAACACCCATAACCTGGGGTACATCAGACGGCAGTGGACTGAGGTGTGGCAGTGGAGACAGAAAGTGTCGACCCCTCTTGGATGCGAAGGCAGGGGGAGGAAGAAGACTCTGGCCTACACATAGGATCCAGCAAAGGTCCCACAAGAGACACAACTAGGGATTTGAAAGGACAGCACCCACAGTCCTGGAGGGCAGGGGCATCAGGACAGCTGTACCTGGAGGAAGACGGGGCCTGTCCCTGCTACCTGGGTGGACGAGCCATCCCCTCCATTCGTGGTTGACCACAGCACTCACCGTCCAGGGCAGATCCTGGTATTGCGCTATCATCCGCACCACCTCAGCTGCCCCCTCTGCCAGCTGCTTCTCTCTGCCCCTGGGGAGTTTGGGGGGCCCCCCTCGGTGCTGGAAGAGATGAGGGGCCATCTCCGTGGAAACGCTCCACAACATCATCTTGTTGCTCGGCTCCCGGGCCACTGGGAAGAATTCCAGGAGTGCCTGGAGGGGGACACAGAGCCTCCCTCAAATCTCAGCACATCCCTGGTGCTCCCTACCTTCCCCAGAACGTCATGCTGCACGACCTGGGGACACCTGGGAAGAGCCAGGGACTGGAATAGGGGTTTGGGTTTCAGCTTTGCCATCAGCCCATCCCACAACCCGTGTCTCAGTTTCCTGCTCCTCAAAAAGTGGCCCAAACCCTCCCACTTCCCTGCTCCCCCAGATGTTACTGAGACATCTGGGTCAGACCACAGCTCCCAGGCAGGAAAGGACCACAACTCCAGGAAGTGGGTCTTTTCCTGGAGAGCCTCACGTCAGCTCCTTCTTCTGAAGTCTGGATCTGCCCAGGATGCAAAGGAAAGAATAGGGAAGCAGAGACAATGGGAAGAAAGGGGGAAGATGAAAAGAGCTACAATGTATTAAGTATTCTTTGCACTCATGGCCCCTTTGTTAGCACCTTACATACTTTTATCTTCTCACTTAATCCTCACAACAGCTCTATAAAGTGGATTCTATTATTGTACCCATTTTGCAGAGAAGGAAACTGTGGTTTGGAGAATGTGCCCAAGGCCACATAGCCAGTAAGGCTGAAGGGAAGGAGGAAGGAATGGAAGGATGGAAAGATGGATGGATGGATGGATGGATGGTGGATGAGGATGGATGATGGAAGGCTGAAAGGATGGAAAGAAGGAAGGGCAAATACTGAAAAGTATTACATCTTCTACTCTATGATTCCTCATATGTTAGCTCTTGTAATTCCCCAATCACACAAGATGCTATTATTATCCTCAGTTTACTGAAAAAGGAACAGAAATTCTAAGAGGCTGTCTCTGTAACCAAAGCTAAGACATAAGGAGAGGAGGTCCCTTGAGCCCAGCACTACCTGGTTACAAAGACCTCTCGGGGGCGCCTATGTTTACATCAGACAAGGATTCCAGTAGACCTGGTGTCTCCTCACAGCCTCACGCTCGAGGTGCATCTTGAGTTCGACCCAAGGACAGCCAGGAGAGCGCGGGGAGCTAAGTGAAGCCTACATCCAGCCCCAGCCCCCAGTGCTGAGCGCCCACTCTCATAACACACAGTGGGAGCTCCCTAAGAGTGTTTCCCAAACAGGTGCCCCAGAGAATACCGTCTGTGAACAACTAAGTTTGGAAAATGCTATATTCTCTAGTCCCACTTGGACTTTCAGGAAGTCTTAGCATATCAAAGGCTCTGAGAAGTCTTGTAGGAAAGAATGATCCTTAACTTTGTTTCATTAACTCAATGTTTACCCATCTTATTTGGATACAGAGCCCCTTTTTCCAGTGACACCTGTTAACACCACATAACACTAATGTTCGCAGTGCCCACTCCGGGAAGCACCATTTCCTTCCAAGACCCATCTGCTTTCTTTAGGGAAAAAGTCTCAGGAAAGACTTGGCGGGACTTCCCTGGTGGCGCAGTGGTTAAGAATCCGCCTGCCAGTGCAGGGGACATGGGTTCGAGCCCTGGTCCGGGAAGATCCCACATGCTGCGGAGCAACTAATCCCGTGTGCCACAACTACTCAGCCTGCACTCTAGAGCCTACGTGCCACAACTACTGAAGCCTGCACACCTAGAACCTGTGCTCCTCGCCAAGAGAAGCCACCGCAATGAGAAGCCCACACACCGCAGCAAAGAGTAGCCCCCACTCGCCGCAACTAGAGAAAGCCTGCGCGCAGCAACGAAGACCCAACGCAGCCAAAAATAAATAAATAAATACATTTATTTTAAAAAAATGTCTTGGCCATCATGGTTGGTGACCATTGCACCCCAGCACCTGGCATAGTTGTGGAATGAATGAATGAGCACATTTGGAGCCGTTATTTTGGGTGTAGGCCGACGTGGTAGAGGGAAGGCAGCTGGTGGTAACTTTTCCTTCAGGATGTTTCTGCTGGGTTCCGGGAGGATCAGGACGAGCAGGTGAGGGCCTGCAGGCGCTGGGTCAGGTCCGGGATGTCTGCGGGAAGAGGGAGGGCTTGGTCTCCCGTCCCTGTGGGAGGTTCAGGACCCACCCCTCCCTGGGGTTGGAGGCCCCTTCTCGAGGAGGGGAGATTCTAGAGCTGGAAAGAACAGGAATGGCCAGGAAACCTTTCCTCCTAAGGCCTGGAACTGTTTCCCGGGCTAGTGTAGCTCAGACAGAGGCCCGGCCAGTGCTGGTCTCGAGGTTCACTCTCTGTACTGTGTGAATAAAAAGTAACACACATGTGTGCATGCACACACACATTCACATGCACTCACAGACATGTGCACACACACAAACACATGCCCAGATGTGCAGCCTCAGACCTATGGCCCAGAGTCAGAAAGGCAAGGAACCAGCCATCACCTCTAGGAAGTGAATAGCTCCTGGAGACAAGGTTTAATGAAAACCTTCGTGTTTTGAGGGTTGGAAAGGAAAAGCTGTCCCACGCCTGAGGTCAGGATCTCTGGGGTGCAGAGGAGGTGGAGCTGTAGAATTCAGAGGAACAGTTCACCAGAGCCAGACCAAACCCATCAGTGGAGAGCCAGCTGGAGCCTGGAGAACAGCTGTGTGGGGGACACAGAGGCTGAGTGCCTAGGGTTTCGTCCCTCAGATCCTGTGTGGCCTTCATTCATTCATTCACTCACTCAGCAAATACCATTAAGCATCTTTTAGGTGCCAGGCTCCAGTCCGAGGACCCAGGACATTGTGGTGAAGGAAACGAAGAGGCAGGTTTGTGGAATGTATGTTTCAGGGGAGAAGACAGACAATATCAAGCAAAGAAATAACTAAGTAGCTTCAGACACTGATTCATACTAAGAAGAAAATAAGCAGAGAATTATAACAAGTGGTGCCTGGGTGGGCAGGCTTGCCAGGACAGGAGGGTCTCTTTCCAGCCCTGACATTGAGCTGACATATGAATGCCGAGATGCAGTCAGCCTAATAAAGGGTGAATTTCCAGGCAGAAAGAGCAGCAAGTGCAGGCACTCAGAAGAAGGAAAGAGAAACGGGCACGTCGAAGCAGGGGAGCCTGGACGGGTGGTGGCGACAGAGAGGGGCATGAGATGGGTACGGAGTCAGAGTTTATTCCCAGTGGGTTTCAGAGGGTTTGAAGCTGTCGAGTGACCGGCTCTGATTCCATCTATATGAGAAGCAAATGTTGGAGAGGATTTCTCAGGGTCCCTGCCCTCTGCTTGGGAGTGGAGATCAGACTGCCTGAGCTCTGAAGCTTTTTGGAGAATCACAGAGAGAGAGAAAGAGAGCGTATCCTTGGGTTTCCCGCAAGGTCAAACGCTTTATTCTTCTGTGAAAACCAGAAGTGACTGTGTTTACTCTCTATGGATTGGGAGGAAGTCCAGGCAGGAACTTATACATGTGGGATGTAAACAGAGAGGGATCCATGTGATTCATGCCGGTCTGCAGACGGGCACACAGACGGACGGATGTGCACACATGTGCCCACAGACACACAACTAGACAAACCCAATAGGCTCAACCCCGTGGATATCGTGAAGGGAAGAAAACCGGTCCAGTGGAGACTGATAGGGACTGTGGTGGGCAAACCCTTACCCTCCTCTCCTCCCCTGTCACACTACACACACACACACACGTGCATACACACACAGCACATGCATGGACACACATCCACACCATACACATGCACACACGTGCGTGCATGCACACATGCACATGTACTTAGCATGCACACACATAGTCAAATGTGCATGCACTCACAGCTCGAGGTCACAGGGACAGTCCTGTCTTCCCACCACTTCCCCTCTCCAGCCAAGGCCAGTGCCATCAGACACTCTTCCCCCCAAACACAAAGGGCTGGGCATGCTCGCTGGGCACCACAGGGAAGGCCTGGAGGTACTCCGCAGTGAGCAGAGGAGCCGGCAGTGCCTGGATGGACATTTGGAGCAAATCAGATGCGTCGTTGTGATTCAGCTTGTGTTCCAGCCCCTGAAGGAAGGAGGGGCGCTGATGAGAAGTTGGCTCAAGGCTCCAGTAAAAGTCACTCTGCCACTCCTCTGGGCCTCAGTTTCCTCATCTGCAAAGTGGTGATGAGAGGATTAAATGGCCTAATGTGTGTAAGTCACTCAGCACAGGGTTTTGCTCAATAAATGTGAGTGGTCTGACTCCAGGACCCGCACTCTCAACCCCTCTGCTGTATTCTGCCACCTTCACCCTTCCAAACCCTCCTGGAATTCCATGACCCAAACAGATACCAAAGACAGAACACTGATAAACCATGAAATGGATTCTCTCCTGGCTTAACGCACAGAGGAGGGTGCTGGGAGACGCAGCCTCAAAGAAGTGGGGAAGCCAAACCATAACTTTGACCCTGGCACCCTGAGAATGCCCGACGTGTCCAGCCCTCTCTCTCCCAAACAGGACAGCAGCTGTGGGAGAAAGAAACCAATGTTTAAACCAGCAACCATTGGAAAGCGGGATTCAAACATGTGTGTTTGTCTCCCATGAAAACCAGAAAGAAGAGAGAGTTTGGAGGAGGTTTCCCTCAAAATGAGAAGAACAGCTTTCTTGGCCGCTGCCATGAGCCAGGGATTGTTCTGAGAGCTTTACGTGCATTTATCTCATTTCATCCGTAATAAAAGGAGCATACTGAAAGAAAGGCTCATAGAGGTTTAAAAATTCATCCCAAGGGTGACTATAAGTTACACGTGGACTAACCTCCGTGCTGTTCAAGGGTCAACCGTAATAATTTGACTCTCTTCCAATTGAATGTTACATTCTGTTATTTGATTGTGCACAAAATTTTTAAAGTTTAAGACATTATTAAAGACTCCTATGTTAAAAATTCAAAAAAAATTCATCCCAAGTTTCTCAGCTACCAAATGTCAGAGACCGAATTTGAACCCAAGTCTCCCGATTCTATAGTCCACACTCTTATCTCCCAGGCTAGACGTCTCCCAATAATGGCTCCAGAGCCAGCCTCTCAGGGGCTAAATGAGCCCAATCTGGGGGTAACTTCCGGCTTGAAGGACCAGCGGGATCTGGGTGCTGGGGAGGGATCTGCGGTCGGCTTCCAGCAAGGTGTCGAGGGACACGCTGAAAAGGCAAGTTTCTGCAGAAGTCAAAGAGCAGAAGGGGCATTTCACTTCCTGGAATGACGGCTGGGCTCCAACCTGCGAGATCTCGTGGGTAACTAGAATCAGACTCTTTTCCCTGCGTGAGGACTGAGCTCTCTGGAGGATGGTTGAGCTCAAAATTCTCCACATCTCTCCAACAGAACCTTTGGCCTCAATGATCATGAAAACGTTAGGCGCACCACAGAGCAGAAAATCTCAGCTGGATAAAGAGGTGTTCAAAGGAAAACGTGCTGCAGCCCCAGGGAGTGCTGGGTATGACATGTGACAATGGCCTGGGGTAGAGGGTCTAGGTCTGCAAGGACAGGCTGAGTTCTGAAGAAATGTATTTCCCATCCTGCCTTGCAGTCTTCTTGGGCAAATTCCTCCTTCCCAATCTTCTCTAATTTCCTTCCTTCTCCCTTCAACCACCTACGTGTTTCTCTGCGAAACCCCTACCCCTGGCCTTTCTTATCCCCCATCCTCTTGTCTTTGAAGAAGCAAACAAAAAAAATCACAGTGTGTAATGTTGACGGTGATGCAGTGAGATGAACACTCTCATACACTACTGAAGGCTAATATATACCAAGAACCGAATAAGTATATTCTAAAATAATCTAAGATGCATTCAAAGTTGTGTGTGCGGCCATAGTGATTGTGTTTTATAATAGAAAATCATGAAATAATAAATGTCCACTAATAAGAAATGGTTAAATAAATCACATCCACAAGGAGGGAAATAGTGCCCTGATTAAAAATCATGTTTTCAAAGAATGTTTAATAGTTGTGGTAAATGATAATACTGTTCCAAGTTCATTACCCCTCCTTGTATCCATATCCTTTGCCATGTGAATTTGCAATCCTTCCCATAAAAGAAGCAGGAGGTACTTTCCCACTCCTTGCTGGTCAGTCAGCTGATAGCTTTGGCCAGTGGAACAGTAGATGCCGTGATGCACACAGAGGTTTAAAATGCGTGGTGTCGTAGGCTTTGCCCTCTCGTGCCCTCTTGCCCTAAGGACAGGCTCCAGATAGCCTCCTGGTCCCAGGAGAATGAGAGAAATATGAAGCAGACCCAGACCCTGCCAACAGCCTAGATCAGCCAACTGACCCCCAGTTCACCCCCAAACAGAGTAAATAATTGTTTTAAGTCATGAGTTTGGGGGTTCTTATTATGTAGCATTACTGTGACAATAGCTGAATGATACAGTGACTGGAAAGTGTCCATAATTCTAGAATATTTAGTGAAAAAAGGCTATACACACACATGAAAAACAAAAAGGAAGATGATACCCTGAAAGTTAATAGAGCTTATATCTGAATTGCATTTTTCGTTTTTGTATTTTTGCTCTATTTCCCAAATGTCCTACAACGAGCAGGAATTGTTTCACATGCAAAATTTTATATATATATATTAAAAGAAATATCGCAGCTAAGCATGTTTTGGTGGAACATTCCCCAGGCAGCTCCCTCGATGAGAAAGCTGGGACTTTAGCCTCGGGGTTTTTGATGCGCTGGGACCGCTGACCTGTCGCCTTCCGTTTGCCGGCCTTGCTCTTTTTCAGGTCCAAGCCCAGGACGTCACAGAGCGTGGTCAGCTCGATGAGGGCTAAGGCAGGGACCTTCTGATATCCTGTAAGGACAAGTCTCCTACCCTAGTCAGGCCAAGTCTGCCCTTGGGGATCCTAAATTTCTAGGGAGAAAAGGAAAAACACTCGTTCAAGCCATGCAGCAGTATGTGCGTTGAGGCTCCCCCGTCCGCCCAGGCAACCAGGAAGAGGAAGCGCAGAGTGGAGAAGAGCAGGGGCTCAGGACTCCATCCCAGGTTCAAGTCCAAGCTCTACCTCTGACTGATGGGGTCACATTCTGAGCCTCTAATTCCCCGTTTGTAATCATAAAATCGTGCCTACCTTGTGAGGTTTTTGAGATGGTAAAATGGGCTAAGGGGTGTAAAGAGCTTCGGGTGCCGGAGGCCCCAGTGAATGGAAGATGCTTTTACTACCTGCATTCCAACAGGAGGGGCGGGAGGAAAGGGGTCACCCCACAGGCCTCTCCTCATTGTGTCTATTCAGGTCCTTTGTTGCTCTCTCTCACCGAATCTGTCCCTACGCTTGGCCGTGCCACGCACAGCTCCAATGCTTCTCTTCCGCACTCTGCGTAACGACAGAATATTAATTGAAAAATAAATGATGTTAGACTGCGCCACCTAGAGGCAATGGTGGGGATCTGCAGGCATTCCTGCTATCAGAGGTGAAAAATGCCGAGAGAGGGGGGGACAGATTTCTTTAGTATTACCAGAAGACTTAACCAGAATATTCCCCAGTGCCCCATTAGAGTGCTAAGAAGGGGAAGGAATCATGCTGTGGTTGTCGGTGATAATGCTGTGGCTATAATACAGCCTAATGCTCGTTGTATGGGCTATGGAGTCACACTCTCTGGGCTCGGATTCTGACATTACCTGTGAGTTTGGGTAATTTTACCCTTTTGTGTGTCAAGTTTCTCATCTGTAAAATGGGGCTAATAATAGCATCTACTTCACAAGGTTGTTGGGGATATTAAATTAGATAAAGCATATAAAACACAGTTCCTGAGGGAATTCCCTCATGGTCCAGTGGTTGGGACTCTGCACTTTTGCTGCTGAGGGCCAGGGTTCAATTCCTGGTGGAGGAACTAAGATCCCCAAAGCCACGCGGCCAAAAAACACAGCACCTGACATATACTGAGTACTCAGTCATTATAACTATTACTATTTCTTAGTTTATTTATAGATAATTACTGTCAACATAACAGAATGAAATTCAATCATG
Organism: Balaenoptera physalus; assembly: GCF_965194825.1. Taxonomy (NCBI): domain Eukaryota; kingdom Metazoa; phylum Chordata; class Mammalia; order Artiodactyla; family Balaenopteridae; genus Balaenoptera; species Balaenoptera physalus. The sequence continues at coordinate 21,217,056 of NC_138898.1, forward strand.
TATATAAAGTACTTGGTCTAATAACTGATCCACGGTAAAAGGTCAGCAATATGTGGTATCCTTTAGCATTAATTATTATCATCATTCATAGCTGAGTGGGGAAAATCAAATTACCAAGATGAGAAGATAAGATAATGTTGAACATTAATTATCTCCGATGCTTTAGGAATAGAAAGTCATTATTTAAAAATTTTATTTGATGAACTATGGTTACATAAGATATTAACACTGGAAGAAAGTAGGTGAAGAATACATGGGAACTCTGTACTATTTTTGCAACTTCTTGTGAGTCTAAGATTATTTCAAAACAAAAGGTCTAAAAGAAGCTTCCATTCGAGGGAAAGACAGTGCTTTCACATTGGAGTGGGGTTCTTGTGGGGATGGAGGGCAAATTTCTTAAGCAAGAGGGAGTAATGGTCAATCTGCAAGGCTGTGGGTCAGGCTGCTGGGGGCTCAGTTAGCTCCATCACTTCCCTCTGAGCTTCACTTCTCTTTTTTCTGTCTATAAAGTGGGAGTACAATGACAGCACCCATCTCGTAGGGTGAGGTAAGGAAACAAGCCAGTGTGTGTGAATGATGCCTCTGGAGCAACTCCTGGGGCAGGGAAGCCCTCAGTAAAATGTTACCTAGGATTATCCAGCCACATCAAAATATGATCAACGAAGAACCTCTTCCTTCAGCAGCATGAGGACCTGGGAAAGACTCTTCCTGATGAGAGATCAGAAGCCTGGTTACCCTGGGGGGAGGGGGGATTAACTGGGAAAGGACATGGGGGAGCCTTGGGGTGATGGGAGTGTCTCATATCTTGATCTGGCGGTAGTTACCCAGATACCCACATCAAGATGTGCAAGGTAAATATCTGTGCACTTTACTGGGAGTCTGGGACTGTACTGGGACAACTGAACATTTGGAAAAGAAAAAAACTAAGAAGTTGGGTCTCTCACACCAGACACCAAAATTAATTTTTAAAACACAACTAGAAAAACACATGTAGGTAGATAGTTAGTTTGCTGGATGAGGGAGGACTTTCAATGCATAAAAGCAAAGAAGAAAAGGATAAATGAAAATAAAGAAGAGCATAACTGAGTGTAGTTCCCTGCTTCCCAGTAAATATTTGTGGAATGAACTAAAATAATGCGCGATTCAACAACTGTCTGCTGGGTGCCCGGCAGCATGGAAAGGGTGAGGAGGGAGGGACGTGATGTGCTGGTGCGTAAAGGCAGGGCCTAGCCACCAGCCCTCTGGGCAGCAACATCACCGGCACAGGTGCAGGTGCCTTCCGGGGGCCCCCTGCCTCTCTGCAGAAGCAGCACAGCTTGTTCGGAGTAAGCGGAGTCCATGATGAAGGTTTCCCCCGCCAGCCTGCACCTGCAGCCCTTCAGACTCTGCTGCTGTGGGGAAACAGAACAGAGAGGCTGTCAGGACCGCTGGCTCCCTACCTCCTCCAAGCCCAGAGCCCCAGGAAGTGATTTCCCAGGCTTGTGCCCATGCTCAGGCCCAGGAACCTCAGTAACAGTTGCCTAGGATACGGGGGCTGAGATCGTGACTCAGGGAAGCAAGTTCTTAGGCTGAGGACTGAGGCCTTTTGGCCCAAGAAGTGATTTCCAGGCTCAAGCTCAAAGCCCCAGGATGGAATTAAAAAGCTTAGAGCTCAGACCCACTGCCCCAGGAAGTCGTTTCCTAGCTAAGGCCCTTGCCCCAGGAAGTAATTTCTTAGCTAAGTCCCTTGCCCCAGGATGTGGTTTCCTAGCTAAGGCTCAATGCCCAGGAAGTGATTTTCCGGGCTGAAGCCCATGGGCCTGATGGGAAAAGTCCACTCAAGGGCCCAAGTTTTCCCCTCAGGGTCCCTTCCTACTGCCCTCAAGCTGGAAAGGCAGACAGACAGAAATGCCCAGAAGTATGCACATTCTCTCACTTCACAGAGCAGCCCCTCTGTGGAGCCAGGAGGATTCCCAGGGCCCTGGAGAGTGAAGGTCCCTTATGTGGAGGAGACTCAAAAGCCCCGGAACTGAGGTGGTTCCGTTTCACACCCAAGTCCCCATTCTCTGGAGACATCTCCTTTGCAAATTACAGACAGCTTCCAGTTAGTCACGTGGGAAGCAGATGGTACTCACACACCCCAGGGAAATAGGAACCACTCACTACCCTTTCTTCATAGATGGAGCGGCTGAAGCTCAGAGATCTTCCCAAGATCCCGTTACTGCTAAGTGGGAAGGTGGGCATTGGGACCCAGGACTTTCTGCTTTCAGTGGCTATCATTTCAATCGCTGGGTTATGCCACGTCAGATCTATTCCAAGAAAGAAGATGCCCACAACCTATCAGGTTTCAAGTGCCAGCAGGATATATAAATGACAATAAAAAGTATGAGAGTTGCACTGATAATGGCTATAGAGAGAGAGAACCTAAGCTTTCAGGCCACCCAAGGATGCACAGTGGCAACGGGCATATACATATTGGCCTACACAGCTGACGAAGACCTAATGTAAAATGGGGACATAGCGCATGCAAGCTATGCAGTTAAAGAAACCTCAGCTAGAATTGGAGTCGGAACAGGCCTGTAGGGGGAGCTCTCACACCCTGCCATGCATCACCAATTGCTCCGAACAGGAAGAGACCTATGCCTACAACTCCAACAGGAAGGGGCCTCTACTTAATATCCGTCAGGAAGAAGAAAATTTCTCTCAGCTCAGCCAAAGACTGTAGCAGCCCAACCAATAAGAAGCCTCCATACTTTGGTCTTCCGGCTTCCTCTGAGGGGCTCTTTGGTTATCACACCCTTTCCCAATTTCCAACTTTTCCCTATGAAAGCCATTTTCCTTTCCTTGTTCTCTGGATTTGCCTGTGGTCCCCCATAGTTGTGTATGCTTGGTCTGTTCTAGGCACTGAGGTTACAGCAGTGAGAAGGACAGGCAATGTCCCTGGCCTCATGACTTTACATTCTAGTGGAGGACATCAACAAATGCACAAATAAATGCACTATGTGATGTCAGGTGGTGATAAATGCTCTAACAATAAATAAAGCAGGTCAAGGGGCTAGTGAGTGACAGGGCAGGGGTGCTGTTGGTGACAGCTTTCCAAGGAGGTGACGTTTGAGCCCAGTTCTGGTTGGAGAGAAGACGCCAGGCAGATCCCCAGCGGAAGAGCATTCCAGGCAGCAGCAGCAGTGAGGACAAAGGTCCTGAGGCAGGAGTGGTCCAGGAACCACTTCGTGGTCCAGGAACGGCAAGGAGGCCAGAGTGGCAGAAGTGGGGAGATGGGAAGGGGGGGTGGGAGGAGGGGAGGCAGAGCGGGGCACAGGGCCAATTCTGCAAAGCCTGGTAAGCTGTGATGTGGTGGTTTTACATGTCCCCAAATTCTTTGACTCTCACCCCATTAAGAGATGGGGGTCTAATTCCCCTCCCCTCGAATATGGGCTGGACATAGGGAAATAGGATGTGGTAGAGTGATGTTGTCTTTCTTCCAAAGCTGGGTCATACATGGCAAGACATCTTCTGTCTGGTTCTCTCTCTCTCCTCCTGCCCGCCCCCTCCCCCAAACTCTTGTTCTTAGAACCCAGTCACCACGCTGTGAGGAAACTCAGGCCACACACAGAGGCCTAGAGTAGGCTTTCCAGGCGATGGTTCCAGGTGAGGCTCAGCTGATGGTCACATCCCCCACTAGACACAAGAGTGAGAAATCCTTTGAGGCGACTCCAGCCTCAGCCACCATCTGACTAACTGCATGAGGGTCCCGGAGTGAGAACTGCCTAGCTGAGCCCTGTCAACCCCCATAACAGTGAGATATAATAATAATAATAATAGTCGCTTTACACTGCTAAGTTGCTAAATTTGGGGTGCTTTGTTACGCATAATACATAATGGGAAGCTACAGTTGTCTATTATTCTGAAAGAGATGGAGACACATTTGGAAATTTGAGCCTAGGACTGAGAATTCCACTGGCATGTTCGCTCCACAGGGGAGACTTTGGTTTGTGTTCATACACACAGGAACATTATTCAACCATAAAAAAGAAGGAAATCCTGCCATTTGTGACAACATGGGTGGACCTTAAGGGTATTATGCTAAGTGAAATAATTCAGACAAAGCCAAATACCGTATGATGGAATCTAAAACAGCTCACAGAAACAGAACTCATAGAAACAGAGAGTGGAACGGTGGTTGCTAGGGGTTGGTGGGGGCAATGGGGAGATGCTGGTCAAAGGGTAACTCCTAGTTGTACAACACGTAAGTTCTGGGGATCCAATGATTAGCATGGCGACTACAGTTAAAATACTTACACATTGCTAACAGAGTAGATCTTAAATGTTCTCACCACACACAAGTGCTAACTCTGTGAGGTGATAAAGATCTTAATAACCTTTTGTGGTAATCATCTCACAAAATATATGTGTATCAAGTCATCACATTGAATACCTTAAACTTACACAATGTTATATGTCAATTATATCTCAATAAAGCTGGGGAAAACACACGTAATGTAAAAGAACAAAAGTTAAAAGTAAAAAAGATGGGCCAAATATTGGGTAAATGTTAACACAACGGACGAGATATCAATAGCACTTTCAGATCGAGAAGCATTCTAAGGAGGGAAAAAGAGTAAATCCACAAAGAACCTATGACCGTGAGGAACCTTTATGCGCTTCATAGCAAGGAAAATAAGAACGGCTAGAAATGTGAGATTGACAGAAACACGTGGGCCTCATCATCTGCCATTTCCCCACGTGAACGTTGCTTTCCAGTTATGAGTTGTCGAGTTCTCCAGTTTCTCTTAGACCTCCGTGTCTTTGCATAATTTGTCCCCCCAGCCAGGTCTGGGTTTCCCCAATCCTGGCCACCATATCCCTTTTACTTGAGATCTGGCCCACTCTTACTGCACTAAAGGCAGTCTTACAACAAGACCTTGGCGAGGTAAGGAAGGCATATTGCAGGAGGCCGTCAGCATCTCGGGGCCAGACGAGGACAAAGGGACATCACAACGTCACAGGTGAGTGGAGCACAGATGTGGTGGGCCTTGTGGCTACCTCCCCAGCATCTTTTCCACGCATCCCCCATTATAGCAGCTGTGACCCCCCCCCCAAGCCTAGTCACAGACACAGGTCCAGGTAAGCTTGAATTAAGAACTGTTGTGTGAGTGCCTGCCGATAGGTACAGCGTTTTTTTAAGGGGATGAAAATGTTCTAAGATCGATTGTGATGAGGATTACACAACTCTAGGAGTAGACTGAAGACTGTTGGATTGTGTACTTTATAATGGGTGAATTACATGATATGTGAATTATAGTTCAATAAAGCTATTGTTTAAACAAAAAAAAAAAAACAGAAAAGAACCATTGCGTGCATTCCTCCAGCCACAGGAATTGTTTCAAGAAGATAAAGCTCAGGACTTCCGTTGGGAATTCTGAGATGTAGACAACTTGCTGAAGACATGTGCGAAAAATAAGCCGCCTCCAGGTGCTGGCAGTCACCCAGCGGGGATCTGGGCTTAGAACAAAGTGGATATCATGCACAGCTATAAAAAGAAATTTTAGAAGCGGGGCCTTAGATAATATCTTGAGCAGTCGAATCATAAGAAGTTCACACACAGAGTGCATTTTATTTGAAATATCCTTACCTGGGGAGGTAGCTTGTTTTTTTTTTTTTAATATATATAAATTTATTTATTTATTTATTTATTTTTGGCTGTGTTGGGTCTTCGTTTCTGTGCGAGGGCTTTCTCCAGTTGCAGCAAGCGGGGGCCATTCTTCATCGCGGTGCGCGGGCCTCTCACTATCGCGGCCTCTCTTGTTGCAGAGCATGGGCTCCAGATGCGCAGGCTCAGTAGTTGTGGCTCACGGGCCCAGCCGCTCCGCAGCATGTGGGATCCTCCCAGACCAGGGCTCGAACCCGTGTCCCCCACATTGGCAGGCAGACTCTCAACCACTGAGCCACCAGGGAAGCCCAGTAGCTTGGTTTTTTAATCCATGCCCTTTTGACAGATGCTTGGATTGCTTCCATTGGGTCCAGATCATGAATAAAAAGCATCCTCATATTTATTACCTTGTACCTTTGCACAGAGGTAACAGTGGAAGAGAGTCGAAAGTGGAATTGCTGAATCAAAGGGTTTGTATAAAATTTTGACACTTCCTGCCAAATTGCCTCCACCCCAGAATTGTTCTATTGGATTTGTCTCTGTTTGTTGTTGTAGTTGTTATAACCTGGAACAGGGGGCCAATTTTGCTCCTGCTGTCTACCTGGCCTCTGCCTCGTGGGGTCCTGTGCCCTGGAGTCTCTGAGGCTGTATTTTGCCCTCAGCCTGACACCCCACCCATGGATGTCCCCCCAACTTCTGGAGGTGTGATCCAGTACCTAGGACCAGCATCACAGGTGTGTGACCTGGGTAGTCCCACAGGATCCCAGGCTTAGGAGGAGCCCATGCTGGGTTTAGTGCTCTGCTATCACCATCTTGAAATTCTTAATAATTTTTTAACAAGGGCCCCCATGCTCATTTTGCACATGGCCTGTCCCGCCAGCACCTTACCCACAGGCCCTGGCTTGTGCCTTTCCCCCAAGTGTCCTGTCTACACGCTGAGCTCCACCCTCCCATCCTGAAACATCCTTGAAAGTGGTAAAGCAAAGCAATCTCAGGTCTGCCAGTGCCTGAAGGAAGAGGCAGGGCACCAGCTCTCCCTGGGCAACCTCTTGGCCAATTTCACCAAGCAGAAGCTTAACTGGAGACTGATTCCCAGTTAATTATAAAATTGGCCGTTTAGCTTGATTTATGCTTTTCGAGACAACTGCCAGTCCGGGAACCTCCTGTGTCCGTTTGGAAACCCCTGCTGGTGCACAGCACGATTTCTTTAGTTGCTTTGTGATTTGCTTGGAAATTATCGGCCTCTGGGTGTTTTCGTGACAATTTGAAAACTGTGGTGACTAAACCAAAACAAAAGTCGTTACCTTTGTCCCTGTTTTGACAGCTAAGCAGGGAGAGGGGAGTGATCATTTCTTTGGGTGAACTTTTTGAGGAGGGCAGATGGGACGCAGGAAGGGACAGAAATGAAATAAAACCCTAACAGTTCCAATGGCATCACTGTCCCAAGGTCACATGACGCAGTGCTGCAGTGAGTCCCCCGTTTCACCAGAGAACAAGGGCACTCAGCACATCCACAAAATATGTTCTGAACATCACTAACAGCCGATTTTTTGTTTGTTTTATTTTCAGTGTTTTACTGATGTACAGTATATGCAGAAAAGTGCACAGATCCTCCGTGTACAGCATGAATAACTGTCTCCTGTTGTCATTTTGTTTCCAGTGTTTCCTGAGCACTTACTACATGCCCAGCACCAGACATGCCCAGGCATCAGTTTAATATTCACAGGTGGGTGCTATTGTCCCCAGTTTACAGATGAGGAAACAGACCCAGGAGTAGATGGCCCACCCATACATACCCAGCTGGCAAGCAGCAGAGCCAGGATTCGAACCCACGTTGCAAGCCCCAGCTCCAGTGCTCTCAACTGGTATGCGCTGTGGTTTCAGGAAGCCCTTAGGTATGAAGGAAGTGATCTGAACCCATTCTTTCCCCACCATAAACTCTGATTCCCCTTCTGAATTCCTGGTCTCACCAGGTGTTCCCTTCAAGTGCGCTGAGGGCCACTCCTGAAAATGCTTTCTTGTAATTCCCCACATTCAATTAACCACTAATTAATTCGGCCCTTCATACATCTCTTGCATCCACCCACTTCCCCCCATTCCCACAGCCGCCATCTTGGTTCAGGCTACCCTCCCCTCTTGCCTGGACCACAGCCTCATCACAGTCTCCCTACATGGCTTCTAGGTACCCTTATCTGGTTCAGAAAGATCTCCCAAGCTCTCGAAGCTGACCTATCAGTCTCCTGCTTGAGAGTACCCTGAGGATAAAATCCAGATACCTTAAGATGGCATGGGTCTGGCCTGACTCCATTTCCAACCTCATCCCCCGTCCTCTCTTCCTCCCTCTGCCTGGAGTGGCCTTCCCTCATCTGCCAGTTCTTCCTCAGGTCCCTGCCTGAAAGTCACTTTCTCAAAAAGACCTTCTCAGATCCCTTACCTGGATTAGGTCTCTGCTATTTTGCTTTTGGATAACACTCATTCATTCTTCCTGGAAATATCGATGGATTGTCTTCTCTAGTCACTGCTGTCTCCCCAGTGCCTAGAACACTGCTGGCAAGTAGTAGGTGTAGTGTATATAGTATACGGTCCCCGAGTTCTTTGACACCCTGCCTATGGAGAGGTGGGGTCTACATCTGCTCCCTTCAAACCTGGCAGACTTGCAACCGCTGCAACCGACAGAACACAGCAGAAGTCAAGCTCTGTGACCTCTGAGTCGGGTCATAAAAGCCCCTACCTGGCTCTCTCCCTCTACTTGCTCATTCTCGGTGGTGATGCTGAGAAGCCCAGGTCAGGTATCAGGTCACCCCTAAGCGCTCCGGGTAACAGAGCCAGTTGAACCATACCTTTGAGTCATTTTGGTCTAGGTTTCTGACATATGAGTAGAGAAGCTTCTAGATGTTTCCAGTCCCCAGCTGTGAAGTCACCTGCAGCTGTTCAGTCTTCCCAGCCAAGGCCCCGGAAATCATGGAGCTGAGACCAGCCATCCCCACTTGCCCTGCCCCAATCCTGACCCACGAAATCCATGAACAGAATCACATATTTGTTGTTTTATGCCACTAAACATATTTTACAGTGTTTGAAAAGTTCTCCCAACAGAGTCCTAGGTGTGCAGCTTGTGTTGTCCCTCTGTCATTTAAGTTAATACCGGATAAACCAAATTATTGTTATCAATTCATTACCCCTCCCTCTAATTAAGGCATCTGCCATTCCTCCAACAGAGGCAGGGGCTACTGTCCCCCTGGCCCATCCACTGACTTGGGCTTTGGGTGCATGACGTGCCTTGGTCAGTGGAATGGTAGCAGACTTGAGGCTGTGTGGTGGGGCTGGCCCTCTTGCACCTCCCATCACCATGGGAAGCGCTATCCCTGGATGGCTGCAGCCTGGGTCCCAGAATGAACTCACGTGGCACAGGCCAGAGCCCAGTGAGCACTCACAGCTTGAGCCTAGGGCCAGATCAGCCAACCCTCAGCCGACCATCGACACATGGCGTGAATAAGTGTTGCTTTAATAAATGGTTGCTGGTGAGTTTGGGATCATTTGTTACACTGTCATAGCTGACACATACAGTGTATTATTGAACAACCCTAACAGTTTGCCCAGAGGAGCAGAGGGCCCACTCTCTCCCACTCACACACATTCCTAGATGCTAGATGCACATGACACACACCCACACCATGTCCCACCCTATCCCCAACCCCCAGATGAAATTACACATCAGGTTCTGAGTCATGTGAAGGGTGAGAATCAAGCCTCTGAGAGCAGAGGTTGAAAAGTCAGTCTCAGGGCAGGGCATAGCCAAGTGCACATGCGTGTGCCAGGGAATGTGTAGGTCCATACTCTCCCATGAACGTGTATGTGGTCATGTGTGCCAATAGGAGCTTCTGAAGGAGGATCTCTCCTCTGCTGCTTTAGGACTTTCCAGGAAGTCTGGATTCTCCATGCCCACACAGGTTCTCTCACATAACTTAGTATATGACTATGATGTGGATGGTGCCCCTTTGGATGGAACATCTTTATGCAGTACACAACCTGAACAACAGTACACAGCAACACTGCCATCTATGAAGCAATCCTTGTGGGGACCGTGTGGGGGCCAGACAGGAATGAGATCTTATAAAAGGCAAATCCTCAGTTAACATCTTGAGTATCATCTTAACTGAGCCCCTAAAACCCCTATAAGGCAACAACTTTCCCCTTAAGACAAGAAGGTTTATTCCAAGCAGTGTGCTCATTCTTTGAATTGTCCAGTGATGCTCTCCACCTTTCTTCCACGAAGTAATTCTGCTAGAGCTGATGTCTGGGTTGTAAAATTTTCAAACATGACTATTTTGTGTTATAGAAAACAAGAATGAAAACATCTTGAAATAGAATCAATATAATTTAGCTTCTTGAATCCGATCTGAGGCTGGGCCAGGAGACAGAGAAAGGCACAGCTGTGGGTGTTCCCTTCAGCTGGTCAAGGCAGGTGAGAGCCAGAGAAATAGGAGACCTGCCGGGCCAAGAAGCCGCATTCTAGGTGTGAAGACCAGACCCACAGACCAGTGGTTCTCAACCCTGACTGTGCACTGGAATCACCCAGGCAGGCTTTCAAAGTCCCAATGCCCAGGCAACACTCCAGACCAATTGCACCAAAGCCACTGGAAATGGGACATGGGCACCTGTATTATTTGAAGCTGCCCACTTGATTCCATTCTGCAGCCAAGGCTGGGGAGCAGTGCTCGAAGCATCATTATGCCACTTGGGTTCAGAGAATTGCACAGAAGTTTTCAAGAGTCGGTTGAAACGGATGGATTGCATCAAAATTCTCACATAGCACTTCTGGGAGGAGCCACCTGCATTTCTGAGATGGCTGAGGGAGATTACGGTACTGCCTGTGACCTCTGAGATGACAAATGTTCCCAAGCAGAAGATCAGGATCAAACAATCTCCATTTGAAGTAGCAGAGTGGCTACTACCCCCACTGGATGTTAACACATTTAATATAGCTTGCCCTTGTTTGAACATAGGGAGGTCTCTCATTTAAAAATCCTCTAGCTCCAATCCTCTCCAAAAAAAATCAAAAGAGAGGATAATCCTGGGGCCCCATCCCTGAGGGACAACAATTTGCTAAAGCTGAGCAGTGGCTGTCCCTTCAATGGGCTTCCCTGCAGGGCTTGTCAGAGAGGTTCTGGAAGTTCCCAGGGGGTTGGGGCTTGCCCTGATCCTTGCTTTGACCAAGGTCATAGACACGAGTCTGTCCCTGCCTGAGTCACTTAATCAGGCTATTTTCTATGCTGTGTTGGCCAGTGCAGTAGCCACTAGCCACGTGTGACTACTGAGCTCTTGAAATGTGGTTGGTATGACTGAGAAAATGAATTTTTATTTAATCTTAACTAATTTAAATTTAAAACTGGATGCTTGAAAACTTGGATATGTGAATCTACTCTGCCAATTCTCAGTCTTTGCCCGAGAATTATTGAATTAGAAACTCTGGTCGGGGGCAGCAATCTGGTCCTCAGGTGGAAATGAGGAGAGCAATGGGGCTCCCTTGCTGCAGGCATGTTCTGAGCTACAGCATTTTTTGGAGGGCAATTGGGCAGGAACTATCAAGATTCTAACTGTTCCTTTAAAACCTACAATTACCCTTCTAGGAATGAGTTTTACCCACACAAATCCCCAAAGAGGTTCATTACAGTATTGCTTAGAATGGTTAAAAATTGGAGCCAATCTATATGTCTAAATTAGCCAGGAACTAATTAACGAAAGGATACCCATAAAAGTGGATTCTGGGAGACCATTAAAATGAATGAGTTAGATCGTTATGTTACTGACATGTAAAGATGTCCATAACATTAATTAAGGGTTGAAGGGAAGCGTAAAGGCACAACCACTACCATGATCGTATTTGCGTAGAACTATATAGGTACAGCTTTATATATGTCACAACATTCTCCCAAGGTATATGTCTAAACCTTAACAGTAGTAGGTTCTGGGAAATAGGCGCATATACTTCTGTACTGTTTGAATTTCTGTTAGAAACACATTGTTTGTAATATGCTGTAATCACAGTCGAGGAGAAAGGACGTTTTAGAAACTCTGATCTGGGCAATTCCCTAGTGGTCCGGTGGTTAAGACACCGTGCTTCCATTGCAGCGGGCATGGATTCAACATGCAGTCAAAAAAAAAAAAAAAAAAAAATGAAACCCACTCCACCCCTTGGCGGTAACCTTGGGCCATTTACTTGACTTCCCAGAGCGTCTGTTTCCTCATCTGTAGGATGAGAGGGGAACTCTTGCTTCACAAGTGTGTGGTGAGGATGAAGTGAGATGAAGCACGCCCCCAGCACATATGGGTCCTCAACTTGGTCCCCTCGCCCCTCGGGCTTGGCCCTGAGACGCCAGTGGCCCAAACCTTCCCTCTCCTCTCCTGGGATTCCTGTACCTGCAGCCCAGGTCTGCCCAGCGCCAGGCACAGCGCCCCAGGCGCCTGGCGATGAGGGCCCGTGGGATCTGGGGACACGGTGAAGCCAGGGCCACCAGGGTCATCTGGGCAGCAGGGAGAAGGACACACACACACACACACACACACACACACACACACACCCTCCTCCTGCCTTACCAGACAAAATGCCAGAAAGGGGGCCTCAATCCATCCCCTCAGAGGCCTGGGGTCTCAGCCTCCCACCCAAGCAGGGAGGGCATCTTTCCACAGACAACCCGTACACACACAGCCAACAATCCTCCGGAGCTGCTAGCCTTCCAGGGGCCCCAGGGAGCTGTCTGCCCCGCCTTCTGCTGCGGGCGCCCCCGCTCCCGCTCCCTCCCGCTCCCGGGAGCACGAGCAGACGTTCTTCCCCCAGAGCCAGGCTGCGCCCGCCCCAGGAAGCTCCTCCAGAATGGCTGGGGGCGGGTGGCAGACGGGGTGGGGCTTGGTGGCTTTTCTGGGTCAGCAGGAAGCCGAACAATGCCCCAGTAGCCCCTACAGACAGCAAAGGGGCAGTGGCACTAAACGGTACGTGGCACTCCACGGAGCAGGGCAGTTGGAGAAAATGTCAGACAAAGCCGGGGGGAAGCTTCAGCCAAAGGGGAGGTTTGTTATTAAAAGTGTTTATTCGATGCCAGGAGAGTCTCCAGAAAGCACAGCACTGACAGAAGCTCGTGACAAAGCATGTGTGGAGAAAGGGGCATGTGTGTGTGTGTGTGTGTGTGTGTGTGTGAGACACACACACACACACACATACACACACAGAGACAGAGAGAGAGAGGGAGAAAGATAGGGGTGGTGGGGAGAGACATGCTCCGATTTGTGTTTTGGATGGATTGTTCTAATAGGGCAGAAAAAAGCAGAGCCAGAGAGAACAAAGTCCAGGAGACCAGCTAATAATTCAGGTGCTAATAATTCAGACTCATTCTCTTGCCTTTGTTTAGAAGTCTTAATGGTGGCTGGTGGCATGTGGGGTGAGAGAGAAAGAGGGGACACAAAGATGACACCCAGGTGATCCCTGAGAGGGCCTGTCCCCTTCTCCAGCCCATCAACCCTGCTGCTTGCCCGTAGCCAGCAGGGGTACAAGGACAGGGGGTTTCTTGAAAGGTCAGAACATTGTGTCTCCTCCATATTCTCCTCCAACACCCCAACCTAGAGAAGAACTGGCACAGTGGATCGGGGACCAGGCGCTAGAGTCACGGTCCAGGTTCAAATCCCAACCCGACCCGTGTGACGCTGAGCAAGTTGCTTGACCACACTGTGTCTCAGTTTCCCCATCTGTAAACCAGGAATAACCAAAGATCCTACCTCACAGAATGCTTGTGAGGGTTAAAAACCATCATGTGGGACTTCCCTGGTGGCACAGTGGTTAAGAATCCGCCTGCCAATGCAGGGGACATGGGTTCGAGCCCTGGTCTGGGAAGATCCCACATGCTGCGGAGCAACTAAGCCCGTATGCCACAACTACTGAGCCTGCGCTCTAGAGCCCGTGAGCCACAACTACTGAGCCCACGTGCCACAACTACTGAAGCCCACGCGCCTAGAGCCTGTGCTCCACAACAAGAGAAGCCACTGCAATGAGAAGCCCGTGCACCACAACGAAGTGTAGCCTGCACTCGCCGCAACTAGAGAAAGCCCGTGCGGAGCAATGAAGACCCAACGCGGCAAAAAAGAAAAAAAAAAATCGTGTGTATAAAAAATGCATAGTGAAGCACCTGGCACACAGTTAGCACCCACTAAAGGTGAGCTCTTCCTATTGTAACTAGGCAAATGGTAGACAATGTACATAGTTATAAAATGAACATTTGTTATTAAAATCAACCTGAAGACTAATCAAGGAGTGAGTTTGAGGGAATTCCCTGGTGGTCCTGTGGTTAGGACTCGGCACTTTCACTGCCGGGGACCCGGGGTTCAATCCCTGGTCAGGGAACTAAGATCCCGCAAGTTGCGTGGCATGCAAAAAAAAAAAAAAAAAAAAAAAGGTTGAGTGATTTTGAGGTTGATTTCACATACAGTGAGTTTGAAATTAGAGAACAGAAGTTCAGAGCAAGATCCCCAGCCCTTTGAACAGGTGGGAAAGAGATTCCCAAAGGTCAGGATGGCTCAAGGTGGTGCCAGGGCTGGGCCCGGGCTGCACAGCTTGTCAGAAGAGTGGACTTGGTCAGGCCCAGCAGGTTTCTCAGGGGCCTGTCCTCACAGGCCTCTGAGTTCAGTCGGCAGCTTCTCCCCAAGGGCCGGCTTACACTGTCTTCACGGGCTCAGGCTCCTCCCTGGGGGGACTGGGAGGTGGTCTGTAACAGAGAAGAGCCGGGTCTCTGGAGGCGTTCGTGCGCCCATCAGTGGAGGAGACGAGTCGGGGGTCCCTGGGGAGCACCTCACTCGCCAAAGTCCTCTCCCCTCCCCAGCGAGTCTCCCATCCACCTCGGCCGCTGCCGCAGCCCCGCTGACTCTGGGAAAACCAGGCTGGGAAGCAGTGGAACATTGGACCTAGGGTGACAATGAGATGAAAGAGTAAGAGGGAGACAGACCCACGATGGGGCAGGAAGGGCTCTATATCAGCGTCCGAATATCTCCTTTTCTTACCCCATTAATTGTACGCAAACAGGATGGGCTATGTGATTTGTGGGGCCCACTAAAAAAAATGAACAATGTGGGTCCCCTTGTTCAAAAACTAAGAATTTCAAGAGAATTCCCTTGTGGTTCAGTGGTTAGGACTCTGGGCTTTCACTGCCGAGGGCCAGGGTTCGATCCCTGGTCATGGAACTAAGCTCCCACAAACCACGTGGCACAGCCAAAAGAAAAAAAATAAATTAAGAATTTCAAGACAGTGACAGCAGAACATTAAATGAAGCACGAGGCTCTTCTGAACATGTGACCTTGTGGGACTGCACAGGTGACAACCTGTGAACCTGGCCCTGAGCACAAAACTCTGAGTGCGTGTCCAAGCGTGTGTTTTCTGGGGAAAGGGCTCTTAACTGTCAAGGTCATGACCTGACAAGGTCAGTGTGACTGAGGTTAAGTGAGGGTCCTTGCTTCTCGCCACCACCTCCTTTCTCCACTCGGACAGGCAGGGGCTCCAAGAGTGAGACGTACGGGCAGACCTTGGGGTAGGGCAGGCCATGGTGGCCCTGGGGACAGAGAGAAGTGGATGCATGAGAGATGGCATTTAGGACTTGCTGATGGACTGGACGTGGGTGGGAGGAAAAGAAAAGCATGACGGCTGACTCCCGGGCTTGCGGCTCAAGCAACTAGACCAACCAACGGCAGTGATGTTCATGGAGATGGGGACCAGCTGGCAGAAGATCGGGTGCTGTGTTTTGCTTTGTTGGGTAGCAAAGGGAATTAAGAATCCCATTCTAGCCATGGAAAGGCTTCAAGGGGACAGATAATAGAGCTCAGAAGGGAGATTAGAGTGAGATACATTTGGAGTCACTGGCATAGAAATGGCATTTAATCCCGTTGGGATGGATGAGGTGTCCTCGCTGTTCAGTGAGGGTAGAGCTCTGATACTTGGGCACATTATTTAACTGCACTGACGCTCTGAATTCCCATTTGTAAAATGAAGATAAGAATAATATCTTCTCCGTAGGACTTCCGTAAATGAGCTTGTGAATGTTTGGCGCGGGCTCTGGTACCTATTAAACACTCAATGGATATCAGCCATTATTATTACTATTACTACTGTTATCATGTCTTTCTCCTTCCTTTTACAAATATCTGTGGAGCCTCCATTGTGTGTCAGGCATTGCTATGGATGCTTTGGAGACATCAATTATCGAGCATGTCAGGGGTAATAAGTGCTATGGTAAAAGAAAACATAGAGCAGAGTCAGAGTGGGGAAGAGATTACAGTATTAAGGAGGGTGGCTGTCACTGAAAAAGTGACATCTGAGCAGAACCCTTTGAGGTGAGGCATGTGTGGGGAGAAGAGTTTCAGGCAGAGGGAACAGCCAGTGCAAAGACCCTAAGGAGGGTGATGGGAGGTGAGGTCCTAGAGATAATGGGTAGGGGGGCCTTTGTAAAGAAACTCTTCACGGCAGAGGTGACTGGTCCTCTAACGTGGCAAAAACAGGTCTCCCACACAGTAAGGCAGAAGGTTCTCTGACATGGCAGAGACAGCAAGATTTCCAACATGGTAGAGGGAGCAGAGCTCCAACATGGCAGCCGCCCTAGGCTTTGGGCAGCCCTGAGGCTCCTGTTCCCAGCCCCCCACCTCTTAGAGGGGCCTCACCTGGCAGAATAGGCTCACTAGCAGGGCCTCTCCTCCTCTTGGCTATGGCGCGTCTTCTGGCAAAACTTGGCGGGGCCTTTGCTCCAGGGCTCCCAATCAAAGCAAACATCTGAGTCATTTTCCTCTGAATCTGTGGAGGGACAAGACAAGGCCTCTTCGGTGGTCACATCCTAGCTCCTATTTTCGATGCTAAAGGAGTCCCCTGCCGGGCCTGGGCATCCCCTGCAGCCTTATCTGAGGCCAGGGTGCCAAGGCAGAATCCTGGCAGGTGAGACAGCCCCAAGACCTCAGGAAGACTTTAGGGCCTTGAATGGTGACCAGGGACCAAGAAAGAAGGTTGGCCCATGACACATCCACCTTCTAGAAGAGGAAGGACCCTAGGGGTGAGCAAATGACCTACCTGTATTGAGCATGGTCCAGGAGGGGACACTGAGGAGACACAAGCCCACCCACCCACCTGTTCATCCATCCGTCCACCAGTTCATTCATTAACAAATGTCTGAGTATATGTGTCCAATGGTTTCCCGTACAGCACTGTTTTATGGTGAAACACACACACACGCACACACACACTAAAATACCCTGGAAACCGTGTGTGTGTTTCCACACGAGAGGTCTGGGTGATGAAGTGTGGCACACTCACGTGTGGCATGTCATGAGACTTTTAAAACACTCGCATTAGATCTGTATCTTTTAACTTGCTGGATGTCTATGGTATATTACAAGAAAGTTGCAGAGAAGTATATGGTAGAATCCCTTTTTTAAAAAAAAGAACGCCCCCTTCCCCACCCCAAACCCCCCCCACCAGGGATCAAACCCAGGACCCGGTGGTGAAAGCACCGAATCCTAACCACTAGACCACCAGGAAACTCCCTCGGCCTTTTCTTGGTCTGAAATCTGAGGGGCTGTCTTCAACCTCCTCTACTTCTCTGTAACCAGTGCAAGAACTTGAGTATACTCAGAAAAATAAGAATCTCCCCCTTCCCCCTCTTTTCTCACCTTGCCTTCCCGAGATATGCCGTGTTAGCAAGCTCAGGTACCCATCTAATAACATGTGTAGGTTTTCCTGCCGCTGGGAGGTGGCAGCGCTGGACGCAAAAGCAGGTCCCAGCTCCACAGTCCCGTGCGGTTCCATGGGGGCCCTTGTCCAAAGGCAGGGAATTCGGAGGCTTCATCCTACCTTCCTATGTCAGGCTGGGGACCAGCATCGCCCTCCCTGGCCGGCTTCTCCAGGGCTCAGCTGCCAACCATCTTTTCTTGCCTCTGCACCCATCTCACCAGGCAGCTCCCTCCTCCTCCCCACTTGCTCCAGCCTCCACTTGGAAAAGCTCATTGGCATCCCCACATCCTCATGGGCCACGTGGCACTTGCTGCTCAACCTTCTGCCTTCTGGGCTCTGAAACCGCCCTGCTGAGCCAGGCCAGGTGGGGGTGGGGAGAGGGGAATCAGAGCTCCTCTTGACGGCTGTTCATACTGGATTCCAGGCCAGACTGATTCCAATCAAGAGATCCACGGCAGAATAGAAAACCCCAGGCCAGGGTGTCCCGAGCCCCAGCCCCGCAAACCCTGGCAGGTCCAGACCCTGGGTTTGAGCCAATTCTCAGCACAAAGACAGAACACAGTAATACTGAGATTTCCAAGAAGACGGGGACCCTGAGGGAGGGCTGCTTGCCTCACTTCAGGGACAGTTTCTCTTCAATGCAAAATCAACAAAAGGACCTGTTTCAAACCACCGCGTGAGACGTCGGTGGGTAAACAGCCTCTCAGGAGAAAGTCTGAGAGGGGGGTCGGACAGGGCAGGTTGTGGATGGCTTAGAGATGGGCCTCCAAGGAGAACGAATTGCTGGAGGAGATTAGTGCCTTGGACCTCAGGGAAGGTGTCCCACCTTCCGGAAAAGACATCCAAAGCCACGCCTACACTTCCTCCTACCTTGATAAAACCGACACTGCCTGAATTATTTCTCAGCTTCCAAGCACCTGCTATGTGCCATGTGTGTACAGGTACTCTGCCCCTGACATGCATCTCTCCACGGCCCCAAAGGGTAGGGACCATTATTATCTCCATTTTGTAGGTGAGAAAACTGGGGCTCAGAGAGGATTTGCCCCAAGTCACACAGCTGGTAGGTGTCAGAGCCCAGGTGAGACACTGGACAGTCGGCACTCTTAAGGGTGTGGCCCTGGACAGGTAACTTCTCTCCAAACCTCAGTTTCCTCACTTGTACGATAAGGATTATTTCACAGGGTTAGTCTGAGGATTAAATGAAATAAGGTACACCAAGTGTTTAGCACAAGGCCTAGCACAGTGTTCAAAAAAGCTATTGTTATGAATGATTAAGGGGCAAAGCTGAAACCCGGCCCACATCCCCTAGACTCTGGAGAAACGGGATTTTATAGCCACTGCAGGCAAGGGCTCTGCCTCCTACCCAACACTGGCCCTCAGGGAGGGCTGCCGTCCACCCTGGGAACAGAAGGAGAACACACTTTAAACAAACATTTTCTGGAAGCTCTCGCCAGGAACGCCTAAGAATTGCACAATTGCCAGCCCCTACATGTGAGATCATGGGGCAAGTGGGGGTGAACTGCTCAGCTTGTCTGAGCACCATCTGAGCAGAGCTGGCAGCACACTCAGTGCCCTCCCTGCCCAGGTGGTCAAAGGTCATGGGGCTGCTGAGCAGGAGGTGGGAGGTCAAGCAGTCCCCAGGAAGAGGGCCCTAGGTGACGGGAGTGCTGGGGGAGACGGGACACCTGAGGAGCAGAGTGTCATTCCTGCCACGTGGCCAGGCTGTCCCCCGTCCCCACCGGCCCACCGCTTCCAGCCTCTCTCAGGCCTGCTTCGCCCTGCCTCCCACTCCTCTGGGTGGCATGCTGAGCTCAGGACAGATGTCGGTCAGCTTCCGTGATCCTGTGTCCCACAGAAACCCAGATCCTCCCTGATGTGTGGTCTGGCAGGAAACTGTGTGAGTGGTCTCTGGGCACCTGCTAAATGCTGAAGGCTGCTGTACCCATCGAACTGGTTGTTGACTGCAAAAGCACAGGGCTGAGGGCCGAGAGGGGCTGAAAGCCAGCCCATGCTCTGCTCACTGAGCCTTGTGCCCTGGCTGCATTCACAGGAAGGGACATCTTTTACTAATTCATCTGCCCAGAGGGGCCACCTCTTTCTGATTTGTACCAAAGACCTTATGTGCTAGCTGTGGCCCTGAAGGGACACCTTTTTGTGTGTGTATTTATTTATTTGTTTATTTATTTATTATAAAGATTCAATTCCTTCTAAATTAATGATTGGTCACAAAAACAGAAAGCATTTACTGCCATGCTGAAACATACATTTTACATTTGACACCATATTTCACACAAAAATTAGAGTTCCATTATTCTGTGTATATATATATAGTTTACATACACATTTTGATAATAATAGCTTCTATTACCGGTGGTACATGACTACTGCTTCTTCAGAAATAATATGAATTCTGTATACACGATAACCAATTCCAAGTACATTTCTGCTCCAAGTTTATTTTACCACAAATATATTTATATTATAGCGCAAAAGTAATAAATTGTTTTATTTTCTATCTAGAATATCTTAACTAAATTCGCAATCACATTCACAATAATTTCATATGTACCAAAGACCTTATATGCTAGCAGTGGCCCTGAAGGGACAGATGTGCACACATACATATTGTTTTCCAAACTCAGGATTCACTCTGGGACTCCAGGTTAAGAAACGCTAAACTACCAAGTCAATGCTTTCTCTTGCAGGTGACTGCTTGTCAACTCGGAGCCAGCAGGAAACCCCTCTGACTGAAGGACAACCCTCTCTCGGCAGTTGTTTTGGGACTCCCACCCTATCCCACGTCCTGCCCAGCCTCCAGGATTAGGGCCCGACCTGGGCAGCTCACCTTGGCTGAGTAAGAAGTGTAGCCAGACGATCAGCAAGAACAACAGCAAAGCCACGGGCAGACAGAGCCAGAACACCAGGAAAGAAAACGTCAGCTCGTTCACCAGCGGCACCAGAGGGTACTTCATGGTGTGTGTGTGTGGCTAGGCCAGGCCGGCCTGGGCTGGGCTGGCAGAGATGCCCTGGGGACCTGGTGGGCCGAGCCACGCTCCGCTCTCAGCCCAATTGTGACTGAACGGGTGATGTAATAAGGAAACCACAAGGTCCTTCAGGCAGCTGAAGAGAGAGCTGTTTTGGACGAGTGGGCAGAAGCAGGGGTAGTGGGACAATCTGACTGAGAACAAAAGCCCAGCCTTCCAGGCCTGGGTTTGAATCCTCATAAGATGCTGTGGGTTCACGTGACACCTCCCCGACCCTCTTGCAGAATGGAAATAATCCTTACCTCACCAAGCTGCTAAAAGTTAGAAAAGTGGATACAAATTGCCCCCAGGTGGGTGTTCATATATCTGAGGTCACATGTTCCTTCTGGAGCCAGCAAGGCCCTCAGTAAATGACTGTTATTTAATCTGGAAGCTTCTGCATCTCTCTTTATTACGGTTTTCAGTGAAGAGCTTCTAAGACTTTAACCTTGTTCCTTTATCTCCGAAGTGGGCAAGACACCCCCAAATGCTAAGCTTCTCTCTCCCCCTCGCCTCTGTCATTCCTTCATTATGGAGTAGTCAGTAAATCTCCACGTCAGGTCCCACGACAGGAAGGAGGCGCTGGACCTCCCAGGGCCTGAGAGCCCCTAAGCTGGAGGGAGACTCTGGCCAGGCTGGGAGCCTGGTGGGTGCGGGAAGTCCACACGAAGAGTGGCTGCTGCTTGTGGAGGGCAGGAAGGCAGAAGCGTGGTATTCTCCAGCTGGCCCACCTGCCTCAGCCACTGCCAGCAGAGGGGCGGAGGGGGCTGGACGGTACTTATGAGACATGCCGATTGGCATGCTCACCCTGCTCTGCTGAGTCAGAACCTCCAGGGGGTGAGGCTCGGACTCCACACATCAATGGGCAACCAGTCTGAGGCCGACTTGCTTTTGAGACCACGGCATCTCGTGGAGCATAGGTTGGAAAGTCAGGCAGACCCCGTTCCAGGCTGGGGGAGCAGCTGTAGGAAGTGGGTGGTAGACCTAGGGGAGACATGGAGTGGAAGGACCCCCTTAGAGGAAGACACTGGCCCAGGGAGAAGGGTAAGAGGGGTCCAGCCACAGTAAAAATGGGGGCGGGGACAGCTGGGGTTTGCAGGGCCAGTGTGTTTAAAGGGAGTCTTAGCCCAGCTGTGGAATGACCTGAGTCCCCAGCAGAGGAGGGTCAGGGCAGATGGTATTAGAATGTGCATCCATGAAACACGGTAGCCTGGCAAGCTGTGCCACTCAGGGCCCAGGGGCCAAGACCAAGAGCTGGGTGGTCTGGGTTGGGGTGATTTCTTGGCACTGTTGTTTGTTTGTTCGTTTTTGGCTGTGCCAGTCGTAAATGTGGCCCGCAGGATCTTTAGTTGCAGCATGCGAACTCTTCGTTGGGGCATGCAGGATCCAGTTCCCTGACCAGGGATCGAACCTGAGCCCATGCATTGGGAGCACGGAGTCTTAGCCACTGGACCACCAGGGAAGTCCCTTGGCACTGGGTTCTGAAGGGGCTGGGGTCAGAAAGAGCTGAGCAGCACAGCTGAGAAAGGCTCGAACACACATATCCTTGCCAGACCCCAAAACAGGGCCACCGTGCAGTCAGCCCAGGGCTAAGCCCCCCTGGCCACCAGAACCCAGCAGCAGGTCCTGTGGTGAGGAGGCAAGCAGGTGTGGACACACACCTGCAGGGGAGGCAACTCGCAGCCCTGGCTTCCAGTTGCAGTTTGGGGGGTCACGCATTGTCACGTGGAGTCAGTGCCAGGCTGGAGGGGTGGCTCTTGGCAGAGTCATGCACCACAGCTGTTTGCTCAAGTGGTACCACGCCCCCCCACGTGTGACCTAGGCATTAGGTGTTAATCTGGCCCCATGGAACCTTCTGCAGCCAAGACCCTACTCAAAGGGCCAGTGGGCAGCGGGAGGACCTCCCCCTGCATCTCTGCTTTCCTGACTGGCCAGCCCTGGCAGAGCTCAGATCTTCTGCAGGCAGGGAGCTCAGCTGGCATTTCTGTTCCCAGGACACAGAGAGCCAGCCAGCCGCTCAGCAATTGCTAGCCTCTGTAAGGTGGGTCTCTGCTGGCAGTGCTTTAGTTACACAAGCTCCTTCCAGCCTAGAAGGCCAAATAATTTTCTTTTTAAATTTATCAAATTTTGAGTATTTCATGATACTCTACAAAACCAGGGTGAAAACCTACTGATCTAAATTATGAAGCACACCCATGCCAGAGGCAAACCAAAAGCACACATGACATTTTTAGATAAGAATCTCCTTAAAATTTAATTGACTAAATGTATTACATTCAATATTCCATGGGTTTCTTCTGGACAAAGGGGCTGCATAAATACAAACAAGCCTCTGGGCCTTCTTCCCTAACTGACGAAAAGGAAACACAGGAGGCGAGGGTACACAGGACACCTTCATATTTACATTTCGCCTTTACTTTACAGTTCAGTGCCAGAAATATTTACAGAAAATACAATAAGAAAAAGATCATGTCTTGGCAACATACCAAAATTCATACAAATTGTGTATATGATTTCAAGCAAATAATGATACTGCTTATTTTTTAGCCACAACTGCCAAGCCCTTCAGAGGAGAAAGATGTTCTTGGTCACTGCAAGAGATAAGGACTTGGGAAACTTGGTTTGCTTCAACAAATATTTATTGGGCGCCTACTGTATGCAAGGCACTGTGGAATCCCAAATTATACCTTTCCCTCACCATTAAAAAAAGAAAAGCATCTGAAAAACATGAGTTGATACTCCGAGAAAAACACTATACAGTACATGGCTTCTTTAGCTACTGAGAACCCACAGTTTGATTCCACATTGAACGGGTGGATTACCTCCAATCTCTCCATCTCGGGAAAAGAGGCTGTCATGGAAATCCCTAAAACAGACCACCTAACGCAACTTACCATTTCATGTAAACATATAAATCAATTCTTTTTAGGAAGATATAACCTGAATGGGTTTTAAAATGCTGAATGGAGAACTACCAGCAGGAGTGTCAAATTACCTCCGATACATTTTTTACCATCTACATGTCTTTGAGCAAGGCTGACTCCCACTTTCTTTGGGTAAAATTCCACCTTCCAATATAAATAAATACTCTTGAAGACACTGCTTCTCTAAAAATCACTCCGCAGAGTCTGACAAATGCTTCCTCAGTGTATACAGGAAGTAACCACTCATGAAGGCCTCACACACACAACCTGTAGGGAACTGACATTACTGGCCAAAGATGTAGGTATTTTGTTTTTATAAATGAGTCCAGAGGAGAATGGGCGGCCTCAGGGGACCTGAAGACCTGGAAATGGAGGACAGCATGCATGCACGTTGTGTATACATTGCCAGGACGGGAGGGGGTCAAACCACCATGTAACTATCCAGGTCAAAGGGCCAACGGACAGGAGGGGGTCTTAGGAGGAAGCACTGGACAAAAGAGAGCCGGCTGAACAGGAAAAGGCAAAAGCCCTCCTCTCTGTCCTCAGTGCTCCCAGTCAGAGAGGGGGAGACAGCCCCTACCCCCCAAATGTGAGAAGGGACTACGAGGGGCTACCTGCCTCTGTCCCCTGGGTAACGCTTTCCTTGTCAACAAATGTCACACTCATCCACACCCTGGTGCACCTGTCACATGCAGCAACTAAACTGTTTAAGCCAAAGACCAAAGTGGTCCTGGCTTCCCCCCAAAGGTTCTGAACCTATGTTAGCAAATTTATCAAGTGGACTACTAAAGATTATTATTAGGGACTAAATATGCTCCTCTGGCATTACTGTACTCAACGTGACTTTTACAAAGGCAGTTGAGAGAACTTAGTGACCATGAACTCAAACCCACACTAGTGAAAGGTCCAAGGGTCCTCACCACACTCCCTTTTTAGGTAGATGTGGTTTTGAGCAGAAGGAGTCAGCACCTGACGAGGTACGTGTACCCCACACTCTGTGCCGTACACACTGGGGTTTCATGCCTTTGGGAGCAGCACAGTCCTAAGTCCATCCCTCCTTCCCTGGGGGACCACAAAGTCTCCCAGATCATAAATGCATTCAACATGGTTGTTCACTGACTTATCAAAGCCATTAGAATTACAAAGAGTTGTCAGAAATTAGAGCAAACTGAAGCAACAGGAAGGCCACCCCAACACGCACACCACTGTACATTTTGCTGACAGCAGAACTATGCCAAAGGTAAAAGTGTTATCTGAAGAGTCACACTGAAGAGGTACACCTACATCAGTTATTTTTAACCTCTGGAATGTTATAAGTTGCACATTAATTTATAGCCTTCTTTGTCCACATCCATCAGAACAAGGGCCTATTTTTTCCCATGAAATGTCAATCCTGAATTTCCAAGAAAGTTGTTAAACCTCACTTTACACCTGCTGAGCTACTAAAACATTTTTAGGGTAGAACGTGCTAATCATACAACCCCCTCCCCCATGCTACCATCTGGAAACATCAATTTATTGCCCAGATTAAAAAGAAAATCAATTACTGAATAATATTATACCCTGAATGGAAACTGGAGTCATAGAAGGAGGAGGTTACTTTTACCTGAGCTTAAAACAAACATGAAGAAAAAGGTACGGCAAACTTAAAACCAAGAGCTGCTATGCCGTTTCTTGCTCACAGATATCAACATGTACTTCTGGAATAGAAATATCTGCACAGGGAATTAGGTCCTATACTATTCCCCACCCTCTAATTAAACTACCAAAACATCAAACCAAACAGACCATTGTAGGCCTGACCTACAGAATCTACTGACATCAGAGTTCAAGTGGGAAATCACCCCTTATACAACTGTGATCACTCCTCTTTGGACTTTTAAATGTCACTTATTTTCTTAACATAAAATAATCTTAATAAAGAAGAAAGCACACAAGAATAGGAGAAATGAGCAGTGTATACGCTAGCACTGTAACAGGAATCCTTGTAAGGAGGTTCTGGGTCTGGCCACCTCAAAACATTTATCCCTGGCAGAAAAGTAGCAGCGAGGTAACAGAAGTATTTCAAAAACCCGGGCAGGGATTTGTTGTGCCTTCAGCCAGCAAAGTCCAGAAAATATGACAACAGCCATTTCTAAAAGCAAGCCACCCAAGGAGGTGGTCACTAATGTTTGTCAATTATGATGAAATCTAGTAGCTCTCTGGGAGAGATCTGAATTAGTAGCGTTGAGAGGCTATTTCCTGAACCCCAAATTAGAATCCTTCATAAACTACTGCAGTTTCCTGCTTGGTCCTGAAATAAGAGACAATGGATGAAACCAAATAATGTTTAACCTTTGCTGTGAATTTATATTTCTTAATATTTAACCAAGAAATTACCAAGGAATTACAAATGGTTAACCTGTCATAATGTCACGGAGCTAGACAATAACGGAGAGAGTGGAGGCATCAAAGCTGTCTTCTAACTTAACTCCACAAACTCCATTTGTATCCTCATTAAAGGACTGGGCCATGCTTCCATTTTAGATCTGTTCCTGGGCCGCCCAGAAACTGAGGCCTTCAGACAGACCTTTGCAGTGATGAGAGTAACTTTTTGAAATGTGGAGAGAGACTATGAAATATTTTAATCTCAGACTTCTTATCTGAGCAAAAAACACTTAAGTTCTTTCCCGTCAGTATGACATTTGGATGACAGCTGGATGACAAATGGACCTACGAGTGAGCAGAAAGTTGAGGTTTCCTTCCTTCTCCTCCATGCTATCAACACGAGTCTTTAAATGTCCTGGAAGATTCTGAGACAGATTTTACTTTTGAGCACAACCTCCTAAAAAGTGAGGTATAAAACTATCTTCAACTTCTAATTTGCAAATTTGAAACTACCAATGCACATGTTTAACTGAGATGCATAAAAGCCTTTCTCCTCAAAAGGCTTATATTTAACTAAAATTGCCACTTTTAGAAGAAAGTTTATGGCTAAAACGTATATCATCATTACCAGCAGGAATATGATTGTGTCTGGGAGCCCATTTCACTAAAAAGCCGAAAAGTCTTCTCTCAGATGGGTTTATAATGTGTCTCTTCTATTCTGGTGATTAAACAGTAAGCTCTTGGGGAGTGATTTGTTTTATTGTTACAGTGATCACCTATCAAATTGTTTTGCTTTGATATTATAGCTCCAAACTAGAGTTCAATAGTCCTAGACAGACAGTGGTCTAAGAACTACAGTTCTTGAGTCCAACCTCCTGAAAAAGTGAAGTATAAAACTCTGGCTCCAACTGCTTGTTCCGGTACTTGTTGACAATGTCGGTGATCTTCTGTTTCCGGCGGACATGTGGTGGACTGTAGGAGTCACTTTCCAGTCTCTTTCTTCTACAAATGTTAATTACAGTCTGCCTCACCAGAAAACCTTGAAAACAGAGGGTTTTAGTCAGCTAGGTGAACTATCAGTATTCAAGTGAACTATTCTCTGCAAACTCAAACTATTTCATTCCATTTTCAAAACTCCTTGTCCCCAGAGAGACAGAGCTCTACTAAGATACATGGAAAAACAAAATCAAAATCTAGCCTGACAACCCATTTCCTGCCCTGGACTGTAAACAACTATGCTCGTTTTCCAGGACTGGAAGTTTGTGAATTATAGTTGTGCTCGTACTTAGCAGATTAAGCACACTTCAAAACAGAACCAAACATGCTTCCTTTTAACAAGAGCCACAGGATTTTCTACACGTGGGACCTACTAAGTAATATCACCATTTCCTTATTTATACTTCTTTTTGGTTCATGAAAATGTTAAATAAAAAAAAAAAAAAAAGAAAAAAAAATAGAAAACTCAATGGGACTTCCCTGGTGGCGTAGTGGTTAAGAATACGCCTGCCAATGCAGGGGACACGAGTTTGATCCCTGGTCCGGGAAGATCCCACATGCCGCGGAGCAACTAAGCCCGTGCGCCACAACTACTGAGCCTGTGCTCTAGAGCCCGTGTGCCACAACTACTGAAGCCCGCGCGCCTATAGCCTGTGCTCCGCAACAAGAGAAGCCACTGCAGTGAGAAACCCACTCACCACAACAAAGAGTGGCCCCTGCTTGCTGCAACTAGAGAAAGCCCACGCACAGCAACGAAGACCCAACACAGCCAAAAATAAATAAATAAATAAATTTATTTTAAAAAAAAGAAATGAAAAGAAAATTCAATCCTTCAGCCACATATGAAGCTTACCGAGCGCTCGCCTACTGACAATCATCCCATCCACAAGAGGGATGACCATGTTAAATTTTCCAGTGGCTCCTTGAATTTTAATCCGGAATAATCCAGTGTTTAAAGGGTGGATGAAGATGACAGGAACTTCTTTTTCAAGAGCAGTAGATCTTAAGAAAAGAAAAAACTCTTTTTACCCCAGATATTCAAGAGCTGAAGTCCCCCATGTGTAATATAAGAATACCAAGGGGACTTACTGCCAGGCAGTATTTGAGAAGAGACAAGTGATCAGTCTGCTCAGAACCTTCTTTCTGGGAGCCCATGGTGAAGCTCCCCACACCAACACCTGACCCTAATTACCTATCACTGGGGTTGGCCTTTTGAAGCTGACCAAAAAAGGGGCTAAAAATTGTGCTTAGAAAACCACTGGGGACACGGGGTGGAAGGAAAGGCCAGAAAACGTATGGTGGGAACCATCAATAGCAACCAGCCATGGGACTTTTACTTAGTTCCTCCTTCTTGTGGGGACAAAAGCGCGGCTGGCCAGAGGGCAGGGAATTCCGCCACAGTCAATGCTGGCACCTCAGAGCAGGAGTGGGAATACAGCTTAGGCTCACTATGGGAATCCCTGATACGATCTTTTCAGGGGCTGGGGAAAGAGGTCGGGAGGACCTTAGTCTGGGTCAGTTGCAAGTGTCCTCCTCAGCAGAGGTGATAAATGGCTGAATCCTATCACAGTCAAAGCCCTCAAAGTCTCTGAACAGGTAACACAGCTGCCAAGGTCAGCAACCGTACCTTTAGAAGACTGAATTACACATCATGTGTCGGGGCTATGCCAATGCATCTAGAGGTACCCATGTTACTCTTCGATGCTATATGCCAGGGTTTTGGTTTGTTTTTGTTTTGCAACACAGTGAGCTTTCTTTCTAAAGTGATTTTGGCCAAAGGGACAGTGAGTCAATATTTTAAGACATTTAATAAAAATCAATCCTATACTAATTCTGTCCCCAAGACAAATTCTAAACTTTGCTAAACTACTAGTAAAACACAAATTTTACAGTCCAATCATATTACAACTTTTGACCTAAAAAGATTAAAACAACAACAAACAGTACAAGAGACTTAAAAGTTCTCTTCCAAACTAGTTCTAGAAAAGTACCCCTCATGAAATCTATCCTGGTCTCTTCAGCAAGTCACTGTCATGGATGAAAAAAAGAAAAACAGGACTGTTCTGTATTAAGAGAGACTGCAGGAATTAACACCAGATGGATGAAATGGATGCTGGTTTAAACAAACCAGCTATAAAGACTATTTTAGGGAAAATAGAGAAATTTGAATGTGAGCTGGCTACTAGATGAAATTAAGGAATTGCTACTAACTTTATTACTGTGATAATGTTATCTTTATCTATTTGAAAAGTGTTCTTAATCTTCAGAGGTGCATATTTAGAATGTTAGAAAATCTGTAATTTGCTTTAAAATACTTTAGCATAAAAAACATGGGGACTTCCCTGGCAGTCCAGTGGTTAAGACTCCGTGCTTCCACTGCAGGGAGCACGGGTTCCGATCCTTGGTCGGGGAACTGTCAATAAGATCCCGCATGCCACACGGTGTGGCCAAAAAAAACCAAAACAAACATGGAAGTTTTAAGAATGACTTGCCCTATTCTAGAAATTTAATATGATAATGTTAAAATAAACCACCTTTACTGACTTCATTTCTACAACAGTAATCTAAATTCATCTCACATGCAATACAAACCAGATCATGGAAACAGAAGGAACTTATTCAAAGTTAAAATATCAAGTTTAGCTTGATATAAATTATTTGTTTAAACCAAAGACAAGCAAGCAAAAAGCTTTAAATGGTAAAAGCTGCACAGATACATTCTTACTATTCTTAGAATCATATTATTCTGTTTTTATCCTTTTTGTGCATGAAAAGTTAAAATAAAAATCTTAATATTATAATAAAGTTAGTATTATGTTTTACTTAGAAATATTTTTCCATTAAATAGCTCCTATGTGATGAGGATATTTTAACTGCTATCTATCCAGAATGTTTTGACCAATTTAATTCCATTATTTCTATCTAATATTGCTACTCTATTATCAGCCTTCATTAATACTTAATTGCCTCCACTTCTCCGTCTTTCTTTTTGCCTCAGATAAATTTAAACAGCAATTAATTATGCCATTTAAAAATCCTTGCTAATTTGATCACCTTGTGCATTAATCTACAAACTTCTCTCTTTGATTCTTTTCCCCTAATTATGTTTACTTCTTACTGCCTTCATCCCTTTTGTTTCATTAAAGTCTTTATCTGTTAATTAAACTGCAATCAACATATTGTAAAAAATAGGTTTCTCTACGCTTAAACACAATGCTGATAAACTTCAAGCAAGTAAAGAGTGTACCTCAGAGAAGTGCTACTATTTGCAGTAGTTTCCACACCAGTACTGATTTCTGTCATCAGGTCTGAGAGGGGAAAGTTTTCTGGAAGAAAATCATAGCATTACAATTAATATCTCCCTCCTAGGAAACCTATTTTCCTAATCTCTTCACATAGTGGGCAACAAATATATGGACTGCGCTATCCTAAAATACATAATCCTAACTATTCTTCACAAATTAAAAAAAAAAATTCTCCCTTAAGACATATTTTAGATAAGTTCATCTAAAGCAGAGAGTTTTTACAGAACATAATCTATAGTCTTGGAGGGCTTGGAAATAGCTTTAGAAGTTCTGGAAAGCAACTATCACACTTTCTTATAAACTCTGAGCTGGATGAGATTCTAGGATAAATACACATTTCTAATATTCTTATGCAGCTTACATAAAAATCATGAGAAACATATCCATAGCAGAATCCCTAAGGACAAATTAATCTTTACACTAAAATAAGACAGTAGGGTCTGTGGAACGAGGGTGAGGGAGGTGTTCCCCCTTCTCCTTTCCAGAGGTTCTGGGGTAACTGGGGGCTACATGCAGTGGGACCAAGTGGCCACAAACCAGTAACTGTCATACCAAGAAGAGCTAAAGGCTTTTTGTAACCATGAGTCTCATCAAATCTTCACAACTATGAAATAAGTGCTGGATCACTCATTTAACAGATGAGTGACCTAAGGTTTAATGAAATCCAGGCTTGCTGAACTCCAGTCCCAGCTCTTGGCCACCATATAGGGCCTATGCTGCCACTCACTTTAGACATTTAACAAGTCATCATCATCCTATTATAATCTTATTTATGGACAAAGTCCTTACACAGTACCTATATCATCATAGCGTTCCACCCAGACTACAGAAACTCTTGTCTCAGGTCCAAGGGGAGGCACAGGGCGCCCCTGAGGCAGCTTCTTCATTCTGGAACTGGGACTGAGCTATATGAGGCAGAGAAAAGCAGAAGAGGGGAAGAAAAACAAACAAATAAAAAACACTGGCTTAACAAAACTACAACCATACATTCATCAAGCTACCCAGTGAAATAAGGATCATGTCATGGGAAGTCACTTCTGGAAAAAAGTATAAAATACGTTTGCAGAAAAGCCCTTCTTTGGTTCCTCTGTTTATCAAGTCTCAAACTAGAACAAGGAAATGAAGGTCTAGAAACTTCAAATGAAAAAAAGATAAGGAACACTAAACAATTATAGTTATAAAAATAAAATTTGATGCAACGTCTTAATGAGTGCTTAAAAAGGATCTGAGTCTATCTCTATGGTCAGAAAGCAGTACGATTTTTCCATCATAGCAACATCACTGATTTGCCTGGGGATCCTTTCAGTGTTGAATTCTTGTCAACAGCTTTTCCTGTATCTACTGATATAATGATATGATTTTTCTTTCCTTAAGTTTGTTAGTAGTCTGCAAAGTATGTGGTATATAAAAACATGGTGCTTTAAGAGTTGTCATTCTTTGGATTTTAAGAAATAACCAAGCTTTATGTGTTTTATTTCTTTTTCTTATTTCCCTGCATAAAACCTCTACTATCTTGTGAAGAGAAGTAGTGAGAGCAAACATCCTTGCCTCCATTTGGGGGAAAAGCTTTCAGAATAATGTGTAAGTATAATGTTAGCTGCAGGTTTCTAGTAGAGTTCTGTTTCAGGTTGAGGAAGTTCCCTTCTGATCGTAACCACGTTGGCATTCAGAAAATGAGTAGCAATCCCTGACTATTAGATCTGACTAAAATTCTGCATTACCTGACTTGTTCTTCTCCAAACTGTGTTCTGTGAAACCTTTTTAAAGGTAGCAACTCATGATTTTCAAAATCAGTCTACTTCAGAGAGTTTTATATAAGTTAACTTTTTTTCCTAAATCAATTTTAAAGGTGAACCTCTCCCATATTCTTTTAAGCAAATACTTACGTTAAAAATAATTGTAATTGTAGAAAGAGCCAAATTAAACCCCTTTACAATGGAAGAAGGGCTTCAGAAAAGTTTACACTACACTTCGTCTTTTTTATTATTTGTTCTAAATCAATTTTCTTACACCTGTAAACTGATCCTGTACTCTTGTTATCACTTACTCGGTCACTTTCCAGTAAGGATTAAGACATAACATGAGGGGAGAACACAGATAAGACATAACATCTGATTAAGGTAAGAAAAAAGGATAAAAGTAAAATGCTGTCTTCTTGTAGTAGCTGCTGTGTTGCCTCACTCAGTGCATTTATTCAAACACTGGGCGATTCTTCAAAATGCTATCATCTGTGTGTTGTCAGACTTAAGTTGAATTTTGCATGATTAATGCTATGAAATGTATAGTAACAGTTGTACCATTAGTGGATATTTTAGGGACCAAATAAAAACCTAGGCTTGAGACGGAATGGGTGAAAGAACCGAGCATGGAACTGAAATGGCTAAATCAAGGAAAACAACAAAGGCTGAATTAGAATTAAATATTTGTTGCAAGCTGAAAAAAAGAAAATCATAAGAATTTGATTAAAAAAAATTAAGATACTAATGAATCAGTACTGCTATAATTACTCTCTGGGTTAAAGTTAAAAGCTTTTCAGGTGCGATTCTATAATTACTTCCATTTCACTACAAATTTTTGGAGGTTTATCAACAAAGTGACTTACCCTCTGTGAGGAATTAAGATTGTCTGTGTGATTAGGGAAAAGCTCAAGCGTCAGGGATGGCTGTTTCAGAATTCCTGGCATAAGATCCATATTTGAATCACTATCTTGCTCTGAGATGTTACTTTCCAACGAATCAGCTATAGCGTAAAGAAAAAAAATAATTATAATCCCTACTACTTCTTTAGAGCAAACGTGTTTATTAAACTAGTTATGCTAACACTCCAACCTAAGTCACTTAAGCAAAGCATTGCTTCTACAGCAAGGGCTGGCAAAGTTTTTCTGCAAAGGATCAGGTAATAAATATTTCAGGCTTTGCTGGCTATACAGGTCACTACTGCATATTCTTCTTTGTATTTTATTTACAACCCTTTAAAAATGTAAATACCATTCTTAGTGTTCTGAATTTTGCCTGTGTGCCGTAATTTGCTGGCTCTGGCTCTACTGAGCTGGTGCAAACAGGCTGGGCCAGAGACACCAGGCAGGGACTCAGTTCATAGAGGACAGATGGCGCCTGGCTTCTGGAATTCAGGTGGTAGATCACAGCCTTGACATGAAGGCAAACAGCTGCTAAGGCACTGACCTAGACCATGGAAGGCCCCTCCTGCCAGGGACACAACTGGCCCCAGAGTAAGAGACAGAGAGGGGCCTAGAGTGCAAAATTAAGGGTCCAAATACAAAGGTTAGGAGGCCGCTAGGTAGGCTAGGGTACAACAAGTCATTAGCCTAGAGATGAGATCATCCAAGTGTGGTGTGCAGCATCCTATCCTATGGATGGTCTCAATGAAGAAGCTGAAGTTTTCCACCTACTGCCTGGTCAGGCACAAAGAAATGAGTTTAATTTGCAGGAAGCAAAGGTTCTAGGCAAAATAAGACTAAGAATTCAGACTGAGAAGTAATGATCACTCCTGATCCTTGAGAAGAACAGGCTTAATCACCACCTTTTCTAGGCTGAAGTTTCTCCTCCTCAGTGTTAGAAGATCAGCCAGATGCCATCATGAGAGCCTTCCAATTGCAGTATTCTCTGGGGTTCCATATAAAGGCTCTCACATGGAAACAAGGAAGCAGGTGAGGGCTTACTCATAATTAGAGAAAGAAATGAATAAACTGGAAAATAGGGCTTCTATGTATTAATCAGATTAAAAAAAGTTAAAAAATGGGCCAAAGTGGATCTCCTTTATTTAAAAATTATTATTAGAGGGTCAGTCTTCTTGTTTTTAACTACTTTCCTTTAGTTAAGAGGGGATAACATCCTGTACCTCTGCATAATCTAAAAGCTATCATGCCTTCGAAGCTGAAGAATGTCTTAGATGACTTCAGAATCTCCCCCAATGCAATACTACTGCACAAACCAGTGAATACAAAAATAGTTCCATACAAAAAAATGCCCTTACTTAAGGACTCCACAGAAGAAGGAACCACAAAAGCTATTTCCGTAAGGGCATCAGCATAATACAGCACCTTCTTCTGTCCGTTGAAAATGCTAGCCCCAGCATCTTCAGAGGAAATCACTTCATCTAGGAATGAGAAACACTACATTACTGCTCTAAAAAGTGGGGAAAACCAATATCATCCTGCTTCATGAAATTTTAACTGGTTAATAAAGTGATAATAAATAGAAGGTACATTTTCAACATGAACCAATTAATGTGTAAGAAGAATAAACCATAAATGTTCATTAAATGTCTTTATACTAACTTTATTTTTTAAATTAGAAGTCGTATTTTTTAAAAATTTATTTTATTTATTCATTTTTGGCTGTGCTGGGTCTTCGTTGCTGCGTGCGGGCTTTCTCTAGTTGCAGCGAGCGGGGGATACTCTTCATTGCAGTGCACGGGCTTCTCATTGTGGTGGCTTCCCTTTGTTGTGGAGCACAGGCTCTAGGCATACGGGCTTCAGTAGTTGCGGCACACGGGCTCAGTAGTTGTGGCGTGCAGGCTCAGTAGTTGTGGTGCACGTACACTAACTTTAAATCATAAAATCTTAATTTCATACTTTCTGAAACTACTCTAAATCAGACCACTTTTGATTAGCAGGACCTTTAGCTCATCTGTATAAGGCGGATTTAGGGAACAGTCTTTTTGGAAGAGGTAACAGTAATCAAAAGGGAGAAGACTACCACAGTCCCTCTGAAGGGAAGGGGGACAGATGCCTGCGTGTGTGTACTCTTGCTTTCAAGGCATTTCCTGTCCCTGGTCTCTCTCTACTGCTCCTCAGCTTTGCTTCTGTTCCACTTTCTCCAGTGATCAGTGATATAATATGAAAGTGTACAGGCAGTTTAGTAATAGTATCTGCTCTAAGCCAGCAAGATTGAATTAACAAAAGTAACACTCCTGAGAGCTAGTATAGTTTTCAATTAAAATGAACACAAAGCCCTGCCCTTAATACATAAAAGATCAACAACCTGACAAAAAACTGGGAAGAGGAAATGAACAAGTAGTTCTCAGGTAAGAAATAAAAATATGAGAAGATGCTGAAACTCAATCATAATTAAAAATAGAAAATTCCTCATCTAACAGACCGGAAGACACCTGAATTGGTGAGGATGTGGCAAACAGAAGTTTAGACCAGAGGTTAGCAAACTTTTTCTGTGAAGGATCAGATAGTAAATAAGGCTTTGCATGCCATATGGTCTCTGTCATGACTACTTAAGTCTGCCGTTGTAGCATGAAAGCAGTCAGATAATACATGAAGAAGCGTGGCTGAGATCCAATAAAACTTTATTTACAAAAACAGGCATGGGCTGTAGTTGCTGACTCCCGGTTTAGATGCTGGGCAGGCACTTGTGTCTACTGCAGTACACACTGTGGTTACTGCCCCAACATCCACTCCACCCTCCCCTCCTCTACCTTGTTTATCTCTATCAGGATCATTCCATCTCTCTTGCCACAGAGACAGGCTCAGGGTGGTCCAATCACTGCGTATCTCAGGATTTGGGGAGAAGGGAGGTTCTGAGACTCAGCTAATCTTTCCTCTTCAGACTAGTGTGGTATGTGAATGTAAAGCCTAGAACTGCCTTATTTGCACTATGAGGAAAGCCAGGCTGGGACAAAGCCAACACATGGAAAACAGAGCTAAAGGAAAACTGCAGAGAAATAGAACAGGACTGCTGATCAAATGGCAACAAAAAATGTACACTAATCTCTGGAATTTTCAGTTATATGAGGCAATAAATGACCTTCAAAATCTAAGCCAATTTGGGTCGGGTTTTCTATTACCTGCAACCTTAAGCATCCAACTGATACATTTATCAAACTAAATCCTTTATCAATTCTACTTATGAGAACTTAGTCTATAAATACACTCAAGCACATATTAAAGGTTATGTGGCAACTAAAATTAGAGCATATCCTCAAATACTTTGATTCAATCTTGGTTGAAAGTAGAAAAAATTACAAGTCTCAAGTCACAATGATATTCAATGGGAAACCTTGAGAGAGTATAATCTTGTTGACAGAAAAACTCTGCTAATTCAAAGCACGGACATAGGCATTACCCACTTGAGAAAGGTATTATTAACTTTCCAGTGATTTCAGGAGCCCCCAGAACAAAAAGCACTAGCCAGGTGGGGGAAAGGCCTTAAGTTTAAACTTATACTTGCTCTGGTACTTGTTATCCTGATTACAGTTCCTCAGGAGGATTTGCAGAGATGGGCATGAATCTCTCAGAGATAGTCAGCTGTTTACTACAAAGATTTTTATATAATATCTCAAGAATGTAACTTAAATGACAGCCACAAAGTCTAAACAACACACCTGTTAATAGAAAACTATATTTATTAGACAAAATACACTTGTTAGGAAACTGTATTGTTTGCTATAATCTATTATAATATTGTTATAGAAAATGGAATTTGTTCACTCACACTCCAAAAAAGGAACTTATTAACCTTGTGATAATTAGGCCATTAATTTTATATTAATTAACTCTGTCATTATATATGTATATAACATATACATTCATTTATATATACATATACATAAGTATTCCCCATATTAACAGAAAATGTCTGGAAGACTATACAATTATTAAGTGACCTCCTGTGAGGATTAGAGGAAAGAGGCTTTTCCATTCTATACCTCTGCTTGTTTTTTTTAATAAGACTACAAACTAACAGTAAAGGGGGAAAAGTCAAGAGTAACAAAACAAGAAAAAACAGATGAACATATGAGGTTTACCTTGTTCAGGTCCTTCACCATCATCGCAACTGTTAATAGACCAACTGGTGGAAACATGCCCAGTCCAGCCAGGGTGTCTGCCCACATCTACCGCCCAGCCAAGGGAGAGCAAAAATTCTAGGAAATGTGGCTGAACATTTCTGGAAGACTCCACATTCTTTAAAATCTGAAATACATAACAATCATCAGATATAATGAAGGAAACAAAAGAGCGTATCAAAATAAGCTTCATAAAAATCGATTCACTTTGAAGTGTCTGATAAATCAAGCCCAAGCTTAGAATAAACTGGGGACTATATATATCACTGTAGTTAAAAACGCATGCTTCCAAGTTAGATAGATTTGGGTTCAAATCCTGGCTGGGCCTTGGGCAAGTTTCTTAACCCCACTGCTTCAGTTTCTTCATCTATAAAGTGAGTAATAATGATGGTTGTGAAGATTAGGTGAGATAATACAAGAAAGTCCTTTAGCTCCCTCCCTAGCAAAATAATTATTGAGCTAGACATGTTTACTAAAAGTAAACAAAAAACACTAAGTCCCCACCTTCACAGAGTCTGATTAGTGAAAAACATTACATAGGTATGTGATTATTTACTTACAAATCTTGACAAATGCTATAAAAAGTATAAACCTATTAAAAATTCAATAATTAATGAGTGGGAAAACATCCTTCTCTTAGTCCAAAGAAGAGAATGCAACCATTCCAGAAAAAAATGAAGTGACCAGAAGGGTCTCTCCTCTTTACCAAGTACCAAACTTAATTCCTGGGCTTCAGAAAGAAAAGTCCCTTGTTCTAAAACAGTGGTTCTCATGGGGGTGATTTTGCTCTCCAGGGGACATGTGGCAATGTCTGGAGACATTTTTGATATCACAACTGGTGGGGCACTGCTGGGACCTAGTGAGTAGAGGCCAAAGATGCTGCTGTATGTCCTATTCTATAGAACAGCTCCCATAACAAGGAATTATCCGGCCCAAAATAGCAACAATGCTTCTGTTGAAAACCCAATGCTAGAGGAAGAAAAAGGAGAAATCCTCTACAAATTAAAAATGAGATGGGGAGAGGGGTAGTGTATCAACATCACCTGGGGAATCTCTTAAAACATAAGATTCTCTTAGCCTACTCCAGAACTTCTCTATCAGATCAGCAGAGATAAGATCCTGGAATTACTACTTTTAAAAGCTCTCCCAAGTAACTTTTGATGCAGCCAGTCCATAGATCACTGATGTAGTTCATACAATGTTAATCAATGGCAAGACCATCTGGAGGCCTAATAAAGTTAAAATATGTGGTGTGTTACGTCGAATACTTCTCAATCCACTGGGCATCGTTGCCAGGCCATTATCTCTTAAACATATCATCTCTTAAACACATCATCTCCTTAGAAGTGTACCTGTTTAGTTCACCCATATCCCTTCATGTTCTTCTAAGTGCCAGGAAACTGATTTGACATCCAGTTCTCCTTTTCTTCCAATTAAAAATTTTTTTCAGAAGTGAAACTTTTAAATAAACAACTTGAAAATTTAGTCAAGATGCAATAAGTAAGCCAAATTCAACTTGCAGGCCACTGGCTGGCAGCTGGAAATTAATCTAAATCTTCCCTGTGGCTAGGGAAGGCAGGTCTCAGCCATTCTAAAGGAGGCCTCAGAGAATCTTATTGTTTTCTAGTCACACTCAGTCCCTAGAAAGCTAAGGAAACTCAACCGGTGTAAGAATTACCTCAAGGGTTTATAAAATTTACAGCATAAAAATTTACCCCCAAAATCCAGAAATCTTACCTCCTGGTTTGTTTTCTGACCTGGCTTCATATAGAAAATAAAAACTGTGTCGAAGGGACGACATGGCAAGAGATCCAGATACCCAATGTCATCAAAAAATCCAGGTATCATGGAGTCAAGTGCGATAAGGTGAGGAGGTAGACGACTATTTGCAGGTTCCTATCGCCAAAGGAAGAAGGGAGAAATTATTATCTCTCTTCATCATTCTAATTATAAAAGCAATACTTGCTCATGTTTTAATAAACATTAAGTTAAAAAAAAATTATAAAGTGGCAGCAATAAGCACAACTATAATCCCAAACTACAGAAACTATTTAACATGCTTGTGTACTTCCTTCCAGTTCTCTTATTTGCCTTTTTCTGTTGAAAGACAGTTGAAATCTTAATATGTATATAATTTAAAATCCTATTTTCTCTATAAAATATCAAGCTTTCTAGAAAAAAATTTTATATGTATTTTATTCTTATTCATTGCCCGTGTTAATGCAAAATGGTACAGCCATGCTGGGAGGCAATTTGGCAGTTTCTTGCAAAGCTAAACATAGTCTTACCATACAGTGAAGCAATTACATAACTTGGTATTTTCCCATATGAATTAAAAACATGTCTACACAAAAACCTGCACACAAATGTTTACAGCAGCTTTATTCATAATGGCCAAAACTTGCAAGCAACCAAGGTGTCTTTCTGTAGGTGAATGGATACGTAGACTGTGATACATCCACACAATGGAATATTATTCAATGATAAAAAGAAATGTGCTATCAAGTCACAAAAAGACATGGAGGAAACATAAATGCAAATTGCTAAGTGAAAGAAGCCAATCTGAAGAGGCTACATACTATATGATTCCAACTATATGACATTCTGGAAAAGGCAAAACTGTAGAGACAGTAAAAAATCAGGGGTTGGGTGGGGGAAGGAGGAGGAAATATGTCTAAGAAGATTACACTGGACTTTTAGGGCAGTGAAACTATTCTGTATAATGCTATAATGATGGACACATGTTATTACGCATTTGTCAAAACCCACAGAATTGTACAACACAGAGTGAACTCTAATGTAAACTATGGACTTCAGTTAATAATCCATCCCATACTGGTTCATCACTTGTTACAGATGTGTCACAACAATGCAAGATGTTACAATACGAGAAACTATGTGTGTGGAGGAAGAGAGGTTATATGGGAGGTCTCTCTACTTTCTACTCAATTGTTCTGCAAACCTAAAACTGCTTTAAAAAATAGTCTATTAATTTTTTAAGGCATTTTTTGTTTTGTTTCCCCCCATCCCTTATCTTCTTTGAGACCCTGATCTTGCCCAGCAGGTTGGGCCATGCACGGTATTTTTCAGGAAAGCATCCCCCAGAGACGGCAAGGATTACTCTCTTCTACAATAGCAAGGATCGTGAGCCTGGTCTTCTAGTCCATTATGTAACATTCCTAACAGGGGTTGAGGCAACACCCTATCATCAAAAACATTACTATTTTTGCAGTCAAACAGAAGAGTATTCACACTATGAAATAAGTAAGACTACAAATAGCCTCGCATCAATTCAGGTCAGATTTTTCCACTAAGTGAATTTTATACAAACATACAAAAGAACTTCTAGTTTTCATTTTTCACTTTGAAATCATGGATAAGGAACTGTAGACCTGCAGCATGCTATGATACACCTTATAGGACAAAGGCTCCTCATTCTTTCTTTTTTAAATAAGCTATCTCATCAGCTTGTTCTTCTGGATGATCTTCTGATTCAGGAATATAACATGCATATGTTTTATATCTCTTAACTCTTAATAACTTTATTTAAAGTTTTTCCCTCTAGGTCTGTGTTTTAATACATTTTCTTAGAATAACTTTTGTCAATATCGCAGTTTTACAACTGCGCAAACTGAGGTATTTTGGCATCATATTTCTAACTGGATATTAGAGCCACAGTCATTAATATCTGTACTTTGTGTGTAGTGATCTTAATTCTCATTTACTTTAAACATTCTATTGATTCTCTTATGGCTGTCTAATTAGAAATCATATTACCTGGGAACTGTCTTTTCCTTTCCAATGGTTTTTTTCCTCTTATTTAGTTTCTTTTAATATTTCACTGACTTTCCTGGTTTTGATACTATACTGTAGTTATGTAAGATGTTACCCGTTGGGCGAACCTCCCTGCACATTTTAAAAAAATGTTTCTGTTAATCTATAATTATTTAAAAATTAAAATAGGGACTTCCCTGGTGGTGCAGTGGTTGAGAATCTGCCTGCCAATGCAGGGGACACGGGTTCGAGCCCTGGTCTGGGAAGATCCCACATGCCGCGGAGCAACTGGGCCCGTGAGCCACAACTACTAAGCCTGCGCGTCTGGAGCCTGTGCTCCGCAACAAGAGAGGCCGCGATAGTGAGAGGCCCGCACACCGCGATGAAGAGTGGCCCCCGTTTGCCGCAACTAGAGAAAGCCCTCACACAGAAACGAAGACCCAGCACAGCCAAAAATAAAATAAATAAATAAATAAATAAATAATTTTTTAAAAAAGAGTTACTTCTTCTCCAGTTATTAAAAAAAAAAAAAAAAGAATTCGCCTGCATATGCAGGGGAGACGGGTTCAATCCCTGGTCCGGGAAGACCCCACATGCCACGGAGCAACTAAGCCCACTCGCTGCAACTACTGAGCCCACGTGCCTCAACTACTGAAGCCTGCGTGCTCTAGGGCCCGCATACCACAACTACTGAGCCCGCATACTGCAACAACTGAAGCCCATGCGCCTAGAGCCCGTGCTCCACAACAAGAGAAGCCACCGCAATGAGAAACCCGCGCACCTCAATGAAGAGTAGCCCCCACTCGCCACAACTAGAAAAAGCCCACGTGCAGCAATGAAGACTCAACACAGCCAAAAAAAAATTTTTTTTTAAATTAAAAATAAAATAAAAATAACTTTCCATTAACTAAAAAACTCTCAGTGTTAAACAGTGGCCAAGGTAGATATCCTTTACCTCTGATTTTTAACAAAGGGTGGTTCTAGTTTCCTCATTCCCCATCTCGCTTCCTAAAGAGGCTGCCATTTACTGAGATCTACATTACTGGCCGTGGCTAAGTTTTTGGTTTTTTGTTTATTCATTTTTTTAAAAATCAGACTGAATATTATTCTACTGAATACTGACTGTTTTATTGACTGATCTGCTAAAATAGGATCAAATTATTTTCTTAATAACTTTACTAATATTTACCAATAACTGACTCTCCTTGAGTTCCTAGGATAAACCTTACTTGGTTGTAGAAGTTAATTTGTTTAACACGCTGCTGAATTCAGTTTTACTAGCATTCTCCTTAACACTTTTGCACATATATTCATAAGTAAAGACTGGTTTATAGCTTTTTCGTATGTGTGTGCTGTCCGGTTTAAGTTATTAGAGATAAGCTAAGATTCATAAAATAAACCAGTTTACTTTCTGACTTTTTCCTATGTTCTGTCTCTCTTTTTTTTTTAATATTTATTTGGCTGTGCTGGGTCTTAGTTGCAGCACGCGGGATCTTCATCGCAGCATGCAGGCTCTTAGTTGCGGCATGC
Source organism: Balaenoptera physalus (assembly GCF_965194825.1). Lineage (NCBI taxonomy): Eukaryota > Metazoa > Chordata > Mammalia > Artiodactyla > Balaenopteridae > Balaenoptera > Balaenoptera physalus. The sequence goes on from NC_138898.1 coordinate 21,259,169, forward strand.
AGGCTCTTAGTTGTGGCATGTGGGATCTAATTCCCGGGATCGAACCTGGGCCCCCTGCATTGGAAGTGCGGAGTCTTAACCACTGGACCACCAGGGAAGTCCCTTTTTCCTATGTTCTGAACCAGGTGAGAAAGCATGAGAATTATTTCCTTGAAAGCTTAAAAATTTCAAGCAGAATAGATAACATGAAAGGAAAACTGCAATCTCAGAGACAGGGCTGTTAAGGCTCTTCTTGTCTCCCTTCAGTCCACAGAATGTAATATTTTCTTCCAGTATATTTTTATTTACTGCTTCTACTCTGTTCAATTTTCTCCACTAGGAATACCACTAATCATTTGTAGACTGTATCTTTGTTCCTGGCCTTCCATAGTTACCGCTGTATTTCTCATTATTTTCCTCTTTCTGTTGTTTTCTTCTGTGTTTTAAGAGATTTTTACTTTTTACTTTCCACCACTAACTCAATTTTCTACAACATAAAATATTTTTCATCTACATGCTGAAATCCAAACTCAGTCAGCAATGTTCCCCTCTGCTTTCCTTAAAAGTTAAATGGCCTTTAACCAAGTAGCTGCTGGAGAGTAAGGGCAGGGGGCAACTTATGCAATAAGCAACTTCTTGCCTGGCAATCTTCAGTTGTGCTTTTCAAAACAAACAGGCCTTAGTACAAACTCTAAATCCACATTCAGGGAAGCCATTTCACATTTTTGAGGCCCTGTTTCCACATCTGTGAAATAGAGATACCATTACTTTCCTTGTAAAATTGTTTTAATGGAATTAAGAATAATGACACTATTTACCTTACAGGCTGGTTGACTTTGTACTACGTACTACATGAAGCACCTGACACGATCATAATGAGATGGATACCCTTATCACCCCTATTTTATTTATTTATTTTTGGCTGCATTGGGTCTTCGTTGCTGTGTGCGAGCTTTCTCTAGTTGCGGCGAGCGGGGGCTACTCTTTGTTGCCATGCGCGGGCTTTTCATTGCAGTGACTTCTCTTGTTGCGGAGCACAGGCTCTAGGTGCACGGGTTTCAGTAGCTGTGGCTCGCAGGCTCAGCAGTTGCAGCGCACGAGCTCTAGAACGCAGGCTCTGTAGTTGTGGTGCAAGGGCTTAGTTGCTCCGCGGCATGTGGGATCCTCCAGACCAGGGCTCGAACCCGTGTCCCCTGCATTGGCAGGAGGATTCTTAACCACTGCACCACCAGGGAAGCCCACCCCTATTTTATAGATGAGGAACTAAGACTCAGAAAAGTTGGGCAACTTGCCCAAGATCACATAGCTGGCAAGTAGTGATGCCAGGACATAAACCTAGACAGTCTGATCTCAGGAACTGCACAACATAAGAAGTGCTTATACTTGTTCCTTTTTAAAAGTGGCATAAAAGAGCAGAGTAAATTGTAGCCCATACTTTCAGTAATAAAGTTTACTGGGGAAGAGTTTTAACATTCTTTTTTCTAATTATCTATAGATTTCATTAATATGTGTGATATGAGTCCTACATTACCTAGGAAAATTCAGAGGCGCATATATTATTATATTATAAGCAGTCCCCTCAGACAGAACTCTAAATACATTCATGGGAAAACTGTCTTGGAGCTCATATTATAACCTACAGCATCACAGAATTTCATTTCCTTGTATGAAAGTTAAGATTTTAAACAGTTTTTGGTTTTTAAAATTCCTTCTATCTTCATAAAAATGCTTTAGCTATCAGTAGCTGATTGTTAATTTATGAATATATTTACTCATAAAAGTTTATAGAGATTACCTTCAATGCTTCTAAGGACAAAAATCCAAAGTGTGAAAGGAAAAGGCGTGCTGTTTGGAATTCCTGGGCAGGAGGTGGGGGCTTACAATCTGTAATCGGATCAGGAAAACTTCTCTTCTGCAATTCCTCCTCACTTTGTTGTTCAAGGTGTATTTCATAAGCAATCTGCTGGGCCATGCCATTCCTTAATTTTTCATGTCTCTCTTCTAACTGAAATAAACCAAACATTTCATTTTTTTGGAATTATCATAAAAGTAATAGAATTAATCTTAAGTTTTAAATGAAAATAAAGGTACAAGCAACAAAATAAATGAAGACAATTTTCAGTGATCAACACTGAGTTTCAATTCAGTACAACCAAGAGCATACAATCAAGCAAATACGTTACAAGGTTAAAACAAATACCCGAAACATGTCCCTACAGCCTCGAAAACTGCTCCTTCATCTCCTCGCTGTAAGTGAAACCACTCTGTCTCTGCTTCCCTTCACAGTGGCAAGACAGGGGGCAGAGCTGCTGCTCTCTGCCAGATACCTGTCCATCTTCATCCTGCAGTGATCCCCTCATGTTCTGAAGTCCACAACCATATGCATTAGTTGCTATACTCTTGGAGTTATCTCTGCTTCCCTTCTGATCCATCCTATTTAAAATTCCATCCTCTGTGGCGAACAGCCTGGCTTATATTCCTACAATCTCCTCAACCTTCACAACTCTGGCCATCCATGACACACTTTGTACCTCAGATGCGCTGTACTTTCAAGAGCTACAATCCTGAAATTCCTTTCCTACAGCTCACCCATACCCCTACTCCCCCTTTACTATCACTGAGAGGCAAACAACCCCTCCCCATATTTCCCCAAGCCATTAGCATCCTTCTGGCTTCATCTACCTCCCAACCAAAACTAAATCCCCAAATGTGACATCTTAATACCCTCTTCTAAGCATATAACACGGCTATGTTGTTCCTTATTCTTCCTTATTCACCCAGCCAATCTCCACACCATTCAAATTTTTTACTTATGCCTCTGGATACCAAGGACTTTTGAAGAAAGTCAGCAGAGTGCATTAAGTAACTTCACTACAGATGATGCTACTTAAACCTAGCTGGGCTGCCTGGAAATTTTAAGAATCATCTTTGTTCCCCTATTTCATTGCTAAGAACTAAGATTAAAATTTACATAAGCTGCTTCAATTTTCCTCCTTTCCACCTCTAAATGTCTCTGAACCTTCACTGACCCTCTGCTCTCCTGTCTTACCAGAAGTGTCCCTTTTCTAGACTCAATCACAGACTCTTGACCCTACTGCCTCCAGGGCTTTACTCTGTTACTTATCACTTCCCCAGCCCACCTTACAGTGTTAGCAGGTGCAGACCCTTTTCCACTGGCTCCTTCCACCTCTAATTCTTCTTAAATTAAAAAAAAGAAAGAAAAAGAAAAACTAGCCTTGCCTTTCCTTAGCTAAGGCTATTTCCTCACATTATTTTTCACTCTGTACCCTTCCCTTTACTGCTAACAGTAACAGTGTAGTTTATATTCACTGCCTTTTCTTTCCTCTTTAACCATTCATTCCCCAGACCCTTACACTTTAATACTCCTTTGAACTTGCTCTCAAAGGTCACCAACATTTCATGACAAAATCCAGGGGCCTCTTCTTAGTGCTCCTTCTCCTTGATCTCTCTAGCATTTGAAACTGCAGGCAGCCTCCACTCCTACCCTATATTCTCTCATGCCCTGACATACCTGCCTTCCATTTCTTAAAATTCTTCTCTCTTGACCTAAGCGACCAATTACTTAATCTAGTTAAGTATCTAAATTAATATAAAACCAAATAAATTTTTCCCATTTTCCCAAACCTGTCCTCTTCCTAATGTCTACATTTCTATAAATGGCACTGTTATCTTTGTCACTCAAGCCTGAAATCTAAAGTTCTTCGGCTCTTTTCCTTCCCTCGTCAATCCAAGACTGTCTGGATCTACCTCTACAAGACATGCCATATATTTAAACTTCCACTATCAATGAGGTAGTCCTTCCCATCCCCTGCCTAGATTGTCATAACTGTCTCTGAATTGGGCTCCCTTCTCCAAATATCCTCCACTAGGGTCTGATCATATCAGAACACTATTGAAACCACAGACCAGCCCAGGCAGCCCAGTGCCACCCCTCTATAAGATATGTCCAGTTCCTTTCAATCAGCCACAATCTATATTTGTCTTACTACATGGTAACCTCCTGGATGACAAATACCCAGGTCATCTTATCAATCACCTCCAGGAATACCAAAGAAAGGCAGTGTCTTGACCACAGAAGCTGTTGAAGAATGTTAATAGTCATTCTCTTAACAACAGCTGATAATAATTTATCTTACTTCTTCAGTGACGATTTCATGCAAATCTGGAATGCTCAGATCTGCTTTCACAAAAGGAATCTTGTCCACCTCTTCAGGAAATGGTCGATGTTTCACAGTATATTTAAATCCAACATCATTTTTAGGAACTGGACGAGGTTCAGGCACAAAAAGCTGTTAAAATAAAACAAATAACATTATGTTTATTACATTTGGGTGCCATCTGAAATGACATGTATTTCCTTGGTCTCTTAGATGCCTGTGTTTCTCTAGGATTGCATAACACAGAAATTCAGTAAGAATCTGCAAATACTACTGCTAATGGTAAAGGTACCAATGTACTCTATTTTATTTTTATAAAAATGTTCATCAACTTATGACAGATTTTTGCGACTGATAAATGGGTTACGGACCTCCACGGCACCAGGCCTGAATCTTCCATATTCAGTGGTAAGCCAATAGGTAAGCCATTTCAGAGCTTAAGGCTCGAACTTCCTTCTTCCCTAAGGGCTCTCAAATCATTCCATACAATAAGGTACAAGTTTACATCCACTGGGCATCTCTAGACAGTGAGTTCAATAATTAGAACCTTAGCATGGCTTAATTGAAAAGATATGGCACCGAATCTAGGTCTTCATGGCGCCAAATCCCTGCTTTAATATATATTAGCTGTGACTTCCGTTTTCACACCTGAAAAATGGAAATGATCCACCACAAGACTGTCATAAGCATTAAACAAAAAAATATATGGCACATATTAAACTATCAATCAGTTTTAGTGCCTTTCCTGATCTCCTTCTTCCTCAGTCTTTAATGGCATTCAGTGGCTTATATAGTGCTGCTGACAGAGTGTGATTGGCGTGACGCCACCAGGAGCAAATAGGGGTGTGCTCCTCACAGCAAACACATCTCATCTAACAGAGACATCTGGAATGTTCAATTGTTTTAGGCATTTGCTCCAATTTTGTGAGCGTCTCTCTTAAATGCTGGTAAAATTTTATTAAGTTATGTTTTAAAGAATTTTTAGTAACATAAGTAAAAGCTTACAGTGTGATAAGTGAAAAGAGCAGTATACAAAAATGACTAAAATTCTATTTAAGTGTTATGTACAGAAAGGAACAAAAAGATCGGAAGGAAATCCACTAAAATATTAACAGTGGCTATCTACTTCTGGAGAGTAAGAGTACAGGTGATTTAAAATTTCTTCTTTATTATCTGAATTTTCCAACTTTCTCCCGTGAGCAAATTTTATTCACATAATTACAACTGTTATAAAGAAAATAAACTGTGCCACTGCAAAGAAAGATTTCATTAAATTATACAGCACATTAAAAAATTATAGAGCTGTTGCCAGAGACATCAAGGCTCTGGCAAAATTTTTTTCATAATGGCATGTACCTAAATTTTATTATATTAAATACTGCATGAAAAAAATTTGGGCCACTGTTCAGAACAGTAGTTCTTAATCATAAGTGGATGTCAGGGTCACCCGGAAAGCTTTCTGAAAATACACCTGGCCTTGAAGACGTCTTTAAAGAGTATTTCAGTGGACCTGGAATTCTAGGCTGCTAAGATGATTCTGATGTGAACTCACTGACTGAGAATCTGGCTAGGGTCAAAAATATTTATCTGTGATTTTTGTTGTAATATTATTTAACCTTTAAATCACAACACACACAAACACGTGCACACACACACTCACTCCTAGTCACTTCCCTGTAACTTCTGATGGATACCTTCTGATTTGCTTTTGCTCCTCTGGGTAAAAGGCAAAGTTGTTGTGCCCAAGCAAGTCTTCCAGACATTCCCCGGACCAGCACAGTGACAGAGGGGAAAAAATCATCTAGAATAAAATGTTGGTGGAAAAGTTTTTATTTCTGACAACATATAAAATACACCTATTGTCAATTTTAGAGCCTCTAATAATCAAAGCCCTAGCACAGTGCTTCCCTAACTTATATCCTTTGTGAACCATCTCTGTGGATTCTGCCATATTCAAGTACCGTTATTACTGTTTAAATTTAAACTTAAAATTTTTGAAGGAAATGATATATTTCTACCTTAAAAGGAAAACCATGAATTTTGGTGTGCTAATTATATATTTTTAAAACACATGTTTAAAAATACATAAAATAATGTTCACCGATGTATCAACCAACATCATCTCACATACCTCCAGCAATAAACATACTCATTTTTGGGTAACACTATCCTAGCAAATACTCTTAACTTTCAGTGTTGGGAATGACCTAAGTGCAGAAGACAGGCTGGGTGCCTGCGGTGCTGATGTTACATTCACCCATGCCTTTGTGCACCACGGCCCACCACAGGCAGGCACTGTTTCATCCCAACACAAGTTCAGGGGCAGGAAGAAGGGAGGTAAAGAACTCAGGATGGACTTCCTGAGTACCCAGATCCTTCTTCCTATTCCCTTCTTTTGTCTCTGGTGTAGGAGTCAAACTTGTTCAAACTTCTCTCTCTTACTTCTGTTATTAACTATTACAATGAACCATTAAAATATCCTGTACTTCTATAAAATCCCAATTGTTTATATTTTTGGTAGACTTCTAATGCAATGAAATTGCTTAGAATGAGAGTAATAGAAACCTAAAAAATCTGGAAAAGGGTTGACATTTACCCCTCAGGCCAGGAAACCTGGAGAGGATACTGGGATTTTATAGACTCTTTAGCAGGTGGCTTGGGAGTGGGAAACTGGAGGAATCACGAATAATTGGCACAAACCAGGGAAGAAAGTCAAGCAACACCCAGGTCTGAGGTAGAGAAGGATGAGGTGCCTTAAGAAGGAAAGACTTGGGACCAGTGCTTCTGGAGTTGGGCAACGATTAAAGGCTCCATCCACTTCATATTAAAGTCATTGTATCTTACCACAAGAGGAAGGAAACCTGTGATGGTATTCACTTGTCCCTGAACTACTGGGAAACGTCTCATTTCATTTTATGGATTTATGAGATCCTACCTATATATACTCAACAGAATTTGCATGGGACTCTAAGATCCTTTTCACATTTGCAAAAGTAAGAAGGTAAGTGTTTAATCACTGAGGAAATCCTATCACTGTGGGGCAACAATAACAAAGAGACAGTATGAGGTTCAGAAAATTTGGACTCTAGTCCTGGTCATACCATACACTTCTCAAGTAACCCTGGACAAGTCACATATCCTCTCTGAGCCTCAGTTCCTTAACCTGTAAATGAGGGAATTGCCCGCTAGGTGATTCCCTGTATGCCCAACGATTCTGTAACCTTCACTTTCCTTTACCTTCCCAGCAATAAGGGTCTCTCTAAGAACATGCTTCCTTTACATACTGGCTGATTCCAATTACCATCAGAAAAAAATGTACTTTGAGTAGTCTGCGTTGCAGTGGTAATCACACACCTTGAGATGGTTTATAATTGGGGGAAAGAGGGGAAGAAAACAGTGCATGTTTTGTCAATGGAAAATCACTGAAGAATTTTCAGGAGGGCACTGGCATGGTCAGATCTGCATTTGAGGATGAATGCAATGGTGGCAGCAAGTAGGATGGAGGTAACGGTAACAAATTTTGGAACTGGAAGGAGGAAGAATCAGATCAGGTAGGAAGCAACTGCAATAATCCAGGTAAGAAATAATAAAGTCCTGCATTTGGCTGTACTGGGAGGAATGCAGAGAAAAGAAGATTGCAAAGTCACTAGGGGGGTAGAAACTTGGAAACCAACTACATAAGGGAGTAACAGGAAGGAGCAGGCAAAGATGACTCCTTCAATTTCCAGCCTGTTTGGGTGGCACCAATAACTGAAAAAGAACAATGTGGAGTGAAGGGCGGGAAAGGAGAGGGGCAGGGTCCAAAGTTCAAGAAGGACGGAAGAGTAATAATGATATTTATACACAGTAAACAACAGAAATATCCCACTAAAGTAAACTTTTTATAAAATTATGGAGCTCTTTTCTAATAGATATAAAGAGCCTCTAAAAGATTCTATTTAATATGTATAGTGTATTTTCTGACCCTCTATTTTTTAGTTGCTATTATCTCATCAGCTAGGCTTTCTGACAAATGCAAAATTACTTAGAATTTGCAGTCTTTCCTTCCCCGATCCTGGAAACAGCTTGCTAATACTGATGAACATGTTGATTTAGCAGTGGAAAAAGCCCAAAGTGCTGAAACTTACTCTGTTCATTTCCAAGAGGTTGCTCCAGCATTGCCAGGATGACACTGTTATCCAAGACAAAGTACCGGAAACTATGCTTGTTTATGGTTGGCAGTCTGGAGTATTTAATCAAAGTGGTCTCATTCACCAGACTACAAGGAGAGGCAGGACCACTGGGTGAAGGAAATGCGCCAAGCAACTGCATAATACTACGGAGAATGCAAAAGATAACAGTTAATCCCCAAAGGGAAATCTTAAGTTCACCTCATGCATCAATCTGTCCTTCTGTTCTTTTGGATTTATTGGACCACAGCCACGTTTCCTCTTTGAGAGTCAGATTTACTCCCTGTGGCGGATGCTGTGGTGTACTGTCCAGATTTCCCTCTCCAAGACTGAAAGACCCAGTCCCCCAGATGCAGGGAGATGGTGGCCATCGCTTTCAGCTGAGTCCTGGAGAGGCCAATGAGAACCACTTCACTCAAGATCACAGCTTCCTCCTGGGACAGTTCTCGTCCAATGAACTGTTAATGCAGGGGTATAAAGTCCCAGCCCCCTGGCCCCAACATGAGAGAATCCTGAAGGGCCAGGCCAGCTCCAGAGCTCTTTGTTGCAAATGCATCACAGTTTGTCTTCCCTCTGCTCAATCCTACTTCCTTCGTTCCCTCATAAGGGTTGATCCTGAGAGCACTTTCCAATAAACTTCCTGCAAGCAAATTTCTCTCTCTCGAAGTCTGCTACCCAGGGAACCTGACTAATCATACTTCCAAATCATGAAGCTCCTAAAGATATATTTTAAAAAATGTGTGTGCTCCAGGTTTCAGAATAATGCTAAAGCATTCTAGACCTAGAAAAGGATCCAAAGATCAGCCAAGCCCCCTCAATTTTTCAGACGGGGAAACCCAGGCTCAGAAGAGATAAGTGATCATCAAGAGACCAGAAACCAGGGCCTACTGCCTTCTCACTGTGTGGCCATGAATAGATAACATCATTTTACAGATAAGGAACTTGATGCACTAGTAGTTACATCTCACAGAACCACTGTAATGATTAAATTAGAATATATAAGAAAAAATGCTTTATAAACTGGAATTCAACTGATCAAGTCTTACCATTCTGAAATGTTTATATCCACAGAGATTTCTGCATACCTTCAATGCATAATAGTAATAACTTACATATACCACTTACCATGTGCCAGGCACTGGGTCTAAGTACTTTACACATTTTATTTAGTTATCATAACAACCCTATGAGATAGGTATCATTATTATTACCATTTTATAATTAAGAAACTGAAACACAGAAAGAATCTTGTTAAGAAAACTTAAAGATTTTATCTTGTGGTCCTAATATCACCTGATCCTTCATATGTAACTCATTTGAAAATTAGTATTCCCCAACACCATTGCAATCCTCTCCCTTTCTCTTTCATTCTAATGCTTGAACCCAAATCTCTCTGATAATAGAAGGCAACACTGCTCAACAGATAATTTCCTTCCATTTCCTCTCCTCCTAGGAGGAGGACTATCTAAGAATTTCAAGGACCAGGAGAATTTCATGATGAGTTCAGACCTAAGGATTTATGGAAAACCAAGAGACGAGTAATGGGAAAATGTGGGTTTTCTAATATGGGACACAGATGGTTGTCACAAAGCATATGGACCATGTGAGCTTATGTTCCATGCAAGATTCTAAGACATTATCAAATAGGTTGCTGGCAAGGGTACAGGTCACACCAGCCTAACCACATTTTCTCTTCTTGATGATTACTAGACTGGAAAGGCAGAGAAATATCTCTGAAATCAAGACATGCAAGTATTTGGCAGTGTATCATTATAAACTTATAGACAAGATTTAAAAACCTCTGTGAACCTGAAGGGAAACCTCTTATCATGTGCTTTGTGAGTCGTTCTCTGTTCAATATATATATATATTTTTTAAAGAACTAACCATTTATTTATTTTTTTGGCCACGCCGTGTGGCACGCAGGATCTTCCCCGACCGACCAGGGATAGAACCTGTGCCCCCTGCAATGGAAGCGGAGTCTTAACCACTGGACCACCAGGGAAGTCCCTGTTCAATATTTTTCTCAGTATCTATGATTAGGACACACAGGGCAGGCTCATTAAATCTGCAGTTGGGGACTTTCCTGGTGGCACAGTGGCTAAGAATCCGCCTACCAATGCAGGGGACACGGGTTCGAGCCCTGGTCCAGGAAGATCCTACATGCCGCAGAGCAATTAAACCCGTGCACCACAACTACGGAGCCTGCGCTCTAGAGCCGCGAGCCACAACTACTGAGCCCGTTCGCCTAGAGCCCGTGCTCTGCAACAAGAGAAGCCACCGCAATGAGAAGCCTGCGCACCACAACGAAGAGTAGCCCCCGCTCGCTGCAACTAAAAGAAAGCCCGCACACAGCAACAAAGACCGAACACAGCCAAAAATAAATAATAAATAAATAAATAAATTTTAAAATAATAAATAAATAAAATAAATCTGCAGTTGACCAAAAGTTGAGCTGCAGAGTTAATATATCAGAGTAAGAGCTGGGATCCAAAAGAATCTTAAAAGATTAATAATAATGAGGTAAATCTTACATAAAGAAATTTCAAGTTTAAATGTAAAACTCTGTACATTACATATTACATCCAAATACCCCCCAAAAAATAAGTATAGGATGAGAAAGACAAAAGGTAAATGCGTTAAAAAAAGCCTCTTAGATTTTAGTTGACTTAGTACAAATCACCAGGTTCTCAAAAACCCAATGCAGTCTCTAAGTACACTTTAATGAAAATATAATATTCTACAATTTAAAGGTCACTGACCTTTAAAGAGGTACACAGCCAAACCTGCGCCATTGAAAGGAAAAAGATGAGGATGATAAAGGCACTCTAAATCCCTGTCATATGAGAAACAGTTGAAGGTACTGGCAGAAACGAATCAGAAAGAACATGAGCATTGTCTTCGGATATCACCACTCCTCGGAAAAAAGGGTTTCATTATTAAAAGTCTGAATCAGAACCAATGGGTAGAAGTTAAAGTGGGAGAGATTTCAGCTCAGTGTAAACTTCAAGGTTTTAACAATTAAAATGAAATGGGCAAACTTGGGGGTTAAAGTATCCCAAAATTAGAGGCTAAATAACTTGCTAAATAAGTCTTAAAGGTGACTAAGCAGAGGGGCCGCTGAAATGTCTTCCAAGAGTCCTAATGTATATTATACAACAAGGGGAAAAACACCAACCAGCTGATCTGCATTCCGTAACTATCTCGTGTGTGCTCAGCACTGTGAGGGGTGTGAAGAGGGAAATGTGGCCTTTACCCAGGTTGGGGAGGTAACACTAGCATGTTATCAAATATAACCAGGTGTGATCATGATGCTGTAGAATTCATGCAGTGTGGTAAGGTCAGACTAATTGAGCACAGAGGTGTGGAAAAGAAGCAGAATGACCAAAGAAGGTCCATGGAAGTAGTGGATATGATGTGAGCACCGAACAATGGAGGATGTGGCCAAGAGGAGAAGAGGGAAGTCCTGAAACCCAGGGGAAGTATACAGACAGGTATGAACATGTGCACTTCACGGCCACAAGTGGCCTGCCAGCTGTAGCAGAAGGGATGTGCTGGGAAAGATCAGACAGTTTGAGTGGGGGACTCAAGGAGGGCCTTGAAAACGAGAACAAAAATTTCACACCATATGGCAGTAAACAGCAATCTATTCAGTTTTCAATCACTCAAGCAGCAGAATAAGCACAGTACCTAAGATGATGAGTTCAGCAACAGGATGCAAAATGAAAAGTGTGAGAGACTGAAAACAGGGAAATCAGGCAAGAAGTGATAAGGGCCTGGACTGGGAATGCTATCTGAGGTCAGAGCAAATGGAGGAAATACTTTCAAAAGTAAAGTCTATTGGACTCAGTCACTGGCTTCATATGGGGAATAATAGATAAAGCAGAGATAAATCAGAAAATGAGTCAAAGTTTTGTGTTTGCATAACTGGAAAACAGCAATGATACTGACATAAAGCTGTAATTGTGAGGGAACAGAGAAAACGTGATTTGGATATGTTTCATGATGACTCTTCAGGGCCCTCTTCAAGACTTAAAACTGAAGATGCCTTTTGTAGAGCTGCCAGCAGAGATAAGACAGATGAGCCACCTGGATAACTGCTGGCTAGTCCTGGAAGCATCCCAGGACTCTCTACTTATTCCGAGCTCATATCCAATCCTCACTGCCAATCATATTCTCAATGGAATGTCCCATCCAGCCTAGGATGGAGCAAACTTATTTTTATATAATGCAGAGTCCCAGTGAGAAATGTCCTTCCCCCTTTCTCCATATTCCTTACTCTTCAAGGTACACACATCAAGTCTTAGTTTTTTAATAATGCTTTTAAGTCCGCCCCAGCCCACACATGGTCTTCTCTCTGGAATTTTATTATTTCTAGTACTCAATCGCGTTTTTCTAATTTTCTAGTTATTAGCCAAACCTCCACAAAGTCAATGAAAGCCCATCATTAGCATAGTGAGCAGGACTGAACTAAAGCAAGTGCGCTTCTAAAACTTTACTGAATGACCTAAGCCTGTGAGGAACTGAAATAAACCCAACTTTATTGTGCACACTTTACTGTGAAGCTTTCAACGGGTCACAGAACTCAGAAAAGATTCTGGGATCTTGGTAAGGGCTGATTTACATACAAATCTACAAGCTGTCTTACCTACCACTTTACCAAGAAGACCAAGATGAGCCAACCCAGACTGACTTGACATTCCTCCTTCCTGTTTTTATGTTGTTCTGGGGTCTCATCCACATTTACCCTTTCATAAGCCTCATCTTTCCATCTGTACCAATTCCACCTAATCTTCTCCACCTACCTCTTCCTTTCAGTTGATAAACTGCCTTTCTTCCCTCTTTCTACTCTGCTCACTAACTGGCCAAACACACTCTTTCAATTCTCTAATACTTTTTCAAGATACCAACCTGTCTCTGTCCCTTCACTACCAAACTGCTCGACACAGGAGTCTTCTCTTGCTGCCTAACCACCCTGCAACCTGACTTACAGCTCAAACTTTATCCATTCTCTAAGAGTCAGGTCAATGTCATTTTCCTTAGGAATCTTATTTTGATTTCCCCGAATCTGCAAGTATTCATTTCCTCCTTCCAACACCCCGGCATTTCATTTGTACCTCTTCTCTTGGAGCATTTAATCTAACTAGCATTATAGATATTTGTGTTCACATCTTATCTTCCCTACTGGACAAGAAGCTCTTTGAGGGTGATAACTGAATCTGATTTATCTTTACAATCCTATTACCAGTTCATAGGAGGAAGTTTATAAATCTTGCTGAATGAACCTATAACATGTAATATAAATGGTATAGCAGAGAATACAAACCACTGAGCTGGCAAGTAGGAGACCTAATGGTGTGACCACGGACATACCCTGTCTCTGGACTCAGCCATCAAAGTGAGGGGGTGGGTAAGGCTCTCCAAGATCCTTTCCAGCTCTAAAATGATATGACTTGAATTAACTGACAACCAGTATAGAAGAACAAGGACCCAAAGTCTCAGCCCCAAGTTCCTGGTTTCCTTTGGTCCAAAAAACAAGACATTTTCTTTTCCATTTTATTTCTGGAGAAAAAGTATCCTAAACGGGGTTGTGTCACTTAATGCTGAACAACTGGGGAGGAGATGAAACAACACAGGATCACATCTAATCCCATCTAACTCTTAGGCATAATCCCTGTGCAGTCACTTTCATACCATGTTAGGGTGGCTTCAGCAGCATCCTTTACCCTCATAGATGCAGGGTTTGGCTCCTTATCTCCTTTGTACTTGACCTCTTGCTCACTGTTCTTGGACTTGCTTCCTGAAATACCCAGTTCCACAATCTCCAGCACTTCCTTAAGACAGTCCTAGAAAAAGGAAAAGCAGATTAGCTTTTGTAATACACCTATCTTATGAGACGACAAGGAAATACATGAAAGTGTCAATATGGGTGTGTTTTGGTGGTGGGACTCTAATTTCTCATTTTCTTGAATAGGTATATATTAACTTCATAATAATTTATTAAAATAAACTTGTCCCCCCCCAATTTCTCTTTAAAACACTAAATTTGAGTGTAAAGAGATTTAGATAATAAGTAATGATAAATTCAATTCAATTTTATGAGTCACAATTCTTGTAAAATTACCATGGACTGTAAATCGTGAAAGGCCGAGTGAAAGAGATGTAACAGTAATTCAGTTAAACCTAGATGGTGTAAAACATGTTACATTATCCAAAGGGAAGCTCATAGGTTATTGACATTTTAAAGCAATTTCTGGTATGATAACTTTACAAGTCATCATGAAAATGACTAAGAATTAATCAACAGTATTATTTTTTAAAAACTATATAAAGCTCTCTATAATTTTCCAATAAACCTGTTATCTCTTCTTTTATTTACACTGTGAATTCTTTATAACTGTCTGCCTTCCCATAAGAAAAGTATTACATGGAACAATGGTAGAGAAAGCAGCCTAGATATCTGTGTCTACTTGAAAAGAAAGACACGTGTGTGAAATGAAATTTTTAGATACAAGCAACCTTTATGAACAAGCAGTGCTCTAGGTTTGCAGCCTGGCTATCACCTGCCCTTCTTGGTTTGATGACAGGTGACCAAAGTACCTTGGCCATCTCTTGACAGTTCACAGATAAATTATTCAAAGCCCCATCTTTGAAAAGAACTTCTCTATGGGTTAATTTGCAACCAAATACAGCGGACCCTTGAACAACACGGGGGTTAGAGGCGTTGACCCTCAGTTCAGTCGAAACTCCACATGTATAGTCAGCCATCCATATATGCGGTTCCTCCTTACCCGCAGTTCCACATTCACGGGTTCAACCAATCAGGAATCATGTAATAGTGTAGTATTTACTATTTTTAAAAATTTGCATATAAGTGGACCCACACAGTTCAACCTCATATTGTTCAAGGGTCAACTATATAAGTACGATGACAGTTTTTGAATTATGCTCACTAGGACAAGTGTTCTCCTGAAATATAAAAAGTATATTCAGTTTAAAGTATGCAATGTTGTATTTACATTTAGATATTCTCTTTCAAAAGACATTTTCCCAACATACATTTTTGTTTCTATTTACTGGCTTAAGATCTAGTAGACTAACCTTTTCATCAAGCATATCAGGGTGCTCTGTCAGCCAGACACAGAGACACTGAAAAGCTGCCACGATCATGGAGTGAAGATCCCGGGAGTGAAGAGGAGCTGGCCGACTACACTGGTACACAATGTAGCTGCACACGGAACTGATGGCTCGCTTCCGGTCACCTGAGTCAACCATCACCTTCACCTGAGCGTATTCGTACGGTGAACACAGTTAGCCAGGAACCACTGTACCAATGTCAAAGCCTCAATACTGAGGCCCAGCCTTTCTGAGAATATGACACACCACAGGAAGCCTTGCTTTTTAAAGTATTATTTATATAGAAGAACATAACATTTCAGATGTATTATCATATACTACTCTATAAAAACAGAGGGCATTTTTCAAACCCTAAAACAGTATTTCACTTTAGCATACTTTTTCATGCTCTAAAACCTAAACTCCTGGGGTGCAGCTACTCATCACTGCCACAAATCACAAGAATAGCTGGCAATGGAACATGTGTACATTTTTTAAGCCCCCTAACCCAACCCCACAGCAATGCTCTATGGGCTACAAAGTTCTGTGCAGCTGCCCAGAGGTATAATTAACATATAGTAAACTACACATATTTAAAGTGTAAAATTTGATAAATTTTAGCCTAAGTATACACCTGTGAACTATCACAACAATCAAGACGGTGGATATATTCATCACCCCTCAAAATCTCATGCACCTTTGTAATCCTACCTCTCACTCCTTTCTGCCCCCTCCCTAGGTTACTGCTGATTTGCTGTCACTATAGGTTAACTTGCATTTTCTAGAGTTCTATATAAATAAAATCATAGAGTACTGCACTATTTGGTGGGGGTCGGGGAGAGTCTGGCTTCTTTTACTCAGCACAATTATTTTGACATTCATCCACATTTTTGTGTGTATCAGTTGTTCATTCCTTTTTATTGCTGAGTAGTATTCCATTATATGTATTATACCACAATTAATTTATAGTCACCTGTTGCATTTGGATTGTTTCCAGCTTCTGAATATTACAAATAAAGCTGCTATAAACATTCATGTACAAGTCTTTGTACATGTATATGCTCTTTTATTTTCTAGGAGTGGACTGATTGAATCATATGATAGATGCATGTTTATTTTTTTAAGGACCTGCCAAGCTGTTTTCTAAAATGGTTGCACCATTTAACATTCCCTTCAACAGTATATGAGAGCTCCAATTCTTCTATATCAACACCAAACATTTGGTATGGTCAGTCTTTTAAATTTTAACCATCCTAAAAGGTATGGAGTGGTATCTCACTGTGATTTTAATTACATTTCCCTAGTAAGTAATGATAATGAGCATCTTTTCATGTGCTTATTTGCCATCAGTATATCTTCTTTGGTAAAATATTTGTCCAATCTTTTGCCCATTTTAAAATTGGGTTGTTTGTTGTATTATTGAGGGCTTTTGCTGTCATTGTTATACTGTCTTTTTAAAAGATTGTATTAAAGGTCTTTACAAAGCAACATCCAGACTCCAGATCCAGGTGCCAAGAAGACCATGTTATGCAGTGGGGACTGGCTCGAGCATGGCAGGTAGCTCTGGCTTCCTATCCTTCTGTCCCAAGATGGAAATGGTGGATAATATCTCATCCTTAGAGTCCACAATGTTCATGTGGTCAGAAAGGGGCTTCTTAGGGCCAGTCTTACCACTTGGATCCCAGGACAAGATGATCTTCACTCTGATGCCCAGCACAACACTGACACACAGGGGTATCAATATAGTAGTTAACGGGGTCCCCACTGTGGATCATCACACCATCCAGAAACTTCATGGATTCAGCCCTCTGTTCTTGGAGTTTCCCTGACATCCATGACCCTGTAGCCCTTGGCCCCCCTCTCCATGATGAACTGCAGCACCCCACAGCAGGCTCTCTGCAGAGCAAGCCCTCCTAGCAGTTTGTAATGCAGAGATTCTGTCTGGGCAATGGCACACAGACCTCGTGTGGCCACCTCTTCAGCACAAAGCTCTACATAGCCCTCAGGGAATCCACACTTCTTCTGAACTACATCAGTCAATTCCTGGATTCTTCTCACCAAGAACATTCTGCTCCTGAAGGCCAAGGTAATGATTTCTGTCCTGGTTGGTATAATTCAGACCTCAATTCCAGAGCAGTCATCTTCAGCCAGCCTCTGAGTGAGGAACTCATTCAGTTTAATTCTAAAAAAGCCATCAGCAACAAATGTCCTGTTCTTGGAAATTTTCACCACCATATTACTACTGCACACACCAAAACGAAAGGCTATTACTGAGTTTTGAGAATTCTTTATATGATCTGGATACAGGTCCCTCACCACATACATACTCTGTAAAGATTTTCTCCCAATCTGTGACTTGTCAGCTCATTCTCTTAACAGTATTTTTTGAAGAATGGTAGTTTTTAATTTTAATAAAGTCCAATTTAATAGTTTGTTCCTCTATGGTGTAATATCTAAGAAATCTTTGTATAACCCAAATCTCTGTACAACCAATAAAGATTTTTCTCCCATTATTTCTTCTAGAAGTTTAGAGTTTAGGTTTTATATTTAGGTCTACAATCCATTATGAGGTAATTTTTGTACATAGTACAAAGTATGAATCAAAGTTCTTTTTTTTTTTTGGTATATGAATATCTGATTGTTCCAGCACCATTTGTTGAAAACACTATCCTTTCTCCTTTGAATTATCATGGCACCTTTGTCAAAAATCAGATGTCCATACATGCGTGGATCTATTTCTGGACTCCCTATATACTACGCTGTTGATCTAGTTGTCTAACCCCATACCAATACCAGACTGTTTTGATTACCATAGCTTTATACAGCAAGTCGTGAAATCACATAGTGTTAGCCCTTTATGGTTTGTTAGGGCCAGAGAGCACTCCATCTAGGACTAATTATTCCTTACCACTGCAAGTGTACTGAAGGTCACAGGCAACAGTACCTTGCTCTCAAAGACAGTGTGGTCCTGCATGTCTCACAAATGGCTATTCTTACCTTCTGCATCAATACTGCTCCTCACAAAACTATGGCCATTTCATCTATCCTTGAGAATCTCTGAGGTAAAGGTAAGCTCTAAGTGGTGGTGAGAACATCTCAGGTTTTATTGCCTATTTTGTCTCTCATAACTTAGGTAAGTCACACCCTCTGTTTACCTGTCCCCTCATCTGTAAAACGAGGGCTTAAATTTTATCTCAGACAATATCACCTTATGTGTGTACATCACCTTTGTGTTTACAAAGTGTTCTATATATTTCATTTCATTTCATCCTCACATCACCAGGTGTTATACAGAAGATAATCCTGCCCATTTTACAGATAAGAAAACATTTAGATGTTAGTGAAGATGTGGAGAAATTGGAACCCTCCTATATCACTGGCGGAAACGTAAAGTGATTCAGTCGCTGTGGACAACAGTTTGGCAGCTCCTCAAAAAGTTAAATATAGAATTACCATACGACCCAGCAATTCCACTCCTAGGTATATACCCAAAACAACTGAAAATTGGTATTCAAATAAACACATGTATGTCCATGTTCATAGCAGTACTATTCACAATAGCCAAAAGGTAGAAACAGCCCAAATGTGCAACAGAGGAACGGACAAATTGGTACATAAATATAATGGAATATCATTCAACCATAAAATGGAATGAAGTTGTGACAGACTCTACAACATAAATCAACCTCAAAAACATATTAGGTGAAGGAAGCCATACATAAAAGGTCATAGGTTGTATGATTTAATTTATAAGAAATATCCAAAATAGGTAAATCCATAGAGACAGAATGCAGATTGGTGGTTGTTAGGGATTACGGGAAACGGAGACCAGGAAACAACCACTTAATGGGTACAGGGTTCTTTTTGGGGTTATAAATAAAACTCTGTCTAGTTTTGGAACTAGATAGAGGTGGTGGTTGCACAACACGGTGAAAGTACTAACAGGCACTGAATTGTTCACTTTAAAAGGATAATTTTATGTTATGTGAATTTTACCTCAGTAAAAAAAAAAGAAAATACTTAGAGAAATGCAAATGGACACCCAGCTCTAAGGTTCCACAAAACTGAAAAAGAGCTATGAAAGAAATTTGAAAATATAGCCAATTTTCACTTATCTCTGATAATGGAAGATGGAAGAATCACAGGTAGTCCCAAATGGCATATTTTAGGATAAGCTTTTCTTTTGTTGCCAAATCTGCATTTGTTCATTGAAGTTAGATGATCTTATAATGGCACAAAATGTTGTTGAAAATTTAAGGGTATTATAAGCAAATACAAAATCAACAGGTATAAATCAACAGGTATTCTATTATTATGTACAAATGAATAGCAAGTATCGAAATGTTTCCAGTAATTTAACAGCAAAAAATATCATTCACACTCTTTGAACCTATTAAACAAAATACTAAAGATCATTTTGTAAAATCTCACTTGGAGGCTCATTTCTGCACACCTTGATATCAACTGCATTGAATATAACCAACACCGCAACACCCCAAGAAGGGGTCAGGAGGTACAGAAAAAAGAGCCATAGTCCAAGGCCGCTGGGCTAAAATAAAAGGATTGTCCTTCTCACCTTCGCCAGGCCAGAGAGGAGCTCCAGAGCTGCCAGTGATATGCTCATGTCTTGCCGCCACTGGGAATTGAGTCTTTGGGTGACGAGATGAATGCTGCGAATCAGGAGCCCGGCAGCTGAATCTGTATTAAGAGCTAGGATATAACCCCAATGCCACATCCCACAGGGAGGGAAAACAACTAAGCATTAGTAACGAGAAGCACAGCATTCCACTAGGCACAGACCACAGCAGCCACAGTGAGCACGACGGGCACCCACACAGCGCTATGCTCCCCGCCCCACTGGCCTGAGCGTCAAGCCTGACTGAACAACAGTGCACAGGGCATACACACTGGACCAGAGCAGCTTCTAGCTCCCAGCTCAGGTACTTTCATACAGACATCCACTGGGATTTGAAAGTTTCAATATCATTCTTATAACAATGTAAATCTTAAAACTTCTAAATTAAATCACAGAGTTACATTTAAAAAACAAAAAAGCAAAACAATGAAAAGGCTATCAATTATTTCCTTGGAATTTTATAGAGGAAAGAATTCAAATTTTAGAATCTCCTCAGATGCTGGGAATTACCCTAGAGCATCTATTGAAATTATTTTCAGGGTTTAAACCACCAAAAGTTACATGCAATCCCTTTTCAAACAAATTTTAACACTGAATTCTCTAAGACAACTTTAATACTTCTAAAAAAGTTAAATAACCAAGTTATTGTGTTTTTATTTAGCCTCCAATTCTATATTTAAAAGTAATTACTACTTAGTTAATAATAAATTAGGACAAATTAAATTGAATTTATAAAGGAAGCTTTAGGGACATTATACCTGTCGATCCTATCAGAAAGAGGGCAGTGACAACAAAAAAAGGAATGATCATTAAAGAGAGACATTCATGCAACACTAACACAAATCTGGATTTCTTAGGAAAAATACTTTATGACATTACAAGCAGAACTCACTAACACCAGTTCAAAATACTGAAACAAACAATAACCACTTCAAACATTTATATTAGAATACATATAATAATGCGAAAATTTCTTTAGTTTAGAAGTGTCTTAGAAACATGAAAAATAAAACAAATTTTCACCTACACTTAAATCCACAAGCATAATGAGTAAGACAGCAATTTAAATAACTTCTTCATAAATGCAATATTTAAATGTGTTTAATAGCCACATAATGACCTTATGTATCTGACATGCTGAAGGATACTTAAAACAAACTTAAATCACTGAAATATGCCTGGACTCCTGGGCTCATGAACTCTCCAAATGATTAAAAAAATTAAGCTCATATCTAAGGAGCTAGATTTCATCCCAATCTAGCTGGATTAATACTCACAGATTCAATACACCATTAGTATTTATGTGTAAAAACATAAAGGCACCCATAAACTCACAGAACCCATAAAGTAACTGCCCAGGATAAAGGACATTATTGAATAGGATGCTCTAATGGCAAGTGTTTCCTTACTCTTTCTTACATTTTGTGACTGAAGAATCTAACCAGATACAGTAGGGTATACAGCCTTCAAACACAAAGACAGACTCTCCTCTGGGTTGCCATCTAATGCATAAACCATCACCCACCCTTACCACACTGCAAAAACTGATATACTGGCTGACTCTGCCATTAGACTCTGAGGCAGAGCGTAAATCCTATTTGACTCTGTACTACTAGTGCCTGGTACAGACTTCAGAAATGTTTCCTAATCACACATTATAATCACTTATAAAATCTAAGAAACCACCCCAAATCTAACTACTAAAAGCTACAGAGCTAAATGTTTTCTTGTTCTTAATGTTTTGGACTAATAGCCTCTCTGTTACACTTAGATACATAAAAGTCCTGAACTTAAAATCTGGTTTAAAATTTCTTTGCCTGTTTTGTATATCTGAGCATTAAAAGTTATTCTATAAACTTTAGATTTCAAAAAAAACCAAACATGGATTACCATAATCTCTTAGGAGAGCCTGAGCAGGTCTTTCACTGTCAGGAGTTGTGGGCTCCGTGCTTCCACCACTTGCTGAACTAATACCACTATTCGTGCGACTATGACTCTTCAAGTTATTTTCTCCACCACCCTAGTCAAATAAAAATGAATCAAATATTTGACAGCTAGACCCATAGTTTACAAGTATAGACAGAAGCCAATCACTAAAGCCATGTTGATAAAATGGAATGTGCCAGCTAAACAGCACAAACTGATACATAGATAAAAATTGACAAAGGATTAAAACTGCTGTGGTGTTTTCACATAAACAACACCTATTGGAGGTATCAAGGGTCTGATGATTAGAGGGTGCCCATTCTGGGGTTTTCTTTGCTGCTGTTTAAAAAGGCCAGACCTTTTCCATCTTCACTAGACTTCACTAGCTAATGACTCTGGGTCCTTAAAGAAATACCCTAGTGCCTCCCAAGCAAAACATCAGAACAGGAATACAATCTTAAAAAAACAAAACACAAATAAACAAACAACTTTCAAATGTAATTATATGATAAAACACAAACAATAAAACATATGATTAACTCCTGTATGTATAGGGGCTAACAAAGGTATCTGTTAAAGACATTCCTCATTTTCTTCCCCTACAAACACAATTCCTTTTATCCAGATAAGGTGACTGTTATTAGCCACCTACTGGGACATGAACATAATTTCCTTAATAATAACTTGACCACCCATCCAACATCCACCCATCTCACTCCAGTATACTCTATTAATTCCCCACCCACCCACCTCCCCACCTCTACTCCAGGTAGAGGGATCACATATCTTGAAGACAGAAGCAGGGGGAACTGGGAGTCTCCGGAAAGTTTTTTTGATTTAGAAGCATTGGTGCTTTGGGGGGATCTTCAAACTTTGGTCTAGAGGGGCCAGAAAGAGCTGATGAGATAGAAAAGAATAAACTAGATGCTGTTTACAGCCAACACTAGATCTACAAGGGATACAAGGAATTATGCAGTAGGGGGCTTTTTCTAGATTATTCAAGCCAATTCACCAACACAGCAAAAGAAGTAAGAGCTTTAAGTAAACACTGTCCAGGAACAAAGACAGTGTTTAGCTGGAATTTCTCTCATGCAGAATCTCTCAGGGACCTGATGAGGCACTGAAAGGTAAGAAACCTCAAAATAGATATTTTAAAAAGGATCCTTTCTGAATCAATGAGCTGAATTTACAAACAAATGCCTTTAAAAAACACAAGGACAGACATTTTGGAATATAATTTACATAAAAACAGAAGTTGATATTCTCTGACAAATTACATGTTGTATGCTTCTTACCATCTCCATCTGGCAACCAATGGCTTCTAAAAGTGCTGAATCTTGAACAATATTTAACATTGCCCCTGAAACAACAAAAAAATACATTTAAATACATGACAAGAATACTAAAATGGCTAAAACATCTCCATTAATACAGAGATAAGAATATTACTTTAGCTGAGTATTCCTGAAAGTTCCATAAAATTACTAATAAATCCATTGGTTGGTCAGAAAAGATATTCTTTAGAAATGACCTAATCTCCTGATCTCACCCCCAAATTTTAAAATGACGTTTTCCTAAAATAAATCTGAAGGTCAAAAAAAAAAAAAAAAAACTCTGAAGGTCAAGCTTTGCTTTATATAAAAAAATGACCGTTTTCAGAGGAGGAACCAACATGGCGGAGTAGAAGGACGTGCTCTCACTCCCTCTTGCGAGAACACCAGAATCACAACTAGCTGCTGGACAATCATCGACAGGAAGACACTGGAACTCACCAAAAAAGATACCCCACATCCAAAGACAAAGGAGAAGCCACAATGAGACGGTAGGAGGGGCGCAATCAGAGTAAAATCAAATCACATAACTGGTGGGTGGGTGACTCACAGACTGGCGAACACTTATACCACAGAAGTCCACCCACTGGAGTGAAGGTTCTGAGTCCCACGTCAGGCTTCCCAACCTGGGGGTCTGACAACGGGAGGAGGAATTCATAGAGAACAGACTTTGAAGCCTAGTGGGAATTGATTGCAGGACTTCGACAGGATTGGGGGAAACAGAGACCCCACTCTTGGAGGGCGCACACAAAATAGTGTGCGCATCGGGACCCAGGGGAAGGAGCAGTGATCCCGGGGGAGACTGAACTAGACCTACCTGCTAGTGTTGGAAGGTCTTCTGCAGAGGCGGGAGCAGGGGGTGGGGGGGGTGGCCGTTTCACCGTGGGGACAAGGACACTGGCAGCAGAAGTTCTGGAAAGTACTCCTTGGCGTGAGCCCTCCCAGAGTCTGTCATTAGCCCTACCAAAGAGCCCAGGTAGGCTCCAGTGCTGGGTTGCCTCAGGCAAAACAACCAACAGGGAGGGAACCCAGTCAAGTGGATTAAAGTTTTACTGAGCTCTGGCCGCCACAGAAACAGTCAGCTCTACCCACCACCAGAGCCTCCCATCAAGCCTCTTAGATAGCCTCAACCAACAGAGGGCAGACAGCAGAAGCAAGAAAAACTACAATCCTGCAGCCTGTGGAACAAAAACCACATTCACAGAAAGACAGACAAGATGAAAAGGCAGAGGGCTATATACCAGATGAAGGAACAAGAAAAAACCCCAGAAAAACAACTAAATGAAGCGGAAATAGGCAACCTTCCAGAAAAAGAATTCAGAATAATGATAGTGAAGATGATCCAGGACCTTGGAATAAGAATGGAGGCAAAGATCGAGAAGATGCAAGAAATGATTAAAAAAGACCTAGAAGAATTAAAGAACAAACAGAGATGACCAATACAATAACTGAAATGAAAACTACACTAGGGGCTTCCCTGGTGGCGCAGTGGTTGAGAGTCTGCCTGCCAATGCAGGGGACACGGGTTCGAGCCCTGGTCTGGGAGGATCCCACATGCCACGGAGTAACTGGGCCCATGAGCCACAATTGCTGAGACTGCGCGTCTGGAGCCTGTGCTCCGCAACAGGAGGGGCCACGATGGTGAGAGGCCCGCGCACCGCGATGAAGAGTGGTCCCCACTTGCCGCAACTGGAGAAAGCCCTTGCACAGAAACGAAGACTCAACACAGTCATAAATAAATAAATAAAAGAACGTGAATTTCTTTTAAAAAAAAAAAAAAAGAAGAAGAAGAGGGAATGGGGTAAGACAATGATTTGAAAAAAAAAAAAAACAAAAAAACTACACTAGAAGGAATCGATAGCAGAATAACTGAGGCAGAAGAACGGATAAGTGACCTGGAAGACAGAATGGTGGAATTCACTGCGGTGGAACAGACTAAAGAAAAAAGAATGAAAAGAAATGAAGACAGCCTAAGAGACCTCTGGGACAACATTAAATGCGAAAACATTCGCATTATAGGGATCCCAGAAGGAGAAGAGAGAGAGAAAGGACCAGAGAAAATATTTGAAGAGATTATAGTCAAAAACTTTTCTAACATGGGAAAGGAAATAGTCACCCAAGTCCTGGAAGCAGAGAGAGTCCCATACAGGATAAACCTAAGGAGAAACACACCGAGACACACAGTAATCAAATTGGCAAAAATTAAAGACAAAGAAAAATTATTGAAAGCAGCAAGGGAAAAACGACAAATAACATACAACGGAACTCCCATAAGGTTAACAGCTGATTCCTCAGCAGAAACTCTACAAGCCAGAGGGGAGTAGCATGATATACTTAAAGTGATGAAAGGAAAGAACGTACAACCAAGATTACTCTAACCAGCAAGGATCTCATTCAGATTCCATGGAGAAATCAAAAGCTTTACAGACAAGCAAAAGCTAAGAGAATTCAGCACCACCAAACCAGCTCTACAACAAATGCTAAAGGAACTTCTCTAAGTGGGAAACACAAGAGAAGAAAAGGACCTACAAAAACAAACCCAAAACAATTAAGAAAATGGTCATAGGAACATACATATCGATAATTACTTTAAATGTGAATGGATTAAATGCTCCAACCAAAAGACACAGGCTGGCTGAATGGATACAAAAACAGGACCCATATATATGCTGTCTACAAGAGACCCACTTCAGACCTAGGGACACATACAGACTGAAAGTGAGGGGATGGAAAAAGATATTCCATGCAAAGGGAAATCAAAAGAAAGCTGGAGTAGCTATACTCATATCAGATAAAATAGACTTTAAAATAAAGAATGTTACAAGAGACAAGGAAGGACACTACATAATGATCAAAGGATCAATCCAAGAAGAAGATATAACAATTATAAATATATATGCACCCAACATAGGAGCACCTCAATACATAAGGCAACTGCTAACAGCTATAAAAGACGAAAAGCTTTAAATGACACAATAGACCAGATAGATTTAATTGATATTTATAGGATATTCCACCCAAAAACAGCAGATTACACGTTCTTCTCAAGTGCGCACGGAACATTCTCCAGGATAGATCACATCTTGGGTCACAAATCAAGCCTCAGTAAATTTAAGAAAATCGAAATCATATCAAGCATCTTTTCTGACCACAACGCTATGAGATTAGAAATCAATTACAGGGAAAAAAATGTAAAAAACACAAACACATGGAGGCTAAACAATACGTTACTAAATAACCAAGAGATCACTGAAGAAATCAAAGAGGAAATCAAAAAATACTTAGAGACAAATGACAATGAAAATACGATGATCCAAAACCTATGGGATGCAGCAAAAGCAGTTCTAAGAGGGAAGTTTATAGCTATACAAGCCTACCTAAAGAAACAAGAAAAATCTCAAGTAAACAATCTAACCTTACACCTAAAGGAACTAGAGAAAGAAGAACAAACAAAACCCAAAGTTAGCAGAAGGAAAGAAATCATAAAGATCAGAGCAGAAATAAATGAAATAGAAACAAAGAAAACAATAGCAAAGATCAATAAAACTAAAAGCTGGTTCTTTGAGAAGATAAACAAAATTGATAAGCCATTAGCCAGACTCATCAAGAAAAAGAGGGAGAGGACTCAAATCAATAAAATCAGAAATGAAAAAGGAGAAGTTACAACAGACACTGCAGAAATACAAAGCATCCTAAGAGACTACTACAAGCAACTCTATGCCAATAAAATGGACAACCTGGAAGAAATGGACAAATTCTTAGAAAGGTATAACCTTCCAAGACTGAACCAGGAAGAAACAGAAAATATGAACAGACCAATCACAAGTAATGAAATTGAAACTGTGATTAAAAATCTTCCAACAAACAAAAGTCCAGGACCAGATGGCTTCACAGGTGAATTCTATCAAACATTTAGAGAAGAGCTAACACCCATCCTTCTCAAACTCTTCCAAAAAATTGCAGAGGAAGGAACACTCCCAAACTCATTCTATGAGGCCACCATCACCCTGATACCAAAACCAGACACAGACACTACAAAGAAAGAAAATTACAGACTAATATCACTGATGAATATAGATGCAAAACTCCTCAACAAAATACTAGCAAACAGAATCCAACAACACATTAAAAGGATCATACACCACGATCAAGTGGGATTTATCCCAGGGATGCAAGGATTCTTCAATATACGCAAATCAATCAATGTGATACACCATATTAACAAATTGAAGAAGAAAAACCATATGATCATCTCAATAGATGCAGAAAAAGCTTTTGACAAAATTCAACACCCATTTATGATAAAAACTCTCCAGAGAGTGGGCATAGAGGGAACCTACCTCAACATAATAAAGGCCATATATGACAAACCAACAGCAAACATCATTCTCAATGGTGAAAAACTGAAAGCATTTCCTCTAAGATCAGGAACGAGACAAGGATGTCCACTCTCACCACTATTATTCAACATAGTTTTGGAAGTCCTAGCCACAGCAATCAGAGAAGAAAAAGAAATAAAAGGAATACAAATTGGAAAAGAAGAAGTAAAACTGTCACTGTTTGCAGATGACACAGAGAATCCTAAAGATGCTACCAGAAAACTACTAGAGCTAATTAATGAATTTGGTAAAGTTGCAGGATACAAAATTAATGCACAGAAATCTCTTGCATTCCTATACACTAATGATGAAAAATCTGAAAGAGAAATTATGGAAACACTCCCATTTACCATTGCAACAAAAAGAATAAAATACCTAGGAATAAACCTACCTAGGGAGACAAAAGACCTGTATGCAGAAAACTATAAGACACTGATGAAAGAAATTAAAGATGATACCAACAGATGGAGAGATATACCATGATCTTGGATTGGAAGAATCAATATTGCGAAAATGACTATACTACCCCAAGCAATCTACAGATTCAATGCAATCCCTTTCAAATTACCAATGGCATTTTTTACGGAACTAGAACAAATCATCTTAAAATTTGTATGGAGACACAAAAGACCCCGAATAGCCAAAGCAGTTTTGAGGGAAAAAAACGGAGCTGGAAGAATCAGACTCCCTGACTTCAGACTCTACTACAAAGCTACAGTAATCAAGACAATATGGTACTGGCACAAAAACAGAAACATAGATCAATGGAACAAGATAGAAAGCCCAGAGATAAACCCACGCACCTATGGTCATCTAATCTATGACAAAGGAGGCAAAGATATACAATGGAGAAAAGACAGTGTCTTCAATAAGTGGTGCTGGGAAAACTGGACAGCTACATGTAAAAGAATGAAATTAGAATACTCCCTAACACCATACACAAAAATAAACTCAAAATGGATTAGAGACCTAAATGTAAGACCGGACACTATAAAACTCTTAGAGGAAAACATAGGAAGAACACTCCATGACATAAATCACAGCAAGATCTTTTTTGATCCACCTCCTAGAGTAATAGAAATAAAAACAAAAATAAACAAATAGGACCTAAAGAAACTTCAAAGCTTTTGCACAGCAAAGGAAACCATAAACAAGACGAAAAGACAACCCTCAGAATGTGAGAAGATATTTGCAAACGCATCAATGGACAAAGGATTAATCTCTAAAATATATAAACAGCTCATTCAGCTCAATATTAAAGAAACAAACAACCCAATCCAAAAATGGGCAGAAGACCTAAACAGACATTTCTACAAAGAAGACATACAGATGGCCATGAAGCACATGAACAGATGCTCAACATCACTAATTATTAGAGAAATGCAAATCAAAACTACAATAAGGTATCACCTCACACCAGTTAGAATGGGCATCATCAGAAAATCTACAAACAACAAATGCTGGAGAGGGTGTGGAGAAAAGGGAACCCTCTTGCACTGTTGGTGGGAATGTAAATTGATACAGCCACTATGGAGAACAATATGGAGGTTCCTTAAAAAACTAAAAGTAGAATTACCATATGACCCAGCAATCCCACTACTGGGCATATACCCAGAGAAAACCGTAATTCAAAAAGACACATGCACCCCAATGTTCAATGCAGCACTATTTACAATAGCCAGGTCATGGAAGCAACCTGAATGCCCACTGACAGATGAATGGATAAAGAAGTTGTGGTACATATATACAATGGAATATTACTCAGCCATAAAAAGGAACGAAACTGAGTCATTTGTTGAGACGTGGATGGATCTAGAGACTGTCATACAGAGTAAAGTAAGTCAGAAAGAGAAAAACAAATATCGTATATTAACACATGTATGTGGAACCTAGAAAAATGGTACAGATGAACCGGGTTGCAGGGCAGAAGTTGAGACACAGATGTAGAGAACCAACGTATGGACACCAAGGGGGAAAACTGCGGTGGGGTGGGGATGGTGGTGTGCTGAATTGGGCGATTGGGATTGACATGTATACAGTGATGTGTACAAAATTGATGACTGATTAAAAGAAAAAAGAAGAAAAAAAAAATAGTTAAAATGGTAAAAAAAAAAAAAAAAAAAGACCGTTTTCAGGTATTTTTTAATTGGTGTGAAAGACCAGATGTAAACATCTCAATTTCGAGGGTAATATAAACTAAGAAAAATATTATGTAATACTTTCAAAACCAGATTCTGATCTTTCCTTTCTCTTTTTTAAATAGATTTATTTATTTTTTAAATTTATTTTTGGCTGCACTGGGTCTTTGTTGCTGTGCGCGGGCCTTCTCTAGTTGCGGCGAGTGGGGGACACTCTTCCTTGCGGTGCGCGGGCTTCTCATTGCGGTGGCTTCTCTTGTGGCAGAGCACGGGCTCTAGGCATGCAGCCTTCAGTAGCTGTAGCACGCGGGCTCAGTAGTTGTGGTGCGCAGGCTCAGTAGTTATGGCACACGGGCTTAGTTGCTCTGTGGCATGTGGGATCTTCCCGGATCAGGGCTTGAACCCATGTCCCCTGAGTTGGCAGGCAGATTCTTAACCACTGTGCCACCAGGGAAGCCCTGATCTTTTCAATATAAAATAACAAAATAGAAATCACAGCTATATCTTTCTGACCAACTGCTTTTTACGAATGGTTTAGGGCTCGCCCATGGCTGCATATTCTGAAGGCAAGCTGTATGTATTTATTACCAAGGAACTCATAGCCCTAGAAAGACTAGGACAGAAACAAGATAGTGAGCCTAGCACACTGCTTCTCATCCCAGTGGGGGAGTGCTCTTGTGCACTATGGATAAAGAGAGGACAGACACAGCTTTGCCAATCTGTGGCAAGACCGACAATTGATTCTTCCTTGGAACACACATAGGGAGCTTCTTCAGAAAAAGGATAAAGTGGAACTAAATACTCTATCAACTGTAGAAATTATCTGATTTCAAGTGATGTTATTTGAATAACCTAAAAAAGTATAATTTGGAGGCTCTCTCACATTGAGATTTAACCTCTGTTTCTTCAACTCCTTTCCAAAATGAAAGGATTTACTCTTCCCTGTTTATTCCCCTCTCTTGCTGCATAACATACTATACTTCCTGAGTACCCACTCCAACCACTACTGCCACCACCAATTCTCTGGCCTTGTCATCTCCTCTCCTGGAATGAAATCCTAACCTCACTGGCACCTATTCAAATCTTGCCCTACAAAATGCAATTTAACTTCCACTTCCCTCTATGAAGTTTCCTTGCTCTTTTGGTTTCTTCTTTCTCAACCCTGAAGACACTCAACACGACACGCAATCAGCACTGCCTTCTGCTGTTATCTGAGTACTCTGTGAAGGTGTTCCAATCTCTGCAATGAGACTTGCTCAAGGATAAAAGCCATGCCATTCTCTTCTTTCTCCTTGGAGTACCTGCACATAGGACCATGCCCTTGGCTTTGATAAAAAACCAGAAGTACAGTAAGAGACAGCTGCAGTAACCAAGCTGAGAGGTGATAAGGGTTTAAAATATGTAAGTGGCAATAATAATAAGGAGCCACTTAAGACAGAGAGTCAGTATGATTAGAAAACCAACAGGAAATACGAAGGAAAAAGGGAGGAGGCACAGCAACAGCTACTCCTCAATCTCCTCTTGGCTGTTCAAACATGGCTTCCAGAATTACACCCAACTCCAAACATTTTCACATGTACGTAATAGGCAGGAGGAAGAGGCAGAGGCAGAAGTAATGAGGGCAGAAAGGAAAGAGAAGAGAGGGAAGGGGAGAAGAAGGGGAGGAAAGGGGAGAGAAGGAGAGAGGAAGGGCAAGAGGGAACGAGAAAAATAAAGAACACAAATAAAACTAAGCCAACATGACCTACCAAGGCAACTAGGATGCTTTCCTTCCCTCATCTCACCCCTTCAAAATTTTTCACATATAAAAGCAAACAAATTCTGCCTCTGATTCAGAATAAGTAGGGCTATATTATGCTTAGGTTCCCATCCCTGACCCCTGCCTCCTCAACATGCCTGAGGTCAACATACCTGGGTTTTCACTTACAAAAAAACGTGTGAACACAAACCTAGTATCATTTGAGTGTTGTTGGGGTCTGTCTCCGTTTGCAAGGCACCTATTAGTATATTCACAAGTCTCAACTTCAGTGACAAAAAAGTTATTGGTTTATCATAAGAAGAGCTGTCATCATTACTAAATTTTCCTTCCAGGACCACCTACGGAAGAAACAAATAACATTTAACATCGTCTGCTGTGGTACGCTATGCCCATGTAGGAACTGCTACAGTGGACACACAGATCAGTCTAACAAGTAAGGCTTTCAGTCTGACTAATATTAGCCACTGTGCTAAGTGTGTCACTAACTCACACAACATATGAGATCAGACATCACTAGCTCATCACCGCTTGAAATGGTAGGCCAAGGGTGTGCTGGCTCACTGACAGAAGAAATACCTCAACAAATCAACTTTGTTGATTCACTTGAAATAATTTGAAAAATTTTTTAAAAGCTCCTGTTCCATTTTAAAAAATTCAATTTGACTTGAATTAACACACAAAAGAGAATACAGAATATAAAAAACTTTAATAAAACTTTACCTCGGATTTGACTGTGCCAAAGTGATGTGGGAGGGGCAACAAAGAAAGCAGGATATTAATGGAAGATCTTCTTAATTCTGTTGGATTTACATAGCTTTTGAATTTTGAGAGTTCTCTGCCAAAAAAAAAAAATAATAAAGACAGCTATTAGTATTTCTGAAATAAACTATGTTTTTAGCTATTGCCAAATATACATTATGCCAATTTTTCACAATACACGTACTGGGTTTGGTTTTATAAAGAATGCAGTAATTACTTTCCACTGAGTTTATATTCTGCAATTTGTGTGTGTGTGAGAGAGAATCTCTATGTTAAACTGTTATGGAATTAAACTAGAATCTGATTGATTGATTGATTTTAAATGTAAGGCCTATTCCACAAAAGACCTCTGGGCTGGGGCTGTTCTTACCCCTCTAGACCAGACCAAGAAGGATTCAACACGCCCGTGGACAAAGAGAACTGAAAGAGTTCAGGGATGAGATAGGCCTGGATGTTCTGCACTCAATTAATATGGCCTGAGTCCCCTTGGGCCATGAAGACAACTGGACAGGATAAATTGGGAAACTGGGGAGGAAGCACCAAAACAGACCAGGCCAAAACCGACAACTGACATACTAGTACAGAATGAAAGCTTACCTGTCAGGCAAAATGGTTTCAAGAGCTGAAATAAAGTAAGGAACCACAACATCAATCCCTTTCAAGTCACAGCAGAACAAAGGAGGGGAGTTTAGAATAACGCTGGCCAAGACAGGATGGCACACATAATCATTTATCTGCAAACCTTGAATTAAAAGCATGTAAAATCTAGGAAAGCAAGAAAAAAATTTTAAACAAACTGCTGATCAATTATTTTCATAATTATTAATATTTTCTACACAGTCATCTTAAAGTCTATTTCCAATCTTCACTACTTCTATCCTTTAAAAGGTATTACTGGAGTTAGAACAATTCAGAATCAAATACACTAAGAACCAAGTTATATTTCCTAATCAAAAGAAAAAAAAGATTCATGTCTATTACACTTTCTTGACGTTTTAAGCCTTGCAACTCAGTTACAGGTGCCTGCAAATGAAGTAAGTATGATAAAAACAAAAGGCTGCAGTAATTATCAATAAACTGGAGGAATTACTGAATTGATTTCCATGTCAGTAAAATTTTGTAGCGTTTCACAATTCCTGAAAAAAAGTGTGTTGTGTCCCTTTCCCCCTCCCCCATTATTTTTGGGGGCACAATGAAAGAAAGAAACCTCATTCGACCCTGTATTCCCCACGACATGAAGGTCACTCTGAATAAGAAGCCTTTTAGGAATGTACTTGAACATACCTTACTTTCAACATCCTCCCCTAACCCCCAATGAACTAAGCATTCAATCTTCCATCATTCAAGAGCAACTACACTAGTATACTCTTCTGCTACTGTAAGGTACCTTTCCCCACAAACCTCCTCAGAAACAACTTCCTCACCGCCTGGTCACTGCTCAACCCATTTCAATCTATCTTCTCTTTCTAGAACTCAACTAAAACCATGTTATAGCAAATAACCAATGGCCTCTCAATTGCTAAATCCAAAAGACATGTCTAAGTCTTAACTTTGCCTTTTTAAAGCATTCAACCCTTTGATTACTCCCTTCTGCTCTTAATTCTTCTCTGGCTTCTATGGCTAGTTCCTTTAACAGATCTTCTTACTCCACGTGCCTCCTAACACTGGTGTTCCTCAGGCTGCCAACCTCAGTTCTCTAAGCTATCTCTTCTACTAGCCTGGTTTTAAACACTACTTAAGCCACCAAACATAATCAGATCAGTCTCTAGCTCCAGATCTACTAGCCAAAAGCATACTGGAGACCTGAGGGCAGGACATGTCTACTGATTACTCTAGTACTCCCTGTGCACAGCGACTGGCACAAAGTAGGAACTTAATAAATATTTGTTGATAAATAGCCCGCAGGCACCTCAAATTCAACAGGTTCAACACTAACCCCATCCTTGGCCCCCTCACAAATCCCTTCTTCGGTCACACTACCACCTACCCAATCTTATGGGCCAGATGGAAGGCTCGTGTTCACAGCCTTCTCCCTTACTGCTATTGATACCGTTTGGAGTATCGCCCCAACCCATCATCTCCCTCCTAAGAAATGTACCCCCACCACATGGGGTGCCAGTATCCAATGTGACCCACATTCACAGCTGTAGCTGATTAGACCAGAGGTAGACACCTGATTAATCAGATCCTCTTTCTCAGGAATCTGAAATTAGGATTCAGAATGCTAATTGGCCCTGCTGGTCACCTAGACAAAGGTCACGGAAATTTGAACTTAGAAGCATACTACAATATAAAAACATGATCTGCAGGTAAGAGAAGAATGAAGCAGTTCTGGGAGGCCATGATGACAGAGAAACAAAAAGGAGGAAAGTTGTTTTGGTCCCTGAACACTTTCTAGCTCCTGGTTCCTGCCCTTCGTGAGACCGTGCTGCATGTCCTGACCTTAGAAAGTATTCAATAGCGTGAGTTTCTCATAACTCATTCCCCTTTTGCTTAAGTCACATTGAAAGAGTTTTCTGTTACTTAAAGTCAAGTGCCTATTAAGATACTGCTTACTTCCTTGCATGTACCATTCTGTTTCATATCTGTATTCTTCTACACTTTTTCCTTCTGAGTCAGTTTAATCCTCTCTCCTGAGAACCTAGTATGTACAGACACCTGAATGTTCTTATTAATATAAGTATCACTTCAGCAGCTGTGTGAATGATCAGTTGAGGAGGGCAAAAGACAGTCAAGAAAAATAGGAGGCCATTACAAGTTAATTTAGCAAAAAAGTGACAAGGCCTGAAGTGTCATGGCGGGGACACAGTGGAGAGATTTTCGAGGGTTAAGTAGCAGAAAGGCAAGAGTCGGCTGACCATCTAAAGATACAGAGGGAGAGAAGAGAAGCCTAAAGACTCCTAGTTTCTGGCATGAGCAACTGAATGGATGGCAGAGCCATTCAAAAAGACTGGTTGAAGTCATAAATTTGGATAGGATGACCCTACCCAACTTGCTAACATAGTCTAAATACTAGTCATCTTTTATAAGTCCAGCACAATCATCCAATCCTCTGTAACTCTCTCCTGAACCCCCAGGGCAAGTGTATGCTGCTGCTTCCTCTGAATGCCTATAGCACTTTTTCTGTGTCTCTCTCTTACCAGCTTCCTATTGCTATTGGATTGGTGTTACTTGTGTACATGGCTTTGCTCACTTGAGAAAATAAGCTCCTTAGAGGCAGGACTGACAGCTAACATTTCTGGACCATCTACAGTGTCTAGTACTGTGGTAAAAATGTATTAAAAATTTAGTGTGGCCCTTCAAATCTCTCTGTAATTAACAAACGTCACGTAAGATGGAATTAACAACACATCTAAAATAAAAAGGGTGTTAGGGGTCCTCACCAAATCTGGTAAGGCAGGTAAAAAGGAAGAATTCAAGCAAAAAATTTCAGTTACTTACATACATTTGCAGGTATTTCAAACCAACGTTTACTTAACAATTCAACCTACTACGCCATGCTATAATAGTTTCACTATCACAACTATATAAATGGAAAAATAAACAAAAAAAATTCTAAGACCTGGATAAATAAGCTGGCAGAATCTCTTCTCCAGTCTTCTTGCTACAAAAAATCCTACACAGTGTCCCACAAGCCTCAGCTCTTCCTGCTTCATAGTTATCAGGAAATTCACTTGCATCAAACATAGGATTGGAAACCATGGTGTCTGTGGACATTTGTGACCCTTTCCGTCGAAACTCCATGCTAGCTTGTGTTGTAATGGCTGGGGAGAAAAAAGGAGGGTTTTATTATATTTGTTGATATGTAAATAGGCTCATGGGACCCTGGACACAAAGATCAAATGTTGGTGTCATTAAATAGCTACTTGAATAGAATCCAATAATGCTTTTGTTTAGCAATTATGTCTTAATTTTTTTTTTTTTTTTTTAAAAGAGGGCTCTCTGAAATCTTCTTTGAAAAGGGGTAACAATTTACAGTGGTACTGTCAGTTTAACAGATTCTACAAGATGCATTTTTCAACTGAATTTCTGATTAGCAGAGTACATTTGTATATATCTGTATTCACATACATACAGATATATAACACAGAATTTGGCTTTTCTATTATTTATTCTGTTTTTTTCCTCTCCCTAAAAAATGATGCTTAAACATTAAGAAAAATAGGTACTGCAAATTTACACATTACCCCAGACAGACATCATAATTGAATGGGTAATCCCATGCCAGGTTGTATACTTTAGGGAGAGGGCAAGGTAAGGATAAGAAATGGGTAGGGAGGAAGAGAGAGCATTCCCACCACCCACCCAACTCCAAAACACACACCAAAGAATCGCCCAACCAAGCAAAATGAGAATGAATTTTAACAACCACAGACAGCAGCTAACTTGAGGTTGATAAATCAGAAAATTGGATTGGTAAGGAAGATTATCATGGTCATTCGTTGTCACTGAAACAGAAGCCCTTCGAAAGTTGCTTTTATTTTTAACTAAAGATTTCACAGTGTATTGAAAATCACTCTGAAATCTTTTATCACTCTACATGAAATGTTTAAATTATTTGTAATAACAGATTTAACAGAATGCAGAGTCAAGCATAAATCTTTATGCAACTTCCCATGAGCCATTTTTAGTCCTGAATAAGCTATCCAGCAATAATACATTTGAAAAACACTACATGCAGAATGCATACAAATCAAACACTAAATCTGTATAAAAATACGCTTAAAGCTTTAAATTAAAAAAAAAAAAAAAAGCCAAAACACAGTTAGTGCAAAATCCTGGAATTCATGACATGACCAGACTAGTGTACGAAAATAATGGGACTGATTCAGGCAGATTAATTTGCTTTTGCCAACAATCTTCCCCATTCAAAACACAGAAAAGTATTTTTCTTCCCAAGTGCAAAAACTACAAGAGACAATGACAATCAAAATTTTTAATGGAATTATGAAAAAAATAAAAACATGACTGCAATTAAGGAGAAGCTTCTGGTTCCTACTTACAAGATTTATAAGAAAGAAGAATTTGGATAAAAGATGCTGCAAGATAATAGAAATAAATGGAAACAAATCAAAGGACAGTAGTAATTATAAAATACTTTAAAGATGGTGAAATTTTACAATAAGTTAAGAAGCTTTTTAGCTTTTTAAAAGTTAGATTAAAAGCTTTATGATACCACAAGCTAGTTCAAAAACAGGAAATTGTGCATTCAGATCCAAAATTATGATTTTTGTATCATGCAAAACAATGAACGAAGAAAATTACACAACTACAAAAAATTGAGGTTTTGAACTGCCCATAACGTGCATTAAAATTTTAGTTCATTAACCCTTCCCAGCTCAATGTTACAATTACAAAGCACAGTGTACTGTCATGTAACTCTAAAGCTAACCAGTTCACAGAAGCAAACATTTTAAGTTAGAGGTGAACTACATGGCAGAATTCCTTGATGGCAGCCAGTACTTAGAGAACAGACTAACAGAGTCAGTATTCTCAAACTTCCCACCACCCCCAAGACCTCAAGAGTAGCATCCAACAGCACTCTAACCCATTCAGCTATCTGGACACCTCCTATCTCCTGGGTAATACAACAGCCTTTCTCATCTCTGAACACAAGGTGGGGGAAGAAGAGCTTCTATCCTTTCCCCACCAAAGAAAATGGTAAGAGTTAAAAGTAGGAATTTGTAGCCCACACGATTTGAATTCTAGTTTCTATCTTTCGGCACAAGAGGGTGAGAAAAGCTGTTAAAAACTCCCTAGAGAGTGGGAAGATCTATAAATTCCCTTTAAGCAAGCCCACCAAGGAAGCAGCAGGTTGAACCACTCTGGATTCAGGGATTTTAGTGTCAACAGCTTGATACCCAAAAGTTACACTGTAAAGAATTGTATCTTAATAAAAATAAAAAATAAAAATATGACTAACTCAATCTAGAATATACAATACAAATTAATAAATATAAACATGGGTCATAAAACTCAAAATATAAGGCACATGAACATAAGAAAACATAAGCCAAAATGTTTTTTAAATGTTTTCATTTAGTCATCAAATAAGTACATTTACTTATCCATAAGTCAAACTTGCAAATAAAATATGGAAATGGTAGAATATAAAGTGTCTGAATTTGAAGAAAATAAACAAAGGAATCCTTAAACTCAATCATGCAATCTCAAATTATATTCCTGAAAATGCCTTTATATGCACTACTTTTCTAAATTATTTAAAGATTTGTAAGAACAACCAAAATAATTTACATGTATATAATGCTAACAGTCATAGACCCTTAGTTCCGAGATGATACATAATAAGAATGCATTTCTGAGAGAAAGCAGAGACCCTTATGACCATTTTATTAGTTTTATCCTTGAAATTAACACTCTCCCTAGAGATGCATAATCTAATGCAATTAGGCATCCTTTTATCTCAAGTTATTTCCAACCCCAGTGGAAAAGTGCTTCTCTTACCAACCAACCAATATTAATTATATTATTACATAAAGCACAGTTAATTCATAAAGCATAGTGCCTGGCACAGAGTAACTGCAGATCAATAAGTGCTAGCCATTTTTATTGTTCAGCTCTATAAAACAGTCATAAATATTCAGTATATTCTGCAGTACCCCAGCCTTCCATCCTGCACCCTATGCCACTACTTCCATGTATAATGGTAAGATGACAAATATCAATCAGATTTAGATAGAATTTCATTTCTGTAATAAAATCTAAATGAAGATATCAGGGTTGAGTTATTAATTCTTCACCAGTCTTATTTATTTACAGAGAAAATATATTTTTCAAAGTGTGCCCTTGAAATAAAGTTCTCTAGACTAAAACCTAAAAGGTTAGAGTCTTCTGTGAAGCAGAAATTTTCTGATATTTATATGTAGTAATGAGTGAATGGCTGTCAAAATCTAAGAAAACACTTCTTATGAATAAATTTCTGGTCAATTATGTTTAATTCTTTATATCAATATTATTATCCTGGCTGACATGAAGGGAACTTCCAGGTCACCTACTGAAAGGAATCTGGTTTAACAAAAAGTGGCTAACCTGAAGTGTTAGACAAAAGCCAGACAAAAGCCAAACCTCATAGAACAAACATAAAAAGGACAAGTAGGGAAACTTTCAAAATTACTTCAGCTGGAAGGGGTTAAGCACAAGACACTGCTTGGTCAGAGACAGAGAGCTTTTTAAGATACATATTAATCTTGCAGGTAGGAAAGATTAAAAAGAAAAAAAAGAAAAGAAGAAAATGACAACGTATTTCTTGAGCAATATTTACCAGTCATGCTGCTGTCTCTGTTTATCCCATTATGAAGTTTACAGTGAACAAATGCTGCATCAAATAACCATGATCCAAAGAGATTCAAGATGCTGTTAACCTTTGGTCTCTGTGGGGCAGGCAGTGGCCGGGGTTCTGAACTAGTCTGATTTGGACTTGACAGAGGAGAGGTGGAGGATGTCTGGTGCTGAACTTTTGAGGCGTGAGCAGTACTAACCTATTAGAAGAACACAAGAATATAGCCACACTCATGAAAAGTTTGAGAAAACAGCAGGATTTTTTAAAAGGAGGGCAGATTAAAAAGCCCATTTTATACAGTGTAACAATGGTCATGAAAACTTACTGTGCTTGTCTTCATGGTGGCCTTATTCACAGTAACAGCCCGGTGCCTCCGGTTATGTGGTGGGGTGGTATTGACAGCAGTGCTTTGAGGCATACTCAATCTATTCACGGGTGTTGGAGGAGCACTGTCTGATCGGGGTCTAGAAATGCCTTTAAAGAAAGACAAATGGAGTTATTCTTCATAGTTCAAAATATGTGGTCAGTAAATCTTCCTCAAGCAACACCAGTGAAGGCTCACAACAGACTACAGCAGAGACTGCTAGCTGCCTCCCAATATCAATTTGTCCTTTCTTCCTGAGTTACAAAACACAAATTTTAGCTAGACATGGCTACCCAGAATAAACAACTGCCTTTTGAAGGCTCCCTTACAGCCAGATGTGGCCATGTTCTGACCATAGAGAAGTGGGCAATTATTGGGTGGGTCTTCCCCAAGAAATCTCCTTAAAAGAACCAATCAAAGGTAGATGCTCCTTCCTTCCCAATTCCTGAACAGGATAGCTGGAACTCTTTCAGCCATCATGGCCCATGAGAGTGTGTACAACGGATGAAGAGCCAGAAGATGGAAGGGCCTTGGGTCTCTGACAATGGTGGAACTGCTATAGCAGCCCTGTATACAGCTTAGTCCTGCACTTAACACGTGTGAAAGTAAACCACCTTGTTTAAACCACTAGTACTTTTGGCTAGGGGGCAGCCAAAGTTAACTGAACTAATATATTACTTCTGTAATATATTAATTGCACATAACAAAATGTTTTTGAAAATGGTAGGTATTAAATATCGCTGCCTTTTAACAGGTTAAAAAAATACTGACTTTTCATGTGAAAAACAGTTTAAAACAACGGTTCACAAAAAGTATAAACTGCTTCCTAATGATTCACATAAGAATGATACCTAATGCATTTTAATCTGTATTTTCTTGGATTACTAGTGAGAATGAACACTTTTCTCTTTTGCAAATTATTTATTCATAGTCTTTGTCCATTTATCTACCAGGTCTTATTCTTTTTCTTTGCATTATTTGATCTATTTATATAATAATAACAAAAACCCTCTAGCTATCACACTCGTTGCAAATAATTTTTCCCAGGTTATTATTTGTAATCAACTCTGTTCATCTTTTGCTTTGGGCTGTCCACAAAAGTTTCTAAAACTAGACTCTAGAGTTATCTTCAAACATCTAGCAACATACACAAAATTCACCTAAGAATGCATCCACCAGACAGCTGATTCCACGCATGGCACGAAAAAATATTTGAGGCAGATGTTTAAGGCAGGGATACTGATTCAATTCTTGCGGCATTCCGCTCACGTTTAAGAACTGTTCCTGAAATTTGGGAGTAGAGCTTATAATGGCTGGGTTACTCAAATCCACGGGATTACTATCAAAAGAGAGAGCAAGAATTAATTATACATTTAGAAATTTCTTTAGCAATAAAATGCATGCAATCTAATTTAAGAACAGGCTGTTTGTGCCTATTTCTTTGATTCAGAGAGGAGATTAATCTGTATTTAATAAGCTAGGGACTCAAACATCAACACTACTTTACAGAAGACCTGCAGTGTGCTTACATGAACCTACTTTGCCTATTCAGAGAATGAGAATCAAAATAAGACTAGTTTTTTTTAATTTTTTTAACGTATACATGGATATTTTGTAATATGTTTGGAATTAAGCAATGGAATGATAAAACTATAAATAAATCAACAAGAAACCCAAGGAGAAAATCTTACTTTAATATTAATATTTCCAAATTTTTAAAAACTATGTGAAAATTGGGATTAGTGTTTGTGTTCACGTGCACATACTAAAGCCATACATTTCAATGTATTTTTTTTTCTGTTCCATATTTTTTTAATTAATTTATGTATTTTAACATCTTTATTGGAGTATAATTGCTTTACAATGTTGTGTTAGTTTCTGCTGTACAACAAACTGAATCAGTCCCATGCCTCTAGGTGGTTACAAAACACCAAGCTGATCTCCCTGTGCTATGCAGCTGCTTCTCACTAGCTATCTATTTTACATTTGGTAGTGTATATATGTCCATGCTACTCTCTCACTTCATCCCAGCTTACCCTTCCCTCCCCACCCCCGTGTCCTCAAGTCCATTCTCTATGTCTGCATCTTTATTCCTGTCCTGCCCCTAGGTTCATCATATCCACATTTTTTAGATTCCAAATATATGTGTCAGCATATGGTATTTGTTTTCCTCTTTCTGACTTACTTCATTCACTCTGTATTACAGACTCTAGGTCCATCAACCTCACTACAAATAACTCAATTTCGTTTCTTTTATGGCTGTGTATATATGCCACATCTTCTTTATCCATTCACCTGTCGATGGACACTTAGGTTGCTTCCATGTCCTGGCTATTGTAAATAGTGCTGCAATGAACATTGTGGGACATGGCTCTCTTGGAATTATGGTTTTCTCAGGGTATATGCCCAGTAGTGGGATTGCTGGGTCATATGGTAGTTCCATTTTTAGTTTTTTAAGGAACCTCCATACTGTTCTCCATAGTGGCTGTATCAATTTACATTCCCAATAACAGTGCAAGAGGGTTCCCTTTTCTCCACACCCTCTCCAGCATTTATTGTTTCTAGATTTTTTGATGATGGCCATTCTGACCAGTGTAAAGTGATACCTCATTGTAGTTTTGACTTGCATTTCTCTAATGATTAGTGATGTTGAGCATCCTTTTATGTGTTTGTTGACAATCTGTACATCTTCTTTGGAGAAATGTCTATTTAGGTCTTCCACCCATTTTTGGATTGGGTTGTTTGTTTTTTTGATATTGAGTTGCATGAACTGCTTGTATATTTTAGAGATTAAGCCTTTGTCAGTTGCTTCGTTTGCAAATATTTTCTCCCATTCTGAGTGTTGTCTTTTCATCTTGTTTATGGTTTCCTTTGCTGTGCAAAAGCTTTTAAGTTTCATTAGGTCCCATTTGTTTATTTTCTTTTTATTTCCATTTCTCCAGGAGGTGGATCAAAAATGATCTTGCTGTGATTTATGTCATGGAGTGTTCTGCCTATGTTTTCCTCTAAGAGTTTTATAGTATCTGGCCTTACATTTAAGTCTTTAATCCATTTTGAGTTTATTTTTGTGTATGGTGTTAGGAAGT
The DNA here is from genome assembly GCF_965194825.1 of Balaenoptera physalus. Classification (NCBI taxonomy): domain Eukaryota; kingdom Metazoa; phylum Chordata; class Mammalia; order Artiodactyla; family Balaenopteridae; genus Balaenoptera; species Balaenoptera physalus. The sequence goes on from NC_138898.1 coordinate 21,302,289, forward strand.
GTTCTAATTTCATTCTTTTACATGTAGCTGTCCAGTTTTCCCAGTACCACTTGTTGAAGAGGCTGTCTTTTCTCCATTGTATATTCTTGCCTCCTTTATCAAAGATGAGGTGACCATATGTGTGTGGGTTTATCTCTGGGCTTTCTATCCTGTTCCAGTCATCTATATGTCTGTTTTTTGTGCCAGTACCATACTGTCTTGATTACTGTAGCTTCATAGTAGAGTCTGAAGTCAGGGAGCCTGATTCCTCCAGCTCCGTTTTTCTTTCTCAAGATTGCTTTGGCTATTTGGGGTCTTTGTGTTTCCATACAAATTGCAAAACTTTTTGTTCTAGTTCTGTGAAAAATGCCATTGATAGTTTGATAAGTATTGCATTGAATCTGTAGATTGCTTTGGGTAGTACAGTCATTTTCACAATGTTGATTCTTCCAGTCCAAGAATATGGTATAACTCTCCACCTGTTTATATTGTCTTTAATTTCTTTCATCAGTGTCTTATAGTTTTCTACATTCAGGTCTTTTGTCTCCTTAGGTAGGTTTATTCCTAAGTATTTTATTCTTTTTGTTGCAATGGTAAATGGGAGTGTTTTCTTAACTTCTCTTTCAGATTTTTCATCATTAGTGTACAGGAATGCAAGAGATTTCTGTGCATTAATTTTGTATCCTGCTACTTTACCAAATTCACTGATTAGCTCTAGTAGTTTTCTGGTAGCATCATTAGGAATCTCTATGTATAGTATCATGTCATCTGCAAAGAGTGACAGTTTTACTTCTTTTCCGATTTGGATTCCTTTTATTTCTTTTTCTTCTCTGACTGCTGTGGCTAAAACTTCCAAAACTATGTTGAATAATAGTGGTGAGAGTGGGCAACCTTGTCTTGTTCCTGATCTTAGAGGAAATGGTTTCAGTTTTTCACCATTGAGAACGATGTTGGCTGTGGGTTTGTCATATAAGGCCTTTATCATGTTGAGGTAGGTTCCCTCTATGCCTGCTTTCTGGAGAGTTTTTATCATAAATGGGTGTTGATTTTGTCGAAAGCTTTTTCTGCATCTGTTGAGATGATCGTATGGTTTTTACCCTTCAATCTGTTAGTATGGTATATCACATTGATTGATTTGCATATACTGAAGAATCCTTGCATTCCTGGGATAAACCCCACTTGATCATGGTGTATGATCCTTTTAATGTGCTGTTGGATTCTGTTTGTTAGTATTTTGTTGAGGATGTTTGCATCTATGTTCATCAGTAATACTGGCATGTAGTTTTCTTTTTTTGTGACATCTTTGGTTTTGGCATCAGGGTGATGGTGGCCTCGTAGAATGAGTTTGGGAGCACTCCTCCCTCTGCTATATTTTGGAAGGGTTTGAGAAGGATAGGTGTTAGCTCTTCTCTAAATGTCTGATAGAATTCACCTGTGAAGCCATCTGGTCCTGGGCTTTTGTTTGTTGGAAGATTTTTAATCACAGTTTCAATTTCAGTGCTTGTGAATGGTCTGTTTATATTTTCAATTTCTTCCTGGTTCAGTCTTGGAAGGTTGTGCTTTTCTAAGAATTTGTCCATTCCTTCCAGGTTGTCCATTTTATTGGCATACAGTTGCTTGTAGTAATCTCTCATGGTCATTTGCATTTCTGCAGTGTCAGTTGTTACTTCTCCTTTTTCATTTCTAATTCTGTTGATTTGAGTTTTCTCCCTTTTTTTCTTGATGAGTCTGGCAGGTGGTTTATCAATTTTGTTTATCTTCTCAAAGAACCAGCTTTTTGTTTTATTGACCTTTGCTATTGTTTCCTTCATTTCTTTTTCATTTATTTCTGATCTGATCTTTATGATTTCTTTCCTTCTGCTAACTTTGGGGTTTATTTTGTTCTTCTTTCTCTAACTGCTTTAGGTGTAAGGTTAGGTTGTTTATTTGAGATTTGTCTTGTTTCTTGAGGTAGGACTGTATTGCTATAAACTTCCCTTTTAGAACTGCTTTTGCTGCATTCCATAGGTTTGGGTTGTCGTGTTTTCATTGTCATTTGTTTCTAGGTATTTTTTGATTTCCTCTTTGATTTCTTCAGTGATCTGTTGGTTATTTAGTAACGTATTGTTTAGCCTCCATGTGTTTGTATTTTTTAGTTTTTTTCCTGTAAATGATATCTAGTCTCATAGCGTTGTGGTCAGAAAAGATACTTGATACAATTCCAACTTTCTTAAATTTACCAAGGCTTGATTTGTGACCCAAGATATGATCTATCCTGGAGAATGTTCTATGAGCACTTGAGAAGAAAGTGTCTTCTGTTGTTTTTGGATGGAATGTCCTATAAATATCAATTAAGTCCATCTTGCCTAATGTGTCATTTCAAGCTTGTGTTTCCTTATTTATTTTCATTTTGGATGATCTGTCCATTTGTGAAAGTGGGGTGTTCAAGTCCCCTACTATGATTGTGTTACTGTCAATTTCCTCTTTTATGGCTGTTAGCATTTGCCTTATGTATTGAGGTACTCCTATGTTGGGTGCATAAATATTTACAACTGTTATATCTTCTTCTTGGATTGATCCCTTGATCATTATGTAGTGTCATTCTTTGTCTCTTGTAACAGTCTTTATTTTAAAGTCTATTTTGTCTGATATGAGAATTGCTACTCCAGTTTTCTTTTGATTTCCATTTGCATGGAACATCTTTTTCCACCCCCTCACTTTCAGTCTGTATGTGTCCCTAGGTCTGAAGTGGGTCTCTTGTAGACAGCATATATATGGGTCTTGTTTTTGTATCCATTCAGCCAGTTTATGTCTTTTGGTTGGAGTATTTAATCCACTTACATTTAAGGTAATTATCGATATGTATGTTCCTATTACCATTTTCTTTGTTGTTTTGGGTTTGTTTTTGTAGGTCTCTTCCTTCTCTTGTGTTTCCTGCCTAGAGAAGTTCCTTTAGCATTTGTTGTAGAGCTGGTTTGGTGGTGCTGAATTCTCTTAACTTTTGCTTGTCTATAAAAGTTTTAGGGGCTTCCCTGGTGGCGCAGTGGTTGAGAATCTGCCTGCTAATGCAGGGGACACGGGTTCAAGCCATGGTCTGGGAAGATCCCATATGCCGCGGAGCAACTAGACCCGTGAGCCACAATTACTGAGCCTGCGTGTCTGGAGCCTGTGCTCTGCAACAAGAGAGGCCGTGATAATGAGAGGCCCGCGCACCGCGATGAAGAGTGGCCCCCACTTGCCGCAACTAGAGAAAGCCCTCACACAGAAACGAAGACCTAACATAGCAATCAATCAATGAATGAATCAATAAATAAATCTTAAAAAAAAAAAGTTTTAATTTCTCTGTCGAATCTGAATGAGATCCTTGCTGGGTAATCTTGGTTGTAGGTTTTTCTCTTTCATCACTTTAAATATGTCCTGCCACTCCCTTCTGGCTTGCAGAGTTTCTGCTGAAAGATCAGTTGTTAAATCTTATGGGGATTCCCTTGTATGTTATTTGTTGCTTTTCCCTTGCTGCTTTTAATATTTTTTCTTTGTATTTAATTTTTGATAGTTTGATTAATATGTGTCTTGGCATGTTTCTCCTTGGATTTATCCTGTATGGGACTCTGCACTTCTGGACTTGACTGACTCTTTCCTTTCCCATATTAGGGAAGTTTTCAACTATTATCTCTTCAAAGATTTTCTCAGACCCTTTCTTTTTCTCTTCTTCTTCTGGGACCCATATAATTCAAATGTTGGTGTGTTTAATGTTGTCCCAGAGGTCTCTGAGACTGTCTTCAATTCTTTTCATTCTTTTTTCCTTATTCTGCTCTGCAGTAGTTATTTCCACTATTTTATCTTCTAGGTCACTTATCCGTTCTTCTGCCTCAGTTATTCTGCTATTGATTCCTTCTAGAGAATTTTTAATTTCATTTATTGTGTTATTCATCATTGTTTATTTGCTCTTCAGTTCTTCTAGGTCCTTGTTAAACATTTCTTGTATTTTCTCCATTCTATTTTCAAGATTTTGTATCCTCTTTACTATCATTACTCTGAATTCTTTTTCAGGTAGACTGTCTATTTCCTCTTCATTTGTTTGGTCTGGTGGGTTTTTACCTTGCTCCTTCACCTGGTGCATATTTCTCTGTCTTCTCATTTTGTTTAACTCACTGTGTTTGGGGTCTCCTTTTCGCAGGCTGCAGGTTCGTAGTTCCCATTGTTTTTGGTGTCTGCCCCCAGTGGGTGAGGTTGGTTCAGTGGCTTGTGTAGGATTCCTAGTGGAGGGAACTGGTGCCTGTGTTCTGGTGGGTGGGGCTGGATCTTGTCTTTCTGGTGGGCAGGGCTGCGTCCGGTGGTGGGTGTGTTTTGGGGTGTCTGTGAACTTAGTATGATTTTAGGCAGCCTCTCTGCTAATGCATGGGGTTGTGTTCCTGTCTTGCTAGTTGTTTGGTATGGCGTCCAGCCAAGCTGGAGCTTGCTGGCCATTGGGTGGAGCTGGGTCTTAGCACTGAGACGGAGATCTCTGGGAGAGCTCTTGCCGACTGATATTACATGGGACCGGGAGGTCTCTGGTGGTCCAATGTCCTGGACTTGGTTTTCCCACCTTGGAGGCTCAGGCCTGACACCAGGCCGGAGCACCACGACCCTGTCAGCCACACGGATGTCTGAAGTAAGGTCCTGGAGCAACACCCCAGCATGTTTGGCAGAGGTAGGATAGGGCAGCAGACCCATTTCAATGTATTTAAAACAATGGGCTTGAGGTATATTTTATATATAAATAATTTTAAACATTTCCATTAAAAAATAGATTTAGGCTTCCACTCAAAATAGTCTGCTTAACTGTCCATTAAACAGCCTTTCCAACCCAAAGTAATATTGTTAGTCAACCTACAGCCAGCACCTGGAAAGAACTTCCACTAGCTTCAAGATGAAAAGAGCTAGGCTGAGAAACATAAATCAGTGGTTTATAGATGCCCTGAGCCTTTGAAACCTTTCTCCATCTACTCAGACTCTGAATTTCACGTAACTGCAAATGGGGACAGGGGCGTGTGTGTGCACGTATGGAAAAGGGGCTTCTAGTGTTAGTACACTGTATCCAAAGAACTGTGGTCCACTATGTGGCACTGAGAAGATAAGAAGTCTCTGGAAGCAGTACCTACTGGGGATTATAGTTCTATGTTCAAAAATTAGAAAAATAAGCAATAAGCTTGGAATGGACTACACCTCAGTCCAGCAGAGCTCTGCTAAATTCGTATCTGTTTGATACTGAAAACTGGGGAGGAAGAAACAGGGGTTCAGGGGGAGCCTGCCAGAGGAGGATAGCAGTGCATATGCCCAAGAGGAGCAAAAATGCCAAGAGACAGACAATAGAGCAGCCTGTCCCAAGGCTGCCTTGATCCCTCCCTATCATGATTGAATGTTCACTGCTTCTTGGAGCCCAGTGAGACCTCTCTATCATCACACAATAACCCCTCTTTTTCACCTACATTTGTTTAAGTAAGTTCCTATTCTGTATATCAAAAAAAACTCTGACTAAAATACTAAAATCTTTCAGCTCAAGAAGAAAGATAGAGCCTGAAGAGATCAATTAATAGTGAAGGAATAGGAAAAGATTATCCAAGAACTACAAACTCTTAAGAAATATATAACTTTCATGCAACAGAGCATACAAAAAGATAGGTAGTTTCCTATTTAAGTTACCAAAATATAAATTAGTCAAAAAATAGAAACGGAGATAATCTGGGAAAACATTAAAATAGCATTCCATAACCAAGCAGAAGTTTTCTCTAAAGAGTGAAGGATGATTCAATAGAACAGCATTCCATAACCAAGCAGAATTTTTCTCTAAACAATGAAGGATGATTCAGTACTGGGGGAAAATTAACATACTATCAATAGGTAAAAGAAGAAAAAACATTTAATTGTTTAAATGGATGCCAAAATATGATTTGAAAATAATTCAGTACTATTTCTGATTTTACTTATATTTTTAAATTTAAATTTTTTTAATTGCTTAGGAAATCAGGAACGTAAAAAAGAATAACTATCTAATATCAACAACCAATATCCCACTCAAAGTTTCACGCAATAGAGGCATTCCAATGAAAATCAGAATGAAAGAAGGATGCCAAAACAGTATCATTTTAACTCAACAATGTACTAGAAATTCTGCCTAATGTAGTAAAACACATACAAAAATAATTATAACAATGGCAACTTTTCAAGCATTAGACGTACTGTTTTACATACTTTATCTTCAATACTTATAACAAGATGGATACTATTATTATCCCCATTGTATAGATTAAAGAGACTGAGACTCAGAGAGACTAAACTGCTTGCTAAAAGTAGCAGAACATGAACTCATATACAGATCTTACTGCAATCAAAGCACTTATAATTAATTACCACAGATTCGAGTATGAATTACTAGAAAGGAGACATTTATTTGCTGATATGTGTTCATTATATCTAGAAATTTAAAAAGAATTAGTGAAATACTCACAGCATTTTAAAATCCCAAACATATAAAAAATATACAAAAATAAAATAAGTAAAACACTTTCTTCACAGCAGCAATAGCCACTTACAAGATTTAACAGTAGAAAAAAAGTTAGCCTTTCACAACATCAGCAATAAATACATAGGAATAATGGTAAAAAGAAAAAAAATTATGCAGATCTCTGTGAAGAAAACTACAAAACACTTCTGCAAGATATTTAAGATTCTAGGGGCTTCCCTGGTGGTGCAGTGGTTAAGAATCCGCCTGCCAATGTAGGGGACATGGGTTCGATCCCTGGCCCGGGAAGATCCCACATGCTGCAGAGCAACTAAGCCCATGTGCCACAACTACTGAGCCTGCGCTCTAGAGCCTGTGCTCTGTAACAAGAGAAGCCATGACAATGAGAAGCCTGCACACTGCAATGAAGAGTAGCCCCCGCTTGCCTCAATTAGAGAAAGCCCGTGCACAGCAACAAAGACCCAACACAACCTAAATAAATAAATTAATTAATTAAATAAATAAGATTCTAAAAAAGAAAAATACCTACTCTTAGAAAAGCAAACACAATATATTAAGATGTCAGCTGTTCCTAAATATAAATACAAGCTTAATGCAATTCTCATCTTTGGCAGAGTCTGGTTAGATGTTCACTAGCTTCTCTTTTCCTCCTATGTTCTCTTGCAATTAAGTGTGGCATATGTCTGAGTTCCAGCCAATGGAATATGGGTAGCAGTGATTTACATCACACTTCAGGAGCTGGTCCATGAAAACCTTCCACACAATTTTCCTGCTCTCTCTCTTTTCCATCTTCTAGCCAGATACAGAGGCACCTGCCTACAAAGTTAAGGCCCTAATAAAGCCACATGTTGAAGATGGCAGAGACTCTGCCAGCCTGGGTCCCTGAACAACTACCTAAGCAGAGCTGCTCCTTACCCAAGACTTTATGAAACATACTGTACTAAGCCACTAAGATTTTCAGGTTCATCTGCTAAAGGAGGACATGTTCCTTACCCTAATTAACACACACTCCAAACCCCAAAAGGTTTTGTGAGGTTCTTCTGTTCACTTGTGTTTTGTAACATGTCAAACGGATTCTAAAATTCATCTAAAATGTTAAACAGGCAAGAAGAGATTTTTAAAAATATTCCAAGAAATGTTTTAGGGAAAAAGATATTAGTCCCACCAAATATCAATAACTATTATAAGGTTAAAATAATTAAAAGTGTTAATCTCCTATAAGAATGAATTAAAAGATCAATGGAATAATATGTGACCCAAAGACAAAACCCATATATATAAAGGAACTTAATGGCACAAAGGAAACAAAGTCAGAAGAAATCATAGGTGAATATCTATCTGATCAAAGAACACAAAGACTTTCTAATCTTAAAGGAAACAGAAAATAATCACAGAAAAAGACATATTTAAAAAATAAACTAAAATCACTGAAAGATGAAAAACACACAATACCAACTGAAAAAAAATGATAGAAAGTGGTTAAGATCCCTAACTTATAAACAGGTCATACAGAGTAATTTAGAATCACTAATACACAAATAGAAAAATGAGGCTCGTCAAACCAGAAAGAAAAGATATGCAAGGAAAAAGTTTACAAATCAAGACAGTATACAACAGAACCAAAGTTCCACAGAGCACAAGGATGGGGCTAGTAGAGAGAAAGGTAGGAAGCAATGAAATTGAATTGAATAGAATTACTATAAAAAAAGAAAGAGCATGAAGTATTACTTTTAGCAATTTGTCACTCTGTGAAATTTTATGGTGTACCCTCAGTGAAATTTTAAACAACGCTGCTGGAGGAGAGGTCCTGAGAGCCAGACTGACCAGTCAGTGCTGGTCATAGAGAGGAACAAGTTAGTCTCCAGTCCCCACAGAACGTGACAAAGTCCTGGGAGAGAGATCATCATCCAAGCTGCACCAACAGGCAAGAGAACAAATGCTGCAACTACTGTAGGGAACAAGCCTCTAGAGAGTGTGGCCCAAGAGCAGCTGAGGACAGCCTGACCCTGCTGGGACGGGGAGAGCAGGGGCACATGATGTAGATGTGTGTGCTGTCCAATTTGGCTCCATCTGATGACTGGGCTTAACAGCCACACTGTGAACTCCAACAAGGAATTATAGCACCGTTCCTGCCCTAAGACACTCACTGCGTAAAGACCACATGAAATACAACAACAACAGTACCTTAACATATGTAAAAAGCGAAACCATGTCTGTGCAACACACTCATTATCCATTTCAGGAGGGATCAGACTGGCATCTTCATCGGGAACTTTAAATGGAGGAAATGAAGGACCATATGTAAAGCGTAGCAATCTAGAAAATAAAAAAAAATCACACCAAGTTCATTTTGTAACAGAATGGAAAATACATTCAAGCATTAAAATATACTAAGAGAAATATGATGAGAAAATAGATGAAACTTGTATTATACCTCATTGAAGTGAATACAATAAATGAAAACCCTTGTTTATAAAATAGATAAACTGGAAGAGGATTTCCAGTTTTGTAAAGGATTTTTTAAAACATGTATTTCTTTTTTTAAATAATTAATGTTATTTATAATTTAGTTCATATATTTTTAAGTTATAAAATTATAAGTTTATTTTATTTACTTATAAAATTTCTTTATAATTTTATAAATTTATGTATTTAATTGTAAGTTTATTTTACTTATATGATTTTATTATAATTATCAAATAAGTGATTTTATAAATTAAATATTATATCTCATATAAATTTTATAATACATCTTGTATATAACATTATAATATGTATAACATGTAACATACAATGGTGTATATAATTATACATAATTTTATAATATATACTATAACATAAATTACAAATTAAATATTACTTTATAAAATTAAAAATTACCTAAAAGTTTACTTTATAATTGCAAATAAATCATATAATCATAAACACAATTATGCTTATGTTGATTATATAATTAGTCATGTAATATAAATAATAAATTCTTTAAATTACTTTTAAAAGATTCATCGCACTGCAAATGCCTTCAACACAACTAAGCTATAATTTATTCATAATAACTGCTACATAACTTTAAATGAAGTTTAGAATTTATGGTCTGTGTGCCATAAAATGAATCTGACAATTCAATTACTTAACTAAATAGTAATATTCCAAATGTATTAAAACTGTTCAAAGCCCTCTGACCCAATTATTAACCTATTATAATTAGAATAGATTATAATCTATTATAGTTATATAATCTAAAGATTGTCTTAATAAAATAACCAGAATATACACAAAGACTATGTATAAAGTACTCACATATCAACAATATTTTTAAAATAAAACACAGAGAAAAACTTAAATATCAAAACAGCAAGGAAATTATTAAATGAATTATAATTCCATTTATAAAAATGAAAAACTATAAAGCCATTAAAAAATGATCTTGAGATCTATTTAAGAAGAAAAAAGGCACATGTAATTACTGGGACAAGAATCAGACAACAGATAAAAAAAGCAGATAATACTATATCAAATAATCTCAAATTGATTTTTTAAAAAAGAGAAAACACAAAAAATACATTCAAACTTTGGTTATTTGTAAGTAATGGATATTTCCCCCTACATCTTCTAAATTTTCTATTATAAGCATGTATTGCTTTTATAATCAAGATAAAAGGATGTATTATTTAAAAATAGATTCATAATATTGACATTCACAAAGATATACCAGAATCAATAGAATATTCCAAACCTTCATCTTAGTTTAAACGATGATAAAGAGATAAACATTTATTAACTCTCAAAACGACCAGTCTACCTTCTGATACATGACACCACCTACGAATGATATGTTCTCACCTCCACCACTACCCCACCCCCAATCAAATCTGAATCAGATCAAGTCTCTAGATCTAACCACCAGTGGACAGGAAACACAGGGGACAGAGGAACATGCTAATTAACACAACTAGGACATAATCAGAAAAATCCAAAATGTGAAGCATTCTGTAAGACAACCAATCCAGTTCAACAAAAAAACTGCAAGGAAATAAAAATGAGAGAACAGTAACCTACAGTTTAAAATAGGCTTAAGAAACATGTCAACTAAATACAATGTCCAAACCTTGTTTGTGTTCTGATTCAATGGAATCAACTATAAAAAAAATTGAGACATTCAGGGACATCTGAACACGCAACAGCTAACCAATATTAACAAACTATTAACATTTTGTTTAGGTGTGGTAAGTGGTATTGTGATTATGTTTAAAAAAGAATGCTCAGCTTTTAGAGTCATATTAAAAGAAATGAAAAAACAAGTCTGAAAAAAATGAAGCCTAACAGTTTACTCACAGAATAGTGATGGCATTACATATAAATGGTAAAAAAAAAAAAAAAGTTAAATTATTATAATAAAATACTGCCTACTTTGGTTACACAGGAGAACATTATAGTATGGTCCTATTTCTGTAAAATTATGTATAAACATATATAATAAGACTTCTGGTGAACTTAACTCTTTCTGTTATACCTTTCTTTGGTTTGTTTTTTTAAAATAATGATCATGAATATTTTAATAATCAAAATAAGAGTGGGATTTTGGGGGTGGGAGTGGTAGGGCTCAGAATTTATCTGCCTCTCCAAAATACTTGCTTAATCTAAAATGTTTTGGATTAGACAGGCACTAGCCAAACTGACACATCTATTTTTAAAAAGTGGTTTGATTCTCTATCTAAAGTACAGTAATAAGAGACACAGAATAGAGACTTTTTACCATGTACTCTGTGACTCCCAGAAAGACACAGAACTAGGGGAAAGCTACCCAAGGCCAGACGGATGAAGGAAGGCAAGTGGATGATGGTAACTTACCTGGAAGTGAGCGCACAGATGACCTTGCTCCACTGCTCCACCACTGCCGGGTGGTGCCTCCAGTTAGCCACCATCTCCTTGGCTGTTTTCCAGTAAGGAGGTGTTGGGAAGCACCGAGTACAAGCTAGTAACCAAACCTCAAAGAGAACACCAATCAACTTCTCTGCTAGATTCTCAGCAATGCCACCTTACCAACAAAAAGAAAACATCTTTGGCATACTTATTTGTAGAGCAGAATCTTTAATTCACTGACTTGGGAGAACTGGTCAAAAAATTAAAATAACTGCAATGTTAAGTTTTGACTTTCAAATAACCACTTAACAGTGAGAACAAAAAACTATTCTTAGAAGCTCCTATGAAGGAAATCATGGATACATCAACCCATTATCACTTTGAAAGTTTTCAAGTGGCCCTGCTCGATTCGTACTGAAGATCTTAATCTTCCAGCAGTGGGACAAGGAGTACAGAGGGAAGAAGGGAAAGGATGAGTGTCTATAATGAACGACTGCTATAAGTCAGTTTCTGTGCACACAGCTCATACACATTAATTCTGCAGGATAGGTGTTTATAGTATCTCTTACCAATTATCGATTATACCCATTTTGAAGATGAGAAAACAGGTTCAGGAAATTTAAGTAACTTGCCCAAGTTCACACAGCCAATAAGTAAAGGAATCAGAACAAATACCCAAGACTTTTTACCTCTAAACTTTGCTATAAAATGCTTCAGGTGTTTGAAAGCTACCCTTCAAGGGAGAGCGAGACAAAGAAGGGAGCCGAAGGACTGGTGCTGGGCAGGACAGAGCCTCAACCATGAAAACAGAGCTGCTCCTCTGTTCCAAGCCCTGGAACTAGGAAGAACAGCAGTGGTCTGTACTCTGCATAGCTCCAAAGGCAAACTTGGGACGAGAAGGAAAAGTTCTAAGGATTCCTATTTCAAATGTGCAAAAATGAAGTTTCAACAATAATAAGCCCCAGAAGTGGATGGATTGCCTGCCTCATGGTGCTGAAATCCCTGGCATGGGGAGTGTGTAGCAGAGAGACACACTATCTGTGTCTGGCCAGCTATCATCAATACCAGACAGGGCATTCCTATTATGGGGTCCTTTGCAACACTAAAATTCTAGTTTTTTTTTAAGATATCTTCCTGGACACTGCATTTGTGTGAGAGCACAAACACACTCACATGTGTTAGTAAAGAGACTGCACAGATGAATAAGCAACAAGGGAACTTGGATCTAGATATCAACTTATTGTCTGTGTATACTGTGCATACAAAGCAGGATGTCTAAAATACACTCTAAAATCTTATAAAATTGGAGGCTTTTTAATGGCTAGGCAATGAATGACATACTGTCATACTTCCAAATAGAACACTTTAAGATTCTGTAGGGTTCATTTGCTAAACAAAATATCTTCTAGCTATCAAGTTTTCAGAGTCTACCTGGATAACTACTTTGTAATCAGGTACATTAGTTGTTTCGTATATAGGCTCTATCCTAATATACTGAACAAGCTACTGTTACTGTCATTATCAAACATGCATTAATTCACTGAGTCCCTCCCTATATTAGCAAAATCATCACTGAAGGTAACATAACTTTGCATTGTGCCTTTGAGGGTTTTCCATTCTAAGAACTGTTCATCTTGGTTTGTCAACTGTAGTGCCAAAATTTAAATCCCCACAGAGTCTACTACTCATTGAGACTAAAAGTAAACAGCATTTGGAGCTCAGAAATAAATTAGAAAAAAAATTAACAAACCTGGAACGGTTGGTGGTGCTAGAAGTATGTCATTAATCTGCAGAAGAAACAACAGTAAGACTTCCCAGGTTTCTCGGGCCATAATGGATGACTCACGGGCCAGTTTCTGAATGGCTCTCAGGACCTGTAAGCATAGTCGGATCTGACTGGAGCCCTGTTCCTGTCTGAAGAAGACAGACAGACATCACTGACAAGCCTTGAGGAGAGAATGCAACAGTTAAGGACAGGCGACTTTTGGACACAGCAAGCAATGATCCAATGATACTCCCTAACAGCATCAGCAGACAGAATTAGGTGCACCCTCTTCAGTTCAAAGCTACTTCCTCGTCATACAGTTTGGCCCTCTGGGATCTCAGCCTACCACTCTTAAAGAGCTTGAAGAGCTCCTGGGGAGATAGAGGATAATACAAAATAAACTTCACCTCTAGATTTTCTAAGTCTGAAATGTGCCTGGCACATACAACAGATACACAATAGGTTTCTGCTGAATGAATGAGTAAATACCCACAGCCACTTCTGCTGCTCACACAGCAGAATGGCCTTTGTATTCTTTTTAAAAATTTTAAACATACATTTACAAGAATCCTGAACGTGATTTCATAGTGCTCACAGTCCCTCTGAAGCTAATGTCTGCTAGAGAAGAGCCTACAGAACGGAATATCCTAACAGGTCCCCAAAACTGATGAGATATAGAGGCAATTGCCTCAGAAATGAGCACCTGCTACTGCTGCTCTACAAAAAAAAGGCAACATAACCCAAGATGGGGGCTCCAAAGGTCCCCAAGATACTCCCGAAGAACAGTTTTATAACGCTTTTTAGTCCACAGGACCATTTTTCCCCAACAGAATTAGATCAATATATCAGGTCCAAGCTCCAGCCCTTATCCCCACTGTCCAAAGTGGATCACCGTGAGAATTTCAAGAATCGTAGTAAACCCACTGCATCAGCAAATGCTGAACTGCCCTCTGGAGTTCCCATGTGAAACCCAAGACAAGTAACTAATACTACTGAAATAAATCTTGAGGCCAAGTTTCTATATATTATGACTCATGTTACAAATTCATAAAACATGTCTGAATCAGAGTGGGGAATCGCAGAGCTGCCTCAAGAAATCCAGAAAATGAAGTGAGTGCCCTTAGAACTCCCATTACAACCTTAGAATAAAGATTCTCAGATTCTGGGCCATGACCCAGAAAACCAGAAACTTACACCGGAGTTGCCAAAAAATTACAACCTTAAGTTTTCCCTAAAGAAGTCAGATCTAAAGTAAAATGATAAGACATTCACTTAGGCAAAGCCAAGAGTCCCCAAGAGCAGGAAGATGTCCCATGTTCAGTTTGATCTGAATCCAGTCCATGGGAAGCCATGAGGCTCAAGTTTGTGTCTGTTGCTCTGGCTACTAAAGAAGAGTAAGAAATACATAACAGCCCCAAACCTCATGTAGCCATGTTAAGAGGAAACCCAGAATAAGAAAAATACCACTAGCAGTCCTGGGGGTGACACTCTTGCAAGATAGCAATGACACTAGAAGCCTTCCAAATGGTAACCCAGGCCTACCCACCCTTTCTAGGTACTACCTGCCCAGTGGCAGAAAAGGAAACATCTGCTCCTTAGGTACTGTAGCCTCACTCAGACAGCCTAAATTTAAGAGCAGTGTCCAAGTTTCTACAGCTAAGAGAAACAAGGTAATCTTTACTGAAAAATAAACAGAAAGGTCTAAACACCAAAGATGTTCCTTTCCCCTTAATATTTTCAAAAGCAACTTGTGAACTTCAGAAAACTGTTCTAGAACATGGGGTGGTGAACTATGTATGGCCAATGGGTCAAATCTGGCCTGCTATCTGTTTTTGTAAATAAAGTTTTATTGGAACACAACCATGCTCATTTATTTATATATCATCTATGGCTGCTTCTCTACACCAGCAGAGTTGAATAGTTGTGACAGACACCGTATGGCCCACAAAGGCTAAAATATTTGCTATATGATTCTTCACAAAAAGTTTGCCGACCACTGCTTTAGAAGAACATCACATTTTCTAAAGAAGTTTATTTGAGCAATGAAAACACTAAACAATTTTAAACGATGGGTCACTCTTCACTCAATTATGCAAAAAAAAAAAACCCAAAAAACTGATAGGCAAAAGAGAAAGGTTACATCCACTCTGACTTAATCTCTAGCAAAGTAGTAGAGGTTGTTTCCTCTAGTCTGAGTGTTAGTTTTCATAAAAACAACTAATTAAGTAAACTTGACGACAATTTTGTGAACTATCTGAATCAAAAAAAAAAAAATGAAACTTCCAGTAATAGGAGATGAGATCACAACTCCCAATATTTAGCACTGAAAATATTCAGCTCCCTAAGACATTACTGGCCATGAGAACTCTAATACTCAGTTCAGCACCCACTCAGAAGTATGCACACACACACACTTTTGAGAAAATAAGCTAATTACCAAACAGTAAGATGATCAATTTATAAGGTAGTCATGTTTCTCAAAAGAGAAAAGCCAAAGCAAAATCCTAATTAACTCAAATGCCATTGATTTTTCTCATCAATACAAACTAACTGAGCACTGAGAGTTGCTAAGAGTACAAAGAGGAAAGAAACACACTGACTGTACTATCCATGAGGCTGTCCCACGCACTAAGAAAAAGCCTAGTAAATTAGTCTCCTAAATGGGATGACAAGAAAGCATTAGAAGTATTATATTATTTTAGAAGAACCTGCTTAGCCACAAACAATATGCCACTTACTTCCCATCATTTCCTGTTATAATTCTATTTGAAATCAATAAATATAAGCAACCAGCATTTTATTCACCCTAATGTAATACCAGTACTGCTCTAGGTACTGTGGAAGTCCAAACTACATATAACCTAGTTCCTACCCTCAAGTTGGTTAGATGGGGAAATGAGACATACACATTTTAAAAGATAAGCAATAAAACTGGAGAGATACAAGAAGTACACAGGAAGTACCCTACAGGGTCAAAGAAGGTGTGATCACTATGGGCCTGGATGATCAGGTAAGGCTGAATTTAAGATGAACCATCAAGAGAGAGATGTGAACAACTAGGACAGGGAGAGGAGGATGAGGATGGCAAAAGAGTAGGTAATGATGGGGAAGATCTTTTAGGAGTCTTGGGAGAATGTTTAATTTATGAGTCTGACCAAAGAGCAGGGCTCACGCAGAATTAGCAGCAGCTAACCTGGTTAGGGGCCAGATTACAGCAGGCATTTCACACAAGATAAGGAGTTTACAGGCATACCTCATTGTAGTGCACTTCATTCCGTTGCACTTCACAGATATTGCAGTTTGTTTTACAAATTGAAGACTTGTGGCAATCCTGCACTGACTGAGCAAGTCTATCAGCACCATTTTTCCAACTGCATTTGCTCACTTTGTGTCTCTGTGCCACATTTGGATAATTCTCGCAATATTTTCATTATTATATCTGTTATGGTGATCTATGATCAGTGATCTTTGATGTTACTATTGTAATTGTTTTGGGGCACTACAAACCACGCCCATATAAGACAGCGAACTTAACTGATAAATGTTGTGTGTGTTCTGACTGCTCCACCAACCGGCCATTTTCCTGCTCTCTCCCTCTCCTCAGGCCTCCCTATTACCTGAGAGACAGCAATATTAAAATTAGGCCATTTAATAACCCTACAATGGCCTCTAAGTGTTCAAGTGAAAGGAGAATCATATGTCTCTCACTTTAAATCAAAAGCTAGAAACAACAAGGACCTACCTTATAGCACAGGGAACCATATTCAGTACCCTGTAATAACCTATAACGGAAAAGAATCTGAAAAAGAATATACATATATATGTGTGTGTTTATATATGTATGTGTGTGTACATATATATATATATATATATATATATATATATATATATATATATACACAAACAAAAAACTGAATCACTTTGCTGTACACCAGAATCTAACACAACATTGTAAAAAGGTAGAAATGATTAAGCTTAGTGAGGAAGGCAAGTCAAAAGCCAGGACAGGCTGGAAGCTAGACCTCTTGCACCAATTAGCCAAATTGTGAATGCAAAGGAAAAGTTCTTGAAGGAAATCAAAAGTGCTACTCCAGTGAACACACAAATGATAAAAAGAGAAACAGGCTTACTACTGATATGAAGAAAGTTTTAGTGTCTGGATAGAAGATCAAACCAGCCACAACATTGCATTAAGCCAAAGCCTAACCCAGAGCAGGCCCCTAACTCTATTCAGTTCTATGAAGGCTGAGAGCACTGAGGAAGCTGCAGAAGGAAAGTCTGAAGCCAGCAGAGGTTGGTTCATGACGTTTAAGGGAATGTCTCTATTTAAAAAAAAAAAAAAAAAAGTGCAAGATGAAGCGGTAATTGCTAATGTAAAAGCTGTAGCAAGTTATCCAGAAGATCTAGCCAAGATAAAGTGGCCACACTAAACAACAGATTTTCAATGGAGACAAAATAGCCTACAGCCTTCTATTGGAAGAAGATGCCATCTAGGACTTTCATAGCTATAGAGAAGTCAACTCCTGGCTTCAAAGCTTCAAAGGTCAGGCTGACTCTCTTGTTAGGGGCTAATGCAGCTGGTGACTTCAAGTTGAAGCCAATGCTCATTCACCATTCTGAAAATCCTAGGGCCCCTAAGAATTATGCTAAGTCTACTCTGCCTGTGCCATATAAATGAAACAATAAAGCCTGGATGCCAGCACATCTGTTTACAACATTTTAAGCCCACTGCTGAGACCTACAGTAGCTCAGAAAAAAAGATGCCTTTCAAAATATTACTGCTCATTAACAATGTACCTGGGTCATCCAAGAGCTCTAATGGATGTGGACAAAGAATGTCACCTGCCATTTCAGTAAACAAACAATATTGTGGCCATAGCCATCAGCTGCTGCAGCTGCCCCCCCCACCCCCATGGTGCACCCTGAGGGGACTTCAGGACAGAGGGAAACAAAATAGTGGCCCTAGATAGTTAAGATGCATACCAAAGGAATAATTTCAATGAGCCCAAACTCTTGCACCTTCCCATACACAGCAAGGCACTAAAATCATTAACTTGAGATGTCTGTTTTTTGATTAGCAGTAATCTTCTGATGTTCCACTACACAGTTTTGTTTTTTTGTTTTTTTCCCAGCAAAAGTCCTATACATCCTCGCTCCTCCCTTACCTCTTTGGAACAGCCCCTCAGAGCTGAGAAACAGTATCCGGGCTATAGTCTTCAGTAAGTCCGCCGAATAAAACATAATTCTCAACTTTTCGACTGTGCAGTTTTTTCAGTCAACACTGAGATGTACAACAAGATTAATGTTTGCCTGCTAACCCAAAATCCATTCTGCTGCCCACAGATCAAGGAGCAATTTCGACTTTCAAGTTTTATTATTTAAGAAATACATTTCTTAAGACTATAGCTGCCACAGATAGCAATTCCTCTGATGGATCTGGGCAAAGGAAATTGAAAACCCTCTGGAAAGGATTCACCATTCTAAATGGCATTAAGAATATTTATGTCATGGGAAGAGATCAAAACATCAATATTAATAAGAGTCTGGAAGAAGCTGATTTCAACCCTCACGGATGACTTTGAGGGGCTCAAGACTTCAGTGGTGGAAGTAAATGCAGATGTGGTAGAAATAATAAGAGAACTAAAATTAGAAGTGGAGCCCGAAGACGTGACTGAATTGCTGCAATCTCATAATAAAACTTTAATGGAAGAGGAGTTGCTTCTTATGGATGAGCAGAGAAAGTGGTTTCCTGAGCTGGAATTCTACTCCTGGTGAAGATGCTGTGAAAATTATTGAAATGACAACAAAGAATTTAGAATATTACATAAACTTAGTTGATAAAGCAGCAGCAGGGTCTGAGAGGATTAACTCCAATTTTGAAAGAACTACTGTAGGCAAAATGCTATCAAACAACATTGCACGCTACAGACAAATGGTTCATGAACTGAAGAGTCAATGAATGTGGCAGACTTCACTGCTGTCTTATTTTAACACATCGCCACAGCCACCCAAGCTTCAGCAACCACCACCCTGATCAGTCAGCAGCCATCGCACTGAGGCAGGACCCTCCACCAGCAAAAAGATTTCAGTTCACTAAAGGCTCAGATGGTTAGCATTTTTCAGCAATGCTAGTATTTTTTAATCAAGATATGTAATTGTTTTTTTAGACATAATGCTATTGCATATTTACAGACTACAGTATAGTATAAAAACTTTTACGCATTGGGAAACCAAAAAATTCATGTGACTTGCTTTATTTCAATGATCGCTTTATTGTGGTGGTCTGCAACCAAACCTGCAATATCTTGAGGTATGTTTGTACAACTGATCCTATAGACCAGAGCTCTTAAAGGAGATTCCTCTTTTTTAATTCAGATTTTCCAAAGTAATCTCCCTTCTAAATTTAAAAAGTTAAAATCTACAGGGCTGGTTTTTGGATGATTCAAAGTCCTCATCATCTGACAGACCAAAAGCCCTAACCAAAACTTTTGCAAAAGGAGGGAAGCCCACTTGCCCCTTCCACAGACATAAAAAACAGCTGAAAACAGATTTTTCTCAAAGGACATCCCTACAAATAGGTAGGCAACTAATGCTTTCTTCTCCATTATTTTCTGTATTTCCAAAATCCTTTATAGTGACATATAATTCTTTTAGAATGGGAAAAAAAGGTTTTAGGCACAAGTAAGGCAATCTTACATTACAATATTTAAGGTCTCTGCTGCAGAGATAGGGGAAAAACTCAGTAACAAACTGTCAAAAGTATTCTTTTGGCCTACTACAAATGTGCCTATAATTTCAAATCTGCTTACTTCAATGTCTTCATTTTCTCATAAGAAAGATTCATTTTAAGGTAGATGGCTTAGTCGCCTTTAGCTTAAGTGGAGACAAGAATTACGTTAGGCAAAAGTATGTTTTTTTTTTGACTGGAAGGGAAAGGGGTCACAGTATTTTAACCTCTAATAGCTATCAGATCTTAGAAGCAAAGCCAAAAGCCGTTAAAATGAACACACACTTGTTAAAGAGTCCTAGTAAACATTATATAAGCCCATCTCTCTCATTCATATTAACACACTCTTTAACTGAACAAGTAATGAAAGTTACTGTTCAAAGGTCTAACAATGAAATTAGTTCCTATAATATAAAAAAGTAACATTGATGAGTAGTTTATTATGATCCTGACAACAGGCCAGATAGACTAGTATAGCTTACCTTGGTACAAAAAGATTCTGCAGGTGTTTTAGTATACTTTGAACATATAGATTAGGCTCTTTAATAACTGGCAATGGAATAGAATCTTTCGGCAACACTAAAGCCATGATCCAGTCAGTATATACATCAACACAATATTTTACAGTCTCTCCGTCCAATGGAAGGGTCAGTCCATAGCAAATTACTTCCATGGTCCATTTTACCTAAACAAAAGAAAATATACATATAGAATTATTATACATTCCTATCTGTATATCAGTAGACTGATATAAAATGTTAACCTTTTTATTGTCAAAAACCTCTCAACTGAAGTATATTCATCTCAACATACATCAGATTAATTCTACAGAATGTACTTTCCATGTATAAGACATACTCAGACAACGTTTCCTAAGCAAAAGATTTAAGAAGAAAATAAATTACTTATTTCTAATTATTAAGCCTATGTTGGCTTTCACCCCTTAAACATTATTATTGTTTGCTCTGTAAAATAAAAAGTAAGTACAGGTCATCTTTATTTTCCATAGAGGTTGGAGGCACAGAAATAGAAAATTTTAGATATTTTTCTCCACTTAATTTGCATGCGGGTATGTGTGTCATTTAGGAAATCACTTACATAAATTTCATTATATTCCATTTCCAGATTACGCAACTTTAACAAACAACAGGAAGGAAGATGAACTGCCCAACTCTTATTTTGTGACTATTTTCATTGGCAAAGAAAACGATATTTTAAATGGAAGGGCAAGAACAAACACAGGTCAGAAGGGACTGAAGCTGGGTAAGATCTTAAAAAGGCACTTAGCTGCACTAAACGAGTTCCAGCCTCCTGACCTGTCTGAATCATAGGGGCCGAGAGAAGTTGCCTAAGAGACTGCTGAACCACTGCTTGCAGTCATGAACGAATAAGGCACAATGAGAAAGGGGAAATGGCCTAATTTGCAAAAGAGGATGAAACTATATTCCAGATAATGTAGACTGGAAAGTTTAAGTGAATTCCAGACAAAACTCCGGGACAAATTATTAAGCAGATGATCAGTGAGCACTTACGAAAGGGAAGCAGGGTCACTGAGAACCAGCCTGCTCAAAAAGAACAAGTCATGCCAGACAAGCTTCATTCCTTTATTAAGAGGGTTACTATGAAAGCAGCTGACAAATGTAGAAACCTGGCACTGATTTAAAACCAGTTTCTGAGGTACTTTCATAAATATTATCTAAACATCAAAATAACCGGTGTGAAAGGGTAAACTATCCTCATTTTATTTTTATATTTTATTTTTATTTTCTGGCCACACTGCATGGCTCGTGGGATCTTAGTCCCCCAACTAGGGATCAAACGTGTACCCCCTGCAGTGGAAACATGGAGTCTTAACCACTGGACTGCCAGGGAAGTCCCCATCCTCATTTCATACATAAGAAAACTGAAGTTTAGCAAATTAAGCAATTTGGCCCATGGCACTCGTTTGAAAATGCTGGAGCTGAAAACTTGATCCCTGGTCTTCCAACTAGAAATCTAAAGCTATTCTCACCATGCCATTAACAGCCTTCTCTGGCAAAAGGGGATCTGGGCTTTAACAAGAAATTTGGTCCTTGTGGACAAGATGGAAAGATACAGTCCAGAAGGAGGTAGAATGGTTGGATTTGTAACTGGTCAAAATAACATAGGAGAATAGCAGTGGATTACTGTAACAAGATCATTTTGGAAGAAGATGCCCAATGGCATGCCAAAGGCTCTGCCAAGATTTTAACTTAGAGAAAAACAGATTACATACTGACCATTTGTAGATACCACAAAGCTAAAAAAAAAAAAAACTAACCTGTTAAATAGAAATTCAGGATTCAAAAAGATTATAACAGCCTTGGGCTGCCCTGGTGGCTCAGTGGTTAAGAATCCGCCTGCCAATGCAGGGGACACGGGTTCAAGCCCTGGTCCCGGAAGATCCCACATGCCGTGGAGCAATTACGTGCACCACAACTACTGAGCCTGCGCTCTAGAGCCTGCGAGCCACAACTACTGAAGCCCGTGTGCCACAACTACTGAAGCCCGTGCGCCTAGAACCTGTGCTCCACAACAAGAGGAGCCACCCCAATGAGAAGCCCGTGAACCGCAATGAAGAGTAGCCCCTGCTCGCCGCAACTAGAGAAAGCCCGTGCGCAGCAACAAAGACCCAACGCAGCCAAACATAAATAAATAAAAAGTAATAATTTTAAAAAAAGATTATAACAGCTTAAAACTAAAGCTGAATCTAACAAGATAAATACATGTACTGAAATTTTTAACCTCAGAACTACAAAGGCTAAGGGTAGAAAATACATAACAACAATATAATATAATAGAAAGTAACATATAACAGCAATAAATGTTAAAAGTGACTATAAAAACATAGTGAAGCTGTGA
The DNA here is from genome assembly GCF_965194825.1 of Balaenoptera physalus. Taxonomy (NCBI): domain Eukaryota; kingdom Metazoa; phylum Chordata; class Mammalia; order Artiodactyla; family Balaenopteridae; genus Balaenoptera; species Balaenoptera physalus. Next base: position 21,324,984 of record NC_138898.1, read on the forward strand.
CAAATGAGGTGGGAAGGCGTATGGAGGGGGTGGGATTTAGCTGAACAAGAGAAAGAATTTTAAAAGAGGTTGCAAGTCCCTAATTATCACAGGAAAGACCAAGGAGAAGATATCTTTGGTAATATCGTCACACAATAGTTCAATTGTATAATTCGAGAGGACACTGGATTCAAGACCTATTCTCTCATATCCTTTTGAGGGTAGAAAAGGAGGAAAAACAAGGGCTGCACTGAGCACCTTTATCTACTCACATGCCATCTCTTCCCAGGAGAGGGCAGCAAGGAATTACAGACACACCAAGAAGAGAGTGCGCCAGGACAAGCGCTGGTCCTCGGGGTAAGTCTCTGCCAGGGCACTCTGGGAAGAAAATGCTCCTCAGTATGAGGGGCTTCCCCTTCGGCAACCCAGGCTCTTTGGCCTACAGAGGGTAAATAAAATGCTTCCTGAGCTATAAACCTTAGTCTCCTATCTAGAGTTGTCTTATATCTAGATTAAGTCTAATCTCTCCTTCACAAGAAATCAAAATGTAAGTGAAAAACGGTGTGGGGGGCGGGGGCGGTGTCTGAGAAACAGGTAAACTCAAAGCCTAAAGGTTGTATGAATGTCCTCAAGCACAGGGGACAAGTTCTAATCCCGATCTTAGCCAGACCTCATACTAGCAAGCTCTGTATCACTCCATTCTCAGGGCCCCTTCATGACTCCCCACTGGCAACTTAACTTCAGCCCCGTCCCCTGAACCCAAGAACAGAGGACCAGCTCTAGGCCAAGCCACTCCAAAAGCTCCTCATCTTTAGAAACAGCAAACACAACCCCCATTCCAACCACGTGGGCTCACAGCCATACAGATTTAGCTGCTCTGTAGCACTCTTAAACCTAGAAGTCAGACAAGGGTAGACTGGGATGGAGACAGCGGGAGAGCCTCAAGCGCAGCGCACATGTGTAGCTTGAAGACAACACAAGATAGGCCTTCAGTCAGAGGCTATCTAGAGGTAGGAATGAAGACCTTCCAAACACAACCTCTGAATGGAAATCTGAAGACTAAGCCTAAGACTTAGGGAAAGGGACCTGACAGGCAAGTCTCTGTCTCAGCTCACAGCTCAAGTGGAGAACTGGGTCCGGCTAGCAGGACAGCACAATGGTACAACCTATTCCTCATAACTCCCACAGACTCTGGGCCCCAACCCTCAACCCAAATACGGTCAAATTAAGACATCACACTACACTGAGCAGAAATCCACTTAAAAAGACAATGTTAAACAAATTATTCTGTAACAAACTTATATTTTCACAGAGTACAATGAAATGAGAAAACACTTACTTCTTTGTCAGTTTTCAACAAACTCTCACTACCAGCCGCTGAAAGGGTACCTAAGGCCTGCCCTAGAGGATGAACCACCGCATTGGCCACCTCTCGCCCAACGCTCTCTGGATAGCTGTGTAGCACACTGGTGTGGCCCTGATCATTCTGAATCACCAAATGCAGCGACCTCCACTCAGAGTACATCGTGCCGCTAAAGGACTATCCAAATGGCACCTGAAAAGACAAAAGAGAATTACAAGTCAAACTATATTGCTGCAAACTAATAAAACTTAGTAAAATACATATTTACCCTACATAGCAAGATAAAGAAGTTGTAAATATATTGCCTCGAGAAGACTGAGGAAAAAAAAACATTTAAATGTCTTGAGGATGTCCTAAATAGCCTCTTAGTGAGATCAGGTAGGAAAGGCAGACCCTGGGAAGCAGCTGTCTGAGCACCTCCCCAAAAGAGCCCTCAGAAGCCCAGAGTAGAGCTGGGGCAGATGGCCACCATGCAAGGGGATAAAATAATCAAATTTGGTACACTCACAGCATGAGGGAACCTTCTACATTCTATGTTCCAGGATAGAAAAAGATACAAGAAGGGTATGCTCTAAGTAAGAAAGGGAGACAAAGGAAAGGGTTTACTCTAGGCCCCAGATTTTTCAGTCAACAGTTTCCAAGCACCTATTACTTGCTAGAAACATACCCCTGCAATTTCCCACCAATGCCCTCAAATCAGACATAAAATTCTTTGAGAATATTTCATTCTCTACAGCAGTGGCATACATTCTTCTGGTAATGGAACCCCTGGAAGTCAATGTCCTTCAGAAAACATATAAAGACCTGCCACTTACTGAGCATTTACTACATACTACTCATGAAATCACATAACAACTCTATGAAAATTAAGTAATGCTATCCCTAATTCACAGATGAAAAAACTGAGGCATAGAGAGGTCTGCTGCTTCCCTGAGGCTTCAGAACTATAACATGGTAGAGGTGGGTTTTGAGTCCACATCTGTTGGGCTCCAGGGACCATGCTCTTAAGCACAGCATGTACTGCCCCTCCCTAACCTATATATTCTCCATGACATGTCCTACTTTTCCCTATGCTGTATATTCTCCATGTAAAGATATCTAAGTCTACCATACAAATGAGAAACTTTAGCCACAGAAAACATATCTATATGAATGCAATGTAAATATTACAATCATAAATGCCATACCTATGAGGAGAATCAAGGATGGTTAGTCCTTTCCAATTAATTTCTATTAACTTTCATTTTCTACTTGCTCTGAAATCTGTTTGCCCAGCCAGCAGAGTTTAAGGATACACTTAAGCTTTAAAAAGTTCTATCCCTTAAACTAGCTTTTCTTCAAACTGGTAGCTTTGTTTAATTTTATCTTACAAAACCTCATTCCAGATCAGTAAGTATCAGTGTTTTTCAAGAGGATATGGTCCTCCTCTGAACCAAGAGGCCCTGAAAATGGGAAGGCAGAAAGGATGAACCAGAATCGAACAAGGTACCTACAATGTGAAGGATGGGTGGATGCGACTGACTGTTAAAGTTGCCTCAATTTCCTTAGGATTTATAAGGAACCCTCCTAAGGATATCCTGATGCTCCCCCCGCCCCCGGCAACACCGCCCTAAAATAAGCACTCTCAAACACGGAAGGGGAAATTTGTGGCCCTGAACCAAGATGGTGGAGTAGAAGGACGTGCTCTCACTCTCTCTTGCGAGAACACCAGAATCACAACTAGCTGCTGGACACTCATCAACACAAACACACTGGAACTCACCAAAAAAGATACCCCACATCCAAAGACAAAGAAGCTGCAATGAGACGGTAGGAGGGGCACAATCACAGTAAAATCAAATCCTATAACTGCTGGGTGGGTGACTCACAGACTGGAGAACACTTATACCACAGAAGTCCACCCACTGGAGTGAAGGTTCTGAGCCCCACGTCAGGCTTCCCAACCTGGGGGTCCGGCAATGGGAGGAGGAATTCCTAGAGAATCAGACTTTAAAGGCTAGTGGGATTTGATTGCAGGACTTCGACAGGACTGGGGGAAACAGAGACTCCACTCTTGGAGGGCACACACAAAGTAGTGTGCACACTGGGACCCAGGGGAAGGAGCAGTGACCCCAGGGGAGACTGAACCAGACCTACCTGCTAATGTTGGAGGGTCTCCTGCAGAGGCAGGGGGTGGCTGTGGCTCACTGTGGGGACAAGGACACTGGCAGCAGAAGTTCTGGGAAGTACTCCTTGGCGTGAGCCCTCCCAGAGTCCACCATTAGCCCCACCAAAGAGCCCAGGTAGGCTCCAGTGTTAGGTTGTCTCAGGCCAAACAACCACAGGGAGGGAATCCAGCCCCACCCATCAGCAGTCAAGTGGATTAAAGTTTTACTGAGCTCTGCCCACCAGAGCAACAATCAGCTCTACCCACCACCAGTCCCTTCCATCAGGAAACTTGCACAAGCCTCTTAGATAGCCTCATCCACCAGAGGGCAGACGGCAGAAGCAAGAAGAACTACAATCCTGCAGCCTGTGGAACAAAAACCACATTCACAGAAAGATGGACAAGATGAAAAGGCAGAGGGCTATGTACCAGATGAAGGAACAAGATAAAACCCCAGAAAAACAACTAAATGAAGTGGAGATAGGCAACCTTCCAGAAAAAGAATTCAGAATAATGATAGTGAAGATGATCCAGGACCTCGGAATAAGAATGGAGGCAAAGATCAAGAAGGTGCAAGAAATGTTTAACAAAGACCTAGAAGAATTAAAGAACAAACAAACAGAGATAAACAATACAATAACTGAAATGAAAAATACACCAGAAGGAATCAATAGCAGAATAACTGAGGCAGAAGAACAGATAAGTGACCTGGAACACAGAATGGTGGAATTCACTGCTGCGGAACAGAATAAAGAAAAAAGAATGAAAAGAAATGAAGACAGCCTAAGAGACCTCTGGGACAATATTAAATGCAAAAACATTCGCATTATAGGGGTCCCAGAAGGAGGAGAGAGAGAAAGGACCAGAGAAAATATTTGAAGAGATTATAGTCAAAAACTTCCCTAACATGGGAAAGGAAAGAGGCACCCAAGTCCAGGAAGCACATCTAGTCCCATACAGGATAAACCCAAGGAGAAACACGCCAAGACACAGAGTAATCAAACTGGCAAAAATTAAAGACAAAGAAAAATTATTGAAAGCAGCAAGAGAAAAACGACAAATAACATACAACGGAACTCCCATAAGGTTAACAGCTGATTTCTCAGCAGAAACTCTACAAGCCAGAGGGGAGTGGCATGATATACTTAAAGTGATGAAAGGAAAGAACGTACCACCAAGATTACTCTACCCAGCAAGGATCTCATTCAGATTCCATGGCGAAATCAAAAGCTTTACAGACAAGCAAAAGCTAAGAGAATTCAGCACCACCAAACCAGCTCTACAACAAATGCTAAAGGAACTTCTCTAAGTGGGAAACACAAGAGAAGAAAAGGACCTACAAAAACAAACCCAAAACAATTAAGAAAATGGTCATAGGAACATACATATCGATAATTACCTTAAATGTGAATGGATTAAATGCTCCAACCAAAAGACACAGGCTTATTGAATGGATACAAAAACAAGACCCATATATATGCTGTCTACAAGAGACCCACTTCAGACCTAGGGACACATATAAACTGAACGTGAGGGGATGGAAAAAGATATTCCATGCAAATGGAAATCAAAAGAAAGCTGGAGTAGCAATACTCATATCAGATAAAATAGACTTTAAAATAATGTTACAAGAGACAAGGAAGGACACTACATAATGATCAAGGGATCAATCCAAGAAGAAGATATAACAATTATAAATATATATGCACCCAACATAGGAGCACCTCAATACATAAGGCAACTGCTAACAGCTATAAAAGAGAAAATAGACAGTGACACAATAATAGTGGGGGACTTTAACACCTCACTTACACCAATGGACAGATCATCCAAATAAAAATAAATAAGGAAACAGAAGCTTTAAATGACACAATAGACCAGATAGATTTAATTGATATTTATAGGACATTCCATCCAAAAACAGCAGATTACACGTTCTTCTCAAGTGTGCACGGAACATTCTCCAGGATAGATCACATCTTGGGTCACAAATCAAGCCTCAGTAAATTTAAGAAAATCGAAATCATATCAAGCATCTTTTCTGACCACAACGCTATGAGATTAGAAATCAAATACAGGAAAAAAATGTAAAAAACACAAACACATGGAGGCTAAACAATACGTTACTAAATAACCAAGAGATCACTGAAGAAATCAAAGAGGAAATCAAAAAATGCCTAGAGACAAATGACAATGAACACATGACGATCCAAAACCGTTGGGATGCAGCAAAAGCAGTTCTAAGAGGGAACTTTATAGCTATACAAGCCTACCTCAAGACACAAGAAAAATCTCAAACAATCTAACCTTACACCTAAAGGAACTACAGAAAGAAGAACAAACAAAACACAAAGTTAGCAGAAGGAAAGAAATCATAAAGATCAGAGCAGAAATAAATGAAATAGAAACAAAGGAGACAATAGCAAAGATCAATAAAACTAAAAGCTGGTTCTTTGAGAAGATAAACAAAATTGATAAACCATTAGCCAGACTCATCAAGAAAAAGAGGGAGAGGACTCAAATCAATAAAATCAGAAATGAAAAAGGAGAAGTTACAACAGACAACACAGAAATACAAAGCATCCTAAGAGACTACTACAAGCAACTCTATGCCAATGAAATGGACAACCTGGGAGAAATGGACAAATTCTTAGAAAGGTGTAACCTTCCAAGACTGAACCAGGAAGAAATAGAAAATATGAACAGACCAATCACAAGTAATGAAATTGAAACTGTGATTAAAACTCTTCCAACAAACAAAAGTCCAGGACCAGATGGCTTCACAGGTGAATTCTATCAAACATTTAAAGAAGAACCAACCCCCATCCTTCTCAAACTCTTCCAAAAACTTGCAGAGGAAGGAACACTCCCAAACTCATTCTATGAGGCCACCATCACCCTGATACCAAAACCAGACAAAGATACTACAAAAAAAGAAAATTACAGACCAATATCACTCATGAATATAGATGCAAAACTCCTCAACAAAATACTAGCAAACAGAATCCAACAACACATTAAAAGGATCATACACCACGATCAAGTGGGATTTATCCCAGGGATGCAAGGATTCTTCAATATACACAAAGCAATCAATGTGATACACCATATTAACAAATTGAAGAAGAAAAACCATCATCTCAATAGATGCAGCAAAAGCTTTTGACAAAATTCAGCACCCATTTATGATAAAAACTCTCCAGAAAGTGGGCACAGAGGGAACCTACCTCAACATAATAAAGGCCATATACGACAAACCCACAGCAAACATCATTCTCAATGGTGAAAAACTGAAAGCATTTCCTCTAAGATCAGGAACAAGACAAGGATGTCCACTCTCGCCACTATTATTCAACATAGTTTTGGAAGTCCTAGCCATGGCAATCAGAGAAGAAAAAGAAATAAAAGGAATATAAATTGGAAAGGAAGAAGTGAAACTGTCACTCTTTGCAGATGACATGATACTATACATAGAGAATCCTAAAGATGCCACCAGAAAACTACTAGAGCTAATCAATGAATCTGGTAAAGTTGCAGGATACAAAATTAATGCACAGAAATCTCTTGCATTCCTATACACTAATGATGAAAAATCTGAAAGAGAAATTAAGGAAACACTCCCATTTACCATTGCAACAAAAAGAATAAAATACCTAGGAATAAACCTACCTAGGGAGACAAAAGACCGGTATGCAAAAAACCATAAGACACTGATGAAAGAAATTAAAGATGATACCAAGAGATGGAGAGATATACCATGTTCTTGGTTTGGAAGAATCAATATTGTGAAAATGACTATACTACTCAAAGCAATCTACAGATTCAATGCAATCCCTATCAAATTACCAATGGCATTTTTTACAGAACTAGAACAAAAAATCTTATAATTTGTATGGAGACACAAAAGACCCCGAATAGCCAAAGCAGTCTTGAGGGAAAAAAACAGAGCTGGAGGAATCAGACTCCCTGACTTCAAACTCTACTACAAAGCTACAGTCATCAAGACAATATGGTACTGGCACAAAAACAGAAACATAGATCAATGGAACAAGATAGAAAGCCCAGAGATAAACCCACGCACCTATGGTCAACTAATCTATGACAAAGGAGGCAAGGATATACAATGGAGAAAAGACAGTCTCTTCAATAAGTGGTGCTGGGAAAACTGGACAGCTACATGTAAAAGAATGAAATTAGAACATTCCCTAACACCATACACAAAAATAAACTCAAAATGGATTCGAGACCTAAATGTAAGACTGGACACTATAAAACTCTTAGAGGAAAACTTAGGAAGAACACTCTTTGACATAAATCACAGCAAGATCTTTTTTGATCCACCTCCTACAGTAATGGAAATAAAAACAAAAATAAACAAATGGGACCTAATGAAACTTAAAAGCTTTTGCACAGCAAAGGAAACCATAAACAAGACGAAAAGACAACCCTCAGAATGGGAGAAAATATTTGCAAACGAATCAACGGACAAAGGATAAATCTCCAAAATATATAAACAGCTCATGCAGCTCAATATTAAAGAAACAAATAACCCAATCCAAAAATGGACAGAAGACCTAAATAGACATTTCTCCAAAGAAGATATACAGATGGCCAAGAAGCACATGAAAAGCTGCTCAACATCACTAATTATTAGAGAAATGCAAATCAAAACTACAATGAGGTATCATCTCACACCAGTTAGAATGGGCATCATCAGAAAATCTAGAAACAACAAATGCTGGAGAGGGTGTGGAGAAAAGGGAACCCTCTTGCACTGTTGGTGGGAATGTAAATTGATACAGCCACTATGGAGAACAGTATGGAGGTTCCTTAAAAAACTAAAAATAGAATTACCATATGATCCAGCAATCCCACTACTGGGCATATACCCTGAGAAAACCATAATTCAAAAAGACACATGCACCCCAATGTTCAATACAGCACTATTTACAATAGCCAGGTCATGGAAGCAACCTAAATGCCCATCGACAGATGAATGGATAAAGAAGATGTGGTACATATATACAATGGAATATTACTCAGCCATAAAAAGGAACGAAATTGGGTCATTTGTTGAGACGTGGATGGATCTAGAGACTGTCATACAGAGTGAAGTAAGTCAGAAAGAGAAAAACAAATATCGTATATTAACGCATATATGTGGAACCTAGAAAAATGGGACAGATGAACTGGTTTGCAGGGCAGAATTTGAGACACAGATGTAGAGAACAAACGTATGGACACCAAGGCAGGAAAGCCATGGGGATGGTGGGGGTGGTGGTGTGATGAATTCGGCGATTGGGAATGACATGTATACACTGATGTGTATAAAACTGATGACTAATAAGAATTAAAAAAAAAATGGAAGGGTAAAAAGGGGAGACTCTGATAGGTTGCCATTCTCATCAGAGGATAACTTATACCCACACAATATTTTTTCTCACCTTTTTTTTATAAACATATATATAAACGCACACACACACACACACATATACATATAGTATATAGTATAATATATATACACACACTATAATCTCTTCAATAAATGCGCAAGAACATTATACTACAAGGTTTTTTGTTTTTAGTGTGATTTTTTACCCTTTATATTTGTCTTCATTCCCTATCCAAATAATTCACTTCCCTGAATAGATAATCCATTTAACCAACCTAACACTTCCTTGTGTATTTTGCTCCACCCTAAATCAATCATATTAAAATAATTTATATACACACATAGCTAGGGACTATATACTCTTCTACATCTTTTTTCCATTCACCAGTACCTTATGAATATCCTTCCAATAAGATTCTTTTTAATGGCTGTGTAATATTCCATGATATGATACAATTTATTCAGTCTCCCAATGATTTACATTTACTTCATTTCCCATATCTTGTCACCAGGAAATAATGATGCAATAAATATGCTTGCTTATATATCCTTCAGTAGTGGCCTTTTAATTTCTATGGAACAAGTTTCCAAGAGTGAAACCATTGGATCAAGGAGTATATGTATTTTTAATGTTAATAGGTCTTGCCAGATAGATTCCCAAAAAGCTGTAACAACTCCCATTTACATTAGGAATGGATGAGAGCCCTTCCCTCCTCTCACTCCCAATCTTTTGCCAAGAATCAGATTTATTTACATATTTATTTATTTGCCAATTTAGTAGGTATGAAGTGAAATTTCATTATTCTAGCCAAATATTTTTTTTTTATTTTATAACTTCTAGTTTTGAGTCTGGCTTAGGTGATTTCTCCCTCCTATCCCCTGTATCAGTGTTTTTCAAACTGTGGGTCATAAAATAAATGAAATATCTAATACTTTTTAATTATATGGAATAGAATATACAATAAAGGCACCACACACAGTAAAGGTAAGCAATGTTCTGAGACTTGTTTCATTTTTTATATATGCATATGTTCTGGGTCATAATGTAAAATACATAAAATACTTACTATGCGTCTAGGTCCAGAAGTTTAAAGACATAACCCTGAAGTGTATAATGTAGTTACTAGATTTCCATGCAAGATAATTAATTCTTCACATTTAAGTTTTATATCATCTGGAATTTACTTCTACAAGTGGTATAGGAAAGATCCAATTTTATTTTCTTAGAGATGTATAGTAAGTTGTGTCAACATCATCTATTAAAAACACATCCTTGCAACTAAGCCCATGCACTGCAACTACTGAGACTGCATGCTGCAACTACTGAAGCCCATGCACCTAGAGCCCGTGTTCCACAACAAGAGAAGCCACCGCAATGAGAAACCCACGCACCTCAATGAAGAGTAGACCCCACTCGCCGCAACTAGAGAAAGCCCATGCACAGCAACGAAGACCCAATGCAGCCAAAAAACAAAAAAATAAAAGTACGCCCCTTCCCACTGACCTGAAATACCAATTTTGTCATATATTAAACTCTCATTTATATAGGAATCTATTTACAAATCTGTTCAGTTCAACTATTTGTCTATTCTTATACTAATGCCATAACGATTTTTAAAAATTAATTTATTTATTTTTATTTTTGGCTGCATTGGGTCTTTGTTGCTGCGTGCGGGCTTTCTCTAGTTGTGTCGAGCGGGGGCTACTCTTCGTTACGGTGCACAGGCTTCTCATTGCGGTGGCTTCTCTTGTTGCGGAGCACGGGATCTAGGCGCACGGGCTTCAGTAGTTGTGGCACGCAGGCTCCGTAGTTGTGGCTCGTGGGCTGTAGAGTGCAGCCTCAGTAGTTGCGGCACACGGGCTTGGTTGCTCTGCAGCATGTGGGATCTTCCCGGACCTGGGTTAGAACCCACGTCCCCTGCACTGGCAGATTCTTAACCACTACGCCACCAGGGAAGTCCAGCCATAATGATTTAAATTCAGTGACTTTACAGAATGTTTTAACATCTGAAAAGGAAGCCCCCTTTACTTTGACTACTCTTTTTCAAAACTTTATCAGTTATTTTCAGGCATTTACTCTTTTATATAAAATTTAAGATGATTTTATCCAATTAAAGAAAAAAACCTTGCTAAAATTCTAATTAAAATTGCTTATCCACATTCCCAGTTTTATCTTCTACGGCCACTTTCCCACCCCATCCTCCAAGCTATGACCCAAAGTACTACTGATGATTGCTCAAAACCGACAAGTTTGTTCATACCCTATATTACTGCTCATGCTGTTCCCCACCTCTATCCACCTTATGAAGTCTTCACACTTCATAGCACAGCTCAAATGTCCTCTTTGGTAAAACTTTTTTTGACTCCTCCCATCACCCCTCTTCACCAGCTCTGAGTGCCTACAGGCTATTCATATTAAGCTTCACATTTGGTTATTCATTAGCTTTGTAAAGATATCTTCACCACAACTGTGTCAACCTTTTTTGAGGGGAAACCTCACTTCCTGAATCTTTGAGAAGTCCTTGGCACACAGTGAATACTGAATGTTTCAGAATGCCAAGGTTTATCAATGGGAAAAAGGAAGATGTTAGAAGGTGTTCCCTTTATGCCACTGAAGGAAGTCCAAAATTTTGCATGTTGTATACATATAAAAATTGAAAATGTCCATTTGCTTTAAGCTATTTATTAGTATAAAAAAAGTAGTTGGATGGTTTTCAAATATTCAAGGAATATTTAAATAATATTCAGCGGCCATTTCGGATAATACATTGTTAGAGGGAAAAAAATGTTTTAAGAAAAAAAAAAAAAAAGACAAGCTAGCTCTCAAACTCCACTGTATACATAAGAATCATTGAGGGGGGGGGGCCCTCTGGTTTAAAATGTAGATTTCAAAACTCCATCCCTAAAAAGCTCAATTCTGTAGGTTTGGGTTAGGGCCTGGGAATTTGCATTTTTAAGAAACAGCTACCACCCTTCCCAATTCTGAAGACAGGAGTATCTTTCTTGAAAAAACACTATGAAAGACCAATCAAAACAGGATTAATAGCTCTTAAATTCTTCTTAAAATTTTTAAAAAGTTTTTAAATGTAAGAAATTTAAATTCTTCAAATCTATTAATGTTTAAATGATTACATGGAAGAAAATGAAATAAATGCTTTAAGAAACATGTAAGGTAGGGACTTCCCTGGTGGCCCAGTGGGTAAGACTCTGCGCTCCCAATGCAGGGGGCCTGGTTTCAAACCCCGGTCCAGGAATCAGATCCTGCATGCATGCCGCAACTAAGAAGTCCGCATGCCGCAACTAAAGACCCCACGTGCCCCAACTAAAGATCCCACGTACTGCAACTAAGACCGAGAGAGAGAAAAAGTTGAACTAAAATATTTAACGCATGTAATAGAAAAATACAGCTGCTAAATTTCAACAAAATGCATAAAAGACAAAAAATAATAAGACAAAGATGTACCTTATAATTACAGTTGTCCCTTGGTATCCATGGGGGACTGGTTCGAGGACCCTCCGACAATACCAAAATCACAGATGCTCAAGTCCCTTATATAAAAGTATGTGGCATATAACCTATGCACATCCTCCCATATACTGTAAATCATCTCTAGATTACTTATAATACCTAATACAATGTAAATGCTATGTAAATAGTTGTAAGTACAATACAAATGCTGTGTAAATAGCTGCCTACATAGAGCAAATTCAGGTTTTTCTTTTTGGAACTTTCTGGATTTTTTTTCCCCAAGTATCTTTGATTCATGGTTGGTTGAATCTGCAAATGCAGAACCCACCAACAGAAAGGGCCAACTGCACAGGCAAATTAAACAATGAAGAGAAAATAAACATTGGAAACAAACATTAAAAAAAAATCAAAGAAACACAAAGTAAAGTAACTAAGGCATCATTTTGTAAATATTAAACTAGCAAAATGAGTGATAAAAACTCACTCTGATTTAGGAGGTAAGGCCAACAGGACACACTCAAGAGTTTAGGGCAATGATTTTCAATTAAAAAAAAAAAAAAAGACTACTCCCCCCAGGGTATTTTGGAAATATTAAGTGCACTTTTGGTTAACGCAATGATTGGGGCATGTTACTGGTATTTATGGTATTTATGGGCAGATCCAGGATATCTAGACATCCTGTAACACAGGTGACAGTCCTGCACAATGAATAATTTTGCTACATTTCACCTGACTTTCTAATGTCTGCCAGAAAATCATTCTGTTCTTAATTGTCTAAGGCTAAAAATCTAACTTCATTTTACTCATAAATACAAAATATTTTGTGCTATTTTAATATACACTTAATTTTCCAGTAACACAATTCACCATGCAAACCGAGGAAAGATTCAACTTTTTTATGTTTGGAACCTTAACCATACCAAGAATTGTTCACCATTTCAGAACAATCACATCACCTAAGGCCATACCTTTTGTGGTGTCTGAGTTGCTAATACCACACACTGCTGTCAGGAACACAATCACAAGAACTACATGCTACTTACTTAGCCCTTATTTCAAAATGTCAAATATAAAGTGCCATATTACTGTCTTACTTCTCAAGTTATAAGTAGACACAAGCATCTGACCACTTTGTTATGTCCTCTAGTATAGCTCTACCTGAGCATTTTTACCGAAATACCAATTTTATTGGAAGGATAGTAATTTATGGTTTTCATTTGTTACTGTTAGTTTCAAAGATTTTTTAAAAATTCTACGTGTTGGTAGGTTATATATTATCTGTTAATTTCAGGATAGTGAAGCGGTCATTAGGTCTGGGAAGGATGAAAACCTCCAGTCTAGGAAACCAAACATGGGGTGAAGTGGGTAGGGTGCACATTGGGGCAAATTAGAGAATTAAGGTTCTCTTTAAAGGACACAATCACTACTCAGCCCTAGCCAACTATTACCTTGAAGGAATGTAGACCCAGTGTTGCCTGATAATCCAGTTTTTCAAGAGACACAGAAAATCTGGACATCTCTGTGAAGTCCACTCTTTAAATGTTGGCAACTAATTCAAGTTTAAAAAAAAAACAAAACAGGATGTAAGCTAAGAAGAACTCATCTATGGGTCAACTTACGCCTCTGATCAAAGATAAAGGCATATGCTAGTTTTGGTAACTGAATTAGCATGATTCTTGTGGAGGCAAGGTAGGGAGGCATACACTATGAATGAGCCATTGCTGCCCTGAAAGTCACCCTATCCCACCTCTGCTCCAGGGTCTGGGCTTATAACCCAACTATGGAAGTCCTATAACTTCATTTTGTTTCATGTTTGTTGCTGTTAGGAAAAAAAAAAAAAAAAAGATGAGGGCAGAGTGTACTGTCACAGATTTGGCAGGGTAAGTCCTGTTGGGTCCAGTTTTGTCAGTGGCCAGCCTAGTCTTAAACACACAAATAAGAACCTCCTCTTGCTGTTGCAGCTCAGGCAGTCCAAAGCAACCCAGAGATCTCAGAGAACATCTGTAGTTTCAAGAACCAGAATTGATTCACAGCCTAGGTCCTCCCGGGCAAAGATGTTCATATGTGCATCAACCTTTCAGGATAGCACCATGGCAAAACCCTGCTGAGCCCTGACTGCCTAGTTCACTTGCCATGGAATTGTTTGTAGCTCTATCCTGCCGATAAATTGACACACTTGTAAGGCACCTCAGGCTAATGCCATTTTTCTAACCATTCACCCAAGGATAGCACGAATGTTTTGCCAATACATAGTGGGAGACATAGTAATATCAGGTGCTTTGACCCAGTAATACCACTTAATTTATCATGATAAACAACTCAATAGAAAAATGCACAAGGCATTCATTCACTGTAGTATTGCACATAAGATGGGGAAGTGATCAGAATTTAACTGTCCATCAATAATGGAATACCTTCGCAATTAGGGCATATTAACTCTATATACTATAATGTAGACATTAAACACAGAGATGAGAAGCATGGAAACAAACAGGAGACTGGTTAAGAGCCAGGACTCTGGAACTAGACTTCTTAGATTCAAATCCCAGTTCCACCACCTGCAAGTTGGAAAATCCTGCAGAAGTTGCTCTACCTCTGTGCCTGAGCATCCTCATCTGTTAAATGGAGATAACAGTAGGATAACAGCCTACTCTGGAGTTGTGATTAGAGAATCAAGACATGCAAGATGTTTGGAACATGTCCTATCTAGTCCATAGTAAGCAATCAACAAACGATAGCTCTTATGGAGGAAGAATACTATGAATCCTCAGATTGGAGATTTGAAATTAACTTAGTAAAAACTGAGGGCAGAGAATGAGAGAAAGTTTAACTTTATCATAGGAATAATACAACAGGAACTGAATTCCTATTAAGGAAATTTGACTGAAGTATCTAAGACAGGCTGAAGGGACAGCAGGAAAGCAGACTCCAGTGTCTCTAATATATTGAGGAAGGGGAGGGCAGGAAGGATGGGAACATTGCAGGGAGGGTTGGGCACTGTGGTGAGATACTGAAGTCAGACGGTTGAGGGCTTTGACTGCTGTGTTAGGATCGTATGAGTCTCCTTCCCAGCTAGGCTCTGTTGGCTATCAACTTGAGCTGCGAGCAGAGAAGTCTCCACTTTCAAACTTCAGAAGTGATAGGAGGAAAGCAAAGATGACAGTGCTACCCTGCAGATCACTTAATCTCCTTCCCAACTCTGCATGTATCCATTTTCTAGGTAATCTCTGTATGTTTCTGCTATCAGGTCACTGTGTGCTGGGTAACAGTTTATGACTTGTAGGTACTACCACAAAGTAACATGAAGGTTTGGTCTAATTGACAAACTACCAAAATGATCAATACAGTGGTAGACACACTAAGACCACAGCTTGGCATTAATTACATCAATTAACTCAGCCAATATTTATTACATGCCTTCTATACACCAAACACAGGGACTATAATAATGAATAAACATCATCCTTGCTCCCAAGGAGCTTCAAATCTAATTACAGAGAACAGTTTTTTTTAACTTTGTAAATTTGTACATCAGTCATTTCATTAAACAAACATTTATTAAACACCTGCTATGTGTCAGGTATTGTCCTAACATGTAGGGAGGCAGGTATGAATAGGACACAATGGCTGCCCAAGAGAAAGTTTCATAGTGAAGAAGACAAGAGAAATCCATGATAAATAAATCCATGTTACAGCAGTATTCAACATGGTAACTGACGTGATGAGTTACGAAGGTGGCATCCTACAACAGAAAAACTATTGCAGATCTTGCTTGATAACAATGTACCTTCGCATAATTGATCATTTTCAAAGAGCTTTCACATGTTACTTCATTTCAGTTCAATAACAAGCCTAGAAATTTAAGCAAGACAGATGTCACTAGCCTCTACAACTTGCTCAGGGTCACATCAAGTAACAGTAGAGCTGGGACAAGAAACTCCACCTCTTGCCTCGAAGTCCAATGCTCCTTCTTTTGTTCTGACTCCGTACCTCACCATATGACCTTGGACAAGTCACTTGGCATTTCTTTGTCATAGTTTCCTCACCTGTAAAACAGGGAGAATACCTGCAGTACCTAGCTAAAGTGACTTGGGAAAAGGATCAAATAAAACAACGTAAGTCAACATACTTTGAGCTGTACAAATGCAAGGTACACACTATCAGGCATGCCTTGTTTCTCTTAGGAAAAATAGGGTACAGGGTGCCAAAACACTGAATAAATGAACTGAGTAAATAAATGCTGGATTTTAAGGTGCATAAGTGCATTCAAGGTCATCCATATAACCTTTACAACTAATAAAGGCAAAAGGAACATATTTCATATTTCTGTTGTAGTCCTATTGACCCCCAAGGCAAATATCAATCAAGCTTGGCCAAAAAGGAATGTATTCACCTGTGCACCAGATTCTGTTAAGGATCCTATCAAACACCTGAATTACAAGAAAGGGAGACAGATTCTGCCTGCATTCCTCCCCAAAAGTGAAAACAGGTAGTTTTTGCTAATCTGTCCAAAAAAGTATGGATACCCTGCCTGCTCCCACCCCCACCACAGTTCTCATCTTTTATGCCCCAGACTTGCTCTAACACAGCAGCCATAACCACATATTACTTAAATTTAAATTAAATTATAAATTCAGTTCCTAAGGTAAACTAGTCACATTTCAAGTCCTCAATATCACATGTGGTTAACTGCTACCATACTGGACAGTGCAGATATAGAACAGTTCCATCACTGCAGAAATTTCTATTTGACAGAGGTGCCTTAGATACTATACTTTTACTTTTACTACAACCCTGACTAGACTATAGATTCCTGAAGGAAAGGGGTTGTGTCTTATTTATCTTAGTATCCCCAGTTTATATAGCAAAGTACATGTCATACTACAAGCACTCATTATATATCTAACTTAATATCGCAAACATAGCAGACTACTCTGTCCACTTCCCCCATCCCCAACACACACACACACACACACACACACACACACACACAACAACAACAACAAGAAACAAGACATCCTCTCACATGAGGGGCATGAGGGTGGAAGGGGATACTGAGTCCAGAGGAAGGAGACCTGCATTCTATTCTTAGATGTGCTACAGCCAACCAAGTAGTCTTGGGCAAGTTACCTATTTTCTGCATCTAAAGCTTAAACTCCATGTACCTTAATTCTAAAACGTTTAATCGTCTTGCACCAAAGAAAATCATGTATTCTATCGAAAAGGCCTTTACACATGTCAGGGAACACATCCGCTAACACTGATGGGTACCTCAAATTAAAAAGAATCCATTTCTAGGTCTCAGGCTATCATGATTAGAGTCATTTTTGGTCTTTAACTGAGCAGGCGTAGTTTTTCACCTTTTCTGGGGGATCAAACTAGAGACTTAAACCTCAGGCTTGAAGATTGAGTTTCTTCCATGTGCTGAGGCCAGAACTGGATACTCTGCCCATATCTGATCCGAGAAACAAGGGCAAGTTTCTTGAGTATCTGAATTTAACATAAATTATCCCATCAGTTTCTACATTAGCCTTAGCCTAAAATTTGAGTAAACAGTACAAAACAGAACCAAGAAAACTCTTTCTATAACAATCGGTATGATGTAAAGAATGTCATTACGTGAAATGTGTTTCTTATTCAGTCCACATACTTTACCATATTTAACTACTATAAAAAACTTTATTGTCCAAAAACCTCTTCATAATGACCTTCACACACATACTCACTCACTCACTTTTATAAACCTTACATGGTTTTAAGACCAGCCAAGAACAAATATAATCTGAATTACCGGGCTGCCTTCCTTTATAATTTGTAAATATGCTGGGCAACAGCAGTTCAGGCATTCTGTAATAAATATATACTAAGTTTGTCAATTCCTCTGACATCAAGGTTTTAATCTAAGTACTTCTTAAGTCATCTCTCCTGGTAACAGGATGAACTACTACCAACAGCATTTCCATCTACTAGTATTTACCAAGTACCAGAAAGGTAACAACATTTAGTGGATGACAACTAAACACTAGTTTGGACAGCACAGTGTTTAGTAGGGAACACACGCAAAGGCCTAAGGGCAATAAAAGGGTTTCCACTACAGAACTGATTGTATCTGACTGTGATAAAACTAGATATTAAAAATCAACCAATGTTGACTGCACATAGTTAGTCTTCCCTAGTGTCTCACCAGTTGTAAGAACTCAATGTGTTTATTTAACTGCTGGATGGAAAAGTTAACAGATCTAACTAGAGTATTTTCAAGCAAAAAGAACAAAACTCTGTAGAGCAAGAACTACCAAACACCTTTTGCAAAACTGGAAATAGAGAAGAATCGGTTTGCAGCATGCAGTCTGTGACATAAAAGGGACACAAACATTCCATTCAGTAAAACTTTTGTGAGTCTGTATGTCAAAGAACTGGGAGGAATACAGAGATGAGGAAACATGGTTCAAGTCGCTCACAATCTAATAAAACAGACATAAATACAACACAGAAAAATCACTGGTAAATTCCATTATGACGATGCTAAAGAGCAAACAGGAAAGACCCAAGGTGGTTGGGAGTGAGAGGTGTGAGGGTCACAGAGGCTTCTTGAATGCTGGGAGTTACACAGCCAGAGATGGGAAGAAAAGACTACGTGCATGTGTGTAAGAAACAGCAGAAGTGTGTGTGTCTGGGCGGAGCAGGGAGAAAGCACAGAGGACAGACTAGGCAGAGAACAGCATATTCAAACAAGACCCAGAGATCAGAGATGCTGTAACCACGAGTACTGTGTATCCAGGAAAATTGCAAACTAACAGTTTTGTATGAGATGCACGCACTTTAAAAGGTCCAGCTGACTCACAAATCCTGCAGAGAAAGTTACTTCCGACCCCCAACAGGCTCTCACAAGGTGTAGTAGTCCGTGGGCCTAATGAAAAGATCTCTGCGGGTGGAAACTGCATTTTAAACAAACTCCCAGAAAATTCTCTTACACACTTAAACTGGAGAAACACCGAAACGTTTTTACTGAGATGCATAATTATCTATGGTAGCAGTTCCCAAACTTTGCTGCACACTGAATTCATGTGGGGATCTTTAAGAAATACTGCTGTCTGGCTTCCCCCACCGACCCCACTCCCAAATACGGTGATTTAATTGGCCTGGCTCTGCTACCTGGGCATCAGGAATCTTTAAAAGCTGCCCCAGGTGATTTCTACGTGCAGCGAAGTTGGAGAGCCACTGACCTAATTGTTAAGAACTTGAATCTCGAGTCAAATTTACCAGCTCCGTGACCTTGGGCAAGGAAGTCACCTAACCATTCAGGGCCTCAGTTGCCTCGTCAGTAAGATGGGGATAATCATTCTCCCTTACCGGGTTGCTGTGAAGTTAGATGGGGTGAACGTAATGGTCTGGCACAATGGCCGGCGTACAGTAAGCGCTTAACAAGGGCTAGCTGTTTATTCTCATTATTAACTCTTCCTCGTCCGACAGTCACCGTGCAATGGGCAGCATCGTCCCCACAGGGAGACAGCCACTCGACCAACCTTGCTGCTGGACCAGATTCTTCGCCAGAGTTGTCTAGCTCCGCTCCAGACCCGCCCCCTCCCCCAGGCTGCCAGGAAAGAGCTTCGCCCGGCCGGGGCAGCTCTCAAGGGCCACCCCGGGTTTGAAAAGACCCGACAGAAGCCGCCGACTCCACGGCCAAGCTCCCCCGGACCCCGTGGGTCCCCCCCAAAATGAGATGCGCTTCCGAAGGGCCCTTGGAGCCACCGGGGCCGAGAAACAAGGCTTAGCCATCCCTAGACCACCCGGAGGGGAGGAGAAGGGAGGGTCCGGTCGCGACGGGGAGGGCCGCCCGGTTACCTGAGGCGACGGGCGGGGCCCGCATTGCTGGGGCGGGCGCCGCCGCCGCCGCCGCCGCCGGCCGCACTCGGCCTTCCGCCTCACGCCACCCGCGCCATAGGCCCGGCGCTTTCGCTGCCCCGGCCGGCTGTCCTCAGGCGGTCGCTCCGTCCACCCGTCAGCGACTCTCCCAGGGCGCCCGGGTCGACGAAGGCCACTCGGGCCGGCCGGCTGGGCTCTGCTCAGGCAACTTCCGACTGCCAGGGGCGGCAGCGTCAAATAACTCCCCGAGCCTAGTGGATCACTGCGCGTGCGCGGCGCGCCTGATCTGAGACTTGTGTGGGGGGCCGAAGCGGCGGCGTCAAATAATTCCCCAGACACGGAGCCGGAAGCTGCGCGTGCGCAGCTATCCCAGATCGCCGCGCGCGGGGTATAGTCCCGCCTCCCTTTCCGGAGGAGCAGGAGGGATAAGGTGACGGACGCTCCTACCTCATCGCAATACAGGCGTGGAGGCGGTCCACATGCTTCCCTACGAAATAGTTGGGATTCTGCGTGTTTTTGATACGGACGGAGTAAGGGTCTTCTCTGCAAGATTCTGGCTCCCACTCAGGTTCTAGGAATTTCTCACACCATTACAGCACCCTTCCTTTGAAATGTTGTCCTTTACCCCCCCCCCCGTTATATTGATAGCATTATGAGCAATGTTCAATTCCAGGCCAGATGTGTGTCACAAAGATGAATCGGACATCAGATTCAGAGCCTGTCATTAAGGAGCTGAGTCTGATATAGGCGATAAGACATTATTCATAGTAGTAATAATAGCAAGAGCTACCGGTTTGAGCACCTACAATGCACCACACATTTCGTAAACAGTACCACTTCCAATCATTTGGTTTCAGCTTCAACGAAGAAAATGATAAATACCATTAGAGAGATACAGCTCAAGTCCCTTGGGAGTGTAAAGGAGGAAACTTGGGCTGAGAAAGAAGAGGAGGGAGAACCTGGCCTTGAGACTCCCCTTGATATTCAGAGAGGAAGGGATCAGGGTAGAAGTGCTGAAGTCACGGTGTGTGAAAAGAGCAGAATGGAGCAAAGAAGATGCTGACTCGTCCTCCTTACCCTCAGTTAGAAGAGACCATGGAGGAAGGAGAGACAAGGGAGCTGGTATCTTCACGGAAAAAAAAAAAAAAAGAGTGTTTCCTCAATATTTTGTCTCCTCCCACACACACACACATACATACCCAGGAAAGTAACTAGAGGAGAGAAAAGGAAGACTGTTCCAGGACAAGAACAGGCTATATCCAGGATACTTTGTGGATCGAAGCAATACATTTCGATTAAACGCAGTGTGGCACATGTTGTAAGAGGCTCTCAATATTTATTCCAACCACTTATCCCTTGCCTTTCCAAACTACAGAGGCTGGAAAGCAAAGCACACAGTTCCCAACTTCCCTTGCAGCTACAAGTGGCAATAAGACAAAGTCCTGGCCAATAAGATGTAGGCAGCAGTCCCAAGGGACAGCTTCCCTTCCAGAATAAAAAGGAACTCTTTGGAGAAGTTTGTGACCTTCACCCTTCCCCTACTTCATGCTTGGAACTAAGGCACAACACCAGGAGGTGCAACAATCATCTTGAGACCATGAGGAGGATTGTGCTAAGGAAGATAAAATAAAAGGACAAAAGAAGCCTGGTACTTTAGGACATACTCAAGTAGCTGCGCAAACCCTGTACTGCCTTCCTGTTTTATGAGGGGGAAAAAAATATTTTTTAGACCACAGTTTGTCAAGTTACCTGTTACTTTCAACCAGACTCATTCCTAACGTAATAAATATGGAACATCTGTAATGTATCAGACAGGTAAGGAGCTGATAATGGAGGTGATGGCTTAGAAGAGCAATGGGTGATGGGAACTGGAAAAATGACAGACACAGAGGACTGGGAGGCTGACAAAGCTTTTAGGGAGATGATGAAAGTACATCTATCTCCCACCTGATGACTTTAATTCATTGCTGAAAATTCTGCCTCTAAGTGAAAAGCTGATAAATGAAAAAAATATATATTTCCATTAATTTTTTAAATTTTTATTTATTTAATTTATTTATTTTTGGCTGCATTGGGTCTTCGTTGCTGTGCGCAGGCTTTCTCTAGTTGCAGAGAGCGGGGGCTACTCTTTGTTGCGGTGCGCAGGCTTCTCATTGTGGTGGCTTCTCTTGTCGCGCAGCACGGGCTCTAGGCGCTTGGGCTTCAGTAGTTGTAGCAAGTGGGCTCAGTAGTTGTGGCTCATGGGCTCTAGTGCACAGGCTCAGTAGTTGTGGCACACGGGCTTAGTTGCTCCGCGGCATGTGGGATCTTCCCGGACCAGGGCTCGAACCCGTGTCCCCTGCATTGGCAGGCGGATTCTCAACCACTGCACCACCAGGGAAGCCCTTCCATTAATTTTAATGGGAAAAAGATAGGTGTTCAATTCCAACCTAAGACACCTAAATATTTTTAACAGACAAAAATGTAGCAATGGAACAATGGAAACAAAAATCATATAAGCAATAAATAAATAATTTTAAATTAAGAATATGGCTTCTACGGGGGTGGGGGGAAGGATAGTTAGGGGGTTTGGGATTGATATGTACACACTGCTATATTTAAAATGGATAACCAACAAGGACCTACTGTATAGCTCAGGGAGCTCTGCTCAATAATATGTAACAACCTAAATGGGAAAAGAATTTGAAAAAGAATAGATACATGTATACGTGTAACTGAATCACTTTGTGGGACTTCCCTGGCGGTCCAGTGGTTAAGACTCTGTGCTCCCAATGCAGGGGGCACGGGTTCGATCCTCGGTCGGGGAACTAAGATCCCACAGGCCACACGGTGTGGCCAAAAGATAAATAAATAAATGAAACTGAATCACTTTGCTGTAAACCTGAAAATAGCACAACACTGTTAATCAACTATACTCCAATATAAAATAAAATGCTAAAAAAAAAGAATGTGGCTTCTACATAAAAATGTAACGTATAAGGACTAATGTACTGACCAAGAAGACAAGATTTAATATTAGGTGAGGGGTCGTGGGTGGAGGAAAGATACAAGTGAGCAGTCATTTTTTAAAGGTGATATTATATTTCTGCATCTTTTTCTTTTACAATTTAAAAAAAATTTTTCAGGGTTTCTCTTAAACCAACATAAAAATAAAGTTATAACACACACAAAACACCTTGAGGGAAAATTAAACATCAGAACACTTTGAAACATATGCGAAAAGTGTGCATGCACAATGGACTGAAGAGACATATGAAATGCTATACAGAATAAAACATTTGGATTCTCCAAACAGGGCACAATTCAAATCTGTTCTACATCGTAAATTCTAACTATAAAAGTAGAATGAATTGGGGAATTGTCTTCATCTGAAACTGTACTGTCAGAATAATCACTTTGTATCATGTACTTAATTACTGTGTATTAAAAGGTATTGCATTTGAAAAAGGAAAAAAAATGGAGCAGTTGTATCAGCCTTATGTGGCACCTTTTTCCTGAATTGACCTCACCAATATATATAATCCATCCCCCAGTTCTTCTTACAATGTAACCAACATCTTGCCACTGAGAGATGGATCCATAGTCCCTCTCCTTGAGTCTGGTTGGCTGCTGTGACTGTTCTGGCCAATAGGGCAGAAGTAATGCTTGGTGACTTCTGGGGCTAGGTCATAAAGAGGATTCAGCTTCCACCTGGCTTACCCACTTTTGCAATGCTCACCCTCAGTACCCAGTCACCATACTGGGAGGAAGCTCAGACCACATGAAGAGAGCATGTGGAGATGTTCCAGCTGACAACCTGAGACAACCTGTCTCAGCTGACAACACCAATGGCCAGACATGTGAGTAAGGAAGGCTTCAGATGATTCCAGTCCCCAGGCTTCAAGCCAACTCACCTGAAAGCAAGCAAAGCAGAGACAAGATAACCCCAGCCCAAAGAGCAGATTCATGAGCAAAATAAATATTGTCATTGTTTTAAGCCACTAAGTTTTGGGGTAAATTGTGTGGAACCATAGTAACTGGAACAGTTTTCAAAAGCCGTAATTGAGAAAAGTGTTTAACTGAACAGATGTATGAGAGGTATGTCATCTGTAGCCAGTTTTTTTTTCCTTTTCTTCCTTTTTCAGTTGTACAGAACTAGCTTGGTGTGGATAATGGTTAAGAAGATCCACTTCTATTTCTCCTGAACCTAACGCAACACTAGCACAGTGTTATGTGCTCAACGAACATTTGTTGGATGGATGGGTGGGTGGTTGGAAGATTCATTGGCTCAGCGTTGAACCCAGTTTCTTGCTGGACCGTTAAGTCTTACTGAATAATATCCAGTGGTAGAGGTAGAAAATATCATTAGATCTAGGTAAGAGGTCCCCTGCCCCAGACCTTGTGCCTCAAGTGGTACTGCATTTTGGATTGGTATTCCCCAAAATTTTCTGAGTGCCCCTCCAAGACCACCAATGACATCTTGGCCAGGTGCCCCAATCCAGACCAAGCCCCATGTGGGTCCTGTTGGCCAGAAATTTCTACCTTGAAATCTTCTAAGTCTCACTTCAGTGGTTGGGGCTGGCCAGAGGTGCCGTCCAGGAACAGCTACCCCGTCCCAGACCATGTCCATCCCCGGTGGGTCTCATTCCCCATTTCTTTTCTTTGAAGAACTCTTCAACCCTCTATCTTACCCCCAGCCCTCTCTCACTCATGTGTGGGGTTGACCAGATGCCCTGAGATACTCCAGGACTCATATCATGGAGCCCCATAGCCAGCTCTGGTTCCAAGAGGACAGCCAGGCAAGGACCTCACTCTTGCTATCTGATACAGTAGTTCTTTCACCATTTGTGCAAGACTGGGCTGCCAAAATAGTTTTATTAGGATGCTGATTTTGATGATTCTCACTCACTTTGGAACCAGGCTGGGTTTAAGATTGTGAGCCACCAACAATCCATTGCAGACGCTTGAGCTGCAAGCGTGGACCCAGGTATTGGCTTGCACCTCTCTGTTCAGACCACAGTGCCCCTCTGACCTACTGCAGCCAGGGAAATGGGAGAAAAGGGCAGCAGATGTCCTTTACTCTGTGTGTTCTGCTGTCCCTTCCCCAGCTATCCCCCAGGGTGGTCACCTCACTCCCTTTGGCAGAAGCGGCCATGCCTGTTTCCTCCAAGGACTTTTGAGATGCTGATCTGCAATGCCGACGTGCTCTTTCCATTTATGTACTTTTCATGCCTCCAATCAGTGTGATGACATGGTGCTCTCATCTGTCTTAAACCATGGAGAACAAGGGATGGATGTATCTTGTATGAAGGGGGCCGCTCTTCTCACTCTGCTCACAGGCCCCTTTCCTGTGCTCCCCGCTGGTGTGGTGTGTGGAAGGCAGGACTGTGGTCAGCATTGAAAGCAATCATAATTCAGGAATGCAGTGATTATGGCCTAAAGAGTTCAAGACATGTAGTCGAAAGGAAAGCTTCATTAGTGTTAGCTTAGTCTGAGTGAAGAGAAGACAAGAACCCAAAGTTGAGGTGAGGGTTCTTTTGCCCCTCAAGAGATCTGTCTGGGCAAAGGGGAGCTCCGGGCAGAGCTCTGGCCCCTGAGGCTTCTGAGGAGGGGCTGCTACCATCATGACAAGCATGGATTTCTGTACATGAGCCCCTTTGGCAAACTGGTGACACCTACAGACCTCTTCTCAGAGTCGTATTTTTAAATGCATCAAATGAAATATGTCAGATTGCAAGGGAGGCCGATTATATTAAAATAAAGCTATTAGAATATTTTTTAAACCTGCAATATGGTAATATACGTGCCTCTTTAGTAATGCATTAAATAACAAGATCTAGCAGCAGGTCTTATAAGTACCACAATTTTGAAGTAGTTTTGAACTTGAAAGGTGTTTTGAAATGTCTACGACTCCAGCGTGATGTAAAAAATCCATGATTTGTATTGGCGACAAAGTCAAGGTCATGCTAACTAATATTACTGTGATTTGTTGCTTACATTAACAATTAGAAAACATGCGAAATTTCAGTTAGAGATTAGTGAAATAAAGATGTAATTTATTCCCATGCAAGTTCACAAACCCTAGGTTAAGAAGCCCTTCAATAAATTCTGATAGACCTGACAAACTGTGCGGCAAATTCTAGCTCACTCAAAACTATAATCGAGGGGCTTCCCTGGTGGCGCAGTGATTAAGAATCCGCCTGCCACTGCAGGGGACACGGATTCAATCCCTGGTCTGGGAAGATCCCGCATGCCGTGGAGCAACTAAGCCCATGCGCCACAACTACTGAGCCTGCGCTCTAGAGCCTGCAAGCCAAAACTACTGAAGCCCACATGCCTAGAGCCCGTGCTCCGCAACAATAGAAGCCATCGCAATGAGAAGCCTGTGCACCACACCGAAGAGTGGCCCCCGCTTGCCACAACTAGAGAAAGCCGTGCACAGCAACGAAGAACCAAAGCAGCCAAAAATAAATAAATAAAATAAATAAATTTATTTAAAAAAACAAACAAACTATAATTGTTCCCAAATAGGTAGTATGTAGACCCTTAGAGAGGGACCAATGAGCTCTAGGAGCCAGTAAAGGATTCCCAAGAATAAGTTATAGCAAGTAATCCTATTTGGTTTTTGTGATAGAATCAGAGACTAATAGGTTGGGAAGGCCTGTGTGTAACCATATTATGCCTGAAAGGCCCTTGACCCAAACCCTCATGATATCTTTTTAACTGAGATAAAGAGATGTAAGCTGGACAGTAACGCAGTTGGTTGACTGCCTAGCGAGTTCAGCCAGTCTCCAAAGGGTCAAAGCCAAGCTGGAGAGTGTGTTCCAATAGCATCCTAGAGGACTCAGCCCTAGGCTCTGGCTGACCCAACAGTTTCTTGCAGAGACTTGGATGAGAACCTAGAAAACCAGCTGAGCCGATTCTCAAAAGACATGAAGCCCCGAGGCTTGGTGAATACTCTGGATAGCAGAGTCCAAATCCAAAACGATGCTAGCTTCTCAATGCTAGCGATACTATGTATAAAATAGATAACTAATGAGAACATACTGTATAGCACAGGGAACTACTTAATGCACTGTGTTGACCTAAACGGGAAGGAAATCTGAAAAAGAGGGAATATATGTATACGTATAGCTGATTCATTTTGCTGTACAGTAGAAACTAACACAACATTGTAAAGAAACTATACTCCAATAAAAATTAATTTAAATAAATAAAACCAGAATTGGAATAAAAAGAATAAAATTAGTTAGAGAGAAAATATATATTACCAAGAAACAGAATGAAATATTGACTTCAGAGAAAAGACTTGTAATAAAAAGAGAAATACGGTGTTCTCAGCAAATCTAGGCTTTTGTACAGTAGATATGTAAGCATCTCTTTTGTCCCTTTTCTGTTTGTTCATCTCTGTTTTCCTCAGACCTTAATCATAAAAATGATATCACTAGGTAACATTTAACCTAACTCCTGATTTTTGCTTTACTGAATGTACACAATGCCTTGCCTAACCTGTTGATTCCTTTCCTGGATTAGAAGGAGTAATAATGAAGAATTAAGTAGTTAAAGAATGATTTACTATCTACCCCTAGCTTCCCCTTGGTAAATTTGCAGGCAGACCACACGGGCAGGAGAGCATCCAAAGGAAGATCAGGAGAAGTCAGCAGGTCTGCACGCAATGGAAAAATGACAAAGAATATGACCTTCTTAATATTTAACTGAGATTATTTCCCCTTTTTCCCTTTAAAAATTGTCATGGCTGAGCAGAATCTTTGGAGTTGTTCTTAGGACATGAGTCTACTTTCTCCGCAGATTGCTGACTTTCTGATTAAAGCAACTTTCCTTTCTACCAAAAAAAAAAGAGAGTTCAAGTCATGATTGGAAGATGTATTACTCCACATTTACAAAACAATATTGCAAATGATAAATTTAACATGACCAGAAAATAGATCATCATTCTCATTTTCCTGCATACTCTGGGTAAGATTTATATTCGTAGTTCTCATCAATGAGGCACAGTAAAAATCTTTGAGAGAGTCCTTGGAAGCCAGTACGTAGGGACCACCACCATGGATGCTGCAGCATCATGAGTAATGTATGAATTGTAATGTAATATATAAGTAAAGAAACGTATTAGAGAAATACGAAGTTAAGAAGATCTATATTGCTTCAATACTAACAGGTTCCAAACGGCATACCTTTTTTTGCAGTGGGAAATAAGAAACTAAGCAAGAATGGCACATTTCACAATAAATAACATGAAGAGATGGTTCTTGGGGTTGAAGAGGAAGAGATGGTGTCTGGATAGTACCAAGAATCTTCACGTGCACTGACAGGACAAGAAATAAAGTCTCAGCACCTCTTCTCTACCCATTATCTAAATCTTCATCAGTAAATCACAATGCTCCACATGGGGCCCATGAATTTTTTTTTTTTTTTTTTTTTTTGTCGCGCAGCGTGACTTGTGGGATCTTAGTTCCCCCACCAGGGATGGAACCCAGGCCCTCGGCAGTGAGGGCACGGAGTCCTAACCACTGGACCTCCAGGGAATTCCCTGTAATACATTTTTAAAAAAATATTTATTTATTTATTTATTCAGCTGCACTGGGTCTTAGTTGCAGGATGCAGGATCTTTAGTTGCACCATGCAGAATCTTTTCATTGAGGCATGTGCGATCTAGTTCCCTGACCAGGGATCGAACCCGGGCCCCCTGCATTGGGAGTGCAGAGCCTTTGCCACTGGACCATCAGGGAATTCCCCTCTGTAATACATTTTTAAGAAAATTGTTTATATAGACAGGGGCTATACAAAAAATATTTGCCAAGGCCTTGCACATACTAGGACTGCCTTGGCTGGTGTCCTCCTCTTCTCCCTATAGGCCCCTTGAGCTCCTCTGAGCTCACTTCCCCCACTCTTGAAAGCACCATTTTCCAGGCAGTCTTAATTGCCAACTTGGGCCCCCACTGGAGTGGCTGCCCCAGAACATCCCCTCCAGTCAAAAGGTCCAAATCACACATACATCTCCCACATGGACGGAGTGAGCCTACTCTTTTATTTTTAATACCAGGAAGTAAATTTAGTGACCAACAAATAAGGACAAGCCACTGAGAATGGACGGATGTCTGAATGCCAGGAGCAAAGGCTGTCACTACATGTTTATTCTGAGACCTCAACACACTGCCCTGTTTGCTGGAATCCCCGTTAGGTAGGCAAGGTCAACCTGGATAAGCAAACCCTCCATAGAACACCTTAACAACTGGCCATTTGGGGCAAGTTAAGGGGAAAACTCGGGCTTTTAGCGAGGATGCATTGGCGATGGAAATCTAACTTATACTTTAAAAAGAAATATTTATTGGAAAGCTTATGTCGTCAAATAAGGGGAGGGCAGAGGTCAAGTTGGGCCTTCCAGACAACAAGCACGGGGGACTGGAATTCCTCTGGGACTCCCTGTCCTGCAGCTCTGCCTCTCCCTGTGTGTGGACTTCTGACTCCACACTCACTCTGGTTTTTTTTTTTTTTTTTTCACACACACACACTGTATTTTATTTTTACAAGAGATAAATAGACTGACTCACTCTGGTTTTTTGCATACAGTTAGAGACATAGTCTAGGTTTATCCCAGGCATGTCTCCATCCACCTTCCACTGAAGGTAGGCAGGTTTGCCACATATGGATGTACACTGTACACCTCCTGGGAGCCATTCACATCACACTTCATAGCTGAGAAGCAGAGATGCTGGGGATGCTTGGTTGAGCCCATGCCATAGAAAATGCTTGACTGAAAGAGAAGGGTAGGTTTTCTTAGTACATTCTTCTCTGGTGGGGAAGGGTGGTCCTCGACAAGCCCATTCCAAGGGAGCTCAAGGAATCCCACCCTAACCGTTAATGATCTCCCTGGTAGAGCTGCCAGGGAATAGCTCAAAGAATTGGCACTTTGAAGCTTTGTATTCCCAGGCTTGATCACCTCAAGCAGAAGACAGCTAAACCTATGAGAGCAGAACCCGTACAGGGTCTATCAGAAGTGGCGAGAGTTTTACAAGGAGGTGGCACATTCTGAAAAAGGTAGCACTTAAAGGCAATACCTGTGACGTCGGAGCAAACTTCGTTACTTAGAATTTTTTATTTTAAGAAGAGGTTAAACCTATATTCTTGTGTACTTTTTTCACTGTTGAGAAGCTGTCTTTCTTGCATTTGGAAAGGACAGCTTTTTAAAAAAATTATAAAACTCTTGCTCCCAACAAAACAATGTCTTTAGCAGATCTAAATCAAAGATCACGTAAACTCTGGTTTCCCTCAACACCTCTGATGGATATCACAACTGCAACTTATTTCACAAAGCTAGGGTGGGGAAAATATCTCATCCCTTTTCTTTTCTTTTTTTTTTTTTTTTGTTTGTTTTTTTATACTGCAGGTTCTTATTAGGCATCAATTTTATACATATCAGTGTATACATGTCAATCCCAATCACCCAATTCAGCACACCACCATCCCCACCTCACCGCAGTTTTCCCCCCTTGGTGTCCATATGTCCATTCTCTACATCTGTGTCTCAACTTCTGCCCTGCAAACTGGCTCATCTGTACCATTTTTCTAGGTTCCACATACATGCATTAATATATGATATTTGTTTTTCTCTTTCTGACTTACTTCACTCTGTATGACAGTCTCTAGATCCATCCACGTCTCAACAAATGACTCAATTTCGTTCCTTTTTATGGCTGAGTAATATTCCATTGTATATATGTACCACATCTTCTTTATCCATTCGTCTGTTGATGGGCATTTAGGTTGCTTCCATGACCTGGCTATTGTAAATAGTGCTGCAATGAACATTCGGGTGCATGTGTCTTTTTGAATTACGGTTTTCTCTGGGTATATGCCCAGTAGTGGGATTGCTGGGTCATATGGTAATTCTATTTTTAGTTTTTTAAGGAACCTCCATATTGTTCTCCAGAGTGGCTGTATCAATTTACATTCCCACCAACAGTGCAAGAGGGTTCCCTTTTCTCCACACCCTCTCCAGCATTTGTTGTTTGTAGATTTTCTGATGATCCCCATTCTAACAGGAGTGAGGTGATACCTCATTGTAGTTTTGATTTGCATTTCTCTAATAATTAGTGATGTTGAGCAGCTTTTCATGTGCTTCGTTGCCGTCTGTATGTCTTCTTTGGAGAAATGTCTATTTAGGTCTTCTGCCCATTTTTGGATTGGGGTGTTTGTTTCTTTGATATTGAGCTGAATGAGCTGTTTATATATTTTGGAGATTAATCCTTTGTCCGTTGATTCATTTGCAAATATTTTCTCCCATTCTGAGGGTTGTCTTTTCGTCTTGTTTATGGTTTCCTTTGCTGTGCAAAAGCTTTGAAGTTTCATTAGGTCCCACTTGTTTATTTTTGTTTTTATTTCCATTACTCTAGGAGGTGGATCAAAAAAGATCTTGCTGTGATTTATGTCAAAGAGTGTTCTTCCTATGTTTTCCTCTAAGAGTTTTATAGTGTCCAGTCTTATATTAAGGTCTCTAATCCATTTTGAGTTTATTTTTGTGTATGGTGTTAGGGAGTATTCTAATTTCATTCTTTTACATGTAGCTGTCCAGTTTTCCCAGCACCACTTATTGAAGAGACTGTCTTTTCTCCATTGTATATCTTTGCCTCCTGTGTCATAGATTAGTTGACCATAGGTGCGTGGGTTAATCTCTGGGCTTTCTATCTTGTTCCATTGATCTATGTTTCTGTTTTTGTGCCAGTACCATATTGTCTTGATTACTGTAGCTTTGTAGTATAGTCTGAAGTCAGGGAGTCTGATTCCTCCAGCTCCATTTTTTTGCCTCAAGACTGCTTTGGCTATTCGGGGTCTTTTGTGTCTCCATACAAATTTTAAGATGATTTGTTCTAGCTCTGTAAAAAATGCCATTGGTAATTTGATAGGGATTGCATTGAATCTGTAGATTGCTTTGGGTAGTATACTCATTTTCACAATGTTGATTCTTCCAATCCAAGAACATGGTATATCTCTCCATCTGTTGGTATCATCTTTAATTTCTTTCATCAGTGTCTTATAGTTTTCTGCATACAGGTCTTTTGTCTCCCTAGGTAGGTTTATTCCTAGGTATTTTATTCTTTTTGTTGCAATGGTAAATTGGAGTGTTTCCATAATTTCTCTTTCAGATTTTTCATCATTAGTGTATAGGAATGCAAGAGATTTCTGTGCATTAATTTTGTATCCTGCAACTTTACCATATTCATTAATTAGCTCTAGCAGTTTTCTGGTGGCAGTTTTAGGATTCTCTATGTATAGTATCATGTCATCCGCAAACAGTGACAGTTTTACTTCCTCTTTTCCAATTTGTATTCCTTTTATTTCTTTTTCTTCTCTGATTGCCGTGGCTAGGACTTCCAGAACTATGTTGAATAATAGTGGTGAGAGTGGACATCCTTGTCTCGTTCCTGATCTTAGAGGAAATGCTTTCAGTTTTTCACCATTGAGAATGATGTTTGCTGTGGGTTTGTCATATATGGCCCTTATTATGTTGAGGTAGGTTCCCTCTATGCCCACTTTCTGGAGAGTTTTTATCATAAATGGGTGTTGAATTTTGTCAAAAGCTTTTTCTGCATCTATTGAGATGATCATATGGTTTTTCTTCTTCAATTTGTTAATATGGTGTATCACATTGATTGATTTGCGTATATTGAAGAATCCTTGCATCCCTGGGATAAATCCCACTTGATCGTGGTGTATGATCCTTTTAATGTGTTGTTGGATTCTGTTTGCTAGTATTTTGTTGAGGATTTTTGCATCTATATTCATCAGTGATATTGGTCTGTAATTTTCTTTTTTTGTAGTGTCTTTGTCTGGTTTTGGTATCAGGGTGATGGTGGCCTCATAGAATGAGTTTGGGAGTGTTCCTTCCTCTGCAATTTTTTGGAAGAGTTTGAGAAGGATGGGTGTTAGCTCTTCTCTAAATGTTTGATAGAATTCACCTGTGAAGCCATCTGGTCCTGGACTTTTGTTTGTTGGAAGATTTTTAATCACAGTTTCAATTTCATTACTTGTGATTGGTCTGTTCATATTTTCTGTTTCTTCCTGATTCAGTCTTGGAAGGTTATACCTTTCTAAGAATTTGTCCATTTCTTCCAGGTTGTCCATTTTATTGGCATAAAGTTGCTTATAGTAGTCTCTTAGGATGTTTTGTATTTCTGCAGTGTCTGTTGTAACTTCTCCTTTTTCATTTCTGATTTTATTGATTTGAGTCCTCTCCCTCTTTTTCTTGATGAGTCTGGCTAATGGCTTATCAATTTTGTTTATCTTCTCAAAGAACCAGCTTTTAGTTTTATTGATCTTTGCTATTGTTTTCTTTGTTTCTATCTCATTTATTTCTGCTCTGATCTTTATGATTTCTTTCCTTCTGCTAACTTTGGGTTTTGTTTGTTCTTCTTTCTCTAGTTTCTTTAGGTGTAAGGTTAGATTGTTTACTTGAGATTTTTCTTGTTTCTTTAGGTAGGCTTGTATAGCTATAAACTTCCCTCTTAGAACCGCTTTTGCTGCATCCCATAGGTTTTGGGTCGTCGTGTTTTCATTGTCATTTGTCTCTAGGTATTTTTTGATTTCCTCTTTGATTTCTTCAGTGATCTTTTGGTTATTTAGTAACGTATTGTTTAGCCTCCATGTGTTTGTCTTTTTTACGTTTTTTTCCCTGTAATTCATTTCTAATCTCATAGCGTTGTGGTCAGAAAAGATGCTTGGTATGATTTCAATTTTCTTAAATTTACTGAGGCTTGATTTGTGACCCAAGATGTGATCTGTCCTGGAGAATGTTCCGTGCGCACTTGAGAAGAATGTGTAATCTGCTGTTTTTGGATGGAATGTCCTATATGTATCAATTAAATCTATCTGGTCTATTGTGTCATTTAAAGCTTCTGTTTCCTTATTTATTTTCATTTTGGATGATCTGTCCATTGGTGTAAGTGAAGTGTTAAAGTCCCCCACTATTATTGTGTTACTGTCGATTTCCTCTTTTATAGCTGTTAGCAGTTGCCTTATGTATTGAGGTGCTCCTATGTTGGGTGCATATATATTTATAATTGTTATATCTTCTTCTTGGATTGATCCCTGGATCATTATGTAGTGTCCTTCCTTGTCTCTTGTAACATTCTTTATTTTAAAGTCTATTTTATCTGATATGAGTATAGCTACTCCAGCTTTCTTTTGATTTCCATTTGCATGGAATATCTTTTTCCATCCCCTAACTTTCAGTCTGTATGTGTCCCTAGGTCTGAAGTGGGTCTCTTGTAGACAGCATATATATGGGTCCTGTTTTTGTATCCATTCAGCCAGTCTATGTCTTTTGGTTGGGGCGTTTAATCCATTCACGTTTAAGGTAATTATCGATATGTATGTTCCTATGACCATTTTCTTAATTGTTTTGGGTTTGTTTTTGTAGGTCCTTTTCTTCTCTTGTGTTTCCCACTTAGAGAAGTTCCTTTAGCATTTGTTGTAGAGCTGGTTTGGTGGTGCTGAATTCTCTTAGCTTTTGCTTGTCTGTAAAGCTTTTGATTTCTCCATCAAATCTAAATGAGATCCTTGCCGGGTAGAGTAATCTTGGTTGTAGGTTCTTCCCTTTCATCACTTTAAGTATATCATGCCACTCCCTTCTGGCTTGCAGAGTTTCTGCTGAGAAATCAGCTGTTAACCTTATGGGAGTTCCCTTGTATGTTATTTGTCGTTTTTCCCTTGCTGCTTTCAATAATTTTTCTTTGTCTTTAATTTTTGCCACTTTGATTACTATGTGTCTCGGCGTGTTTCTCCTTGGGTTTATTCTGTATGGGACTCTCTGCGCTTCCTGGACTTGGGTGGCTATCTCCTTTCCCATGTTAGGGAAGTTTTCGACTATAATCTCTTCAAATATTTTCTCTGGTCCTTTCTCTCTCTCTTCTCCTTCTGGGACCCCTATAATGCGAATGTTGTTGCGTTTAATGTTGTCCCAGAGGTCTCTTAGGCTGTCTTCATTTCTTTTCATTCTTTTTTCTTTAGTCTGTTCCGCAGCAGTGAATTCCACCATTCTGTCTTCCAGGTCACTTATCCGTTCTTCTGCCTCAGTTATTCTGCTATTGATTCCTTCTAGTGTAGTTTTCATTTCAGTTATTGTATTGGTCATCTCTGTTTGTTTGTTCTTTAATTCTTCTAGGTCTTTGTTAATCATTTCTTGCATCTTCTCAATCTTTGCCTCCATTCTTATTCCGAGGTCCTGGATCATCTTCACTATCATTATTCTGAATTCTTTCTCTGGAAGGTTGCCTATCTCCACTTCATTTAGTTGTTTTTCTGGGGTTTTTTCTTGTTCCTTCATCTGGTATATAGCCCTCTGCCTTTTCATCTTCTCTATCTTTCTGTAACTGTGGTTTTTGGTCCGCAGGCTGCAGGATTGTAGTTGTTCTTGCTTCTGCTCTCTGCCCTCTGGTGGTTGAGCGCTTTTTTTTTTTTTTTTAATTGAAGTATAGTTGATTTACAGTGCTGTGCCAACCTCTGCTGTACAGCATAGTGACTCAGTTATATACATATATATATTCTTTTTTATATTCTTTTCCTTTATGGTTTACCACAGGATTTTAAAAAAATATTTATTTATTTATTTGGTTGAGTTGGGTCTTATTGCGGCAGGTGGGCTCCTTAGTTGTGGCATGCGAACTCTTAGTTACGGCATGCATGTGGGATCTTAGTCCCCTGACCAGGGATCGAACCTGCGCCCCCTGCATTGGAAGCGCAGAGTCTTAACCACTGGACCACCAGGGAAGTCCCTATCACAGCATATTGAACATAGTTCCCTTTATCCTTTTTCTTTGTAGAATCGAATAGGAACTGTTCTGTGCCTCCATTTTTTGGAACTGGTGGGCCATTCAATCTCAGTGGTTCACTGTGGTTCTGATTCCCTCAGGGTTTTGCTAAAGTGCTGGAGGAGAGCCCAAGACCATAACACTGGGGAGAAACCCTCTGAACTCCTGTCCACACTGGTCAGTGGAGGTAAGTCTCCTATGTGATGAGTCACACGCTCCCTTTACTATAGGGAATTTCTAAATGAAGGCCTTCGAAGTTACAAACTTCTCCTTATGTACTGTTTTAGCTGCATTCCACAAGTTTTGATATATGGTATATTCGTAATAGTTCAAGTCTAAGTATTGTCTAAAGTTTTGTTTTTACGTATCTTTATGTTGTAGTCATATTGTAATCTATGTGATACTGATGCATTGGTATTTGAGACTCGCTTTGCAGCAGATAATGTGGTCATTATTTGTAAATACTCCAAATGTGCTTGAGAAAGAGATATACTCTCTCACTGTTGGGCAATGATTTCCAAATATGTTTTCTTAAATATCTATTAAAATCAAGCCTATATTCCAAAGCCTAGAGTATGGAAAGGGAAAAATAGTAACTTCATAGTGGGGAAGTCTGGCAGCCACCACCTTAACCAAGTAATCAAGGTTAATATCACTGGTGATAAGTCATGTTATATACTCCCTGATAGGATGTGATTAGACGGGCTTTTCACCTCTGTGATATTCTTCCCCCAAACCCATAACTCCAGTCTAATCATGAGAAAACATCAGAAAAGCCCAAATTGAGAGACATTCTACAAAATATCTTACCAACCCATTTCAAAACTGTCAAGGTTGGGACTTCCCTGGTGGCCCAGTGGTTAAGAACCTGCCTGCCAATGCAGCCATGGGTTCGATCCCTGATCCAGGAAGATCCCACATGCCACAGAGCACCTAGGCCCGTGTGCCACAACTACCGAGCCTGCGCTCTAGGGCCCACGAGCCACAACTACTGAGCCCACGTGCCTAGAGCCCGTGCTCCGCAACAAGAGAAGTCACCGCAATGAGAAGCCTGCGCACAGCAACGAAGAGTAGCCCCCCACTCGCCGCAACTAGAGAAAGCCCGCGCGCAGCAACAAAGACCCAACACAGCCAAAAAAAAAAAAAAAAAAAAATCCTTTCAGCCTCTTATTCCAACCACCACTGCAGTGACCTTAAAAAAAAAAAGACTCCGTGCTCCCAATGCAAGCGGCACAGGTTCGATCCCTGGTCGGGGAGCTAAGATCCCACATACTTAGCAGCCAAAAACAAAAACAAAAGACTGTCAAGGTCGTGAAAAATAAGGAAAGACTGAGAAACTGTTGCAGATTGGAGGAGATTAAGGAAACATAATGACTAAATGTAATGTGGTATTCTGGATTGGATCCTGGCACAGAAAATGGACATGAGTGGGGAAACTGGTGAAATCCAAACTGAGCTTGGAGTTCAGTTAATGGTAAGGTACCAGTATTAACTTCTTAATTTTGACAAATTTGCTTATTAGGGGCACCTGGGTGAAGGATACATGGGAACTCTTTGTACTAGGTTTTAAACTTTTCTGCAAATCTAAAACTATTCCAAAATAAAGGGTTTATTTTTAAAAGTCGTCTATTACTTGTACTGTTCAAATTTTCTAGTAAAAATAAAGCAAGGGAAAAAATAAAGGGTGGGGGAGGTTTCTGTCTCCACTTCTCCAAACACTTCTACTTTGGAGCCTTCTGAAGTCCCCAAGAGAAGGAAACAAACACAAAACTTGGCCATCTTCTTGATATGGTGCAGAAGAACCTTCAATAAATAATAACAAAGGTCAATAATTTAACAATGAGGTAGGGCATCTGCTATATCAAGAGTTTTCATTCATCACTCTGTTTAACCTTCACCACGTCCCTCTAAAGGAGGTAACTGGGGCCCAGACAGGTTGAAACTTGTCACCCAAGTTTCTGGCTGGGTTGGACCAGATCTGTGCGACTCCAAAGCTAGCGCTCTCCCAGCCACTCCAGGCTGCTGTCCTAATCCTCAGTGGTGCATGCCATCCCCACTGGCTGTCTTAGAGCTCCTCCCTACATCCCCCACGCTGCTTTTGCACGTGGACCACTCCTCCTTTGCCCAGTTAATTCTACTTCCTCCAGGAGAACTTCTCTGACCCCCAAAGAGGTCAGGTGGCCCTGTTGAATCTCACAGCACCTGTCATTTGTTCTCCATAGCATTTCTTACAGTCTTTAATGATTTCTTCATTTATGGGTTACTTGTTTATCATGATGGAACTGTGAGCTACCAACTGTCTATGTTCACTGGTGTGTGTTCCCAGTGCTTACTTAGCACTGAGGCTGGCACTTAGTAGGTGCTCAGTAACAAGTAGTAACTGACTGAATGAACGCACTCCCAGCACACTAAGGTTAACTCTAGGAGGTGTGGCTTATGCTGGGCGAGCACTACGGAACTTGGCATCCTGCCTCCAGAAGGTTCTGGAACATGATGCAGGGATTCCATCCGGCACACCTGATATATACCTGGCCCTGCTCTGCCAAGATGGGGAAGAGGGATTCCAGGGGATGGGGAACCCAGGCTGGAGGAACTTCTTTACCAGATGCAGCAGCCTTCCTGTAAAGGAGGCATCCTTTACAGGCACTCTTCTTTCATGGAATTAGCCTCGAACCCCTCATCATCTAGATCTGTGTGCTGTCCAATAAGGTAGCCACCAGCCACATGTGCTACAAGCATAACCAAGATGTGCTATAAGCATGAAATGTACACCAGATTTCAAAGATTTCGTTTGGGGGAAAAATATAAAACATCTCAATCATTTTTATATTGATTATATGTTGAAATGACAATATTTTTTGATGTAGTGAATCAAATAAAACCATATTACTAAAATGTATTTCATCTGCTTTTTATTTCCTTAATGCAGCTAGTAGGAAAATTTTAAATTACATGTATGGGTTTATATTGGACAGTGCTGTTCTAGACTGTACTCTCCATGAGGCCCCTCCTCAGCTTAGTTCAGGATTGTGTGCACAGCTTAGAGCAAGGCCCGCACATAGTGACTGTTCCATAATTATATCTGGAAATAGAACTTATTATCTATATACCTGTATGTGAACCCCATGAGGGCAGATCCTGCTTCTCAGCACAATGCCTGACAAATCTTTTTTGCATGGACAAATAAACCTTCATTCTCCCAGATGTCCGTTCTCCTGGTTTGATTATACTGTATATAAAACTCCCACCAGCTGCCTCACCTCTGGTACCAGGCACCAACTTGTTGATAGGATCATGGCCCTTCTTGACCCTAATCCTGGTTCTTGGGCCACCTTGGTCATACCCTGCCAAGGTTTTTTCAAGCTTAGAAGACCTAGGATGACACCTGCCTCAGACACAACCGTAATGAGATGCGCACTTGATACTTTGACGTTGGCTGAAACATGCCTATCGTCTCTGTACATGTCAGGTTCACAAGTTCAGTCCTCAAGACTGGTGATTTAGATGGGGACTATTTTAGGAAGATTGGATAATAGGCCATAATTTGAAACAGATGGAGGGAATAGTAAAATATCCTAATTTCCAGTCTCCCAGTACAAACAAGCATCTGACAGCCTCGTATGCTTGTGCTATTTATGAAATCAGCCTGCAACATTTTTCACTACTTGATACACCAGGCAATGGAAAACCAGCTGAACCGTTCATTGGAAGGGAGACGGGTCCCTTCATTTCTCTGAGCCTTGGTTTCCTCATTTATAAAACGGAGGATAATTAAGTCTACCTCACCGGTTGTTGTGAAGATTAAGTGAAGTAATTATATATACAGGTTCACTTAGTACGGTGCATGGAATTTAATAAAAGTTCAATCAATGGTAGGGATGATTAACACCAGCCCCACTGGGACGTCTGCAAATTTGCAAAGAAGTAAGTATTTATGGTGTCACGTTAATAGATGAGTTTGTCATAATGACATTTTATATTTGTTCTTCATTTTAACTATCAACAAGCTAGACGTGCTCATCGAATAAAAATAGCTGATGTGTACAGAGCACTTAGTGCGAGGCACGTACTGTGTTATGCATCTAACAAGCATCATCTTATTTCATCATTACTATTTGTGGTAGGTCCTATTCTGATGGTCAAACTACAGAGCCAGAAACTGAGGCTCAAGGAGGCAAATGAATGTGCTCCAGGCCCCACAGCAATTAAGGGACAACATCAGAATTCAACAGGCTCTTAATGATTTCTCTAGGTCG
The DNA here is from genome assembly GCF_965194825.1 of Balaenoptera physalus. Taxonomy (NCBI): domain Eukaryota; kingdom Metazoa; phylum Chordata; class Mammalia; order Artiodactyla; family Balaenopteridae; genus Balaenoptera; species Balaenoptera physalus. Next base: position 21,365,258 of record NC_138898.1, read on the forward strand.
CTTCCTAATGCAGGCCGAGTTAGGTATCCTGGTGACATGGCACTTGTAGTCATGGGGGCAGAGGGGCCTCAGTGAACTATTCCTGGTACCCATGGTCGAGGCCACCACTGGCTTCATCCCTCATCCTTAAACGCAGATTGAGCTCCTCGCCTGTGTCAGCCACTACACTGGTAAGTAACACCTTGTAGGCTGTTATGAGCAGAGACTCATTTAGCTCCCTCTACTAATGGTACAGCGATGGTGAATGTAACGTCTCTTAGAAAGAAAAGGAAGACGGGAATTTTGGTCACGTGGCCACGCCTTATAAGAATTCAGGGAAAACTGAACCCCAGGCCTTGTAGCAAGTGCTGCTCAGACTCCATAGCCAGGCCTCGTACAGCAGCACAAACATGGTTTGGAAATTGGAATCTCATCCTCTCCCTGTAAAAATTCTAGAAATGGTTCTCTTGCCTACAACAGGAGCTCAATGCTCTGCACCTCTGGACTCTGTTGTTAAAGGGACTTAATTCTTCCATCTCTTCCTGTTTTTGTTCCTACAACCGATCACTCAGGCTCTTGACACGTGAAGAACTCCTCCCCAAGAGGAAAACATGCCTGGCTTGGTTAGCACTGTTCTTGGTCCTAGACCAGGGTCGTGGGTTAGGCCTTCCCATGGGTGATGGCACCGAGTCCACCGAGCCGTGGTCAGGGGGTGGGGCGAGGGGCTGCACGCTGACAATGCGGAGCCTGCCCTCCAGACGTGCACAGCCTGGTCTGACTAGCTAATCCCAACTTGATTCGGCTGCCGCCCTCACCACACGGCAGACGTTGCTAATTAGCCGTCGCCCTGCAGAGGCCTCAGAGGTGTCTCGTCCCCCCAGTTCCCTGGGCCTGGTATCCCAGGGGAAAGATTCCTCCCATCGCTGGTCCGTGCTGTGATGGAGACTGCACAGGCTGCCATGAACGCCCAGAGGGGAGAGCTCCTCACTCTACTCCAATCACACGTCCTAGGTGAGGCCTTCTCCATCTACAGATTCAAAGGCCATGCCCCCTGCTTGCCCCCAGACTTCCTGTCCTGTTTCTCTGCTTGATTATTTTTCTTCTCAGTCCTTCTCTAGCACACTAGACATTTCAGTACTTTGTTTATGGTATGTCCCTGTCCTCTAAAATGGAAGCACCATAAAGGCAGGGGTTTTCGCTCTTTTGCCTTCTTTTATTTATCATTTCCTAGAATTATGCCTACCCAAAATTGAACTTGATGTGAATGAAAGGAAGGGCAGGGGATCCAGTCTGGGTGGAGGTTTAGCCAGTGAAGGCTTCCCACAGGAAGTGACACAAGCTGAGTCAGGCGAGCATCTGAAATGGAAGGGGAGTTCCAGGCACACAAAACGCAGGCCAGGAAAAGGGCAGCATGGTCAGGAACCTTACGTGGTAGCATGGCTGGGGCCTGTGGTGCTCGTGGGGCGTGATGTGTGAGATGCAGGTGGACAGTAGACCACGGTCACAGGGGAGGGCCCTGCGTGTCTACCCTGGCGAGTGGGAAGCCTAAGCTGGGGCTGAGGGTAGCAGGGGGCAGGGGAGGGCAGACTTAAGAGGCTGGGTCAGGGGTGAGCATCACTTATAATCTGAAAGTGAACAGGTTAACGATCAGGAAGCGCTGTCCTCTGTTGAGTGCTACGTGCGGGGCGGGCAGGCGGGGTGGTGCAACCTGCACTTCTAATGCATTACTTCACCCACCCCCACCTCCAGTCATTACACCAGGATGCCACGGAAACAGGGCGAGGAATGAGTGACGCCTCCGGAAAGTGACCAGTCTGGCGAATTACGAAGGAAATTTTGGTTCCCTTGGGCCCAGCCACGGTCAGAGATCACACCTCCGGTCAGAGATCACACCTCCGTAGGCCTGTGACTCCCCTCCCCTCCCCCATTTCACCAACCACAGCACCTCGCGCCTCTCCCCTCTCCAGTGCTCCATCGCTGCCCCTTCCTACAGAACACAGACAAAACGGCATCAGGGGCCCCCAGGCTATAGGATTGAGGTAGGGGGTCCAGAAAACCACGAAAGAATAAACAGAATAAAGGGGAGGGGAATGGGGCATAGACACTGGTACCAAAAGCTGACAGGAAGTTGCTTAGCAATGAGGGGACAGTCGGTGTTAAAGAAAGAGGGCTCCAAGTGTCAAGGCAACAACCAGCAGTGAAATCTCGCTGGCAAGGAAGGGGCTTTGGCTAAGTGGGCGGACATGTGCTCCTTTTTCACTAGAGGACTAGGGCCACGGTGGGATGAAACTGGCCCAGAGAGGAGTTGGAGCAGGTGGGGGGTGGGTCTTCAAGAGAGCAAATGGGACACTTCACATGACCCTTGGGCAGGTACCGAGGAGAGGGGAACGGCAGAAACAAGGACCTCTGCCGCGGCTGCCTGGCAGCGTGGACCCTCCAGGCCCAAGAATGCCTCCCACTGACAGAAGTCATCAATTTGCTGACCTCACAAAGGTGGGCCTGACCACCTGGTTTCTACCTCAGCCCCAGTCTAGGTGATTCAACGTCACTGGAAGGAATGGACAGCGAACTCCTCCGTTCTCACCAGGGCCTTTGGCAGAGTTCCCCTGTGTGGACGACACCTGAAAAGTGAGCAGAGTACCATGTACCCACAGGGTGGTGAAGCGCACCACTGCCGTTATTGTTACTGTACCAGTAACCCCAACACCTGGCCTTTGCCCACCACACCCCCAGAGTTCTCCCAAGGGCAGCTGTTCCTCATACATCCCTCTCCCAGCCCTGCTCAAAACCATCTCCCCAAATTCACCCCGTGTACTTTCACCCCCAGAGCCCAAGGCTCTCCTGCCTTCCTCGAGGACTTCAGCCCCTGACTGTCTCTACGTCCACCCCGCCCTCATCCTCTCTTCCAAAGCCCTGGAGCAAACATTCCTCCGCCAACAATTCCCGTCTCTGCTAAACCTGAGCCCCCAGAAGCACTTGGGATTATTCAACCCCATGTCAATTCTACATCCCATCCCCCATCCCTAGGTCAGGCCTCAGGAGTGTGCTAAGTGGAAAGTCTCAGTGACTGAAACCTGGAAGACCTGCCCCTGTGACCCACTGTCTCTATACCCAGCTGTGCACATGGAAGCAAGTATTAAAAAAAGAAAACAAAACCATAAAAAGCGGCAAGGCAGTTTCAAGATTTATTGAAGTGGGTGAGAGGACACGATGCCCAGCACAGAAGACTCCAATGGGAACTCCTGTTTCTAAAAAGTTACACCAGGAGCAGACAAGGGGACATGGAGGCCACTGGATGACCTGGTCCAGACGGAAGGAAAGCAGTCTTCTGGGTCCGCGGTGCTCTGTGGCAGCTGCTGGGAAGGGCAGAGCCAGCTGAAGGTCTCCAGTTCTGAATCCCAAGTCCCCAGAGTCCCAGGACTTTCCCTCTGCCCCGCTCACAGGGGAAAAGTCCTTCCATACTGTGCTAAGGCAACAGGAGAAGAAGGTCTGGTGACGATCAGCGGCAACATCCCTCTTCACTCTGCTATGCCAGCATCAGTGAACAGCCCCAAAACAACCTAAAGGAGGAAGTCACATGAGGCTGGCAGCTTGGAATTTCTATTTCAGAAACACAGGCTGACTTAGCCCCTTGGCAGTTACTCACCATGAGGAGGCCCTTCCAGGGGAGCTGGGACCCAGGTCACCATCCTGAGAGGCCAGAGCTTCCATCCCTTGAGGCTTCCTCCAAGGCAGCACCCCAGAGTGATGAGGAGGCCACGGGGCAGGAGGTCAGGACCAGGGATAACTCTCCAACGTTACCTCGTCTTCCTTCAAGCTGACACATGTGAGAGTGCCCCCAATTAGTCAGGCATGAGCTGAGGGCTTTTCACACCAAACTCGGCTCAAAAAGGAATCTCAAAACTCCCAGAGAAGAGTCAAAATGAACACTGTCTTTAAAAAATGGGTCTTCTCAGGTGACAGAGCAAATGTAGTAACTGGCAGAGAGACGGCTGGCGAGCTTGCTCTCAGGAGCTCTTCCCACTCGGCCCCACCCCCTGTGGCAGGAGTGGGGACCGCCACCCCCAGCAGCTGTCCCCCGCACTGTCACTACCTGCCTGTACACCGGACTCCCAGGTGCTCACGCTCACCCCCGCCTCAAATCGTTCTCGTGTCCCTCCCTTCCCCCCGAAGACCTTCCTACGGCCTATCACATCCCACTCCTCCAAAGGCCAGGTCCACCACCTCCAACAAGCTGCTTCCCTCTGAAAATCTTATGGCAACCACTATACACCACCCAACATCATGCTTATTCATTATGTGTAATTCATCCTGGTTCCTTACACCCCTAAAGTATCTAAACCTGACACAGACGTAGCCTGGCTCTGCTAACAGGAGGCCAAGCTGAGACAGGCCAAGCTCGGAAGTCTCCTGTCACTGCCTGTCACACAGCAGCCCCCAGTGCCTGAGGGCTGGAAAGCACGGGCTGGAGAGAAGCAGGAGTGTGTGAAAGCGCCAGCATTTGAAAGGGACAGGTGTGGACCCTCCAAACACGGGAAATTGCTTTCCACAATTCCTCTCCCTGCATTATCAACGACCAGAGCACGGAGAGCCCATGGTCACTTTTGAATGCAGGTGCGTACAAGGCAGAGAGAGCTCCAGGAAGAGAAGGGAGTGCCAGTGGCCTACAGGGTAGACTGAGTCTGGGAAAACCACCCAGCCAAGCACAGGACCCATGGAGTGGCCATTCTTTCCTGCAAAAGCCCAACAGAAACCTTCTCCCAAGGGGGATCAAAGAGAAGTCACTTTGGGGCTTCCCTGGTGGTGCAGTGGTTAAGAATCTGCCTGCCAATGCAAGGGACACAGGTTTGAGCCCTGGCCGGGGAAGATCCCACATGCCGCGGAGCAACTAAGCCCGTGCACCACAACTACTGAGCCTGTGCTCTAGAGCCCGCAAGCCACAACTACTGAAGCGTGTGTGCCTAGAGCCCGTGCTCCGCAACAAGAGAAGCCACGACAATGAGAAGCCCACGCACCACAACGAAGAGTAGTCCCTGCTCACCGCAACTAGAGAAAGCCTGCACACAGCAACAAAGACCCAACACAGCCAAAAATAAAAAAAAAAAGCACAGTAAAAGATCCACTCAAAAAAAAAAAAAAAAGAGAAGTCACTTTGGACAAAAACGGGAAAATATTATGGTTGGAAACTACAGAAATCATGTGGTCTTAAGAACCACAAAGTCACCTCTAACACAGCTTTGGTTTTTCAAATGAAGAAAACAAGGTTCTGAATAGGACACTGACTAAGACGGCAGCAGAAGGGGATTCAAAGCCAGGGGAGGAATCTCTGATGCCCAGGTCCACCCATTTTCCATCACAACATGCTTCTGCCCACACTCCAGGGAAGGACAGATACCCCACAACTCTCATTGCCCCAGTGGAACTCTAGAGGCTCCACCCCTGCAGCAGCCACTGCAGGGCCAGATGTGGTCCAGGATGCCCAGGGCTGGGGTGGCGAGCAGACCTGGGGACTCGTGGATGCTGCCTTCAGCTCACCTCTCGGCTCCCCTACATCTTCACCCAAAGCCCCTGGGAACACACACACGACTACCGGATGAGAGGACCCAACACTCCAGAGAATGGACCAGAGACCTTACCTCAAGGACACCGGGGCCTAGACCACTCCTGACATGACAACTTCCATGACACCTCTGCACACAGTGGACTCATCTGCAACAGACAAGAAGCCAAGGATGAGCACCCGACTTGCCCCTGCTCACAGCACAGCATGTCAGGCACCAGGAAGGGACTTAGTGCAAGAGTTACCAGACAGCAAACGTTCTGCATATGTTGGCTGTTATTATTTCCTGAGCAGACACACTATTTCTTCATACAAAAAACAGTAGTTAACTCTAAAAAGGGAGACAGTGGATGGCCTATGGCAGGGTGGCCAGCGCTGATCAATGTGTGATTGATCAGTGATAGGCGGAAAAGGATGCCACTGCCAGGTTTACAGGAACGTGCCATGGCCGGCTGACAGCAACTGGGCATCAAGGGGAACTTAAGCAGCACACAGGGCCTGGTTCCCAACAGCAGGGGCAGGAAGCGAATGCCCCAACAATGACACTAATGCACGCATGACAGACCCCAAGGCCCCGGAGGCCCGAGGTGTGGCAGGGAAGAAGCAGGAGTGTGTGGGAAAGCTCCCGGAACTGGAGGGTGAGGATGGGAACCCTCCAAGTGCAGGACAACCCTACCACGTTTCCTCTGCCTGCACTACCAAAGTGCAGGCCACGGGCAGCCCGTGATCACTTCCAAGTGCAGGGGCAGGAAAGGACAAAGGGCTTGCTGAAAAGGGAGGCCAATGGCAGAGGCCTGGAGCAGTCAGCCTAACGGAGCACAAGGGCCCAGTATCTGCTTCTAATCCTGCAAAAAAGCCTTCCACGTGGCCCGGAAGGGAGAGACAAAGAGAGGACACCTCTGAAAGGAAAGTGACAGAGTTCTTAGGTTGTAAAAGACAGGGACTAGGTGGTCGGAAGACAAATGGCCTCACTGTAGTCCTGCTTTATGGAGGATGAAACCAGCGATAAGAGAAGGTCCCAAAGTTAGGAGGAGGCAGAGAAGTGACTGACACCTGGGTACAGGTGGACACACCGAAATCCTTTCCCTGCCTCCGTTCACACATTCTGCTGCCAACATAACAAACAGTCTGAGGAAGGGCTCCCCAGGGGCTCTCAGAAACAAGCACATAAAGAGGAACCAGGTGTGTTCTCAAAGGCCCCAGAGAGAGTAAAGCTGAGGGCCGGGTCGAAGCCACTCTTGTCTCTCCTCTAGCTGCTTCCCAGACCACGGCGGGACCTGCGTGCACCTTGAGGGAGGCAAAGCCCCAGATCTCCAGGGAACAAAGCTCACCTCAGCAGCACGTGGTCCAGCCGCTTCTTGACAGGATGGGGTCACCTCTCAAGGGTCTCCTCTGCAACAATCGAGAAGCACTGGATGAGTAACCTAGATCCCACCTGGTCACAGCATGTCCTGGGAAGCCCAGGCAGAGTACGTGGCATAGCGGCTAGCCACTTCACAAACGTGGGCTGTTGTTACCAACCCACGAGCCACGCCACCTACTCATGAACAGGACGGAAGTTATTACTCCACGTGGGACAACAGCTCGTGTGCATCTGAGGCAGAGGCCTTTTCAGATCGTCTTTTGTGCAAACTCTAATGACACTGTACAGTTTCTGGAAACTGGATCTTGAACAGGATAAAAGTCCAGGACAGGTCTAGGAGCGTGCAGCACCTGACAGGCCGTGCCTGGCCTGGTCTGGCCTTGACCCGGGGGTTGGGTAGGAGGGGTGAAGGCACCTCAGGCTGCCTGCAGAGGTGAGGTCTGGTGTCTATTTAAGCCTTGTCCAATTACAATACTGCTCTGGTTCCTGCCACCATAACCACAGGCCAGGGGGAAAGTCTCCCCTGGCGGACTGGGCTCCATCTCATGCCGAGGGACCTCCAAGGGATAAATACTGGTCAATAGGAAGAACAATTCCAAGAAAAGGAAACACAGGAAGTGCCCTCACCTCTCCCCCGGCTGGCTGGCTCACAAGCAGTCTTTCCCTGATTCTCCATGACATGATGGGCCATGCCACCTCACCGGGATGCATCTGTCCTTTCCTTCTTTCCTGCTGGGCAGCTGTTCCACAGTTGCTGAGCACCGGACACCTGCCAGGCACTGAGCCTGCGGAGAGGCAAAACTCAGACACTGACCTTGAGATCAGAGCAGAGAGAGGCAAAAAAAACAAGAAAACCAACGATTTCCATGAAGTACGATTAGTGGCCTCATCTCACATCAAGCCACTTCCCACACTACATCACACCAGGAAACATGCTTGACTAAGGACCTGGAAAGGGGAGAGGGGGGAGGCAGACCTGGCTTCCTGGAGGGAAGCCCTTGGTGAAAATTACCCGAACAGGGGCTCCACAGCCAGCCCATAGCTCCTTAGACACAGCCCATGCTTTATCTTCCCTTTTTTTGTTAATTACTTAATTAATTAATTAATTAATTTTTGGCTGTGTTGGGTCTTCGTTTCTGTGTGAGGGCTTTCTCTAGTTGCGGCAAGCGGGTGCCACTCTTCATCACGGTGCGCGGGCCTCTCACTATCGCGGCCTCTCTTGTTGCGGAGCACAGGCTCCAGACGCGCAGGCTCAGTAGTTGTGGCTCATGGACCTAGCTGCTCCGCGGCATGTGGGATCTTCCCAGACCAAGGCTCGAACCCGTGTCCCCTGCATCGGCAGGCAGATTCTCAACCACTGCGCCACCAGGGAAGCCCTATCTTCCTTTTTTAAAAGCTTCTCTGAAACTAGCACTGGGCCTCGCATAGGGAGCACTCAGTAAGCCGGACACCAGGGGCCAGGAGGCAGATGTAAAAGGCGGCGGGAGGAAGGCCGTGTGGGACAGCTCCAGAGTTCGGAAGGGACAGGAGTGAACCCTCCAAACACGGAGAAATGCCTTCAGCAACTCCTCTGCCGGCACTACCAGTGACCAGGGCACAGCCAGCCCACGATCAGTTCCCAATGCAGGGGCAACAAAGGGCAGAAGAAGAGCCAGGCAGAGGAGCCCATGTTAGCAGCCGGCTCTCCGCCCAGGCAGGGGAAAGCTGCCCAGCCAAGCCCGGGACCCCAACGCTATCCTCACTTCATGGAAAGACTCCATCTCCCCTCATCAACAGAGGCCACAGGAAGACCAGCTTCTCGTAAAAATGCCTCAAGTACTCATCCACCCACAAAATACCAACTAAGTACCTACTAACCACTTGCCAGGCACTGGGGGTTCAAAGACACAGACCAGGCCTCTGCCCTCCCGGACTGCTTGCTGTTTCCCCTGTGGAAGGAGAGGAAAGCTCAGGAGGATGAAGTAACTCACCCAAGGTTCCACGGCTAACGAGGGGCTGCGTCAGCATCTGAACTCAGGCCTTTCTGGCCCCCAAACCCAGCCCAGCCTCCTGCACAAGGCTTTGCAAGACAGTTCCCAGACCCCCCCCCCCACCCCCGAGTCCAGGGACCATCCCCTCTGCGGCGGGGCAGGAAGGCCACGGCCCCCAGTTCAAGGCCCTCAGGAGCAGTACGTGCCCAAGGGACAGCTCAGCCCCTGGACACAGTGGGGCGCAGCAGGCAGTGCGGCTCAGGGTCCTGCAGGAGAGGAGGGGGCGCTGGCAGAGGCAGGCGCAGCAAAGCCCTTCGAGGGAGGGTCTTCAGCAGCGCGGGGCCCGGCCAGGGAACGGGTGCGGAAGGACTTCGGTGCGAAGCAGGGACAGGAAGCCAGACTCTGCCCCTCAGGGGCCCTGCGGCGCCCTCACTTTAGAGCTCAAACACCCGTTTGGAAAATGGAGGTTTCAACACTTTCCCTTAAAGCTTATTAAGGGGAAATGGGCTAACGGTCACCAGAGTATTTGGCCGGTAACCGACGAGCGGCTTTGGGGCATGAAACGCTGGAGTCGGAGGTGATGGGCAGTGAATCAGGGGCTCTGGCGCCCCTCGGGCCAGGTTCACACGGGCTCTGCACGACCCCCTGCGGGACCTCGGGCCCACGCGTCACCCGACCGGTCTCTCGACATCAGCGGGCACAAGTCTCCCCACGCGGCGGGTGAGGCCAGGGGACCCGACGCTCCGAGACGGTGCCGGCCGGTGGCGCGGTGACCCGAGGCCTCTTTGTCGAGGACACGAGTCCCGAAAGGTCCACACGCGGCGGAGGGGACGGGCTCAGAACAGGGAGCGGACAAGGGCTCCGAGGTGACCTGCGGCCGGAGCTCCCCGCCCTCTCGGGCCTCAGTTTCCCCTCCTGTCGGTGGCGGGGAGACGGAGCACCGGCCTTGGAGGCCGCCGGGGGTCCCTGGGCAGCGCGGCCCCGCAGTGACTCACCCAGTGCGCCTGGACTGTCGGCTGCCGGTCACAGGTGACGACGTGAGAATATGCTGCTCGGTTCCCAGCGACTAGGACGCAGGGCCCAGCGTCCAGCGGTTGAGCGCCAGCGGAAATGCAGGCGAGGTGCGGGATGCCGCCTAGAGAGGCAGCTCCCAGGGCGGAATCCGCGCAAGCGGTTCCTTCGCGCCCCCTTGTGGATAAGAACTGAAACTGACCTCCCAAGACTCCAAGCATCCTTTCCTCTTCCCAACCACCCATCTGAATATTAAATGGCTAGGACATCTGTAGTTTTGACCTGTCTACTCCTTCTCCCTGATTTTCTTGTGGCATTCACTTTTCCTGTTGAATTCAGTCTTGTTGGGAATATCAATTATGGTGTCCTGCCCTCTCCTGAGAAAGGGTTGGGCGTGGGACCCAAGCTGGGAAAATTATACTTTCTTCCTTAATTATGTATCTCGAGTGTGAGAGAGCAGGGATCCTAAAGGAGCTTGGAGGCTAGTTGTGGAGCTATGAGTGGAGTCATACTTCAATCAATTTCCAGACTAAGGTGGTTTCTTGTAGGTGGTGTACCTTAGCAGGGATTTGAAGGACTCAAACAGAAAGGGGGAAGGGGAAGATGTTCAGAAAAGGGAGGAAAAGGAAGACGCACAAGCTGATGTGGGGGAAGGGATGGGGGAGTGGATACATGTGTTGGGATGTGAAGAAGTTAGAAACTGGATAGGGCATCTCATTGCATGGCCTGTAAAAGATGAATCTTTAAATGTTATAAGAGAAGAAAGAAATTCTCATTGTTGCAATGGGAGAGGCACTCACTTGATTCTGAAATGTAAGAAAAATTCCGTGTGCCTCAGTCTGCTCTTGGTTCCTGAGGGCTTAAAAAAATGAGGAAAAGGACAATTGAAATGATCCAAATAAAGTAACATCAATAAAACAATGAGTAGAAATCAAAATGGCAGAAAATGAGCATAACCATATTTAGAGCAACATAGCCAAACAACTTTAGGAATGGGAAAAGGGGCTTTGTACAGTCAGCAGAGGGTAAAAAGTTAAGAGAACAATATGTTTGACTTTTTGCCCATAAAATTTTAAATTTAGGTAAAATGAACACATTCCTGGAATATATTTAACAGAATTGCCTTAAGGAAAAATAGAAAACCTAAATAATTTCATAACACTTTAAAAAATTGAATCAGTTAACAATCTTCCCACAAAGAAAACATCATACCCAGGTGTCTTTTTTAAAAAATAAATTTATTTATTTATTTATTATTATTTTTAAATTTTATTTATTTTATCGATTTGTTTTTTTGGCTGCATTGGGTCTTCGTTGCTGTGCGTGGGCTTTCTCTAGTTGCGGCGAGCAGGGAATACTCTTCATTGCGGTGAGTGGGCTTCTCATTGCAGTGGCTTCTCTTGTTGCAGAGTACAGGCTCTAGGTGCGCAGGCTTCAGTAGTTGCAGCACGCAGGCTCAGTAGTTGTGGCTCACGGGCTCTAGAGCATGGGCTCAGTAGTTGTGGCGCACGGGCTTAGTTGCTCCGCGGCATGTGGGATCCTCCCGGACCAGGGCTCGAACCCATGTCCCCTGCACTGGCAGGCGGATTCTTAACCACTGCGCCACCAGGGAAGCCCCCAGTTGTCTTAACAGGTAAATTCTACAAAGATTTGTAGCCTTACACAGTCTCCCAGATTATAAAGAGAGAACAGTTCTCAGTTCACATAATCCCCAAATTAGAAAAGGTTAATAAAAGAAAAGTAAATTACAGGTTAATTTATTCAGTAATGTAGACCTAAACATCCTAAAAGTATATTGGTAAGTTTCAGGCGGAAGCAGCCTTGGTTAGTGATGACAGGTTAATAGAGGACCCAGCTCAGATTCGATCACCTACAGGCTCCTCTTCCTTTCACCGTTGTTGCCCACCCTCCGCCCACTGCATCACTGGGTAGGGCCTGCCCAGTGAGCTCATCCAGGAAGGAGCTGGGTCTTGGCCAAGCATCCCAAGCAGGGCAAACCACAGAGACTCTGAGGTCTATGCATGCTTAACACCTATGCACCTATGCGCGCTCAACACCTCCCAACCCACCCATGAGATGAGAGACCTCTGAGATGGGTGACTCCTCCCACACCTATGAAAAGGTAGAAGGACCTATCCTTTGGCCTGGAAAGTAACTTTGAGGATTGAGAGTTCCAAGATTGTGGTGTTAAGGGCTGCATTTCTCAGAAGGCCCCTCTACTTCTTGCAAACCTTTCTCTTATTCTAATGGACCTGCACGGGTTACACTGTCACAGGTTTAATTATCATCTGCTTGTCCTCATGAAGCTTGTGGGAAAATTCCCCCAAAGTGTTGCCCTTTAAAGATATTCCCAAGAGTCTTCATTAGAAGGGCCCACCATTTAAGGATTAGAATGGAGATTTTTGAACCCCTCCCTTCAGGATGGTAGAACGTAGGGTGACTCTGCTGGATGAGAGAAGGATGTGCTAGGAAAACATCAAGTGTTTTCTATGTTCATCCAAGTATCCCTAACATCTCTGCTTTTCAGCCAAAGTCTATGATGTGAATGGCACGTCCATGAGTTGGGCAGTACACAACCTGCACAACCATATGTGGCAATCCTGCCTACCTACAGTGGAAGATGTATGGAGATGTACTTCAGGGCAAATGTAGCATATGTCCCCCCCACTCCATATACAGGAAACGGAGTAAATGTAAAGTCAGAAATCCACACACAGAGAGAGGGGGAGATGCAGGACAGAGAGTACTGGTGGAATTTCAGTCCCTGGTGTTTGTCATCTTGGAAGCCCAGTTCCACCTCTGCCTTTCCTTTTGTTCGGTTACATAAGCTTTCTAAGAATGTAATTCTTTTTTTTTTTTTTTTTTAGCGTAAGTTAGGCTTCTGTCACCAACACTCCTGGCTAAATGCCCAAGTCTTTTCCTTAACTTATCCTAAATGGCCAGTTATTAAGGTATTCCATCAGTGGGGGTTGGGGTGGGGGGAGATTGGCATTTGCACGAGGCACTGCATGCTTATCTCAGATGACTTTCCCATCTGCGACACTGGCCTACCTAACTGGAGATTCCAGCAAACAGGGCAGCATGTTGAGGTCTTGAAATAAATGTGTTACGACAACCTTTGCTCTTGGCGTTCAGACAACAGCCCATGCTCAGTGGCTTGTCCTTATTTGTCAGTCAGCAATGTGTCTGCAGACGTTAAAAACAAAACAAAACTGCAGTGCACTCTCTGCAAGCTCCAGAAGGGATGGATGTTTCAAGTGGGTCTTTTGCCAGAAGGGGATGTGCTGGGGACCTACCCAGGCTGGTAGGCTGGTGATTAGGTCTGCCTGGACCAAGGCTCTTTCAGGAGTGGACACAGGGGGCTTAAGGAGGCTGTAGGGGGAGGAGGAGCCAGCAGCCACTTGGAGCCACTGGTCATCAAGACAGAACAGTAGCAGCAAAAAGGGGGCAGGGGCATTGCTGAGCCAATGAACCTTCTATTCATTCATTCATTCATTCAATACATGGTAAATAAGCGCTTCCGCTCTATGGGGCACTATGCTGGTGGATGTGTCCAACAGATGTCAACAACAGCCTGATTGGCAGGAAATTGAGAAAGGAACAACAAAAACTACCACCTAAATAATTCCCCAAACAACTGTTCAAATGATTTTTCCCCATAAAGGCACTGGAAAAGATATACCACTTTTCCAGTACTGTTTTTTGTTTTTGTTTTTGTATAATGACTGGAGGCAAAGGGATGAATGAAAGAAGCCTATTGTGTCTGCCTTCCTCCAAGCTTAGAGTCTAATAATCCACTAATATCAAATAAGTTCTGTCCCATAAATGCAAGCATGGCTTTCTATTGGGAAGTCTGGTAGTTTATCACATTAAGAGGTCAAAAGTATGGTAAATATCACAGAATTTGGAGGAAGACAGATATTATGGATTAAGTTATGTACCCCCAAAAGGTGTTATGTTGAAGTCCTAACACCTGGTACCTGGGAATGTGACCTGATGTGGAAATAGTATTTGCAGATGTAACGAAGATGTAAATTAAGATGAGGTCATGTTGCAGGAGGGAGGACCATTAATCCAACATGACTGGTGCCCTTATAAGTGAGGAGAAAGACACCCCAGGAGAATGCCAGACATTGGAGTGACACAGCTGCAGGATTGATGGACACCACCAAACACTAGGAAAAGGAAGACTCCTACCCAGAGTTTTAGAGGGAGCATGGCCCTGCTGACACGTTGATTTCAGACTTCTAACCTCCAGAATAGTGAGAGAATAAATTTCTGTTTTAAGCCACCCGGTTTGCGGTAATTTCTTCTCTTTTTTTTTTTTTTAAACAGTGGTAAATTTTTTTTAAATTAATTAATTAATTTATTTATTTATTTTTGGCTGTGTTGGGTCTTTGTTTCGTGCGAGGGCTTTCTCTAGTTGTGGCAAGCGGGGGCCACTCTTCATCGCGGTGTGCGGGCCTCTCACTATCGCGGCCTCTCTTGTTGCGGAGCACAGGCTCCAGACGCGCAGGCTCAGTAGTTGTGGCTCACGGGCCTAGTTGCTCCGCGGCATGTGGGATCTTCCCAGACCAGGGCTCGAACCCGTGTCCCCTGCATTAGCAGGCAGATTCTCAACCACTGAGCCACCAGGGAAGCCCTGTGGTAATTTCTTATGGCAGCCCTAGGAAACTAATTCAATAGACATACTTGAAATTTTTCTCTACCACAATTTACACATTAGCAAGCTACTTAATCCTTCTGAACCTCAAGTTTTCAACTTCAAAGTAGATAAAATATGCAAAATGGTGTGCCACTATGGAAAATAGTATGGTGGTTGCTCAAAAAATTAAAAATAGAATTGCCATAGGATCCAACAATTCCACTTATCCTCGAAACAAATGAACGCAGGGTCTTAAAGGGATATTTGTCCACCCATGTGCATGGCAGTACTATTCACGATAGCCAAAAGGTAGAAGCTACTCAAGTGTCCATTGATGGATGAATGGATAAACAAAATGTGGTCTATACATACAATGGAATATTATTCAGCCTTAAAAAGGAAGGAAATTCTGACAAATGGTACAACATGGATGAACCTTAATAACATTACGTTAAGTAAAATAAGCCAGTTATAAAAGGACAAATACTATATGACTCCACTTATGTGAGGTACCCAGAGTAGTCAGATTCAGAGACAGAAAGTAGAATGGTGGTGGCCAGGGGCTGGGGATAGTGGGGAATAGGGAGTTAGTGTTTAATAGGTACAGCGTTTCAGCTTGAAAGATGAAAAGAGTTCTGGAGATTGATTGTACAACGATGCGAATGTACTTGACACTACTGAACTGAGTATTTAAAAATGACTGGGGCTTCCCTGGTGGTGCAGTGGTTGAGAATCCGCCTGCCAATGCAGGGGACTCGGGTTCAAGCACTGGTCCAGGGAGATCCCACATGCCACGGAGCCACTAAGGCCATGCACCACAACTACTGAGCCTGCACTCTAGAGCCCGCAAGCCACAACTACTGAGCCCTCGTGCCGCAACTACTGAAGCCCATGCGCCTACAGCCCATGCTCCGCAACAAGAGAAGCCACCGCAATGAGAAGCCTGCGCACCACAACGAAGAGTAGCCCCTGCTCACCACAACTAGGGAAAGCCCACACGCAGCAACGAAGACCCAATGCAGCCAAAAATAAATAAATAAAATAAAATGATTAAGATGGTAAATTTTATGTTATGTGTACTTTACAATTCAAAAATTTAAAAATAGGTAAAATAATGCATTGAAATACATGAATACCATAAGTGCTTTTTTTTTTTTTGCTTTTGGCTTATCGTCAGCTAGTAATACATTTTAGCTATCACCATCATCATCACGATTATCATAATTTGATAAAAATTACTATTCATTCATAACTTTGAAAGACTCTTAGAATTCTAAAAATAGAATATACATCATAAACCATCGGTCAATATCACATGTAATGGTGAAATCATAGAAGAATTCTTCTATTTTTATCCTAGAAGTCCCAGAAAAATAGTCAGGGATGTCTGCTGCCCTTGGCCAGGACAACCCAAGGTCTTAAGAGTAAAGAATTGATATAGTCAGCTAGCATGGTGAGAGATAACGACCCAAAGTCAAATATTGTTATCCCGGAAGGCCCAGGTATTCAGGCAAGAAAGTTCATGATTCTCAAGCCAGGAAAGCTTAAGTATAATTAGTCACAAACATCTCAGTTATTTAGTTAGCAAAGGAGGTCCAAAGTTGTTGTTCAGGGAAACCCAAGTTAATTAGCTAAGACCATCCAGATTCATTAGTCAAGAAGGTCGTTTTCAAGGATTGTCCACCACAGATAGAAGGAAAGTCTGATGTCACCAGCGAAGGTTATCAGTCTTTTGCTTGGACTCCGGTCCCCCAGGGCCCAGCCCTGCCTGTTTGGGAAGGGAGTGGGCCACCTCTTCTCCTGTCTGTCCCCATGTCAGAGGCCTGAGCCATTTAGACTTTCACTGAGCCCACATTGACTCCCCTCTCCAGAACCAGTGGCCTTCAGCCCAGGACAAAAATGAACCAGAAGCGGAACTAGTGACAAAGAGGCTGTGGGGGTCAGAGGACCAGCGAGGGGACACAGGGAGGAGGGGATGCTGACACCTCGGTGGTAACTGACCCTGCTGGGGAGACCCTCTGTCTCATCTCAGTGTGTCTGAGCATCCAGTGAGGGCCTGGGGGCTGCTGGAGGCTCCCAAACAGGCCCAGACCCAGGCCATGGGGCAGCAGAGGCCCTGGGTGGCTGGACTGGCCAAGGCTACCAATGGGCCTCAGTCCCAGCCTGCAGGAGCCCAAGCCTATTCCTCCCGAAAGATGCAGTAACAGATGATCAGTAAGACGGCGAGGAGGAAGATGAACAGAATTAGCAAGACCGCCAGCATGCTGATCATTCTTAGTGCGGGGACAGGGCTTGGAGATCCTGCGGGGCTCACCGGGCCAGCTGCTGACTTCCAGCCTAGACCGTGGACATCACCTCCTTGGCACAATCTGTCTAGCCAGCCGAGACCCCATCTCCCCACTCCCCCCCCATCTCCAGGCTCCAGGAATCTCTCAGCCACTGTGAGGTCACAAACTCCAAGATGATGGAAGGTTGGCCTCCTAGACACAGCCCAATCCTTTATAAATGTGACCAGTATGTTGAAAGAGGGACTTCTGGTATGTCATCATAAAAACATTTTTTTTTTGCCTGTCTCTTTAAGCTTTCTAAGTGGAAGTGTCTTTTCCCTGCCCCTAGAAAAATATCAGGCAGCCATCAGTCTTCTGATCATTCTTAGGTAACAAGTCTTGTATTACTAAAAATGGGGAACATAGTTTTCATTCAATTATTTTAAATGTCCATCTCATGTATTAATCATGTTTTCAATGATCTTTCATAGGTCAGACTTCTCTGCTCTCCACCAACTGGGGCCAAGCATAGGGTGGGTTGCTGTCTGCTGGGAGGGGATGGGAACCTTCTCCCCTTACTTATGCAAATGTGTTTCTCTTCACCAGGTTTCTGCCCACTCTCCCCAGCCCACCCCCACTCTCAATACCTCCAGGATCAGATGGAATGACGAGTGAGATGGGGGAACATTTCTCTCCAGGCTGGGCATGAAATTAACGCTGAGTATTCTCCCTCAGCCCCTATTTCAGGGGTTCTTCAGAGACCCCCCCCTCCTGGTGCCCTTTGACTGTACCCCCAGTGATGTGAACAGGCCCTCTCCTTGGGGTCCCCTCCCCCTAGCAGGCTCCCTGTAGGGCAGAACCTCTTGGGCAGCAGGTGGACAGTCCTATCCCAGATTTTACACCTGTTGAAGGAGACAATGAACTTTTGACTGAGGAGCGGGTTGGGCACGGGTCACCTGTGCTCCCCAACTCCAGGTGACATTTATCAAGTTCCCATGTGTTCCTGCTGAAGTTCCTGGTATGAGGATCACCAGAGAAAGGGGAAATTCCTCCTACTCTCCCTCTTGGGGGCAAGGTGGGGGGGGGGACTATTTTAAGACACAGAGTCCATAATTCCCTCTCTTTTTCATGTCTAACACTGTACTGTTAAGATCCTCAAATTAGAAGAGAGAACTGAGTCACAAGTAACCATTTTCCAGTTATTTTCTTCCTAAATTCTGCATCTGGTCCAATGCCTTCTTTAGAAGGCCGCTGCCATGATAGCAGGTGGAACCTTCAAAAACCGCCAAGACTGAACCACCTTTTACCTACCACAACTGTGATTTGTTGTTGTTACGCGGTTCATTCCGCTATCTTGGTGCCGCCTTGGTGCTTTGGCTGAAATGTCCATTTTAATAGCCTGTTACGCTAACAGCAAACATCAGGCACGCCTCTTAGATGCCCAGCCTCCTCGAGGCACTGGGGATGCAGAAATGAACCAGCCTAGATCCCCTCCCTAGCATCATGGGTGCACAGGGTACAGGAGATCATCTAGGTTGGAATTGTGGCTCTGCCCCTTCCCAGCTTTTGGAAGGCACCTTTCCCTTAATCTCCAGCTCAGAACAATGAGGCTTCCAACCTGAGTGTTGCAGGAGGCCCAGACCCCCCTAGGATGTCCCAGGCTCATGGGTGGCGGGGGCCTGTGGTAGGGACATGCTCTCAGCCTCCTGCTTGCTGCTTTTCTCCTCTGGCTCTGAAGGGCTGATCAAAGCCAGGTGGCCCTAGACGTGTGCTGATATACAGCAGCCACGAGACACGTGCAGCCACATGCGGCACAGAGCACTGGAAACGTAGCCGGTCCCAACTGCAATGCGTTGTCGGTATAAAACAAGCACCGATTCCAAAGACTTTGAACAAAGGAAAAGAAATCGTAAATATCTTATTAATAAGTTAAAAATATTGATTACACACTGAAATGTAATATTTCGGTTATCTTGGGTTAAATAAAATATACTATTAAAATTAATTTCACCTTTTTGGGTACCTTTTTATTTTTTTTTAATTTTTAAAAAAATTTTTGGCCGTACCGCATGCGGCATGTGGGATCTCAGTTCCCTGACCAGGGATGGAACTTGTGCCCCCTGCAGTGGAAGCATGGAGTCTTAACCACTGGACCGCCAGGGAAGTCCCTAAATTTTTTATTTTTAATTTGTTTATTTTTATTGAAGTAGAGTTGATTTACAATGTTGTGTTAATTTCTGCTGTACAGCAAAGTGAATCAGTTATACACATATATACCTTGTTTTTTATAGTCTTTTCCATTATGGTTTATCCTAGGATACTGAATATAGTTCCCTGTGCTATGCAGTAGGACCTTGTTGTTTATATGTTCTGTACATTTGGTACCTTTTTAATGTGGCTCCTGGAAGGTTTAAAATTACACATGCGGCCGGCCGGCATTATGTTTCTACTGGATAGTGCTGCCTTAGGCTCTTCAAATACAGGACACTGTCTCTGCCTCATAAATAATTTCACAGTGTCCTCACAGTGACAGAAGCTCTGGGCTTTCGCAGAAATACCAGAGTATAGCAACTACCGTGCCTGGCCATCTGCTCTGTGCTGTGTTCCCGGTGTGCACTGTTTCACTTAATTCTCACAGCAACACTATTGGGGGAGGGGGGACCATGACTCTGCCCATTTCCAGAAAAGGAAAACTAAGGCCGGGCAAAGTTAGGTCACTTAGCCAAAGCCACAGGGAGAGTAAGGGCAAGAGCAGGAGGCAGCAGAGGACACTGGGGCTGTGTGCACACCTGACCCCTTTGTCCAGTGTCCTTCCCGCCACAGCATCCCACGGCCCCTCCTCATCACGGAGATCCCCAGTGTTCTCACCGTGTTAGAATCCCACGGGCTCCTCCCAGGTACAGAAGATGCAGTGTTCTCACCCTCAGAGACACTCCCACCATTTCCTTCTCGGTTGCATCGGTCAGGCCTGGATTTCCACACTGTGCTGACTTAGTGAAGTGCCAGGAATCTGAAGTGGGGAGACGCTTGCTCGGACACAAGGGTGGGCTGTTTGCACTTGAGAATGTGGACCAAGTCAGTGTCAGGGTTGCCTCAGGTCTGAGAGATACACCCGGCCCAGGATGCAGGCAGTGTTAGTGCTTGTGGGATTAGGGGCTGTGAGCCCACCTCTCAAGCAAGCCTCTCTGCAGTGCCATCGGGAGTATGGGACCTCTGTCTGTCTTCTCTGGCACAATGCAAATCTGACCAGGTCCCTGAAATGCAAATTTGATCAAGTCCCTCTGCTTCAAGACTGCTTTTACTTTTAGGATGACGTTTTAGCAGAGTACTTGCCCACCTCTGTAGGCTTATCTCCTTGTCACCCTCATGTTCCAGTTTCAGGTCATCTGAACAATATTTTAGTCTGGTGATGTGTCCAAATAAGTATACGGCCATAATTCATTCATTTGGTCAACTGTGCCAGCCACTAAACTGAATACAATGGTCAATCGGACAAGATCCCTATTGTCTAAACTCAACACAATACATGAGCTCTTCAACCTAAATATCCATCAACAAGTGAATGAATAAAGAAGATGTGGTACAGATATACAATGGAATACTACTCAGCCATTAAAAAGAATGAAATAGTGCCATTTGCAGCAACATGGATGGACCTGGAGATTGTCATACTGAGCGAAGTAAGTCAAAGACAAAGACAAATATCACAGGATATTGCTTACATGCGGAATCTTTAAAAAAATGCTCAAACAAACTTATTTACAAAACAGAAACACACTCACAGACTTAGCGAACGAATTTATGGTTACCAGCAGGAAAGGGTGGCAGGGGAGGTATAGATTGGGAGATTGGGATTGACATGTACACACTGCTATATTTAAAATGGATAACCAACAAGGACCTACTGTATAGCAGGGGTAACTCTGCTCAATACTCTGTAATAACCTAAATGGGAAAAGAATTTGAAAAGGAATAGATATAAATATCTGTATAACTGAATCACTCCGCTGTACACCTGAAGCTAACACAAT
The DNA here is from genome assembly GCF_965194825.1 of Balaenoptera physalus. NCBI lineage: Eukaryota > Metazoa > Chordata > Mammalia > Artiodactyla > Balaenopteridae > Balaenoptera > Balaenoptera physalus. The sequence goes on from NC_138898.1 coordinate 21,386,084, forward strand.
ATTATTAATCAGCTATACTCGGATATTAAAAAAAAAAAAAGAACTTTTGCTAATTAAAGCTCTTCATGTGGAAGAGTCACCATTCCTACAAATGACAAATCAGTGACAACAAACAGAACACACAGAAAAGCAAAACAGGTGAGGGAATGTTATTTTCAAAATTTCAGACTGCTTCTGGAAATTACCAAGTCATCCCGACGCAGAACTCGGGCTCCGCTCCACCAGAGGTCGCTGCAGGACCGCGCGCAAGGGATCCGCTCCCGGCGACGCCGCTCTAGGCCGCAGGCCTGGCCTCTGCTGCAGTTCCGCCGCCGCTGCGCGGGTGGAGAAGGTTCCCGGCTCTGGTGGTTTCTGTTTCTCTTGGATCCACGCCATCTCCCAGCACCCGCGGACATCCGCACCTTCCCGCACTGTCTGCTGTGTCTCCGCCTCTGTCCCGCGCCATCTCTCACGGCGCCCCGGGTGCGTTACTGCGGGGAGCGCTGGGCACGTGGTCTGCTCCGCCCCCACCCCACCCTAAGGGGAAACTGAGGCCCGAGGGGGCGGGGAGCGCCGCATGTCGACTTCTCGGCCCTCGTGTCTTCGACAAAGAGGCCTCGGGTCACCGCGCCACCGGCCGGCGCCGTCTCGGAGCCTCACCCGCCCCGTGGGGAGACTTGTGCCCGCTGATGTCGAGAGACCGGTCGGGTGACGCGTGGGCCCGAGGTCCCGCAGGGGGTCGTGCAGAGCCCGTGTGAACCTGGCCCGAGGGGCGCCAGAGCCCCTGATTCACTGCCCATCACCTCCGACTCCAGCGTTTCATGCCCCAAAGCCGCTCGTCGGTTACCGGCCAAATACTCTGGTGACCGTTAGCCCATTTCCCCTTAATAAGCTTTAAGGGAAAGTGTTGAAACGTCCATTTTCCAAACGGGTGTTTGAGCTTTAAAGTGAGGGCGCCCCAGGGCCCCCGAGGGGCAGAGTCTGGCTTCCTGTCCCTGCTTCGCACTAAAGCCCTTCCGCACCCGTTCCCTGGCCGGGCCCCGCGCTGCTGAAGACCCTCCCTCGAAGGGCTTTGCTGCGCCTGCCTCTGCCAGCGCCCCCTCCTCTCCTGCAGGACCCTGAGCGCACTGCCTCTGCGCCCCACTGTGTCCAGGGGCTGAGCTGTTCCTTGGGCACGTACTGCTCTTGAGGGCCTTGAACTGGGGGCCGTGGCCTTCCTGCCCCGCTGCAGAGGGGGTGGTCCCTGGGCTCAGGGGGGGGGGGGTCTGGGAACTGACTTGCAAAGCCTTGTGCAGGAGGCTGGGGCTGGGTTTGGGGGCCAGAAAGGCCTGAGTTCAGATCCTGATGCAGCCCCTCCTTAGCCGTGGAACCTTGGGTGAGTTACTTCATTCTCCTGAGCTTTCCTCTCCTTCCACGGCGGAAACAGCAAGCAGTCCGGGAGGGCAGAGGCCTGGTCTGTGTCTTTGAACCCCCAGTGCCTGGCAAGTGGTTAGTAGGTACTTAGTTGGTATTTTGTGGGTGGATGAGTACTTGAGGCATTTTTACGAGAAGCTGGTCTTCCTGTGGCCTCTGTTGATGAGGGGAGATGGAGTCTTTCCATGAAGTGAGGATAGCGTTGGGGTCCCGGGCTTGGCTGGGCAGCTTTCCCCTGCCTGGGCGGAGAGCCGGCTGCTAACATGGGCTCCTCTGCCTGGCTCTTCTTCTGCCCTTTGTTGCCCCTGCATTGGGAACTGATCGTGGGCTGGCTGTGCCCTGGTCACTGGTAGTGCCGGCAGAGGAGTTGCTGAAAGCGTTTCCCCGTGTTTGGAGGGTTCACTCCTGTCCCTTCCGAACTCTGGAGCTGTCCCACACGGCCTTCCTCCTGCCGCCTTTTTATTATTTTACTTATGTATTATTACACACCACACGGCTTGCTGGATCTTAGTTCCCTGACCAGGGATTGAACCAAGGCCATGGCAGTGAAAGCGCACGGAGTCCTAACCACTGGACCGCCAGGGAACTCCCCCCACCACCTCTTTAGATGTCTCCTGGCACCTGGCGTCTGTTGAGTGCCCTCTGCCTGGCTTAGTGCTGGTTTCTCTGAGGCTTTAAAAAAGGAGAGTGGGAATGGGTCTTGCCACAGCTGTGGTCTTCTGACCCTGGTCTCCAGTCTCAGCAGCCCTGTGTTCTTTTCTGCCTCTGGATTTGAAGTGGTTACAGGCTACCTGTGTCCTGGTCATTGGTAATATGGGCCGAGGAAAAGTTGCAAGATTTTCCCCATGTTCAGGGGACCCATACTTGTCCCTTCCATGCAGGACAGGCTTCAGTGACTAGCAGTGACCAAGCATGAGGCAGTCTGAGGGTGGAGGGAGTCGGGCTGTAGTGCGTTCATTGCCTGAGACCCGAATCCCCCCAGCACACGCGCTGTGTTTTCCTGTCGATGAGCATGATGGTGTCCTGCCAGCTGGGCAGATCCCGGGACGGCTTCTTGTCCCCTGCAGGAGTGTCACGTGGCTCTTGTTGCACGAAACGCGTCGTCAGGGAGAGCGGGACTGAGTCCCGGGTGAGTGGTGTCCCGCCGGTTCTCTAGTACTTGGGTTGTGTGCAGGCTGTGAGGCCAGAGGTGCTGGGTGCTGAGGTGCGGAGAGTGAGGGTGCAATGGAGGCTTGGGCCCCCTTCTGCTCCTGAGAGCCTGGATGGAGGCTGCTGTGATGTTGAGAGGACAGAGATTCACATCCAGTGACCAGCCAAGTGCCCTTCTGTGAGCCTGAGCGAGAATTCTGTCAGGTGTTCAATCCTGGTGCCACTTACACACATTCCTTCAGTACCTAAGAGTTCTCAGTATTTCTGCCGTTAGTCTTCTCTTCAGCTCTTGGCAGGGACTGGTGAATCATCGGGTGGTTCTGTCATCTCAGGCTGTACGTCTGGTCAGTGACCTGTCTGCTGGTCTGTTCCTAGGCCAGGCCGTTTCCCAGGATGCTGGCAGTGGCCTCCCTTCTCAGCTCCCTCACTGCCCTTTTCTGCCCCTGCATTCGAAAGTGATCGTGGGCTGCCCGTGCCCTGGTCATTGATAGTGCAGGGAGAGGAATTGCTGAAAGCCTTTCCCCGTGTTTGGAGGGTTCACTCCTGTCCCTTGCAAACTCTGGAGCTTTCGTACATGTCTTTCTTCCCACTGATTTGTGTTGCTTCCTGGTCCCTGGCGCTGTGTGCTCACTGAGTGCCCCTTTTACCGAACAGGGCCCTGCCTCAGCAGTTCACGGGCTGGCAGTGGAGGGCTCCCCTCCAGAAGTTTTCTCTGATTCCCCATCGCACCCCTTCCTCATCCCACATCCTCAGCCCCGCCCCTCAGCATTGATCACACCTAGAAAGCGTTGATTTGCTGATCGTGCCCCTTATGCTGTAATCTTGAGGGCAGTGCCTCCTTGTTTTGCGTTGCGTCTGGTGCCTGATGCATAGCACCTGGACCAAAAAAACCCCCGAAGAGGTGGAGATGACCCACCTGTTGTGAGGTGACAGGGCTCCTCCCATTGCAGAGTGTCAGGGAACCAAGCCCTCCAGCAAGCCAGCCTGCTGGGTCAGCCTCCTTTTGTCCACTGGAATTGTTGTTTCTGTAATGAACGGTAGACTTACTGTAATCTGCCTTTAATGCTGGTCATGAGCAGGGCCCGTGGTCCGCTGTGGGTGATTTTCTAGTGACCGACCTGGACAAAGCCCAGTATAGTTGAGGATGCATGTGTAAGTCGCCCTTATACTACGTAGCAGTCACGGGGCCCTCCCCCTACCTGTTACCCCTCCCGGTCCATTCTAGTCATTGCCAGGCAGCCACAGCCTGCAGACTGGTTAGCAGCAAATTGCTCACAGTTGGCACACACGGTAACGTGGGTGTTATTCCTGTTGCAGATGACCTGCAGACCCCTTCCTAGGGCCAAATCGTCCTTGTTCCTGATACCGTAGTGTGGCCGTTCAGGTCCTGCAGTAACAGCCTGCCTTCGTGGGTGCTAGAAACTGCCAGCTGCTGTGCCAAGTGTTCCGTGTGTCCCCCAGGGCCTGCTGTGAGTGCCTGTTCACCGATTTTCCTTTGCAGCTGGGTCTGTGTGCACAGAGGCTCCATGGGAGGCGTCATCTTCGTGTCAGCCAGGCGCTAGGCCCTGGGGCCCCAGGTAAGGCTTTTGGACCTTTCTCTGGAATTTTGTGTTTTTTGTAAAGTCACGTGCGTGTTTTCTGGGGCTTGGGTGATCATGTAAGGGGAAGTGCGGTGACAGTAGCATCCTGCTGTGGGGCAGTCCCCCACATGCCTAGGGGAGGGCCCTGTAGAAACCTGCTTGGGTGAAGGGCTTCCCGGGGCATCTCCCTTCCGAGCCCTGGGGTGTCAGTGCAAGTACTGTTGTGATGGAGACCGGTCCCGCCTCTCAACCTGTCTAGCGCTGTGACCCCATCTCAGACTCCACATCTTCATCTGAAGAGCAAAGCTGGGATAGCAGCAAAAGTCCTAAAAAATTTTTCATGGTGGTGCCATGACCACATGATCCTGATCTTTTTCAGCCCGAAAGCATTTCCAGTTTTTTATGCTGGAAGTGTCTTGACTCCCCCTGGCAGGGAGGTTTTGTGGGGTCTTGGCAGGACACGACAGAAGCTGCTGGGACTCGGCTGGGTTGGGCTGCTCTCCCTGACCCAGGCCCCTGGCTCCAGCCTCCCGTCCTTCCTGGCTCTTTCTGTCCTTTTCTGCTCCTGCATCGAAAGTGATCGTGGGCTGCCCGTGCCCTGGTCATCGATAGGGCAGGGACAGGAGTCGCTGAAAGACCTTCCCCGTGTTTGAAGGGCCCAGTTGTCCCTTCCAAACCCTGGAACTTTCACACACTAGCTTTTTGGTCCTGCCATTTCCTTCAGAGCACAGGCCTTTGCCGGCCCACATGTGATATGGTGACCGGGCTGGGCCCCGGGCTTGTGGAGGTTCACTTTGTCTTTGAAGTAAAGGAGCCTCCGGACAGAAACCAGTGCATACATTTGTATTTGGACCTCACACTGGAATAAGTTCAGACGATGCTGAAGGGCACATGGGAGAACTGTACATCGTGGGTTCTGCTCTATGAACGTCACAGGAATGGAGGACAACCCTTAATAATAGATTACTCAAGGCAGCCCATGACCGACATGCTTGTTTGTGTGTTGACTTTGCTCCTTTACTCTTTTTTTGGTTTTTTTCCCTTTACTGTTTCTTGAGCACAATGTGTATCGCTTCTCCAGGAGCCGCCAGTAGTGTCGAATATGTGGAGAAAGAAAAATAAAGGTGGGCCAGATGTAGGAGCAAAGAGGGGTCCTACCAATTCTGAATCATTCAGGAATGTTCCGTTCGTCACGGTCTGCCAGAAGCCCGAGGAGTTTTCTTGTCAGTCACTGGTGAGAGAAGAGTGCCTTGACTCACCAACCTCTTTGTAGCCCCCGCTTTTAACCTGTGCTTTTGTGGGTTCTCTTTTAAAAAGGGTGACCCCAGGTGTTCACTGGAGAAGAAATCCCAGGCCTGTGGATCTGTGAGTCTGTATCTGTAGACTCAAGGCTTGCTTTCTGGTTCATGTTAGGATGTTGTGAGGCAGGAGGTGTCTCCCGCCATGTAGTCAGCCGTCAGCAGGGGCTGCCCTTCTGCCTTTCTGCGCTGCAGATGTGTCGGGTGGAGGCCGCAACCCTGCACCGGCGCCTTCGCTTAGTAGACTCCGCAGGGGCAACGTGGTGCTCCCAAGAGGCGTGTCTGGCTCCCAGACAACAGGTGAGGTGGGGTCCCACTCACCCCCCACTTTTGGCCTGAGGGCTCCTTTTCTTCCATCTACATTCGAGTTTCTCCGGTTTGATCCTGTTTTGCCAGATGTTTTTGTTCTCATTTCATGATGACGTGAAGGTAGTGAGACTAATATATGTGAACCACCTGGTCCTCGGTAGCCGTCTAACAAATCTGAGACTTCCCTTGTCTTTCAAACCTGCCCTCTGCCCCTTCGCATCAGAGGCTTGTCCTGTCCCACAGCCTAGTCCCTGGTCCTGGGGCTCCTCAGCCAGCCTGGAGGATTTAATGGCTGATGGTGACCATTTTGAAAAGACTTTATCTCCACCCCATCCCCCCCATCCCAGACCTGGCACTTTAAACCTCTGGGTGCAAAGTCCCACACGTTGAGTTGGGGGTCACTTGTGTAGTGTCCTCAAGCGTTAATGATATTTTCTCATTTATCCTTCAAATGGGCCTGGCAGTCTTGATTTTCACCCATCTGGGCACCTAATGAGTCTTTCCGGAAGTTTCTCTTTCATTTGCCTTTCTTGGGTGGGCATATTAAGTGGGTCTTTGCAGAATAGGATGACAGCTACTGGGGCCTTGGGACGGACTGGGCAGAGAAGTAATGACGGTGGTGGGAGAACTGCTGAGGACGGTGGTCCATCCTTTGATCAAGATGCAGTGGGAACTTGGTGTCAAAGTCTCTGACAGTGAGCTCAGACTGAGCTCTGGTGTATCTGGCCAGTTGCCTTGATCGGGAACTGCTTGAAAGAAAATTGTTTATTCTAAAAACCGAAACTTTGAGGTGTTTTCCTTTATTATCCCGTCTATTCTGGTGATATCTAAGGTCAGTTTTTTTTGTTTGTTTTTAATATTTATTTATTTGGCTGTGCTGGGTCTTAGTTGGCAGCATGTGGGATCTAGTTCCCTGACCAGGGATCGAACCCAGGCCCTCTGCTTTGGGAAGCATGGAGTCTTAGCCTCTGGACCACCAGGGAAGTCCTATTCTGGTGATACCTAGTAGGGCCTAGTCGATTGGGACCCTCTCAGTGATGTTACTTGGGGAGAAGATGGTGCTGGAGATTAAATGCTTGTATGGTTCTTCTCCCTCCTAGGTCAGCGTTATATCTGGAGATCGTTGAGGAAGTCCCAAGGCCATGAGTCAGTGACTTTGGGGTGACTTGGGATCTGGCATTGCTGGTATTTCTCCCCAGGGTGAGTTAATGCCACGGGCTGGGAACCCACCGCCAGAGGGTTGGCTGGTTTGAGTTTATGCAAATGGGAACTCCCAGCCGTTGGTCTCGCCTGTCCTTTCTTGTAGATTCCTTTTGTTCGTGGACACCAGCGGGGCAGAGAGTGGAGAGTGCAGTCCACACATGAAGAGCTCCCCGCCGCCTGCTCGGAGTGTCATGGGAGAACTGTTCACTCAGCACGAGAAATCAGGGCAAAGCGCTGGGACTGGGGGGCTTGGGGTCCCCTTCAGCTGGCTCTGAGTCCCAACAGTAGTGCGCTTGGACGCCGTGGACGGGGAAGGCCGGCCCCCGTCCCTCTGCCGTGCCTGCGTGGCTTCAGTGACCGAGAGTTTTTCTCTTGAGTTGGCAGCTGTTCATCTTCATCACTTTTCTCTCCACGCATCCGTTCAATAAACCGTATGCACCCCCCGCCCCCGCCTGTGTTTTAAGTCAGTAACGAGCCACGTGCCAGCGAGGCTGGGCAGGGAGAAAGTGGGTCACAGGCCAAATCCTGTTTTCACTCCGAGCCTTTCTGTCCTGCTCCTGAGGCTTGGCACACGGGCTGTTGTTTGAGGTGTTCTGTTAGGACGGGGGTGAACAAACGCTGGTGGTTGGCTCAGGTTAGGACCTGTGAGAGTTGAGGGCGTCGAGGAACAGTCAGGCCAGGGCTTGGGAAGGGTGATGGGGACCAGAGTGAGACAGGTGCTGATGGCATTGGGGAAGCTGTGGGTGCCTGTCTCATGAGTATGTACCTGCTTGTGTGACCAACTGGCCTAGTTTGCCTGGAATTGAGAGGTTTCTCAGACATGGGACTTCTATTGCCAAAACCAGGAAAGTCCTGGGCAAACTGGAACAAGTTGATCAGCTTATCTGGGTGTAAAATACATGGTGTCAACTTGAGAGGACAGGTTACTGAGTAAAGGTGAGAATGGTAAACGTGGAGCTGCCATTGGTGGACTCAGTCTTTTGGAGATAATTGGGGTAAAATCAACAGTTGCACTGAGGACATGTATGTGAACTTTTTAATCTCTATTTTATAGATGGAGGAGTCTACATGAGGAAGTATGTCCCAAAGGCTGTGATGAAAGGCTGGACTTAATTGTCCAGTTTCTGCATTTGGAATTGAAACCACCTTGGCTGAGCTGAGGCAGGATTCAGGCTGTCAGGCCTGCCTGGTGGCTTTGACACCCTGAAGGTCTGTGCAGGGGCAGGCATTCTTCATGGCTGAAATGTTCTGCCCTGCTAGCTAGTTCCTGGTAGAGGCATCCAGAAGCAGGAAGTCCTTTTTCTGTCTCACTCCAAGGACTATCCCCTGACTTCTGTTTGCCACCTTTATTCAGCTGGTTGTAGCTGCCTGGAAAGATGCGAAGAGAAGGAGTCTGGGTCCACTGGAGATAGCTGTGACTGAGCGTGATGTTTGCTGCCGTGCAGGCCAGTCCTTGACAGGTGTTCCTGGGGACACCGGGCACTGGTCATCATGCCTGCCCTGTTCTACTGCGGTGTGTGAAGCAGGAGCCATCCCAGGTCTGGAGGGCCTGAGGAGATCTGGGGAGGGCATTCATCCAAGGTGACCCAGGAGCCAGGCTTAAGGTCAGTAAGGCACAAACCTTGGCTGGGAAACTAGGCCTCACTGGAGCAGCTGGTGGGAGATTAACCAGACATCATACTAGACATAGGGGTACAATGGTGAATAAGACAGTTTGTGCCCTAAAAGGGGTCACCAATAAATATATAGATAATGTCTCCACACACCAAACGTTACAGGACACGCACTGCTGGGCACTGTAGGTATTGGGGATGCAGCTTTAAACAAAACGGGGTGCCTCCTGGAGCTTGTTTAGAACTGCTGTCCATTATGGCAAGCCACCAGACACTTGTGGCTGTTTTAATGGATTTAAATAAAACTTTTAAAATTCAGGTCTTCAGTTTTATCAGCCACATTTCAAGTGCTCAGTAGCCACAAGTAGCTGCGGGGTTGGACAGTGCAGATACATAGAATATTCCCATCACTGCAGGAGGTTCAGACAGCACCAGTCTAGAAAATAGGGAGTTGAATTCCGTGAAAGTAGTTGCTGGGACACCTTTACAGAAAGGCTGTCATTTGAGGAGCCCAAAGAGGGCTGCTGTGCCTGGTGCTGCATTCCTGTGATTATGAGTGGGGGGGGGTTGGGTAAATCGGGGGCATCAGCCTGGAGGGGGTGTGAGAGCACTGGCTTCCGAGTCACCAACCTGGGGTCTAACCCAGCAGGGTGACATGATGTGAGTTTCCATCACCTGACCTCCGTTTCCCCTTGTGAAATGAGAACCACACCTCCACAGGAACATGGTGAGGTAAGGATTAAACAGACTTGTATGTGGAAGCCTCTGTAGGGTGTGGCTTCAGAAAGTGTTCAATAACTGATAGCTATTATTATTTATTGAAGTTTCCTCTTCAAGTTTTTTTGGTCTTTTTTCGGCCTTGAGGCTTTCAGGGTATAGCCTGTAATGCTGAAGTTTCCAGGAAAGCAAAAATAGTTCCCCTCCTTTTACAACTTAAGATATGTATAATGCAATGATTAATAAATATCTAGAAACATATACCCCCAAATTAGAGGATATATGCTTTTCTCAAGCACCTACATTTACAAATACTTTTTATGTTCCAGGTTACAAAACAAGTCACAAATAACAAAGAATCAGTTATGCAGATTACATTTGTATCGTACTACAATATAATTAAGGACAATAACAACAAAAATGGGTTTGGAAAAATCCATATATTTGGAAAATTTAAAACGTTTAAAAATAACTCATCAAAGATGAAACCATAGGGGAATTAGAAAATACTTAGAACTGAATGATAATGAAAATTTCTACATACCAGTACTTGTGAGATGTAGCTAAAATAATTCTGAAGAAGTTTATGCCTCACGTGCTTATATTAGAAGAAAGGCTGAGTAATTTTTATTAATAAGTAATAAACAATAGAAGTAATGAGCATAAAAATTAGAGCAGAAACTAAAGCAGAAGGCAAAAATACAACAACGATCAACATGGCTAAGAGTTGGTTCTTTGAAAAGTCATGAAACTGATGAAGAAAAATAATTTCAGGAAGGGAAAAGGACATAGGACAGAACTGGGATTAAAAAAAATACAGATTACTTTTTGCCTATAAAAATTTAAACTTTGGAAATTCCCTGGCGGTCCAGTGGTTAGGACTCGGCACTTTCACTGCTGAGGGCCGGGGTTCAATCCTTGGTCGGGGAACTAAGATCCCGCAAGCTGCATGGCGCGGCCAAAAAAAAAAAATTAAACTTTGACAAAATGAGCACATTTCTAGAAAACATCCAAAAAAATTGCCTCAAGGAGAAAGAAAACTTGAATAGTCTGATAAAACCCATCTGATAAAGACCACAAGGGAACAATAAAGTCAGATTTATTCGCCTGTTGCAACATAAACTTTTTTGGTCACTGTTAAAGCTGTGACTTTCTCACAAGAGGAATTTTTGATCCTTTCTTGAATAGACATATAATGACCAAAACATATGTCCCATTGTTAAGGGACAATTGAATGCAGTCCATTTGGAGGAGGTTGAAGGGACCCTGAGGCTCTGGCTTCAGACTGTCCGTTGTTTTGTCAGAATTTGGTTGTAGACAGGACATGCATGAGAAGCATCTTTGGTCAGGCCTTTAAAATCTTCCCACCAATGTTGGCTTTTGCTTGCAAGAACTTTCTGATCAAGTCTATTTTCTGCATAACCCCAGTCAAGCTGGATGTCTGTCAACTATAATCCAAAGCATCGTCGATTCTTTTTCTAAGCTTGTCAGGTATGATGCTTCTTATTAGGGTATCCTATGATGGGCCCAGCCCTGGCATGAGGCCCAGCAGGTGTTGTACTTCTTCAGGAAGACTTGCCCGCTTGTGGTGCTGGCCTAGCTAACCCAGGAGTCCAGAAGGCAAGGGGACCAGCTGAACCGTTTAAATAAGTGTGTGTCAGCCGTCACTCCCATCTCCCAGACAACGATCCGTTCTCAGAGACTCAGCCTTGTTTGTCAATCTGCCTACATGTCTGCTGACATTAAAAATAAAACAGCAGGCATGCCTCCTGCCAGTGGGAGAAGTGTGTGTGTGTGGGGGGGGTGTGTGTGTGTGTGGTGTGTGAAGTGGGCCTTTGTGGTTGGAGGGGACATGTTTCTACCCTGAAAATCCAGGAAAGTAGGCAGGGTTGTCCAATGACCTTGGTCAGGAAAACCCATGAGAAACTGGGGAGCCTATTGCTGCCAAAAGATGCAGAAACAGAGAAGAAGGGGCCAAGGAGACTGGAAAGTTTTTATAATAAGTTTTTTTCAAACAGCCCATGATTAGAACAGTAGATTGGATAGAGTAATCTGCAGGAAAAATCGTAACTTTCTTTGCTAACTAACCAAGCATTCCAGGATACTATTTGGCGTTGGTTCATTATCTTTCACCATCCTTGCCAAAAATCTCACGTCTTTACTCTTAGGTACCTCGGGTTTTCCTGGCCAAGGTCATCAGACGTCCCTGGCTAATTCCCTAGGCCTTCCAAGATAAAAACAGAACACCTGTATGATTTCACCAGAAGAATGACATTGGTTGATGGTTTAAGATAGATTTTTTTTTTAAATTAAAAAGTGTCGGGCTTCCCTGGTGGCGCAGTGCTTGAGAGTCTGCCTGCCAATGCAGAGGATACGGGTTCGAGCCCTGGTCTGGGAAGATCCCACGTGCTGTGGAGCAACTGGGCCCGTGAGCCACAGTTACTGAGCCTGCGCGTCTGGAGCCTGTGCTCCGTAACGAGAGAGGCCGCGATAGTGAGAGGCCCGCGCACCGCGATGAAGAATGGCCCCCACTTGCCGCAACTAGAGAAAGCCCTCACACAGAAACGAAGACCCAACACAGCCATAAAAATAAATAAATAAATAAACCCAAAGTTTAAAAAAAAAAAAAAAAGGGTCATCCTAATAGTATATTAAGGAATTTTTAATAAGTAAGAATGGATGATGACAACTATAATTTATCGATCTAGCTTAGTGTGAGCCAAGAATTGCCCTGAGCAGTTTATATACCTTATTTCAATATATTTGCAGATATAGATGCAGAACGTTGCATTCCCAGCTGGCCAATGAGAGAGCGGGCTACTTTGACAGGTGGCAGGCTACTGGATGCAGGGCACATAGAGACACAGGCCTCTTCAGGGGTGGACAGATGTGACAGACTCTTGAGCTTCTATTGGCCCCTTCGAGAGCCCTCTTTCATCCACCATCCAAAGAAGCCTGGGCTGGGACATGCAGTGTTTATATCCAAGGACTCATCCCCGAGGACCACCATCTCCCCCACTTTCTCTTTTCCCAGCCAGTTTCGCTGCTCTTATCTCTTGGTCATAAAAGGCAGATGGTGAGGCCAGTTGGAGAAGGCCCTGGCATCAGAGGAACCCGCTAGGTTCACAAGCAGCGACTGTCCCAAGCCCTCCTTCCATCAAGGTCACCCAGCAAGTCAGTGACCTAACCTGACCAGGACCCAAATATGCTAACTCCAGGTGCTCTCCACGGTGCCGCCCGGAATGCTCCTCCTCCCTTGGCCTAACTCCTTGTGCTTTGGGAGTCAAGATAGCCCTCACCTCCTGCAAGTCTAGACTGACCTCTAAGTCAGGTTCAGTGCCGCCTCCTAGCTCCTGCAGCCCTCGAGTCCCCACAGTTTTCTGCCGCTGTGGCATTTATCTAACTATGTTGTAATTTACATGTCTGCCTTCCCAACAAAGTGTGAACTCCATGAGGGCAAGCATCATGCATTGCCAGTCCCCCAGCCACCACAGAAGAGAAGCTCACCTAGTCGAAGGAATGAAGGAATGAATGAATAAATGAACAAATCATGAATCCTACAGAAAGCGTAGAATTCAGCTTTTGCATGGGGCAGTCAGTAGCAGCTATTCTTACCATCGAGAGAGGGGTATATGATGTGGAGCGCATAGTAATTGTGGATGGATTCCATCAAATTCATCTGGAGCAGAGGAGGGGCCAGAGCAAAGGAATCAAGTAAGACATGAATAAAAACAAATCCAAGGGAAGAACATCTGACTCCCCACTCTGGAAACATCAACCTGTCATCCCATTTAAAAAACAGGTTGACAATGACCATCACCATGACACAATAAACAGCTCCTTACTCACAATCCCCAAATCCCAAATCTCTGAACTTCATTCCCCATAAGGGCCTGCAAGCTTATTTTATGGCAAACATGACCTGAACTGTCATGGGACTATTTAGTGGTTTTTTTTTATTCTACTTTATGTGAATGTTTTAACATTTTGCTGCAAAATTATGAAATGTGTTTTGATTATAGAATGCTGCCCCAGGTCCTGCTGGAAGTGTTTTATAACACAGGGGCCATGCCTCATATTACCTCTCAAAAATTTCCAATTCTGAAACCAATCAGTCCCAAGGGCTTTAGAGAAGGGATTGTGCACCTGGGCACTATTATTACAATAGTGACATATATTGAGAGCTTAATATGTGTGAGGCACTTGATCAAAGGGTCTTACTGAATTCATTGCTCATCTCAAATTACAGCTCCCATTTGAGGTAGATGCTATTATCATTCCCACTTTATAGTCAAGGAAGCTGAGGCTCAGGAAGGTTAAGGGATTTGCCCAAGGTCACACAGCTAGCAAGTGGCAGAGCTGATAGAAGAGCCCAGACCTATTTTCCTCCAAAGCTCATGCTCTTAATCTTCATGTCCTGTTGCCCCTTTAGCCCTTCTTGGATGGTTAACTTTCAGACATGGTATCCCATTTCCTGCAAGACTACAGTGCGTCTTTATCTGGGACCACGTCGCTTCTCCTGGAACCCTTCCATGAAGCTTCTTCCCATGAAGCCCTGCTTGGAGAGGACATTCAAGAAATGCTGAAGGAAAACAACTCACATTGAAGAAACCGATGTTGGAGTGCTTCAGTTCCAATTTCAGCTCACTGTGCAGAGAAAGAAAGAAGCACTTGTCACTACGGACCATGGCTGATACTTTCTCCAAGGTCACCCCAGTGGGGTGTGTGGTGCTTAAGGGCACAGGCATTTCTGGGGGCTGGATACCCAAGGGTTCCTCTGCAATGTGGTGCTTGTGGATTTAAGGCTTTAAGCATGCATTGTGATTTAAGAAGTGACATTGTTAAAAATAATGTTTGCTGAGCCTCTTTGATAAATTGAAGAAGTTAGGATGCTATAAATACTACCTGGAAAAAGTGGAATACAAAAAGTAATGTACGCCTCCAATGATATAAAAATGTATTAAAAAAGACTGGGGACTTCCCTGGTGGCACAGTGGTTAAGAATCCGCCTGCCAATGCAGGGGACACAGGTTTGAGCCCTGGTCTGGGAAGATCCTACATGCCACAGAGGAACTAAGCCCATGCGCCACAACTACTGAGCCTGTGCTCTAGAGCCCGCGAGCCACAACTACTGAGCCTGCGTGCCTCAACTACTGAAGCCCACGTGCCTAGAGCCCGTGCTCTTCAACAAGAGAAGCCACAGCAATGAGAAGCCCGTGCACTACAACAAAGAGTAGCCCCCGCTCACCATAACTAGAGAAAGCCCATGCGCAGCAATGAAGACCCAACACAGCCAAAAATAAATAAATAAATAAATAAATAAATAAATAAATAAATAAATTAAAAAAAAAAGACTGGAAGAAAACATGAAACAATTAATGGTGATAATCTCCGTGTGGCAAAGTGATGGGTGATTTTGTTTGTTTTTCAATACTTTTGTAATTTCCAATTTTTTCTTGCCATGAGCATGCAATACTTTTATAATATGGCAATAGACAATAAAAATGGAAAAAAGAGGCACCACAAATGATGCTGGCATGCCAATTGCTGTCACTATAAAAGCCGAGTCCCAATTCCCCCCATTGATCTCCTTCCTGATGGACTTTCACTTGGTTGCTGACCTGGTTCCCTTGTTCAGGAATTCTAATTACCCTGGACAGATCTCTTGGCTTTCCGCTCATGGGGCAGAGGAGTATCATTGATTCCCTGGTAAAATCATTGTGTGAGATTTCTCACAAATCCTTCTTACTTTGTGGTCTCCTCATAATCTAAGCCCTTGGCTGTCTTCCCTAACACTGCAGAGACCCCCAAGCCACATGCATAAACTCAAATTCCAGGACCTCCAAAAGCCCCAAATGCTCATAATTACCTTTTCTTTTTTAAAGATCCCTTAAGGAGATGTTTGTTTTAACAGGATCCAGGCATTCTATTAGCCAACAGCATCTAACCCTGAGACCAGGAATTCATTCCTCTGGTCAACCCATTGCACCTGTACCTCAGCAGGGAGCAGCGCCCAGAGTGGATGAGATGTGGGGCACAGGTAAAGGCTCTGGACAGAGGACACCGCTAGGACAAGTGCCAAACCGTCCCATCCTCTCCCCTCCCCCCACCCATGGCCTCTTACCTTACTGTGGTCAATGAACCAACGATCCTGCTGGAGTTCACATTGATGGTGATGGAGATGTTGGTTCTCTAGAAAAGCAAAAGAGGATGACCCAGGCTCTCAGCCCATGAAGGCATCCTGTTGGGTCCAAGTCCAGGAGACAAATCTCCAGAAATATTGGAGATACATACTACAGCCAGATGTGGGACAGATGCATGAAGAGCAGCTACCCAAGGATTATGGACTGAGGATGCAGGATGTTGGTGGCTCCACAGCTGACGTTATGAGAGGTGAGCTGAGGTTTCAGAGGTCTCCACTTTCATGGAAGCATCAAGAAAGGAGAAGAAGTCCAAACTAAAGATACAGAGCATTTGAATGGGGAGATCATCCACTTATAAGCAGGCTACCAAGGGAAGTTCAGAGAGTCCCCAAGCCCTAAGGACATTTAAAGACACCAGTAATTGACATCTGTGTTTAATGATGAAGCTTGACCTGTTACAGGGGTGGGGTTGAACCAGGTGATTGGATTTGGAGGCCCCGTAAAGCCTGTCCCATCTATGATGGTTAGCTGTTCTACCTGAGTCCACTTCCTCTTTCCAGGAGGTGAGAGCTTACCTGCAACACTTGAATGAATGCCTGTGGCAGCATCACTGAACAGCTCCACTCTGAAACCTAATTGATGTCCCAAAGGCTTGTGGAAGGAAAAAGGGAACATTATTTGTGTTCCAGCCAAAGGACAGAAAAAGGCTGGCTTCTGCTCAAGTATAGACAAGGTCATTATCAGTTTGAACAGTGGCCAAGAATTATTGAAGATGAACAAGGAAGGTCCTGTGGCAGAGCCTGCTGCATGTTTTCTAAGACACTGAGCTGGACTACATTTCCCAACCGCTTTTGAAGTTAGGTATGGCCACGTGACTGAGTTCTGGCCAGTGGAATGTGGGCATAAATGTGTGCGTTACTTCCAGACTTGGTCTTCGATTTCCCAGTCTCCAGAACCGTGAGAAATAAATTTCTGTTGTTTAAGCCACCCAGTCTATGATATTTTGTTATGGGAGCCTGAGCACTTGAAAAATATTGTGTCACTTTCTTTTGGCCCCCATGGTTTCTGATGAAAAACATACTGCCATTGGAAGAGTTTTTCCCTTATAGATAAGGTGTCATTTTTCTCTGGCTGCTTTCAAGATTTTTTCTTTACCCTTAATTTTCATAAATTTAATTATTATGTGTCTTGGCATAGATTTCTTTGGGTTTATCCAGTTTGGAATGTGCTCAGCTTCTTGAATCTGTAGATTTGTGTCTCTTGCTAAATTTGGGAAGTTTTCAGCCATTATTTCTTTGAGGACTTTTTCAGCCCCTCCTACTTTCTCCTCTCCTGAGACTCTGATGACCTGATCCTGTTAGATCTTTTGTTATAGTCCCACAGGTCTCTGAGGCTCTTTCCATTTTTTCCCTTCAGTCTATTTTTCCTTTGTAGTTCAGATTAAGTGATTTCTACTTTTCTATCTTCTAGTTCACTTATTCCTTCTCTGTTCCACTGACCCCACCCCACCCCAGGAGGGGTGTCGGGGCACTTGTTACAGCTTCATGAGAGTGGAGGTCTAGGCTTTCCAATCAGTCTTTGCTGGCATGGGTGGGGTTAGGGCTACATTTCTTTTTCTCTGGTGTTTGGCTGCAGTAGAGGAATTATTGTCTAAAAGTTTTCTATCTTACTAGGCTTCCCTTTTTCTGGTTCTTTGGGTGGAGAAAGGAGGTGGTGTTGTTGTCATTGTTGTTATTGTTTTTGTCTGTGCCTGTTGGCATTTCTGGGTTGCTGACTTCTTCAGCCCCAAATTGGGATATGCAGGAGGGCAAAAATAAAACTCAGAGAGCTCATGATTACGTTGTTGCATAAGTCCTGAGGTCCCTAGCTAATCTGCCTTCTTATTTCTGCCTTTCAGAGTCTTCTTATGTTTGTTTTATACATAATGAGTTTTTAGTTGTACTTAGCAGGGGGAATAGGGAAATGTACATCTCCTCCATCTTCCCAGAAGTGCTCTGCCCATTTTTAAATTGGGCTGTCTTTTTTTATTACTGAGTTGTAAGAATTCTTTAACTACTTCGGATAGAAATCCCTTATCAGATATATGATTTGCAAGTATTTTCTCCATTCTGTGGGTTGCCTTTTCACTTTCTCAAATGGTGCCCTTTGAAGCACAAGTTTTTCATTTTGATGAAGTCCAATTTAGCTATTTTTTATCTTGTTGCTTGTGGTTTTGAGTCGTATCTAAGAAGGCTTTGCCTAACCCAGGGTCATGAAAATTTACTATCTTTTTTCTAAGAGTTTTATAGTTTTAGCTCTCACATTTATTTCTATGATCCATTTGGAGTTAATTTTTGTGTATTGTATAAGGAAGGGGTCCAGTTTCATTCTTTTGCATGTGAATATCCAGTTGCCCCAGCACCATTTCTTAAATGTTCATTCTTCCACATTTAACTGTCTTGGTCTCCTTATTGAAAATCAATTGATTTATAATTATGATAATTTATTTCTGGATTCTCAATTCTATTCCATCAATTTATACCAGTACCACATTGTCTTGATTACTATAGCCTTATAGTAAGTTTTGAAATAGGGAAGTATGAGTTCTACAACTTCATTTTTCATATTCAAGATTGTTTTGGCTGGGACTTCCCTGGTGGCGCAGCAGTTAAAATCTGCCTTTCAATGCAGGGGACACGGGTTCGAGCCCTGATCTGGGAAGATCCCACATGCCGCAGAGCAACTAAGCCCGTGCGCCACAACTACTGAACCTGTGCTCTAGAGCCCACGAGCCACAACTACTTAGCCCACGTGCCATAACTACTGAAGCCCGTGCACCTAGAGCCCGTGCTCCACAACAAGAGAAGCCACTGCAATGAGAAGCCCGCACACCACAGCCAAGAGTACCGCAGCTAGGGAAAGCCCACGTGCAGCAATGAAGACTCAACGCAGCCAAAAATAAATAAATTAATTAATAAATTAATTTTTTTAAAAAAATGATTGTTTTAGCTATTCTGGGCCCCTTGAATTTACAAATGAATTTTAGGATCAGCTGGCAAAAAACCCAGCTGGGATTTTGATAGGGATTGTGTCGAATCTGTAAATAAATTTGAAGAGTATTGCTATTTTACAAGTTCTTTAAATTTTATACCTTCTTTAAAAAGGTAATTTGATGATTTTTATTTATAACAATTTAAATAAGTTTATGCCTGAAATTAAACAAATTTTTATAGTAAATGTAACAGTGAGAAAGCTAAAATTTTCCACCTCAGCTGGAGTAAATGACTTTTAAGGTTTCTTGCAACTCTGCCAGTGTATGATTTGATTACCTATGGCCTCAGGAAGGCCGGCTGTTCAGACCAGGAATGCAAGACCCACTCACCACGCTCCAGAAACAAATAGCCTCCAGAATCTATCAGCTGCGTAGTCTCCCAGTCCTTCAGCTGAGCGAGAGGCTTCCACCCATGGCAAACGTGACCCTTTATTGCCCTGGCCAGGTTCAGACTTACCACCCTGAGTTGGAAGAGGGACTTGCGGCCAGAGGAGTTGGGCAGGAGAGCGAAGGCCTGGATGTCCATCACCGGCATGAGGTCACATTTCCTCATGAACATCAGGAATGGAGCTGATTGAGGTGACGTCTCAAACTCTAGCTCCATATTGGGGTACAATCTGGCCAGCTGGAAAAAGAGGGCAGAGACTTGGGGAGGATAGGAGATGGACAGAGGGACCCTGAGCTATATAGGAGAGGTCAGATGGGCAGAGCCCCAAGACTCAAATCTTCAAGGGCCCTAAAATGGTAGTGGAAAATCACAGGATGGTGGGAATTATATTTTTCAGAACTCCTTTTCAGTGGATGGATGGCTTTATGGTTGGAAAGGGCACTTTGATAAAGTATCTGGGATGGTTGAGACACCCCGGTGGGCATCCTCCAATAACAGTGGATGGTCACCATACTGCATCCTACGTAGGCCAGCTTGTGTTGACTAGTGTGAAAGTTTGGGGCCAGAGCTGAATTGCCTGGCTCAAAAAAGAGGAGGCTGAGAGCTCTTCTCCACTTTGCTCCTGCCACTTTTCAGCTCTGCTCTACATAAACATCAAACAAATATCAATTATTGGTCTAGCCCCCAATTATTAGCCTGCCCAATGTACCCCTATTTGCATCCTGGAAGGAGCCTGTATATTTGCACTGGTTGAGTGTTACCTCCCACTTGACCTCCCAGCAACCCAGTGGGGCAGGTAGTAAAGTCGTTCCCATTTGACAGATGAAGAAACTGAGGCCCAACAAGATCAAGTTCCCAAGACAGGAAACAGCAGATCCTGGATTCAAATCCAGGTGATCTGAATCCAGATCCTGTGTCTTTATGCCACAAGGACTCAGAGAATGATGGGAATTTTGTACCAAAAAAAAAAAAATCACTTAATAACTTCTGT
This sequence comes from Balaenoptera physalus, assembly GCF_965194825.1. Classification (NCBI taxonomy): domain Eukaryota; kingdom Metazoa; phylum Chordata; class Mammalia; order Artiodactyla; family Balaenopteridae; genus Balaenoptera; species Balaenoptera physalus. The sequence goes on from NC_138898.1 coordinate 21,405,898, forward strand.
TTTTATCCACTATGCTAGTAAGTAAGCTGTTTGTCTGGAGAAAGTTTATGCACCATTCATAGATGTCCACATACAATCTCCACATTTGGCCCACGTCAGTAGGCTTGTCTTGTCCTCTGTGATGAGCGGGCAGAGGTCTTACCTGAGGAATGATGGCCCGGAATGAGCTGGTGTGCAGCTGGATTGGAAAGTAGAAGGGAATCTGCAGCAGATGAAGCAGGAAGCTACTTGAGAAGCAGGACAGCAGAGTAGTTAAAGGTGTGGACTTGGAGGTCAGGCAGCTTGGGCTCAGATACTGCTTCTGCCATTTTTTGGCTGACTGATGGTTGATAAACTTTGTTAGGTTCTGTACCTGGAAAACAAGGATGAATGCAATAGCAATTGTACAGGGTGTGTGAGGAATGAATGAGATATTATAAAGGTAAAGTGCTACGTGCAGGGCCTGGAACATAGGAAGGGCTTGATAAATGTCTGTTATTGTTATTTACCACTTCTCAGGATGCTCCCCTAAAGGGTCAACAAGAGCTGATAACCACCGCAATCTGAATTTAATGTGCTTCCAGATATGGCTTTCTTTTCTGGCCAGAAATCTCTCCTGGTGCTATTCTCTACCCAGGCCTCTGACTTGCTCCTCTTTCAGCTTGGTGAGCGCTGCCTACACCCGTCCACAGCGCACCTTCCTCCATCTCTTGCCCCCCCAAGATCCCCACTCTTCACCGGGGCTGCTCCTTATCACAGAGCTCGGCTGGGGGCTGTGTGTGTGCGCTGCTCAGACCTCCCTTCAGGGGATCAGCTGTGAGGAGGGCAGCGGCTGACAGCTTCCCCCCAGCACCCCGCATCCCCCGTGTCACACTCAGAGCCCACATCGTTCACGCGGGGGCCACCCTCTTCCAGACAGCTCCCAGCTCCAGACTGGGCACAGTCCGGGTGGTAGAGCTGAAGAATTTTGTCAGATTTCAGGATTCGAGGTGATTGGTTAAGACAATGAGCCACACTGAACGTCACAATTAAGGCTTAATTCGCTTACTGCGAGAGTGCAAGCAGGAGGCTAAACCGGAAAGGACGTTGGCCCCCGCTGTGTTCTGTACTTTTCCCTGTGGCAGGACACAGGATATCATTGTGGACCCAGGGGGAGGAGGTGGAGGACATGGGGAAGGACCAGGAGGAGAAAAGTATTGACTGTTGAGTCAAACTGGAGAAAACTGTCTTCAAGGCCTCCAGTAAGGGGTCTCAGCTAAAGTTCCCCCCTCCCCATCCATAAATCGGCCTCTAAACGGAGGTGTCTAAGCTAGGAACGCAGATTGGCATAAGAGCATGGCCAGCCCCGGGTGGGAGCAGGGCGGGGGCTTGCGTCCTTAAGGGCAGCTCCCTCTGGAAACTAGCGAACGCTGGCCATGAACCAAGTCTGGTCTGCCAGGTGAGACCTGTCAGGTAAAGCTTATGTAATTGCCTATGGTCAGACCTAAACGATCACGCATAGGATTTCACCTTGGAGCCAGACTCCTTTGGTTTCTGCCTGATATGCACTCCTCTAATGAACAAGCTTTGTGCTGTGGCTCCCCGTCAGTTTAGCTGAGACTTAGCGCTACAGCAGCACTTCCTCTACCCCATCCGCCTGCCTTCCCTCTGCTTCTCGGGCATCCCAGTCTGAGGGCTCTCCCCGCCTGCTCCATCCTCCAATCCCCATTATCTCTCTCGGCTGTTTCCCTAATAAATCTCTTACAAGTCTAAAGCTGTCTTGGCATCTGCTGCTTGGAGTACCTGATACGACACACCAGAGTCTGTCTTATTTTTAGAAATACTGCTAATAATAGCTAACATGTACATACGTGCATCAGACACCAAGCTCTTTACAGACTGTCTTTCATATAATCCCTGGGGAATAAGAATGCTTAGGAACCATACACACAGACAGGGAAACTGAAGCACAGCCTGGATTTGAACCCCTATTTGGCAGGCTCCAAATTCCACGTTCTTCCCCTGGATCCTGAGAGCACCTACAATAGGTCTACCGTCCCATCTGATGCTCTCTCCTTGGGCCCCCACCCTCCTCCCTCCCCTACTCACATGCTTATTTTAGATGATGAATTTCATGTGCCCAGACTGCTGGTAAACCCTGCTGGCTGCGTTGATGGCATATTCGGAGACTGCAAAGTAGATCATGCGGTTGTGTTTTGGGGGCAGACTGATGGGCGGAGCATCACAGGGGACTGGGGAGCTCCAGTTTCAGCCAAATAATTCACCCTGAAGACAGAAGGACATATCAACCACCAAGGTTCCTACCAGAGAGGTTGTCGGGCAGAGGCATCCAACGCCTGCCTGGATGGTGGCTGGGTTGGAGATTCCTCTCTAGATTGTGGATCAGGGTCCTGGAAGGTTCCTCTGGCTCCACAATATGTAGGCCCTGATAGCTGCCTGAAATTCCCCTGTCACAGAATCTTCTCTTTGGGTGGGGAGCTGTGTCCTGTGTTCTTCCAGGCTCAGGATGCAGGGGAGGGAGCACAGCCCAGTGAAAAGTATGGACTCTGGAGCTTAACTATATGGTTTGGGATCCTGGCCTGCCACTTACTAGCTCTGGGACCTGGGGTAAGTCTCCAACTTCTTTGTGCCTCAACTTCCTCACCTATAAAATGGGGATGATGTTAATGGTTTCTACTTTATAGAGGTGGTATGAAATTTAAATACATTAACATTTGTACAAATACTTAAAACAGCATCTGGGGGACTTCCCTGGTGGTGCAGTGGTTAAGAATCTGCCTGCCAATGCAGGGGACACAGGTTCGAGCCCTGGTCCAGGAAGATCCCACATGCTGCGCAGCACCTAAGCCCGTGCACCACAATTACTGATCCTGTGCTCTAGAGCCTGCAAGCCACAGCTACTGAGCCCGTGTGCCGCCACAACTACTGGAGCCCGTGCTCCTAGAGCCCGTGCTCTTCAACAAGAGAAGCCACCGCAATGAGAAGCCCGCACACCGCAACAAAGAGTAGCCCCCGCTCGCCGCAACTAGAGAAAGCCCTCGCACAGAAACGAAGACCCAACACAGCCAAAAAACTAACTAAATAAATTAATTTAAAAAAAAAAGTTTAAAAAAAACCCCAAACATTTGCCGACCTCATTTACATGCTAAGCACTGTTAGGTGTTGAGGGGACCTCATGAAACTCACATGAGGAACCTCACAGAGCTCACATGTGAGTCTAACCCACTTCCAGCCACAGACCACTGTGAGAATCGTGGTCCAGAACGGGGCATGTCACGCTATATACTCACCTGGGGGTGAGTCTAAGGGGTTGTGGGAAAAAAGTGAACTAAGTTTGTGGAATCACTTCCGATAAAATTTTTTCTCCCGTAAAGTTTCCTTTCCCATTTGATGCTTGCTGATTGAATGATTAGTTATGCGTGTTATTTTAAATGTACATGTATTATAAACCCATGTGGTAAAATCGGACACAAGTATTTCTTGGGGTTCTGCAGAAAGCATCTTGAACTTTCTGGGGCTCTGTCCCCTGAGCAAGCCTGGGACTCACAGCCTGGCTGACCCTTGGCCCCTGGATGGGCCTGAGTGACCTTGGCCATAGAGACTGTGGCTGGGTTCCCAGGCAGCTGTGGTTGGGGTGTTGCTTCTGGAAAAGCTTGCCTCCCATGACACCTATGGGTACCTCTCCAGTGCTGAGTCAAAGTATAAAAGATTGAAGCACTAAGAGACTTTCCGTGGATCACAGACTAAAAGTCATCCTGGACTGGTTCTTCCTCTTGCCATCACCTGTCTGGGGTATCACCATCTCTCACCTGGACTACTGCCTCCATCTCCTCTCTGGTCTCCCTCCCTCCACTCTGCCCTACTCTAATCTCTTCTAAAGGAAGTGCTCTTTTTAAAAAGCAATTCTGATTATGTCACTGCCCTTCTTAAAATCCTCCAATGGCTTCCCACTGCCTACTATTAGGGTAAAGACCAAAATTTGACTCCTGCCTGTTCCCTTCAATTCTCCTAATTAATTGCTCCCCCTCCAAGTACACTGATCTCCTTATACTTCCTGGAAAGCACAGGCTATTTCATGCCTCAGGATCTTTGCACATGCTTCTTCCTCTGCTAGAAAAGCTCTCCCTCCTCCGCTTTTGCTGGAATTCAAGGCTTGATTCAGATATCCTTTCCATGAAGAAACTATCCCTGCTCCAGAAGCTGGAAAATCCTTCTGCGTCCATAGCATCTGGACTTTCCTGATGAGTATGTTATCACAGCTATGTTGAAGGTAATTCAATGTATATTAAAATATTTTATGTCTTTTTCTCCCACTAGAGTATACACTGCACCAAGATGAGGACCTTGTCTATTTTGCATCATCTTGTATTCCTGGCATTTATCTCAGGATCTGACAAATAATAGGGTATCAAGATATCTTTGTTGAACGAATGATTAAGTAAAGCTACTAAGTCCCCATTTTGGTCAAGAGCATGTGTGTCCATGTTTTCTGTGTCCATATCAATAGCACTGCAACCATGTAGCTATCACCACCATAATGAAGTAGCTAAAACATTTTGCTGGCTCTACTCTGTCCATTTCCACTTTGTGTGTGTGTGTGTGTGTGTGTGTGTGTGTGTGTGTGTGTAAACCATATAAAATTTCATGGATTTGCTCCTGAGAAATGGGGTATTATGCCCATCCAATTAAAACAATATAGTGGGGACTTCCCTGGTGGCACAGTGGTTAAGAATCCGCCTGCCAATGCAGGGGACATGGGTTCGAGCCCTGGTCCGGGAAGATCCCATATGCCGCGGAGCAACTAAGCCTGTGTGCCACAACTACTGAGCCTGCGAGCCACAGCTACTGAGCCCGTGTGCCACAGCTACTGAAGCCCGCGTGCCTAGCGTCCATGCTCCGCACACACACAATGAAGAGTAGCCCCCGCTCGCTGCAACTAGGGAAAGCCCGTGCACAGCAGTGAAGACCCAACGCAGCCAAAAATAAAACAAAACACCAAATACAATACAGTGGTTTGAAGCTATACAGGCTCAGCTAAAAGTTTTCTTTCCCAAATGGCAGCCTCAGGTTTAAAGCCTCTAGTATTTGTGCAGAAAACATTTGTCAGTTGAATAAATGAACAATGAACAGTCTCTGGGTTCCCCAAAATAGAAATTCCCCCAAAACTGACAGGATTAAGAAACATTTTTTCAACTCAACATGGTCACCCAACACATACATCTCAAGCAAAAAGTTAATTCACAGTTTATTTTATTTGCCACTGCTCCCCCTGCCAGCTCCATTCTGTTCTCTGTGTCCTGGAGGGCTGACAGCAGATTCATCTCCCAAGCTCTCTTGTTCCCTGGCTGCTGGTTGTTTTGGCTAATGGGAGACACAGGCAGGAAGGAGAGAGGAGATGGGGTATTTACACCCAGGTGCCTCCCTGCTGGACCACTATACTCCTGTCCCCTGGCTCCTTCTCCAAGAGTCCAGTTCTTTCTAGGCTCTGGTAACCCCCTTCCCTCCCCTTGTTGAACACCCCTTAATCTTAACCACACTCCAGTTAATATTCTCTTCATTAGACTCTTGTCAGTTAAGCCTTTTGAGTTGCCCTCTGTGTCCTGCCAGGATCTGAGTGATGCAGTGCCAACCCAAACTGAGTGCGAGGCAGTCACCCCAGAGACCACCATCGTTCATTCCATAGTCACTGAGCAGCCCCTCCAAGGAAGTCACTTTGAAATGCTGGCTTGCCATTAAAGACAATCTTGCCTGTTTCTTTTTTCTTAGAAATTTATTATTTATTTATTTTGGGCTGCGTTGGGTCTTCGTTGCTGCGCACGGGCTTTCTCTAGTTGCGGTGAACGGGGGCTACTCTTCGTTGCGGTGCGCGGGCTTCTCATTGTGGTGGCTTCTCTTTGTTGCGAAGCACCAGCTCTAGGCGCGCGGGCTTCAGTAGCTGTGGCTCGTGGGCTCTAGAGCACAGGCTCAGTAGTTGTGGCGCACGGGCTTAGCTGCTCCACGGCATGTGGGATCTTCCTGGACCAGGGATGGAACCCATGTCCCCTGCATTGGCAGGCGGATTCTTAACCACTGCGCCACCAGGGAAGTCCCCAAACTGTTTCTTAAAGGGCCAGATAGTCAACATTTTCGGCAATGCCTGCCGTATGGTCTCTGCCAACTACTCAGCACTGCTGTTGTCAGACTAAAGCAGCCCCGGACAAAATGTAAACAAATGGGTGTGGCTGTGTTCCGGTGAAATATTGCTTACAAAAATGGGTGGCAGGTGGATTTGGCCCACAGGCCTTGGTTCACTGACCTCTGATCTTAATGAATCTTCAGTCTTAACTCTGATGTCCCATCAGAGGCATCCCCTGGGTGAGCTGGATGCTGAGGCCATTCTGACAATCTCCAGCAAGTGTGTGGGGTCACTTACCTTAGGTGTCCAGAAATTTCAATGCTGACATGGCCAGTGGAGTTGCTGCAGTGGGTCATGGAGGCAGTGGGTCGCCCAGACTGGTCCTTGCCCAAGTTCAGAGAAATCGAGATGGAAGTGCCATCCACACTCAGATCAAAAGTACCATATAAGGTGCTGGGTGGGAGAAATGAGAAGCAAAGGGTGTAGAACCAGTCACCTCCCAGAAGAGAAGCCAAACGTATGAAGACCCAGGTTTGTCTCCCAGTCCCCACTAACCAGCTGTGTGTCCTGTCTGAGCCTCAATTTTTAAAAAAAAATTTATTTATTTATTTGGTTGCACCAGGTCTTAGTTGTGGCAGGCGGGCCCCTTAGTTGTGGCATGTGAAGTCTTAGTTGCGGCATGCATGTGGGATCTAATTCCCTAACCAGGGATCGAACCCAGGCCCCCTGCACTGGGACTGCGGAGTCTTAACCACTGCGCCACCAGAGAAGTCCCTGAGCCTCAACTTTTAAATTAAAACCGCCGGTGTTGATTATTTGCTACGTGCCAGGCACACTGCTAAATGCCTTACATCTGTTATTTTATTTAAGCCGCAATTGCATCTATGAGGTGGGTTATTATTGACCCCATTTTACAGATAATAAAACTGAGGCTTAGAGATGGTCAGATCTGTGTCCTTTATAGACTGGACGTTTCAGAACCCAGAAAGGGAATTCCAGTGGAAGAGGACATGCCCTTGCCCAAAGCCGAGAAACAGTCTAACGCCAGTACTACTCACGTGAAAAACACCTTCCAGTTCCCACTGACAGACACATAGTTATTGGACAGGGAGGCTCTGACACCCTGCCCTGAGTGTAGACTCAGATTAGAGTTCCGGAGTAAGAAGCGACGTATCCTCAATCTAGGGAAGGAAGACAGATCATCAAACTCAGAAAAACCAAGGGCACATCAGTCCTCTGAATGAATCTTGAGAGTCCCCATCAGCCTCTCACGCTGTCTCAAATTTATTGACTTAAACCGCAAAGGACAATTAAATCATCTCATTCACATCCTTCAAGGTGTGCTCAGGCTCTACCTCCTCCAGGAGGCCTTCCCCAGCGTTCCAAGACTAAAGACCTTCCTCTCGCCTCGGACACTCACCCCCATTAGCTGCCCTTGTCCATCCTACTCATTGGGCTCTCACCACCACAAGGACCCTGTTGATGGTCCTCCACGCCAGCCCCACACATGTCCTCCGCCTGCCTGCCTGTAGAAGAACTTTAGTCAAAGAATACATTTAATCAGAGAAGTGAGAACATGTAGAAACAAAGGAAAACAGTCAAACGAGACCAAATAATAATATAGTCATTCAATAAAGTCAAGGACCTTAAGTTCCTCCTCAAGGGCTATAGATAATATTCTGAGCCATATCCTTTGAGCTGTTTTGTATATACGGAAACCCACACCTTGTAGAAGAAGTTAACTATCGATACATGATGACCAGACTGTAGCCATGACATAGGCTGCCACAATTCTGAGAACTGGTCTCCAAGAAATGGGAACAAACCGACCCTGGAACTGAAGACTAACTGTACTTAAAACAATCAAGATGACTCTGATCAGACCACTGCATGCCCAATTTCAAGATGACGGTCAGAGCTGACTGTGCTGTTTCTGCATGTAGCCCCCTCCCTCCACCTATACACCCCTGAAACTCTTGCCCACTGATTGTCAGTGCGGAGTTGGCCTTTGGACATGAGCCCACCCTCTCCCCTGGTTGCCAGCCTCCGAAATAAAGAAAACTTTCCTTTCTATCAACCTTACCTCTCAAGTACTGGCTTTCAAGCTGCAAGGAGCCGGACCCCACTTTTGGTAACACTGCGAGCTGGCTTTGCATTATGTGTCCTGCAGCTTCCCTAAGCAGAAGCTTAGGTGCTTATAAAGCCAGGGGCCAGATGAGGAACTGAGCCAGTTGAGAGGAGCTGAGAAAGTTCAAGGCTTTCGGGCAGCCCAAGTTCCAGCAATTTGCGATGAAGGAAAAGGTTGCTTGAAGGGCTGCTGGACTGTGCTTTCTTGGTTGGATTTCCCCAGCCGACTATCATGGTTGCCAGGAAGTTGTTGCTTGTATGTGTCATCGAGTTCTGTTGTAGTTCCTCCTCGGAGGGATAGATGGAGCTCTGTCCTCTCACTGCCCTGCAGTCCAAGGAGGGGCTTTTGAACGGGAAAGTGCTTCCTCTTCTACCCAGCAGTGTTGGATGTCACCCAGGGCAGATGTAAGAAACAGTGGCCCCAAGGCAGCTGCAGGACAAGGGAACTGGAGCAGGAGTTCACAGCTGGGCTGGACATCTGCTTTTCCAAAGAACTCCTTAGGAACTTCTGGGTCCCGTCATGGGATAGTTCAGTGGGGCTGGGGCTGATCTTGAACAAAAAAAAAATTTTAAAGCTGAACAATGTGGTGCCATATGCACACACTGTTGCTGGAGTATAAATTCATGCATTTCAGAGGGGTGTGGTGGATAGAAGAGTGTGCCCCCAAATTCCTGTTGAAACCTCAGACTGTGATGTTATTTGGAAACAGTGTCTGTGCATGTGATTAAGGTCAGGATTGAGATGAGGTCATACTGGACTTGGGTGAGCCCTAGATCCAATGAGTGTGTCCTTATAAGAAGAGAGGATACACAGAGAGACACATAGGGAAGAAGGCCGTGTGAAGATGGAGGCAGAGATTGGAGTGATGCAGTCACAAGCTAAGGAACACCAGGAGCCACCAGAAGCTGAGAAAGGCAAGGAAGGATCCTCCCTGAAGTCTTTGGAAGGATTGCTGCCCTGCTATCACCTTGATTTTGGACTCTGATTTTCAGAACTGAGAGAGAATAAATTTCTGTTGTTGTAGGCCACCAAATTTCTGGTAATTTGTTACAGCAGCTCTAGGGAGCTAATACAGAGGGCAATGGGATAATATTTGAGTTTAAGACACTTTGACCCATTAATTTCACTGCCAAGAAATTATTGTAAGAATATGCTTTTGTATCTAAGCCAGCATATATGTATAAGGAGATGTTGGTCGGGAAATGGGGTTGGAATTTTCATATTACAATTCAACTATGCAAAACTTTATGTTTTGGTAGCTAAACTAAATATAGTGAAACCATTAACAATTGGGGAATTTTGGTGAATTGTATACAGGAGATCTTTGTTCTGTTTTTGCAACTTTCCTGTAGGTTTTAAATTATTTATAATAAAAAGCTACCAAACATAAAGTTACAAATTGACTTTCTACTGTAAGGAAGTCTAATTGACTTTCTACTGTAAGGAAGAGTGTTTCCTTCGTATTTACTTATATATTTATCTGTTTACATTAGTGTGGACTCATGGATCTTTATTTTGTTCCCTGAGTTATAATTCATTAATATCATTATTTATTTTGATACTCAAATTATCCCAGATTTGGGACTTCCCTGGTGGCACAGTGGTTAAGAATCTGCCTGACAATGCAGGGGACACGGGTTTGATCCCTGGTCCGGGAAGATCCCACATGCCGCGGAGCAGCTAAGCCCTTGTGCTGCAATTACTGAAGTCCGCGCACCTAGAGCCTGCGCTCTTCAACAAGAGAAGCCACCGACTGCAATGAGAAGGCCACGCACCACAACAAAGAGTAGCCCCTGCTAGCCACAACTAGAGAAAGCCCGCGCGCAGCAAAGAAGACCCAACGCAGCCCTAAATAAATAAATAAATAAATAAATAATTAATTAAAAAAAAAATTTATCTCAGATTTGTCCAGTGAGAGTCCATTCAAGCTGGCTCGCATGTCCTTTTGATGTGTCTCCATCTTTCTTTGAGCACTTACTTACTTTCCGAAGGAAGAAGATATTTCACGCTTATCTTATATTTTGTTTGCCCCCAACTTGGCATCTGTCATTTCTCCAAGGAGCCTGGTTCCTTTTAGGGAAGAAAGGTATTTAGAAATCAAGATCTGGACAGTAGGTGTGCTCATTGCACTCGAAAGATATTATGTAAATCCTGATTTGATGCTAATAAGGGTACCCAGAGACATCTATGAGTATTTTTGCCACAAACTCAAATCTGAACCTGGCCAGCCTCTAAATTTTAGTAGTTAACCGAAAATACACGGGAATGAAAATATGTTCAATGACTCCATAGGGATGCAATTAGAAAAATTTTTAAATGTGGGAAATTCCACGGGACAAATGATCTGGTTTCGTCAACCAAAAAAATGGCAAAGAAAAAAAGTAAATAAAAGGGACATTTTGAAACTTAAGAGAACTTGTTTGAATCCTGGTATACAAACAAACTGTGCAGGAAAAAAAACATTTATGAGACAATTAGGGAAATGTGAACACCGACTATATATTTCGATGGAATTAGTCTTAAATTTTAAGGTGTGATAATGGTATTGTGGTAATGTAAAAAATTCTTACTTTTTACATCCATACTGAACTATTCACGGATGAATGTCCAGGGTGTCCAAGATCTTTAAAATAATCCAGTGGCAGGGGTGGGGAGTGGGCAGGCAGGGGTTAGATGCAATGAGAGTGGCCATGAGTTAGGTGCTAAGGCTGGGTAATGGGTCCATGGGGGTTTATTACAACAATTCTCTCTAATATATCTTGAAATTTTCCGTAGTAAATGTTTTTAACAAAAGGTTCCCAGGTACCTGCTCAATTCTTGGATTATAACTTGTATAAGTCAATATCTCAACAGGAAATGGAGGACATATTTAAATAAGGATGATTCAAAGAGAATTTATTTACAAAGAGACTGTTTTCAAAGGTATGGGCAAAGTTTAGGGGATCCACAGGGATAGTTCAAGAACTTGAAGTTAGTGACAGCTGAACTCATACCCCAGGCACAAAAGGAGAAGGGAGGAAGCACTTACCAGAGCTGGAAGAAGAGAGTTGTATAGAGGCCTCCTGTAGAGGACACCCCAACTCACTTCCTTCCTCCCTCCCATCTCCTGCCAGACACACTTGGAAGCCAGAGGATAAGGAGCCCACTGGTGTGGTCCATACAGGTTGGCCTCCCTGGGCACAGAGCAAAATGGAGAAGAGTGGAATGTGCACCAGGAAAGGGGTATAGAAAATTAGTGGCTCCTTTGTTGATTTGGTTGCATAGGCTCACTATCTCTCTCTTGTTCTTTTTAAAAAATTAATTAATTTATTTTTGCCTGCATTGGGTCTTCGTTGCTGTGCACGGGCTTTCTCTAGTTGCAGCGAGCAGGGGCTACTCTTCGTTGCGGTGCGCGGGCTTCTCATTGTGGTGGCTTCTCTTGTTGCAGAGCACAGGCTTCAGTACGCGGGCTTCAGTAGTTGCGGCGCACGGGTTTAGTTGCTCCGAGGCATGGGATCTTCCCGGACCAGGAATCAAACCTGTGTCCCCTGCATTGGCAGGTGGATTCTTAACCACTGTGCCACCAGGGAAGTCCCCTTGTTCTTTTCTAAACTCATGGTAATCAGGTTTCACCCCCGCTACTCCACCAAAACTATTCTTGTTGAGGCCACCATTGGTCAACTATCATTCCTCATCTTGGCCAAACTCATCAGTAGCATTTGACAGAGTTGATTCCTCCCTTCTTGAAACATTTTCTTCACCTGCCTTCTGGGACAATACGTTTTCCTGGATATCCTCCTATCTCGTTTACCATTTCTTCTCAGGGCCCTTTGCTCACACCTGCTCCTCTTTCCAGGCTTTACATGTTGGAGTGTCCTGGGCTCCAACCTTGGCCTTCCTCTCTTCTTTCACTTCCTAGGTGACCTCATTCAGTCTCTTGGCTTTAAACATCTTCTATCTGTATAAGACCTCACATTACATTTCCAGTGCCTACTACTTCCATGAGTTCCAGACTCATAGACCCAAATTTCTAACTAACATCTCCACTTGGATGTCTAGTAGGTGTCTCAAATGGCTCCATCACACATCCATTCAGAAATTCAGCCAAATACCTAGGAGTCTTCTTCCTGTTAAGATTGGCATTGCTCTAAGGAGAGGTGAGCAAGAGTCATCACATACTCTTCGAAGAGAAAACTAGATTTTTCCCCTAATTTTTAATAAAAGTCTGTCCTTTTTGGTGGTTACTTCCTTAATGTGTGTACTTACAACACTTAATACAGTATTTCATAATCCCCAAATAACCTTAGCAAGGCCTAGAATGGTAGGGGTGGGCTCGGTGGGAAGAGGGCCATGTTTGGTTGGGTCTCTCCTTCTCAAAGGGTCTGTTGATTTAGACTCTCAGGAGGTTAATCCTCAAACATAAATTTGTGTCTCTTTCCAGGACCAATATTGCCTCTGGTGCACAGTGAGTTAATGTTTTGTTTATTTATTTATTTATTTTGGCTGTGCCGCTCGGCTTGGCTTGTGGGGATCTTAGTTCCCTGACCCGGGATTGAACCTGCGCCCTTGGCAGTGAAAGCGAGGAGTCCTAACCACTGGACGGCGAGGGAATTCCCTGAATTAATGTTTTAGAAAACATACCCTATACTTATTTTGTGAATGGCACAGTTATTTTTCATGGTATTTTTATGTATTTTAATAGTGTTTATTTGTTAAATGTAAATACCTAAATTTTAATAAATTTTGTAAATTGAGCCTGTAAACCTATTTAGGAGTTCTTCAGTTTTTAATAGTCTAGGAGCCCCCAAATGGGAAAGGTCTGAACTTGTCAGAAGGCTCAGAATCGTTGCAGGTTATACCCATTTATGGGTATTTTTTGGTGGGTGATGCAATCGTTTAGGAATGGCATGGTGGTGATGGCTGTGCCACTATGGGAATATACTAAAAATCACTGAATTGTACACTTTAAAAGGGTGAATTTTATAGTATGTGACTCACATCTCAATAAAGCTGTTATAAAACAATGAACATAGAGCCTCTCACATGACTGGCACTCTCTAATATGTGAAGCCTCATACGGTCCTTGTCTTCCAAACCTCACAACTTTTGTTTAGCTCAGTGCTGGGCCAAAAAATAAAGTAATTCGAGCCACATGTGTAACTTAAAACTTTCTGTTAACCCCATTAAAAAAGTAAAAAGAAACAGGTGAAGCCAATTTTAATAATGTTTTATTTAACCTAATATGTATATCTGAAATATCATTTAAACATATAATCACTATAAAATTAATGGGATATTTTACATTTTTCCATACTAAGTCATCAAAACCCAGTGTGTAATTTACACATACAGTTCTCAATTAGAACAACTCAGTTCTCCCTCCTTCCCTCTCTCCCTTCACATATGTCAGACCAAAATTGTAGTCTGAAGACTGTCTATTCCTGCTTCCTTTCCTCTCTATCATTCACAGGCATTTTCTCTCATAAATCTCTTGCATTTCAGTTTCATCTTGGTATCTGCTTCCTGGAGGGCCCGAGCTGACAGAGTGCATATCGGCAAAGAAGTCACATCCTTGTCAGGGACATAATGAACAACTGAATAAACACGATAATTTTAAGTAGTGTCTTTGCCTGGATTTCCCCAGAAGCGGGTCCCGAGACAAGGATTTGAGTGTAAGTGGTTTATTTTGAAGATGGAGGGGACATGGTAGTGGGATGGGGAATCCATATAGGAAGGGAAAGCAGCTGACAAAAGGTGAGATATTAAGCCAGAGACCACAGTGGGAGACTGGGGCTTAATCCTGGAGGGAAACTCTAAGAAACGGTGCAAAACACATGCCTTGGAACTACGCCCCCCAACGTGTGGTGAGACTGTTCCCAGGGTGAGGGGGTGTTGATTCCCCAGCAGCTGGAAACACACAGAAAGATCTGAGATATCTAGAGAATTCCCTGGCGGTCTAGTGGTTAGGACTCTGTGCTTTCACTGCCAGGGCCCAGGTTCAATCCCTGGTCGGGGAACTAGGATCCCCTAAGCTGTGCGGTACGGCCAAAAAAAAAAAAAAAACAGATCTGAGGGCTCTGGGAGGATGCTGACAATGTCTGCTATAGATCGTGCAGATTCTGCAAAAGAAATAGGGTGACAAGCTAGGACCTGAGCTGGAGGGAGGTCTACTTTGGATAAGGTGGTCAGGGAAGGTGTCTCGGAGGAGACTGAAGGGTAAGGAGGGTCTAGCTGGGGAAAGATTACTACAGGCACAGAGAACAGCAAGTGCAAATGTGCAAGGGCTCACGGTGTTTGAATAAGAGCGAGGATGAGGAAGAGTAAGATGAGAAGGGCCAGGGAGGTAGGAGATGGAGTCAGAAAGATCAGCAGGGGCCAGCTCCTATAGGGCTCTGGGGCCATGATGAAGAGTTTGGATATTGTTCTGTGAATGAAGAGTTTAAAGCAGGTGAGCCTGATGATCCGGTTAACATTTTTAAACAAACGCCCTGGCCACTGAGAAGAGAATAGATTGGAGGAGACTGAGAGTGAAAGCAGGAAGCCCTATTAAGAGGGTATTAGATCTGGGGAGGGGCGATTGTGCCTTGGATTAAGGTGGCAGTGTACGTAGCTGGGGATTTCTGATGTGTTGGATACGGGTGAAGAGGGAGGGGAATCAACAATAATTCTTGCTTTTCTTGGCTTAGGCAATGCATGTTTAGTGGGTCCATTCATTGGGGTGGATAAGATCAGGGAGCCACCAGTTATGAAATCAAGATCTCTATTTTGGACATATTTGGATTGGCAGGCCTATGGTTCAGTGGGGTGAGGCTGTCAAGCAGGCATTTGGATATATGCGGGCAGGGAAGTGATCTGGGCTGAAAATATATATACTTTTTAAAAAAACATTATTTGGCCACGCCATGCATCACGTGGGATCTTAGTTCCCCGTGCCCCCTGCCTTGCGAGCGCCAGAGTCTTAACCACTGGACCGCCAGGGAAGTCCCTGGGCTGAAGATATAAATATGGGAATCTTCTGTATTTGGATGGCGTTGAAAACCTGCTGGAGTAAAGTGGCTGGATAGTGTCCACTGGCCTCTCTATATCTACCCTCCGTCCTTCTTCACCCTAACTGTGCCCTGGGAGGTTGACCTCTGCAGCTGCAGACTCTGTTGTTGAGGACGTTCCCTACAGGTTTCTTCTTCTTTCTAAAGAAATATGAGATGAGATAATGAACCATTGGGCTGGTGGAGTTGAGGAAAAATTATTTTTGTTTTTTAGTTCATTGGCCGTCTGAACCCCAATGCTTGAGCCCAGTGTTCACTTGACATATAGAGCCACTGGGAGGAGAGAGGAGAAAATGGAGTTGAGAGAGGTAATTATCAATAAAACAGAATCTCAAAGAGAGTAAGCGTTCTGGTGGAGGCGTTTGCCTTGGAAAGACAGAATGATCTATCTGGTTCTTGTAGGCTATTTCATTTGGAGCAGGTCTTTATGCTGACGGGTTGACCATCCCCTTACCTGTACTATGCGGGCTGTGAAGTGAGTTGACCTTTTGTTCAGCCACTCATATCCTTGAACACTTACATTCAAGTTCAACCTGATCTGGTCCCCAGGAGATAATGGCACATACAACCACATCAGCCTTCCAAGGAGATGGCTTCCATTCAATGGAAGGCACTGATTATGTAAGTATGTAGACGCTGGTGACAACCGAACTTATATACATAGTTAAGGAGGGGGGATTGGAATTTTAGAACAGTAGGAGGTGAAATGAAGAGGAGTGGAGGGACCAGAGAGGAACCAAAATGAAGAGGGAGATGAGTGTGGTGAAAATGTCAAAGAAAACTCAGGCTGCAAAGTGGCCACAAGGGACCTTTCAGAATGGCAATGCTGAATGTAGGTTAGAACATCTTTTTTCTGGGTGGTGCATTACACGATCTCCTCTTTACCTCCCTTAACTCTTTGGTAAGGTCTGAGATATTTAGGAATCTTTATTTTAGTGTATCCCTTTGATGGAAAGTGGTGAAGGAGCTGCATTAAACATTTAAAAAAATTTTTTTATTGGAGTATAGTTGATTTACAATGTTGTGTTAGTTTCAGGTGTACAGCAAAGTGAATCAGTTATACATATACATATATCAACTCTTTTTTAGATTCTTTTCCCGTTCAGGTCATCACAGCGTATTGTGTAGAGTTCCCTGTGCTATACAGTAGATCCTTATTAGCTATCTATTTTATATACAGTAGTGTGTATATATCAATCCCAATCTCCCAATTTATCCTTCTGCCCCTAACACCCTGGTAACCATAAGATTGTTTTCTACATCTGTGACTCTATTTCTGTATTGTAGATAAGTTCATTTGTACCATTTTTTAGATTCCACATATAAGTGATATCATACAATATTTGTCCTTCTCTGTCTGACTTACTTTAAACATTTTTTATTGCAGTAAAGTATATGTTTTATATAACATGAAATTTACCACTTTAACATTTAAATGTGCCACTTATACATTTTTAAGTGTACAGTTCTGTGGCATTAAGTACATTCACATCGTTGTGCAACCATCACTGCCATCCTTCTCCAGAACCTTTTCATCTTCCCAAACTGAAACTCTGTACCCATCAAGCACCTCCTTCCCATTTTCCCCTCCTCCCAGCCCCTGGTAACCACTGTTCTACTTTCTGTCTTATGCATGTAACTACTCTAGGTACCTCATATAAGTGGAATCATGAAATATTTTTCCTTTTGTTACTGGTTTCATTCACCTATCATACTGCCTTCAAGGTTCATCCTTTTATAGCATATGTCAGTTGTATTCACTGAATAATATTCCATTGTTTTTATATATCACATCTTGTTTATACATTCATCTGTTGATGGACATTTGTGTGGTTTCCACCTTTTGGCTATTGTGAATAATGCTGCTATGAACATCAGTGTACAAATAGCCATTTATGTTCCTACTTTCAATTCTTTTGGATGCATACCCCAAAGTGGAATTGCTGAATGACATGGCAATTCTATGTTTAATTTTTTTTTGGATCCAAGGAGTTGCATTTATGTTTAGGATTGAGGCTATATGTGTGGCATCACTGGATACAGAGGGAGCAGGTTACATGCTCACGAAATGTAAGTTGAGTGAATAAGTGAGAATGTAAGCCCACCAGGATTTCTCCAAAATTGTAGGGAGGAGATTCTGCTTCCAAAGACACAGACATCTGTGGTCAGATGTATTCAAGTCAATTTTTCCAGGTGCCCCAGATGAATTCCGGGCAATAACACACACCAGGCTCAAAGTATTTTTGTGTCTATAATCAATTCACTTAAATAGGCTTTAAAGCAACTTACAGAAGGAATAACACTACGATAAGCTGAAAACGGATAAAGAAATCAAGGCTGATGGAAAATAAGGTTAGAAGAGTGAGGTGAGATTGGAAGAAAAGTTCACATGTAGGTTATTAGAGGTAGATGCTGAGCTTCCCTGCAGCCAAAGCAAAGTGGCAAACAAGACTTATGGCATAGAAAAAAAAATACCAATTGCTCATAAGAAGCAAAGCATTCCCTGGCTGCAGGCTTGAGGGACTTTTTCCCCTGGCACTCACAAGGGGAAACAACAGGTGTAGGGGGTGATCTCTTCCATTACTTCACTACTAGACTGAAGACTTTCCCCATATGCTTCTGCGGGCGGACTGTAGGCATATGCTCAATGAAACTTAGCAGGAAAGGGAACTGCAGGAGGGCCAATTACTCCCTTTTATTCGGGCTACCTGTATAACTTGCTTGCCTGGAAGTGAGGGGAGATTTAAAAAAATGTAAGAAAAAAATCTCTAAGGACTTCCCACATATAGGCTGAAGTTTCCCCCAAGGATGCTTGGGGGAAAGTGTAGATGTCCTTTCCCTTAAAGAAGGAGGAAATAGAACGGAAATGAGAAGTGTGGGAACATTTGGACACATGTAGCCTCCCGCTTCTCAGAGTATTTCCAGAGACTCTGGCACTCAGAATCCTGGGCAGTGATTTCTCATCCAGCTTTTATAAGGAATTTTCCCAAACCCACGAACTTGGAAATGTTTCCACTGTCTCCATCCAACTTTCCTTCACAGAGTATCTGAAATTTAAGTACTGGGTTGGCCAAAAAGTTCATTACGGAAAAACCCAAATGAACGTTTTTCTTCTATTGGCCACCCCAATAGAAGACTGTGGGAAGAGAACTCAAGAAAAGATTAAGCAAGTGTTTGTTGAGAAGACTCCAGGCCAGGTACTGGCCTGGTGAGGGGGAGATAGAGCTGGGAATGAGATGAGTCCTGCTGTGTGGTCCAGTGGGAAAGGCAGACAAGCAGTACAGAGAACACACATATGTGTTTCTTCATGTGAATAGCTACGGGTCCTACCAGAAGAATGGGGACAGCCCCGGTGAGGAAGGAGGGCTGTGGGTGGAGGGAGGAAGCGTGTTGCAGGTAGAGGTGATAATACTTACTGTCTTTCAGGGGAATCTATCTCCTGAGCAATTACTCACACATATATCTTATTTATGGCTTACCGAGAGCTTCTCTGTGTACGTGATTGTGTTCAATTCTCATGACCATCTGATGAGGTCACAGCCTCTTCATTTCACAGATGAATCCACTGAGACTTAGAAAATATGTGTCTGCTTGAGATCACACAACTAGTAAATGGCAGAGCAGAGGTTTGAAATCAAATTCCCTGATCCCCAAAACAACATTTTGTCCACTCTATTCTTGCTATCCAAATCTGACCTGCCAACCTGATGATATCTAAGTTGGCTCTAGACCTGGGGTTGGCAAACTATGACTTGTGGGCCAAAGCTGGCCCACCATCTCTTTTTTTTAATAAATTTTTATTTATTTATTTATTTATTTTTGGCTATGTTGGGTCTTCATTGCTTCACGTGGGCTTTTCTCTGGTTGCGGCGAGCGGGGGCTACTCTTCGTTGTGGTGTGCAGGCTTCTCATTGTGGTGGCTTCTCTTGTTGGGAGCTCAGGCTCTAGGCATGCGGGCTTCAGTAGTTGTGGCACACGGGCTTAGTTGTTCCATGGCATGTGGGATCTTCCCGGACCAGGGCTCAAACCCATGTCCCCTGCATTGGCAGGTGGATTCTTAACCACTGCTTCACCAGGGAAGCCCAGCCTGCCTGTAAAACTTTTGATCTCTCCATCAAGTCTGAATGAAAAGAGCCTTGCTGGGTAGAGTATTTTTGGTTGTAGGCTTTCCCCTTTCATCACTTTGAATATATCATGCCATTCCCTTCTGGTCTGCAGAGTTTCTGCTGAAAAGTCAGCTGGTATTCTTATTGGAGTTCCCCTGTATGTAACTAGTTGTTTTTCTCTTGCTGCTTTAAATATTCTCCCTTTAATTTTTTCCATTTTAATTACAATGTGTCTTGGTGTGGTCCTCTTAGTGTTGATCCTGTTTGGGACTCTCTGTGCTTCCTGGACAGATGGCTGAGGGGTCCAAGGTGTCTCTTCTGTGGACTTTGGCTTGCAGGGGGAAAGGTGCATTAGAGGGAACACTGAGGACAGGAGGGAAATCATTTACTCTGCTTCCCATTTAGCAATCTGAAAGAAGCCACTTCTTGAACTATCCCCTGTCCTACCCTGTAGTATATCCAGGACAACTGGACAGCCTGGTGGGATCAGACAGAGGGAGCTATCTTCATTATCTTGGGCTGTCAAAACAAAATACCATAGACTGGGTGACTTAAATAAAATAATTTATCTTCTCACAGTTCTAGAGGCCAGGAAGTCTAAGATTATGGTGCCAGTCAATATGGTTTCCAGTGGGGTCTCTCTTCCTGACTTGCAGATGGCCGCCTTCTCACCATGTCCTCACATAGCAGAGACAGAGAGAGACAGAGTGGCCTCCCTGGTGTCTCTTTTTGTTGTTGTTATTGTATTCATTCACCTGTTTTATATTTTAGGTTTCACTTATAAGTGATAACATACAGTATTTGACTTTCTCTGTCTAACTTATTTCACTTAGCATAATACCCTCCAGGTCCATCCATGATGTTGCAAATGGCAAAAGTTCATTCTTTTTTATGGCTTAGTAATAGTCCATTGTATATATGCCTGGTGTCTCTTATAAGGACACTCATTTTACCAGATTAGGGCTTCACTCTTATGACTTCATTTAACCTTAATTAGTTCCTTACTCCAAATACCAGTACACTGGGGGTTAGGCTTCAACATATGAATTTTGGGGTTACATAACTCTGTCCATAGCAGGAGGCTTTGAAATTTAGTTTCCCTGAGCTGCCTGGGATCCTGAGTGGTCTAAGTAGACCTAGAGATGGCTGTGGAGCTGGCTGGAGAGCCTGCTAGAAGGGACCACATTACCAGAGTGAGGTACCAGATCTGCCCTCTGCCTAAAATTCAGCATGTGCCATGGTGAATTGCAAATGTTTATTAAAAGAATCAGTTGACTGTGCCTTCTTTTTGTAGGTGTCACATGAGTGTCCCAAGTTCTCCAGCCTTCAGGAGTCACCCTTTCCTTGAACATCCACTGAATATCAGCTCCCAGATCTGCAGGAAATACATTCAAGAGCCCAGTACATGCTCTTGTGTTTCCATAGATCCATCGATCCTGTAGCCGTTGCATTTTTCTCTGAATGGTTCCATTGTGCCAGGCCTCTTTGTGGTCACCTACAGCCATTTCTTCACCTCTTCTCCCAGTTGCTGTTCTTTCCCTGAGCTATTTTGCTCTGAACATCTTCTGAGCAGCCATGGCTGGCTCCAGGACAGCACAGACTCCAAACTCTGGCCTGATTTTGTTTCTGCCTCAGAAGCATGTGGTGCTGTGGCCTCAGATGCCACCGAGGTGTCTTCTAGCTCATCCAGGCAGGCCTGTTCTCAAACGTTCAGCTGGGAGAATGTGACAATTTTCTGGAGTTTGATAATCTTCCACTTTTCTTGGTGATCCACGGATGGTCTCACAACCCAGCTGAGTACTTATATTCAATCCCAGGAGATTCTGAGAAGGTGTTGGTTTGTGGAGGAGAAAGGATGGGAGATGATGGGGAGGAAGAGAAGATGTGGGGAAGCCAGAGAAGACAGAAAGAGGAAAACATATTACAACTTAACCCAATTTAACTCAAACTTGAATGTGCATCCAAATCACCTAGAAGGCTTGTTAAAGCACAGAGTGCTGGATCCCACCTCAGAGTTTCTGATTCAGTAAGTTTGGGGTGGGGACCAAGACTTCGCATTTCTAAGAAATTCCCAGGTGATACTGATGCTGCTGGTCAGGGGACCACACTTTGAAGACCACTGACTTCATCCCAAAACCATATGGGAGGTAGTGCACCCCCTTCAGACACAGCGTTTTGCTTCTCACAATGGGTAGGCAGATCTGTTCCTTATTAAATATCCTTGTGGCCAACAGCCAAGTCCATCTGTTTGTTCACATAGTAGCAAGATGTCCAACAAATCCCTAAAGAAACTAATGAGCAACTTGGATCCAACTCTTTATTGTCTGCCAGAGGAAAGGCATCCATGCTTGGTAATGAGTCTTTGGTCTCTCTGCCAGGTTCTGTGGCCAGAATTAAGCACTTTGTCATCTAGCCGGTAAAGGACTTTCTTGACAGTATTGAACAAGAAAGCCTAACCAAGTCATGTACTTACATCCCATTATATTGGGGGAACAGTGGATGGTTTCTACTCTGAGAAACCTGTTTGTTTCCATCTTGGTGGTGTGCAGGACAGGAGAGGGTGTGTGTCCCACATCACGCAAAGTCCTGGGACGTGATGGTCGCTACTCCCGTTCACACATTCCACCAGCATTTTGTAGCCTCCTGCATAGTCTGACTCTGAACTAAGTCAGAACAGGGCACAATGACAAAAAAACATCCAGGATCTCCTTCAAGGCTAGGCCTGTGACACAGCTCCATGCTGGGTGTATAGTGAACCCTCACGAAATGTCAGCCTTGATTATTATGAGTTTGATTAAGAGAAAAGTGTTCCCATCACGATCTGGTATAGAACTCTCTTGCTTGATGCAATTCACAATCTCCTTCTGGGAGGAAATTAGCATTCTTGATAAATGCTTAAGCAATTTTCTGATAAACTCTAACAAGATTAAAACCTCCTTGGAGAAATCAGCTACCCAAACACTCAGCTGATTATCAGACATTCTTTATCTTGTATTCAGTTTAACAATGCTTATCCAATCATTCTCTTTTCCTGGGAAATGTCCTTAACAAAAGGGAACTCTGACTTGGCTTTGTGGCATGATCAAAATAAAACTTTGACACATGCTTATAACTAAATTATCTGAAAAAATTTAGAACAGTCATTATGGAGGTAGGACACAGGAATAGTAATTAACATTTTTAAGTACTTGCTGCTTGCCAGATATTATAGGAAATGTCTTGTATAGCTCATCTTTCTTTCTCTTTATAATGAGTTGGGTTATCATAGCTCTGTTTTACTTATAAGATGTTCAGAGAGGTGAAGTGACTTGCCCAAGATCACACAGCCAGTAAATGGCAGAGCCAGGTTTCGAATCCAGGTCTGTCTGAGTGCAGAGCTGGAGCCAGCAATAGCTTGCTTCTTCTGCCTCTGCCAAAGGGTTATAGTGGGAGATGGAGAATAGGATATTCTCTGAGAGAAGGACAAGTATAGGGCTGTGGGACTGCAGAGCGGGGACAGGTCCCTCCTAGGTACAGGGCTTGGGAAGGAACTATGGGGGAAGAGGTTTCTCAGCCCAGAAGAGGATGTAGGGGAGGGACATTGAAGACAGCAAAAAAGGCAGTCAGGAGCAATGGTCTGGACAGAGGCAGACCATGTTTGGAGGATATGGTAGAGTTCAATCTGGCAACTGCAGGAGTGGTCCCCAGTCCTTTCAAAAATGAGAACCATGTCTTCTAGTGTTGTGGACCCTACGTGCTGCTAGTTGGATTCTTATGACTCTGGATTGAGAGAGCCCATCCCAGTTCTATCACCTACTGGCTGTGTGATCTTGGGCAGATTACTTCACCTCTCTGAGGTGAAGTTTTCTTCATGTGAAAATTGGAGGGTAATAGTAGCATTTCTCTTATAGGATTGCTGTGAGCATTTAATGAGATAAACCATGAAAAGCACATGTCCAGCACCTACTAAGGGCTCTGTAAAAAGGTGAGGTTTTTAATGTGTAACTGATTTATGGTGGCATTATGTCACTATTTTCTCAGTAGGGCTGTGAAAAAATTTTTCTTATTTTAGTATAATTTCAGACTGCTAAAAAAGTTGCAAAAGAGTACAAAGAATTCCTGAACACCCTTCATCAAGATTATACATATACATACCTAAATTTCCCTCCTGAACTGTTTGCAAGTCAGATGCAAACCTGTTGGCCTTTTACCCCTAAACACTTAAGTGTGTATTCCCTAAAAGCAAGGACATTCTCTTATATAGTCATAGTACAATGATTAAAATCATGAAATTGACACTTATACAATACTATTTTCAGCAGACTATATTCAGATTTTGTCAACTGTCCCATAACATCCTACATAACAAAAGAAAATCTTGGATCATATATTACATTCAGTTTTCCTTTCTCTTTAGTCTCCTTGGGTTGGTAACAGTTTCCCAGTCTTCTTGTCTCTCATGACCTTGACATTTTTGAAGAGTATAGGCCAGTCACTCTCTTTAGGTTTGTCTGATGTTTCCTCATAATTAGATTCAGGTTAGGTGTTTTGGGCAAGAGTGCATTTCAGTGCATCACATCATTGTGAATATTTTTGTTCATGACTTAAAATAGGGTCCCCTCATGGGAAGAGGTGGGGGGCACTGGACCACCTGCACAAGAATCCACTGAAAGACTCGATAAACATGCAGACACCCCAGTACCCCTGAGAGTGTGGGCCAGGAATCTATGTGATTAACCAGCAGCAGTGTGACCAGTTGTCTACTTGTCTACGTTCCTTCCAAGACATGGCCAGTAGATGGCGGTGCAGTCTGCACTTTCAATGCAGCTTCTGCATTTCTGGAAAGATCTCCCTGTGAAACTTCCTGTGAATTCAAGTTAACATCCACCAGGAGAGCTTGGCTGTTTAAGCTGCTCTCCCCTCCTGTTCCTTCAGAGTAATTTCTCTTGATGCCCCAGGACCTCAAAGTGGTCAGAACTCACTTGGAGGTTCCTAAACTCCTCGAGGTGAGAGACCCCTCTTTCTGAAGAGCTAGCCAGCAACTGTAAAATAATAATACCCCAGCTAGCATTTACTGAGAACTTACTGTGTGACTAGCAAGACTCTCGCTTTCTCATTTAACGCTCACAGCTACCCCTGAGAAGGAGATTGTTAACCTTCCCACAGTCACACAGCAAGTTCCCATCACTACCTCCTGTTTCCATCTTGGCTGGAACTTGTGCTTGAGTCAGAGGAGCAGACGGGGAACAATAATGTCTGCGTCTCAGGCCCAGGCTCTGAGAGCTTGGGGAGCGTCCTGAGAAAGGAGAGGATGCCCTTCCCTGCCTTGGGGGCCAGGGTGACTGGCAGGGAGCTGCAAGGGACAGACACAAGGTCAGTCCCCCTGTGAAGGGGGCTTCAATTGTTTAGGGAAGCAGACACGACATGGGTCACAGCACATGGAGGGCCAGTGGGCAGGCTGTCTAGAGACTCTGAGAGGCTGGAGGGACTGGGGGGCTTTCAAAGACTGGGGGTGAAACCGCACAACTCAGATTGGGATTTGAACCCATGGGCTGGAACTCGAACCTGGTCAAAACCCAGATGGGGACTTGAATCCACTGTCTTTTAATTAAAATCACATATCTGGTCTCAGGACCTACTGAAGTTCAGGGTCTTTATGTCTCAGCAATTCAGTGAGAGACAAAGCAATAGGTAAAAAGTGGATTTACTTAGAGGGATACACATTCCATACACGGAGCATGGTGTGTCTCAAAAGGCGAGAGTGGCCCTGGGAGAAACACCCTCCACAGACAGAGTGTGGGCTATCTCAGAAGGCGAGAGACCCCGAAATATGGTATGGTTAGTTTTTATGGGCTGGGTAATTTCATAGGCTAATGAGTGGGAGGATTATTCCAACTATCTTGGAGGAGGGGTGGAGATTTCCAAGAATTGGGCCACCGCCCACTTTTTGGCCTTTTATGGTTAGCCTCAGAACTGTCATGGCCCTGGTGTCATTTAGCATATGCTAATGTATTACAATGAGCATAAAATGAAGCTCAAGGTCTACTGGAAGTCGAATCTTCTGCCATCTTGGACCTAGTTGGTTCTAACCAGTTTATGTCATATCCAAAGGCTATGTCATTCTTTTAAAGTTTGTGCCCTGCCCCCTTCCCACCTGTTTCAGGGGGACACTGTGGGACATTCAGTCTGTGTAATGCTCATAATAGAGCAAATCATACTTGTTGAATTTGTTTCTGCTTATGTAATCCTTTTCTAGGAGGACTGAGGGGATTTTCAAGGGAAGGGATCCATGGTATCGGGGAGGATGGTGTGAAATGAGCCTGGAGACGTGGACAGGTAAGAATGTTCACCTGGAGATGTGGGCAGGTGGGGATTTTCACCAATGGGTGTGGTCAAGGGAATTGTCCTAGAAAGCAGAGAAGTTTGACTGGAGATCTGGAAGGCATCCTTATCAATATGTACTTTTGTTGAGGTCAACGCTGCACATTGTTTATGTAAGACCTCAACTCCTTCTTCGTTGTTAGCAGAACCCTGGATTAGTTGAAGTGGCCACCTGCCCAGCTAAAGAGCTACATTTCCCAGCACTGGCAGCTAGTCCTGGCCAATGAGATGTGACCCAACAAAGCTGGGCTGGTGTATTAGTCTGGATTCAATCGGGAGAGAAAAACCACATGGTAATTTGAATAGGGAAAGTGTAATATAAAGAATTATTGACTATAACAGAGGATTGAAGTAATGAGGGGTTGCCTAGTAAGAGGTAAAGAGAACTCTGAAGAACACAGGTGAAGTAGCAGTTATAAGGAGCAGTCATGACTCTCAGGGCTGAGACAGAGCTTCCCCTCCCCTATGCCCTCCAGTGCTGAGGTCCAGACTTTGTTGGATTGGGCACAGCTGTGGTTCACTGAACAGCAGAGAAGTTACTGAGGTCTGCCCTGGTGGAACTTGCCAGAAAACTGCCCTCTATCATACCAGGGAAAGCTATCCTGATACCATTGAGGTATCTCAATGGAAGCACTTGAATACAAAATTGCCAAAGGTGGGGATGCTGGGGGAAGCTACTGGCCTTTCAGTGCTTCTGGCTGCTGTAGACTGTAGGAACGGGTGCTGGAGCAGCTGCCTGCGCTGTAGGAGGCTGCTGAGTGACCCACCTGAACCAAGAAAGGGCGGACTCCTGGAAAAGCCCTCTAAAAGGGATTAGATTTGGCTAGTTTGTCCCTTTTGCCCTTTGATCTTCCCTTTCTTCCTGCATCCTGGATCCAGAATGAAGAGGACTTGGCACAGAGCTGTAACTGACATGTCATGTGAGTGAGAAATAAACCACTGTGTCATGTGAGTGAGAATAAACCACTGTGGTGGTCAGCCGCTAAGATCTTGGGGTTGTTTGTTCTGCAGCACAACCTGCTGAAACCTGACCAATACACATGAAGAATGTTTATAGAATAATTGCCAGTTACAGTAAATAGAAATTTCCTGTTTTGTAAAATACTACTATGAGGAGGTGAGAATTATGGTTAAAGAAAGAGCCAATAAGGTCTAAAGCAAAGAAAAAGAGTCGTAAAAATACTTCCTGGACATTAGAAACACTGATGCTTTCAAATTTATTGCAGGAACAGGAGAAGAAAGAAAAAAGAACAAAATGGGAAGGAGAAAGAGAAAGGTAAAACAGTAAAGAAAAAGCAAAGAAAATTTGAGAATACTGTGTTTATAGACAGCTCAACTGACTCCTTGGTATTGCTCAGGAAAATAAGAGGAATATTATTAAACCAGAGCAGCCTGGTTGCTGCTTATCTAGAAGCCACTTCGAACTGCCTGTGGGAGATACAGTAGGGAGCATCTCTCCGTCCTCAAGACATGTGATTGAAGCCATTGTGCTCTCTCTCAAAGGCACCTTAACACGCCTTGTCTGTCCTCATCAGCAAGCACATGGGCTTCCCGCTGAACTCTAGTTTCAGAATGACCTTTGAGGTATTCCCAAGGATCCATAAAGTTAATAGCTTTTATTTTGAGTCAGACACTTCAGCACACAGTCTCTCAATTTAGTGAGGATCCAGCTATTGGCTTTCATAGAACGTGGCAAGAGACAGAAGCAATTGGCTTTGATGGGTATGAGGAGGAAAAGGTGGCAGAGTGAAAGCCCCGCTGACCCTCTCCAACACCTTTCAGGTGAACAACAGCAGCAGCAGAGACAAATTGACGGAGCAAGTAACAGAAGAACGTGTCATCTGAAATGAATGTGGCAGAGTTGAGCAAATTGGCAAGAGTACCCTTCCAGACGCACAGAGATATCTGTAACACATTTAAGGAAGACATGGAGACTCCCTGCCTATCTCCCGGATATTAAGTAGGTACAGGTTTCCTAAAAGTAAGTAAGAGGGTCTGGAAGGGTCTGGCCAACATCTTTACTTGGAAAGATGAGAACTCAGAGCAAAAGAGGACTCAAGAGTGTTAGGGAAGGTCACACCTTGCGACTGTCTTCAAGCCCCGGGGTGATGGGAATCAGGGCTGTAAGGATGACCCTGTAACTTTACCACGCTTGTAATTCTCTGAGCTGGGCTCCTATATCAAACCAACAAGCTAAGGGCAAGGTGAGGAGAGAGAGGTGAGAATCACACTCTGATATCACCTTTGTACAATGCCAGCTGAACAGAGGTGAATCAGCTCAACCACACTGGCTAAAGGGCTTTACCAAGAGCCACAGGTCACAAAGGGATACAGAGGATCCGAATCAAACAATGAATCAGGTTGATATTAGTGATAATATGGCATTGTGCAAACAAATGAATATGTAAACAGCGAATATGTCTTCCATTGAAACACCCATGAGAATATTTACAAAACTTGACCATGGCTATAAAGAAAATACCAGTAATTCTCCCCCAAATAGAAATAGTAGAGACTTCTTTGACCACCAAGTAATAAAACCAGAAATTAAAACAAAAAGTAGAAATGAGGGGTTTCCCTGGTGGCGCAGTGGTTGAGAATCTGCCTGCCAATGCAGGGGACATGGGTTCGAGCCCTGGTCTGGCAAGATCCCACATGCCACGGAGCAACTAGGCCAGTGAGCCACAATTACTGAGCCTGGGCGTCTGGAGCCTGTGCTCTGCAACAAGAGAGGCCGCGATGGTGAGAGGCCCGCTCATCGCGATGAAGAGTGGCCCCCACTTGACGCAACTAGAGAAAGCCCTCGCACAGAAACGAAGACCCAACACAACCATAAATAAATAAATAAATAAATAATTTAAAAACAAAAAACAAAAAAACTAGTATATACATTTAAAAAAAAAAAGTAAAAATGAGACAAAAACCGAACCACATGGAAAAATTAAACCCCCTCCTTGGGACTTCCCTGGTGGTGCAGTGGTTAAGACTCTGCACTCCCAATGCAGGGGGTCTGGGTTCGATTCCTGGTCAGGGAAGTAGATCCCACATGCATGCGGCAGCTAAGGGTTTGCATGCCACAACGAAGGAGCCAGGGAACTGCAACTAAGGGGCCCGCATGCCGCAACTAAGACCCAGTGCAACCAAATAAATAAATGAAAAAAAATCTTTTAAAACCCTCCTCAAAATTTATTTACTTATTTTAAAATTGAAGTATAGTTGATTTACAGTGTTGTGTTTATTACTGCTATACAACAAAATGATTCAGTTATACACATGTATACATTCTTTTTTAAAATATTCTTTTCCATTATGGTTTATCATAGGATATTGACTATAGTTCTCTGTGCTATACAGTAAGACCTTGTTGTTTATCCATTCTCTATATAAAAGCTTACATCTGCTAACCCTAACCTCCCACTCCATCCCTCCCCCAACCCCCTCCCCTTGGCAACCACCAGTCTGTTCTCTATGTCCATGATTCTGTTTCTGTTTCATAGATAAGTTCATTTGTGTCATATTTTAGATTCCACATATAGGTGATATGATATAGTTTTTGTCTTTCTCTTTCTGACTTACTTCACTTAGTATGATAATCTCTAGTTGCATCCCCTCCTCAAAATTTAAAACTCCATTTGAGAACAAAAGAAAGTCAAAACTGTAAGTTCAAACAAGATTGGAAAACAAAGATGAAAACACTATGTGTCTAAAGCAATGAGATACAGCTAAAACCATTATGAGAGGGACTTCCCTTGTGGCCCAGTGCATAAGAATCTGCCTGCCAATGCAGGGGACACGGGTTCGATCCCTGGTCTGGAAGATCCCACATGCCACAGAGCAACTAAGCCCGTGTGCCACAACTACTGAGCCTACGCTCTAGAGCCCTTGAGCCGCAGCTACTGAGGCCCGTGCGCCTAGAGCCGGTGCTCTGCAACAAGAGAAGCCACCTCAATGAGAAGCCCATGCACTGGAACAAAGAGTAGCCCCTGCTCGCTGCAACTAGAGAAAGCCTGCGCACAGCAATGGAGACACAACGCAGCCAAAACTAAATAAAACTAAAAAAAAAAAAATTATGAGAGGGAAATTTCTTCTTAAACACTTATATGTCTGAAAAAGAAAAAAGAAAGACAAATATAAATGAATCAAGCATTCAAAGCTGGAAGATACAAAATGAGCAACAAAATACATCTAAGGAAAGAAGGGCAGAATGAAGACAAGCAGAAATTAATGAATTAAAGTATGAAACAAAGGTAGAATTGGTAAATGGAAGAGCTGATTCATTGTGGAAAAAATCCCTACACAGTAAAATAGAGAAGCCACTAGCCAGCCTAATCAAGAGGAAAAAGACCACATATAGAGAACACATAATTAGGATGAGAAATGAAAGACAAGCATGATAAGAGAACATTTTAATATGTATTTTTTAATTACATAAATAATGCATGGATACAGAGGCATTAGAAATAAAAGTCAAAGAAGAAGAAAAAAATAGAGTAAAAAGTTAAAGTCAGTTCAGGCTGCCAGAACAAAATACCACAGGCTGGGTGGCTTAAACAACAGAAATTTATTTTCTTATAGTTCTGGAGGCTGGAAGTTCAAAATCAAGGTGCCCACACAGTTGGTTTCCTCTGAGGCCTCTCTCCTTGGGGTGCAGACAGTTTCCCTCTTTACACGTTCGCCCCTCTGTACATGAGCCTCTGGTGTCTCTTTGTGTGTCCAAGTTTCCTCTTCTTATAAGGATACCAGTCAGTTTGATTAGGGCCCAGCCTAATTTTAAGTTCATCACCACATTAAAAGGCCCCATCTCCAAATAGAGTCACATTCTTAGGTACAGGGTTGGAGTGGGTTTTGCAGGACACAGTTCTGCCCATAACACCCTCTCTCCCTTTTCCCCCCTCAAGTTCCACGTCTCTCCCAGAAGTAATATGATTAACCCCATGACATTTGCGGGGCCCAGGACAAGAGTCAAACCAAGGCCAACATACCATATATCTACATATTTTTTGTAAGTCCAGCTAACAAACTGTTAAATAGAAACGTTCTATCCTCCTACCTGGACAAATATACCTTCATATTGACCTGAGAAACCACGTTTGGATTTAGAATTCCTGGACTCTCCAAAGTTTCTTCCTAGAATGTGGTGTAGGGCCTCCCTTCTCTTCCCTTGCCCGGCTCCATCTACACCACCAGGGCCTCATGCATACATAGATGGAGACTGCAACCTGCACATCCAGGTTTCTCCACACACCCCTCAAACAGGACCTAGCAGTGGTCACAGCAGTGGTACACTCCATCCTCAGGAAGACATACCTGAGGCAAGGTCCCCACAGACTCTGGAAGGAATGCTGGGGTCCCAGGAATAGGAAGGCTGGTCTAGAAGGAAGGTTCAGACTCTAGATGGGCATGTCCTCTGTGGATGTGGTGCATCTGGAAGGAGGATGAGCAGCCCCTCTAAAGAGCAAGCCCAAGGGAGAGGTCCCTCTTGCTCGGGTCTAAGGGGAATACTGCTACAACTAGATATTAGTGGGTATCTTTTTAGACCATTTTACATCCATTTAATGTATAAAAAGGAGATTCTAATTCCATGATAAAAGCTTATTTTAAAAAATGGATTCTCTCTTTTTCTGAGACTTGCTTTTTTCCCCCATTCTATCTTGTAGATCTTTCCATGTCAGCATATATAGATCTGCTTTATTCTCTTTAACTGTTGCATGATATTATACAGTATAAAGGTAAGGGGGAAATAATGAAGGCCCATTTAACACAGTGCAATGTTAATCCTCTTGAAAATTTGGATGATTTAAAACCAAAATAAATTTAAAAAATGAAAATCCCCAAGACTGGCTTAAGAAGAAATAGAAAACCTGAACAGACTAATAACTATGGAAGTAGCTGAGGAAGTTGTCCAAGACAACCCCATGGTTTCTTTCAAATATACAAGTGACAGGTAATTCCAAAGCTCACCAAACTCTTCCAGAGCAAAAAGAAAGAAGGAAACTGCCCAGTGATTTTTTTTGGAAGGGTATTAATATTGATACGGATTGTATTGTGTCCTCTCCCCAAATTCATATGTTGAAGCCCTAACACCCAATGTGATGGTATTGGGAAGTGCGGCCTTCCAACTGGGAGGTGGTTAGGTTTGGATGAGGTCATGAGGATGGAGCCCTCATGATGGGATTAGTGTCCTTATAAAAAGTGTCCTGAGAGACATCTCCCTTTCTCTTTGCTATGTTAAGACAGCCAGAAGATGACCATCTGTAAGCCAGGAATTAGACTCTAACCAGGAAGCAAATTGGTGGGACTTTGATCTTAGACTTCTCAGCCTCCAGAACTGTGAGACATAAGTTTCTGTTGTTAAAGCCACCCCAGTGTTTTGGTATAGCAGCCTGAGTTGACTAAGATAAATATCGAAACCTGACAAAGCAACAAAAAGAAATTCACAGACTAATTTAATCTATGAATATTGAAGCAGAACTTCTTCATGAAAGATAAAGAGGTAGAATCTAGTAATATAGTTAAAGAATAAAAAACTATAGTCAAGGGACTTCCCTGGTGGCACAGTGGTTAAGAATCCTCCTGCCAATGCAGGGGACACGGGTTTGAGCCCTGGTCTGGGAAGATCCCACATGCCGTCCCGTGAGCCACAACTACTGAGCCTGCATGCTCCAACTACTGAAGCCCACGCACCTAGAGCCTGTGCTCTGCAACAAGAGAAGCAACCGCAATGAGAAACCCACGCACTGCAAGGAAGAGTAGCCCCTGCTCACCACAACTAAAGAAAGTCCGCATGCAACAATGAAGACCCAACACAGCCAAAAAAAAAAAAAGCATACTTGGAACACCTGTGCTTATTTTGCAAACTCAGTGAGAAGCTGACTTTTGCATAACTAATTAAAAACCCATTGGTGGGACTTCCCTGGTGGTCCAGTGGCTAAGACTCTGCACTCCCAATGCCTGGGTTCGATCCCTGGTCAGGGAACTAGATCTCACATGCCTTGAATAAGAGTTCACATGCTGCAACTAAAGATCCTGCATGCCACAATGAAGATCGAAGATCCCGTGTGCCGCAACTAAGACCCGGCACAGTCAAATAAATAAATAAATGTTTAAAAAATAAAAATCCACTGGTATTTTTATCTCAGCAAAAAGCCTCCCACTCTCGTGAGGTTGACATTAGGTGCCCATTTTATGGATAGGGGGAAGGAAGCATGGAGAAGATAAGTGTGTTAGTTTCCTAGGGCTGCTGCAAAAAAGTACCACAAACTGGGTGGCTTAAAACAACAGAAATTTATTGTCTCACAGTTCTGGAGGCCAGAATTCTGAAATCAAGATATCCATGGGGCAATGCTTCCTCAGAGATTCTGGGTAGAATCCTTCTTTACCTCTTCTTAGCTTCTGGTAGCCTCAAGCATTTTTTGACTTGAAACTGCATGTCTGATCTCTGCCTCTGTCATCATCTTGTCTCTCTGTGGGTGTCTGTCTCTATGTCCAAATTTATGAGGACACCAGTCATATTGGATTAGGGACCACCTGAATGACCTCATTTTAACTTGATTATCTCTATCAAGATCCTATTTCCAAATAAAGTCACATTTTGAAGTACTGGAAGTTAGGACTTCATCGTATCTGTTTTGGAGGACACAATTCAACACATAATGGTAAGTAATTTTGAATCATGGAGTATTAGATCTAAAAGGGACTTTTTCTATGAAGCCACCCTACTCTATACTCCCTCTCTGCATGACCTTAACCATGCCCAGGCTCTCCTAAAATGGAAAGTCACCAAGGAAATTCACCAAAATATTAACTACGCTAATCCCTGCAACACTTGATGACCCTTTAAAATGTAGGTCTTTCAGATCCTCTCTTGTTTCCTGCTGGCCTGGGTTTCCACCCTCCTGACTTAACATTTCATGGCTCATCTACCTCCCGAATACCCTCTGGAGCCCCAACAGAGGGCTTAGACCCGTCAGAAAGAGTGAGAACCGGGTGAGATATCCTTGGGGAGCTCTGTGATCTGAACAGGAGTGATATGAAAGTCAAACGCAGGGGCACTGAGCATGTGCAGCACAGCAGAGGCAAAGATATGGAGACAATTAACAGCAGACTCTGAATTGGAGGAGCTATGTGAAAAGGGCCTGGGGCAGCCCATAGCTGGGGAAAAGACTGGAAAATTAGGTTAAGTGACAAGAGACTTCAAATCAAATCACCAGATACATATTAAGTGCCCAACTCAGTACTGCAATGAGGCATGGGTGATACAAAGACATATAATATCTGTTTCCTGCCCTCAAGGAAAGTATAATCTACTTACAGAGGTTAGACATAAGACTCAGGAGAAGCAAGATAACAAAATATTTAAATAGCAATTCACAGTGCCACACAATCATTTGCTAAGTGAACTGTAGAGCTGATGACAAGCTTTTAGAATTCTGAACCAGGAGAGATTATCTGGTTATTTATGGTGTAGATATTTATGGTGTAGATAGGCTGCATATTTTCTTGCTGGGGGGAAAAGGCTGAAGGGTTAACTGAGCAGGGCAAATCAATGAAACTAAGAGCTGCTTTTTTACAGAGATCAATGAAATTGATAAACTTTTAGCTAGACTTAAAAAAAAAAGAAGATCCAAATAAAATCAGAAATGAAAGAGGAGACATTACAACTGATTACACGGAAATAAAAAGGATGATAAGAGACTACTATAAACAATATATGCCAACAAATTGGGTAAGCCCGAAGAAATGGAAGCATTCCTAGAAACGTAGAACCAAGCAAGGTTGAATCATGAAGAAGTAGAAAATCTGAGCAGACCTGTAACTAGTAAGGAGATTGAATCAGTAATCAAAAATCTCCCCCAAAAGAAAAGCCCAGGACCAGATGGATTCACTGAGAATTCTACCAAACATTTAAAGAAGAATTAATGCCAATACCTCTCAAACTCTTCCAAAATACGAAAGAGGAGGGAATACTTCCATACTCATTTTACAAGGTCATTGTTACCCGGATGTCAAAACCAAAGTCAGTACAAGAAAAGAAAACTACAGGCCAATATCTCTGATGACTATAGATGTAAAAATCCTCAACAAAATACTAGCAAATCAAATTCAACAGCACATTAAAATTATCATACAACACGACCAATTGGGATTTACCTGTGTGGGGCAAGGACGGTTCAACATATGCAAATTACACACCACATTAACAGAATGAAGGATAAAAATCACATGGTCATCTCAATAGATGCAGAAAAAGCATCTGACAAAATTCAACACCCTTTCATGATAAAAACACTCAACAAACTAGGAGAAGAAGGAAACGACCTCAACCTAACAAAGCCCATATGTGACAAGCCCACCACAAACATCATACTCATTAGTGAAACATTGAAAGCTTTTCCTCTAAGATTAGGAATAAGGGAAGGATGCCCACTATTATCACTTCTGTTCAACATAGTACTGGAAGTCCGTGACACAGAATGATTACGGGATCCAGACTGCTGGAGGCTCTGTCATCGTCAGTACATTTATCTCAAGTTACCTTGGGTGTCAAATCCGGATGGGGGAGGGGAGAGAAAGAGAGAGAGAGAGAGAATGAGACTCAAATAGGGGTGTTTATGGGCTACACCCAGAGTGGCACACATCACTTCTGCCCACATTCCACTTGCCAAAGCTCAACTACATGGTCACATCTAACTGCAAGGGAGGCTGGGAAACAGCTGTGAGCCCAGGAAGAAAGAGAAATGGTTTTGTGACTAGCTATCTAGTCAGACTCTTTCATACCTGCTCTTTTTCAGGTGAGGGAACTTAGGCTCAGAGAGGTGCTAGGTCACAGTGAGTAGAGAAATTGAGAGACCCCAGCTACATATAGTTGATGGAGCAAAAAACAAATATGCGAACATAGTATCTGAAATTATAAACTGACCAACAGAGAAGCCAAAAATGTGAAGTTACATAACTATTTTGAGAGAGGGACTGTAAGTGGGGCGGGTTAATGAAGTCAGTAATTTTGTTTAATATTGGTAAATAAAAAGAGAGAGAGAGAGAGAGAAATAAGAACATTACTTAATATTTGGAGGTATCCAGAACTAAAAACAGAAACATTTAAGGAATTAAAAGTTGCTCCCTCTGAGATCATTGCTGCTTATTATGGACCCTTTTGTACATTGATGTTTTTGTTCTTTTTTTTAATTTAATTTTTATTTTATATTGGAGTATAGTTGATTTACAATGTTGTGTTAATTTCAAGTGTACAGCAAAGTGCTTCAGTTATACATATGCATATATCCATTCTTTTTCAGATTCTTTTCTCATATAGGTTATTAGAGAATATTTTTTAAAAATATTTATTTATTTATTTGGCTGTGCCGGGTCTCAGTTGATGCATGTGGGATCTTCGTTGCCACGTGTGGGATCTTTAGTTGTGGCATGCGGACTTCTTAGTTGCAGCATGTGGGATCTAGTTCCCTGACCAGGAATCAAACCGGGGCCCCCTGCATTGGGAGCGGGGAGCCCTAGCTGCTGGATCACCAGGGAAGTCCTTATTACAGAATACTGAGTAGAGTTCCCTGTGCTACACAGTAGGTCCTTGTTGATTATCCATTTTGTACATTGATTTTTTTTAAAGCATGTGCCTAAATTTGCTTTGATTGACATCTTAAAATTTTTATTTTTAAAAAGTAATATTTGCTTTTGTAAAAAATATCCAAACTACAAAATGGCACAACAAGGAAAATGAAAACTTCCCAACCTAATGAACCCTTTATTTCCACTATTCAGAGGTAACCTCTGTTTCCAGTAATGGGTAACCTCCTAGAAATTTCCTGTGTACATATAAGCATTCATATGTCCATATCATCTTAAATAAAAGGAGATGATACTGTACCTACTGTTCTATAGCTTAGGCTTTCTACTTAATTACGCCTTGACGTCTCTTCATGTCTGCATATATAGTCATTCTTCTCAATGACTGCATAGTATTCCTTTGTGAGGATGCACAATAATTTATCTGTTAGTCTTTATCGAGGGCCACAGGGGTTGCCTTCAGTTTTTGTTTTGTTGGGTTTGGTTATTGTTTTGCGATCACAAACAATGTCACAATAAACAGCCCATACAGCTCTGGTATAGTAGATGAATAAACCCAGAACAATTGAACTTTGTTTATGGGGAGCCTACATAATAAAAGACACTATAAGAAGTCTCATAAATACAGACTGACTCATTTTATGTATACTTCTTTGAATACGTGCAGAAAAGTGTACAAATAATACGTGTGCAGTTAGATTGATGTTCACAAAGTGAACTCACCCATGTAACCAGCACACAGATCAAGAAGTAGAACGCTATCGAACCCCCTTAGGAGCTCCTTGTGTCCTTTTCTGGTCAGTCCTCCTGCCAGCCAGCATGGGCACTCTCCTGACTTTTGCTTCCAGGAATTAGACTCGCCTGCTTTTGAACTTTGTGTCAAAGGACTCATACAGCAGGTACTCTTTTGTGTCAGGTTTCTTTAACTCGGCATTCTGTTTGTGGGAGGTATCCATGTTACTGTATGCAGTTGAAGTTCTTTTGTGCTCATGGCTGCTCAATATTCTGTTGTGCGAATATTCCACCACATATCCATCCACTACTGGTGGACATTTGGGTTATTTTCAGTTGGGGGTTATGATGAAGAGTGTATATGAACACACCAGTAGGTGTCTTTGGTGAACATAGGTGGGCATTTCAGTTGGGTGTCTGATTGCTGGGTGATGGGGCACATCCATGTTCAACTGTAGCAGATCCTTCCAATGGCTGTACCAATTTACATTCCCACCAGCAGTGGACAAGTGTTCCAGTTACTCCACATTCTTGATAACACCTGGATTTTGTCGGGGGAGTTCTTAGAGAGGCACTCTTGATTGAACTGCAGGTCCTAGAAAGCTAGCTGGGGGTGGAGGGGTAGGGCTGAAAGCAAGCTGGGCTTGATTGGGTCTGAGGGATGCCAGTGATGGCTCTGGGACTAGCCCTGCACCCCGAGATGAGATGGCAGTGGTGAGAGCATCCTTTTAAAAACAGCCTAACTGTCCCTGGGGTTTGTGATGATAGGTCTGCACTAAGGGCCCCATGAAATCACTTGAGGTGGGAGGAAAGCCTTCTCTAAGGGATGGAGAGAATCCAGCTCTGGGTTCTTTAGTGGCCATAAAGCAGCCATCTATTCTGCTGTGTTTTAATCCTCTGTGGGCTGGGAGAAGCAGGTCTACGTAGATGTGCTGTGAGAGAGGTTATGTACCAGACTCCAAGGGAAATCCTCAGGACACCTTGACAGATTCCTTTGTCACATGAGCCAGGTGCAGCCCCCTAATCCAGTCAGCTGGAGGTGAATGTCAAGCCTATAGTTATGGGACAGGTCGGAATCTCAGAAGAGAGGTCTGGACCAAAGGCATATACTCGGGGCTCATGGCAACCACTGATGGTCTTCAAATCTTTGGAGACTGAAACCTCCTTCTTGCTTATATTAACCAGAGTGGATTCTGAAGTTTGCAGTTAGGGATCCTGACCAGTACAGGACTTGTAGCACCAAAAAGAGCAGAGCTGGGGATGAGTCAGTGGGCCAGGAGATGGGGGCCCTCCAGGCTTGGTCAGACCACAGAGAACAGATATCAGTGTCACTGGCCTCGTGCTCTGTGTCTGAGGCCAGCAGTGTTTCGGAGCCGGAGAATACAAGACCCCTTGTGAAGTTAGAGGTAGCACAGTCACAAGACCACCCTCACTTCTGATATCCATTGCAAGTTTGAGGGTCCCCAAGACCACCCATAAGTTCTATAATTGGCTAAAAGGACTCTAGAACTCACGGAAATCTGTTACACTCCTGGTTACAGATTGTTAAAGGGAAAGGATACCAATTAAAGTCAGCCAGTGGAAGAGGGGCAGAGAACAGAATCCAGGAAAGTTCCAAATACCGAGCTTCCAGTTGTCCTTTCCCTGTGGATCCGTGGATGGCCTTACTTTCTTAGCAACACAGTGTGACAATATGCACGGTGTTGCCATCTGGGGAAGCTCACCCAAGCCTTGGTGTCCAGTCTTTACTGGGGCTCCAT
This sequence comes from Balaenoptera physalus, assembly GCF_965194825.1. Classification (NCBI taxonomy): domain Eukaryota; kingdom Metazoa; phylum Chordata; class Mammalia; order Artiodactyla; family Balaenopteridae; genus Balaenoptera; species Balaenoptera physalus. The sequence goes on from NC_138898.1 coordinate 21,444,681, forward strand.
CTGTAGACATGGTTGATCACCCACGTGGTTGACCCCCATCTGCAGCCCCTTTGGAGGTCCAGATGGTACCATGTCACCCAAAGGCCCCACCATAGATCACACCGTTAACTGTCGGGCATGTCCAGTGCCCCCAGCTAGACAAGACACTCTGATCAGGCAGGACTTCCCAAGGGCCTAGAGATGACTTCTCAGGGGCTGAGGGCAAAGACCAGCCCCCTCTCTGAGCCAAGCTGAATTCTTTACTACATAACCCTCCCCCACGCCACTGCCGTGATACCACATGAGCCCCCTCCCCTGTATACTCAGGAGGAGGCGGGAGGGTGAAAGAGGAGCGACTGAGAGCAAATACCCCATCGCTAAATTGATGGAAGGGTCTCTTTAAATGATTGGATTCCATTTCTGGACATTTATTTCACAGATGTACCTGCTCCTATGTTTGTATGGATGCATGAATAAGAAATGATGTATGGGTAAAGTTTTTCAAATATGCAGAGGAGACCAACCCACAGCTTTTCCAGGCAATGTGGCAAACAGTCTCATATCACATCCAGAATTTTGAGTTGGTGAACTCCTACCCCATTGTACAGCCACGCGCGGGCCCTGCCCATCTTACCAGTCAGCGCACGCCAACCTGAGTTCTACTTGCTGGCACTTGCGTTTCTTTGCCTGAGAGGTTTCTACAGCTGCTAGAGCCTGCCCTGCCCAGAGTAGAAGAACCAAAGAACTAATGTCCCCAGGAGCTCCCCTCAAACAGTGGCTGATGGGAGATGATGTACAAGCATCCCGGCAATCTTAGCCCTTGCGTGGACACTCTGAGTGTCCTACACTGGCTCCCAGAGTTTCCCGAGTGGGATTAGGGTGGTAATTGGTTTGATCATGAACACTTTAAAGGCTGCCTTCCCTTCCGCATCACATTTTCTCTCCTCTACTCGTTATTTCCCTGGGATCCTCTTCCCAGTAAACTACTTGTACCCACCTCCTTGTTTCAGAGTCTGCTTCTGGGGAGCCCAAAGGAAGGCAGGTGATAATCGCATCAGCTGTTTACCAGGACCTGGTTATGCCCTATCCTCCCCTCACCCCAAGAAGCTGGACGTGAACCCACTGAGTCCCTAGTCACCCTGCAAGGAGGTATTCCCAGCAAATTTGACAAGGGAGGACACTTAGGCTTTAGAGAGGCCTTTCCCAGAGGCCCAAAGCAAGTAAGTTGGAATCAAGACTGGCTCTTTCCACGGTGAGGCAACGTTTTGAAAAACAGACATAGGAATTGGGTCTGTGCTGCCTCTAGTTCCCCTGTGCTGACCAACTCAGTGCCTGCAAACAAGAGGATGCTCAGTAAGCACGTCCAGCCAGTAAATATTGAATCCCCACTAGGGTTAAATAAATCCTTTTACATGGGTTACCTAATATCATCATTATAAGAGTCCTAGGACATGACTACTATTATTACCATCCTTATTTTATAGGATAAAGTGGGGGAAAGGGGGAAAGGGACCCGTCCGAGGCCACGTGGCCAGTGCTGGATGAAGCCGAGCCCTTCACAGTCCATCACAGGATGGATGATGGTGGCGGACAAGTGAACAAAAGGGACGCGGCGAAGCCACGGCTCACCCCGCCTCCAGCTGGGGGACAGTGCATCGTCCCATCTTGGAATGCATCTCTGTCACACACAGGGTAAATGGGTCTATTCCCTGTGAGTTATCTGCTAGCTGCAGCTCCATCCATCCGCTCATTAACACAATTAAGAAAGCATCCAATGAGCCTTCTGATTCCCAGTCCCTGGGGGCCCAACCACATAACTTGGAAATGATTGTTTGGTAAAGTCTTATCAAAGGCTGGTTGTTCACTAATTAGAGATCACGGCCTCTTCCTCCAGGCTTGGGGCTCATAAACAACAGTTGGATGAGTTTTTTATTCGGGTCGGACCCAAAACCTAGACAGATCCATTTCCTCCTAATTTACACCCGTTTCAATGGGGAGAGCAGCCGGAGGCTGAGTTTTTGCTCCCGGAGACCCGCTGGCTCCTGTGTCTGCAGCAGACAGAGAGGGAGGGAGAGAGGAAGCATGTACTGAAATGAACCCATGAACTACCCATGAACTGCCCCCAAACTGAGATGGACAATTGTCTTAGAGAGCCAGCGTCAGCACCAGGTCCAGGGCTGAGCAGGGAGTGGAATCCCACGTTCTCTCATTGAGGTTCCCACAGCAGCAGTGCTGAGAAATGAGAATGTGGTCAGAGTTCATCCTTGAAGACCACAGATGGAGCTGACCATCCAAGGACCCCTTAAGTAAGAGAGGGTTGGCAGTGGGGAGGTTCAGCTAGAGTACCAGATGGTTCCTTCATTGAGCCATTCAATAAATATTTATTGAGGACCTACTAAGTGCAAGCACTCTGCTAGGCACAGGGATCCGATGGTGAATAAAAAAGACAGTGCCTGCCCTTAAAGATAGTACAGGCTAGTGGGGGAGGACGGTCCGTCCTGGTGGGAAAGTAAAGTCCAGAGTTAGAGGGGGTGTGGGTGTATGTGCTGAAAAGGAGGAGTGTGGGGACCGAGGCCAGGCCCCCAGAGCTGATAACAGAAATGGTCTTCATCCTCCCAGAATCTCCAGGAATATGCTGCACATCTGGAAATGCAACTTGGCAATCCAGCTGTGGCCCCCAAGCCCTGTCTTTCGCCCTGTCCTCAAACTCTCAGGTACCGGACGTTGGTGCCCAAAAACAGGAAGTCCTAGGAGAGACAAGACAGGACAGGATGGTAAAAGCATCCTCTACTCCAGAAAGATGCATCTCTGATTTAAAGGGAGGCCCACGTCTGGGGAAGCACAAGCTCTGCCAGAAACCAGGTCAGTGCATAAATCGAGCGTGTGCCTCTGTCCCCAAGGTCTCCATAAAGCACAGCTTTTGCCAGCTACCTTCTCTAAGGTGGAAATTTATCTGTCAGTTCCCAAGCTGTTGCTTCCTGGCAGACCTCATAAATGTCCCCTGTGTCACCTAAATTCTCTCTCCTTGGTGAACAAGACAAAACTGTGAGCTGCTGGGGTTTATTCTCCTACTTCCTCATAAGTTTCCATCACCAAAGGGGTGGGAATTCTGAACTCAGAGCAAAATCCAATTCTTTCCTACAGCAACCCATCCCCTGCCTTTGGGGGTCAAACACATGGGCAGAGTTGACCTCAACATTTTAATGAATATGATAGTATATACAGTTGACCATTGAACAACTGCGGGGTCAGGGGCGCCAATGGGTGGAAAAATCCACGTATAATTTATAGTCGGTCCTCCATATCCGCAGTTCCTCGTGGCCGCAGTTCCTCATACACAGATTCAACCAACTGCGGAGATGGTGTAGTACCACAGTGTTGTATTTATTATTGAAAAAACTCTGTGTATACATGGACATGGGGCCATTCAAACCCGTGTTGTTCAAGGGTCAATCTAACAAATCTTCTAATGACTTCCATTGTGCCCAACTGAGCTAGAAGCTCTAATCTTCACAACTGCCCAGTGAGGTTTGGGCTACACCCCACTTTACACAGGAGAAAACTGAGGCCAGCTGCATGAATTGTCACTCAGTCCTTGCTTTGAACAGTGATCTGTCTCACTCCTTATAAACTCTCAACAATAGCTGGGTGTTGAGTATCTCTGGACGCAAAAGGGCTCTGGATATTTGTTTTCAAATGTCTCAGCTGATCTCTGTTTCAATGTCCCTGACCACTCTGCTGCCTGGCCCTCTCTTTAGTAGCTGTTGTTTGCTGGATGTTGACTAGGTACCAGGCACAAAGCAGCATCTCCTTTAATGCTCACAAGCCTGCCAACCCAGTCATCCCACCTTACGGATGCTCTTCTAGAAAGGTAACCTGAACCGTGGGGCACAGATGGCGCATAAAATGCTTGGTCAGAAGAGTGGAGAGTCTGGTGAAGAATCAGATATATTCCCTGGTATTCAAATAGTTAAGTAAATTATGGTCCCTTGCATGCTTGGGACAGAACTTAACATTGGTGGGGGGGAAGGGAGACTAGATTGCAACCAAAAGAAAAGAAAGAAAACAGGTCTGAGCGCTAGCAAGGCAACTATTCAGAACAAGAAAACAATTTCAAAAAATGCTTAGAGGAGACAAAAGGCTGGAAGGAAGTACACCAGAAGTCAAGCTATGAGTGTGGTGGGGCAATGGGTCTATGAGGGACGGCACAGCAAACATGTATCTATTAATACATCAAAGCTCTTCCACTTAAGAAATTAGAAGAAATTTTATTTTACTTAATTAATTAATTAATTTTGGCCTCACCACACGGCTTGTGGGATCTCAGTTCCCAGACCAGGTATTGAACCCGGGCCCTCCGCAGTGAAAGTGCCGAGTCCTAACCACTGGGCCACCAGGGAATTCCCAAGAAATTAGAAGAAATTTTAAAAACTTACAAATGGCTTTCAGAACCTGAGCTGTTGGCATGGCTAGGATTGCTGTATTTTTACAACGAGCTGGTCTTGAGGTTCTCCCAGGTCACCCACGGTCGGGGGGCAGGGGGGCAGGGGGTGGAAAGTTGTGACACAGGTTGTGTCAAATCCCTCCTGCCCCCATAGAGGTGCCACTTCTAAAGGACACGTGGACGGCTTCATGGCATCCAGCTGACCCTGAACCATCCCACCCCCGTCGAGGCTTTCCCAGCTGCAGGGTTGGGCTGGGTCCCACCCACTGGGTTATAGCCTGCAAACCAGGAAAGCTAACCAACCCCCCTCCCCAATTCCTCAGAACCCCGCTGAATCCACTGACCTTGTGGATCTGAAGAACAGGGTCATAGAGCTGAATACGCTTTAGCAGAGGGAGGGGGAAGCCTTCTGTCAACTTCTCTGGAGGTTGAGGCAGAACATCGAGAGAGATTTGTTAATGCATAATTACAGAGAAAATTTTACACCAAAATGTTCCTCTCTGGAAACTCTATACACAGTATATTCCCATTTAATTATCACCAAAGATTGGGATTATTATTCCCATGTTACAGATAAGGAAATTGAGGCACAGAGTGGCCAAGTAACCTGTCCTAGGTTACATAGCTAGAAAGTGGAAGAACTGGGATTTGATGCCAGGCAGACTGACAGGGGAGCCTGAGCCCTCAGCCATGGTGCTCTGTGGAGACAGTGGCAGGGATGGGGCAGCGTCTACTCATGATAAGAATCCAGTGGGCATTTGCTCTCTGCCCCCCACCTGCATCCTGCTTTCTACTGTAGCCAAATGAAGCAGGGTCTCATGGAAAGAGGGTTTAGGTCTTTAAGCTTTATTTTTTGACCAGGGAGATGGCAACTAACTGGGGAATGGGATTTTAGAGGTGGGCTGCCTTGTACCCTGTATATTAACTTGGTTCTCAGTCTCACCTGTCACTTCAGGGTGTGTGTGGGCACTTCTGTGAGCCCCTCTTTCTCTCTTAGGAGGAGGTTTACTGTGTTCCAAAAACTGCCCCTATTCTCAACCCTCCTTAGAGGCCTGGAATGAGGTGAGGCCAACTTTAACACTCCCATCTCACAGACAGGCCACTGAAGCTCAGAGAAGATAAGTGACTCGCCCAAGGTCACACAGCCTGCAGGAGAGTCCTGGTCCCAGCTTTCTTTCCCCCAAAGAGCAGTGTCCACTCTTGACTTGGAAAAATCCATAGTGATACTTACCATTGACCTTGGGGTAGAGGGTGTTGAGAAGGTAGTAATTGAGCAGTGCCTCCAACAGCTCCACCTGGTGGAGAATAGGAGAGGTACACCATAACCACATGTACCATCTTGCCCACCAACAAACCTCCACAGAGGCCACCCCGTGGGTGGGGTGGTTTTGTATGTGCTGACATGGCAAAAGGTTTGAAAAAAAGCAAATTTCAGGTAGATACCTACATCATGCTACTACTTTATAAAACTATTTTGAGATGCACATTTATATGTGTACGAAGGGATAGAAAAATTTGGAAGACTACACGCCCAACTATCTATCCTCCAGGAAGAACATCAAGGTTTGGCTTAGCCTTATCTTTAGTATTTAATTTGTCTTTTTACAGTGGAAATGTTTTCCCAAGTTACTTATATAATAAAACAGATTTTTAAGTCAAAACAAAAATTATGAAACCCAACTTTTAACACTCACAATGTGCCAGGTATAGGGCTCAGAGCATTACATCTACACCTGATTCAATCTTCACTATAACACTTCGAAGTTAATATTAATGTCCCCATTTCACAGATAAGAAAACTGAGGCCCACAGAATGAAAGTGACTTGCTAGAAATCGGGCAGCAGGGTCTGAATTTGAAACCAGATTTATCTGATTCTACAGGTCTTATTTTTTACAGCCGCTGGTCTGAAAACATGATAGGATGTGTTTTTGTGACTCTTTACATATGAATAATTTACTTCATAGAACATTTTTACATGCCATGCACAGATACAATATTAGTGTGTCATTATTCACTTTAGCCTTCGTTCTCTGAATGGAGTCATCCTTCAGGGTCCCTGTGGGCAATGTTTCTCCCCACACTTGATGTATTTTTTCCACTTCTACTTGAGGGAAAGTCTGGGAAGTGGAGGGCCGGTAAAGTGTGGTCAGAGGGAACCAGTATCCATAGGATGGTAAAAAGGAAGCCAACTACTATAGATTAAAGTCTTTCCATCTCCTCCTTGGCTTGTGAGCAGCTGCCATCACCCCACCTTCCCTTTTTTCAGAAATCTCTCCTTGATTGTTTCAGCCCACATAAAACTTCCCATTCTTTTTCCTCCTTTAATATGGCACCATTTATTTCACCACTTTTTCCTCTTTGTGGAAATCATCTCTTGGTTTTGGCTGCCCAGCACTCAATTCCTTTTGTTTTAATAATAGTTCCTATTTTCTCCTGGGGAACACTCCTCAGTCCATGTGGTTTGGGACTGCAAATCCTGGCTCTGGGAGTGTAGATTAAACCCATGCTCAGCCAACTGACCTTGTCCAATTTCCGACCACGTGATTGGCTAAAGAATGGGCACATGACTAAGATTAATCCAACGAGGGCTTTTTTTGTGTGTGTGTGTGGGTTAAAAAAAAAAGAAACTACAGGAAATTTGTGAGTTTTCCACCAGTGGGAAGAACCTGCCTGAGAATGAAGCCAACACAGATGAAAGCAGAATGGAGAGATAGAGATTCTTTTCTTTTTGGAATATATTCTTTTTTAAAAATTGAATGAAAGATTCTTTAAATTCTGTAGTGCTCCACAATTTTCAAAAGTTTCACACACATGATTTTATACAATCCCATAATAACCGTTTCCCCCCTATCCCTATATCGCCCCTCTCCCTCTCCCTTGGAGAGAGATTCTTGATGTACTAATTTGAACACCTGGATCCAGCTATGCCTGAAACCTCTAGCCTTAGCTTTTTTGTTTTTGTTTTTTGGTTATGATCCTATACATTCCTTCTGTTTGCTTAAGACACTTTTAGTTGGCTTTCTATTCTTTGCAGTTAAAAGAATTCTGTCCAATAGATGATTTAAATATATTGTCTTATATTGGGAGGTAACTGCTCCTCTGCCCTATGGTTCCTGTCCTCAAGAACTTCTATGCTTTTCTAGGGCAGAGAGTAACTCTTCTCCTTTTCTATTTTCTATTATAAGTACCAAAGCATTGCTTAGTAAATACTCTAAATTAATTATTACCCTAATCATTTCATAAATAAAAACAATAATAACTTACATTGACTACTCCAACTTTAGATTCTTTCAGTTCCACTTGCATCCTATAACAAATCAGAGAAGATTCAGAGATGTGGGCATTATGTTCAAGGGAAACCTAAGCAATGTAGGGATCCCCAGAAAGGAGGAGACACCAGCTTGAGAAGGCACAGGGCCAAGGGTGTGGTAGCAGTGAGAGTGAAAAAGATGATTGAGGAACCAAAAACAATGATACAACCTTATTGGGAAGACTTGCAGAGGGGAAGTGTGTAGCATAAAAGAACTCAGTCTCTATAATTTCAGGAAGTCAATATTGCTGATGTCTAAAATTCATAGATTAAGAAAAAGCAGTATTAGTAAATTCTTTAGAAACTTGGAAGTAATGGGGGTTAGGTGAAAGGAAGTTTATGGAGGCAGATCCAGTTGGCCAAAGGAATTGGGCCAACTGGGGTAAAATTTAAGTTTCCTTCCCAAACCGTGGGCCCCTAACATTGACAGGGGGCTCTGGTTACATCCCACCTCCAGCTACAGGGAATCAGCTGAAGTGTCAGATGGAGCCCAGTTGAGCAGCCCCCATGTAAGTCACGAGGCTGACTTACTTTGCTGGCTTCAGGAATCCAGTGATCTTGCTGGTGTTGAAGGTCAACATGACAGACACATTAGTGGCCTGGTAATTCCAGTAGAAAGAAACAGGTCTAAATGAAGGAGGTTGCCATGTACAGAATGGATAACTATGAGGACTGGCTGTCTCCTCTAAGCAAACATCTCACTGAGTTAAAGCAGGAACTTGCCCACTAGATTAGACTCCCAGGAAGCTCATCATGGGTGCTCAATAAACATTTGAACTTGGACTTGAACATTTTTACTTGAAATTGCTGACTGTGATAGCAATTAAACTTTGAACATACTACCAAGAGAAGGTATAGAGGCCTATCCCTGGAGATCTCTAAAGGGATCATTTCTAGCTACCTCAGGGCCAAGATTCAGCCCTAGTAAATAATAATAGTAATAATAATAGCTTATGCTTTAATTTAAAATATATCGGAGACACGTAGTTTTTCAAGGCAGAAGTCTGGTGTGTTCCCCTTTGCCTGGCAAAGCAATAAAGCTATCCTTTTCTACTTTACCAAAATAATAAAAATAAAAATAATAAATAATAAAATATATTGACAACAATTTTGATAACAATAACAACAATATCAAATTGCAGATATAACATCTGGGAGCAATTACTCTTCTAGAAATTTGTCTTGCTGAGTTTCAAACCTGGAACAAGAGAGCAAAGTTCTCCATCCTGTGAGCAGGACCCCCAAAAAACTCAGAATCCCTTCTCTGTTTGACAGGGTCCATTGAGAAAGGAGACATAGCTCTCAATATTTAACCAAGAGGGAATTTCATACAGGGGATTGGTTATACAAATGATGGAATTGCTAAGAAGTTAAAAAAGAGTTGGAGAGGCAACTCAGAGATTAGCAGAGGTGGGAAGCTGCTTCCACCCCAGGACTGGAGGAACAGAGGGAGGAATTGGGGAGGCACCATGGAGGAGACACAGTCAGTGCCTGAGTCTCTGTCCAAGATAAAGAGAGAAGAAGAAATACTCTGGCTTCTTCCTTCCTCCCACCCTCCATTCTCCTGACAGTGTCTTCCATTGGCTGACCTAGCTGGAAGTCAGTGCAAGGAAGCCTGGGAAATGTAGTCTTCAGGGGTCAGATATAGATACAGAGCAGAGCAACAGGTCAAAGATCCCCTATGACTTCCTCCCCACAATAGCCCAGACTCACTTAGTTGGGCAAACATACACTAAGCAAATAAACCTGCAAACAGCTACATTGGTATCTTTACAATAAGTCCTATGAAGAAAAATAATAGGGTGCCACAAGAAAAAAAAATGACAAGTGGGGCTTCCCTGGTGGTGCAGTGGTTGAGAATCCGCCTGCCAAGGCAGGGGACATGAGTTCGATCCCTGGTCCGGGAAGATCCCACATGCCGCGGAGCAACTAAGCCCGTGCGCCACAACTACTGAGCCTGTGCTCTAGAGCCTGTGAGCCACAACTACTGAGCCTGCGTGCTGCAACTACTGAAGCCGTGTGCCTAGAGCCTGTGCTCCACAACGAGAGAAGCCACCGCAATGAGAAGCCCACACACTGCAATGAAGAGTAGCCCCCGCTCACCGCAACTAGAGAAAGCCCGCGCGCAGCAACGAAGACCCAACACAGCCAAAAATAAATAAACAAAATAAATAAATTTATAAAAAAAAAAAATGACAAGGGGCCTAAGGTAGATCAGGGGTAAGGTCAACCAAGAAAGACCTATCTGAGGAAGTGATACTTAAGTTGAGATCTATCTTAAGGAATTAGCCAGCTGGGGAGTGGGGGAAAAAGCATGTAGGAAAAGAGAACAATGTTTGCCAAGCCTTTGAACCTTACCACACCAAGCCGGAAGACAGGCTCCTTGACAGAGTTGGGCAGGAGTACAAAGGCCTCAATCTCCAACTGGGCAGCTGAGGACAGATTCCCAGGGCTGAAGTTCAGGAACGGGGCAGAGACCACTGTGCCTTGGAGCTCTAAGTTCATGTTGGGGTACAGTCTGGCTAACTGAGGGCAGAATGAAGAAATTATGTCAAGAGAAGGAAACATGCAGGTTTGCTGGGAGAACCTTGAGGGAGTCAGATCAAGCTGAGAACACTTCTTGGTTGGTTTAATTCCCACAAAATGCTCTGTGCCTTTTTCTCTTGAAGGTATAACTGGACATCCTTCCACGTCAGACATATGGAGTCTGTGTCATTTATCTCATGGCTGCATTGTATTCCACTGTGCATGGGTACTGCAATTGATCTAACATTATTGCACATCAAGTTGTCTCCAAGGTTTTGCCATTTTAAAGACCACTCTCCTGTGTACCCTTGGCTATTATTTTGGGGGATACATTCTTAGACATGGAATTGCTGAGTCCAAGGGCAGGGATATTTTTAAAGCTTCTGCCACTTACTGATTGCCAAACTGTCCTCCAGAAAGATTAGGCTGATTTTTTTTTCACTCCACACCCCTCCCTGGGCAATGGGTGAGAGCTTTTTTTTTCTCTATACCCCCATCACACTCAGGTAACTGCACATGCAAAGACCAGACACCAATGTTTTTGAAGCACAACACACCTAGATCCCACCATTTCAAAGAGCTGGCAATTTTCCTTTTAATTAGAATTTAATTCGGGGTCAAGACTGTTCCTTTTACGGGGTAAGTTGGTGGAGGAATGACAGTCCCATGAGCCTTTTGGTTATGCAAATATAAAATCTACATTCAGTTGTAAAAGGGAGATCTTTAGAAGGTTGAGGAGGTAAGCCACTTGACTAAGAAGGTGACCTGAGCTGCTTCTGTGTCAGGCTGATTATGATGTGAGCAGGAAGGGAGAGGGAGAGTTTCCTCCTCTTTCTGGGCAAAAGGGATGTTGGAACCAGGATGAAGCCAAGGTCCCTCTAAAGCTAGCGCCGACAACATGGTGGCAGGTTGGGCTTTTGTGGGGCTCTAGGGAGAGAAAGGGCCTGCTGTGAGGGTATGTTATGGAAGGTACCCAGGTACCGCAGTATTTAAAGTTCAACCATTTTCCCACCGTTATAATTCCTCTCAGCCATCATCAAGCCTTCTGCAAGGAACTTTAAACACTACCACCTGTCTGAGCTGTGTCTTGGGGGGACTCAGGAGGTAGGGGAGAGGGGACAGGACAGGTGGATTTCCGTGGGATTAAATGAGATATTGAACATGAAGAGCTTAGTCCAACAAAGACCAAGCTACAGGGTTATTCACTGCAACACTGATGTAGCAAAAGACTGGAAACAACGTAAATGTCCTTCCATGGGGGACTGATTAACCCAAACTATGGTCCATTCATAATACAATGGCAGACTGCATTCCCAAGAAAACAAGAGTGAGGAAGCTCTTTATCTACCTACATGGAATCATCTCCTGGTATACTAAGGGAAAAAGTAAGGTACAAAATGGAGTGTAAAATATACCTCCATTTTTGTACAAAAATGGAGGAAAGACATACATTTGTTCACCTATACATAGAATAGCCCCAGAAAGATGTGTACGATCTGATAATATTGATAGACTCGGGGTGTGAACTGGATGTTTAGGGGACAGGAGTGGATGGGACTTTCCACCCTATAACCTTTTATGTCTTTTGAATCTTGAACAATGAGAATTTATTATCCATTCAAAAAATAATTTTTTAAAGCACCAAGAACAGTGCCTGACCCCTAGTACGCCCTCTGTAATTGCTTGGTGTTATTAATTAGGACACATTTTGTGGGACATGTCGGCATTCCCTGGTATTGTCAGAGATCAGCAGCAAAAGACTGGGCAGCCTGTGGTCCCACGAGACACAGGGCTCAGGCCTCTGTTATCTGGGCCTTGAAGGGAAGGGAGTTCCCAAACCTGCAGCACCACGGCCTTCACTGGGGGCCCCGCTGCTGGCCTCCTGACTCTTGGTCAAGCTGAGAGGAGTGTGGAGGTTTTAAAGAAGACCCCTGAAATATTGGGGGCTCAGCCTGCACCCTGAGGGCTGAGGGAAGCCTTACCCGGGGGAAGAAGGCACGGAAGGACTTGGTGGTCAGTCGGATGTTAGAAGTAGGCGGAACCTGCGGCAAAGGGACACAAAGAAGTTTTAGGTGCTCCGGCCAGAGCCGAAGTTCTGAAGAGAGATGGGGAAGTGGGGGGATATTCAACAACGTAGCTTCTTGACGGCTCAGGGTTACCATGGCAATGGCGAGATGCCCATTCTGCATTCACCATGGGCACACGAGTCCTTGGGATCCTGACTGCTCTCCTTGGGCCGTAAGCGACAATTCAGGACTCAATCAGAGGATCCACAAGGGTGAGATTTGCAATCATGCAGGTCTAGGTTTGACTCTTGGCTTCGTGACTATGTGACCTCAGGTGAGTGCCTTTACCTCTCTGAGCCCCAACTTCCTCACCTATAAAATGGAGATAATTATAGTCCCCACTTGTTGGGTCACTGTGAGGGCTAAGCGAAATGGTGGGTACAAAGCATCTAGCCCAAGGCCTAGCACATAGTGAGCGCTGAATAAAACACAGCTACCGTGATCCCACCCACTGAAAGAAAGGACTGTACCACAGGTGGGAAGGGTGACTCAAACATGGCAATAGAAGCAAAAGGCCTGGGTGTGGGTGAGTCAAAGGACAAATGACACTCCATCCATCACTGCTGGTCCTCAATTTATTACCAGGGTAGGCTGGACCATCCAATTTGGACTGCACTGTGTTTCCCCCACCATCCGTACATTGTTCATGAGGCCTCCTCAGCTTTTACAAAGAGCTACAAGAAACATCCATCTAAACCCCAGAAATATTAAAGAAACTGAAAGAAATATTAACCACGTGATCCACTCTAAAATTTAGTAACCTCTATACGAAGCCACATCTGAGACAGTTATTTTAGAGCTAAGTGCTCGGAAGACTTCGTCTCTCCTTTTTGCTGTGAATCACTAAATCATGTACCCTTTCCATTTTGGCTACAGGAAGCTCCTGCACAGATTCGCGATTTTAAAAAAAATCAATTTTGGGGCCCAGTGTCTTTATAAAATTGTGCTTTACTTTTAACTTGGTCTTTATTTTCTATTCTATGTAACTTTACGCATTTATCAGTGTATCTATTGTCCTGCCTAATTCACTAAAATCTTTTTTTAAACCTCCACAGACCATCAGGATGAAAGAAAGTATGAATTAGAATAACAGATCGAGTCTGGAAGGAATAGTAAAAGACAGACAAGCAAGCCACAAAGTCTTCCACAATTGTTCTAAGGGAGAAAGAACTTTGACTTTGAGCTTTCTGGCAGCCAAAGTGAAAAGGGAAATCGTACTAACTTATATTTTCCTGCTCTTGATCTTTCTTCTTAGTCATAATTTACTATTTCACTGATATAAATGTGTGGAAAGGAAAGAAGGAAGGAGACAGTGTCATTTGTGGGAGCTATTGTGCTATGATTCTCACCATGTCATCTGTGATGGAAAAGTTCAGGTATCCCACTTTGTGATAAACTAGGCTGGCGGTGTTGAAGGCATAATTAGAGATGGCAAAGTAGACCATTCGGCTGTGTTCCTCAGGAAGGTTCATGACAGGAGCAAGGAAGGCAACCGGGGAGCGGTGATCACGGCTAAAAATTTCCCCCTGGAGAGAGAGATAGAATCCATTTGAACTTTTCTAAGTCTATCCCAGGGCTGGACACCTGAGCTAGGTAGTTGCCTATAGAGTCTGATGAGGGAACATGGACGGGAGGCACTGCCTGAAACGCCACCATTAAATAAGTTTTCCTTGGAATCTAAAAAAAAGGGTACAAATGAACTTATTTACAAAACAGAAGTAGAGTCACAGATGTAGGAAACTTATGGTTACCAGGGGATAAGGGGGGGGGAGGGATAAATTGGGAGATTGGGACTGACATATACACACTACTATATATAAAATAGATAACTAATAAGAACCTGCTGTATAGCACAGGGAACTCTACTCAATGCTCTGTAATGACCTATATGGGAAAAGAATCTTAAAAAAAAAAAGAGAGAGGATATATGTATATGTATAACTGATACACTTTGCTGTGCACCTGAAACTAACACAACATTGTAAATCAACTATACTCCAATAAAAATCAAAGAATAAAAAGGATGTTTTCCTTTGGATCAAAGTGTGTATCCAGAATCCCTTAATGAAACGATCCTCAGAAGCTTTAGTCTATTAACCTATAGGACCTCCTGGCCGGCTCCTCTACACCACTGAGGGCCAGCTCTGGTTGACCTCACCTGCATGGTGGGAAAGGTGAAAGAGGGGAGGAAGGGGGAAGGGAAGTTTCAAGGCCTAAGTGATGTAAGACAGCCTGGGAGGGGCTTCCCTCGTGGCGCAGTGATTAAAAATCCACCTGCCAATGCAGGGGACACAGGTTCGAGCCCTGGTCCGGGAAGATCCCACACGTCGCGGAGCAACTAAGCCCAGGCACCACAGCTACTGAGCCTGCACTCTAGAGCCCATGCTGCGCAACAAGAGAAGCCAACGCAATGAGAAGCCCGCGCACCGCAACGAAGACCCGGCACAACAACAACAAAAAAAGACACCGTGGGAGGATTCTGGCTCTGGGAACACCCCGCAGCAATCCATATCGCCCTGCCCTTGACACAGTGGGAACCACGGGGAGATGAGGACAGATCTGAAGCCAGGAGAACAAGAGGCCCCAGGAAGGGTTGACCCTGAGGCGATGCCACACCGGGCCTAGACCCGCCCAAGCCCCCGCCCCAGACCCTTTTACCTTAAACTTCACGTCCAGTATTTCCGCTGTTGCCTGAGGGGCCTCCATTAAGCTGTAGTCAATTCCAGCGAAAATGTCCATCTCCATGGTGACTGTGAACGGGGGAAGGGCAGAATTAGGAGGCAGGCAAGGGAGAAGGGGTGAGGGCTCTGGCTGACCCACACTCTCTGTGACTTTCTTCAGAGCCCCCTGCCCCTCCACCTTAAGCCCCTCCACCCAGCCCAGTGCTGGGGGCAAAGAGCTCCTTTGCCAAGAAAGAGATGACATGGGTTCTTCGGTTCCACTGGTGATTTAGCCACAAGGGGGCTGGTATGCTTAGCCCAGAGCCTGAGCAGTTTCCAGAGTCTCACATACTCAGACACACAGTCACACACACACACAGACACGTAGACACACACACACATACCCTGAGGGCAGGAGGAACTCAGGTCTGGCAGCCCTTCCACACCTAGGAAGCCACACAATAGGAAAAACTCTCCAGCCGAAGCTATTGCTCCCCAAGTTTACAACCGAGACCTTGATCTTCCGGGAAACCAGCCTCCTACCAGAACGAACCAAATAAGGCTGGGCCATGTCGAAAGGGCCCAGAGACTCTCCTCCAAGGCCCTGGAGGGACCGGAGTTTTCTGTCCCAAGCACTTGAGTGTCTGTGCCTGCCTGGGTCTCTGCTGAAGGGGAATGTCAACAGGTGAGTGTGGAGGACTTGGGGGCCAAGGCACGAGAGGACACCTCAACAATTTGCCAGGGCCTGTTTCTGCCAACTTTATGTGTGTAGCCAAGATCCGGGGCCTCCACTTGCTACACGTGAAGGGGAAGAGGTGGTGTGAGGCGATCCCTGCCCCACTGTTGGCAATAGCAAAGGACGGCAGCAAACCTACCTATCCAGCAGCTGGGGACTTATTAAATAAATGGAGACATCCGTTAAGATAGAACACTATGCAGCTATTAAAATGAATTCCCTGGTGGTCCAGTAGTTAGGACTCTGTGCTTCCACTGCAGGGGGCACGGGTTCAATCCCTGGTCAGGGAACTAAGATCCTGCAAGGCACGTGGCGTGGCCAAAAAATGAGGTCTATTAAAACCACTTTGGAAAACTGTTTGGCAGGATCTGGTAAGGCTGAACCTACGAGCACCACAAGAACCTGTAATTTCTCTCCTGGGTATGTACCCAAAGACGTGCATCCACAGGAGCTAGAATGTTCACAGCACCTACCCACAATGGTCTAAAACTGAAACTACCCAAATGGCCTTCAATAGTACAATAGATAAATAAATGGAGAGACGTGGACACAGTGGATTACACAGCAGGAGAATGAATGAACTCACGATATGCAACAATATGGACTGACCTCATATTTTAAAGTTGAATAGGGCTTCGCTGGTGGTGCAGTGGTTAAGAATCCGCCTGCCAGCGCAGGGGACATGGGTTTGATCCCTGGTCTGGGAAGATCCCACATGTCGCGGAGCAACTAAGCCCGTGCGGCACAACTACTGAGCCCACGTGCCACAACTACTGAAACCCGTGTGCCTAGAGCCCGTGTTCCGCAACAAGAGGAGCCACCGCAATAAGAAGCCCGCGCACGGCAACGAAGAGTAGCCCCTGCTCGCTGCAACTAGAGAAAGCCCGCGCGCAGCAACAAAGATCCAACGCAGCCAAAAATAAATAAATAAAATAAAAATTAAAAAATAAATAAGTAAATAAATAAAATGTGTATCCTTTAAAAAAAAAGTTGAATAGAGAAAGCCTCCAACTCTTGATAAAAGACTCTACTGTATGGTTCCATTGGTGTACAAAGTGCAAAACTAATCTTTGCTGGGAGAAGCTGGGTTAGTGGTCACCCTGAGGGGTGGGTAGTGTCAGAAGGAGACACGAGAGGACTCTGAAAGGCCAGTCGTCTTCTGTATATTGATCTGGAAGCTGGTACATGCGTGTGATCAGTTCATGAACAATTTCTAAAAACTCTTCACTTATGATTTGAGCACTTTTCTCTCTGTATTAACTTCTACACAAAAGTTTTAAAAAATGAGGTCAATTTGTATGTGCTGATGTAAAAAGATCTCCAAAGTATACAAGTTATAAAAGAACAATGTCTCTATTATTATAGACTAATATATATATTCATAATTATGCATATTCACATATATCCATGAACAAAAGGAATACATATGTGAATGTATAGTCATATGCTTATGTATGTGTATATTTATATTTGTACATTCAAAGGAAATATCTGAGAGTATACACCCAAAACAGAGGTTACCTCTTGGAAGAAAAATTGGGGAGAAAAGGGGATTTTAATTTTAACTTTCAACACTTCTATTCCATGTAAGGTTTTATAAGGTACATGTACACACTTATAAAAATTAGTAAAAATCAAGTATCCCAGGGATGGGTGGGGTGTCCTACCTGGCAGAGTTTGGAGATACGGCTGTAGGTCAGAGGTCACCGACTCCTGGATTATTTTGCAAATCTGAAAAATATGGGAAGAGAAAGCCTGAGTGAGTTCCCTGGCTTTGGTCTGGCCCTGTGCTAATTGCTTTAGTTCCATTATTTCACTTATTTGCTAATTGGTCATTGATTCTACAAAAATGTATAAGTGCTTATGATGTGCCAGGTACTGAGAAAGTAGAAATGATCAACAACATGTCGGCCCCCATATAGACCCCAATAGGGTCCAGTTGGACCTGTCAAAGTCCATCCCAGGACTGGAAATCGGAGCTAGGTAGTCACCTAAGCAGCGGATGAGGGGACATGGCTAGAGGCACCACCTGAAACTCCATCATGAAGGACATTTTCCTTTGGGATGCCCTGGTGTCCCAGGGTCTAGAGTTGAAATAGCAGAACTAGACAATAAGTAGCAATAACCACACAAATAAGTGTATACTTAACGCAGATACTTCTTAAATGTCATCACTTAACAGGTTAGCTGGATTGATCATTAGTCCGCATGTCCCCTGCTGCCCATGGAAGACTGAACCCTCCCATCCAGCAGACTACCACACACACTAAGCACTCAGAATTTTTTGTCCCAGTTGAGCTGCGTGCTTCTCAAGAAAAGGAAATGTGTGTTCTCTAACCTGTTTGCTTTCCTTGTTATTGCAATCACTCAAATTATTTCTTATGTAAACCCATGAAATACGACTGAGACAAGAGTTGTTTCTATGAAAACCTATGTTTTCTTTCCTTCTTTTTTTTTTTTTTTGGCCATGCCTCATGGCTTGAGGAATCTTAGTGCCCTGACCAGGGATCAAATCTACACCCTCGGCAGTGAAAGCACGGAGTTCAAACCACTGGACCACCAGGGAATTCCCAAAAACCTATGGTAAGTGTTTTGGAAAGGTGAGTTGCTTAAAGAAAATGCTGGTAAATTGGTGTGGACCAGAAAAGCTTACAAGGAAGACAATCATAAAAATCTAGAAGGATTCTGCATTGGGATTGCTTTGCAAATGTCTTTCGATTCTCATTGTGGTTAAAGAAGTCTGAGCTGGAATTTGTAGCAGATGCATGTTGAATGAAAGAGGGACAGTGCAATGCCAATCAAGAGACTGTTTACAAAGAACAGTTCTGGGCCTAGGTCAACTGAATTTACATTTACTGTATCTTAAAACATTTGGATTCATATGTAAATATTTTCTTTGTTCAGGTGTGTGTGAGTGAGTCCTCACTTTAAACAGTTTTTTTGATTAACCGTCTATCACCTATGGTGCAAACGGATGCACAGATACAGCGGAGGGAGGGGCATGTGGGCAGGGGGCTCCAAGAGCATGGATGGGGCCCTGGCCTAGTGAGGGGGTCACCGACGGCTCCTTTGAAGAGGTGGCATTTTAAGGGCAAGCTAAAGGGTGAGCAGGCATAAACCAGGCACAGGGTTGTGGGGAAGGACTAAGCTGGGGGTTGGGCAGACAAGGGGTGAAATCTTCACCTCCCTTTGCAGCTGGCCCAGTTTCTGGGAGAAGAGTTTGGTAGTGGGGAGCTGCCAGAAATAAAGCAAAGAGGTGGTGAGGAACCTTCATGGTTGGTTTCAAAGGAGCCAGGAAACTCTGTCGACCTCACCCAATGGGGGAAGGGAGGCCTTCAGGTGCTTCAGCTCCAGACACGCAGTAAGGTCTCCCAGAGAGGCAGGTTGGGGCAGTGGTTAAGGGTGTAGTAGGGAAGTCTGAAAACCTGGGTTGAAATCCTGCTAAGTCTCCACTGGCTGTGTGACCTTTGCAGAATCTCTCTCTGCTTTGGGGTCCTCACCTCAGGATACAGTGACAAGGCCCAGTGCTTTCCAGGGTGTTTGGCGGTGGGTGGGGTGAGGTTATAAGATGATGAGTGTATATGGCCCAGAGAGTAAGCACTCAGCAAGGACTCATTATTCTTAGCCCTGCCAGTCAGATACCACATCCCTCCCTGAATGGGGAATCCGAGCGGTACTGCACCAGGCTCTTAGTTGTCCTGGGAGAAGATTTCTGAAGCCCTATAAAGATCAGGAGTCAGGACTTCCCTGGTGGCGCAGTGGTTAAGAATCTGCCTGCCAATGCAGGGGACATGGGTTCGAGCCCTGGTCTGGGAACATCCCACATGCGGCTGAGCAACTAAGCCCGTGCGCCACAACTACTGAGCCTGCGCGCTAGAGCCCGCGAGCCACAACTAATGAGCCCATGTGCCACAACTACTGAAGCCCGTGCGCCTAGAGCCCGTGCTCTGCAACAAGTGAAACCACTGCAATGAGAAGCCCGCGCACCACAACGAAGAGTAGCCCCCGCTCACCGCAACTAGAGAAAGCCCACGCACAGCAACAAAGACCCAACGCAGCTAAAATAAATAAATTTAAAAAAAAAAGATCAGGGGTCAGGGGAGATCTCCATCTTTCCTGAGACACCAGCCCCTGCAAGGCCTTTGGTACAAGCTGCTCCAAGCTCCAGGAAATTCAAATCCTGATCTAGCCTCTTGTCAACAAGGTGACCACTGAACAAGTTACTCCACGCTCAGAGCCTTCTCTGTCAAATGTGGGAAACGGTATCTCCTTCAGAGGCTGTGGTTAAGATCAGCGGCATTGCCTATGTGAAGTGATTAGTACAGTATTCTTAGCCAAACCACAGGCTCAACAAATAGCCACCATTATTATTACAAATAAGAATAGTTATACAGTGACACATTCTGTATAACATTAATTATATTAATTTATCAAAATAATATATCAGGGTAACTTATTATCCTGATAATTATTATATTATTATTAATTGTAATATGGTACTATTTTTATACATTATTATTATTAATCATTATTATCTCCATCATCAACAGGGGAGTATAAATCTAAACCACTGAAGAATATTATGTCCCACTCAGAAAGGCATGGCAACGTGGCAATTGGCGATGGGGTGCTTGAGAAGGAGGCTGGCATATTTCCCAAGCTCACCTAGACCCCAGGACACCAGGATAAGACAAGGAACAGAAGGCAGCTTGCTGCATCCAATCTGTGGGGTCTGCATGCTATTCTCTCTTCAACCACCAGGAGGCACTCAAACCCAAACCAGATGTTGAACCAAGAGCGGTGTGTGCGCGTGTTTTATCCTCCTTTGTTACTTTCTCCTTCCCAAGCACAGTCATTGCTACAGACACAGCTCCAGGTATATGATACCCCAGAAATGGGATCTTGGGGTGAAGTGAGTGAGTGGGAGAACTGAAAGTTAACATGAAACCTCTTTCTTTGAGCCAGAGATTCCAAAATTTGGAGATTTCGCATAATTTTTTAATGGGAAGAACTGACACTCTGTTGCTGCTTCCACGCGTACAAAGCAGGTGCTCATCGCCCAGGTAGGAACCAGAACTCCCACCTGGTCCACACACTCCCAAAGTTTCCTGCTTGGTCTCTGCAGGCACCTAAGTGTTGATTTTCTTTTTTGCGTTTGTGGCCTGCAGGGCTGGGGCGGGCGGTGAGCAAGGCCAAGCAGGCGTCTCCATTTGGCCCCTGCTGCTTTACCCTTGGCCAAGCATCTAACCATTTTCTGTCTAACTGGATAGACTCGGAGTCCAGAGACCTACATTTTGCCCCCAGCTTTGCCACACACCAGCTTCATGACCTTGATTTGTCCTCTCTGGGCCTTGAGCCCAAGTGTGCCTGGGCCAGCCCCTGGGGCTGTTCAAGGCCAGAGCCCATTAAGGACTTAGGCCCAGCCCCTTGAGTGGCTCGGCAGTGCCAGCCCCTTGGACATTCTTACCTTGCTCTCCAATACTCTTCGGAACTTGGACTCGATCTGATGGTGGAAGAGATTCAGCAACCACCTGGGGAGAGAAGCACGGTGGACGATCAGCTGTGTGCCACTGAGTGCAGGGACAGTGGGGCAGTAGGGAGAGCCAGGCCAGTCCCCAAGGGAGCCCTCCCCACCCCATTCTGGTCCCCTGCTGGGTCCCAGAATCCTGGATGGGACGAATATGCAGATTCCCACTTCCAGCACACTCACTGATTCAGTGCATCTGGCATCCCAGCCCCCTGCTGTGCCCCAAAGTCAGTAGATTTGGGGCAGGGGCTGGAGAATCCATGTTTTTCTAATCAACAAAACTGAGACTTGAAGAGACTTGCTCAAGGGTTTATATATTTTCCACAAACTCTCCTTTGGCCAAAAGTCTTTGTGTTCCTTCAGTAGCCAAATTGCACTTGCCTGTTGGTGGTGAAGTTTGTTTTTTGGTGGAAATGGCACACCAGTACTCCGAGCTTATATCTGCTTCTGTTAATTTCAGCAGGTCCCCCAAAGAATTACCTCCAAGTGCACGTGATATACCCATGCATTACGCCTGGACCCTCATGCTTATCGGTGGCCAGGCCTTGGGCTGGATGGGCCTCTGGCTGCAGCCAGGGGTCAAGCTGGTCAGTGTCCCGATGGTGACCTACCCCAAATCTCCCGACATGTGCACCTCCACATCACCGATGGCGCTGCTGCAGCTAGAAACAGCGACCTTGGGTCTCCCAGAGGGCTCGCTGCCCAAGAGGAGATTGACTGAAATGGTGATGCCCTTGACCTTCACGTCAAAGGAGCCGTCTAGTTTCCTAAAGGAGATAAGAGAAGTAGTAATTGATTCCTAGACTAGGGTCGGCCACCATTTGGGGGGAAAATATAAATCTCAATTCTTACCCCCAAATAAGTGAAGCTGCAGTAAAAATTTAATTACAAAAATTATTACAAATATTTATTACAAAGCAAAGATTTATTACAAATAAGACCATAAAAGATCAAGAAGAAAGCTTGGGTTCATTTACTTATGGTCAGGGATGGGCAAAAGCCTTTCTAGGTTAGATCCAAGTCTCAGAAGCCATAAAGGAAATGGTGGATAAACTTGACAGCACTGAAAATTAAAACTTTAGTGAACAACAACAAAAAAATGCCATATGCAAAGTAAAAAAAAAATTGCATCTTGATCCAGGCAAAGAGCTAATTTCCGTAACATGTGAGCTAATATATGAGTTAATTTCCTTAATACACAAAGAACAAGCCTATACAAAGAAATAAGGAGAGGACAAAAGGAAAAAAAAGAGATCAAAGATATGAACAGGAAGTTCAATTGCAAATAAGCACATGAGAAGTTATTAAAAATGAAAATAACAATGATGCCAGTTTTCACCTAACAGGTTGTTAAAAAGTTGAGAAGTTTTCATACCCAGTGCTTGTGAAGATATGGGAAAACAAAACACTGGTTGGGAAAGCACATCTAGAACACAAACTGGTGGGATCTATCCTGATTTTAACCACAAATCTTTGGCCCAGTAATTTTACTTCTAAGTCTTTACTCTGTGGCTCGTCCAGTCAAGATATATGTGTGAGGCAGCTCACTGAAGTATCATGGCTAATAGCAAGAAATGAGGAAACAACCTTAAATGTCAACTAGTTGGGATAGGTTCAATAAGTTGTGGGCATCTATGCTATGCAGCCTTTAAAAAGAATGAAGCCAAATGTGGTCTAGTTATACAGTGAAATATTACCCATCCATACAAAAGAATAAAGCACTGATGCATGCTGTAGTGTGGATGAACCTCAAAAATATTATGCTACATGACAAAAGTCAAAAACAAAATGTCACATACTATACGATTTCATTTATATGTCCTGGATTGGCAAATCCATAGAGACAGAGGTGGGTCGGTGGTGGCCCAGGGCTGGGGGAGGGGGAAATGGGGAGTTAGTGCTTAATAGGTATGGAACGTCTTTTGGGGTGATGGAAATATTGTAGGACTAGGTAGAGGTGGTGGTTGCACAACACTGTGAATGTACTAGATGCCACTGAATTGTATTCTTTAAAATGGTTAATTTCATGTTATGTGAATTTCACCTCAATAAAAATATTACAAGGACTTCCCTGGAGGTCCAGTGGTTAAGACTACCCCTTCCAATGCAGAGGGTGCGGGTTTGATCCCTGGTCGGGGAGTTAAGATCCCACATGCCTCGTGGCCAAAAAACCAAAACATAAAACAGAAGCAATATTGTAACAAATTCAATAAAGACTTCAAAAATGGTCCACATCGAAAAAAAAATCTTAAAAAAAAGTTACATTAAAAAAAAGTTTAAAAAAAAGAATGAGGTAGATATTCATATGCTCATATAAGAGATCTTGAAGAGTATGGCCTGATTCCTGTCATGTAAATTGAATAAATATGCAAATATAGGTGACCTATATACTGAGCATCTTTCTAAAGCAGTGTTGTCCAACAGAAATATAACGTGAACTACATGGGTAATTTAAAATTTTCTAGTAGCCACATTAAAAAAAGCAAAAGGAAAAAGGTGAGAATCATTTTAATAGTGATTAAAATGAATCATTTTAATGATTCATTAAAAGTGAATCATCATTTAATATGATTATCATTTCAACATGTGATCAATGTAAAAATTATTAATGAGATTTCTTATGTTCTTTTTTTGTGCTGAATCTTCAACTCTGGTGTTTTACACTTACGACAGATCCCCATTTGTTCCAGCCACTTTTCATGTATTCAGTAAGGACATGTGGCCAGAGGCTACTGTGTAGGACAGGGCAGGTCGCCCATAGTTGCCCTCCTGTTATGGGCTGAATTGTGTCCCCCCAGATTCAAATGTTGAAGGTCCCTCAGTAACCAGAATGTGACTGTGTTTGAGACAGTGATTCAGTTAAAATGAGACCATTAGGGTGGGCTAGAGTCCAATCTGTCATTCTAAGAAGAGGAGATTTGGACACACAGAGAAGCACCAGGGATGCAGGCTCATGGAGGGATGACCATGTGCAGACATGGCAACAGAGCAGCCATCTGCAAGCCCAGGAAAGAAGTCTCAGAAGAAACTAAACCTGCCCACATCTTGATCTTGGACTTCCAGCCTCCAGAAGTGTGAGAAAATAAATTTCAGTTGTTGAACCCCCTAGTCTGTGACATTTCATTATGGCAGCCCAAGGAGACTAACCCACCTTCCATCCCAGGACCTCAGAGGTCAGAGAACAGTTCAAAGTGCTGGAGAGGTCATGCCCCTGAGAGCTACCCCTGACCAATGGCAAACAGGAGGTTGGGGTACCACCTCAGAGGTGTGCTCTGCCTACACTGTCCCCAGGGGTCCCGGGAGGGTTGAGCTCCAGTAGCTGCCAAGCCGACCTCCTTCTTCCCCACCTCACTTCTGCACACCCCCTCTATGTTTCCTTAGGTCGCTCCCCAGATAAAGTACTTGCACTTGAATTCTTGCCTTGGGGTCTGCCATGGGGGAAGCTAGGAACACCTTGGACCCAAGAAGGGTGGAATGAAAGCCAAAGCCAAGGTTCCGAGGGCCTGGAAGCAGAGTCAACTTACAGTATCCGCTTGCGCACCTTCCACTTGCCCTTGACTCTGATGAAGGAGTCGGAGATGGAGAAATGCAGGCCGTGGCTGGGGAGGGGCTTCAGAGCAGAGCCGAGCAGCTCACAGCTGTGGATGTCCAGGCTGGAGAGAGACCCACAGAAGTGGCATCAGCCCGGAGGCAGAGGCGGGTCCAGCCTCAGCAGGGGTCTGGCTCTCGCCCCCATCCTACGGGGACTAGGCCAGCTGAGCCTGCATCAGACAGGCTTCTGGCTCCCCACACTTACCTGCTGTGTGCCCTGCACTGACCAGGCAGCCATGTCAAGTATTTTACATGCATTATGTCAGTTTGTCTCACAGAGGGGTTCAGCACTGTTCAGGTTCCCTTTTTACAGAGGGGGACATAGAACCTCTCAGAAGGGATGCATTTGCCCAGAGCTGCGCAGTCAGGATCAGAGCTCATGTGCCCCTGGCTGGGGTCCTGAGTAGGGTGCATAGATGCACCCCATCATCCCTTTCCTCCACACCTCCAGGTGGGGGAATCAGATTCAGAGAAGGCCGAAGGCAGCCTCAAGAAGAGACACAGAAGGGCTGGGAGAAGCAAACCAAGATGACATGTATTGTGGAGCCATCAGTGGGAAAAGAATGGTCAAGTACCATCTTCTTTGCCCGGTACACAGTAGGTGCCCAATAGATGTTTACTGATGGACTGAATAAAAAAAGGACTGAATGAAGCCATCAGTGGTGAGCAGAGAAGTGCGTGACGAGCTGTGGGCTCAATTGCCCCCGCTCCATTGTCAATCCTTCAAAAAAGTGTTTGATGCCTTTTTTTAAAAAAGCATCAGCTGCTCAGGTCTAAATATCCTTTGAAGACTCAGCTCAAATGCCACCGCGTCCAGGAAACTTTAGCTGACTCCTCCAGATGTGCCAACCTCAGGGCTAAGAGGGCTACTACATCTAAAATTTAAGGTTTATTTAAAACAATGTTTAAGGTCTATTTTCCCTTCCAGGCTACATCCAGTGGCCAGGCCAGAGCCTGGATTATCCCTCCAAAGAGGTAGCAAGTTATCCCCATTTTACAGATAAGGAAGCTGAGGCTCAGGTCACACAGCTAGTGGGTCTTCATTAATATTTGTTGTATGAATGAATGAAGGGGCCCAAGTTCCTCCCAGAACTTCCCTCTGAATTCTGCGAGGAACCATCCCACCGTCTGCCCCAGAGAAGTCCCGAGCCAGTCCTGGGGCTCTCCCTCCCTTCCTCTCCGGACCCCCTCGGCCCCTGCCCAGTCACCTCAGAGCCCCACCTGTGGAATTCATAGTGCGCATTGCCGATGTATTTGATCTTGACGTCCCCACTGAAGTCGGGCAGTGTGATATCATGCAGTTTACTCTGCAGAGCCACCAGCTCCTCTTGGGCCACTGTGGATGGGAAAAAGCTGGGAGTCAGCTTAGTCAGCCTGCCTCCCTCTAAACCCTTCAGTGGCTCACACCTGCCCTGGGGAAAGAGGTCGACTTCCTGATTAGCATTAATTACAGTTGCAGGTTATTGAGCCCCTCTAGAGCACCAAGTAGCAAGAGAAACACTCAGGAGCATCACTGCATTTCTGGTGGGGTAGTTATGTTCATGCCCATGTTATGGATGAGGAAACAATGCCTTTGTCAGCAGCTCCGAGAGGGAGGAGTGCTGTGTGCTTGGTGGGTGGCCCTCTTTCCTGTCCTTCATGGCATCTAGCCTGTGTAGAAGCGACTGTAAGGATTTTAGGGCTAGGATTCTGGTGTTGGCAACCTTTCTAGGTGGGTGACCTTGAGCAAGTTTTCAACCTTGGTGTTCTCTGTCTGTCAAATAGCAATGATAATAATACTTTCCTCACTGGGGTGGCATGAGGGTTAAAAGAGATCATTGCAAAGCAAAAAGGGGCTGACAGGATAAAAAGCACCCTTGCTTATCCTTTTTGACCCACCTCCTAGAGAAATGGAAATAAAAACAAAAATAAACAAATGGGACCTAATGAAACTTAAAAGCTTTTGCACAGCAAAGGAAACCATAAACAAGATGAAAAGACAACACTCAGAATGGGAGAAAATATTTGCAAATGAAGCCACTGACAAAGGATTAATCTCTAAAATATACAAGCAGCTCATGCAGCTCAATATCAAAAAAACAAACAACCCAGTCCAAAAATGGGCAGAAGACCTAAACAGACATTTCTCCAAAGAAGATATACAGATTGCCAACAAACACCTGAAAGGATGCTCAACATCACTAATCATTACAGAAATGCAAATCAAAACTACGATGAGGTATCACCTCACACCGGTCAGAATGGCCATCATCAAAATATCTACAAACAATAAATGCTGGAGAGGGTGTGGAGAAAAGGGAACCCTCCTGCACTGTTGGTGGGAATGTAAATTGATACAGCCACTATTGAGAACAGTATAGAGGTTCCTTAAAAAACTAAAAATAGAACTACCATATGACCCAGCAATCCCACTGCTGGGCATATACCCTGAGAAAACCATAATTCAAAAAGAGTCATGTACCACAATATTCACTGCAGTTCTATTTACAATAGCCAGGACATGGAAGCAACCTAAGTGTCCATTGACAGATGAATGGATAAAGATGTGGCACATATATACACTGAAACATTACTCAGCCATAAAAAGAAACGAAATTGAGTTATTTGTAGTGAGGTGGATGGACCTAGAGTCTGTCATACAGAGTGAAGTAAGTCAGAAAGAGAAAAACAAATACCGTATGCTAACATATGTATGGAATCTAAAAAAAAAAAAATGATTCTGAAGAACCTAGGGGCAGGACAGGAATAAAGACGCAGTCGTAGAGAATGGATTTGAGGACACGGGGAGGGGGAAGGGTAAGCTGGGACGAAGTGAGAGAGTGGCATGGACATATATACACTACCAAATGTAAAATAGCTAGCTAGTGGGAAGGAGCCGCATAGCACAGGGAGATCAGCTCCATGCTTTGTGACCACCTAGAGGGGTGGGATAAGGAGGATGGGAGGGAGACGCAAGAGGGAGGGGATGTGGGGATATATGTATATGTATAGCTGGTTCACTTTGTTATACAGCAGAAATTAACACAGCAATGTAAAGCAATTATACTCCAATAAAGATGTTAAAAATAAATAAATTAGTTAATTAATTTAATTTAATTTTTTAAAAAAAGCACCCTTGCTTGGTGCCTGACACATCAGGTACTCAGTAAATGCAGGGTTTATGTCATTAAAAATATGGAAAGGATCAAAATGTCCAACTCTGGAGGATTGGTTACATTTACACAGTGGAAAGGAGCAAAAGGCAAATTTTGCCTGATCTAGGGTTTAAATATAAACAGCATTCGCTAGGACTTTCTGTTTATTTGAGGTATGAGAGACCCAGGATTCTGCCCTCAGGGAGGGTGTGTGTACACAGATGACCAGGGGTCTCCCTGACTCCGCCTCATACCACTTTGCAGTCCTCCCTCCAGCAAATGCATGAGCCAGTCTCTCTGCCAAAATGCTATCTCTTGTCCCTGGTTAACGTATCTTTTCTACCTCACCTCCTCCAAGAACCCTTCCTTGATTTCCCTCTCTGTCCCCAGCCAATCTGGGCTCCCAACGACTCTACCCGAGGGAATGTTATTACCCCAGTAAACAGATAAGGCAATTGAGCCTCCATAAATGTGAGGAGCAGCCCTCCATCTAGTACTGAGGGGAGCGGTGTATAAATACCCTAGATCCCTTGCCCCTTGGACAGATTATTTCTGAGGCTTTGTTTTAGCATCTTTTAAAAAAATACTACAAATGAATCAATATACAAAACAGAAACAAACTCACAGACATAGAAAACAAACATGGTTATGAAAGGTGTGGGGGGAGGGATAAATAAGGAGTATGGGATTAACAAATACAAACTGCTGCACATAAAATAGATACGCAACAAGGATTTACTGTATAGCACAGGGAACTATATTCAGTATCTTGTAATAACCTATAATAGAATATAATCTGCAAAAAAAAAAAGCCTGAATCAGTTTGCTGTATACCTGAAACTAACACAATATTGTAAATCATCTATATTCCAATAAAAAATAAAATATAGTCCTACTTTTGCCCATTCTTTAAAACTGAGGTATAACATCCATAGAGGTATAACCTAAAGGGCACTAATCTTAAAGGTATTGCCAGGTAATTTTTACATGTTTATGCACCCATGTAGCCGCCGCCCAGAGCAAGATGCAGGGCATTCCCAGCACCCCTTCAGGCTCCCTGTGCCCCTTCTGGGTGGTAACCACCATTCTGACATCAGTTTTTAAAAATTAATTAATTAATTTATTTATTTATTTATTGGCTGCATTGGGTCTTCGTTGCTGCACGCAGGCTTTCTCTAGTTGCGGTGAGCGGGGGCTACTCTTCGTCGCAGTACGCGGGCTTCTCATTGCGGTGGCTTCTCTTGCTGCGGAGCACGGGCTCTAGGCGCGCGGGCTTCAGTAGTTGTGGCGTGCGGGCTCAGTAGTTGTGGCTAGTGGGCTCTGGAGCGCAGGCTCAGTAGTTGTGGCGCACAGGCTTAGTTGCTCTGCAGCATGTGGGATCTTCCGGGACCAGGGCCCAAACCCGTATCCCCTGCATTGGCAGGCGGATTCTTAACCACTGCGCCACCAGGGAAGTCCCTAGTGTTTTTTTGTTGTTTTTTTTTAATATATATTTTTTTGTTTTTTGTTTATTTTTTGGCTGTGCTGCACAGCATGTGGGATCTTTGTTCCCTGACCAGGGATCAAACCCGTGCCCCCTGCATTGGAAGTGCAGAGTCTTAACCACTGGACGGCCAGGGAAGTCCCTGACATCTAGTTTTAAGGCATATGTTTTCAAACTTGAGCAAAAATTTTCCAGTGGAACTGTTCCCATCACTGAGGCGGTAGCTGGTTTAATCATATGCCTCTCCTGGCCACCTTGCCTTTCCCATCTCACATCGCTACTCTCCTACGGTGTTTCCTGGAACCATCTCCCAAATCAACTACTCTCACCCAAATCTTTATCTCTGTTGGCTAGTGGGGAACCCAGCTAAGACAAGTAACATGCCCAAGTGGCCCAGGGGTTGGGTGACGAGGCTAGAACCCGAGCCAGGTTTGCCTGACCGGGAAGTCTGCATTACCCGAAGGGAGAGAGTCCCCCTCTGTGTCCCCCACCGTACCCAGAGCAGCCTGGGGCCAAGCGGGTCAGCCAAGTCCAGCCAACAACCTCAGATCCTTACCATACTCCAAGCCCTTGTCGGTGATCCTGGCGACCAGGCCAGGGTTGGCACCCAGGGCCCCGGGGGTGTATGTGAGCATCATTCCCAGCAGGAGGGAGGACAGGGCCCCAGCCAAGGTCCCCATCCTGGGTTCCCAGAGGGCTGGGCCAGGTCTGTCGCAGCCTCAGGCTGGGCCCAGCTCCCTTAAGTAACTGAGGCCTGAGGCCTGGGGCGGCTCCTGAGTGGGGCGGGTTCCTGGAATCCGAAGGGGAGGCCTAGTGACTGGAACCTGCTTGCGACACTGTTGGGGTCATGGGTCATACTTAAAAGCCTGTTGTCGCCGCCCCGGGTGAGAGGATGGGTTGGCCTGGGCCCAGGTGACACTCTCTGTCCCCCGTTCCCACAAAGAGACCCCACGTTCATTTCCAGGAAGGCCCGGTTTTATAGACAAGGAAGCTGAGGCTCAGAGAGGCCAGGTCACCGGCTCAAGCTCACACACCCGGCAGGTGGCAGAGCTGGGAGTCCAAGCCAGCTGAGTTATACTCACCTCAGTTTATGTAAAAAAGAAATCTCCGTCCCACCCCCGCTCCCCAACCCCGATGGGAAAACAGGCTTCTCAAGCCTTGCTAGTGGTAAAATTTTCTGGAAGGCAACTTGGCAAATCCTTAAACACCTGCATGCCCAGTGACCCAGTAATTCTACTTCTGGAACTTGACTCTAAGTACAGGATTAAGTCAGTGTGGAAATATGTCACAGCAGTAGGATGCCCTTTGCTGCTCCGTGTGACGTCGGCAAGGTCGGAGTGGGACCCAACCTAAGGTGTTCAACAAAAGCTCACTGGGTATACTAACTATCATACATTTAAAGTGAGACTGCAGAAATAAATGTATCTCTTGATATTTCAGAAAGATGCTTATGAGGGTCTCATTGTCAATGGCATCATAGGGTGGAGTTCTATTTCTTTGTTCTATTCTCACGTTTGCCAGTCTAGAAAATTCTTAGCAAGGAGTTATGAGGGATTGTTTCTGGTTGGATGGGCAGGACTATGGGTGTTTTGAAAACCTTTTTGTTTGCTGGTATTTCAATTTTTATTTTCTTGGGATATATTGTATTTGCAGTAAGTAAAGAAAATAAAATTTTATTTTGGGAAACAAAATTTATAGTAGGGATTGTGCTTAATATGTAGGGATCTCTCACCTCCCAAGGACTCCCTATATTCGTGAGTTTTGTCTTGCCCCCACCTCCAGGAAGCCTTCCCCGATCACCTCCATATTTCCCTGGATTAGAGGAAGGTCCTCCTCTGAGATCCCAGAAACCTTTGCACTTTCTCCATCATAGTATTAACCGCTCTCTGCTTTTCTGTAATTGTGGTACTTTAAAAATATGTCCACAAATTCTTTGATACTCTTTCCATCGAAAAGTAGGGTCTCTGTGTCTTCACCTCGAAATTGGGTGGGTCTTTGGACTGCCTCAACACACTGACTGTGGCAGGAGTAACAGGGTTTCTTCCCAGTGGGTCATAAAAGGCACTGGATTTGGGGCTGGGATCAGAACTTCCCACGCTGAGCGCAGGGAAGCCCACACTGGGGCCTCTCTGCTCCTCTGTGTCCTATTGTTTCTGTCCATCAGGCTGAGGTTTTTCGGGTCCTGTGTCCCAACCCCCAATCCCCCTGCAAGTAGCCTGAGTGCTCCTGAGGGCAGGGCTGAGCCTTGTGAATCCTGTGATCCTTCCAGCTTTGGGTGGGAACTGGCAGGAAAGCAGCATTTATTGAGCACCTACTATGTGCGGGGCACCATGCTGGTTACGCCACACCCCCTCTCGGCCCTGCAGCAGCCTTTTATGGTGAGTATTGAAGTCTCGTTTTGAGCTGAAGAAACTGAGGCTCAGAGGGGTGAAGTGATTAAGCCATAGTCACCCAGCAGGGGTTTGAACCCGGATCTGTGAGATGCCATTACAAAGCGATGGTCAGAGAAGGCTTCTCTGAGGTGACATGCTGAGCTGGGACCCTAAGGATGAGGAGGAGGTGGCCTTTGGAAGAGCCATTCCAGGCCAGCAAAGAACAAGGACAAAAGCCTGGCAGCAGTGTGCCTGGCGGCATCTGCTCCCTGGACTCTGCCTGCGGAGGTGGGGAGGGGCGCTGGGCTGGGAGCCGGGAAACCAAGTTTCCGATCTGGCTTCTGCCTGGCCATGGGGCCCTCAGCAAGCCTTGTTTCCTCCTGTGCCTAAGTTTCCCTCTGTAAAATGAGGGGGACAGAGCAGGTGACTCCCATGGGCCCTTCCAGCTTGGAGACGAGGGAGGACAGTCTAGAGAGTGGGGATCTCATGGGGACACAGATGTCACTCTTCCTCTGGCAGAGTTCTGAGAATGTCCAGGCTGGGGGCTGTTTACAGGGGCAGGAGTTCCCATAGCAGTGAGCTTTGGACCTTAGAACTTCCCCGGCTGGCCAGCGTGCCCCATGGGCCCAGGCCCGGCCTCCACCGCCACAGGTGCCCACCCCCAGGTCAAGGTCCCTGCTCGTGACCCAGGACCCAGCAGAGGCCCCTGGGAGCAGCATGAATCCAACACTGGTCAGAACCCCTGGACTTTTCTCCTACCACTCTGTCCATCCACCTCCACGAAAGTCAAAGCCGCTGTCACTCCCTCACCAGCAAGTCCTACAGCAGAGAAAACGCTCTCCCTTTTAACAGGAACGGTGTTTACTGTGTTCTGATTACAAAAGTCTAGAAAAGAATTTGGAAAACCCAGAATTTGGAAACCACAGTGCCTGGAATACGGAGCAGCACATAGTAGATAATTGAGTGAATGAACATAAATCGGAAAAGTGAAAGGTTAAGGGCATGGATGCTGGGACCAGGTGGCCTGGGTTTGAATCCTGGCTCACCCACTGGGTGACCTTGGGCACGCTGACTCAGTTTTCTCATCTGTAGTTGGGCTCAGCCAAAGGCCAGCACGGCAGAAGGTCGGAGGTCAGGAAGAGAGGAGGGTCAGGGCACTTCTCCCTGCTTCCTCCTTGCTTTGGATTTTAGGTCTGGCCGTGGTTGCATCACTCTTGACACTCCTCTCGCCCTTGGCTCCAGCCTCCCCATCTCCCCCCGAGGCTGGGACACCCCGACTGCTTTCTTTGTGGCTTCAAGCCTAGGGAGGCTGGTTCCTGGGGGCCTCCCATCCTTCACAGGTTTCCTTAAGCCTATCCCCCAGCTCTATAAATAGCCCCTTCATTCGAATCCCAAGAACCATCTGAGCTGGATTCTGATTTCCTGCCTAGACCCTGATTGACACAGTTGGTACACTGAGTATTTCTTCTGTTATTGACCTTTTGTAGCAAATGCCTTCCTCTCCTGGAGAGCTCTGAATTCTTTTCCAAAGTCTGAACAGGTCTTGTGCGGGAACAGTAGCCTGTGAGACAGAACTAAAAGTACACAGCAACCCTCACTCTGCCACCAAGGATGTCTCTGGGGGCCACCTTCCATAGGGAGGTGACATCCTCTTGGATCTTGAAGGTCACACGTGGTTTTGCAGAGGAGAGAGCCAAGAGCCGTCCAAGAGAAGGAAGCAGGGTGTGTCGAAACACAGAGCCAGAACACGTGATACACTGGCAGCAAGGAAGCCTGGGTCCCTGTCTAGGCTCTGCTCCTGATGGGCTGTGTGACACGGGGTAAGCCATGCCCCCCTCTGATCCTCACTTTGCCTCCAAATGCAGATGAAGGTGTTGGACAAGGACAGTGTTCCTCGGATCCCAGGGATCTCATTTATTTATTTTATTTTAAAATTTATTTTCATTGACACATAATTGACAGGTAAGTTTAAGCTGTACAACGTGTTGACTTGATGTATTTATATATTGTAGTATGATCACCACTGTAGCGTTAGCTGACACCTCTATCACAGCACGCAATTATCATTTCTTTTTTGTGGTGGGAATAATTAAGATCTAGTTTCTTAGCAACTTGGAAGTTTATGATACAGTATTGTTGTCTGTAATCACGATGCTGTGCATTAGACCTACAGGACTTATTTATCTACTATTTCCAAGTTTGGACTCTTAAATATCATCTCCCCAGTTCCTCCCCACCCCAGGCTCCCAGTAATCACCATTCTACTCTCATTTTTATGAGCTCAGCTCTTTTAGATTCCACATATAAACGATATCATACAGTATTTATCTTTTTTTTTTGCTTAGCATAATGCCCTCAAGGGCCATGTTGTTGCAAATGACAGGATTTCCTCCTTTTTCATGGCTGAATAATATTCCATTGGGTATAGATATACAAATGCCAGATGTGGAGATAAGGGAATGCTTGTAGACTGCTGGTGGGAATGTAAATTGGTACAGCCACTAGGGAAAGAGTATGGAAGTCCCTCAAAAGATTAAAAATAGAACTGCTGTATGATCCAGCAATTCCACTTCTGGATATATATGCAAAGGAAATGAAAACAGGATGTTGAAGAGATATCTGCACCCCTGTGTTTATTGCAGCATTATTCACAATAGTCAATACGGGAAACAACCCAAGAGTCTGTCGATGGATGAATGGATAAGGAAGTTGTGGTATGTATATATACACCAGGGATCTTGTTAAATACAAATTCTGATTCATCACGTTCCTTTGGGAGCTGAGACTCTGCTTTTCTAACAAGCTCCAGGTGGTGCCAATCTTGGACCGTACTTTGAGAACAATGGACTAAGTGGGCTCCAAGTTCCCTCCAAGCTCAGTGATTTTATACCTCTGTTCACTCTTATTTTCGGGGCAGTTTTCTATGATGGTGCCTGCACTCCAGAGCACATCGGCTCTAGTTGAAGAGAAGGATGTCGTGAAGACCTGCCTTTTTGGAGCTCTGTAGGCATTTTGGAGTTTGATGTCTATGGCTGCCCCCTCTCCCAACCCAGTCACCTGCAGATCTGTGATGTGTGTGCATGAACACACACACACACACACACACACACATGCGTGAGCCCTGAGGCATGTGGATTTACAGAAAAAAAAAATAGTACCGTCGGTGCCGATCTAATGTGGTTTGAGATTGTGTCACCTACTTGGGATGCCAGGAGATGTCACCTACTGAAGCAGGGCTGGCCACGAGGGCACACAGCCTCTCACCCCAGGGAAACTCTAAGGAACTTGAAAACCCTCCCATGTCTCCCTCCACCCCTTCTCCGCCTCTGCAATTGGCAGCATCTAAAATCCGAGCCATAGCCTCATTTCACCAGGTCTTAATAGCTTTGGGGACCCTAAGGAGCTTCTGTTAAAATGAAAATGTCTCAGCAAGAAAAGATTCTTTAATATTTGCCAGAGTTCACTTTATTGGATTCCTTTCCTGGAAGTCCAGAGGGCCTTTGCTTTTACAGAAGGGGAGGCTGAGACGGAGGGAGGGAAGACCAGCCACACAGTGAATCCATCACTGAACCCAGATTTCCAGCCAGGCAGTGGTTCTGATTCTTGGGGTCAGGCCCAACCAGGCAGGCAGCCCTGGATCAGACTTTGAAAATCATGACAAAGTGGTTTTCGATTCAAATCCTAGATCATTTAAAAAATAACTATTTATTGAGTGTCACCCGTACGGCAGGCACTGGGAAGAGAACTGTGGCAAGCCAGATATAGTCCGTACAGTAGAGTGAGAATTAGTGGGTTTATTAATATTTAGTGCCAACTTTGATTACTGCCTGTCAGATACTGTACCACAGATTTCACATAGATGTGATTCTCATAACAACGCTTTGAGATGGGTATTATTATCCTAATTTTACAGATGAGAAGACTGAAGGCCAGAGGCTTAATGGCTCAAGGTCACACAGCTGGTAAACAGCAGAGCAGGGATTTGAATCCACGGTGTCTGGGACCACAGCTTCTGCTTTTAACCACCATGGCATGAGCTCATCAATGGTACCACTCATTCCTCACAACAACCTCGCACCACAGAGGAGGGCAAGGTTTTACCTCTACTTTTCAGAGGAGGAAAAAGAGGATTAGAGAGGTTAAGTACCATTTGGAAAGTTGTGCAGCCCAAGAGCGGTTGGGTTGACACCTCTTCTTCTCTTCCCCTGTAGGGTACCCCTCCTTCATATTTAAGTCAGCATTGCCAAAAGGAGCCCCAAGCGGGCAATGCTTAACCAGAAGTGAAGCTGCTCTGATGATGAGATTTTAGGCAGTCCAGAGTGGACAGTTCAATTCTTTTTTCTTTAACACCTTTATCAACATATTTCATGTATCATAACATCCACCCATTTCAAGTGTACAGTTCAGTGGGTTTTAGTATAGGGTTGGCCAAAAAATTCGCTCAGGTTTTTAATGGGAAAACCCGAACGAACTTTTTGGCCAGCCCTATATATTCACAGGGTTGTGCAACTCTCACCATAATCTAATTTCAGAAGATTTTCTGCACCCCCCCCCCCCGACAAAGAAACCCTGTACCCATTAGCCATCATTTGGAGTGAGCAGTGCTTAGCCTGAAGGGAGAAGCCGCTCCAAAAGTGGTTTTGTACGCAGCGCGGCAGATAATTGGGAGTGTGTTGGGGGGATGTTCCTCACATCAGACCTCCAAACAACTGCCTATTTCTCAGCCATTAGTAAGAGGTCTCCAGGGCACACTGTGTTCCACTCACCAGTCTTTTTTTTTCTTTTCGTTGCTGTGCATGGGCTTTCTCTAGTTGCGGCGAGCGGGGACTACTCTTTGCTGTGGTGTGCGGGCTTTTCATTGCGGTGGCTTCTCTTTGTTGTGGAGCACGGGCTCTAGAGCACAGGCTCAGTAGTTGTGGCATGCGGGCTTAGTTGCTCCGCAGCATGTGGGATCTTCCCGGACCTGGGCTCGAACCCGTGTCCCCTATATTGGCAGGTGGATTCTTAACCACTGAACCACCAGGGAAGTCCCACTCACCAGTCTTTAGATCCAAGAAATAATTGCACTTTTTTCTATAGAAAGTGGGGCAGGGGCTGCCTGAATGTTTTGGAAAGTAGAGGGTAGGTGTGGGAAGGCCTGACCATCTCCAAAGAGAGGAAGTGAGGGTGGGAAAAAGCAGGGTTATGTGCCCTTACTTATCTGTTATGCTCCCACCCCAGCCAGAGGGGTCTTTAAAAATTGTGAATTAGATTGTGTCCTTCTCCTGCTCAAAACTCTCCAATGGCTTCCCTTATTTTCTGGAACAAAATCCAGAGTCCTTAACAGTCTTCAAGGCCTCCCAGCCTCATCCCATGCTGTGCTCCATTCGCCCTCTTCCAGCCTAACAAGCTGCTTTTTTCTGTTCCTATTCAGTGCCTCCATTAGTCTTTGGCAAACAGAAGAAGTGCACCCTCTTGGAGGACAAATTAGAGAAAGGGTTTTGTTCCCTCAGCCTGGTGCCTTTTTACAGTGCACGGCCTAGGCAACTGAAACCATTAGTCCTGCCTTCAATATGCCAAGCCCCAAACAGGCAAGATTTGGACATCTGGGAGCAGTGGAAAGAGCATCGGCTCTGACGACATAAAAGGCAGGAATCCCAGCTCTGCCACTGACCAGATGTGTAATCCAGGGAGTGACTCAATCTACAAGGACTGAACAAATCTCACCCTGGGGGATGGAAAGTGCTGTGAGGATTAAATGAAATCATTAGTGTGCTGTGCTTGATCAATGTCCCTCCCTTCCCCTGTGTGGCCCCAGAGTCTCTACCTCCATTTAACAGAGAATCAATGATCTTAGCAGAAGCATGTACATTTTTCTTTTAAAATTAAAACAAGTTTTTTATCTGCTTTTCCTCACTGCAATATTTCTCTCCATTTTTACTAGCACCAGCCTGGATGAAGTCTGAAGGACAACAGACTCCTAATTTGTGCCTACCCACTTCCACTCTTGCCCTTCTAATGTTTGCAGAAGTCACATAAAAATTATTTTAAAACAAAATCTGGTCATGTCATCCGTACACCACTGCCTGCTTCAAGCTCTTCTTCATTCTTCTGGTCTCAGACCAAATGTCAACAGCTAAGGAGGCTTTCCAGGAATGTTCAACCAGTTTCAAGTACAGCGCTATTAGGACCCATCTAATGGCCTGAGATAGCCACACCTGATGTTCCATGACAGGAAATGGCCCAAAGTCCCCAGGGAAACTCACCAAGAGTCCAGCAACAGTCTGGGCTGGTGATCGGGCTTCCACACCAGCCTGGAGAGTCCTGGGGAAGTGTTAATTGCAGCTGAGAATGTGACTGACTAAAAACTCCAAAGGGCTCTGTCCCCTGGCTAAGTGCTCTGCTTTGAGCCCAATGGCTGGGCAGGAAAGCATGACTAAAAGAGCCATCAAGGTGGAGCCCAAGTGTGGGGCAGAGAAAACGGGCTGTGCAGGATAAGCGCTCAATAGCGACCCCGCGTGGTGGTGACAGGAGCAACAGCCGCGGTAGATGACTACACAGGAAGACAATGGGCGGTGCGGAATCACTGTTCAACAGCGACAGCATGTGGCAGTGGCAGGAACAACAGCCCAATGGACAGAGCCACTCTACAGACCTCTGCCTGACGTTAGGAAGACCCACTCCCTTTGGACTAAGTAAACCCCGATTATTCTTGGGAATTGTGGAACGAAGGATGCCCTCAAAAAGGGACAGTGGGAGTTTCTGCTAAGGAAGGCATGTGGGGGACTCAAGAAATTAATTAGAGAACTAAAAAGAGGTGATTGTATCTTGGCCACACTGGGTACAGCCAATGAACGAATGAATGGGCATAAAACAAGAAGAAACCATACCATCACACAGAATTCCACAGAAAAAACAGGGTTTTTGTTTTTTTAATGTTGTGTGAAGCACAAAGAGAAATATTGTGATTACAATTGAAATGCAATTCCTGGAGGAAATGTCCATGCAGCCTTAGCCCTTGAAAGAAATTCATAATCCCTAAAATACACACCACACACTTTTCCAAGGAACAAGGTTCCCATGTTTAGAACATTTCTGAATCTGAGTTCAGGGAAGTTTGCAAGAGTCTCTGAGTCAAGAGCTAGAGAGGGAAGCCTGGAGGGAGGCAGCCCGTGCCCCATGGGGCCTGTCAGGAGCGGATGCTGACAGCCCCTCACTTCGCGATGTGATTGACAGCCCCCAGCACCCATGGGGACTTCAGCCGTAGCGGACATCTGCACCGAACAGCAGGAAATCCTGGGGGAGAGATGAGAAGGCCGTCATCAGCCAGAAGAGTACTCCTCATTTGTGAATGTGGGTATGCTGGGTTTTTAGAAGGAAACTTTGGGAGCCTGTCTGTTGGGAAGGAGAGAGCGGAGCAGGCCTGTCTGCTGACAGAAAGGCAGGAGTGAGTGGGGCAGGGGGCACCTGGCATCCCACCCCTGGGGTCTGCCCATCAGTGGCTGCCAAGGCCCGTGAATCTGTCAGCAGCTTCTCTGCCAGCTGTTCTCTTCTCAGACGTGGAGACCCCCGGGCTGCTGGGAAGGCCTCCACTTGTCATCCCTGCCTCTTGGCAGCTCCAGGGAGCCCTCCTTGCAATCAAAGTTGCAAAACCACTTCTCTTTTGCTCCTTCCTGCCCTTCACTCAGGATTTTCAGAAATGAAGGAATTAAATTGTGCCTATGGGGTCATTTTTTTATTTTAAGGATGAACTTGGTAAAACATGGGGAACGTGGGGATGCGTTTCCTCTGCTCGCTCAGCTATTTCTCTACTGTCTCTTAGCCCTGGTAGTTCTCCCATTAAGTTTAAAGAATCAGGGATTGATGGGCTGGATGTTGGGGGTGAGGGAGAGGGAGGAAGCTGGGTGGAGGTTTCCCAGGAGGGCCACCGGGTCATCAGGAAGCCATGGACAGCGGTAAGGAATGTAAGAGTGGGGGATGCTTTCCTTGCAGAGTTATCAGCTTTGTTGGGACATAGTGGGTTTAAGGATGGAGGCACCGAGGAAACCAGCGTAGGTACACTTCGGGCACGTAGAAGACACTGGAAGCACGGCCGGGTCACTGGGCGGCACAAAGGTGGCTGTTGAGCCTGAGTTGATGAAAGTGACCAGGGAAAGCAATAGTGGGGGAAGGGCGGAGGCCGGGGCAGGAACCCTGGAGAACTCCCACTGGTAGGGGAAGGAGAAACCAGCAAAGGAGACCAAACAGCCCAGTGAGAGGTGGCTGGAAAACCAGGAGAGGGAATCTTCAAAGCTAAGAGAAGAAAGCATTCCATGGATGGGGAAAATAGTGTCAGATGCTGTTGGGGGTCAGGCTGAGGGAAAGGGAAGAGGAGGCCGTCCATTCCGGTATCTTAATCTGCCAGACCCTGCACTTTATACCCCAGGGCCTTGAAGGATGCTGGATGCAAAGGAAGGCATGTGACACCTATTTGTCAAGTATTTAAGTGCATCCACCTTATAAAAGAGGCTTTGGGGCCACCACATGAGTTCCATTTTTACCAAGTGGAGGTTGGGAGTGGTGCAGCCCATGGTTAAAAGCAGGGACCTGGCTTTGACTTTGGACTTCATGTAATGGCCGTGTGGCTTTTCTGAGTCTTAGCATCTGTTCTCTGTTTAGTAACAGCGCCCACCCTCTGGGATTGTTGTAAGGGTAGAAAGCGCTTGATCCAGAGCTGACATGGAGGAAGGTGGCTATTGTGATGGGAGATTTGGCGAAGGAGAGCTTGGGGACTCACCTGGTGAGGCTGAAACACCAGGTTGAAGAGCTGGATGGAGGCGGGCAGCGGGAGAGGGAAGCCTTTCTGCAGCTTCTCTGCATTGGAGGTTAAGGTAGAGGTTAAGGTTAAGGTACCTCCTCTGTAGGGAAGAGGGAGGTAGAGGGAGGGAGGGGCAGGGATCCGAGACAGCCAGCCCGGCCTGCCGGCAGCTCCCCTGGCCCGGCATGCCTGGCTCTGGGAAGAAACCTGTGAAGAGGCTGCCTGGAGTCTCCCACTCTCTCCTCCACCGCGCTCCAAGCACCCAGGACAGGTGAATTCCCGCCCCCTCAGCCCCAAGACCACCCTCCTGAGGGTGGCCGGCACTGCTGGTGCACGCCCAGCCCAAGTGACAGCCAGAGCGGCTGCTTGCTGGGCTGTGGAGGCCCCCCGGGGACATATGATGGATATGCACATGAAGCCCCTCGATGTTTAGGATGAAACCAGAAACGGGCTGTGGTCAGGGGCCAGCTCCCCCATCCCACCACATTCTGGTGTGAAACTCTGGAGAATTCTAAACTCCAACCTGGTCCCTCAGGTCATTAGGAAGCTGCATTTGTCAAGGTAGGAGGAGAAGCCAGAGTCTATATGTAATAATTTGTTGTCTTCATTTACAATTTCTAAGTGTTCTAGTTACACAGCATGTGGGCCTCTATTTGTGCCCTTGCCCCTGGCTCTGCAAAGGTCAGGGGTTTCACCAGTGAGTGAGCTGAGTGGAAGCGTTAGCCCAGGTTCGTCCTTCTTCCTTGGTCCTTCTCTCTCGGAGTTGGAAAAGGACCTAGGGCTCTGGCTTCAGGGCTGGGATCCAATCCCAGTTCCATCTCTCACCTTCTCTGTGACCTGGAACAATCACTTAACTTCTCTGATCTCCCATTTCCTCCTACAAAAACTGATGACGTTGCTATCCCCTGTCTCTAGGGGCTGTCTCAGAGGCTGGATGGGCACATAGGAGGAACTCAACCCTTTTTCCCGTCCCTTTTCTGGGTCAGGTGCCATTTGAGGTTCATTTGAGGGCAACACCTCCAGCTACCACAACTGGGGCTGGGTATTCAGTGGCTTCAGGACCGAACCCCACCCCCCGCCCCGCCTCTTCCCCAGGACTGAAAATCAATCCTTTCTCCAAAGCTCCTTACTGTTAATCTTGGGAATCACGACAGTGGGCACAACGTAGTCCATGACATTCTGCAGCAATTCAACCTGGGGATCCGGAGGAGGATGGGACGCACATCAGGGCACTGTAGCATCAGCTGTCCTCCGTCACCCTCCCTCCCACCCAGAGCAACCTCGCAGCTGGGAAAACCGCTGAGAGATGGACACAAGGGTGACGCGAAAACTCTGCAGCTTGATCAAGGTCACCAAAGTGATCCCTTTTGCTTTAAAGGTTCCAGATGCAAATCACATTCTAGACTGTAGGGGGCAAGGCTGAGGTAAGGAAGGTCATCACAGAGTATTTAAATGTGAAAAACTTTGCATAAGAAAATGCACCCGCTCAGACACTGTGGGCTAGAGAGCAAATTAGTTCAAACTTTTGGAGGGCTATTCGGCAATGTTCATCCAAAGCCTTAAAACTGTGTGTGCATGGTGGGCCAGCAAACATGCCTCTAAGGCATTTATCCTAAGGAAATGAAGTAGTGCAATAAATAGGACCAAAACAATAAATTAACAGCAACCTACACGTCCAACAATTGGGGAATCATCTGGGGAACATGGTGGCACTTTGATACTAAGAGATACTATGCACCTATTAAAAATGATATTGTAGCTATATAATTATCAGCACAAATTTTTCGTGATATATTTTTGAGTAAGAAAAAGCAGGCTAATGTATAACTGATTCACTTTGCTGTACAGCAGAAACTAATACAGCATTGTAAATCAACTATACTCCAATAAAAATTTTTTAAAAAAGAAAAAGTAGGCTACAGAAACCATGTAATTCCATTCTGTTATTAAATACTCATAGAAAAAAGTCAGGAAGGATGTACTCCAAATTATTAATTAAGTGGTGAAAACAGGAATGGTTTTTATTTTTATTTTTTTTTTGTTTTGCAAATCTGTAGGTTCTGACTCTTCTATAATGTGTATGTTTTGCTTTTGCTATAATAAAAAAATTCAGAAATAATGTAACACCCTCAAGATGATTGCCTGTAGTGGTGACATTTACAACTTGTAAATATGTACATTTTTGTTTCTAGAACAATTGAGTTTCCTTCCCCAGACTGTAATTCCCTGGGCTCATCAAATGTGGTGCCCTTTTTCTCATGAATCTGGGAACTTTAAATTTTTATTTTCTGTGGAAGCAGAAGTTAGTTACTGACTGGGTCCAGCTGCCACCATGAGAGCCTTGGCACCGGTAAATCCATGAAAATACAATGAAGGTGCTTTGGGCCCTTCTGTTTGTTGTAATCTTATCAGATGGAAATGGCTGGCTGGATTTCCATTGGATTTGGAGGGGATGTTGGGACTGACTTCAGGGCTGGGTGGCTTATAAGGCACCCACTCGGTAGAAATCTTGGGGGGCATTTCAGAGATCTAAGGAAATGTTCTCCAGAGGTTTAGCAAGAGGCTCTCTGGAAGATTCGGGCCATGTGCAGTAAAACACTGTGGACAGAATTCGCACACTGTGGCTTCTAATGGAAGTCACAAGAGCGATGCTCATTCAGGTCGGCTGTTGAAGTACACTTGACCTGCTATCTACAGGGGCAACTCCCCACCAGTGCCAGAGGGTGGTGATGGGGGAGCAGCAGGGGTGAGTCTATTTGATGACAGTCTGTGATTCCGGGTAGTGGAATCATCTACTTGGGCTGGCAAGACACCTGCCATCTCCCTCCCACCTGCCCTACTCAATCTCTAAGTGACTCTGCCATTCATTCACCCAGCTGCTCAAGCCAAAAATCTAGGAGTCATTCTTCATTGCCTTTTCCCCCACCACACACATCAAATCTCTCACCAAGCTGTAATTCTACTTC
Source organism: Balaenoptera physalus (assembly GCF_965194825.1). Classification (NCBI taxonomy): domain Eukaryota; kingdom Metazoa; phylum Chordata; class Mammalia; order Artiodactyla; family Balaenopteridae; genus Balaenoptera; species Balaenoptera physalus. The sequence goes on from NC_138898.1 coordinate 21,488,253, forward strand.
CAAAGTGTGTCTCCAATCCACCATCTTTCTCCTTCTTCCTGGCCTAGACCCAGCCTCCATCATCTCTCACATGGGCAAATGCACCTGCCTCCCCAACGATCCACATGGTCTGACTCTCATCCCCCGTAATCCGTTCCCCCCATCCCAGCCAGAGGCATCTTTTATAAAGTATAAATCAGATCATGTCACTCCATGCATGAAACGTTCAGCAGCTTCTTGCTGCCCTTTGAACACAACCTATTCTAGTCCAGAAGGCTCAGGTGAGCCAGCCCCTGCCTGCCTCTCTACACTCCCTACTTGCTTTTTCCAGCCACACTGTTTCTCTGCATTCCCCAAACATTCCAAGCTTGTTTCACCACAGGGCCTTTGCTCCTGCTATTCCCTCTGCCTGCAACAGATCTTCACCTTGCAGGCTCCTTCAGCCCAAATATCACCTCCCCAGAGAGGCTTTCCCTGATCACATGGTCTAACCCTTAACCTCCCCCATCACTTTCTACCCCACCTCCACTTAGTTTTTCATAGCATTGATCTTGACTGAAATGATCTTCTTCATTTCTTATTGTCTGTTTCTCTACTACAATGTAGGCTCTAGAAGAAGTCACTTTCTTGTCTAATTCATCAGCACATTCCCACACCTGGGGAACAGTGCCTGCCACATAGTAGGTACTCAATAAAGTAATTAACTTGTTCATTCAACAAACATCTGTTGAGCAGATTTTCTGTACCTGACCATGCACATTTAAGCCCATTTAAAACTCACCACACTAACTCAGGTGGAAAGGATTATCCCTGATTTGTGGGGAAGATATAAAGTTCACAGAGGGGGAGTGACTTGCCCAAGGCCCACAGTTAGTAAGCTTGGAGCAGCAATTCCAGCTCGGGTCTCTGTGCCCACAAAGCTCCCCACATCATTACTTCACAGGCAAATTATATGCAATGAACCAGTGGTCTGTTGAAATGATGCTATGAGCCCAGGTGCCCTCAGGACAGTTATCTCAAGATCAGAGGAAGGAAGGAGCCATCAACGGCCTCAGACTCACCGGGAAGTGGGCGATGTTTGAGTGCTTCAGTTTCAGGAGCAGCCTGTGAGAAGAGGAGGGGGAAGTTGAGACCACCATTAGCCTGACTCATATTAGAGTTCAGTTGCTGGGGAGAAGGGGCCCACTCTGGTGGATGCTGTCTGGTTTTCCCATCCTGTATCCATTCCCCCTTTCTATGGTGACAGCGCCCTGATTTTTCCTTTTGGATGGTCACCCATTCCCTACATTATTAATGCTGGGTTCTGGGGTGGGATGGCCAAAGGGCAGAGTCTATCTCCCCTGCCATGGTGATTGCTTCAAGGATTGACCTCTAGCCCATGCTGGTCCAATGAGAGCTGGTCCCAGGACTTCTGCTGGAAATATTGGAAGTGAGGTATTCTCTTTTCTCCAGCAAAATTAGGGAGATGCTGGTAACAATTTTTGCCGTCACTTGGTGACAGCCTGCTGGGAAATGAAGCCAGAATAAGGGATAGTAAAGCTAAGAGATCAAGGGAGTCAGAGTTGTAAGGATATCATTTGAGCACTTGGATCCACCCTTGCCTGAAACCCTTGGACTTTTCAATTATTTGAGCCAATAAACAATCCCATATTTACAGACTTTATGGCATCTTAACAATGATCTAGGAGATAGGTAAATAAATGACTATTTATTGAACCCCTATCATTCACTATGTTGGTTGCTTTATCCCATTGAATTCCTGTAATACCCAAGAGCCAAGGGCCATCACACTCCCATTTTACAGATGAGGTCCTTGACACTCAGAAAAGTCAAGCAATCTGCCCAAGGTCATACAGCTAGCAATCAGCCAAGTAGAATTTCAGACAGGTCTCCCTGATGCCAAAGCTTTTGTTGTCTCCAATACCCTACAAAGTTTGAAAACTCTTGCCCTATGGACTCTCACCACCCCCATCCCTGCATATTTTAGAAAGTCTGTGTTCAGCCATCACCCAGCTCTATTTTCCCCGGCTCCTCTACTTGAGAGGCCCATGGGTGTTTCCAGGAAAATTAAATCCACATGTTTCTAAAGCAGTAACACTTGCCAAAATGATGCCAGGAGAATTAAGCAGCACGTGAACCTCAGGAGCCAAACTCAAGGTTAAGAAGGACAGCTCTGTGCCAGAGAGAAGGCAGAAATGGGGAGGAATGCGGGGCAAGACTCAGTTTAAACAGTGTGAAAGTGATGAAGATGTAGACGCCAGGTTGGAATGCGGGGGTCACCGTATCGACTCTGTGCGTCTCCCTCACTCCTGATCTCTGTGTATCTCCTTGTCTCTCTCTCCTCTTTCCTCCTTTTGTGTCTCTCTGTCTCTCCTGTTAATGTGTCTCTCCATCTGTCTGTCTGTCTTGCTCTCACTCTCTCTTTCTCTGCGTCTCTCCCTCCCTCCCTTTGTCTCTCTCTGTCTCTCTGTCTCTTTCTGACTCTCCCTCATTTCTGGTTTTTCTTTTTTTTCTTTTTCTGTGTGCCCCTCTGTCTTTCTCTTTTCCTCTTGCTTACTGAGTGCTTATTGTATCCCTCGAAGTGTTCTAAGCACTGCAACACATATTAATACCTCATGTCACCCTCAAAATGATGCTGTTGGCAAAGAACAGTTATTGGGCTTATTTTACCAGCCAGGGAAACTGGCTGAAGTTTGGAGAGTTCAGTGCTTGCCAAAGGTGACTGTGTTTCCAAGGCAACAGGCTCAACCTCAGAGCCCACATCCCTAACCACAACCTCCTCTGCTGGGATTCCAACCCAGGCACGGATTCCAGGGTCTCCCAGCAGGAGATGGCTGATGAAGTCCCAAGGAAGGGTGTGAAGAAGTTGAAGTGTTCTCCAAGTGCCAAGGAAGGCCAGGGACGTGGAGTGGCTGGGGGCTGGAGCACGTTCATCAGCTGGCACTGCCCAGCCATGAGTGGACCTAGGATGGGGCGGGGGGTGACCTGGGCTGCAGGGCTTTCAGTGCTAAAACTGGGACACTGCAGACTAACCGAGATGGTCGGTCACCCTATAATGTGTGGTCTCAGGTCACTTCATCTCTGAGCATCAGTTTCACTGCTTGCAAAATGCGGATATTGTGCCCACCATGCGCTGTTTGAGACTTAAATGGGATGGATGAACAGGAAAGCTTGGCACACTGTAAGGTCATTGCTAGCCCACGGGCACCAAGAACAGATGGGCAGCCCCCTCCTCGCTTGCCCACAGGCCCACTTACTTGTCCAGCTTGAGCTCTCCAACAAGTCTGTTGGACCTGGCACGAATATCCACAGAAATGTTCATGTTCTGCAAAGAAACAATCCAGGAAGTGAAGGCCCCTGACCCAGGGGCTGGGGATTCTGCGAAGCCTCCAAGACCGGAAGGTAAGCTTCACAAAGGCTCGGCAGCGGAGCCCTCATTGTTGGGTCAGACCTGAGGGACCCACGGAGGAGAGGACTCTTCCTTTTGCAAACTTTGTGCTTGTTGATGAGTCCTGGCCTGTCAACCAATTACCATTTTCTCCCCCTGCTTCTGAGACCATTTCAGCGTTCCCAGGCCACTCCCGTGGACTGTGGGAGACAGGCTGTGGGGCTGGAGTCCAGGCCAGTCCTATTCTCACAGACATTCATTCATTCATTCATACAACGAATGTTTACTGAGTCAGGAAACCAAGACTCCCAACCTCAGCTTTCCTGCCTACTGTCTGTGTGGCCTTGGGCAACCCCCTCAGAACCCACTGAATCTGCAAAGTGGGGAAAATGGGCCTCAGCCTGAGACTGGGCAGACCTGAGTACCTCCTGGTGGGGAGAATCTGGCCCTCACCTTCAGTTGCCAGAGTGGGTGCCACCAAATGTTTGCGGTGTGACAGAGTGATCAAATGAATGAATGCACGAGTCAATCATGGAATAAATACTTGAATAAGTGAAGGATTAAACTCACAAAGGACAGAATAAAGATATGCATGGATGAATAAATGATAAAGGAATGAATGAACAAACAAATATACAAATGAATGATCAATTGAACAAAGGTATAAGTAAATGAATAATGGAATAGATGAATGTATGTATGAACCAGCAAAGATATAGTATATTTCAAGATAGCAGTCAAATGAATAATTGAATGAATAAATGAATGAACAAATCCACAAATACATAATTGAATGACCAAAGATACAAGTGAATGAATTGGAAATAGTACGCATATTTCAAGCCAACAACGGAACGAACAACGGAATGAATGAATGCCGGTAGAAGTCAGAAGCAGTAGGACAGTGGCTCCAGTCTCAGGCCCTGGAAACACACAGTCCAGGTTTGAGTCTGGGCAGGACTCACACTGGTCCCTCTGACTCTGAGGGCCATGCTCTTGGCCCTGTCCAGGGCTCCCCATCTGCTCTCACCCGGGAGCAGCTTACCATCCCAAGCAGGAAGAGGGGGGCCAAGGAGGAGTCTGGGAGGACAGCAACGGCCTGGGTATCCAGGGAAAAAGTGAGGTCAAGGCCAGTGGGGCACACGGCGACGTTCGGTGGGGAGGGGGCCCAGATGAGGAGCTGCATCTTCATGTCAGGGAACATCTTAGCCACCTGCAGCCCCCAGCGGGGACAACCAAAAAAAGGGGCAATTTTATTAAAATGTTTCTAAATCCAATCTTGTCCTGGTCCTGCATAAACACCACCAATGGCTTCCCATTGCTTTTGGAATAAATCGTAAAGACTGCATAATTCAGCACTTGGTACCCTGCCAACCTCACGCCCCATGCTTCTACCTCTTGCCCTTTAACTCCAGCCACAAGGGACTTCTCTTCCTCAAATATGACCTGCTCTCTTCCCATCTGAAACCCTTTCACTCTCTGTTCCCTCTCCCTGAATGCTTGTCCTGTATTCTTCCCTAGCTTCGCTCTTTTCCTTCCTTCAAGTCTAGAGAGCAGTGGTGGCTTCAAGGGGGAGCAGAGGAGAGCTTTGGCAACACCCCCATCTCAGCTAGCCTCCAATCCTCCCCCAGGTAAACTCACAGTCTGAGTAAAAGGAATGCTATTGTTATGCAAATGAAGCTTCAAGACAATTCCCCTGGCTCCCTACCAGTCACTCCTCTACACCAGTACCTCTTGTATAGAAATTTCTGGAAGTGCCACCACCGAAGAGGCCATTATGGACGGAAAGTTTGTGTCTCCCCGGCCCCCCCACTGCCCCCTGCAAATTCATATACTGAAGCCCTAACCCCCAGTGTGGCTGTATTTGGAGATGGGGCCCTAAGGAAGTAATTAAGGTTAAATGAGGTTATCAGACTGGGGCCTGGTCCAACAGGATTACTGTTCTAATAAGAAGAGACACCAGAGCTTTCTTGCTCTTTCTCCATGTGCTCAGAGGAAAGGCCGTCTGAGGACACAGCAAGAAGGCAGCCATCTACAAGCCAGCAAGAGAGCCCTCACCAAAAACTGAATCTGCTGGCACCTTGATCTTGGACTTCTTGGCCTCCAAAACTGTGAGAAATAAATTTCTGTTGTTTAAGCCAGCTGGTCTGTGGCATTTCCTTATGGCAGCCCAAGCAGACTGAGAGGCCTTCCTCCGCTGCCTTGTCTGAAGTGACCTCATCAACTTCAGCCAATAAGTGCTGGCTTCACTTATCACAGTCTGCATTTTCTTTTTTATTGTTCTGGGTGTCTGACAATAATGTTCTCTCTCCACTGGACTGGAGCTCCAGGAAGGCAGGGATATGGTCTGTTTTGCTGGATGCCCAGCACAGGGCCGCAGAAATGTGGTGGGCCCTCAATGAATATTTGCTGAATGGATGAACCCTCAGCATCTACCCTCGCACCTGGTCACGTGGGTGCTTGGAGCCTTTCTCTGTACTGGGGATGGGCTGCACAAAGCTATTTCCATACTCTCGGGCTGGGTTGCCTCTGGATCTGGAGAGGGGCGCTCTCGGCAGGCCACTCAGCAGAGGCCTGTCCTCCTCAGCTCCCCCAGGCCTGCCTAAAGGGGAGCAGATCCTTTCTTACCTGGGGTAGGAGGGTTCCAAAGAATGTTGTCGTCAGGAAGAACTTGGATTTCTTTGGAAACTGTAGCGAGAGAAGAAGAGAAAAGGATCTTGGAAGATTATGTCATAGATTCGGGGGCAAATTCCATATGAGGGGTGAGAGGCTGAATATACAAACAGACCATGGCCAGACCACATATGACAATAGAATGCCGACCCAGAATGGTCAGGGCATGATCAATGACCACCAGCTTCCCTATTTTTTGTATTGAAAAAGTCAAATATGCTCCTCAAACCAATCACATAGGATGCCCGGCTTCCGTTAGCCCACCTCCAGCTTCCCTGCACCGACAACCTCCATAAGAGCCTACCTGAAGCCCTCCCTTTTTTTCACTATAAAGCTTTCCTGCCCCCTGTCTGCCTTTGAGTCTCTGCCAAACGCAGTTGATAGAAGTTGACTCCCTTGCCCTGAAGAGTTCTCATTCGGGTGGTCTCTCTTTATTTCCACAGGGGGGACATGTGGGGGTCAGCATCCCTTTGGTGCCTCTACAGAGAGGGAGGATCTGGCATCCCTTCAGGGAGCAGCGTAGGAGGAACCCAGTGTGGGTGGTGACCAGGGTGGGATCAGGTTGCCCCTAGACTCTGGAGAAGATGGTCATTTCCTCATTTTACAGATGGGTAAACTGAGGCCCAGAGCAGGACTCAGCCACAAATATACAATGAGGATGATGACGATAACGGCGATATGATGATAAGGCTGGATTACAGACCGACACCTGGCAAGTACTCAGTCAACGCTGGCTGTTACTGTTAGTATTCAGAGGACTTCCTCCATGCTGATAAACCTGTGCTGGGGCTGCACCAGCATTCATATCTCATTTAACCCCTTTGGAGGAAATAGAGGAAACCTAGGCTCTGAGAGGCTGAATAACCACCTAAGGTCACCAGCTGGAAAAGAGGGGAGCCGGGATTTGAACTCAGGTCTGGTTGACTCTAGAGTCGAGACCTTGATCTCCCCAACTGTGAACCAAGACTCAGATCCAGACCGTCTACTGCACTCTGAGCCCAGAGCGCTTCACACATCTACCTCCACCTGGCCTTACCATGTCGTTGCTGAGGGTCAGATTCAGGACTCCAGCCTCTTGATACACGAGCCCGGCCGTGTTGAAAAGATATTCGGAGATGCCCAGGTACACCATGCGGTTGTGGTTGGTGGGAAGGGTCAGCGCCGGCGGGGCAAAGGGAGGGGGCCTGCGGTGGGCCAGCCTGAAAAACTCCCCCTGGGGGTGGAGGCGGCAGAGTGAGCCTGGGCATCCTTCAGGAATTACAATTCGATGTCTCCATTTCAAGAAAAAACGAGCTAAGGATACCAATCACGTATTCACAAAGGAGAAAGCCACGGCCAGAAACTAACAATAGCATCTCTCCTGGGGCTACTTTCTAAGTGCTTTTCCCACCAACCCTGTGAGGTAGGTGAGATTATACTCATTTTACAGGAGGGGACACTGAGGCTCAGGGAGGTGAAGTGACTTGCCCAAGGTCACTCAGAAGGGTAGTGGCAGAGTCAGGAACTGAACCTGGGCAGCCAGGGTCCGGCAAGCACACTCCCAACCACGCCGTTGGCTCTGCCTCAACCTTGCAAAGAAGCGCAGAAATTCTCCTAAGAGAACAAGGAGGTTCTGTTTGTTTGTTTCCATCTATCAAATTAGCAAAAATTTCAAGAGAGAGGTAAACTGTTTTAAGTGTGTGTGTATTTTAAGCTCATACGACCCAGTTTTTGGTGAAAGTATTCACATGCTGCTGGGGATTATATGTTTATGTTTCTGAAGAGCAATTTGGCAACACATTGCAAAAACAGATCACTTATTTAGCTAAAAAAATAAGAATGTTGAGTTATAAAAAAGCAAATTGTAGATGGATACATATGTCAGAATACCATTTATGGAAAATTTAAAGGCCTATAAAACATACTATATAAGAATTATTGACACACACAGGCAAGAAGGACACACAGGGACGTCATCCGTGTGATTCCCTGGAGGGTAGAGAGTCCCCAAGGGGGGCCTCAGCTATTTATTTCTACAATGTTTCATTTCAAAAAAATCAGAGGTGAGTATGACAAAATGTGTAACATGTCTGAAATCTGGGTGGTGGGTACGTGAGAATGTGCAATATTCTCTGTACTTTTGGATCATTTCATTATTTACAATGAATGACTGTGACACCCATACCATAGAATAAATACCATATGCAACTCTTAAAAATATCAGGTGTAAAAAGAAGACAAAAAAAGAAAACATAAAAGACAAAAATAAAAAAAACAGGTGGACCTATGTACCAAACAGGAACCAGCTCTAATATACATCATTAGGTGAGAAAAGCAAGTGAAGAACAGTGTGTATTCATACGTGCGAACAGATTCTCAGCAAAACTCGATGGGCTTTCACATATGTATATGTGAATGCTTAGGACCAGGAGACTGGAGGGCTAAGACCCTCCACGGCTGACGGCCATTACCTCTGGGCAGGAGCCCCGAGTGGGGATAGGGGGCAATAAACAGGACATTCTCATTCGCTAGGGATAAATAGGAATGGTTTTAATCTTTTATTCCATCGTATCACTTAGATTTTTAAAAACTATACTATTTGGTCCAGCAATTTCACTTCTAGGAAATAGTCAAAGATGGGCAGAGATCCAGCTATAAGGATATTCGAGGCAGCTCTGGTTAAACTTGTGGGAAAACTGGAAAGAGCACAGATACCCCAGGAGGGGGCACTGTCCACGTACCTTACCACAAGCTGTCCACTGAGAGACCCAAGAGCCAGTAAAAGGGCTACGGGAGGACATTTCATTGATAGATGTTCACATTATACTGTTCTGGTTTTAAAAGTTGTAAAACAGAATGTAAAATATGACTTGTATACATGCATGTGCGTGTATGTACTTCTATGTCTATATATGTGGTTTTTATGCGTATTTGTTTCTGCCTCTGTTACATGTGTCTGTGTGTGTGTGTGTGTGTGTAATTTCCTGTGTCTCAGCAGAGACAAGGATTGGAGGGTTGGAAAACTGTAACTTGTGTGTCAACAGTGCATGTCTCTGAGTTGTAATATTAGGGTAATCTCTCTTTCCTTCTTCCCTTCCTTCCTCCCTTCCTTCCCTCCTGTTTATTTCTCTGCTCCTTTGTGGTTTCTACATTTTCTTTTTGACATCAAATGTGCTTTAGAACAAACAAGTAAATAGTAAACAAACAAGCCAATCACCGATTGTGGAGGGACTGAGGTACATCCAGAGGGGATTCAGGGAGTGGGACTTATTCCAGCTGAGGAGGTCCGAGAAGGCTGCTTGGGGAGTGACAACCCAGCCCACATCCACTGGAAGATAAGAAGAAGCCAGTGGGGTAGAGGAGGGCATGGGAGGGAGGGGAGTCCAGGCAGAGGGAATGCACAGGACGAAGGCCCTGAGGTGGGAACTAGCTGGATATGTTGAGGAAGTGCAAGGCCAGTGAGTTTGGTTGGAGGGTGGGGAGTGAGGGGGAAAGTGGCATGAAATGAAACTAACTCCATCTATCCATCCATCCATCCATCCATCCAATACATATTTACTGAGCACCTATTATATGCCAAGCATAGTTTTAGGTGCTACACATACAGTAAAGAACAAAGTGGGCTTCCCTGGTGGCACGGTGGTTAAGAATCCGCCTACCAATGCAGGAGACACAGGTTTGAGCCCTGGCCCGGGAAGATCCCACATACCGCAGAGCAATTAAGCCCGTGTGCTACAACTACTGAGCCTGTGCTCTAGAGCCCACGAGCCACAACTACCGAGCCCGCATGCCACAACTACTGAAGCCCACGTGCCTAGAGCCCATGCTCCGCAACAAGAGAAGCCACCGCAAAGAGAAGCCTGCGCACCGCAATGAAGAGTAGCCCCCGCTCACCGCAGCTAGAGAAAGCCCGTGTGCGGCAACGAAGACCCAACACAGCCAAAAATAAATAAATAAATAAATAAAAAATAAAAGAACAAAGCAATCACAGCCCCTTTTCTTTCATCACATTGAGGGAGACAAGCTTGAGACCGTGTGTACTAAGTGCTGCTGAGAAAAATAAAGCAGGATATAGGGGAAGAGGAGGGCGCTATTTTAGCAACAGTGGTCTGGGAGGACCTCTTTAGGGAGAGGATATTTGAGCAAAGACTTGAAGGAGGAAAGGGAGAGCTTCTGTGGATATCTGGGCCAGAGCCTCCTGTTTAGAAGGAGCAGCAAGTGCAAAGGCCCTGGGGAGGGAGCAGTCGTAGTGCATTTCAGGAATAGCTGGAAGGCCAGTGTGACTGCAACCGGGAGAAGATGAGGAGAGTGGACAGGGGAGAGCAGTGAGGATGGATAGGAAAGGGGTGGAGTCATAAGCTCTGTCTCCAGGGATGATGGGGAGTCTGGGGGGGGAGGTGGTCTGAGGCAAAGGTGTGAGGGTGTATGATTCTTGGTGTAAGTCTTACCTTCAACAACCCATCCAGCCTATCAGCTGTGGCTTTTGGAGGTGCAACCAGAGAGTAATCGATCCCAGCCACGTTGTCTATTTTGGTTGTCACTAGGGGGAGAGAAGATGGACCATGAACTGGCTCCCCACGGCAGCATCTTTGGGGCCTGGGATGCAGGGGCAGCATCCCCTAAAGTTGAATCAAGACCTGCAGTGCTAATTCCGTTCCTACCTCCTCCAGGGAGCCCTCCCTGAGCTCTCCTTAAAGGAAAATGAGCCCACACCCCACATTCACAGATATCATCTCTCTCCCTTCTTCCAACAGCCCGGAGACGTGGCTGAAACACAGAGTCAAGGAACAGAAAGACCTGGGCTTGAATTGAAATCTATGTGACCTTGGACAAGTCCTTTCATTTCCTCTGAGCCACATTTTTTCATCTGTAAAATGGGGTACTACTAGTGACCTTGATGATGCCCTGTACCTGGTAGGAACTCAAAAGCCAGAAGGGATCATTATTAGCAGTGATAACATCCCAGGCTGAGCCCAGACTGGCTTCAGGTCTGAACGGTTTCTCTGTTTTCCAGCAGTAATCAATGAGGATTAAATAAATATTGGTTCCTCCTTTAGCCCTTCCTTCCCATGTTAGAGGGGAATAAACCGAGTCTCAGAAAAGGTAACTAGTCTAAGATGGCAAAGCTGGTGAGTGACAAGGCTGGGACTCAAGCCAAAATCTTTTTCCTGCCTGGTGAGGCCAAACCTTGGACACTGCAACTGCACTGAACACGCCCAGGAGGGGCCCTGCGCCTGGAGGGGCTGAGGCGATGCCTGGGGAAGGGAATGTATCTGAAATGGACATGTGCCATGTGCCAGCCAAACCAGGCTCCACAGGGAGGCAGCCCAGGCAGCAGTTTGGGGCACAGGCTTGCGATCCTGTTTCTGCATCTTACTGCCTCTTGACCTCAGGTAAGTCTCGGCTCCTTTCTGAGCCTCCGTTTCCTGGTGGTAAAATTGGGACAAAACAGTGATGTCAGCGGGGTGTTAGGAGGCCGAGAGGAAACCGTTCTGCTGGGTACATGACACATGGTGAGCACTCGGCCATACAGGTCCTCCCCCACCTACTGCAGCCCTTCACCGTTTACCAAGCATTTGGGGAAAGAGAAGATTGTCCCCATTTTAAAGATATGGGAACTGAGGCCCTGAGAGGGGAAGCGATCAGCCTCAGATCTCAGGCCAGCTATGTATCTCTGGCTCCAGAGAGCTGCAGGTATTTGTTGTTTGGCCCCTTCAGAGATGCTTTTCCATTAAACTTCTGGACCTGCCACAAGGACCTGGCCCAATAGGGGATCTGATGCCAATTGCCATTTGAAAATAATCGTGCTACCCATTCCCACCCAAGCCCAGGCCTGCCTAGGAAAATTGCTGGCTCCATCACACTCTCCCTGTGTCCCTCACCCCCTCCCCCTTCTACCCCAGCCTCCTTACCTGGCAGTGTCTGGAAATAAGGTTGCAGCTTGGAGGATACGGCACTGGTCACTATCTCGCAAATCTGGGGAGAACAAAAGAACTGATCAGCAAAGCTTTCCTATAGTGGAAAATGTCCTCTGAGAATAATTATCCGGACATGTTTCGCTCTTCCTGAATGTTTCCTTGAAAATCATGTAACTACTCAAGTTTCCCTTTTCTCTTTGGCCACCAGGAAGCTCAGAGTTCAACATGTAACTTTATATGACTGTATGACTGGCATGTCTGCATTTTATTTCCTACTCTGGCATGGAGCTTTCCTGATGGGTATTTATGTTTTCTATTTTTTAATGTGAGATTTTGTTTGTTTGTTTGTTTTTGTTTGCACTCAGACCCTTTGTGGAATGAGGTGGTGAAAAAACGAACAGGAGGTGGTCAGATGTCAGCCTTCCCCTGTGTGTGCTTCTAGGAGCAAGGGGCAGGCCCTCTGCTCAAGCCTGGGTGGGCACCCTCATCTTTGCCTTGTGTGGCCAGAGAAGACTTCCCAGCCGTCCCCCTCCCATAACTCATAGGGGAACAAGCACTGGTCTGAGAAGCCCTGGATCACATGCTGATTTTGTCACTGAGGAAGTTACTCCATTTCTATGAGAAAAGAGACCCTTATTTTCTCATCTGTAAAATGGAGCGCTGTGGGTTATATTTTCCATTCCATTTGCTCTTCTGGAATGTGGCCCTGTCACACCCATTGAGAGGTGGAGTCTGTGAACTCTCCCCCACAATCTGGGTGGGTGGGGTGGCTACTTGCTTCTAACCAATAGAACACAGTGGAAGTGACATTGTGTAACTTCCCAGGTGAGGTCATAAAAGGCTGTGCAGCTTCCACTTTGGTCTCTTGAGATGCTCCCTCTGGAACCCACTGATGAACTGTGCAAAGCCCCAGCCCCATGGAGGGGACACGGGTAGATGCTCCAGTCAACAGCCCCGGCTGAGCCGAGCATCACGTCTTCCCAGCCCAGGCACCACGGACATGAGAGGAGATCCCGCTGGATGACTCTAGCCCCAAGCTTTGGAGTTTTCCCAGATGAGGCATAGACATCATGGAGCAGAGACAAGCTACGCTGGTCCCACTGTGCCTGTTGATTTCCTGATCCACAGAATCCGTGAACATTATCAAATGGTTGTTGCTGGATGACACTGTATTTGGGGCTATTTGTTTCGAAGCAATAGCTGGAATAGAGGATTAAAATCACAGGCTTCCTTAATTTGACCCATTGGGGCTGATGGGGTAGGTGGTGCAGTAGGTGGTGGTGGTCAGATAAGCCCTGCCTTCACGATGTTGCTCTCCCCACGTCCTGAATGACCTCATTCATCCAACGGAGTCTCTCCTTGCCTTTCTTGACTGTTGGGCGGCCCCTGGCATGATGTGCCACTCTCTCTGACTGAGGACCCTCCCTGCTCTCCACCTGGCCCTCTACTTCCTCTTCCTCGGACACCCTGTGAGCTCCTCTTCCCTCGTGAAGATGTTGATCTCCTGGGGCTCCCCGCTCCTTCCACCCACGAGCCCCTCTGGAGCCTGCCATACATGCCCATGGCCCCTGTGGGACATTGTTGGTCCACCCCGGGCGTCCCCTGGGCTTGGTGTGACAGCTCCCTACACACCCAGCGACTCTCCCTGCCTGAGGACTTTAATACCTGGACCTCGCTCCGAAGTGCCAAGGAGTTACAGCAGCCGGAAAGAGGGGTGAGAGCTGGTGGATAAGTACACAGCTTTCCCCACCCCTTTGGGGCAGTTCCGCGGTGTGTGCCCCGAAGTCCCGCAGGACTGGGCCCTAGCTGTCCAGAGCAGTAGCTCATTCAATAATGTTCCTGTCCCCAGCTCCCTTCCCCACCCCTCGCCCGGGATCCCCGCCCAATAAACCACTAGCACCTGAATCTTTGTCTCAGCCATGCCTGGGGGCGTGGGGGCACCCTGCTTGGGTGCCCCGCTCCACGTTCCCAACCTGCGGCCAGCACCCAGACCTTGGTTTGCAGCCAGACATCTCCCCTGAGCTCCAGCCTGAGGGTCCAGCTGCCTCCTGGACCAAGTCCCTGGATATCCCACAGGCCCCCAAGGCCGGCACATCTCAACCAAACCTGTCAGGTTCCCACTCCTCCGCAGTGCTGGTCCCCCATCTGCCCAGAGGGCAGATAGGGCACCTCCACAATTCCCTCCCGCCTGCCCCACTGTCAATCAAGTTATTTTATCTAGGGGGTGGGAGGGAGGAAGGAGGGAGAAATTTTGGTTTTCCTGGAGTGTGTTTCTATCACATAAAACTCTGGTTGTCCCAAGGAGACTAAGAATGTCACTCCCAGAGAAACCCGTGCTTCTGCTCCAAGTGGCCCAAAGGTGAGAGCGGGCAGCACATCTGCAGCGAGGGGCCAGCTGGACACCTGGGCTGCCTGCCCTCCACTACTGCCCTCCAATGCCACTTACTAATGAGGGCCACCAGGGGGCTCCAAATCACAGCAAATCACACAGCAGCCTGGCGCCTGCCTGTCTGCTGCCACCCTCCTCCGCCCCCACCCCCATCCACACCCTATATAGACCCTTCCTTCCCTCAGACCCCCACTCTTCTCTCTGTATTACTGGGGAGTAGACTCCCAAACTCACTCCTCGCCATTTCCAGGCTTTCCTAACATCATGGACACTCTGATACTTCATTTATTCATTCATTCATCCATCCATCCATCCATCCATCCATCCATCCATCCATTCATTCAGGCCCATACTCTCTTCTAAACAATATCTTGGACTGATTAAGAGCTTCACCTCTGAGGTGGGGCGGCCTGGGTTTGAAGCCCAGCACTATCACTTCCTCTATCTGTGTCTCAGAGTTATTATTGTTCAGCTTGGCTGCTCTCAAGGGGTCACTCTTAAGGCATTAACAAGAAATAATCTGTTTTAATAGTCCTTTATGTTAAATACATGCTAACACTCCCCACATACTATTACTTAATTACAAAGATGGTTGAGTTATGGTTGAGCCAGCCTGGTGGGGAGCCTTCACTATTTTAGTAATCCTTACAATGGCTTGGTGAAGAAGGTATCAATGTCCCCATTTTACAGACGGTGAAACTGAGGTTTGGAAAAGTCAAGTGATTTTCTCAACATCACACAGCTAAGCCCTGGAGCCACAATCAAAACCCAGAGACTCTGACTCTGAAACCTGTTTTATAATCTCCTCTGTTATGCATTTTGACCACCAGGCATGGATTTTTTTTTTTTTTAAACTTTTGACAGAGTGCCTTCAGATAGATGATCTCATTTGATCGATGTCTCCCTACCCATGTTGTCAGTGCCTTTCACTGGGAGACCAAGGTCTCCCACCTGGAAGGCTGCACAAGCCTCCTCAGTGTCCCCAAGACTCCTGCCCCTGCTCTTGGTCCCTCCAGCCATTCTCACGGCAGCCAGAGAAATTGTTCTAAAGCACAGATCTGGCCAGGCCACCCCTTTGCCTAATACCTTCAATGGCTCCCCATTGCCCTTTGAGAAAACTCAGGCTCACTTGTCTTGGGAGACAGGCTCAGGGGTTTCCTGGAGACTGATAGTTTATTAATGGAAAACTAGCCCAAGGAACGGCCCCTTTTCTCAGCTGAAGAGGTTGGCTTGTGTGGGGAGGGGGTTAGGGTGAAGGTAGGGTTGGGAAGCGCTGGTCCGTGTCTGTCTTTCGTACCAGTTCCAGCCTCCAGCCTCAGGACATAGTTTGACCACACTCTAGTCTAGCAGCTTCCTCAGCTGCATGTTTTCTGGGTGGGTATCACCACCAAGGGGGTTCGGTGGGGGGGATGGGGAAGGAGGCTGGAGGGCTATGAGGAGAGGGGCTCAGTGTGAGAGAACGGTAGTTTCTCTGCAGGGAAGAATGATGGGGGAAGAGCAGAGGTGGTCCAAGCACGGGGGAGTTTGCTGTGGGTGTATCACATGACCCTTTCTTAGTTTCTCACTGGATCCCCAGGAAAATTGACATGACTGATTTTTAGAGCTGGACATGTGCTTTCCAAGGGCTGTGGGGGACTGCTGAAGAGGTCTGGGTGAGAGCAGAGATAAACCCACGCACATATGGTCACCTTATCTTTGACGAAGGAGGCAAGAATATACGATAGAGAAAAGACAGCCTCTTCAATAAGTGGTGCTGGGAATACTGGACAGCTACATGTAAAAGAATGAAATTAGAACACTTCCTAACACCATACACAAAAATAAACTCAAAATGGTTTAAAGACTAAATGTAAGGCCAGACACTATAAAACTTTTAGAGGAAAACATAGGCAGGACACTCTATGACATAAATCACAGAAAGATCCTTTTTGACCCACCTCCTAGAGTAATGGAAATAAAATAAAAAAGAAACAAGTGGGACCTAAGGAAACTTAAAAGCTTTTGCACAGCAAAGGAAACCATAAACAAGATGAAAAGACAGCCCTCAGAATGGGAGAAAATATTTGCAAATGAAGCAACTGACAAAGGATTAATCTCCAATATATACAAGCAGCTCATGTAGCTCAATATCAAAAAAACAAACAACCCAATCCAAAAATGGGTGGAAGACCTAAATAGACATTTCTCCAAAGTAGACATACAGATTGCCAACAAACACATGAAAAGATGCTTAACATCACTAATCATTAGAGAAATGCAAATCAAAACCACAATGAGGTATCACCTCACACCAGGCAGAATGGCCATCATCAAAAAATCTAGAAACAACAAATGCTGGAGAGGGTGTGGAGAAAAGGAACCCTCCTGCACTGCTGGTAGAAATGTAAATTGATACAGCCATTATGGAGAACAGTATGGAGGTTCCTTAAAAAACTAAAAATATAATTACCATACGACCTAGCAATCCCACTACTGGGCATATACCCTGAGAAAACCATAATTCAAAAAGATAAATGTACCACACTGTTCACTGCAGCACTATTTACAATAGCCAGGACATAGAAGCAACCTCAATGTCCATCGACAGATGAATGGATAAAGATGTGGCACATATATACAAGGGAACTCAGCCATAAAAAGGAACGAAATTGAGTTATTTGTAGTGAGGTGGATGGACCTAGAGTCTGTCATACAGAGTGAAGTAGGTCAGAAGGAGAAAAACAAATAACACACATATGTGGAATCTAAAAAAATGGTGCTGATGAACCTAGTTGCAGGGCAGGAATAAAGACGCAGACATAGAGAACGGACTTGAGGACACAGGGGGCGAAGGGGAAGCTCTGACGAAGTGCGAGAGTAGCACTGACATATATACGCTACCAAATGTAAAATGAATGGCTAGTGGGAAGCTGCTGCACAGCACAGGGAGATCAGCTCGACGCTTTGTGATGACCTAGAGGGGTGGGATAGGGAGGCTGGGAGGGAGGCTTGAGAGGGAGGGGATATGGGGACACATGTATACATATAGCTGATTCACTTTGTTGTACAGCAGAAACTAACACAACACTGTAAAGCAATTATACACCAATAAAGATATATATTAAAAAAAGAGGTCTGGGTGAGAGCAGAAGTGTCCGGCGATGCGTGAGGTATGTGGACACAGAAGGCCCCACCCGCTCTGACAGGAGGTGAGACTCTTGAGCCCCTCATACCTTGCGGTTCATGCTGTTTCGGAGCGAAGACTCGATTTTTTTGTGGAAGAGTTGGATCAGCCACCTGGAGATTGACACGTGGGGACACGCATGAGGCTTCCCAGGTGTCCCTGGGATGCATTCCGAAGGCTGCCTCATCTGGGAAGCCTTCCTCCCTTTTCCAAATAAACCTAAACTCCCTCATCCCTGGGCTCCAACTCTGTACACCCCCATCAGACAATTCTTCCCCTGTGTGCAGTGACCTGTTTCTGAGGTTATTTCTTCAATAGGTGCACGGCTGGACCCCCATCCCATCTCAGCCTCATTCCTCACCACTCCCTCTCTCTGTACTCCAGCCACACTGCTTTGCCGTATCCTCCTGTGTCCTGTGCTTCCTCTCACCATAGGGCCTTTGCACATGCTGTTCGCTCTGCTTAAAACACCCATTGTCCCCAAGTTAATTAACTCCTACTTATTCTTTTCATCTCAACTGAAATGTCATTTCATCAAAGAAAATGAAATGGCCAGCCCCCAGACTAGGTCAGATCCTCCAGTTCTATGTGTTCATCGCACTTTGTACCTCTTTTTCTCAGTTGTTATAGCCTTTTGTAATTCTTTGGGAGCCATTCATTAATGTAATGATTTGATTAATATTTGTCTTCCCCACAGGCTGGAAGCTTCAAAAGAGCGGGGACTGTGTAGCTAAAACTCTGGGGCCAGCAAGTCCTGGGCTGAATCCCAATACTTTCTCAATACTCACTAGGTATGAAAACTCAGGTTATTTCCTATTCTTTCTGTGCCTTGATCTTCTCCTCTGAATATGGGGTAATAATTGACTAACTGCACAGAGTCATTGTGTGGATTGAATGAGACAAGGAACATGCTTGAAACAGTGCCAGGCATGCAGTAAGCCTCCAATCGCTGTTAGCAAGGCCAAAATTTTTAGTGACCACTGCTATTTCCTGAGTACAATGCACAAGCCTGGTGCATAGCAGATTCTTAGTCGATATTCGTTGGATGGATGGAGAGATGAATGCTTGCAGGCTTGTGGTAAGGATTGTATAACTTGGTGCACTTAAAGTGTTTAGTGCACAGCCTGGAGCATAATAAGTGCTCAGTAAAGTTTGCTGAATGAATATTGAATGAGCAAGTGACTCTTCAAGGCAGGGATGTTGTGTGTTCCATCTGTAGACCCCTGTCCCCTTACACCTGAGGCCTGGCATAGAAGTGGCATTTGGGATGTGTTTTCTGAATACAAGAATAATTAGGACAGGGACTGCCCTGGTTGGCACAGTGGTTAAGAATCCACCGTGCCAATACAGGGGACACGGGTTTGAGCCCTGGTCCGGGAAGATCTCACATGCCGCGGAGCAAGTAAGCCCGTGCACCACAACTACTGAAGTCCGCGCGCCTAGAGCCCGTGCTCTGCAACAAGGGAAGCCACCGCAATGAGAAACCCGCGCACCGCAGCTGAGTAGCCCCCGCTCGCTGCAACTAGAGAAAGCCCATGCGCAGCAACGAAGACCCAACGCAGCCAAAAATAAATAAATAAATTTATAAAAAGAAAAGAATAACTAGGACAATCCTGTCCCTCCTCCCATCCACAGCCCCAGGAGATCATACCCCAGGCTGCTGCGCGAGATGCGTACACGGACACTGTTGATGTGGCTGCTGCAGCTGGAGCAGGCGACGGTGGCGTGGCCCGAGGTGGGGTCATAACCCAGCTTGAGAGTAGCCAAAATGGAGATGCCCTCCACACTCAGGTCAAAGTTGCCGCTGACTTTGCTGAAGGGAAACAGAAAGAAAAGACTTGGAGCAAGCATTTTCTTCTCGCTGCCATTCAGACTTCACACCAATGCTGGAAGGCAGGTTTTGCTATTATCTCCACTCTGGGTGAGGAGATGGAGTTCAGAGAGGGAAGGCAGCTTGCCCAAGGTCACACAGCAGCTGAGTGAAAGAGCCAGGATTCCAACCTGAAGTTTGAACCCATGTCTGCCTGGCAGAACCCTGCTCTTACCCACTGCCTCAGCCTCTGCCTGTGTGCTGTGTGGCACTGAGAGTGTTTCTCAACCTCTCTGAGCTTCAGTTTCCTTACCCAGACCCTGGACCAGCAGTGGGTCACCAACTTTGCCACTAGAAAGCTGAGTTTGGGGGACCAATGACTTTAATAAATGCCCTCATTCATTAAATGGGGTTAATAACTCCTCCCTCAGGGATGAAATGAGTTTGGGATAAGACAGTGGGTGTGAATGTAGTTTGTCAACTCTTCTATAATGTGAGGAAGCATTGTTATTATTTTGTGTGTGTGTGTGATCAGTAAGTGAAATGATAGATGTGAAAGAGCCCAAGTGAAGAATTAAGCAATTCTTGTTGTGGGGAATGGACAGACCCAGCAGTCCTTGTAACGGAAGGCAGACTCACGCCCCTCTCCTCACCAAAGTGTCTGTTTTCTCCCTGGATTCACCACAAAGGAGAAGTTGATAAACTGACAGGTCAGTCTGAGCCACTGTCACTGCTGCACAGAGTCACTGCAGTGAGAGCCCAATATTTAGATTCAGAGCTGTAGTTTGGATGATCTGCCCCAATTTTCACCCCTCCCTGCATCCATACCCTCACCATTGCCTATCTTGGGGGGATATGTGTGTATTTCCATGTTCTTGACCTTGGACTTGACCACATGACTTGCTTTGGCCAATGGCATATGAATAGAAGTGACCATGGGCCAGTTCAGTCCCCCCCAGGCCTTAAGGGGACCTGCATGTTTCTGGTTGCCCTTTTTGCACCTCCACCATCACTAAGAATATGCTCTGGGTAGCCCACTGGTCCAGGGAGGAGGAGGAGATACATGTATAGCAGGGCTACCTCAGCTGAGGTCAACCTACAATCAGGGAACCCCAGCCAACACATAGATATGTAAGTGATGATATATGACTTGTTTTAGGTCACTGAATTTCGGTCACTGATG
Source organism: Balaenoptera physalus (assembly GCF_965194825.1). Taxonomy (NCBI): domain Eukaryota; kingdom Metazoa; phylum Chordata; class Mammalia; order Artiodactyla; family Balaenopteridae; genus Balaenoptera; species Balaenoptera physalus. The sequence goes on from NC_138898.1 coordinate 21,508,735, forward strand.
GTTTGTTACAGAGCGATAGCTAACTGATAAAGGGGTAAACTAAAGGTCCCACTTAGCCTTCCATCCTAAGCCACATGCACCAACTCAGCCTTGCCCATGCCCTGCATTGAGATGTGGGAAAATTCTCAGCTATTAACCAAGGGTTATGTTGAAAATTCTTTTGTGAAAAGTTCCCCCAGGAACTCTGAGGGGGCAAATGGTAATGAACCAGGCAAAAATTGGGCATTCGTGAGACCTTGGCTCTCATCTCCTCCAAATATCACCAAGAGCTCACCCACACACTCAACAACACTGAGCTTGGAAACGCACATGAAACTCTTTCGTGCCTTCCATTTTCCACTCATCTTGATACTGGCATCTTTGATGGAGAGAGCAAGGCCTTGATTGGGCAACGGTCTTATCTGGGAATTGGGAAGCTTGAATCCATGAATAACCAAGCTGCAAAGAAGAAATGATCAGTTAGTCTCTAAGTGTCCCCACAAGGACTCAGTCAATGGTCAGTACAGACTCATTCCCCTCCATCCTGGCCCTTTACCCCAGTTATTCCAAAAGAACCCAGAAGTTATGAGAGCAGCCTGGGGAACTCTGTGACTAGGCTTTGAAGTCAGACAAATCTGCATTTGAACCCTGCTCTTCAGTTTACTATTGTGTGACCCTGGGCACATCACTTGATCATCCTGAGCCTCAGTTTCCTCATGTTGTAAAATGAGCACAGTAACCTCTGTCTTGAAGGGTGTGTGATGATCAGTGAAGATAACAAATGTTATCCCAGTGACTACAAGTTCTGTAAAGGGTGGAATGTGTCTGCCTTTTTTTCACTATTGTAGCGTAGCCTGATGAGTCAGACACATAGTAGGTGCTCAAAAATATTTGTTGAATGAGTGAATGCATAAAATTCTTTAGAGGACATTTATGGATTTTTCTCCCCAGCACCCGCAACCCTCTCTTGTGATAACAGAACTGCCATTTTACTTTGGAGGAACCCTTCCCCACATCTAGTCCTTGTTGCTCCAAAGAAAGTTGACTTCACCGCCATCTTCAGGGGGTGGAGCTTGAGACTTCAGCACAAGCTCATTCGTGTCTTCTATCCCCCTGACCACAGTGATTGGTCCAGGAGTGTGTACATAACCTAAGACGGACCAATCAGAGTGAATCTTAGGAGTTTTGCTTGAGCTGTAAGGAGAAGGTGCCCTCCTCCCACAGGGCTGGGAGTGCTGCGAAGATGCTGGTGGCTGCTTCGCGGGGAGGCCCTACCCAAGAATTAGCCCTCCCGAGGGACGCGGTGCTGAGAGGTGGCAGGAGAGAAACAGGGTTCAGTGACATTTGAGCCTTCCTTCAAGCTGAACCTGAAGCCAGACAATTCCAGGGACTTGTGAGCCAATACCTTCTGGTTTAGGCCATTTTGAATTAGGTTTTCTGTCCTTGAAACCTCACCCCCACCCCTAATCCTAATTAACATGTGGGCTTGGCACAGAGTTTGGGGGTTCGTGACATCCCTGCAGGAGTCATGGTGAGTGCCTGAAAGACCGTTTGTGTGGTTTCCTCCACATGCAGCTTGGGGGATTGGCTCCCCTCGGGATGGTGTAAACATTAGCTTTGGGATCCTAATGTCTCTGAGTTTAGGAGTCAGTGGCTCTGTGAGTCTAGGTCTTGGTGGCCCCAACACACTACAGTCCAGCACACTGAGGACTGAGCTTGACGGACCTTACCTGTAGAAGCTGTACTTCCCTTTCCCAAGGTGCTTCACCTTAAAGCTTCCGGAGAGAGTGGGAATTGTGATCTTCTCCAACTCCTTCTGCAGAGTAGCCACTCCCTGCTGGCAGGCTGAGGGGAAAGAGCGGAGTCAGTGGTCAGAGGTGTGCAGTCTGTTCATGGCAGGGACGTTGGGAATGGAAAGATCTAAAGCAGGGCTCAAGCTAAGGTTTTTGTCAAGGGCCCCAGAGCAAATATTTTCTGCTTTGTGGGTCTTACTGTCTCTGTCACAACCACTCAGCTTTGCTTTTATTGCACAAAAGCAGCCGTAGACAATACGTCAATGAGTAGGTACGGTTGTGTTCCAATAACACTTTATTGATGGACACTGAAATTTGAATTTCGTATCATTTTCACATGGTGTGAGATAGGATTCTTCTTTTGATTTTTTCCAGCTGTAAAAGCCATGCTTAGTTCCTGGGCCATGCAAAAACATGTGTTGGTCCAGATTTGGCCTATAGGCTGTCATTTGCCAACCCCTAGTTTAAAATATCACCCCCTCCAAATACCAGTCATGCATCCTGCGGGTGTTATTGAACATCTGCTCTGTGCTCTGCCCTCACAGATACTCTATCTCTCTGGCTTTTGGACTCTCTCGCCACAGGACCTTTGCATGTACCATTCCTGTTGCCTAGGAAACCCTTTCCTCTCATCTTCACCTGGTTGCTCTAGTCATCACTTCCTCTAGGAACTTTCTCTGACTCATCAGATGAGAGCGAGCCCCCTTGTTATCATTCTCATGATGCTGTGGGCATCTCTTTTGGAGCTCCCATTGCCGTTTGTAATTATGCATTTATTCATGTGACTTTTTTATTACTATCTCTCTTCCCTACTAGATGTAAGCCCCCCAAGCTCAGTGGTAGATGTCACAGATGTCCCCTATCTTTACCACAGTGACTGGAACTTAATACCTGTTGGAGGAATAAATGAATGAATGTTCCAGGGTCAGGAATTCTGCCATCAGTTGTTACGTGGTTAACAGCATCGAAAAACCAGTTAAAAGGCAAACACGTTAAATGAGAAGAGAAGTAGTAGGATGAGGGATCCCAGGAGCCAGTTAGGAAGTAGTAAGAATAATAATAGTAATAATAATAATAACAGTTATCAAGCTCTTACTCTGTTCCAGGCACAGTTCTGGGCTCTATACACGTATTAAGTTACTGAATCTGAACAATCCTGGGTAGTAGGTCCTGTTACAACTCCCAGTTCACAGATGAGGAAGCTGAGACTCAGAAAGGTGACCACACAGCTGGCAGGTGATGGAGGCAGGATTTGAATCCAGGCCTTCTGGTCCCAGAGCCTGTGCCTTGGGATAGGCCTTCTGGGGGTTCAAAAGTAAACAATGCATAGATTGTCACTGCCCGGAGGGAAAAGAAAATGTGGGATGGCCACGATCTGTGGGTCTGCAGCGGCCAGGTCTTGAAGGGTCTCTAATGCCAAGCCCAAGACATCCACTGAGGGCACTAGGGAACCACTGAACAGTGTAAGTAAAGAGGGGGAATGAGCAGCTTTGCTGTATTTCACAACTCTCACATGGGGTGTGAGTAGAAGGGAGAACCGAGGCTGCTGTGACAGAACATGAAGACTTCCGGGCTTAAAGGCCGAGCCCAAGCCTCTGCTCTCTGGAAGACTTCAGGACCACCCCAGCTCTGGGTATAGAGCAGCGACATAATCCTTTCTCCTAGCTCATGGGGAACCTTCCGTCTGCACCCCTGGGATTCAGAAGTGTCCTGCCTGGGCTGGGGTAGGAATTCAGGGGTGGGATACCAGGTCCCTTTGGTCCTGTCCTGATTCCCCAGGGGTCCACCACGGCTGTGGTTCTGCCTTCTGGGTCTGATTTCTCTGGCACTGGCTGTCCCCCACTGTTCTGCAGTTCATCTCTCTGCCACTGAGAGGCAGCATTGAGCAGCCCCACCCTGGTACATCTGACAAGACCAGAGCTCAGATCCAGGCTGCCCTCTTCCCAGTCCCTCCTCCAAGTTTGTCTGCTCATCTGTAAAGGTCGCTAGTAACAGTACGTCCTTTCAGCGCAGTGCCTGGCACCGATCTGAGCAGGTCAGGGGGCTGCCTCATGCCAGTCTCTCCTCTGTCTGGGCCTGGATGCGTGGCCTGGGGGACCCTCTCTGGGTCACCCAGATGGCTAGTGTGCACAATATGGCTGCCAAGCCCCTGCCCTGGGGGAGGGCCTCCCCACACTGAAGACCGAGCCAGGGACCCTGAGACAAAAATCGGGACTGAGAACCAGCTTGGAAGGAAGTGAAAGGCCTAGAAGCCCGAGTTGGGTATTGCATAGAGGGAGGGGACCGTGAGGGACCTGAGCACTGGACTCGGGGTCCTCCAGGCCAGGGCTCCAACCCCAGCGCTGCCGCTTCCCAGCCCTGTGACCTTGGGCAGCTCACCTTACCTCAGCTTCTTCATATTAACACAGGGGTAAGAGGGCCTCCTTGGAGGAGCTGTGAGCAGGCCATACACTGGATTTAAAGGGCTGCACACAGCAGGTGCTCAATCAGTGCTCCTCAGAGGTTGGAGGGGAGAAAAGGAAGGCATCCAATTACCGTAGTCCAGGCCCTTCTGGGTGATCCTGGCCACGACGCCGGGGTTGGTGGTCGCTGTCACAGCTGTGCCCAGGGCAGCCAGCACCACCAGGGTCGCCCACCTCCACGTGTCATCAGGGCCCCTGGCCATGTCTTCGTCCTGCAGAGCTGCCAAAACCTCGAGGCCTTGGAGGGGAACCCGGGACCTATAAATGAGGCAACTGGGGAAGCACAAGTCAGTGGAATGTAGAAAAGAGGAAGGAACACGAGCAGGGGCGGGAGAGGGGGTGGACGGCTGCCTGCCTGCGGTCCCCCACCATGGTGGGGGCCACAGCCCCAGGGCAGCCAGCAGTGGAGCCCGGGAGCCCTGTGTCTGTGTGTGCGGTGTGGTATGCTGTGTGTGTATGTATGTGTGGTGTAGTGTGTGGTGTGTGTAGGTTGAGACTTCTGGCTCTGGGCATCATTCTCCTCTCTAAGCACCCCTTCTCCCTCCCTGAACCCTCACCCCAATCCCTTTATCTAAGGACTTCCTGGAAGCTGGGTGGTAGGTACATCAGTGTTCATTATATTTTTCTTTTCTTTTTTTTTAATGCTTTATTGAGGTATAGTTGACAAAATTGTATACAGTTGGCCCTTGAACAACACAAGTTTGAACTGCGCAGGTGCACTTATGTGGGGATTTTCTTCAATAAATACATAACTACAGTACTACACCATCTGTGGTTGGTTGAATCCACAGATGTGGAACCTCGGATATGGTGGAACCGCGTATATGGAGGGCCGACTCTAAGTTATACGTGGATTTTCAGCTGCTGTTGCGGGGGTCAGTGCCCCAACCTCTGCATTGTTCAAGGGTCTAGTGTACATTTAAAGGGTACCAAGGTGATAATTCGATAAATGTGTGTATTGTCAAGTGACTGTCACAGCCACGCTAGTTAACTCATCCATCACCTCACGTAGTTATCATTCTGTGTGTGTAGTGAGAAGGTTGAAGATTTACTCTCTTAGCAAATCCCAAGTGTGCAATAGAGTACTCTTAGCTATAGTCACCATGCTGTGCATTAGATCCCCAGAACTCATTCATTTTATAACTGAAAATTATATTTGTCTTTCTACTTTTGATTTCCTTGATGTTTTCCATAGTAAAACATTTAAGGAAACAGAACCTTTAGCATTTTCTTGTCCTGAGAGGCAAAAATGGTAATAATTAAATGCTTGAATTTTGGAGTCTGGTATCTTAACTGTGGTTTTAAATCTCAACTCTGCCACTCTGTGGTGGTTTGACCTTGGTCAAGCCCCTTAACCTCTCTGAACCTCAATTTCCTCTCTGTAAAGTGGGGATAAACAGAATACCCTCCCTCCCTGGGTTTTTGTGAAGACATAAAGGGCTTTAAACCACGTAAAGCACCTAGCACAACACCCCTGCATGATAAGCCCACAAATGGTAGCTATTAATGTCACTCTGGCTTTAAAAGTAATCCATGTTCATTGACCAAAATTTGAGAAAGAACCAAAAAAATAAAAATTACCTGCAATCCCTAATTCCAGAGAGGACAAGCAGAAGTGTATTTTAGAGTATTTCTCTCCCCTCTCCCCTCTTTTGGTAAGTGTAGATAGAGTGTGTTTTTCAACAAAGAAATACGGGATCACGCTGGTCAGTTCTGTAAAGTTCCCTTTTTTCAATGAATAGTATGTAGTGTTCTGTCTCCTTCTACCTGCACTGCACGGTATTTCATTGCTTCTTCATCCCACAGTTTTCTTCACCAAGCTTCTGTTTTTATTCCTTTTTACCGCTTCCTTTGACAGATGTGGAACCTGAGGGTTCGAGAGGGGAAGTGTTCTTCCCACAGTCACGCAGCTAGCTGCTAGCAGAGCTGGGATTCAAACGCAGATGCATCCCACACCATCCTGAGTCCTTCAGTGTCTTGGGGGTTGAGGGGGGCGGTGACCAGCACACCCTCCCCATCTCCACACCAGCTTTCCAGAAGGATCTCTGTCTGCTCGGCCCCTGCCCCTCCCTTTGCAGCAGCCTCAGGCCCAGTGTGGGCGGGAATCCCGCTGGGCAGCCGCACCATCTCCATGGTGATTAGAGGAGGGGCGGGGCTGCAGAGGGGGAGGAAGGCTTCTCTGCCGCTGAGTCCTCATCAGCCCCCTGGCGCCCTGTCTCCCCGACTCTAATTTCATGAAAGCCTAATGAAGCCCATTGAGCCAGGAGGACATGAGACCTCCTGAGTTTTTTTTTTCTTTCTTTCTTCTCTTCCTCTGTATCTAAAAGGGTCTCCCTTCCTGCCCCAACCCGCCACAACAAGAATCCTTCTGGCTTGCTTAAGAATGAAAACAGTGACCATGTACAGAGCATCTACTATGTGGCAGACACTTTACATATATTGTCTCCAAGCCTAAAAACAACCTGTGAGGGTGGGATATTATTCTCCATTTTGGAGTTGAGGAAACTGAGTCACAGAGCAATTATGTCCCTATCAAGGTCACACTGCCTTTCATGGAGAGAAGAATTCTCCCCTCTACCTTTCCAAGAGGACTTGTCACCCTGGGTCCTCACCCTAGCTCTACCTTCCTGGGCCCCCAGACTCACATGTCTGTATCTGTACAAGGAAGATAGACGCCAAAACACATAGATCCATGACTTGTCAGAAAATTAGATTTTTGAAGAGTTATCTTACACAGTTTTGAACACCTGCAGCTCTAACTGCCCCAAATTCCTGAGTCCCCTGGGTCCAGGCAGATGTTGCATCTGTGAGGGTGTCAGACAGGAAAGAAGGATTAAGAGGAAACTCACATGACGATGACTTACACTGCCACTACATCAGAATCTTAAAACCAACAGGCAAGTTTTTGAAGCAGCCAGCCCCACACTGGCTTCCCTCTGATGCTCGTGTTCAGTCAAATCCAGATGAGTCCATCAGCGACCCTCTGGCCTCCTTTTCAGCTCTGCCACTGGCCATGGAGGTGTCCTACTGCTTCAGGCCTGACTCTCTACACGGTATGAGTGACAATGTCTTCAACCCAAGGAACAGAAATCCCCAGCTCACGTTGGCTTCAACAATAAACACAAATAATATCTCAGAGACCAAGTCCAGAGAGAGGGCAGGTTTGAGGTTCTGATTAATTCAACAGCTAACAGGACTTCCCAGAGGTCCAGTGGCTAAGACTCTGTGCTTCCACTGAAGGGGGTGTGGGTTGGATCCCTGGTTGGGGAACTAAGATCCCACATGCCGTGCAGCCAAGAAAAACAAAAACAAACAAATTTGCAATAAAAATGGGAATTAAAAAAAAAAATTCAACAGCTAACAGATATGTACCATCTCTCCACACCTGTCTGCTCTGCCATCCTAGTGTCTCAGATTTACCCTCACACTAGCTTCTTTCATGGTTGTGTGAAATCAAATTCACATTTAATGGCAAGACAAGAGAATTTAAACGTAAAAAATTTTCTCTGCCCTTTGGCCTCCTCTCTCCCCTCTACTGTGCATTGTGCATCCGCGTTAGGCATTGACCAAAACTTCGCCGTTGGCAGAAATACCTGCTCAACCCTAAAGAGTAAAATACTCCTAGCATCACCAAGACAACTCCTTAAACATAACATTCCTTGTTGATCTTGTAAGGGGATCACATGGCCCATCACCTTGTACTTGCATATCTGGATTGTGTAAAATGTCAATAATACGTCATCTAATGTACAGCCCTCTGTCTCAAAAAACTTATGTAACTGTGTTTTGACTTCTGATGGGTGGAACAGTTCTCAGAGCTTTCTGAGATGCTGTTCCTGGGCTTTTTTTATGTTTTTTCATTTTGTTTTGTTTTGTTTTAGACTGAAACAATACAAGCTTTATTCAGTGGCCAGAGGATGGAGAAGCAGGAACTAAGTTCACAGATTAACTTCTCTGGTTCCTGGGTTATAATCCTCAATTTGGCGTGAATAAAATGTTTCATTTCTTTCTTAGAGCTACTGATTAATTTTTCATTGACAGTTGCAAGATGGTTGCAGCAGCTCCAGCCATTGCATCTAAACGGCTTCTTCCAATGTCTCCTCCTCCTTTTCCTCCTCTTCTTCTTCTTCCTCCTCTTTTTTTGGTCTTTTTATCATTATTGTAAAATACTTCAAACATATAGATAAGAATAGACTACCCAGGTTTATAAAATCTTAACATTATGCCATATTTACTTCTTATAGTTTCTTTTAGTTCTATGAATTGTAATGCATGTATAGCTGTGTGTATGTAACCAGGATCACAATAAGAATATAGAAAAATTCTGTCATCCACTCAAATTCTCTCCTGCTATACCAACTCAACATGGCTTAAATCATAGGAAAATATATTACCTCAGCAGGAGTTTAGAGGTGGGATGGGTCAAGAGTGGTTAATTCGGGGGCTGGCTCTGTCCACCTTTCTAATCCGTGCTCCTTATGATGTCGAGTTTTTCCAGAGGAAAGTCCATTGGGCTTGGAGCCCTGGGTTCATAGTTCCAGCCAGGCTACTTGCTCTAGTCAAGTTATTTGACCCTTCTGAAATTTGGGTTCCTCATTTAAATATGGGGAAACAATGCCCATCATGGGGATTGTTCTGAGGATTAAATGAGATAATAGGTGTGGATCAATTTGCATAGAGAAGGTGCTCAACAAAGAGTCATAACTTAACCTTCACGGCTAGCTGGCTGGAGAGTCCTGGAGCCCCCAGGAAAACACACTAGGGGCACAACATACTGAGTGCTCGGTCCTCGGGTCTTTGGGTTTGGGCTGGACGTGTGCAGAGGGAGAGGAATCCAGGGATCCCATGGCCTCTGTGAGCCGCCACTCCTCGGCCAGGCGCTCTGGGGAGAAACACCCACTCCCAGCACAGCAAGGCAGTTAGGAGCGGGAGCTGAAACCTTACTGATCTGGGTGCAAATTCCAGCTTGCCACTTACTCACTCTGTGAGTTTGACCTTGTCACTTAACCTTGCTGAACCTGTTTCCTCATTTGTCCCCACACTCCATCCTCAGGGGCAGCTCTTCATCAGGCCTCGATGCTCAGGTGTTACCATGAGGTCATCCTTGCGGTCAGTGGAGGCCCCATAAACTTCTCCCTCCCTCTCAGCCCCTGATCCTCCAGCTCTTTCCCACTTGGTCCCAACTTCTCTGTGTGTCTGGCTTCTGGTGTATGTTGTCAGTTATTTTCTGATCTTGGATTGGGGATGCAGGAACAGGAAGGGGCTCGTGGTGGGTCCGAGGGGTGGAGGGGAGGAGAAGAATAGGACCTCGTGGAGATCAGGCCTCAAGGTGTGTAGTATCTAAACGGCAATCAGACTTTTTGTACCATGGAGAAAACCTCTTGAGAGGGTGTCTCCCCTACCTTGTTATTCTAAAAAAAATGTCTCTTTCTGAGCCTTAAATCTCAGAAAAAGACCCCTTTGGGTACCCTGGTGTTGGACATGAGGGCAGGTCTTTCTCATGGTGCTGTTATTATTTTTTTTTTTATTATTACTAGTGCAGTCCTGGAGTAGATCATAAGATATATTCAGTAGTGAATAAATGAATACAACAAACTAGTGAATATAATATAAAAGAAGCAGACTCATGAGAACAAACTAGTGGTTACCAGTGGGGGGGTGGGGAGACAATATAGGGAAGGAGGAGTGGGAGGTACAAACTATTGGGTGTAATGTAGGCTCAAGGATGTATTGTACAGCACAGGGAACATAGCCAGTATTTTATAATAATTGTAAATGGAAAGTAACCTTTAAAATTTTAAAAAAATTAAACATTTAAAAAAATCAATGAATAAATGAAAGAAGGGTCAGATCCCAGAGCATAAATTCCAGACAATAAATGTATGTAGACTGAGAAGGACAAGCTCAGCCTGACAATTCCCCGAGGCTTCCAGGAGGAGGTGAGAATTGACCTTGGCCCTGGGGTGGCAGTCTTGGGGTTGAGAGAAGGAGGGCCACTTCTGAGTCTGAAGGCATTAGCTTTGCAGGAAGGACAGTTTCTGGGGAGAGCTGAAGGCCGAGGGAAAGGGAAACAGAAAGCAATGTTGTTCTCCCAGGGGGCAGAGGGGAGAGAGAGTGTCACTCTTGCTTCTCCGTTCTCTCTGGAAGCTGAGAGTGTTGGCTCCAGCAGGCTGGGCCTCCTCCAGCCGCACGGCGGATCACAGGAAGTAAAGCAACACACAGTTGCCAAATGTCCAAGGAGCACCCAGAACCATTTTCCCTCAGCCACATTAGGAACTAGGCGTGTGCTCAGCCAGCCCCGGGGGACTGTGGCTGGTAAAGAGCAAACCGCTGCCAGCCTGGCCCTGCCCAACAGTGGTAAGAGCACGGAGATGGAGACACAGGCGGGCTGGGACCACGGAAGGCCAGTGAGGAGCGGCCTGGCTTTGAGCCCTGGCTCGCCTCTACACGGCTATGTGAACTTGGGCGAGTCTTTGCTCCTCTCTGGGCCCAGGGTCCTCATCTATAAGAGCAGCCCCCTCTTTGGAGGGTTTAAACCACACTGGCAACCAAGCCAAACCCTTGGCTAACATTCCCCTTTAATAATCCTCACCCATCCCTGAAAGTAGGTAGCACTGGCTCCATTTCACAGGTGAGAAAATTGAGGCTCAGAGAAGTTAAGTAGCTTGCCCGAGGCCACACAACTGAGGAATGGCACATGGGTGTTGAGGGCTTCAAAAAGAGGGAAGAGGGGAGGGAGCACTTCCTGTTGGGTTGCATGATGGAGTTGACTCTGCAATGTCAGGACACCCTGAGAAACACATCCCCTTAGCCCCCTGAGCGTCTTCCATGGACCGTGTGGGGGGAGGCCAGGTGGAGGGAACAGGTAAGCAAAGGCATGTTGCGGTCTTGTTCTCAAAGCCCACTGACTCCCAAGTTTTTCAAGTATGAAGGTCCTCCGTGATAATAGTTAACGTTTGCAACCAGGAGGTTGAGGAAAAGCCAATGCAAATTTAGCCACTCTTTTAAATGAATTTGCATTTTTCGAGCTCAGGGTTTACAGACATTTGAGATGAGGAGCCAGAGGCACATTCAGATGATATTTGATAGTTTGGCAAAGGGACCTCTAAACGCCTAAAACTTCTGCTGCCAGCTCCCCGCCCCCTGGCCCCCACTACACCTGGGGAGCTGAACTCAGAGACTGTCAAGCTCAGAAACAAAGTACTGATTCACTGTCAGCTGGGCCAGTGGCCACTGGCTGAGCCTGGCCAGGAGCACGGAAGCCGGGGGGAGGGGTCTCTTCCCGTGGCTCATCCTGTCCCCTCCCAGCCTTTGACTGACCATATGGGGGAGAAATCCCAACAATGGCTGGCTTGCGTGGAGAGAGAGGGGGGAGAAAGCCAGAGTGAGCTTGGGTTTGGCTTACTGGTCACAAGGCACAGAGCAAAAGAACAGAGAAAGGACACTTGGGTGTGTGGCCCTGTAGCCCCAGAGACTCCTGCCCACCAGCAAACAAGAACCCATCAGCGTCCTGGAATCCAGCCAATTGGAGTAGCAATTCCAAATTCCTAGGGGAGGGGGAAAGATGGCGAGAGCAGGGAAGCTGGTGGGGTTGAGAGCATTTCTTACCCTCCTTGGGGATGTGAGCTGGCTTCCAGACAGCGCTTCCTGACTATCTGGGTTCACAGATCCTTTGAAAGAATTCAGATCCTCCATCCCCACCTGCACCGCAGCCCGAGGCCAGGACTACCTTGGTGACGGTAGGAGCCATTAAAGGATTTTGAGCAGAGGTGTAACATAAGATTATTCTTATCTTAGATAACATTTATGGGGCACTAACTCTGCGAAAGGCACAATGTTATGTGTACCTCTCAATTCATTTTAATGAAGTTCACTCTGCCTTCACGGTAAAGGCCTGGAGATTCCTGTGATTCTGTGAAGCAAATTTTTTTAAATTATTAGCACCTTTAATTTTTATTTATTCATTTATTTATTTTATGGCTGTGTTGGGTCTTCGTTTCTGTGCGAGGGCTCTCTCTAGTTGCGGCAAGCGGGGGCCACTCTTCATCGCGGTGCGCGGGCCTCTCACTATCGCGGCCTCTCTTGTTGCGGAGCACAGGCTCCAGACGCGCAGGCTCAGCAATTGTGGCTCACGGGCCCAGTTGCTCCGCGGCATGTGGGATCCCCCCAGACCAGGGCTCGAACCCGTGTCCCCTGCATCGGCAGGCAGACTCTCAACCACTGCGCCACCAGGGAAGCCCTGTGAAGCAAATTTTTATCCTTTCCGTACATTTCTTTTCCTGCTCAAATCAGCCACAGTTGCCTTCTGTTGCTGTTAGGATCCCTGGTTAGAACAATATCCATGATTGCCTCGTGTGTGTGTGTGTGTGTGTGTGTGTGTGTGTGTGTGTGTGTGTGTGGTGTACACAAGCTTGCATGTATGGATCTGCAGTGACCGCAGTGATAAGAACCACGAGAAGCAGTGTACTGGGTTCTGTTCCCGCATGTCTGATAGCCTGAAGGTGGAGGCTTTTTCTGAGAGAAAAGGGCAGACAAACATTAACAAAATGCTTCTGTGTACCACCTTTCACTGAATCCTGTCCACCCAGGAAGGGGTTAACATTTGTATTTTTTTATAGAAGAAGACACTGAGGGTCAGGAAGGTTGTCAAGGCTACAGCGCTACTAAGGGTGGAGCTGAGGACAAGTCCAAACCCTGGCCTCCTCCCACCGTCCCCTGGAGCTCACAGGTGTATCTTGAGGACTAAACGTGTGGCAGACTGGCCAGGTGGGGTCTTCAAAAGGGGCAGAGTGCTCTGCCAGCGTGGGGCACTGTGATTTCTGTAAGTGCACAGAAGACCCTGGCTGGGCTGGTGAGTCCCACCCCCTGCCCCCCACACACCTCCCCAGCATATCAGTAGATTCTGACGTGGGCCGTCCATGGCCTCTGAAAGACATCTGTCCATGGGGTGCCCTACGGGGCCCCGCTGGCCACCAAGAGCCTACTGCGTGCCTTGCCCTGTGGTGTACCTTCCCCGAGGAGTGAACAGCAGTGGGACCTGTCCTGGAAGTTGCTGTCAGTCCAATTGGGGTTGAGATGACTGCTGTAAAATGAGGCCACCCTGGCTAAGCCTTTCCTGTGTGCCCGGCCAGAGCTGGAAATCTCCATCTGTAATGGACGTGGCTGTCGGTGACTGGAGGTGCCCGGGCTCTGCTTGAGCCCTGCCTGCTAAAGAGAGGCTGGCTCAGTTTTTTCCTGTCCTCCGCCCTCTGAAGAGGGAGCTGCAGGGATCTGGGGGTTCTGAGTGGCAAAATGATGAAGCAAGGATGGGGGAAGAAAGAAGGAAAAGACCAGGTTCCAGGGCTAGCTCTGGGGGATGGCTCTGTAATCTACATATGGATAAAAGGATTCTTATCTGTTTTGCTCCTAAGTACCTAGACTGGCTTCTGGCACACAGTAGGTGCCCGTTGGCTGAATTCAGGGAGTTTGGAGAAGGGAGACCTCCAAAGAGATGATAGTGATGGTGGTGAGGGATGTGAACCGTTGAGGAGAGGGAAATATTACGAAGTATCTCAGGAGATTGTGCCTATTCCTTTCTAGGTGCTCTAAATCACAATGAGTTGTTTAAAAATTATTTGGGGGATATCAGGACAGTGACCCTGTGAGCACCACGTGCCCTGAGATGGGGCCAGTAGGCTCATACATCTATCAGCGGGATTTTCACAGCAATCCTCCTAATCATTTGCCGAGCACTTAAATGGTGCCAGGCATTGTTCAAAGCCCTTTGCACATGTGTGCCTGCTCATATACACATACGACATCCTGATGAAGGAGGCACCATCTTTATCCTCACGTTACAGAGGAGGACAGAGAAGCTGAGTACCTGGCCCAGGGACACACAGTTGATAAGTGATTAATTGGGAGTCGATCCAGGGGGCACCAGAGCCCACCCTCTTGACCTTATCCTCATGTACTAGAGCCCAGGGTGTAGGGCCCCTGCCTGGGAGACGGTCAGGCTGCCTTGTGGCAACTGAAGGGGGCTTCTGGGTCTGAAGTTCTGCCCCCCTGTCCCAGTCTCCTGCCTTGTCTGCTCAGGGAGGAAAAATAAACATTGACAGGACGGGGCTCAGGGTTCCTGTGAGGGCTGCTGTTTTCCCAGCTGTGGAATGGCCGCATCCTCCCAGCCTCCTGGAGCCAGCCCTGGACTCCAGTGGTTCCAAGGAGCCAGGACAAAGCGTGGTCATCGTGGGAAAATCAGCAAAAAGAGGAGCAAAAGAAAATAAAGATCAGCTGTGACCCCTCCACTCGGAGAGACGTGGACACCATTTCTGGTGTTGAGCCAGCAGTGTGTCTTCCTACCAGTGTGTGCGTGTATGTGTGCATTTGTGTGTCTACACATTTGTGTAGACACACATATACACACAAGCAGATGGAAGTCTATTACTTAGTTGTGTGCCATGGATATTCATTTGACAATGTTGGAAATGTTTTTCCATATCATTAAATGTTCTTATACAGCGTATTTTTTCTAGCTTTCACGTGGTTGGCTTGTTTTAATTTATAAAGGTATTATACGCATCACATTATACGCATCACCTTTTATACTTAGCATTTTTTAAATTGAGGTGTAATTTGCATAGTTAAGAGTCACCCTTTTTAGTGTTTATGTCTGAGTTTTGACAAACCCATAGCTGTCTAATCACCACATAATCAACATACAGAACAGTTCCTTCACCCCCAAAAGTTTCTTTGTACCTTTTTGCAGTCAGCCCCTCCCACCAGCCCTACCCTGGCAACCTCTGCTATTTTCTTTTTCTGTACACTTGCCTCTTCCCAAATGTCATAAATGGAGCGTATAGCCTTTTGAGCCTTGCTTCTTTTACAGAATGGAGCGTGGAGGTATATCCATCTAATAGCAGTGTTTTGTTTTTTTTTAATTTCTGTGTAATATTCCATTGTATGGATGTATTGCAGTTTGTCCATTCACCAGATGAAGGAATCTGTTTGTAGTTTTTGGTGATTATGAGTGGATCCGCTACAAATATTCACATACAGGCTTTTGTGTTTAATTTTTTATTTCTCTTGGATAAGAACCTAGGAGTAGGATTTCTGGGTCCTACTAACATATGAAACATTATTTATTTTTTAACATAGGAAAAGCTAATTGTGTGTTATTTATGTTTGTCTGATAGCACTGTGAAAAACTCGAACAATACACATAAACTGCTGGTATTTTAACAGAAATTCTTCCCCTTCTTTGAAATGTATCTATGAACAGATTATATAAAGAGAATTATACTATATATGTGGTTCTACAGTCTGCTTTTCTCAGTATTTCTTTCCATGTGTGAACGAAAAATGTCACCTGCCATATCAGTGAACAAAGGAGGTTGTGGCCAGCAAGCCATCAGCTACTGCAGCGCCCCCAGCTGTGTATCCTGAGGGGCTTCAGGATGGAGAAAAACAGGATACTGGCCCTAGATGGATAAGGTGCGTATCAAAGGAATGATTTCAATGAACCCAGACTCTTGCATCTTCCCATACATACGAAAGCACTAAATTCATTAAGTTGAGATGTTTGTTTTTTCTTTAATTAACAGTAATCTTTTGATGTTCTGACTACCTGGTTTTTGTTGCAAAATCTCCTATATATCCTGGCTTCTCCCTTACCTCTTCAGAGCAGTCCCTCAGAGCTATCTGAGAGGCTGTCTCCCGGGCTTAAGTCCTCAGCAAGTCTGCCAAATAAAACATAATTCTCAACTCTTAGGTGGTGCATTTTTTTTCAGTCAACATATGTCACCACATTAAAACCTACCACATCTTTTTAGATTACTATACAGTGTTCCAATGCATGGATGTACCATAATATATTTAAACAATCCCCTCTTGTTGGATATGCAAGTAGATAGTTTTCTTTTTCTTTTTTTTTTTTTAGGTCTTATGAACAACATCCTTGAGCTACGTGTTCTTTTGCATTTATAGTTGTTCCTTTAGGATAAATTCCTAGACGTGGACTTGCTGGGACAAAGACTTGCATGCCACTTTATTTCATTCCACTTTTTCCTTAACACTTTTTTTTCCTCATGCATATATGAAAAGTTGGTATACAACACAACCTGCATTGCAAATGCAGAAGGAAATATTGGTCTTTCCAATAAAGTGCCAGAATAACTGGCTATTCATAAGGAAGAAAATGAAAACGATTCCCTACCTCATGCCATATATTAAAAACCCATTCCAGATGAATTAAGAATTTAAATGTAAGTGGTAAAGCTTACAACTTTAGAATAAAATGTAGGAGAGCATCTTTATGGAAAGATCCTTTAACTAAAGCTTTTAAAAACAAGATACAAAAGGTTTAAACCGTAAAGGAAATATATGATACGTTTGACTACATGAAAATTGAGAACTTCCATTCATCAAAAGACCCCATTAAGAGAATGAAAAGACAAGTCACAACCTCCTATATTTGCAACACACATAACTAACCAAAGAGTAGCAACTATAATATGTAAAAACACCTATGAATCAATAAGAAAGAGACTAATAAATAACACAATAGAAAATGAGCAAAAATATGAACAGAAATTTCAAAAAAGAAGCAGAAATGATCTATAAACATGAGAAAAGACACTCCACCTGTTTTGTGCTCATCTCAGTCTAACAATAAGCAATGTGGTTGGACCGGCCTTTGTGGTTCTTATTATGATTACAAGATGTCCTTCAGAAATAGCCATCAGGAAACTTTGAGAAAATAAAGGTTTATTACTTACGGGATCTGAAAGTACACAGCACACCTGGGGCCACACAGCAAGGCTGCAAGTAGCAGGAGAGAGAACACATGTGAGGGCCTGGGGTTCTGCTTTTATTGGGGTAGAGGGTGGGGGCTTTGGGTTTCCTGGGCTCTCTCTCTATTGGTGAATTTAAAACATAAAAGCGGGAATGTAAAGTGCAGGAAGAGAAAAAACAAGTGGTCCGTATGGTCAATTATTGAAATTAACCAGGATCTCTAAAACAAAGGAGCCTCAGTAGGGGATGTGGGCCTTGCTCTTTATCTAGTTGTTTATTCAAGATAGCCCTCTTTGAAGTGGATGCTTGGGCAGTCACAGCTTGTCAGGCACTTCCATTACAAAAAGAAAAGCCAGCTGTCAAGGTTTACACTACAATGTACCCTGTGATGTGGAGGCAACAGAGTCAACAATGAGTCAACTAACTGCCTGGACAGCTGGATGCTATAAGTCAGGGGTAGGGCATGTTTCAACCTAGAAATTACACACCTAAATAGGATTATAGTACCAAATCCTACAATAATTATACAACCAATAGTCTGAAATCCAGTTCGTGGCCATTGTCTCAAACTTGAAGGGCCTCATGATGGAACTAAGTCAGTGATCTAGGAGGCCTAGCAATCCGTTCAAAGATTTGAGTAGTATTATGAAATATTTTAACATCTTGGGCCATTTGATATAAGTAGGTTTGAACCTGTCCTGATTTGGTAGATTGCTCCATATCTAATTGAATCAGTCTCTTAGTCCTGACAAAAGGTCGCTTCAGTTAAAGGGTTGTGTCTTCAGTTGGCTGTGATGCAGGTGAGTTCTCCAAGTTAGGCCAACAATGTGCAAGTACTTGCATAAGAGGCATTTCTATGGAAACAAAAGATTCTAAGTTTTGAAGGCAACCAGTTGAGAAGATTTCTAGATGCTGAGCTTGAAGCATCTACAGATGGAGTGAGGGCAGGCCGTGGTGGTCTGACAGATTTTCCTAGTTTGCAGTTTGAATGCCCCTGGTGATCTTTCTAAGGGGCCCACATAGCAACAGGCCTGAAGGTCATCCATACGTGAGCTGGTGCGGTGATTTCTCTGAAGTGTATTTCAAGTTGTTCCACTTTAGCTTTTGCGACTTTGGGAAAGGGCAGTTTTAGTTCTCAGTGGTTCCAAGTCAGAAAGGGTGAGAAAAATTGGAAACATTAGTTTGGAGAGTTGGAGCCAGATAGCAGAGGAAATGAAAAGGGTTCAGTATCCATTCCAGTTTACAGGTAGAAAACAAAACCACAAAGACCACTAACAGAACTAGAATCTAGTATCCACAAGTGTGTATTATAGTTTCTACTGAAACATAATTTTTTTCTCTACGGTCACCCCTTTTTCTATCAGAGACAATCAAAGTAAGACTAATTTGTTCACAAAAGAAATCTAGTCTCATTAAACTTGGCCTTATTATTCACATAAGTGCAGCAAGAATAGTGATGGACCATACAGACTCTTTTATGTCTGATTTGCTGGAACTTTTCATAAGGAATCTCAGATTGAACTCTTAAAGGCTAGGAAGCCAAGCCAAACATTTACCATCAGACTTTGCCTGCAATACCTATAGATTTAGATGAATTCCTCTCTTCTCAAGGTCTCCCAAATATCGTGAGGTTCCTGGGCCTGCCAGGAAGTGACCTTTCTTACCCACTTGGTAAGGCCGCCAGAAACCCTATAAGAAAGGTGCCAGGCTGATTTTCCAAGGGGCTGTTACTGGGCAAGGGCTCATGTGCCCCTGGTGCAGAAAGCCAAACTCTAACAGTGAGTGTTTGCAACAAAATAAGGGTTTATTTGTCAGGCACCAAGCAAGGGAGTGGGAGACAAGTCTCAGATCCACTCCAAATTGGTCTTTGAGTTAGGGATGTATTAAAGGGGAAGAACAAAGAAACGGATTAACCATCATGTTGGGACATTTCTGTGACATTTCTTAATCATGGTTTTGGAAGTCAGGATGTCTTTGGTTTACAATTCTCAGGTCAGGTGGTCCATGGCTTGGGGGTCTGTTAGTTCATCTTGCCCTGGAGAAACAAACTGAATTTGTATATTAATGATGATACTATAATGGCAATTTTAGTACATTAATGAAGTTATTGACCACAGCAATCTTAGTCATCTGACTCTTGTTGATTAGTGTTTGGTTAACACCGGATTGAAGTCAGAGGGGACGAGAAAGGGGTTGAGGTCAAAGGAGACAAGCAGGGGAATAAAGTTTTGGATAGAGAGGTTAATCATACACTCAGTAAGGGCACTCAGTTTTAGGGAGACTTGGTATCGGGCTTTACTGGCTCAATATGGTCAGCCTTAGTTCCTTAAACCTGGTCGCGTGTATTTTTTTTTTTTTTAAATTGTATTTATTTATTTTTTGGCTGTGTTGGGTCTTCGCTTCTGTGCGAGGGCTTTCTCTAGTTGCGGCAAGCGGGGGCCACTCTTCATCGCGATGAGCGGGCCTCTCACCATCGCGGCCTCTCTTGTTGTGGAGCACAGGCTCCAGACGCGCAGGCTCAGTAATTGTGGCTCACGGGCCCAGTTGCTCCGCGGCATGTGGGATCTTCCCAGACCACGGCTCGAACCCGTGTCCCCTGCATCGGCAGGCAGACTCTCAATCACTGCGCCACCAGGGAAGCCCCGGTCGCGTGTATTTTTATGCACATTCTCAAACACGATGTTCCAGCCAAAGCCTTGGTAATACAACCGATGATTCCAATTGTATCCTGTCACAAGGAGAACAGATTCTTATTGAACTTATGCAAATAATTATACTGCTATGAATGTAAGAATACTCAATGAGACTTTCTAAATTCTGGAGGGATCAGGTAGTGAGAAAAAAAAGTACAGTTGACCCTTGAACAACACGGCTTTGAACTGTGTGGATCCACTTATAATCTTAAATTACCTCCTGGGGTTTTAAATTTCAAAGACATGGGGAGATTTATATCTTCAAGAGACAGAGAAAGAATGTAAGTTTTCTTCTAGAAGTTTTAGCGTCCTTTGGATGGTTTTGACAGTTCCAAAAAAAGGTAGTAGCATTGCCCTGCAATTAGGGAAGGCCCCTGTAAAAATAATTCCTTGGATTCAAGGTCAAATGGGGCCTCTTCACGGTTGGAAGTGAAGAGGGGGTCTTTTGGCTCACAGTGGTCATGGAAATGATAAACCCATTGGACCAGGTCAACTTTGTGCACCAGGAGGTAGGTCTCATCTTAATGTTTTTCATTCACTGTGAGCCTTAGCAGTGATCCTCACTGGAGGCCTCAATAACCCTGCCAGCTTTTCCCTTGGTGGCAGGGACTCCTAGTGAGGCGTGTTTTTTAGTTTTGTCCCATTCAAGGGAAAGCCGAGAGGACTTAGGATCTGTGGTATCTTGAAGACAATGAGCATGTAGCCTGGATGGATCTTTAAGAAAATTATGGAATTTAGGGTCCTCAGAGATACAAACCAGTTGATGCATTTTGGCAGCCATGAATAATAATCCAGAGCCCGTTTCAGACAAACAAACAAATAAAAACCTACAATAGCCAAGTAGTTCCTCTCTCTACTTCCTGTTGCATAAAATCTTTAAGAAAGGTTTGAATTTTGATTAAGGTACAGTTTCTGATCTCAGTTTCTACCTCTTGATTTCTCCTGTTACCTTAATCTTTTGTGTTGTTACTGGCAAATTTTGGATGACATCACTGTGAGCCCTCTTTCACTTCTTTTTTTCCCCCCTAGGGTATCCCAAGAGACCTCTTAGGGATTAGCTTTTGCCAGCAACATCCTGCCAGGGATTGAATCCATAGTAAACTGAAGAGCAACAGTTGTGAGTGAAGTGGCGACACAGAGGCCATAGGCCTCTGTTGTATGTTCCCTCTGGTGTTACCATTGGTTTCCAGTTGCAAGGCTATTTGACTCCTGGAGTAGGACACGTAGTCCAGGCACAACCCACTGACTCAGTGGTTGCAGGCTGAGGTCTCCCACCCTCTTTGTCCTCCTTACTTTTTCTTGGTGCCTTTAGCCCAGAGCATCTCCCTGGGCAGTGACAATAGCCTTGTGATCCAATCCACCCTCCTTAGCTCCCCTTAGTCTTGAGACATGGAGGACCCTTATGCACATTTTTAGCCAATTAAAGCCTTTATAATTAGTTGTCTAATTGTCTCTTTAAACCATATGTCCTTGATCACGCTGCTCTAGGGAGATCTTCGGATTATTATGGCGGCCGTCACCTTTTGGGTTGGATACTGCAGGCAACACACCACAGAGGCAATATGCAAAAGCACATAGCAGTGCAACAAGCCCAGCAAGCGGTGCTCTTTCCCAGATGGAGTCCCCACCTGAGTTAGGTGGTTAGTAAGAAGGTTGCAGGTAAAAGGGACATTCCCCTTGATTAATTGCAAGGGCAATCATAGAATCCAGCCAACTTTACTAACTGCTGTGTGCTGGTCTCAGCCCATCAGTTAACTATGTTTGGGATGGACCGGCCCTTGTGGTTCATATGATTTGCAAGATGCCCTTCAGCATGAAAAAGTAAAGGTTTATTACTTACAGGAACCAGAAATTACACAGCACACCTGGGGCCACACAGCAAGGTTCGAGCAGAGAGAGAGGGTGAGGACCTGGGGTCCTGCTTTAATTGGGGTCAAGGGTGGGGACCTAGGGTTTCTCAGGCTCTCTCTTTATTGGAAAATTTGAAGCGTAAGAGTGGGAATTTAAAGCACAGGAAGAGGAAACAACCAAAACCAAGTAGCCCAAAATGTCAATTACTGAAATCAACCAAGATCTCTAAAACAAAAGAGCCTCAGTTGGGGCAGGTGGCCAGGTTCTTTACCTAGTCCTGTGGCCAGCAATGTGTTTATTTGAGATAGCCCTCTTGGAAGTGGATGCCCGGGCAATCAAAGCTTAAGTCAGGCACTTCCATTACAAAAAGAAAAGCCAACAGTCAGGACTGACACCTGATTATCAATCAAAGAAGCAGAGATTAAGACCCAATCAGATTTCCTTACATACCCACTAGATTGGCAAAATTTTGAAAGTCAGACGGCACCAAGAGATGATGAGGGTCTGAAGGGAGCTGGCAGGCATGTAAACTTTGGAAAACAGTTTTCCATTATCTTCGGTAACGCTGAAGGTGCTGTGCTTTGATGTGAACGTATTTGTACGTTCCCTTCCACTCTGCTAGGTCTACCCAAAAGAAGCACATCTGTATATCAGCAATATCTGTGGGAATACTCAGAGAAACGTTGTTCACAACAGAAAAACAACAACAGCGAAAACCTGGAGAAGATGCAAGTATCCATCCACAATAGAACATACATACATTGTAATTTGCATTGTACAATATACATTGTAATATGCAGACAATGAAGTACTATACAGCAGTGAAGGCAAATGAAACTGTCTGCTGCTTGTGTTCACATGGATGAATCTTAAAAGCAGAAGGTCCGGGGGGATTGGGAGGAAGCAACTCACAGAGGAATGTATTCAGAATGACTCCATTTATATAAAGTTTGAAAACAGACAAAGCAAAAGAATATTTTGTCTAGGAAATTATATATAAAGAGTAAAACTATAGCGAAAAACAAGGGAATGGGTTTTCTGAGGTGAGGCAGCAGGAGCATGGAGGGCGGGGGGCATATTAATCGTTTTGCTTTCGTTTTGTTTTGGCCACGCGGCACAGCTTGTGGCTTGTGGGATCTCAGTTCCCGACCAGGGAATTGAACCTGGGCCACAGCAGTGAAAGCCCAGAATCCTAACCACTAGACCACCAGGGAACTCTCTTAATTGTGTTTTTTATTTTCTGTTATCTTATGGTGTTTTGACATTTTGAAAATCTTGCTGGCCCAAAAGAGAGGGCACTGCAGGGTAGCCAATTCTTAGAAATAGCAAAGGGTTTCTCCAGGAGTGTGCTTTTTACATGCAAACCAACGCATCCAGAGTCCATACCCACTACTACCCACTTTATCTAACTCTCACACACCAAACCAATACTTCCCTGCCCTAAATCATCCAGCTAATCAGGCAACTAGAGACCACCCCTACAGCCATGGAAACCCCAGTAAAGGACCTTAAACTCCCTACATCCTTGCTTCTGCCTCCAATTCACCCAGATGTCTTTCTCATGTGACCCTGAGTGGCCTGGGGCAACCCCCTTCCCTTGGAAAGTGTAAGTAATCAATTCTTTTTTCAGTGACATTAGCCTCTCTGAGTCATCACTCAGTCACCTCCATAAACTAAAATCTGTGGGTACAATCATTGAGACCGGGGGATTTGATCGGGGAGAGGCATACAGAGATCATCAAGGTAACAGTAAGGTTCTATTTCTTAAATGGACTTGTGGGTTCAAGGGCATTATCATTATTCTTCAAACTGCACATATACGCCTTTGTATTTGTGGTATATTCCACAATAAAAATGAAAAAATCCATAAGCATTTTTATTTATTATACAAGTAATGCATCGTTGCACCAACATTAATTTCTTAGTTTTGATAAATGTACTATAGTGAGGTAGGATGGCAACATTAGGGGAACTTAGGCAAAGGGTATGTTGGAATTCTTTATATTGTCTTTGCAAGTCTTCTGCAAACCTGAAATTACTTCAAAATGAAAAAGTTTTTATAAAGTACTACAGAGGGACTTTCCTGGTGGTCCAGTGGTTAAGAATCCGCCTGCCAATGCAGGGGACACAGGTTCGAGCCCTGGTCCGGGAAGATCCCACATGCCGCGGAGCAACTAAGCCCGTGCGCCACAACTACTGAGCCTGCGCTCTAGAACCCGCGTACCACAACGACTGAAGCCCACGCACCACAACTACTGAAGCCCACCCGCCTAGAGCCCGTGCTCCACAATAAGAGAAGCCACCGCAATGAGAAGCCTGCGCACCGCAACGAAGAGTAGCCCCCGCTCGCCGCAACTAGAGAAAGGCTGCACGCAGCAACGAAAACCCAACACAGCCAAAAATAAATAAATAAAATAAATAAATGTTTTAAAAAAAGACTCTGCACTTCCGTTTCAGGGGACGCGGGTTCAATCCCTGGTCGTGGAATTAAGATCCCGCATGCGCGATGTGGAAAAAAAGTACTGAAGAAGCCAAACCATGCAGGGCCTTCCTTGGAGGCCACTCTGAAGTGTTTGGATTCTGTCCTCTGAGCAACAGGGCGTCACTGGAGGGTTTTCAAAAGGTGGGGCAGAGTCCAATGGATGTGAAAAGACAAAACACAGCTTCTCATAAAAATTGAAGACAAAAAAACCCAAAAACAAACCACCGCACAGCTTCTTAAGAATTTCTGAATTGTCATAATGTGGAGGCAGAGCTTCCCCGCCGCCAGATGAAGATGGCCTTGACTGACCCTGGGCCATGTGGTCCCTGTGACGGTGGACACATGGTGGGGGGAACGCCAGAGAGAACACAGCATCTATTGATGGAGTGGACAGCGGTGGGGAGGGAGTGTCCCACAGCCGTGTCATAGGAGGGTCCTGGGGGAGATGGGGAGGAAATGGGAAGGACAGAGGCTGCCGGGGCTGGTGGGGGATTGGGAGGGAGGCCTGTGAACAGAGAGGGCTGGGGAGCCACCACCCTCAAGCCTCCTGTGTCCCTCAGCCAAGCCCTCAGCCTTCTCATACCCACCCTGCAGCTCCATCGGCTGTTCTCCTGCTTCAGCTCCCTTCCTCCCCTCCCTGACACTCATGCTGATACACCCGCCTCTTCACTCCCTCCCTCCCTTCCTCATAGCTCCCAGAAGAGGCCCAGCTCTCCACCTGGGGTCCCGCCCCCCTTTCCTGAATTTCCTTGAGTCTTCTCAGCTCATGAAATTCTTCCTCGTAAAATTAGATGAAACTTCCCTTTGATCCCAGGCCTCCCTCCAGCTATCACCCTCCACCCCCTCCCCACTCAGCCCCTGGAACCTTCCATCCCACAGATAAGAGCCACACCTTTCCTTTGGCCTACTCATCCCCTAGTGCTGCTGTCTCTCTCTCCATTACACCCCTCACCTCCTGAGGAATCATATGCTTATTGGCTTATCATCTGTCTCTCTCACTAGATCATAAGGTGATGTCATGAGCTGAATAGTTCTCCCTCCAAATTCGTATGTTGGAGTCCTAACTCCCGGTACCTCGCAGTGTGGCCTTATTTGGGGATACAGTCTTTAGAGACTTTAATCATGTTAAAATAAAGTCATGAGAGGGGGCCCTAATCCAATAGGATGGGTGTCCTTATAAAAAGGGGGAAATCTGGACACACATATACACAGGGAGAAGGCTTTGGAACATGAAGATGGCCATTCATAAAGCAGGGAGAGAGGCCTGGAATGGATTCTTCTCTCAGAGCCCTTGGGAGGAACCAACCTTGCTGACACCTTGATTTTGGATGTCCAGCTTCCAGAGCTGTGAGGAAATAAATTTCTGTTGTTTTAGCTCCGCAGTCTGTAGTATTTTGTTATGGTGGCCCTAGCAAACGAATCAGCTGACGACAGCAAGAACTTTGTTTTTCTCACTTCACTGTTTCTGGTGCCAAGAACAATGCCTGGCACACAGTAGGAACTCAATACAAGTGTCTGTTGTTTGAAGGAATGAAAGAACTCCTTTCCAAACTCAATGGACACTTCTTCCAGTCACCTGATAATTATTGTTTAAAATATATTTATTAGAATAGGGGAAACATGGAAAAGATACAAAGGGATTAAACAGTGAAAAGCATATCTGCCCAGAGATGTTCTATGAAATAAGCATCACATGCTTATGTAGATGGGTGGCCTTTGAAAGACTTCCACAAATCATTGTGTACCAAACACGCTGCTGGGCACTTGATGGTCTTACTGTCTTCACCTTGTGAAGCCAGCCTCCAAGATGACCCCCAGTGACCCCTGCCTTTATGTAAAGTCCCCTCCCACACTGAATAGGACTGACTATGATAGGATATTGTGGAAGTAACAGTGTGTGACTTCTGAGGTGAGGTCATAAGATATTGTGGCTTCCACGTGCTCTCTTGGATCACTTGCTGGGGGAGGAAGCCCATCGTCACGTTGTGAGGCTGCTCAAGCAGCGCTGTGGAGAGGCCTGCTGGGTGAGGGACTGAGGTCTCCTGACAGTAGCCAGCACCAAAGCATCAGCCATGTAAGTGCGCCAACTTGGAAGCAGGTCTGTCAGCCCCAGTCAAGCCTTCAGATAACTGTAGCCCTGGCCGCCATCTCGACTGCAACCTCGTGAGAGACTCTGAGCCAGAACAGGGCAGCTAAACCTTCCCAAATTCCTGATCCACAGCAACTGTGAGACCCAATAAATGTTCACTGTTGCTTTAAGCCCCTGAGTTGTCAGTCATTTGTTACCCAGCAGTAGATAATGAATACAGCCTTGAAGACAGCTCCACATCAGCCCATTGAGAGCAGTGTCATTCTGTTTACTGCCTGACAAAGATCCCATGGGCATATTTTAGTCCCTGATTGAATGTGTCTCTGAGCGCCCTTAACATAGCCTATCTTTCTCCCAATGAAGCATCCCCTGGCTTTACCCAAAAGACTCTCTCCTCACTTCCTTGGGTCCCAGCCCTCTGGTTCTTATTCCCTTGTGGGTGTCTATTCCACCCCTTAAACGCTGGGGCTTCCTGGGGTTCTATTCTGGGCCCTCTTTCCTTCCCATTCAACATTCATGAACCATCTCAAATGACCAATCTGTCCAGCCTCTCCCCAGCCCCTCATTATGCTGCCAACTCCCCAACCCCCTCTCTGTCTCAGATCTCTCTAGAGCCCTAGATCATCCTCCCTCTGGACAGGGGCATCCCACAGGAACGCCAGGCTCAGGAGTTAAAAAATTAAATGTATCTTTTTCCCCAGTCCTGCTCATCCAGGTCCAAGTATGCCTCCAACTAAGAGATGGTCATGCCTCCCACCTATAACCTGATGCCATCCCGGACACCTCCTTCTCTCCCAACAATAGCAACCAATCCAGCCTTGTGGATTTTGCTTCTTGGAGAGTTAGTTTAGCATTTCTTTTCTCTTCCTCATCAACCCCCTCAGTCCAGGCCACCGTCTCCTCCCACCTGGACAGCGATAGCAGCCTCCTCACTGGTCTTCCTGCTGCCATCTGCTCCATTCTCTAAATGACAGTCAAAAGGACCTTTAAAGTCTACATTTGACTTTGTCCCCTCCTCTGCTCAAATCTTTTGCTGACTTATACTTTCCATAACGAAGAAAAACAAAATTCTTAACATGTTGCATAAGTTCCTCCTTGAATTGGCCTGCACCAACATTTCTCCATCTCACTCCTGCCTCAGGACATTTGCACTTGCTACTCCCTCTTCCTAGAACACATTCCACTCAGATACTTTATGAGTCACTGCCTTGTTTCCTTTAAGTCTCCACTAATGGCCATTTTCTCCAGGAGGCCTTCCTGTCTGCCCCTCATGAAACAGGAACCCCCAGCCTCTTACCCTACTTTATATTCCTCCTCAGCACTTATCACCTCATGCATGTTATTTGCTTGTTTGCTTACCAGTTTGTGTTTTTCCCTCCTTCCCACTAGAATGTAAGTCCCATGAGCGCAAAGATTTTGTCCACTTTGTTCACTGTGCCCAAACCCAGTGCCTGAAAAAGATCCAGCATACAGCAAGCACTCAATAGATATAATCAGTGAGTGAAATTCCTACTTCTTCCTCCCTCAGATTTTGGGCTTCAGCAACACTGAACTGCTTTTGGCTGCCCAAGCACACCATGCTGTTTATCACCTCCAAGCCTTTACTCATGCTGATCCACCTTCCTGGAGGGCCCTTCCTCCGCTACATAGATATTTCATAGGATTCCTTGAAGAGTCTGCTTGGGTTATCACCTCCTCCAGGCAGCCTTCCCTGATTACTGCTCCTTTGCCTGGTTAAGTATCCTTTCCTGGGCTCCTGCAGTATCTTGGACATCTCAATGGTCAGACTTATCATTGTGCTTTTGAAGGACCCGTTTGTTGCTTGTTTGGTTATTGTGAGCATCTTGTTAGCAAACCTTCTTTCTGGTAAATTCTTAACATACAGTCTGGTAGAGTCAGCGCTGAGTGAATGCTTTTATGACTGACTGAATGCTTTTATGACTGACTGAATGAGTTGGCTTGGGTCTAGCCATAAAAATCACTGTGTGACTGTGAGCAAGTCCACGGCTCTCTGTGGACCTCAGTTTTTCTCAGTCTGTGAAACCAGGTGTCTCACCAACCAGCTGTGTTTATGAAAATATACAATTTCCAGTCCCAGCCCTGGAGGTCCTGATTCTGGAGAAGAAAGGGACTTCTGCGTGTAATATACCCCATGGGTCATTCTGCTGTGGTGACAGCTGGACACCATGGCTTCTGAGACCCCCTTCTCACTCTGCAGACCTGAGATTCTGCTTTGACAAGAAACCAGAAAGGGAAAGTGGCACTTGATAGCCCCTGTAGAATAGTCCTGGGGGATTCCCTGGGGGTGGGGGGTAGAATACAGGCAGGAAGAAAGCGACCTTCCCCCCGACCCTATTAGCACTGCAGATTGAAAGAGGAGGAAAAAAACAAGCACAGCTGCACAGGACAATTTAGCCCTTTCATTAGGAGCTAAGTTCTTGGCTGGCTGGTGGGAAGAGGCCGCAGTATGACCCTGGCCCCCTTCCTGTCGCCATTGCCATAGCACCATCTGCCCAGTTTTTTCGCACTGCCCAGGCTGTTTTACCCTAGCAAGAGGCCTGGGGTGTCCTTGGGTGGCCCTAGAGCCGTGAAGTGGGGCCACAAGGGGAAGGGGTGTTCTCATGAGAAAAGAGGGAGAAAGACCTAGAGATTTGGGGAAGGAGACATTTTAGGGCTGAGAATTCCAGGGATGAAGGTAAATCAGGCTAAGCTGTGGCTGTTGGGGGCATACATAACTTGGGAAGCCCCGTATCCTATGTTTTTGCAGCTCTGCCACTCCAAGGTGATGCGGGAGAAATTCTACCAGCCCCTCGAGCCCCACTTACCTTCTCTGTGAAATGGGTGTCCCCATAGTGGCAGCTTGGGTAATATTGTAAATAGGCCTGTTGTGTGCCTCCCATTTCCAGCACTCTGGAATTTGGGGGTAGATTCCTGGGTTAGAGGCCAGGGTAGAGGGTTTGAATCTTGACCTGCCATGGACACTCTGTGTGTCCTTGGAGAAGACTATTGCCCTCTCTGGGTATTTTTGCAAGGTAGGTGGGAGCAGAATCGAGGCTGTCTAAGGCAGTTTGTACCTCAATTACCTTATCCTTGCCCACATATCAAGAGTATTTACTATCAACAGAATTTATCACTGTTGTTGTTGACCTTAATCACCTGGCTGAGGTAGTGTTTGTCAGGTTTCTCCATGTAAAGTTACTCTTATTTTTCCTCTCCACACTGTGCTCTTTGGAAGGAAGTCACTATGTGCAGCGCACACTTTAGGAGTGACAAGTTACGCTCCATCTCCTTGAAGGTGATGGATCTACATAAATAATTTGGAATTCTTCTGCAAGGAGATTTATCTACTTTCTCCCACTTGTTTATCCACTCATTTATTTACATCAGTATAATGCTTTATTTTCTTGCTCAAACTGTCCCAGCTTTGGTCATTAGAAGCTCTTTCATTTGTTTCCTGTGTCCCTTTGACATGCTGCCATCATTGCGGGTTTTGTTTGTTTTTTAGCACTTCCTTACTTTCTGGCACTGCAAGATGATCCAGGCTCATCTTGTGTATTCCTATCCCAGTCCTAGAATAAGCCACTTTTCCAAGGAGCCCTGGTTCTTTTATTGGAGAATGGTATTAGAAACCAAGTTGTGGATGCTAGATGGGCTCATTGCTACTGGGGTGTTGTTGTTTCTAAGCCCTCTCCGCTGATGGAGCAAGGAAATAAGTGTGTATAGGCTAAATTCTGTGTACACACATATCCATACATATTTTTATATGTATCTATCAATCTACCAATCTATCTACATCTGTATCTACGTTAAGCTAAGCATGATGAGTTCATACTGTCTCCAGCTCTAACCCATTACCACATGGACCAGTCTAGTCCCTTGCTTGTCTGTAACTTCTCACTCCAGTAGTGAGAGACCTGCACCATTCTTCTTCTGATGGTCAAATTGTCTGAACTTTGGCTGATGGAAGATCTTTTAAGCTGGCTTCTTTCACTTGGCTTCACCATTCTTTGAAGGCTTTCTTGCTTCCTGACACAAGACAATTCAGGTTCACCTCGCACCTTCCCCGCACAATCCTGGAATCAGCCATTTCTCTAAGAATGTGGGTCTCCTTCAGTGGGGAATGGTATTTAGGAGCCAAGATCTGAGCAATGGGTATGCTAATTGCTATGGGAGTATTCCCTAGCCCTCTCAGTGGGCAGAGCTAGAGAATATGTGTGTGTGTGTAAAGCATGAGCTCACACTGATGTCTCCAAATAAAACTCATAGCCACAGACCCTTCCTCTGTTCCATATTTTAAACTTTCATTTCCCATAGTGAGAACCCAGGTTCCCAAATCATCAATATATTTACTCATTTCTTCTATCAGACAACAGAGATACTAGTTTCAGAATTATAACACCAATACCTTTGCCAAGTACTGCTAATTAAAGTTTCTTTGTAGTTCTCTTTGTTCTTAGAATATATCCCACTAAGAGTCTAGGAATAAGAGTTCTGTGGCCAAACTTACTTAAATTAATTGTTTTCTTTGTGTGGTTATATTATGAATTTGACATACAATTAAGCTCATTTTTTTCTCTTTGTTTTCAAGTTTACGGTCTAGGTTTTCATCTTCTCATTTAATTATATTTTTGAAAATGTAAAATGTCTACATGGTTAAAAAATCAAAACTGTATAAAAATATATTCAGAGAAGTCTCACTCCCATCTCTTTATTCTCTACTGCATTGCCGCAAACTCCTTACGAGTAACCTTTTGGGGTTGGCCAAAAAGTTCGTTTGGGTTTTTCCAAAAAACCCAAACGAACTTTTTGGCCAACCCAATAATAAGTTTCTGATTTATCCTTCCTGGGTTTCTTTTATATGATCAAATAAATAAATACATGCGGAAATATATAATTAAAAAATTTTTTCTTACATGAAATGTAGCATACTATACCTAATTGTTTACACTTGTTTTTATTTTATCTTTTGGTTTAACAATGTATGTTTTAAATCACTCCATACAGGTTCATAGAGGTCTTCCTCCCAGCTTTTATGGCTGCGTAACATTCGTTGTATGGTACCAAAATTCATTTTGCTATTACAAATAATACCTCAGTGAATAATCTTGTATGTAAGTTTTAAAATATTTGTGTAATTATAGCTTTAGAATAAATCCTAGAAGTAAGAATCCTGGGTCAGAGGGTACAGCATGTCATTCTGCTGATATTACCAAATTCCCACCAATGATGTATGAGAGTGTTTATTTGCTCAAAGGCTCATCAACATGTGTTGTCAAGCTTTTGAACTTTTGCCAGTTTGATGGATGAGAAATGGCATCTCAGTGCAGTCTGATTTGCATTGAAACTTCTCATATGTGTCAGTCCCATTCGTATATACATTTCCCCAGAAGGGCTGGGCCATTTCAAACAACCCCAGTAAACTAGATTTCAGGGTTGACCTAACCCCATGTTTGGTTGGTGGCCATGGCTGCCATCATGCCCAGGGCCAGTGGGGTCTCCACAGAGGATCGCAGCTCCTCACTCCCCCTCTCTGGTTCCTGAAGGCCACTGACCCTACCCTCAGCCCCCCACCAGGCAAGGGAGAAACTGCTTCCTCCACACAAAGAAGACTCTGAGTGAGAAGGATGACGAGGCCTCTGAGAAATGCTGACGTCTTGACCTCCTCCACAACTCAGAGGGCCAGCTGGGGCCGAGGAATGACGAAGCCAGGACCTCAGGGTGCAAAAGACTGGGGTGGGACTGCTTTTCGAGGAAGTTGGATTTGGAGACACAGGGCACCCAGTCTCCCCAGGATGATTGACACAGCCTCTTGCTTACCTCTCAGACTCAAGGCTCTCCCACTCCATCCTCCCCTACCTGGCTGCCTGTGTGACATGCCTAAAACTTAGAGATGACTACGGCACTCCTGTATTACAAACTTTTTTCGGCTTTCTAGTTCGGATCTGACCTCTACTCACTTTCTGAATAGAATCTCCCTCTCTACCTACATACCCTATATCCATCCATCCTCTCATCCATCCATCCAACCATTTATCCCTTCATCCATTCATCCATCCATCCATCTATATTAGTTATTAGTTAGATGCACAACAAATTACCTCCAACTCAGCATTTGAAACAAAAATAAATACTTATTTTTTTACACAGTTTCTGTGGATTAGGTGTTTGGAAGCAGCTTAGCTGGGTAGTTCTAGCTCAGGGTCTCTCATGAGGTTGCAATCAAGTTGTCAGCTGGGGCTGCAGCCACCCAAAGGCTTGTCGGGCTGGAAGGTCCACTTCCAAGACGGCTTGCTTGCATGGCTGCTAAGTTGAGCAACATGGTTATTGACCGAAGTCCTCAGTCCCTCGACACATGGGCGTTTCTGTAGAGCCTCCTGAGTGTCCTAACAACATGGTGGCTAGCTTCCCCCACAGCAAATGATCCAAGAGACAGCAAGGTGGAAGCCACAATGTCTTTTATGACCTAGTCTCAGAAATCACACACCGTCACTTCCTCCACATTTGATTCTTTCAAGGTAAGTCTCTAGATCCAGCCCACACTGAAGGGGGCTCCATTTTAGGAAAGGAGGAGTGTTAAGAAATTCGTGGAGACTTCCCTGGTGGTTCAGTGGTTAAGAATCCGCCTGCCAATGCAGGGGACACGGGCTCGAGCCCTGGTCCAGGAAGATCCCGCGTGCCGCGGAGCAACTAAGCCCGTGCGCCACAGCTACTGAGCCTGCACCCTAGAGTCCGCGAGCCGCAACTACTGAGCCCGCGTGCCACAACTACTGAAGCCTGCACGCCTAGAGCCCATGCTCCGCAACAAGAGAAGCCACTGCAATGAGAAGCCCACGCACGGCAACCAAGAGTAGTCCCCGCTCGCCGCAACTAGAGAAAGCCCATGCACAGCAACGAAGACCCAATGCAGCCAAAAATTAATTAATTAATTAATTAATTATTTTTAAAAAGAAAGAAATTCGTGGGCATGTTTTAGAATCACCATGCTATCCATCCACCTAGCTAACAAACATTAATTGAGCACCTGTCGTGTGCCTGGCCTTGTGAGCAACTCATAGTCCAGAACCTTGAAAAAAGCATATTATCTGGATCAGGGGTGCAAACGCAGAAGTCTGCAGGGTCCAGGAAGTAGCATGAACAAGTGAAGTGAACCAGGTGGGGACTCTGGTGAGCTGGCTACCAAGTGCCTCAGTGAAGGGAGAGGCTGCCGCCCAGCTTCAGAAGTTTATGTAAAGCCTCCTTATTTTTAGACATTGACAACTGATTTGCTTTGGTTTTTTTTAAACCTTCTATTTGCCTGGTTTGGCTCATATGCCACCAGTTTGCAGCCACATTGAATTTTCTCAGTGTTCTTCCCAAACATTCATTTATTCATCACAAACATTTGTATGCACGGGGCCCCTTTCACACATTACAGATATTACCTGCCATCAGCCCCTGCACACCTTGTTTCTTTCTCCCCACAGTGAACTCCTATTCTTCCTTCACAACCCCGGTGCCAGTGTCCCTCCTCTGGGAAAACTCCTTGGACCCCACCTCTAGGGGGTGTTACTGGTTCCCTCCTCTAGGCTCCTAGCATATTTGTGTCCACAGCTCCATTCTAGCACTTTCCTGCTTCCTTTACCAGAAAGTGAGCTCCTGAGGGATGAATGAAAAGACAGGTGCTGCTGAGCAGAGCGGGGAAGATCGCCTGGGGCCACCAGGCAGGGCTTCCCGGAGGAGGTGGTCCTGGGAGGACGAACAGGACTTGCAAAAAGGGGATCCCCTGGTGAGGGGAAGAGGATGAGCAAAACGACAGAGGCAGGAAGGCGTAGGTCATGCCTGAGGCTGACAGAGGCCCAGCTCCTTCCTCCTTGGACCTCCCCTCAGCTGGGGGGCTCTTGGCTGCCTCCCCAGATGGTGAGGTGCGAGGTCTGCAGGCCCTGAGGAGCTCCAAGTGGCCAGGGACGGGGGGAGATGGCTGGAACGAGAAACCCAACTCCTGGATGAGTCATCCATGGAGCCAATCCTACAATAACAAGAAAGGGCTGGACTAGGAGGAAAAGAGATGGGGGGTGGGGGGCTAATGGATGGACTGAGGGAAGCAGGATGGCCCTCGGTGCCCCCTGCCTTGGGGTCTCCAGCCTCAAGTTCCCCTGGGGCCTTGGCTCCTGGTTTCCACTACCCTTGGAGCTAGACACTTCTCCAGCCCTCCATAGCCCCCTTGCTGGTGGGTGTCCCTTCAGCCCCTGCCTTCCTTCTACTGTGTTCTCTACCCAGCAGCTAGAGGAATCTTGGGAAAAAAAAGCTGATCACATTACTCCCTCCTCAATTCCCTCCATGGTTTTTCAGGACTCTAAGGAGGCAATTCATACTCTCTGTGATCTGCAGAACCCTGCCCACCTCTCCCACTTCCCGTGTCCCTGTCCCCCTCACTCTGCCTCTTTTGTGCCTTCAACCCGCTCTCCTGCCACAGGACTTCTGCATGTGCTGTTCCCTCTGACTGTAATGCTCTTCCCTGCCTTCTTTCATTAGTTAATGCTTCCTCTCTTGTCAGATATCAGCTTAAGCATCCAGGGCACCTCTCCCAGACCCCTAGAATCTACTGGGTTCCTTTGATATGTACTCTTTTTTCTCTTTAACAACAATACCCCCATTTGTATGAAGTGTTCATTATTAAGATTTGATCCCTTACCACACTGTGTGCTACACGAGGGCAGGGACTCTCTGTTATGTTCACCCTGCTACTCCAGCTCCCAGTACACACGCTGTCCCTGGAATAGAGTGGGCAATCAATCAGTGCATCTCAGGAACCACTATCCCGTGCAGGACATGAAAAGTGCTTGTGGCTATTGCCTCACAACAGGCAAGGGAGGGAGCCAAAGCAGAGGCTACTGGTTCCATTGTACAGCCAAGAAAACTGAGGTTCAGAGAATTTAGGCAAACCCCCATGATCCCCCAGGGAGGTAGTGGGCAACCAGGGACTTGAACTCAGGGCCCTTACATATATATCATGGGCTCCTCTACCATGGAGCAGTTTTAAGAGCAGACCAAGTAAGAAAGATAGTAGTCCTGGCTGGGCAGTGTGACACTGTGTGAGTCACCCCTCTCTGGGTGGATCTCCCTGCTGTAAATTAGGACAGTTAAACAAGTTAAGTTTTAAGTTTCATGGGCCCTGAGAGGTTTTGTTCTCATGGATTTCCTTCTCTGTCCCTGCTACCAGATTGTGGGCATCCTAGGAGAAGTTGGGACAGTGTCTAGGGTACCTGTGTGTCCACAGGCGTCCTCCACTCCCAAAGCAAGACCTGGTATCAGGGAGCTCACTTAAACATCATGTTTTCCCCTGCAAGAAGAGAAGGTCATTGAGGGAGAAAACCATGTCTTTTCTGTCTTTTTTCTTCCTACTATTTATGAAGTGGGCAATGATCATCAAAGCTTTTGTTGGCTTAACCTGCATTTCCATCTCCCTCCTTCTGGTTTCTTTGAGAAGTTCTCCCCACTCCATGCAGTCCTGGTAGAGCTACCACCATGTGTTCCCACCTGAGGAGTGGGCACAAAATCTATTCTGACCAATCAGATTACCCTTGTTACCCTGACCATAGTGATTGGTTCAGGAATTGACATGTGACCCAAGCAAGGCCAATCAGGATCTTCCCTAGAATTAGTATATAGATGTAGGGGAAAAAATTTGTTGTCATTGTACTAGGACCTGAGTAAGCCTGGAGTTCCTGGAGGCCTTCTTCCTTGGCCACAGGAAAAAAACCACCAGAAGAATGATGACAGAGCTCTGGCACCAGTTCTCACTTTTAAGACCCTAAATCCCTTTTTTATTTAAACTAGGTTGAGTTGAACTTCTGTCATTTACAATCAAGAGTCCTTGATGGGTAAGGCCAATTTCATCCAAGGGAGGCAATGGGTTATGTTACTGTGCCCTTCAGCCTCCCTGTTCTGAGTCGCTCTTGGCCCCCAGCCCTCACAATCATCTCTGTGCCACCCGCTACTGTCAGCGTCAGAGAAGAGGAGCAAACCACTCCTTTCCAACCCAGACTTACGCAGCTCAGTGCTGTGTTAGTTGCAGCCTCTGAGAAACAGAAGCCAGAAACAGAGTTAGAAGTGCAAGGGATTCATTGGGGGTGGTGCTTGTGAGGAGGATAAAGGGGAGAGGGAGCAGGGAGAGTCAAGGAAGAGCCTTCAAACCATGCCACAGGTTCGACATCTGTGAAACGAAAGGGGGAGGAAAGAAGGACTGGCTAGAAAGAACTTCGGCCTGTGCTAGAGCACTGAGGAAGTCTCAGCCAGCCCAATGGGGAGCTCTGGAACAGAGGCTGTTTACAGAAGAGTCCCATATCAGGCGGAAGGGGTAAACCCGTGTACACAGTGTGCTCAACCAGGGGCTGCCTAGGAAGCATATGGCCTCAGTCACAAGCTGTATCCTGAGTCATCCACAACTCACCGAACTTCCTGCAGCAGGCTTTCTGTTGAAGGGACATGTGAGTGGCACACTCCATGGCTGATACAATACCTTGGAACCTACTCATTTTAGTAAGGGTGTGTAGGGGGCAAGATTCAAACCCAAGCCTTCTGTCTGCAGAGCCTGTGTCTTCTCCAGTGTCAATCTTCCTTGTACATTAGGGACCACAGATGGTAAATAAGCCTTGTCTGTAGTGCCAGCTCATATTGATTGGTAGCAGCTGCCTGAGTTCTGTGTTGAGGAGGATTCTGAGGATGCTTTTAGGTTCAGCAGCAAGTTCCATGATTGATTAATGATGTCTGCTGTGGGTAGGAGAGGGGTGAATGTACACACGTGTGCCAAGTATTTGCTATCCTGATAGTAGTAACAAATAAATATTTATTGAATGAATAAATTCTGAATCCCATGACATTTTAAAGAAATTAGGAAACTGTCTTCCCCCAAGTAAGACTGTCCCTTGATGAGATGTCCTGGTATCTGGCCCTGGGAATCTCAGAATCATAGGTAGAGCTGCCACTTGCCAGGGACCTATTATACGCCAGGCACTGTGTGAAGCCCTTTCAATGCATTATCTCATTGGATTCTCACTAAAATCTCATGAGGAGAGGATTATAACCTCCATTTTATGCTGAGGGTACTGTGGCCTCAATCTGTGCAAGGCTACTCAGCACATCAGTAGCAGAGCCCATTTTCACATCCCTTCCCGGTTTTCTCCACTCTACCATACGTAAGACTGGTGATGGATTTTGTTATTTCTCCAAATTCAGTGTAGCAAGTAGAGCAAGATTCAGTTATTCATTTACCAAAGAGAGAGGAAATGAATACTTGAATAGTCTTTGGAAAATCCTTTGGAAATTTCCTGAGAGATGAATCAAATCCAATCCAGCAGTTAAGCCCGTGTATTTAGAGGCTGATTTCACAGCCATTCGTCCCTAACATAAACATCACCATTTTATGTGTTGTATATTAATTCTGCTGTGTACCAGACACAATGCAAAGCACCTTACACTCGTTAATTTACTTAATCCCCAGCATGATCCTATGAGGAAGTAAATATTATTCTCTCTGGCTTACAAAGGATGAAGTTGAGACTCAGGAAGGTGAACTTATTTGAGGTCACACACAATATGAGGCCAAGGGTGTATGGATATGTATGTGTGTGTACATTTTTGGTTGGATGTGGACTTGAACCATCTAAGTAGAAAGTATTTTTGGAAGAACATGTGATAGTAATAAAGTTGCAAAGAATGTCAAGAGACCCAAGGAATGGACTTTATAATGAGCACTTGTGGTTTATATGCAATTTCAGATCCATTCCCACCCTTCATATGCAACCTAATTTCCTTTTGGATGACCAGCTGTTCCTGGTATGTTCAGGGTTAGTGGAACCTTGGGCACGTGGCCCAATGAGCATCTCTCTTTTAAGTCTTTGAACCTGTCAAGGAGAGACGCATAGCTTGGGATTCATTGTGGTAGCACAGGAAGGTAGTTCGTACCATCATTTCTAGAAATGGATAGCCTTGTCCAATTTTGGACTCCACAGTTAACTCCTATCCAACTTTAGGCAAGCTACATAACCTCTCTGTGCCCCAGTTTTTTTTTCTTCATCTGTAAAATGAGGACAATAATAGAATCTTCATCATAATTCTGTATTACACACTTAGAGAAGTACCTGACACAAGGAAAGTTCTACCTTGGTGTGTTTGTCTGTCTTGATGTAATTCCATCGTTCATCAAGGGTTTACAACTCATTCCTGCCAATGAGACTCCTGGAGCATCTCACTTATCTTGTGCTTTTCAGAGGATGGACCCTAGCCTTCTCGCTGATTCTGTGAGCACCTGATACTCCACTAGTCCTTCATTTCTCTGCCTAACTAACTCACACTCAGTCCTGCTGCCGGCAAACCCAGAACACTAGATGTCATGTCAATTCTGTCTCACTGCAAAGCTGGAACTCTAGAACCTCCAAGTTACGATCCCCCCAACTCCCAGCGGAATTCTGCACCTGACATCAACAAGTCTGTTCTCTCGAAAACTCGGGTCTGGAGTAGTGATACCAAAACCATCCAGACTGGCTCTTGCAGGTTGGAGAGGGTTTATTTGATTGCTGAATACATACCATCGAGGGATTCCCCCAGGCTGAATGGCACGGTGGAGCTAGTGGGGATTCTTAGTTCCGAATTAACAATGAACAAATGGAGGTCCAGGGATGTGAAGGGACTTGTTAAAAGTTACCTAGCAGGGGACACGGGTTCGAGCCCTGGTCTGGGAGGATCCCACATGCCGCGGAGCAACTAGGCCCGTGAGCCACAACTACTGAGCTTGCGCGTCTGGAGCTTGTGCTCCGCAATAGGAGAGGCCGCGACGGTGAGAGGCCCACGCATCGTGATGAAGAGTGGCCCCCCACTCGCCACAACTAGAGAAGGCCCTCGCACAGAAACGAAGACCCAACACAGCCAAAATAAATAAATAAATAAATAGCGTTCCCTTTAAAAAAAAAAAAAGTTACCTAGCAAGATGGAATGGCTCCTAGCTCGGGTTCTATCTGCTAAAAGACTGGTTAACCTATGTGGGTTGGGAGGTGGGCTGTGAAGGTTGCTTGGACTTTGAACTTAAACCCTTACTACTATACTCTGCTTTCAGTTCTTCACTTACTCCCAATTTTTTTAAGCTTAGTACCACCTCAGGGCCTTTGTACATGCTTTTTTTTTTGCCTGGAACTCTGATTCTCCCCCCCACCCCATCCCCCACTCTTCACCTAATTCCTTCCCCCTTTAGATCTAGGCTTCTCTCTTCCTTCCTAGACCACCAGCTCTAGGCTGATCCCCCTACTGTGCCCAATGCTAACATTTGTCTGTTTCCTTATTAGCAGTTCCCACACTCAGGTATTACTTTTTTCTGTTTTTCCGTTTCTTGCCAATCTTCTCCACTAGGTTGTACATTACCTGAGGGCAGGGGCTCTGTCTTGCCCTGGCTCAGTGCTTGGTACAATGTTTGATAAAGTAATGGGTGAATCCGAGAGTCATCCAACCAGAAATAACTTTAGTTATCGTCTAGTTTCCCAGTCTCCCTCCAAAGCTGAGGCCTAGCAGGGAACAATGGCTTGGCCACAGTCACACAGCCAGTCACTATTTGAAAGAAACAAGACCAGAGCTCACAAACAGCCACCATCATCTCTAAGCCACGAGTTGGGTGGTCATGGTGGGGTGTAGGTGGGCTTCACAGGGGAAGGGCTTTGGGACATATGCTTACTCCTCGCCACCAAATCTAAGAGGCAGGTACTATCATCACCATCGTCACCACCATCATCATCACCATCATCACCATCACCATCAGCATCCCCATCTTACAGATGAGGAAACTGAGACTTATAAGAGTTGGTGACTTGCTGGAATGCCCCAACAGGCAAGTGCATGAGGAAGAGATTCGACCCCTGTTCTGAATCCGAAGTCAGTACGCGCTTCACCCAGTGTCTGGACTGCGCTGGAGCCTCGTTCTGTAAAATGGGCGCTTCCCGGGGATGGGCGGGCTACGAGACAAGGGAGGCGGGAGCGCGGGGAAGGAGAGAGGAGCAGCGCTGGCTCGAGTTCCCCTTGGCAGCCGCGCGGCCCTAGGCCGGGAGGGGGGCGTCTGGTTCTCATCACACGCCGCGGCG
Organism: Balaenoptera physalus; assembly: GCF_965194825.1. Taxonomy (NCBI): domain Eukaryota; kingdom Metazoa; phylum Chordata; class Mammalia; order Artiodactyla; family Balaenopteridae; genus Balaenoptera; species Balaenoptera physalus. The sequence continues at coordinate 21,548,954 of NC_138898.1, forward strand.
GGCGGGGTGGGGGAAAGGCGCCAGCTCCGAGGGGCGACCATTGGCCGCCGCCGGGTCCCACGCGGGGAGCAGCCCCCGCCCCTGCGGCCGCCCTCGGTGATGGCCCAGCCGGCGCCGCCCGCGGCTCTTCCCGTCTCTCCCTGTCTCCAGTCTCGGTCTCCGCGCGTCTCTCCCGCACCCCTTCTCTCTGTCTCTCTCACCGTCTCCCCAGCTCCTCTCGGAGATGAGGCAGGGGTCGGCGCCCAGGGCCAGCCCGCTCCGCCCGCTCCAGGGCTAGGCGGGGGGCCGGGGGCTGCACCGGACAGACCGACGCGCGGACCGGACCCAGTGAGCCGTCGCCCAGGAGAGGAGCAGCCGCCGCCGCCACCGCTTGCACCCCGTCACCATGGTAACGCCTGCCAAGGCCTGGACCACCTGGCTCTGTCCCCTTTTGATGGGGCACAGCCCTCGAGGGGCTGTCCAGGGCAGATCCCCTACCTTTGACACTGAGACAACCCTCAATTCCTGGCTAGGGGTCTGTGCTTAACTGCCTCCACCAGCAGGGGAAGGGTGGAGGGTGCAGGAATCCGTCTCTGGCAACGATGTCCTCGCCATCTGTCCATGTGTGAAGTGGATGGAGTAAGATTGGATGTCTGGTAAACTTTGATACTGCCCCATCCCATAGCACAGATCAGAGCTGGAAACCTACCTCTGGTCCTTGGACAAACTTGGGGTGGTGTTGCATTTCAGACTTGGGGCTGAGGGTCAGATATGCCCACTGTTGCCACACGAGTTTGGATGGGGATGGGGGTTAAAGTCCTCTCTCAGCCCAGTCAGGCAGCACAGGGCAAGGAGGGTTAGGGTACAGAGTGGAGAGGAGGGAATTGCTCACCAAAACTTGGGGTGGTGTTGCTCCTTTAGACTCAGGGCAGCAGTGTCAGATCTGCACATGGGCCCGACATGAGGTGCTCCCATGGGAACTGGGTGGGGAGGTAGGCCTAGGAGAGGGGGAGGACAGAGGGCAATACCCCGCACCGTGTCTTCCTAGGCTGGCACCTCAAGAAGGTTGCGGTGTTGTGTGTTTGTGTTTGTGTTTGTGTCAATATCTGGTAACAGAAAATGAAAGAAAAGCCTGTTAGCAGGGAATCTCAGCCCAGCTCCAGCCAGGCCGAGGAGCCCCAGGCCGGTTCACAGGAACAGTAGGGATTTGGAAAAGGACTGTGGGGACAGGTCATGGCTTTAGCCCCTGGACTGTGATCGACCAGGTTGAATTTGTGTCGTTTGAATTTGTGCACACGCAGAATTCTATACAGACATGTTCACACATACACACAGAGAGCATCCAAACATGCTCCCACTGACTCACACGGCTGAATACATGTGCCCTCTCACACACGAGCCGTGTCCACTTGCTCTCCCAGATTGCTGGAATATGAGCATACACCTGCATACATACTACAGACATAACTGCAAAACCAGGCTCCTAAATCCGTGTACCGCAGGGCAGGTGTACACACACGTTACTCTTGGAGCTGTTTGGCAGTAATCATCATAAGCTAATGGTTATTCACGTCTCACCACAGGCAAGGCTCTGAGCTGGGCAGTTTACCTGCGGGAGATCACGTAACTCACACCTACTCTAACAGTAAACCTGCTGGTGTCTCCATCCAACAGATGGAGACCCAAGGCTCTGGGAACTTAACTGGCTGCCCAGGGTCACTCTACCAGGAAGTGGCAGTTAGGACAGCCTGAATTCTGAACCTGACTCGGCTGTCATGGCCACCCCAGAGCCACCTGCACCAAGTGGTGTTTGCCAAATTTGCCTGGCTTCAGACTTAACCCAATTATTAGCTTTCGAATCCAGAAATTCCTCGCTGAACTCCAGACCCCTCAGATCAAGGGTCAGGCACTGGGTGGCTCCTCTCAAAGGGTGAACAACTCTTTTCTGAATGGGAGTGAGGGACAAGTTTTCCTCCCACCTTTGTCTTTAAATATTAAAGGTTGTCACCTGCCCATCTCTCTGGCATCACCTCTATACTCCAGCCACTCTGACTTTGGTTCAGAGCCTCTTGTGTTTCGTGCTCCCTCCTGCCACAGGGCCTTTGCACATCCTGTTCCTGCTAAGTGGAACACCTTCCCCTAATGAATTCCTATTCATCCTGTGAATCTCCACCCAAATGTCACCTCCTCAGGAAAGCCTTTCCCGATTCCCCTGACTTTCACGCTAGCATGCTGTATATCTCTCCTTCATGGTACCCAGCACAGTTGTAATGCTTGTGGGGCAATTTGATTAATGGCTATTTAGTGTTCTGGGGCAGCCCAAGGTCAGAGCATCTTATGACAGGGATGTAGGGTTTATCCCATCCCACATTTCTGAAATTTCAGTATCATCATAACAAATTTTGCATATCCACTTACTGGATAAGGTATTATAAAAAAATTATAAAATTTACTACTTATTATTTGCTTAATATTTTTCTTTAAATCAACTTACTTTATAAACTGAAAAATATATTTAAATAGGAAATTTTATATCATGACCAGGAAAAATCAGTATTCATTGTCATAAATAGAAAGTAACTGTAAAAATACATACAATGAAGGCAAATATATGTTAGAAAATTCTGGCTCAATCAAGTTGGCTATGGATGATTCTAAGCCTAAGGACGATTTTCTTTTTCTTAAAAGGAGTAATAACTAAGTGTCTGAGAGGTGTTCAAGATATACTGGCACTGAACTTTCTCTTTGATGTCATCAAGAGGACTAGGAGAGAATTGGAGTAACTTTCTTACTGCGATTTCACGTCAAGTTCGTGGCCTCCCCACATCGTCTTATGGGCCACCTGTGATCCCATCGCATGCTTTGAGAAAAACTGATTGAGTCCAATTCAGTTCATTCAACATTGCCAAAGTACTTACCTCATGGTGGTCCCCCAAAGTACCTACTGTGTGCCACGCCCTGTGTAAGGATCAGGGCCTGGAGATGAGTCAGCCCTGCTCCCTGCCTGGGGGGCTTGCAGTCCCTGGTGAAGGCAGACCATTCCCTGAGAATTCTGTGCTGTATGATGGGTAGTGGGAGTCTGTGCCTTTGCCTAGAAGCACATGTATCATGAAAAAGAGATGCGGGTCGAGCAGGGCTCTGAAGGGTGGGAAAGAGCTCACCCAGTCTGGAGAGGGGTGAGTGGGAGTTCAGGCAGTGCTTCCCAAAGTGAGGAACCCACCATGGGTCCTAGGAGGGGAGACTTTTGATGGCACTTAGATGCGCACTTTTTATATAGCTTTTCATCTTAATGGGTGTTAGGAAGTGGTTTAAACAGCACAATCACATGATAATAAATACAAATAAATTTAAGTTGAAAATGAAGTGACAAAAAGACTAACATGAAGTAAAGAATTAATATTAAGGAAACAATAAATTAGGTTAGGTGAACAGCAAGAAAAACTCATGAATGCGACGTATGGGTCTTTGGGAAGCCCCAAGCTACAGTGTTGTGTGTATTAGACATAGGAAGGGTATGCTGGGTGTAGATTGATGGGCCACTAATGCCAGGCTGAGTTGCTCAGGCAATGGGGAGCCACTCAAGATCGTTGAGCAGTAGAGGGTCACAGTTGGATCTGTGTGTTAGAAAGGCTATTGTCGTGGCCAAAGGGGAGCCTGGCCTGGTGGCAGGGAGCCCGGGGAAGAGGCAGAGGAACTGGGAGTTATGTGGGCAGGTTTATACTCCAGCTCTACCACTTACTTGGGCTCAGTTTCTTAATCTGTAAAATGGGAATAAATATACCCATTCCCGTAGAGTTGTTGGGAAGATGAAATAAAAGAATGTACAAAAAGTTCTTAGGATAAGGCATGCCACAGAAGCCTTGCTCAGTAAAAAAGAAGCTCTAGTAAAATTGTTATTATCCTTATGTGGTTTAGGTGGGGGATGGTGAGCCCCAGGGCAGAGGCAAAAGGGATAAGAGGGAAAGGAACAAACACAAAACTAAGGCCCAGAGAGGTGAACTGACTTGCTCAAGGTCACACAGATGATACATAACAAAGCTGGACTTGAATGTGGGTCTTCTAACGCCCACTTGCTTCTCAGTTCACTGCATCTGGGTTGTTTTTCCAGTTTCTGAAAGGTTTTATTAAGGAGCCAATTCTCACTCATACTTCCACCCACACAAAAAAGGATTTAAAGCAGGAGAAGCTTTAGTTGGATGTGAGCAATAACTTCCTGGCAGCCAGAGCAACAGAACGCTGGGTTTAGACTTTCCATCCTGGAGAAGTTCAAGAGGAGGGCCCCCAGTAGTTGAGCCTGGTGGTCGCAGCTTGACACCCACTGGGCTGCATCTGGCTCACAGATGTGTTTGGTTTGGCCAACCTTTAAAATTTTGGGAGGTTTTACTAAAATTTCAATAGACCTGGCAATGCTGGGCAAAGGCAACTCTTGGCTGGAGCTGATGAGATGCGGTGTGCGCCCCAGGCCCCACCACTCCCTATTGTTTCCCTGACACTGAGGCCGACTGTCAGGGGCCACTTACCAAGAGGCTAGAGGGGTTATTTTCTCACACTTGGACCAATTCCGTCTTCCATGTCAACTCTCAGGCCCCCGTAGGCATTTGTATTTGTGGCTGCTGGTTTAGACCCTCCCTGGACCTGAGTAGGGAGATGGATGAGACAGACCTTTGTAACCTTTCTCACCAACTGTGAGTTAACTGATCCCATTTGGGAACCATCCCAGCTCCAAACCTTCCTGAACCTGATTGTACCTTGAATTCTAGAAAGGCCCCGCTTGGAAGGGCCCTTAGAGATAGATAAGCCCAATGGTCCCATTTTACAAATGGGGAAACTGAGGCTAAGATAACCCAGTGAGTCAAGGGTGGAATCTCACCTTCCCTAGGCGTTTCTGCCACGGAGGAGAGCAGGGGTTGAAGGTAGTAGCCCTAGGACACTGCCTACCTCAGATTTCCTCAGTTCTCTCTCTTCCCAAGCTAGGAGGTGTCGATGCTAAGTGATGCTAAAATCTTTGCCTGTTGGAGAAAATGGATAAATCTGGACCTTTAAGAAGAGTTCAGCCCACCTCTCAGAAGGCCCAGCTAACAACATCTGGTGAGACCATTTAAAAAGGGAATCAGACTTAAAAACACACACACACAATCACACTTTTATATCCCCACTCCCAATTATAAGAGCTCTACAGTCTGGTAACAGAACGTTTGGAAAATCCAGCAACTATGAGGAAAATTAAAACTGTGACTTACAAGGCCCCTGTCCCTCACAGCCCTCAGGGGTAACTGCAGTTAACACTTTATTTCATGGCCTCTCGGCTTACACACATTTTTACACAGTGGAGATCACACTGCATGGGAATTTTTTAAAAAATTCCAGTGGTCAGAAGAGTAGTTACTGCTGGACTGGGGGCTTGGCCTGGGAGGGGGCTTCTTTCTGGGGTGGCGGAAATCTTGTCTGCCCATCTGGGTAGTGGTTCCAAGGGTACATACAGAGGTAAAAATGCATCAACCTATGCTCTTTATACTTGTTTATTTTACTTGATAAGACTTAAGATCACAATAATAATAGAGGCTCATTGCAAAGACATTGATCAGAAATTTACAAACACCTGCACTCCCACTCCTCCCCTGCCCAGACAGGATTGCTGGGAACAGACACTCTTCTGTGTCCTTTGGCACCATACAAGGTTCCTTGGGTCAGTCCAGAAGGTCTGTGAGCATCATATAGGTGCCAGCACCCTTGGTGGGCTCCATCTCTGGCCCTGAGCCACAGGGGAGGGGGCTGAAGGGCTTCAGACTGGCTCTGGCCTGTGGCACCCTCTTCCTTCTCAGCTTCACACCATCTCCTGCCTCAGGTCCTGTCGAGGAACAGTTAAAGTCCCGGCCTGGCTGCGCTCATGTGGGAGGAATGGAAACATGTCGATTAAGTTTCACGGAAATCATTTTGAGGGGCCCACGTCTGGCCGATGGTGTTTGGGTTCCTGTGGTCCCAGGCTGGGCTGCCCGTTTGATTTTGAGTGGAGAGTAGCCAGCTCTCCTCCCTGCAGCCGCCTGGACCTCGTCACCGTGTGCTTCCCCCAATACTTGGACAGCTTATGAGCCCCTGGGGCTCAGGCCTGTAGCAGCAGGTAATGCTCTGGCCAAGAGCTCGGAGTCCCGTTGACCTGGAACATTCTTCCTTTTTACTGGCTGCCCCTTATATGGTTACAGTGTGCGGCCAGCTGAGCCAGTGTGCGAAAGCCAAGACGTTCCAGGCTGCAAGCCTTGGTCTGTGAGAGGTAAACATCATTATTGGGCCCCACTTGAAACAGTGCAGGATAGACAGCTGGGAAGGCCGCCTCCAAGGCTGATGGCTGGTGGTGGCCCCAAGGCAGACACCCAGGGACAGAGGCAGAGGGTAGGCTTGACCCGTCCAGACCTGCGTTGGATCCTGGCTCTGTCTTTCTCCCCTTCTCTGTGATCCTGGACCAGATAAAGAGTCTTAGTTTCTTTATCTGCAGAATGGGATGTTCCTACTTTGCCCCTAGGATGGTTGTGTGGCCAAGAAAGAGAATGTGAGTAGAGGGCCTGGTGAATAGCAGGCACCTAGAAACTGTCATTATTATGGGGGTGACCCTTGTGGATTCAGGAAGGGACCAGGAGGGGAAAGATGTCTTCAAACAGAGGCTGAGACTTGAGCTTTGTCCGACAGGATGAGTAAAAATAAATAACAACAGCAAAAACAACAGCAGCAACAACTTTACTTTTCTTAAGACTCCTATATCTGTTATCCCCTTCTATCTCCAGAATAGTCATCTGAGCAAGGCAGGATGGGAACTAGAATCCCCATTTACAGATGGGGAAACTGAGGCAGGTCACTGTTTTCCAGAAGTTGGAATGCAGACCAAAGTTGAGACACAGGTGGTCACAGACCAAAACTAAATAACATGGAATCGTGTGGTAAGAATCGGTCTCTTTTGAACTCTCCTCTGACCTTCTGAGGACCCAGGGAGAAAGTCTCCCTCTGGTGAAAAGATGTCTTTAACACCTTTCTAGGGTGTGGCAATCTCCTTTTGGAAGAAAGAGAGATGTCTTCACTTTCAGGAGATCACCAGATGTCCCTAGAATTTAATGACAGTATTTCTTTTCATTGTTTAGTTTATCTTGTCAATATTTTTTTTACTGAAGTATAGTTGATTTACAATGTTGTGTTAATTTCTGCTGTACAACAGAGTGGTTCAGTTATACATATATACACATCTTTGGTATTCTTTTCCATTATGGTTTACCATAGGATATTGAATATAGTTCTCTGTGCTATACAGTAGGACCTTGTTATTTATCCATTACTTTTTCTTTTAAAAATAGTTTATTTTTCTAGAAATTGAATGGTAAAAATAGATTTTATATAATAAATGTGTAATTATTTTATAGTTCTATATTAAATTATTTATATAAATATATACTTACATAAGATATATACATAGCTATTATAATCATACATATAAATATACTTATGAATAAATATAAAAATATATATTTAAATAAATTTTTAAAATATAAATATATATATTTAAATAAATAAAAACCACCCAATGCATCACTGATTTATTTTTGGAGTTACATTCTATTTATGCCAATTGATACTGATTTTTCCATTTAAAGTAGTGATATCCATATAATAGTAACTATAATCTGACTACAAAAATAGAAGTGATGGCTGTTGTTTAAAGAGCACCTACTAAGTGCTAGTCCTGTGCAGAGAATCTACATGTATTCTCTCATTCAACCTCACTCAACTCTTTAAGACAGGTACAATGACAGTCTCCAGGTTTTTCTTTGTTTTGTTTTATTTATTTATTTGGCTGTGCCGGGTCTTAGTTGCAGCGTGCAGGATCTAGTTCCCTGACCAGGGATCAAACCTGGGCCCCCTGCATTGGGAGTGTGGAGTCTTAACTGCTGGACCACCAGGGAAGTCCCAATCTCCACGTTTAAAGATAAGGAAACTGAAGCAGAGAGGGGCAAGTAACTTGCCAGATCACATGACCAGTAAGTGGCAGAGCCAGAATTTGAACTCAGGCAGTCTGGCCACATTCTCATAACCAGTATGGTGACATAGAGTCTCCATTTAAAATACAATTATGTACATTTTTTAAAGTAAGTGGATTTGGGGAAAAACAGTAAGTGATAATAGTACAAAAGGTATTCAGCTATGCTAACATTCATGTAGGTGACAGTGAATGATTAAATTTCCAAAAACAAAACAAAATACAGCTAGCCCAACTCCATGTACACACGAGGAAAGAGGCCCAGAGAGGGAAAGCGCTACTCAAGGCAGCACAGTGAAGTAGAACCTAGGTGAGGGGAGGGATGTGGCAGGGGAGGGGTATTGGCCTAACCGACTTAGTGTGTCTATGTGTTCACGGATGTCAGAGATGTGAGATAGGGTCCCCCAGCTTCCTGTTCTCACTGCTGTCCTCAGTATTACATGGTCAGGGAGGTGGGGTGGTATTGGGCACGCTTGGGGTTTGGCCTTGCTTGGAGGGAGGTGAGGCATTGGAAGAGGTCACGAGGCCAGATGAGCCTTTCCCTGTTCCGCCAAATTGAACCCGCACCCCGACTTCAATGTGAAAGTAGCCCCTCCTGGACTTGTACACTTGTGTGTGTGTGTGTGTGTGTGTGTGTGTGTGTGTGTGTGTCCCCTCTGGGCTTACAAATGACAGTGCCAGGACCCTCTTTCCTTCAGAATGGGGGCTGTAGACATTCATTCATTCCTTCATTCATATATTCATTCTATAGATAGCGATGGAGGGCCTACCTTGTGCTCAGCTCTGTATGGGTGCTGGGAACACAGCAGTGACACCAACATCTGTCTAAATGCCCTGGGCTAGCGTCTCCTATTTTACAGCCTCCTGGCATTAGAATCTTTCTGGGATGGAGACATGCTCTCTTCCTCTCCCTCAAAGTCTTTATTTCCCTGTCTCCAGGGGCCTCATTTATAAAAGTGATTTTCCTGTTCTAAATAAGCTCCCTTTATGCTGGATTCTTGTTTATTCTCATCTTCCTTTACATCCTTCAGCGATAGATAGACTCAGAACTTGCAGCCAGTCTGGGGCAACCAGAATGGCTTTCATCAGGCTTTTTTTTTTTTTTTTAATTTTATAGCTACTTTTATTTTATTTATTTATTTATTTTTGGCTGTGTTGGGTCCTCGGTTCGCGCGAGGGCTTTCTCTAGTTGCGGCAAGCGGGGGCCACTCTTCATCGCGGTGCGGGGACCGCTCTTCATCGCGGTGCGCGGGCCTCTCACTATCGCGGCCCCTCCCGCTGCGGGGCACAGGCTCCAGACGCGCAGGCTCAGCAGTTGTGGCTCACGGGCCCAGCTGCTCCGCGGCATGTGGGATCCTCCCAGACCAGGGCCCGAACCCGTGTCCCCTGCATTAGCAGGCAGATTCTCAACCACTGCGCCACCAGGGAAGCCCCATCAGGCTTTTTTAAGAGTCGAAAATCACAACCCTCGGATCCTAGTATTATACCTGGTTGGGACCCTCTGGCCTTGTCCCACTTGCCTATTTTACAGATAGAAAAGGTGTGATTCAGAGAGGGACACTTTATTTATCCCTCCACATTTACTGAGCACCTATATTGTGCCAGGCACTGAAAACCCTAGAAGAATAGGAGTCAGTGCCGGCTGTGTTAGTTTCCATTGCTGCTGAAATTAATGACCACAAATTTAGTAGCTTACAGCAGCATAAATGTGTCATCTTGCAGCTCTATAGATCAGCTGTCCAACATGGGCCTTGCTGGGCTCAAATCAAGGTGTTGATGGGCTGCATTCTTTTCTGGAGACTCTCAGTGAGAATCTGTTTGCCTTTCCCAGCTTCCAGGAGTCGCCCACATTCCTTGGCTTTGCCTCCGTTTTCAAAGCCAGCAGCATTGCCTCTCTCTGATACTTCTTCCACAGTCACCTTTCCTTCTGACTCTCGCCCCTTCTGCATTCTCTTCTACTTTTGAGGACCCTTGTGATTGGATTGGACTCACTTGGATAATCCAGAATAATCTCCCTACTTTAAGGCCAGCTGACTAGCAAATTTTATTCCATCTGCAACCTTAATTCTTCTTTGCCATGTAAGGTTCCAGAGATTAGGATGTGGGCATTGGGCTGGGCGAGCATTATTTTGCTTACCACTCCTGTCCTCAGGGAGCCCGGGGTCCACTGAGGGAGACAAAAATCAGCGTGGGATTTGCCATGGGAGCCCAGAAATGGGGACACCTGACCCAGCTAGGGTGAGAGTGGGAGATCAGAGAAAGTCTCCTAGAAGAGACGAGGGCTGACCTGGATCTTGCAGAACGAGGAGTTAGCCTGGTGGGAATGGAAGTAGAAGGCATCCCTGGAGGAAGGAACAGCATGTGCAAAGTCCTGGAGACAAGGGAGGGAACGTGTGTGTCATAGTGGCAGAAGCCTAGGGAGAGCAGTGAGGCTGGAGGTGAGGCCAGGTGCTTTCTGAAGGCAGTGGCGAACCTTTGAGCAGGAGACTAACAAGGCCAGGTTTGCATTTGAGAAAGAGCACCCTGGGGTACTGGTGGAGAAATGCTGGAGAGGAGGGAAACTAGAGATGGGAAACCAGTGAGGAGGTGATTCAGTGGAAGAGGTGATGGGGGCCTGGATCTGGGCAGAGCAGGCGAACAGAGCGGAGAGAGTGGGTTGGTGAGCTGATGGAGGCGAGAAGACTGTATAGGATGTGGCTGAGGGTTGTCTGTGGAGGCAGGAGGAAGGGGCGGGATGATGAGCAGATTTCTGGTTTAGGAGTCTGACTGGATGGGGAGGCAATCACTAAGGTAGGGATGTGGGGGGAGGAGTAGGCTTAGGAGAGTATTGAGTTAGATTTACGTATTGATGGTCTGTGCCCCATAAACATCTAGAGGAGGCATCCTGGATAGATGAAGATGGAGCTCGTATCAATCATATCAACTTGTATCAGTTAGTTACTGCTGTGTAACAAACCACCCCAACTGAGTGGTATAAAACAGCAATCACTCATTATCACTCATGCGTCTGCATGTGGACTGGGGCTTGTCTCATCTAGGGTGGGCTTCGCTGGTGGCTCAGCTTCAAACTGCAGGTCTGCAGGTCTGCAGGTCAGCCAGGTGGTGAGATTTGGGCATGCTGACCTCTCCTTTCCCTCTGGCCCTGACCTGGATGCCTTCGCCTGTTCCTCTACTCCACCTTGGATCAGCAGATGACGTTTGAGCAAAGATCTGCAGGAGGTGAGGGAATGAGGATGTCTTAAGGAGGAGTATTCTAGGCAGAGGGAACAGCCAGTGCAAAGGCCCTGAGATGGGATTGTTCCTGGTATGTTTGAAGAACAGGAAAGAAGGCCAGTGTGGCTGAAGGGGGTGTGTGAGTGGTAGGGTGTAGCAGAGGAGTTCAGAGTTAGCAGGAGCCTTAGTTATCTGAGGCCAGGAAGATCAGGGGAAGTGGCCCCTACCCTTATTATTATTGCTACTATCACTTTTCATCCTCTCCTCCTTTCCCCCACAGGACCCTCCATCCTTGGATGCAGCCATCCAGCATGCCCTGGCGGGCCTCTATCCCCCTTTTGAGGCCACAGCACCCACCATCCTGGGTCAGGTGTTCCGTCTCCTTGATTCTGACTTCGGGGGCGATGGACTGAACTTCCTCCTGGATTTCCTGATCCCTGCCAAGCGCCTGTGTGAACAAGTGCGCGAAGCAGCTTGTGTAAGTCAGAAGGGATGTGGGACCGGGGGACAAGCTCTCCCAGAAGGCCAGGGGCTGGAGGTGAGCAGAGAAGGAGGTGGGCTGGTGAGTGTGTTGTTGAAGAGCATGAACTGAGGACGTGGGATGGCTTTCAGGTATCATTGCTTGCTCCAAAAAAGACTTCAGCCCCACAAATGGACAGGAAGGTCACTTGGCCCTTTACCCTCTGACATCTAGGAGTCAATCACGTTTGCACTTTGACTAACAGGGAGGGAGGCCAGCCTTGTGGGTTCTCTGGCCCCCCAGGAACTGGCATTGTGGGCATCATCTGGCTGTCTTGGCTGAAGTGGTGCAGCTTCAATGGAAACAGTAGAGAATGTCCCAGACCTTCCCTGGAGCCCTCGTGGCATCAGGACTCTCACTCTCTTCCCTGGAGACTCCTTCAACCCAGATCTCAGGGAGGCCTCTCCTGAGGCAAAGAGGAAAGAAAAGTGTTTTAGGCAGGACTCACTGGCTGCAAATGACAGATCCTTACTCAGACCAGGACAGGGTGATTCAGACCAAGGCCCGAGATGTTCCACTGATCAAACTCCTCGAGGACTCTTTCTGTCTCTTGTCTCTGCTTCTACTGCTTGCCAGAATCATTCTTACAGGCTAGGTGTTTCTCAAGGCTGGAGCCCAGGGCAGCACTAGGATCAAAATCCTACTCTGGAGAGGAAAATGAACTCCTCCCCATCAGTTGCAGATAGAAAATCACAAGGAAGGATCCTGATTGGCCAGGCTCGGGTCCTGTGTCCCTGCTTGGACCAATCCCTGTGGCAAAAGGAATGGGGTACCAGGATCGGCCAGGCTTGGATCCTGTGTCCATGCTTGGACCAAGTATTGCAGCCAGAGAAATGGGATACCAGGATTGACCAGGCTTGAGTCATATGCCTACCTCTAAGCTCAGAGGGTGGAGACTGTTTTAAGAAAGGGTGGGGAGAGGCCTTTGGAGACCAAAGCCTCAGATGCCCACTGCTAGAACTTACCCACACCCTTCACAGAGTTGCTGACTCTGCCCTACTCTTCTGTTATTCAGTGCCCACCCCTACTGCCCCAGCGTCAAGCATCGCTAACAGCATCTTAGGTCCTACTAGCCTTTCCTGAGTTGGTCATGCCTGTCGGGGACCTGGCACATCAGGAGGACAAATAAGCAGAGGGACCATGTGCATCATTTCAGTGATAGAAAGAAATTGAATGTAGCAGCTAAAAGTTCAGGCTTAGGAGCCAGAATTAGAGATGGTTGGAACTGGAAGGAAATAGATCATTCATTTAAGCTACTTAGCACAGTGCCTGACACACAGAAATAGCTCCATACACATTTGCTGTTCTTTTAGGAGAAGGAAGAGTCTCACTGAAACATTGCAGCCAATTTCCACACATCCATGTTGACATTATTTAACCCATATCCTCCCCATCCTTATTTCTTCTCCCTGACAAGCTGTACAACTTCCTGCTTCCTTTATTTGGCCATTAAAACTGCATTTGCACTGTCTCTTTCCCCATTTCTTCCAGGGACAAGGGTGACAACATTTAGATTTCTTTATTTTCAATTATCTTTAACTTTAATCATAATTATAGGTGAATTCGTGTCGTCTCAGAGCAGGGGGTAGTAGCGTGGGATTAATGTATGCCCTCAGGAGTCAGGTGCCCCAGGTTCAGATCCAGGCTCCATCACTATGAAGTTGGGGGATCTATGTCACCTCTCTGAGCTTCAGTTTTCTTATGTAGGAAGTGGGAATGTTAATAACACAGGATGTATGTACCTCACTGAGATGATACACACAGCTTAGCCCAGAGCCTGGCATGAAGTAATTGCTCAGTAGCTCCTGGCTTTTACTTTCCCACTGTCTCCTTTCTCCCTCTGAAATAAGAATGTGCCAGCCTCAAAGTCTGCCTTTATAACCACCAGCACCCAGAAAGACAGCCACCATCAATGAAGTCTAGAGGGACTAAGGACAGATACAGCCGACTCCAAATGTGAAAGTCTAGGCACAAGTCCTGCTTTTGCTACTTTTCAGCTGTGTGACTATGAGGCAATTCTTTAGCCTCGGTTTCCTCATCTGTAAAGTTGAGGAACTTTCCTGAACTGCCTGCACCACTGAGTTACTGAGAGTCAAATAAGGTGATCTCAACAGTCATTTCTATGGTGCTTTGCTATTTGCAAAATACCTCTGGGCTGTTTCGTCTCGTTCACTGAGAAGGTGATGGAAAAGATGTTGTAAACAGCAGAAGGCTATGTGAAAAGGCTGGAGTTACACAGACTCGTGGGGTTTATGGATATGAAGCTTGGAGACAGCCGAATCTGCAGTGTAACTGAAATGAACTGGTTTATCAACATGGTAGGTACAAGTATGGTCAGATCACATTATTTCCCCAATTAATAATTCCAGGAAACACCTGCTTAATTAACAGGAAGTTTAGTGTCACCCTCTGGAGGTCTCCTGTATACACATCCAAATTATATGAGATTATCCAGGGCTTATTCGATCTGTAGGAATCAGATCAGACTCTTTTCCAAAAGTCAGGTAGAGAAAGACCTGTTGTCAGTCCGGTGGAGCTGTTGTTTCTGTTGTTGCCACATGGTGTCACTGTTGAACACTGGATCTGCACAGCCCTGACAGCCCCCTGGAGAGGCCCCAGGATGACTTGCTGTGTCTACCTATATAGAGAATTGCTGGCACCTTCTGTTTAAATTTTTTTTTCTTGTTTAGCCTCACCTGCCGTGTTGTTAACTGCTAATGGGAAATAAATAAATAATAAACAAACAGATAAACATTCTGGGTCTGACTTTCAGACCCAGAAGAGCGGAATGATTTTTCAGGGCCAGCCAGCAAGTTCGTGGCAGGGTCAGATTTCCTAACTTCTCACTTAGTAGCGTTTCTACTTCACTCTGTAATCTCTCTCTATTTTACAAATTAGAGAATGGAATAAAGGCAGTAAGTAACCTTTTTTAAAAATTGGAAATCCTACAATTTTTCAAAAGGTAAATATTGTCAAAGGGAGAGGGAAATAATATTTATTGAACATCTACTTATTCTAGGTTATGCATTGTGTTGGTTTTTAAAAAAACATAAATGTATTTATAATCGAACTTAATCCTCATACCAACCCAATAATACCACTACGTATCATTATTCCTATTTGCAAATAGGGAAATGGAGACTCAAAGAAGTTAAGTCATTTGCACAAATTAGTGATTCAGACCTTGGAAGCCATGTCTCCCTGGCTAAAGGGGAGGGTTTAGCTTGAGCTGGGTTGAGAGAAGTTTTGATAGGTGGAGAGGAGAAGGGAGCCAGCAGGATGATCCTCATGGGAAAGGCGCTTGCTAACTGGTGCGTGGCACTCAGAGCTTTTCTCCTTTGGCCCAGTAGGCTAGCAAGTATTTTCAAGGTCAGGGCCAGGACTAGGGTGAGCCAGAGGCGTGGAAGGCACAACATTTAAGGAGGCGCTCCCCCTTGGGGCTGTGTGACTTGCAGGATGCTGAGAGTGGGGCCTCCTTGGATGCTGTGTCCTAGGCACCTTTCTTGCCTCACCTGAGTCCCCGACCTGTTCAGGGTTCCTTCTGGGAGAGGGAAGGAAGCAAACCCGTGGGCGGGGTTTTCAGGGCCAGATTCTCTGATGCCATCCCCTTCTCTTTGCAGACCCCCTACTCACACCACCTCTTCCTGCATGAAGGCTGGCCGCTGTGCCTGCGCGATGAGGTTGTGGTCCACCTGGCATCCCTCAATCCCCTCTTATTGCGCCAAGGTGACTTCTACCTCCAAGTTGAGCCCCGGGAGGAGCAGTCCGTCTGCATCATGATCAAGTGCCTCTCTGTGGACCTCCACACAGTGGACACGAAGCCTGTTCCCGAGTCATCCTACCCTATACTTTTCACCCAAGCCTGGCTGGAGGCCATCAACAGTGACTTTGAGGGCAGTCCCCTACACAACTGCCTGGTAGCTTCAGAAGGTGGGATTGCCCCTGTGCCCTGGACCAAAATAACCAGCCCAGAGTTTGTGGATGACAGACCCCAAGCAGTAAATGTCCTCTCCCCAGCCTGGAGATCCCTTCAATTAGAGGCACTGGATTTGAGCAGCCCCCAAGAGCTGCACCAGGCCAGGTCCCCAGGCAGCCAGGTGCTACTTGCCCAGAGTTTGGCCAAGGGCAAGGGCAGGACACATGGGGACAAGTATCCAGGACTCATCAAAGTGGAGCAAGCTGGGCCTGGGCAGGTGGGCTTCAGGATGGACCAAGTGGCCAGCCAGGACTTGGAGGGAGATTATGTGTCTCTCCTGGACTTTTCCCAAGAGAACCGAGGAGGGTCTCCCAGTAAGGAGGTGGAGACATCCAGTGCGTATCCTTTTGGGGCACAGGAGGAGGAAATCCCTTTCTCTCAAAGGATACTGCCTCTCTCAGGGGCCAATGGGGGGCCTTCTTTGGAAAAATGGACTGGTGAGAAGCCAGCAGGTTTGGGGGAGAAACCCTGTGTTTGGGACTTGAGGAGAAAGGTTAATCATAAAGTTCCCACCCAAGACTCAGAACACCAGCCCCAAGAGCCCTACCTCAGCGTCCTTGTAAACCCACTGCATTGTGCCTCTGGCCTCGGGCCAGGTGTCTCAGAAGAGCCAGCTCCCTCCGAGACACAGGGACCTCTGGGAGACTCAGAGAATATAGTCCAGTTCAATCCGGGACCAAAACAAGCATACTCTGCCCGGCTGCGCCCAGCTTCCCCTCCTGCTCCTCCAGCCCCTGAAACCAAGATGGAAGAGAGGACCCAACAGGAAAATGGGAGACTTCCCAAGCCTGTGGCCAAGCCCCGTCAAAACACTTCCCCCACTCCTGGGCTCAAATTCTCTTTCTTAAAGTGGCAGAGGCAAGGCCCTGTGACCCAGGAGAAAGCCTCGTTCCAGCATGACGGGCCCTGGAAAGTCCTGTGTTCACTCTACTCTCCCAAACCCAACCGAGACAAGTGCTTGGGGAAAGGTAAGTTGCCCACTCGCTCAGCTGGACAGGGGAACTGTTCTCTGCATGTGATCAGGTGACAAGGTGGCACAGGCTGTCAGGGACAGAGACCCACCTGGCCTGGCTCAGTCTCAGGGATTTAGAGCATGGGGTGGCATGTCAAAAGACTTGAGGTCTCATGGGCCTGGAACTGAGCAAGGTTCTGTGATTGTGTTGAGATGGCCTGAGTCTACACCCCAGCTTGGCCACGCACTGGCTGGGTGACCTTGATCAAGGACGTAACCTCTGTAAGTCCAGATCTCCCTGTCTATACAATGGGGATCTCGTCTGCCTCCTCAAGTTGTTTTCAGGGTCAAAGACACACCAGAAGTAAGGAGCTTAGCACAATGCCTGCCCCATAGAAGGAGATCAATCTTGTAAGCTGTTACTATTAGAATGTGAAAGAGAAAACATTTTCCCTGGGAAAATCCATCTTCTGCTTAACACTCTTTGTTGTTTTTTTTTCCCCAGCTGGAACAACTCAGACCAAAACTTCTGGTCCAGACGCTGACTCAGACCCACTGACCGAGGAAAAGGCTGGCTTCCCAGAAGCTTCTGCAGGCCCTCCAGAAAAAGGCCCCACTCTGAATGCGGAGCCCCCAGGGCCTGAGCCCAGGTTTGGGGCTCTGAGCATGGAGATCTTCCATTCCAGGATAGCATGCCTGCCAGGTCCTCAGGGATTGTAGGGGCAAGTGGAGGTGGAGGGGAGAGAGCTGTGGGGATGGGGAATGGGGCTGGGGTCCCTGAGTACCCTCAGATGCGGGTGGGTATAGGGGAGGCAGGGAAAGTCCTAGAGGCCTGTGTTCTGGATCAAGCCTCCCTGGGACTCAGATTCCATAAGTTTCCAATGAAGGAGGTTAAAGCAATTTCTAGCAATCCATCCATCCATCCATCCATCCTTCCATCTTACTTTCAGCGAGGCCATCAAGGTTGATGTCTTAGGTCAGGTTCCCTAGAAGCAGCGCCTAAGACAGGGATCCTTGAAAAAGTGATTTATTTTACTGAGGGTTGCCCTCAGGGGAAGGGGAGTAACGGAAGCAGGGCAGGGCAAGGGAGGAGCTAAGCCTGGATGTGGCCTGATTCCCCGGGGCGGGGGATGGGGGATGGGGGGCGGTTCCTGGAGCATGAATTCCATCACAGAGATGGTTCCATCTTAAGGTTCAGGGGCTGACTTTTGTACCCCTGGATCTGTCAGTCATCAACTGCAGGCTGATCCTGGGATGGGGATGCAGGTGAGCCCATGATCCAGTTCAGCCGAGGGCAATTCTTCAGACAAGGGGACGTCTCTAAGCCAATTTACAGCCAATAATTACAGTCTCTGGGGGACGGGTGCTCTGGCCTGATGAAGGGGTCTGGTTGGGCACTAACATCATCCAATACTGAGAGCATTATCACTCCTGTTTAATATTTATTCATCTTTGCAATTAATATTTGCTGAGCACCGCTGTGTGCCACGCCCTGGGCTTAGCACTGAGGATTCAGCAGGGAACCAAGCCTGCCCTCAGGAAGCCTATATTCTACTGGTGGAGAAAATTCAACAGGTTATTACAATACGGTGTAAAAAAATTGTGACTGTGGGGCAGTACAGGGGGCTGTGGGAGGACAGATGAGGCCCCTGGCCCGGGCTTGGGGTGGAGGAAGTAATGTGAAGCTCAGTCCTGTAGTATGAGTAGGTGTTATCCATGTAAAGTGGTGGGAACGGTGTTCCAAGCTGAAGGAACAGCATGTGCAAAGTTCTGGCAGCAAGAGAAACCACCGTGCTTTCTGGGAACTGACTGTTCTGCAATTCTGTTTTACTTCATAGACTTCTAAATCTCTGCAGGACACGTCTGTGGGGACATTGCTCTGTCATTTTGAAGCTCCTGGGGAGCATTGTCTGTCACCTTCTTGGTCATCATTGTTGAAGTTCATGCTGTTTATTCCCATATTAATGTACACAGAATCTCACGATCCTTTTAGGGCTGTCATGTTACAAGAACTCAGATTTTATACATCCAAGTCCCTGTTCTTAGAGGCTGGAGACCTTCATTCTAGTTCCAGCTCTACCCCGAGCTCCCTGTGTGACCTTGGAAGAGTCACTTGCCCTCTCTGAGCCTCACGCTCCTCCTTGTGTAAGAGGAGAAGGAGAGGAAGCACATTGGACCTGACTCGCTGTCACTCTTTCCACAATTACTCTCTTGTAATTTGTTTGGCTTGCAACATATACTGATGGGTCCCAAGTGCCCAAACAGTGCCTGGCACATAGTCGGTGCTCAAAACTATTGGAGTGAATGAACATTCTCCACATGGACGTTCTTTCCATTCCCTTCCTTGACCTCCTCTTCATCAGCGATCTTGTCCTCATTACTCCAGCTACTCCTCCCATGGCCGTCCCCCATAACTCACTGCTCTCTCCCTCATTACAGTGTCTCTCTTCCCAGATCACACATTACCTCAATTTCAATAGCCCTTTTGTCCCCAGAACTCTCAACCCATTGATCCAACCACCTTTCCACTGTCCCTCCCCACCCTCCATCATGTCCCCACTTCCTCCTTCCCAGCCTCCATTCCATGGCTCATCGACGTGATCACTTCCTTTTAAACACTCTCATGTCCCTTGCCTTTCTCTTCTGCCTTCGTACTTTCCTGGAGAAATCCCAACCTCAGTTAAATCCAACTCTCTGCCTGCTTTCCCCCCTTGCACCTTTACAGCTGAACAAAGCCAGAAAATCCACATAGCCACACCGACTGGTTGCCCAAACTCAGTGATTCCTGACCACTGGCCTCCAGTCGGTACCACTGGTGCCCATGGATCCTGTTAGTCTTCCAGAGTCTTGAAAGGTGCCCCCACTGTCCTTGCTGAATGACGATTTCACACCTGCTCCCTCCTCTGACCTTCACCACCATCTCCCTCAGCCTTACTCTCAGCTGATGACCTTCCTTCTTGTTTCACTGAGCAAGTAGAAGCAATCAAAAGGAAAGTCCACAAACTCCTGCCACCCCATTTAGCTACCTACCTGCATCGGTACCCACCCCCTCAGCATTCTATTACAGATACAGGGAACAGTCCCTTCACTGGTGCACTGCACCTCCCCACCTACTCAAAGACATCCCTCTGGCAAGATTCTCCTCTCTTCCCTACATAATCACCTTTCCTCCTCTCCATTGGACCATTTCCATCAGCATAAGAGCATGCCCAGCTTGGAATGACCCATTCTAGGCCCCTATTCTCATCTTTCTTTTACATCAAAACCCCACATAGGAGTTGTCTGTGCTCCTTATCTCAGTACCTCCTCTCCTCTTATTCTCTCTTCAACTCACTCTAATCAGAGTATTTCCTCCACCTTGACATTGGAGCAGGTCTTTTCAAGGTCACCAATGACTTCCATGTTTCTAGATCCAATCGTCAATTCTCAGTCCTCATCCTCCTTGACCCATCAGCAGCATTTGACACAGATGACTGCTCCCTCCTTACTGAAAGGCCTTCTCAACTTGTTTTTCAGTCTTTACTCTCACCTGGGTTTCTTCCTATTTCACCGGCCACACCTTCTCAGCCTCCTTTGCTGCCGCCTCCTCATCTCTCAACCTGGAAACCTTGGAGGCTCCCCAGAGCTCAGTCCTTGGACCCCTTCTCCTCTCCCCCTAGACTCACTTCCTTGGCGATCTCATCCCATCTCACTGGTGAATATTTGTTTTAAATGTTGTCTCTACGCTGATAACCCCCACATTTATTTTTCCAGCCTGGTCTCTGTCCATGAACTCCATACTGATCCATCCGTCTGTGTACTTGACGTTCCTACTTAGATGTCTAACAGGCATCTCTAACTTAACATGACCAAAGATGGACTCCTGATTTCACTCCCCCCTGCACCCTTCCCAGGCTTCTAGTCTCTCCTAGAACACTAGATCCTGGAGAACATTCTCTTACACCCTACATCCAGTTTGTTAGCAAGTCCTGTCAACTCTTCCATCAAATTATATACAGAATTTGATGACTTCACACCACCCAGGGCCAAACCAGCATAGTTGCTTGCCTATTACAGTAGTATCCTCACTGGTCTCTTTGCTTCCATTGGCGTTTCCTTGTAGCTGAAACAGTCCCCAAAGTCTGTGCTCCAAGATCAAGATCTGCTCCAGGCCAGCCCGTGTGAAGCAGGCATCCCAGGCTCCCCATTAGGATCTTTCCCTCACCTCCTTGCCTCCTTTCTTCTCCTCAGGTCCTTTCAGCTCCAAACTTTCCACAAAGATCTGTTCTCAGGAAAGAGACTACTCAACACTAAGGTGTGAATGACTGCTCCCATTCTGAGGGTGGGAGTTACATATTCATTTCCAATGGTGGTCATAGCAAATTACCAGAAACTCAGTGGCTTTAAAAAACATAAATGTAATATCTTACAGTTCTATAGGTTAGAAAGCCCAGATCTCGCTGGGCTGAGATCAAGGTGTCAGTGGGCTGTGTTCTTTTCTGGACACTCTAGGGGAGAATCCATACCTTGTCTTTTCCAGCTTTTAGAAGCTGCCTACCTTCCTTGGCTTGTGGTCCCTTCCTTCACCTTCACATCCAGCAACAGCACAGCCCTCTGACCCTTCATCTTTCTTGATATCTTTCTCTGACTGGCTGAAGCCAGGAAAGGGTCTCTGCTTTTAAGGATCATGTGATTAGATTGGGCCCACTTAGATAATCTAGGCCTAGATTATCTCCCCATCTCAAGGTCCTACCTTAGTGATATCTGCGAAGTCCCTTTGCCAGGTAAGCTAGCACATCCACAGGCTCTGGGGATTCCAGAATGGATATCTTTGGAGCCATGAGTCTGCCAACCACAGGCACAGAGCCTCTGGAGAGGACTTTTCACAAAAAGCCCCTGATGCAGAAGAGAGGGAACAGGGTCCCAGGGGTTGAGACCTCACCCTGAGCTTTCAGTTGCTCTGTACATATCTTTAAAATCTTTGTCTTTATAATTTCTATACATTATTATAATTCTTATAATTAAGAATTATATTTACACTTTCATATAAAAATATATATTTCAATATTTTAAAAATGCTTTAAATTGCTTGCCAGTTAAATTACTAGCATCCCCCCCACCCCCGCCAAGACTTGGAGTGAGTGCTTCAGAAGGTACAACAAGTTTTTCAGTGCCTTTGGGTAACACCACCCACCCACCACCTCCCAACCTGCCATCTGCATTTCTTCCTGAGATCATAACCCAATGTGAACAGCGCAGCTTCCAGCCAGGCTCTGAGATGCTAACGATGGTATTCCTGGCACCAGCTGTCAGATGAGGGCCGCATCTGGGGCAAGGGGGCCTCCCAGGTGAAAGCAGGTCAGGTGGACAGCTGTCCATCACTCCAGTGCACTCAGCCAGCATCTGTGTGCTCAGCCGGCCCTGGCTGTGTGCAGAGCCCTGTGCCAGGCAGAGCTTGGCGGGGGGACCAGACACTTGAACTGGTCACTGTGTCCCAGTATGGAATGTCCCTGAGTGCTTGAACCCTTTGCTACTCAAAGTGTGGTCCGGGGACCAGATACATCAGCATCACGTGGAGCTAGAGAGAGATGAAGAATCTCAGGCTTGCTGGACCACAGCCTGCATTGTAGCAAGATCCCTAGCACACCAAAGTTTGAGAGGCCCTACTCTGACCATTTATTCATTGGTCAATTCCTGACATTGATTATTGGCTCCCGTCCTGTGCTGAGCACTGGCATATAAAGAGTTTGAGCCAGTGAACAGCCTTAAGGAGCCCTCAGTCTTGCAGGCTCTAAAAGAGGCCTAGGTTTGCTGGGGGAACCTGGGGTGGGAGAAAGGTCTCTATAGAGGGCAGGGAGGATGTCTTCCTGGAGGAGGTGGCATCTCAGCCGGACTTTGAAAGCTGAGGAGAGTTTCACCAGATGGAGAGGGGAGAGGGAAGGGAGCCTCTGGCAGAAGGAACAGTGTGAACAAAGGTGGGGAGGTGGGAAAGGGTCAGGCTCATTTATGCGATGACGGATGACCCAGTCCAGCTGGGCCATTGGTGACAAGGAGAGACATAGTGTATTAGTCTGCTAGAGCCGCCCTAACAAAGTGTCATAGACTGGGGGGCTTAAACAACAGGAATTTATTTTCTCACAGTTCTGGAGGCTAGAGGTCCAAGATCAAGGTGTTGGCAGGGCTGGTTTCTTCTGAACCTCTCTCCTTGGCTTGTAGATGGCCATCTTCTCCCTGTGTCTTCACATGGTCTTCCCAATGTGTGTCTGTGTCCAAATTTCCTCTTCTTACAAGGACACCAGTCAGATTAGATTAGGGCTCACCCTAATGGCCTCATTTTAATGTAATCACCTCTTTAAAGACCTTATCTCCACATGCAGTCACATTTTGAGGTATTAGGGGGTTAAGACTTTGACATGTGAATTTGGGGGGAGAGGACACAATTCAGGTCATAACCTAAAGTATACGAAATGAGGCTGGAAGAGTGTGCAGATCTTGGGGAGACTTAAGTGCCAGGTTGAGAAATTTGTGCTTTCTGCATGAGGCCATGAGGAGCCATGGAAGGTTCTAGAGCAGGGGAGTAGCACCACTGGAGCTGTGATTGAGCTCCAATACAGCAGACAAAAGCTCATCTCTTGGTGTGGTCCAGGGTCAAGGACTGAATCAGGCATGACCTTCACCTTAACTGGCAAGTTGGGTACTGTGGCAGATGGGGAAGCTGCTTCCTCTCTCCAGGCCTCAGTCTCCTCATCAATAAAATGGGCTCAGGGACATAAAGTAGCATTTCCTGACCTGAGGGACCCAATGGCTCTGAGAGGATTTCAGAGGGATATGTACAAACATCTCTAACTTTGCAAGTTATGTATTTTCTTCATGATTTAATTATTTCACTTTTTAAAAACTTTCTTTTATGAATAATTTCAAACATAGAGAAAAGTAGAGACTATAGAATAATGAAAACCCATATACCCATTACTCAGATTTAATAAATCTTAACATTTTGGCATGTTTCATCTTTTTTTTTTCTGAAGTATTTTAAAGTAAATTACAGATCTTCATATTTTACCTGTAAATATTTTAATGCGCATCTCTTAACTACAAGGACATTTTCCCTAATAACCACAATGTCACTAAGCACACCTAAAAAAATTAAAAATAATTCCTAATACTACTCAATACCCAGCTCATATTCAAATTTCCCATATTGTCCCCAACAAAATGTTTTCCTTTTGGAATTTAGTATAAATGAATATTAGGAAAAATCAAACCCATGATATCAAGAGGATATAAAAATATATATATACATATATATGCACATATATGTACAAATATATATATTTGTGTGTATGTACAAATGTATATATTAATGTATATATTTTTGCATAAAATGTATATACAAATGTAGATTTTTAAATTTTTAAATTTTAAAATTTTCAAACATATGTGAAAGAAAGAATGCTCTCGATGGTTGCACCCCTGTGTAAGGCAGCACTTGTGAAGGTGGTTAAGTTTGTCCAAGGCTTCATGAGCTACAAAGGGTCTCACACACTTATACACTGTGGAGGGTTGTACCCGCATGCAGTAGATCTTGCTCATTGCAGGGTGGCCTTGAATGAGTTGACTCTGGGGGGCAGGGCTCCGAGCCCAGGGTGCAGGACAGGCTCAGTTTCCAGAGGCCTGGGACTCTTTCCCCCTGTACTTCCCCTTCCCCGCAGCATAGACAGTCTGTGCTGACCCCCTGGGACTCAGACTCTTGACCCCTGTGGGGAGCACGGGGCACCCTGTCCTGATTCCTAGAACAGGAAATAGTCGGTGCAGAACTCATGGCTGGCAGTTAGCAAGAATAAATAGTGAGCTGGAAGCCATGGGCTGCACACTCACCACACGGGGGGCTGAGATGAGGACAGAAATGATGATTGTTATAACGACTGCTGTTTATTAGGCCCTTGCCCTGTGTCAAGTGCTTCTCAGGAACTGTTTCATTTAGTCTTCAAAATACCTTCATAAGTTCAGTATTGTATTCTCCCCACTTAACAGATGACGAAACTGAGACTCAGAGACACACTGACTTGCCTAAGGACACACAGCAAGTCAGTGTGTCCCTTAAACATGGGTTTAAGCTGGGACTTAAACCCATGTCTGTGTGACCCCAAAGCTCATTCCATGAGCTTCGTTTCCCAGGTTGCCCAGTACAGAGGGTGCCCAGAGGAGGGTGAGGCTGCCTCTGCATGGAGGAGTGTTTCAGGGATGACTTTTCTGAGGAAGTGGCTTTTGAGCTGGGTCTTGAGGGATGAATAAGAGTTCAGAGTTCACAGGGGGAGGAGAGAAAGCGTATTCCAGGCAGAGGGACCGGTACAGGCAGAGGCTTGGAGGCCACAGAGCAGGTTCCCGTAGAGGGGGCTCCACCAGAATTCTCAATGTGTGTGCTTTCTCCTGTAGGAGGTCGGGACAGGGCAGGGCGGCCCCTGCTTCTGGTGTCAACCACCAAGGGGCCCTGGGAGGCACCATGGTGCACAGCCTCAGAGGTCACCAAGCTGTTCTCCTACCTGTGCACCATCCCCAGGTAAGGGGCTGGGCCAGCCTGACCACCCCATCCTACCTCGACCTCTCAGCCCAGAGCCCAGCACCAGGTAGCAGATGGAGGGATCCTTCCATCCAGTCATCTGTTTCCAGAGCTGGTCCTGAGCCAGATGCTGGGGGGAAAGCAGGACAGACTTGGTGCCTGCCATCAGGGCGTTCACAGGCTGGCGGGGGAGGTGGATGGTGTGCAAGAAACAGACATGGACAAGCAGCTCTCAGGGGTGTTAATGTGGTGAAGAAAACAGGGATGTTGTAGATCAGTGGTTCTCAAACTCAACAGGCATCAGAATCATCCAGAGGTCTGTAAAAACAGATGGCTGGGCCCTACCCCCAGAGTTTCTGATTCACTAAGTCTGGATAAGGACTGAGAACATCTATTTCTAACAAGTTTCCTGGTGATACTGATGCTGCTGGGCTGAGGACACATTTTGAGAGCCACTGGTGTAGAGTGAGAAGGGGGTGGGGGGCAGCTAATTTCAATTGAGAAATCAGGGAAGGCTTCTCTGAGGAGGTGATAATTGAGCTGGCATATGAATTATAAATATTTGTTGAACAAATGAAGGAAAAGGTGAATGGGTGAATGAATGAATAAGTGAGAGAGTAAAAGAATGCATGAGTGATGAGTGACCAGGCTGATTTCTAACACCTCCCCTTCCCTCCACACCCCCCCATTCAGACTTCATGTTGGACTGGCTGGGGAAGAGGCACCATCTTTCCTCTGAGTCCCAGCCCCCAGCCAGAGCGGTCTCAGAGGTGGTGTTTGCTTGGGACTGTGGCTATAGATCCCAACCTAGAGGTTCTGCTGCTGGGGTAGGGGGTGGAGGGACTGATGGAACCCTTTGGAACCTTCTCCACCCAACAGGAGCCATCACCACCACCTGCTGGCCACTGAGATTTTTCTTCTTGTCCAAAGTGAAGTGGCTTTTCTGGTCTGAGGAGGAGATGGAAACCCCCATTCTGTGCTAAGTGGCATGGTAGACAGAATGCTGGAATCCCACCAACTTGCTGTGTTACCTGTAGGTGGTAACCTCCCCTCTCTGAGGCTTCCCTGAAAAAGGGGGATGACTAAGTGGGCTCTGAGGACCAAGCATGGTCACAAGAGGTGGGGGTGAGGTGCAGTGTGAACTATGCATGGGGTTCTCATACGCTGGGCTGGCTTCTCCACTCCATTGCTGGGCACCTGCCCTGGGCCAGGCTTCATGCTGGGCCATGCTAGGGACCCAGATACTCCTATATTGGGCCTTGACCTCTAGGGGCATCCAGGCTGGTAGTGGAGGCAGGTGTAGAAATAGACCTCTCTCCCAGCATGGGCATAGCTAGAGGCAGGTGAGGTGTGGGGCACGAAGTCAGAGCCCTGGCCTCACCTTCGAGAGCCTCCTCTCACTGTCTGCTATGGCACCGCCGTGTACCTCAGTTTCCCCCCCTAGGATAGTGATGACAGCAGACATTGACATGCCTGTTACTCTGCGCAGCCCCTGAGTAATGAATTTACAGTAATGAATCCGTCAGTCCTCAGCACAGCCCCCTGAAGCCCACACGATTATTATCCTCCCAGAGAGGTGAAACAGCGTGCCCGGGTGACTGCCATAGCTCCACCCCGCCACTGGCCACCTCTGGTTTCATCTATGAACTGGGTGCTTGTAAGGCTTGGAGGCGGTTGGGGGTTATTTTCCCAGTTTGGCTGAATGGTCAGGGCACTTGGAAGCATAGACTCCCTGGCTCCAACCCCAGCCTGCTGGACAGATTTCTTGGGGGATGGAGCGGGGGTGGGGGTGAGGAATTGGTATTTTAACAAGTCCTGCAATTGGGCCACTTTGGAAAATCCTAAGGTAATCACTGAAAAGTGCACTGTGAACCCATGAGGGTGTTTTGGCTGCAAGTAACAAATTCCAATTCAAAATGTCTTACCTGCTAAGGAAATGTATCAGTCTATGTCTCTGCCTTATATCTCTTTGTAAGAACCTTTTAAAGGAGAGAATATCTTTCCCAAAAGCCCCCAGCAAACATCCCCTCACATCTCATTGGCCAGAAAATGTCACATGCTCCCTATCTAACCCAATCATTGGCCAGGGTAATTGGGTCTACTGTGGGCCTCAACCAATCAGAAACCAGCCCCTGGCAGAGGGGGGACATGATTATATGGAGGGAATTGGATTCTTGAACAAAGTGAACCTTCTGACCACACAAAAGGGGTGGATGAAGGTTAGGTGACTCCTACTGCAACTGGGATAGTAGCTTATAGTTCATGATTATTAGGGTGTAAGAGAGAGCTGTGTGAGGTACTGTGGGAGCACTGAAGAGGGAATAACGGACTCTGCCTGGAGAAGAATCATGGAGGGCTTCCTGGAAGTGGTGTGTGTCAGGGGCACAGGGAGGCACTGGAACTTTGTCCCATGGGATGAAGCGTTCACCAGTAAATCCAGGCTTCTAGCAGACAGTTTCCCTCAGCTTCCACTAGGTCCTTCCCCCTCGAGGGCCCTAGTTCATCCAGCAAGACTGCCAATTCTGTTTACCACCCACAGGCCTGAAGATAAAACCAAGGGGCTGGCGGTCGTGATTGATGCCAGGAAACAGCCTCCACATCCTGGTCTGGTCAGTGCCTTGCAGGCCACCCAGGTGAGTGGGAGGTGGACAGCCTCAGCCTTGCAAGTCTTGGGAGCACTGGGGGCCTTAGGATATTCACAGATCCTGAGGGGCTCAGAGCTGGGACCAGGAGCCCAGGTAGGGAGTCTTAGCTGCACATAACAGAAACCCCAGCCCAGCCATGCTTAAAGACAAAGGTCATTCATTGGTTTATCTGACTTGACTGTCCAGGAGTTAAATCCAACTTCAAGTATGGCTTGATTCAGGGGCTCAAATATTGCCACCAAGATCGGGTTTCTGTCTCCCTATTTCTGGCCCCATTCTCCTGGGAGAGTACCATTCTCAGCCAGGTCCCCCTCTTGGTGGCAGTGTGGTTCCTGGCAGCTCTAACTTCATATGGGCTTTCATTTAAGTCCAGTAGGAAAGAGTGATTCTTTTCCCAGAAGTCTCAGCAAAAGTTTCTTTGTGTCTCCTTAGCCCAGGTTCGCTCAGCTGCCCATCCATCAGCCAATCTCTGTGTCAGGGGAATGTGACATGCTGATTGGCTTAGGCTTAGCTCATGCACTGAGAATGGGGGAGGGAAGAGATTGCTGACTCACCAGTATGGGCAGCAGCATATAATGGAAGTTTGGCATATGCTCACCTCATGACCTCCACCCCCTCTTCCTCTTCCTTCTCCCTTTACAGATGGGGAAACTGAGACCCAGAGGGGGTGGGGCACCTGGGAAGTTTGCAGTCCAGCTTGAACCTGCTGTTCTCTTGACTTCCAATGACTCCCAATAAGTCATTTGACTCACCCTCCAAATAAGGATCCGAGCCCTCCATACCACATAAGGGTCCCAGCCATGGGAACCCTCACCCCATCCCTGTGGCCCATTTGCCTACACCTTAGCCGGGAGGCTCAGTGAAAGCCTAGGCAGATCAGCTCTGAAATGATTCTCTCTGACAGGCTCTGGTCCCAACCTCCATCCGTGCTATGCTCTTCCTGGGGGAGCAGGAGGCCGCTCTCCAGCTGGAGGCATTATCTGACATCCAGGTGAGGGGGAGGCAGCATCGGCTGAGGCGGAGGGGAGGTGGGCTGGAGCTGAGCTGCGGTGAAGAATGGCAGAATTCACGAGCTAGGAGAGGCCCTGAAATAATCAAGTGTAGGTCCATTAGATACGAGTCCAGGATGCTACAACTCTTCTGCCCAGCCCCCATGGCAAGCATTGCCAAATCAGTCCCAGAATTATTTCTCCCTCGCAACCCTAGCAGCTCCCGGTGGGCACTACCACGTGATTGAGAGCTGCGCACAGCATGAAACCCACTTGAAAGCTTCATCTTGTCAACCCCTCCCCCCTTCTTCTCAGATGGGGAAACTGAGGTCCAAGGCCACACAGCAAGCTAGAGGGGCCGTTTCCACACCTTACCTGGTTCTTCCTGTATCTCTCTCCCTAGTTTCTCTCAGCATCTCCAACTTATATGCTAAGTTGATTCGGGACTTCACAGGAAAGAGCACTGCAGCTCCCTTTAATCAGTGCCATGTACCACAGTCACGAGCGTGGGCACCCTGCCCTCTGCCCTGTTTCAGAAAATGATTTTAAAGGTCCCACTTCTACCTCCTGGTTAGCAAAGAGGCACATTGTAAACTAGAGATGTACTTTTCAAGCTTTTAGGTGCCTATGAATTTCTTGGGGATTGTCAAAGGGCAGGTTCTGATTAAGTAGTTCTGGATGGGAGCTGGGATTCTGCATTCTAACGTGCTCCTAAGTCATGCTGGTGCTGCTGGTCCATGGACCACACTTTAAATACCAGGCATGAAAAATGGGCTCCAAAACGCCACAGAATTCTCCCCATCCCAAGCTTAGGTATCTGGAGCCACTCATAGCATAAGCCTCAAGCATCACTGCCTGGGACATGCGGTCACCTAGTCCCTGCTCCATATCTTAGGGGATACTGTTAGGATTTGGTGACCTTTCTCAACAGCCCCAAGAAGATAGTACCTTGATGGGTCTCCAGAGAACAGTACAATGATTACAAAGAAGTTACATGACATGGGCCAGCTTCAGTCGGTTTGTTTGATTGCCTGGACAACTGAGCTGGGAAAGAGCCCAGCTCAGAAGGAAGGAATTCCGTGATTGATTAATATCTGCCTCGGGCACAGGCTAGGAGAGTGGCAATACAAATGCTGTTTATTTGCCATTCCTTACCCAGGGTCTGGTTCTCAATTTTGATTTGTCAGAGTTTCCAGAGAAGATCCCTTGCCCAGAAAGCAGCTCTTAAAGCCAGGGCCAGCCTTACCCATGGGAAGTGGAGTGGCGCTGGGGCGTGGGTCTGGGCAGGACCTTCTCAAACATCTGTCTCTACACTGAGTCCCCTGGTCCTTCTGACCTGCTTCTTTTTCTGCAGGTAGAGGTGCTGACCTCACTGAAGGCCCTCAGCCACCACGTGGACCCCAGCCAGCTGCCCATGGCCCTGGAAGGCCCCTTCCCCTACTGCCACGGTGAATGGGTGCAATTCTTCCAGGTGTCTACCATCACAGCCTTCACCCCACACCCTCACCCCTTCTGTTTCTCCCTTCACCGTCCTGCCCCATGGATCCACTGAACTTATCAGGTTCAAAGACAGTCATTCAACAAGTGTTTATAATGAGGGTGCAGAGTGGAGTGACTAAGAGCTCAAGCTCTGGGGCCAGAAGGCCTGGGTTTCAATCCCAGCTCTGCTGTGTGACCTTGGGTAAGTTATACACCTTCTCAGAGCCCTCTTCCTCAATGACAAAATGGGGCTGATGTGAGGCTTGAGTTAAGGTGTGTAAAGAGCTTAGAAGAGTGTCTGGCACATGCTAAGAGTGATGCTAGTGTTAACTGCAAATAAATTTACAGACATCTGCTTTGTGGACACACAGAACTCGGGGAGCTTGGGGTCTGGTGAGGGAGGCAGATGTGCTCCCTCCTGTAAGAGGGAGGAAGTAAGGAAACTTCCAGGGCTGGGCTCCTTTCCTGTGTGACCTCAATCCTTCCTCACCGCAACCCTGCGAGGGGGCACCTCATGCCCAATTTAACACGTGAGGATGCATAGGATGGGCACAACTTCCACGGCCACACACAGGAGCTTATGGGCTTAAACCGCACCAGGACCAGTGCCCATAGTTGCTGGCCCAGGGCTTTCTCTAGACCAGGGCAGCTCGACTTCAGCACTGTTCACATTTGGGATCAGATAATTCTTTTCTGGGGGGCGTTGTTTGTGCACTTTCATGTGATTAGCACCATCCTTGGCCCCTACCCACTCTGACAATAACATCCTCCAAATTATGACAACCAAAAGTGTCTCCAGACATTGCCGAATGTCCCCTGGGGTACGAAACCATCACCCACGGAGAACCACTGGTCTATAGTCTAACGTGGCTGTTTGCTTATTTGCTTTCGGCCTGGTGCTCTTCTTTTTAAGATTGGGTCTATTTTTTTTTTAATCAGTCATCAATTTTATACACATCAGTGCATACATGTCAATCCCAATCTCCCAATTCAGCACACCACCATCCCCACCCCACCGCGGTTTTCCCCCCTTGGTGTCCATACGTTTGTTCTCTACATCTGTGTCTCAACTTCTTCCCTGCAAACTGGTTCATCTGTACCATTTTTCTATTTTTGAATAGACCCTATGTTCAAAATTCAAATGGTACAAAAGGGTATATACTGAAAAAATCTCTTTTCCTATTTGTCCCACAGGCCCCCAGTTCCCCTCTCCAGAGGCCTCCAATTAATCCAGGGGCTTTTGAACTATATTTTTGCTTTAAAACCTTCTCTTTAAATGAAATCTTACCTATAGAGCCAGCATATAAAACTGATAATGAGGATGAGAATTGGTGCTATTCTAAGTGCCTGGCACAAATAAACCCATTTAGTCTTCCCACAAGCCTCTAAGGCAGGAAATGGGGAAATGATCCCATTTTACAGAAGAGGAAGTAGAGGCACTGAGAGGTTAAGAAACTTGCCCAAGGCCTCAGAGCTAGTAAGTGGTGGAGCTGGGCTGAAGTGGGACCCGGAGAGGATGTCCTCTACCCCTGCCCTCTCACCCCCTCCTACCATTCCCTCTCCCACAGGCCTGGGAGTAGGTCAGGCCTGTCTTCTCTCTTTTTCTCTCTCATTCCCAGCATGAGTGGTTCTCAAACTGTGGTCCCTGGGCCAGCAGCATCAGCGTCACCTGGGAACCTGTTAGAAATGCACACTCTCAGGACCCACCCCAGAGAAACTAAACCAGAAACTCAGTAGGAAGGCTCAGCAGCCTGCTTTTTAATTGACTTTCCAGGTGATTCTGATGCAGCTAAAGTTTGAGAACCACCACCCCGCGTGTCCTCCTGTTGGGAAGAGGGGAGAGGCACCCTCTTCACTGGCCCAGGCTAACATCCCCACTCTGGCCTGCTTTCCTGCAGAAGCTGGACCCTTTCCTTGCTGACCTCCGCCAGGCCTCCTCGCTGCTAAAGGCTTCCATCAAGGAGTTTGAGAAGGGTGAGCCCCCTGGAGGGATGCAGGTGAGACAAGAGCCTGAAGTGGGGAAACCACACCACATCCCTTATTTCATGGACCAAGGGCTCAGCGAAGGGGCTCTGTTTTCATTCAATCATTCAACCGATATTTACTGGACAGTCACCATGTGTCACGGCCTGGAGACCCAGCCTGGGGCAAATCGACTTGTCCCTGCCCTCATGGGGCTCATGGTACAGTGCGAGAGGTCATAATTTAAAAACTAAACAGAAATGGACATGTCATTACAAGTGATGCTGAATGCTGTGAAAGTAAGTTTGAGAAAAATGGGGAAGGAGGGTATAGAAGTTGAGCCTTGAAGGATGAGACGGAGCCATGGGACTTGGTCTGTGCTTGGTCTGTTCAGGAAGAGCAAGGAGGCCAGTGTGGAACAGAGTGGGGGAGGGGAGGATAGAACGAGAGGATCTTCTGGATCCACGGGGCTGTATCAGGGCGGAGTTGGGTTGGGATTTGATTCTAAATGGGCAGAGAAGCCGCTGGAGAGTTCTAAGCAGCGGCACTGGGATGATCAGATTGGCACTTTGAGATCCATCCGGTTGTCATTCAGAGAACAGACTGCAGGGGGAGCCAGAGTGCCACAGACAGATCAGTGAAGAGGCTGGGATGGGCGTCCCAGCAAGAGATGATGGTGCTTGGACCAGTGAGGTTGCCACAGTGATGAGAGGAAGCTCGGCTTGAGGAAATGTTTTAGAGATGGAAAGGAGAGACTTTCTGTAGAACCTTGAACGCCAAACTGGGGGAGTCAGGCGTGATTGGGGTGTGGGGAGCCCTGGAAGGTTATAGAAGGAAAGTGGGGATTGAGCCTCAGGCTACCTCCCTACCGTGGCAGGAGGCCTCCAGGTGTCTGAGCAAGTCCAAGGAGCTGATGGAGGCTGTGCTCAGGGACCCAGGCCTGTTGGGCCTCCAGCGGGAAGGCGGAGCCACCCTGGCCAGGCTGCGACAGGAAGGCAGCAGGCTGAACTTCAACCCGGACGTCAGGTACGGACACCAGGCTTTTCCTTTCCCACCCCATCCTGTTCCCCAGGCTGGGACTCGGAGCTGGGGTCACTTCGCTGAGGGGACACATAGGGTGGGCATCTGAAGATGCCCAGGATGGGGTGTTTGCCGGGCCCACATCCTGGGCTGAGGCCTGATCACGGGCCCCCAGCCTATACCTTGGCAAGTCCCTTCCCTGCTGCCCCTCCTCAGCCCAGGCATCAGAGGACAGCACCCCCATTTCTGGTCACTGTCATGGACCAAGGACGCTCTCTGACCCAGACACTGGGCTGAGCCCCTTTAAGAGCCCACCTCTTATTCCTCAAAAGACCATGTGAGGCTCACATCCTCCTATTTGGCTGATGGACACCTGAGGCTAAGCGAAGGGAAGTAACAGCCAGACCAGCTGAGCACTAACCCCTGCACTGCCCTACCCTTCATGGCAGGGGCTAGGGGAACCTCGTGGTGTTCCAGGGTCACAGAACCACGGAGCAAGAAATACGCATTCCTAGAAAGAACCAATTTTCTTAAATTTAGGGGTGGGGTGGAGGAGGGGTGCAAATCAGTAATTAAATCAGCCGGTAGTTGTATGTATTTTATCTCTGTTAGAATGAGCACAATTACAAAGTTTGCATAAGCTTCCAAGAACATTTTATTTATTTGACCTCCTCCTCCTACTCCTCCCAATAGCACTTAGTATGAACACAGCATTGTTCTGAGGGCTTTAAGAATATTAACGTGGTTAATTCCCACCCACGAAGGGGATCCTAGTATTATCCTCATTTTACAGTGGAGGAGCCTGAGGTTCAGAGAGAGGTTAAGTGACTTGCCCAGGGCCACACAGCTGGGATGTGGTGGGGCTGAGACTTGAACCCAGGCAGCCTAGCCCAGAGTCTTGAACACACCACCCTGAGCTCTGCCCACAGAGAGATTCATGCTGATGTGAGCGCTGGGCAGCAGTGGACCCTGGTGCTCGGTGTGGAGTCGTCCTCACTGCCCCTCACACAGCCTGGTGAGGCTGGCACTGCCTTTCCCAGCATGCCCCTGCCTCACTGACTGGGCCCCCAACCCCTTTGGTTCAACATAGGCCCCTCCAGACCGTTGGCCACCAGCAGCTCCACCAGGGGGCGCTGTGGTCCCACGTGAGCCGCTGCGTTTCTTGGGCAGCTCCTGCCTGCCCGCCCGTTTCTCCCTCCCTTTGCCAGACAGACTGGCATTTTCCATCCCGTTCACGCACCCTGGGTGCTCACCCCTTCCATGGAAGGGCAGTGACCTGTGAGAAGCTACAGTCAGATAAGGAGGCTTAGGGCAAGGCTCCCTCCAGGAAAACGGGCTCTCCTTCCATCTCCTCTTTTTCCTTTTCCTTCTAAATGACCCCAAGGGCAGAGGAGGGTGGGGTGGGATGTGAGGGGTGTTGGGAAAGCCCTGAGATTCCTCCCTTCACCCAAGTTTCTCCTGAAATCCCATCCTCACCCCCTCATTTATGTCTTGCTGGCTTTGATCATTTTTTTAAATCATGTGCAGAAAAGGCCGTGGACTGAGTTCCAATTCAGACTGCCATGCTTGTGAGTCAGAACCTCTCTCTGCAGGATCAGTTTTCCTACGTGTAAATGTTTTCCTATCTGTAAAATAGAGGCCAGAGTGGAGAGGTGTGTTACAGCCATTTGTCATCATTACAATAGAAATAACAAGCGCTTTGTAAATAAGTTCATTTGTACCATTTTTTTAGATTCCACATATAAGCAAATGAACTTATTTACAAAACAGAAATAGAGTCACAGAAGTAGAAAATAAACCTGTGGTTACCAGGGGGAAGGGGGAGGGAGGGATAAATTGGGAGATCGGGCTTAACATATACACACTATTGTATATAAAATAGATAACTAGTAAGAACCTACTCTATAGCACAGGGAACTCTACTCAATACTCTGTAATGGCCTATATGGGAAAAGAATCTAAAAAAGAGTGGATCTATGTATATGTATAATTGATTCACTTTGCTGTACAGCAGAAACTAATGCAACATTGTAAATCAACTATACTCCAATAAAAATTAATTAAAAAAAAAAAAAAAGAAATAACAAGCGCTAACAGCACCGCGGGCCAGGCACTGTGTTAAGTGTTTTGAGTGCGTGAGGGCGGGTTTGCCTGAGGAGCTCTGGAAAGCGCTGAGGTCCATGCCACACTCTGAGCAGGACTCCGGTGGGTCAGGGAGGGGCCTGGACATTGAGATTTTTAAAGCTCCCAGAGCAGGTTCTAATTGTGTTGCCAGGGTTGAGAGCCAAGGAGTTAGATCATTTAATTCTCACAACCCCCCTGTGAAATGCGTTCTGTTATCCCCATTTTTTATAGCTAAAGAAATGGAGACACAGAAAGGTTGAGAAATTTGCACAAGGTTCTGTTACTGGAAGGTAGCAGGGCTGGGATTTGAACCCAGATCTCTCCAGCTCGGTTCATACCCTCCTGGGGAAAAGGAGGGTCATTTGGTTTCTCGCTGTGTCCTCTGGTCCTCCCAGTCCCACGGAAGGCCAAGGCTGAGGCCCAGAGAGGTGTAGGGACCTGCCCAAGCTCACACAGCAAGTCAGCAGCTGAAATACCCAGGCCAGGGCCACAGAGCTGGTAGGAGCCAGGGAGGCATGCCTGTGCTGGGCGGGAGTGCTGGGGCTCCAGGGCAGGGGGTCAGCATCTTGGGTTTTCTCTCACACTCCTCGGCCTCCCAGGAGCCATCTGGCCGAAGCTGCTGCCCTGTACAGCCTCGTGGATGAACAGCTGCATGTCCTCGTCACTGTGTCCAACCACCTCCTGAGGAGGCTGGAGCTCCGCGTCCACCTGGGCCGCCTGGAAGCTGCCATCCACCAGGTGAGAGAGGAGGAGGAGGCTGGCCCTGGGACGTGAGGGGGGGTGGGCGGCTCCTGCCTCTCCAGGCCCCACCCCAGCCAGGCGCTTTGCTCTGGTATAATGACACCAGGCTGGCACTTCTTGGAGCACATGACAGGCACTCCATAGTGCCTGATAGGTGAAGACATAACTCCAGAAGCTGCATTTCTTAAACACCAACTTTGCGCCAAGCCCTGGGCCAGAGCCTTTGTGTCCATCGCCGCTTTCCAACCTCATCCCTTACCAGTGATGTGGGGAAGATGCTAGGATTTCTCCTACTCATCGATAAGGATACTGAGACTGGGAGACATTATGTCATCTGCCTGTAGTCGCACACCTGGGGGTCTGATCCTGGAGCCCACACCTGGCACCACTCTGTCCAACTGTTGATGCCTAGAACCAACGCATCCCTTCATGCTCTGGGCCGTGGAGCACAGTGTGCCTGGAGCCAGATGGCCTTGTTCCAATGCTGGCTCTAGCACTTACTAGCGGTGTGACCCTAGACAAGGTATTTAACTATTCAGTGCCTCGGTTTCCTCACCTGTTAAATGGGGGATAATATTAGTGTCTGCCGCATGGGGCTTTGTGAGGATAAAGTGGGTGATGCTCTTTTAAGACACCCCAGAATACGAAGAAGACTTCTGCTCATGGGATCGAGAGCCATCTTACCCCCTCTGTCCTTCCTTGAATCAATCACGTCTACCCCATTTTGCCACTGAATAAACTGAAGCCCAGAAAGGGGAAGTGACTTGTGCAGTTCACACAGGGAGTTCATGGCAGGTCCGTGCACCTTCCTCTGGCACTGTTTGGATGCCCCCAGGGACGGGGACCCCTTTGGATACTTGAAGAACATGACGGTGTGACCCCCACCCCACCCCCACCCCAAGCTGTCTCCTCTCCTCCCCAGAATTGGGAGGGTTTCAGTCTAGGCCGGTGGCATAGGCCCAGCCCCCAGATGACTGAGGACAAGACTTCAGCTTCCCAGGAAGGCAGCGAACTGGCCTAAGGATGTCTCCTCAGCAACCCCTCATGTCCATACCTCCCTCCCCTGCCCCAGGTCAGCAACTGGATGGAGCAGGAAGGAAGCCAGTGCCTGCAAGTGCTGACCCCCAAGGACGGAAGCTTGGAGACAGTGGAGAAAGCCCACGCAGAGTTTGAGGACTTCTTCCTTCAGGCTGCGGTGTGTTTCTAAAACTGAGGGTTGGGGGTGGGAGCAGATAGAGAGGGCAGGAGACAGGGGTGGCACTGCTGGGGAAAAGTTGTGGAGGCGGGAAAGTGCAAGAAAGCTTCCCAAGACAGTGAGGAGAGCAACTTGGATCACAAAGCATTCAGCTTAGATATTGTCTCCTCCAGGAAGCCTTCCCTGACCACCAAGTCCAAAGATGACACATCTCAGAATGCCTGGAGGGTTTCTTAAAATACACATTCCAGGGTCCTACCGTAGCCCTACTGAGTCAGCCTCAGAGAGCTGGGGTTGGGGGAGAGAATCTGCATCCTTGATGTGCTGGGCCCTAGGGCACAGGGTGATTCAGCCTCTGTTTCAGCCCTCGGGGAACTTCCAGGCCAGTGGAGGGCGGAGACAAGATGGGGGGCTGGGGGCAACAGGGAAATAGCCAGAAAGGGAGAACTGTGGGGACACAGATGAGGAGCCTGTAACCCAGACTCTGGGGTTGGAGAATTTTGCCGGAAGAGGGTGACGCTAAGCAGAATCCCAGCAGGCAAAGTAAACCCTGGGTTCCCATTTTATAGATGAGGAAACTGAGGCTCAGGAAGTCTCATAACCCGGTAGTAAGGCTGGAGCTGAGTAGACACCCCTCCCCTCCCTGCTCAGGCCCAGTACCGCCGTGGCCTGGAGCTGTGCAAGCAGGCGGCCCAGCTGGGAGCTGCAGCCAGGGCCAGGGAGGCGGGAGGAACAGAGCTCCCGGAGCTGGCAGGCTTCACCTTCACCCAGCGGGCCTTCCAGGCTAAGCTGACCCACTTCTACATGGCAGCCGAGCGGCAACGCACAGACCTGGAGACGCTGCTCCACCTCCACCACTTCTGCAAGAAGGTGAGCCTGGCGGCCCACCTGCATAGACTGCCCCCCCGCCAACACCTAGGACGTAGGGTGGGGGCAAGGAGCAGCCTAGACACAGCACTAGGCTGTTTTCATTCCATAGTCCCGTGAGGGGGAAAACGCATTACCTGCATTTTCCAGAAGGGAAACAAGGTTTGCAAGGTTAAGTTACCCTCCTTAAACCAGGTCCGGCTAATCCCTGACCCCAGCTTGTCCCACTACACAGGCAGTCTCCCAGTGACCCGGATATCATCTCTCAAAGGAAATCACCTGCTTCTTAAACGTTGGGATTAGGGGAAGGATCCTGGGGATTTCTGAGAATCTGATCAAAGCCATAGACTTTCCCTCCACACATAGACCTCTGCAGGCAACTTCACAGGGTCAAGACCAGGCTCAGAACCTTGATCTCGTCCCACCCCTCTATTGCAGTGTTAGGGAAACAGGATCAGAGAAGTGCCATCACTTAGCCAAGGTCACACAGCAAGCCATGGCACCATTCTTGTGCTCTTTCCCATGCCCCACCTTGCCCTGCACAGATGGGTTGGAGGGGGACACTGGGGAAGGAAGGAGGGGACAGTTGGCTGAGGGTGGGCCCAGAGGCTGCTCTGAGCATCCTCGGAACAGAGGCCTCAGTCCTCACCAGGAACCCAGCGTTTGGCCAGGAGGGAGGAGGAGGGGGTAGGGCTACTGGGGCAAGGGTCGGGGGCATGGGCAGAGGTGAGTTAGGAAGCAAGAATAACTCCATAACTTTGCATCTGTCATCTCTTGGAACCCAATGTGGCAAGGTTGACCAACTCCATTGTACAGATGAGGAAACTGAGGGCCCAGAGAGGGGCAGTACCTTGCCCAAGGCCACACAGCTAGAGAAAAGAAGAGCTGGAATTTGAACCCAGATGTGTCCATGTGCTATGTTCTTCTCCAAAGGGGAGGGAAATAACAAGCAGTTCTTGTGTCCAAGCAGACCTGATGACGATGGTGATGAGGGTTAGATGACTATTATGGGGTAGCCCACATTATTGACTGTGTTCTCCCCGCCAGACCCTCCTAAAGCACTTTGCAAACCTTGCCCGATTTAATTCTCATCATATCTTTGTGAGGGAGGGGCACCAACATTGATTCCATTTTACAGATGAGGAAACTAAGGTCCAAAGAGGAAAGTGGCTTTCTCAACATCCCCTAGCCTGGTTGGTCAAGCAGGATTTGACTTCAGAGCCCCCGCCCCTCCTAAATCCATTTAGCCAAATCCTTCATTTTTCTGATGGGGAAACTGAGGCCTAGGGGGAGCAAGGGAGCAGCCTGAGAGAGCTGTAACCCAGATGAGACAAGAACCCACACCTCTGGCCTGGGCCCAGTGCCCTCAGCTGCCCCCGCACTGGCCACTGAGGATGGAGCATGGGAAGAGCCTGACCCCAGCCTCCCAGCTGTCAGGCCAGCCCAGCACACAGGGCACCAAGAACGCAGATGCTTCGGGGGCAGCGGGAGGGACTCGGTCAACTCACACCTGGGGCACTGGGAGGACAGGCCACTCTGTCTCCCTCAGGCAAGGGAGGTAGATGTGGGCAGAGGCAGCGAAGGGATCCCCCGCGCCCAGCTGTTCAGAAGTTAGAGAGCGAGACAGCAGCAGGATCTGAGACTTCGAGTCAGGGCTACACCTGCATGGGCTCTGTGATCTCAACAGTGGCCTTCACTGCTCTGGGCCTCAGCTCCTTGTCAAGAATAATGATGATAATAATAATAACCAATGCTTACGTACGGAGTTCTTATTGTCTGCAGGCCCTGTTCTAGTCATTTCACATATGGTTTTATTGTCACACCAACCCTGTGAGGCAGGAAACACAGAGAAATCAAGTCACTCACCCAGGGTCACACAGCTAGGAAGTGGCGTAGTTGAGATTCAAACCCAGGTCATCTGGCTCTAGTGCAGAGAAGTGAGAATTAAATTAAACGTAAGTAACCCCTCCCCCTGCCCCTAATAATTCCAGATTTGAGCCCCGACTTTGCTCAAATCTGGAATTATTATTTTTAACACGGATATTATTATTATCATTAGTAGTAGTGGTAGGAGTAATGCCTCATGGATTAAGGGGATCTGGAAGCTTCTCTCCCTTGTTTACTAATTTTAGCTGATTTTAGCCCCATCGGCCTTCCCTGGAGAAAGCAAACTGGCTCCAGCACTGAGGCCTTTGCACTGGCTGTTCCCTCAGCCTGGAAAGCTCTTCCCCTCGACAGCCCCTTCTCCTCTCTGGCCCTGAATTTTAATCTGCAAAACAAGGGGTGGGGCAAGATGATTTCCGAGGTGTTCTCCACCTCTGTCCAGCTTGGCCTGGAATATCTGGTCCCAGACAGACAGACGGACAGACAAGACGGCTCAGCGCTGGGCTCAGCCCCAGGTGGAGAGCAGGCATGCGGCAGCTTTGGCACTAAATAATAATAACACGATTGTGTCGCTAACGGAGATTTATGGAGCCCTTTCCCAGCCATGAGCTCAGTGTGCTTCTGCAAATATGAAGCCATTTATCTAAAGACAAGTTCCCTTAATCCGCAGAAAGATGGTTTCCTCGGAGAAAATGGTTCTCCAATCCCCACCGCCTAACAGCTTGCTGTTGGCTTCTAAATTAATGGAGAGAAAGATTATGTTTTTCACGAGCTGCTGGGAACATGTTGGCTCCTTTGCAGCCTGCAGACATTTTGTGGGTGAAGTGGGGACAGGCAGGATCCTAAAATGCGGCAGAGGCCCAGCCAGAGTGAGGGGGCCTCCAGGCCTGGGCTGGCTGACAGTCTCACTGTGTGACTGCAAGGGCAGGGCCCTGCCTGGGCCAGTTTCTCCTGTGCAAGGAGGTGCTTGGAAGATACCCTCTTGAGGGCTGGACAGAGCTGAGTTTGAATCCCAGCTCCTCCCTGACTTGCAGCGTGACCTGGGACAAGTGATTTCACGTGTGTGAGCCTCAGTTTCCTCCTCTGTAAAATGGGCTGCTGGTTCAGTGTGATCCTACATGAGATGCACAGAGCCTGGCAAATAGTCAGTGTTCAATAAATATTAGCCAGACTCCTCCCTCAGCACCACTTATGAGGGGTTCATACAATCTGAGAATCCAAACTTTCAGCACTCAAATTTTCATGATTATGTATCACAACCTCTACTTTACTGAGGGGGAAACTGAGCCCCAGAGAGGGGTGAGTCCTTGCTGGCCCCTAGGTCTGTAAGACTGTGCCTGAAGATCCCAAGGGTGCTGGGGACTGTTTCCCGGTGGGTAACGGAGGGTGGTGTTCCCTGGGGAAGAAAGGGAAATATTGTCGTCATCAGCAGTGGAGAAAATCACAGCTGTGCTAAGAGAGGCCCTAACACTGATTGGACATTTTTGTATTAATTCAGTCTAGCTATATTTATTCTTTAAGCCTCCTCTTGGCTCAGAGAGGCATATCCCTGCCCTCATGGAACCCCCATCTCCCTCTCTTCTTGTCTCCCAGATGACCTGGTTCCACATGGACTGCCAGGACCTGATGACCCAGCTCAGGCTGGGCAAGGCCCAAAGGGCCAGTCCTGGGGACCAGCGCCGCCTCCACCGCTACCTGCAGCGCCTGGCTTCGGAGTTCCCTGCTGAGAAGCTCACGGCCATGCGGCTGCAGGTGGCCTCTTTGAGCTGGGAGGCCCTGGGCCAGGACCTGTGGGAGGAGGCCCGGGAGAGGCACGAGGAGATCCAGACCCTCCTGAAGAAGGCACTGGCCCACTGTCCATGCCCGGCAGGTCCCCCTTCCCACCCGGCGGGCCGGGAACTCAGAGGGGCGGCCGCCAAGGGCCAGGGCCTGAATGGAGAAGTCACTTACAAGGGAAGACGGGACCTGCCCCTCCAGGACTCACTGGGTCTGGATCATTCGCCAAAATCCTGTTGGCCTCCTTGGGCCCCCAGACGCGTACAGAACAGAAATTTCCAAGCAGCCCGTCCACCCCAGGAAGCTGGCCAGGCTTTTGAGGCTGATGAAGGCAGAAGCCCGCATGGGCCCCTGGATCCTGCCCCTGAGCGTTTTCTCACCACCCTCTTCTCCTGGCAGCGGCTCCCCAGGCAGAGTCAGATCCCCCGGCCCACTGGGGGCAGCTTCTCCTCAGAGGGGACAGACTCACAGACGTCTCTGGAGGACTCACCCCACACAAGTCCCCCTGCATCCCTCTAGCTGGGAGTTCCCGTCCATCACACCAGGCTCCGGCAGGGATGGGTATGGCTCGGGTGGGGCCCAGCTAAAGACAGAGCTGGGGAGCCCTGGACCATCCGTCAGGACGTGGCTACTGAGTTTGGCCCGTGCTCGGTGGACAAGAACGCACGCCTGCTCCCGGCCCCAGGAAGCTCTGGGAAGACGCGACTCACACATCCAGAATAGTGAGAGTGGAGGGCAGGGCACGACGCGGAAGAGCGTGAGATTGGCTCCAAAACCCTGCAGTCTCATCGTGGAAAGAGCTGTTGGTACCGATCCTTCCAGAGATCTCCGACTTAGGCAGGCCAGATGCCCACCTGGGGTTCAGGGGTATGTAAGCTTCCCCTTGGAGCACAAGGGGCAAAGTTGCCCTCATAATAGAACCCAGGGTGGGGAGATTGGGGGAGTGGCTTCTTGTCTTAGGGTCCTACGAAACAGATCCCACAAGGATTCGAGTGCGCATTTATTTGGCAGTGATCCCAGGAAACACTGGCGGAGGAGCAGGGGAGCGAGTCTGGGAAGGGAATAAACGGGGTGCTGTCAAGTGAATTACCACATGTAATTTATCCACTGACGCCACTGGCCTCGGGCAAAGAGAATCACCTGCTGGAGGCCAGTTAGTGCACAAGGAAGGGGTAAGGGAGGGGGACTGTCTGCTGCACCTCTACTCTGTCACTTGGCTCCTCCAACAGACATGAGCATCAGTCTCAAGTTCAAGGAACCCCAGAGAGGACCACCTTCCTCTCCCATGATCTCTGCCTTCTTCCCCTCCCCCCCACAGCTCCTCAGACCCACCCCCAAGCCCAGCCTCTCTTTGGGCACAGCCTCTGGGGCCTGGCGTCATCGGGTTCTGCTATGGTTGGGGCTGGAGGGTAGGGAGCCTTGTCCCCATCCAGCAGGTGGTGCGGGAGGACAGTGGGAAGAGGCTTGAGATGCTCTGATTTCAGATAGAGCATCTAGAAGACAGCCCAGAGTGACCATGGCTAGCGCCTCCCCTGAATGTCATTATCCTGAGAAAGTGCGCCCGTCTCTGCCCTGAGATGCATCACCAAGATGGCCTCTGGTAGCCCAGCCCTGGAATTTTCCTGCCTCCAGGAAGAGGGTGGGGTGCACATCCTCTCACAAGATGAGGCTGTGGAAGGAGAGGGAGGCAGGACCGGAGCGGGCCTGGGAGGACAAACAGGGTTTCTCAAGAGTAACCTCGGGCTTCCCTGGTGGCTCAGTGGTTAAGCATCTGCCTGCCAATGCAGGGGACACGGGTTCGAGCCCTGGTCCGGGAAGACCCCACATGCCGCGGAGCAACTAAGCCCATGCGCCACAACTACTGAGCCTGCGCTCTAGAGCCTGTGAGCCACA
The DNA here is from genome assembly GCF_965194825.1 of Balaenoptera physalus. Taxonomy (NCBI): domain Eukaryota; kingdom Metazoa; phylum Chordata; class Mammalia; order Artiodactyla; family Balaenopteridae; genus Balaenoptera; species Balaenoptera physalus. The sequence continues at coordinate 21,592,725 of NC_138898.1, forward strand.
ACCACTGAGCCCACATGCCACAACTACTGAAGCCCGGGCGCCTAGAGCCCGTGCTCCGCCACAAGAGAGGCCACCGCAATGAGAAGCCCGCGCACTGCAACGAAGAGTAGCCCCCATTCGCCGCAACTAGAGAAAGCCCGCGCGCAGCAACGAAGACCCAACGCAGCCAAAAATAAATAAATAAAATAGTAAATTTTAAAAAAATTATTAAAAAAAAAAGGAGTAATCTCAGCAGAGAGAGCCACACAAACCTCAATGCCCAAAATGTCTTCAGGAATCTTCCAGGACTTAAGATTTCGTCAAGAGTGGTCTGGGGCCTGTCTGCCTCAGCACCACGAGCAGAGCTGATCAAAGGCAACGTCTTAGGGGATCCCACCCCAGATAGTTAAAACCAGACCCTTGGGGCAGGGGTGGCTGGAGTCTGCACGTGTTACCAAGTGTTCATGCAACACAGTGAGGTGGGGTGCTGTTGGGAAACCCTTGTGGCTGAGAACTGAGCCGCCCCCAACCCCCACCTCAAGCCAGCTCTGATTCTTGCATTCCAGTCTCCTGCCTTCTGTCCAGACAGGCCTGAGGATGCAGGAGGCATTTGATCAGTCCATCTCCATCCAGGCCTGTTGACTCAGAGGGGGGCCGAAGGCTCTTAAAATGCTGTTGCCATAGCAACAGCATCTAGCCAGTAGGGACCACAGGCAGGGAGCCAGGGTACCCGGGGTGCAAGGATGAAAACTGACTTCTGAGAGACTACAGCTACTGCTAGTGCTCAGGGGGGCTGAGGAGGGGTATGGATAATCCAAGAATCCTTGGGAGGGAGGGGCCCCCAAAGCCATCTTGTACATCCCTCTGTCTCCAGAAAGAGCCGAACGCCCACAACTTGTCTACTCACAGCAGCCCAAAGGGGAGAAGGGGATGCAGAAATGAAATATAATAATGAATAATAATATTACTAGCCAACATTTATTCTGCATTTTCTTTGTGTCTGACTTGGTGCTAAGCCCTTTAAAAGCTTTGCGGGGCTTGTTGAAATGTTCACAACAATCCAATGAAGCCAATACTAGTTTCACCCCATTTTACTGAGGAGGAAACTGCTTTTCAAGCTCCAGGGGTTGGTGGGCAAGAGGTGATAGGAGGAGCATGGCCTGGGAGTCAGGGACCTCACGTGACACTTCCGCCCTGCTGCCAGCTGCCTGTGTGACCCTGGGCAGGTTGCTTCCCCTTTCTGGCCCTTGGTTTACCCTATCTGTACAATCAGGTCATTGAATGGATAAGGATCTTTCTTGTCTTTGGAATCAGAGAGCCCAGCCTTTGAATCCAGGCTTAATAACCTGGTGACTCTGAGCAGACGGCCGCCTCTCAGTTTTCCCATCTGTCCAATGGGTTTGTCAAGCCTGCTGGGCCAGGATAATAAGATCCTGGGATCCCTGAGTTCCACACCAGGCCTCTTCCTCTCCAGAGGGGTGGCCATCTTGTAAAGTCTGAGAAACCCACTGGGGCAGTTGTAGGACTGAACCCAAATTGTAGTCTAGGCACTTTACAGACTACGGTGTATTTTTTGTCCATCCATTTCTTCATCCAATATTCCCTACAACCCTGAGGGCACAAAAGTCACACTATAGGATGTCTCCATTTTACAGATGAGAAGACTGAGGACTGGAGAGGGGAGGTGACTGGCCCAAGGTCACACAGCAAGGAAAGGAAGGACTAGAGAAGGGGAAACCTCAGAATCTGGACCTAGTTCTTGTCCATGCCTAATCCAGGAGAGCAGATGTCAGCCACTCTGAGGTGGGGACCCCACACCCTCATGCCTTCAAGTTACCCACATCAGACCCTGACAGGACAGCAGGCAACACAGGCTGCCCTCCTGAAACAGAGATGTTCTGTTCTCTGCGAGCTGTGAACTGGCTTCCAGCCCAGGACAAACCCATCAGGCCCGAAACCTCCCAGCTGCAAAATAGCTCTCTGAGGCCAGAGCCAGTGGGCCTCCTGGAGAATAAACAAGCCCTCTGGCTGGGTGGCAGGATCCTTGGATCCCACCCACTTCAGTCTGGGGCATGACGGGGACCTGGGTGAACCACCGCACTTCCTCAGGCCTCATTTTCTCCATCTGTGAAGTGGGGGGATTGGGCAAGACCAGGGATGGCAAACGGGTGTCGTCTGGCCTGTGGAACTCCTGATCTGCCCTCCCAATCCTGCCTCCCTCTCTGTGTATTGACCATGCATCCAGGCACCCAGGCTGAAAACCTACAAGTTGTCCTTGAACTTCCCCAGAGCTCCCAGATCCACCCCCCTCATCTCTCTCTAATCTTCTTCTTCTTTCTCCCTCCACCTTCCCATCCTCATCCCAGTCTCCATCCTCTCTCCCCCTGGACAGTTGTAACAGTATCCTCAGTGGTCCTCTTGCAGCCACTTGGGCCCTTTTATCCATCCTCCACAGAGAGGTTAGAGGGACCTTTGCAAAATGTAAAATAATGCCACTCCCTGCTTAACAGAGCCCAGTGGCATCCCATGGCTCTCCAGATAACCCCCATCCTGCCCATCGCTGTAATCTACAAAGCTCTGTGGGGTCAGGCCTCTGCCCACCACTCTAGCCTCACCTTACTCCCCAGTCTCCATGTTCTCTGAGTTCCAACAACACTGACTTCCTTTTAGTTCCTCAGCCATTCCAAGCTCTTTCAAGTTCCCCTAGAAGCACACCTGGCAACAAGGATTCAGGTACAGGTGATTTGCTGAAGAGGAGATCATGAGAGAAACCACAGGAAGGGGAAACAGGACAGAGAAGGGAAGGAAACCAATGTACAATTTCAGATCAAGGCTCAGCTTCTGCCTGATCACATGGGGAATGCTGGAGGGTATTTTTACACCTCCCGAGGCACTGCAGGCCTCTGCAAAAGCCTGCCACACAAAGCAGGGTCCAGGAACCCTAGGGCAGTGCTTGCTTGGAGGAGGGTTGCTGGTGTGGGCCCATAGAAGATAATATTCTGTATTACAAATATATAGAATGCTCTCACGACTAAATTATAAATTTTTAAAACTCCAACTTAAAAATAGGTAAAGGATCTGAATGAGCATTTCTCCAAATAAGACGCACAAAATTCTAATAAGGACATGAAAAAGTGCTCAACCTCATTAGCCATCAAGGAAATGCAACTCAAAACCACAATGAGATATCACTACACATTTACTAGGATGGCTAAAATTTAAAAGTCCAATAATAAACGTTGGAAGGATGTGGAGAAATTGGAACCCTCATACATTGCTGGGGGAATGTAAAATAACGCAGCTGCTTTGGGAAACAGTTGGGCAGACTTTCAAATGGTTAAACATCCAGTTACAATATGACCCAGCAATTCCACTCCTAGGTATACACCCAAAAGAAACAAAACCATATGTCCACACAAGAATTTCTACATAAAGGTTTATAGCAGAATTTTCATCATAGTTGAAAGGAAGAAGCAACCCAAATATTGGTCAACCAATGAATGAATAAATGAAATGTAGCATATCCATACAATAGGATGTTATTCAGCCATTAAAAGGAATGAAGTCACTTCCTAACTTATTCTGTGAAGCAAGCATTATCTTGATACCAAAGCCAGATAAATATATCACAAGAAAAGAAAATTACAGGTCAATATACCTTGTGAGTATAGATGTAAAAATCCTCAACAAGATACTAGCAAACCAAAGACAATAGCACATTAAAAGAATTATACAGTGTGACCAAGTGGGATTTATCCCAGGTATGCAAGGGTAATTAAAGATAAGAAAATCAATCAATGTAATGTACCACATTAATAGCATGAAGGGAGAAAAACGCGATCATCTCTGTTGTCTCAGAAAAGACATTTGATAAAATCCAACAGCTTTCATGATTAAAAACAAAACAAACAAAACAAAACAAAAAAAACAAGAACAACAGGAAAAAGTACTACTCTGAAAACAAGGAATAAAAGGGAGCTTATTCAATGTGATAAATGGCATTCATGAAAAACCCACAACTAAGATCAAACTCAATGGTGAAAGGCTGAAAGCTTTCTCCCTAAGGTCAGGAGCAAAACAGGATGCCTATTTTCACCACTGCTATTCAACATTGTACTGGAAGTTCTAGACAAGAAAATTAGATAAGAAAAACAAATAAAAGGAATCCGATTAGACAAGAAAAAGAGCAGTTACCCTGCAAAAGAAAGAAAAGGCATCCAAACTGGAAAGGAAGGAATAAAGTTGTTTCTATTCACAGATGGCACGATTCTGTGTATAGAAAATACGAAATAATCCACAAGAAAGATACTAGAGCTAATAAACAAATTCAGCAAAGTTGTGGGTTACAAGATCAACACACAGAAATCTGTGTTTTTACACACCAGCAATGAACAATCTGAAAAGGAAATTAAGAAAGCAATTTCATTTCCAAAAGCATCTGAAAGAATAAAATACTTAGTAATAAATTTAACCAAGGAGGTGAAAGACATTGTATTCATAGGTAGGAAGACTTAACATTGTTAAAATGTCAATACTATCCAAAGGGATCCTCAGATTCAACATAATCCCTATCAAAATTCCAGCAGCCTTTTTTGGGGCAGAAATAGAAAAGCTGATCCTCAAATTCTTATAGAATTTCAAGGGGCCCCCCAAGTAGCCAAAACAACTTGAAAAAGAAGAACAAACTTGGAGGACTCTCAGTTTCCAATTTCAAAACTTACTACAAACCTACAGTAATCAAAAGAGTGTGGTACTGCCATGAGAATGGACATCTAGACACATGGAATCAAAATAAACCCATAGGTCTACAGTCAATTGATTTTCAACAAGGCTGCCAAGTCCATTCAATGGGGAAAGAGTAAGTTCTTAAACAAATGGTGCTGGAACAACTGGATTTCTTCATGTAAAAGAATGAAGTTGGACCTCTGCTTCACGCCATATACAAAAATTAACTCAAAACAGATCAACAACCTAGATTTAAGAGATAAAACTATAAAACTCTTAGAAGAAAACATAAGGGTAGATCTTCATGAGCTTAGATTTGGCAGTGAGTTCTTAGATATGATACCAAAAGCATGAGCAACAAAAGTAAAAGTTGATAAACAGGACTTCATCAAAATTAAAAACTGTACATCAAAGGACATTATCAAGAAAATGAAAAGGCAACCTACAGAATGGGAGAAAATATTTACATATCTTATATTTGATGAGGGCTTAATATCCAGAATATATAAAGCACTGCTACAACTCAGCAAAAAAAGACAAGCAAACCAATTTTAAAATGGGTAAAGAAATTGAATAGACATTGCCCCAAAGAAGATATACAAATGGCTAACAAGCACATAAAAAGATGCTCAACATAATTAGTCATTAGGGAAATGCAAGTCAAAACCACAATGAGACACCACCTCACACCTACTAGGATGGGTATAATCAAAAAAGCAGAAAATAACAAATATTGGTGAGGATGCAGAGATTTGGAACCCTTGTACATTGCTGGTGGGAATGTAAAATGGTGCAGCCCCTGTGGAAAACATTTTGGTGGTTCCTCAAAAAGGTAAACATAGAATGACCCAGCAATTCCACTCCTAGGTATATACCCAAAAGAATTGAAAACAGAGACTCAAACATATACTTGTACACCAATGTTCACAGCAGCATTATTCATAATAGCCAAAAGGTGGAAATAATCCAAATGCATATCAAAATGTGGTATATACATACAATGGAATATTATCCAGCTATAAAAAGAATGATGTTCTGGTACGTGCTACAGTATGGATGATCCTTGAAAACATTCTGCTAAATGAAATAAATCAGACAAAAAGACCAATATTGTATGATTCCATGAAATATCTAGAATAGGCAAATTCATAGAGACATAAGTAGGTTAGAGTATATCAGGGGCTGGGAGGAGGGAGGAATAAAGAATTAGTATTTAATGGGTCCAGAACAGGCAAATCTATAGAAACAGAAATTAGATTAGTGGTTGCTTAGGGCTGGGAGTGTGGCGTGGGAGATGAATCCCTAAAGAGCAAAGGGTTTCTTTTTGAGGTCATGAAAATGTTCCGAAATTGACTATGGTAAAGGTTGCACGTATCTGAGAATATAGTAAAAGCTATTGATTTGTATACTTTATTTTTTATTTTTTTTTAATTTATATATTTTATTTCGGCTGCATTGGGTCTTCGTTGCTGCACACGGGCTTTCTCTAGTTGTGGTGAGTGGGGGGCTACTCTTCGTTGCGGTGTGAGCGCTTCTCATTGTGGTGGCTTCTCTTGTTGCGGAGCACGGCCTCTAGGAGAGCAGGCTTCAGTAGTTGTGGTGCACGGGCTTAGTTGCTCCACGGCATGTGGGATCTTCCTGGACCGGGGCCCGAACCCGTGTCCCCTGCATTGGCAGGCAGATTCTCAACCACTGCGCCACCAGGGCAGCCCTGATTTATATACTTTAAATGGGTGAATTGTATGGTATGTGAACTATATCTCAATAAAGCTTTTTCTTTTCTTTAAACAAACAAACAAACAAAAACAGATAGAAGCCAGAGGAGGGATGCACAGAAACAAAAAATCGTCATAGGGAATCTAGCGTAGCGCTGACAATTTCTGCTTACAAGCTCTTTCTTGTCTCAATACCTGGAATGTCCTTCCCCTATCTTTTCAATTAGTTAAGCCCTCTTTATCCTTCAGATATCATCAACAGGGTCAGGCTTTCCTGGTTACTCTGAAGGAGTCAAAATCCCCCTTTATAAAGACCATGTAGTTCTTTCATAGCACTTATCTCAATTGCCATTTTGCAATATTTTATTAATGCTCATATCCCCCACTAAACTGTGAGTTTCACAAGAGCAGGAACTGAACCTGCCTGTTCAATGTATCCTTGGCACAGGGAAGAAAATCGACAAAATTTGTTAGACGAATTGATGAATGAATAAATACCAACTTTGATTGATTAGTAGGGACTGCCTAGAGCACCTGGCTGGCTCAGTAAGAAGGAATTCTATGACTGATTAATGATCTCTGCCATGGAGGAGGGCCGCTATAGAGATACTAGCCTTGTCCCAAATTTGCCATCCCTGAATTACAGAGGGCCATCCCTCAGGGTCCGCCATCAGAGGGCGCTCTACAAACAGTCTCATCTCTGCCAGCTCCCAGGAAGAGAGTGCAGTTGTCATCCCAGCTGGCCTTGATAATCAATCACACAGCCATGCGGCGCCATTAGGATTTGTCACTGAGCAACATCCAGGTGCACCAGGCAGGAGCAAGCAAGCTCATTTGCATTTCATCTGCATGGAAATTTGCATACGCCTCCACAGCTCTGTCTCCTTGCAATTTTCAAGTTAAAATGTCATTATCACTCCTGTGAAGCCTCTTATTTCTTGATTTCATTCTCCCTGCTCCTCTAACCTGACTCCCTCCTAAGCCTCAGACACTCAAGCTTGGGCTGGGAGAAGGAAATGGTTTGAGCTTTGGTTCTGCTGCTGATTCACTTGTGATTTCCCTCTCTGGGCCATGTCTGTGCCACTAGGCACAGAGACAGGGATGGTCCTATGAGAGCTGCCCTTTAAGCAGTCACAGGAGGGCTGCCACAAACTTAGCCACTCAGGACTGTCCCCATGAAGCCTCCAATTCCCCATCTCTAAGACTTTGACCTTGCTGTGCCCTCCTCCTGGAAAAGCCTTCTCCCTTTCCTACAGGGTGAATGTCCAACATCCGCCCCTTTCGTTCTCTGCTTATACCGTGCCACAGCCCCTCAGTCATAAACCGGTTGGATGAAAAGATAGACCTGTGACCCAAGCTCACCAATAAGATTCCTTTTCCAGGATTTGGATTTGGGAATCAGAGATGCTAGGCAGTTTCTGAACTGAGCATGTGTAAACTTGAGTTCAGAGGGCCACTGTGTCCAGCTGTGTACATAGAAAGCAGAAAAGTAGTCCTGGGGGTGGACCAAAACTGATGCACCCAGAGCCAGCCTCAAGAGACCGAGAGGTAGCAAAGGCCCTGGCTCCCGGTCTAGCCCCCATCCCCAAGCCCCAACCCTGAGGCCTGGCTGCCCTGCTCAGTACTGCTTCCAGCACTCACCACCTCTGCTCCCTGTCTCTTTTCATGCTTCAGCAAGCCCTAGGGCCTTGTGTTCCTTGCAACTGGGATGAAACAATAGAAGATGAAATGTGAGCTCAAGGATCCCAAAAGGAAGTTTTTTAAAAAATATTTATTTATTTATTAATTTGGCCTGCGCCAGGTCTTAGTTGCGGCATGCGGACTCTTAGTTGCCACGTGCAGGATCTAGTTTCCTGACCGGAGATCGAACCTGGACCCCCTGCATTGACAGCGCAGAGTCTTACCCACTGGACCACCAGGGAAGTCCCCCAAAAGGAAAAGGGAAAAGAATTTGATACTTGACGTCTCAAAAAGAGCATGGAAGTTGTTGTGAAGCTAGAAAGCAGAACTTAAATGAACTTTCTTTTTTGGTGTTTATACCGAGAAAAGGGGGCATCATTAAGTTCTTTAGAAACAGGAGCTATGACTTTTTCTTTCTTTTTTAAAATTTTTTATTGAGGTATCATTGATTTACAATATTATATGTTTCAGGTGTATAACATAGCTGTCCACAATTTTTAAAGATTATACTGCATTTATAGTTATAAAATATTGGCTATATACCCTGTGCTGTACAATATATCCTTGTAGCTTATTTATTTTATACATAGTAGTTTGTACCTCTTAATCCTCTATGCCTATCTTGCCCCTCACCCTTTCCCTCTTCCCACTGGTAACTGCTTGTTCTCTATATCTGTTAGCCTGTTTCTTTTTTGTTATATCACTAGTTCATTACATCTTTTAGATTCCACTTAAGTAATATCATACAGTATTTGTCCTCTGTCTGACATATTTCACTTGCATAATACCCTCCAAGTCCATCCATGTTGTTGCAAATGGCAAAATTTCATTTTATTTATGGCTGAGTAGTATTCCAGAGATGCATGTAACGCTCAGCATTGGAGCGCTATAAATGGGAGGTGGCATCATTATTGATGACCCATTTGCAAGGGACTCTGAACCCTAAGAGACCTCTGCTGGACCACCTCAGTGGAAGGAGATGGGGCCCCAGGTTCAAGTCCCAGCTTGGCCACTGGTTTACCGTGAGACCCCAGGCAAGTCCCTCCCCTTCTCTAGGCCCCAGATTCTCCTCTGGTTACTGGGGAGAGTATCAGATGGTGGAGGAGGTGGAAGTCTGGAATCATCTGGATCAGGGAGCTGTTGTTAATCTACCTGGGGGCTGGCCTGGTTCTCACACCTTGCCCCTGAATCTCAGCAACCCTGATCTCAGTGATTCTTTCTCTGAAATCTGTTCATGACCATGTAACCCAGGGGTGCCCTTGGCCTCTTAAAGGGGCCCTATTTCTACCATCTGCTCTTCAAGGGTCTCTGCTCTGTGGGTCCAGGCCAGGATCCCAGCTCCATCCTCCAGCCCTCAACACATAACCACGTCCTGTGGCTCAAGGAAGCATTTCCCAGCTGGTTTTGTCTCAGCATTTCCCTACCTGCTTGGCCGACCATCCTGCAAAGCTGGGGTCACCAGGGCTGTTGTGTGCGTGGAGGTGGCTGCTCTTGTTTCCTTCGTTGTTTGTAAGAAAAAGGCTTAGCAGCTCTGGCTGTTAATATGTTCCCGCTGAGGAAGAGACCCAGGATTAGCTCTGGAAGAAGATATAAGACTGAGCATGAGCTGGGTTTGACCAGAAAAGGCATGATGTGGTCTGAGGGAGGGGTCTGAGCCATACGGGCTCCCAGTGACGGCGCCGATGCTGCCTTGAACCAGGAGATCTTGGGCCCAGACCCCACTCGGGGGCCCTCACACCACGTGTATGGGGTGGGATGCATTTCCCAGAGGCGGCCGCGAGAGCCCCTACCATCTCATATGCTTTTCTTTTCTTTTTTTTTTTTTAGATATGGAAATTTTTTTTTTTTTATAGATTTATTTATTTTTGGCTGTGTTGGGTCTTCGTTGCTGCGCGCGGGCTTTCTCTAGTTGCGGCGAGCGGGGGCTACTCTTCGTTGTGGTGCATGGGCTTCTCATTGCGGTGGCTTCTCTTGTTGTGGAGCATGGGCTCTAGGCGGGCAGGCTTCAGTAGTTGTGGCTCGTGGGCTCTAGAGCACAGGTTCAGTAGTTGTGGCTCGTGGGCTTAGTTGTTCCACGGCATGTGGGATCTTCCCGGACCAGGGCTCAAACCCGTGTCCCCTGCATTGGCAGGCGGATTCTTAACCATTGCACCACCAGTGATGCAAAGTTTACTCTAGGTTGACAAAATCCAGGCATTTAGTTGAGTGAAATCACGAGGGTCAGCAAAGGTCAGTATCTTCATTCCTTAGGCTCCAGTTAGTCTGGTGGTTGAGTGCTCAAGGGAGGTTGGATCCTGCAAAACAACTCAAAAATGTGCTTCAAGCTGATCTCTACCTTTGAAACAAAACTGGGAGTCTTCACGATTGACTTATTACCTTTGCTATAGTTACTTCTCTTGCCTGATCACTGTCGTTTGTTCCTGCATTATTTGTTCTTTTTAAAATCATTAATTACTGAGACCTATTTTTGTTTCCACGTGAAGACCTATAGGAGGCTATAGTTCACCTTTCTCCCAATCATCAGTAAAGAGAACACAGAGAGGTTCTGAAATTCACACTCTGGTTCTTAATTTAAGCTTGTCCAGCGCATGTTACACTTTCTCTTATTGCCTTGTATTCTACTTCCGCAAAATGCAATGTAGTCTGGTTTAACCCCATCCTTTCCTTATAACTGTCTTGCTAACATCTTGGAACTCAGCCACCAGACTGTAATGCAGTCCAAAATTGTCCACATAGAAGGGACCACCAGGAGGGGCCTTTTGTAGGTGTTTTGGCAATAGCCCCGCTGAGCCCCTAGCTGACAGCCTGCATCAATCTCCAGACGTGCAAGTGAGGATGCTTCCGTGTGATTCCAGCATCCAGCCACTGAATCACCCTTTGAGTGTTCCCAGCTGATAACATGGATCAGGGAAAACTGTCCCTAATTGTGCCATATCCAAATTCCTGGCCACAGAACCAGGGAGCATCATAAAATGCTTGTCTTGGGCTTCCCTGGTGGCGCAGTGTTTGAGAGTCTGCCTGCCAATGCAGGGGACACGGGTTCAAGCCCTGGTCTGGGAGGATCCCACATGCGGTGGAGCAACTGAACCCATGAGCCACAACTGCTGAGCCTGCACATCTGGAGCCTGTGCTCCGCAACGGGAGAGGCCGCGACAGAGACAGGCCCGCGCACCACGATGAAGAGTGGCCCCCGCTCGCCGCAACTGGAGAAAGCCCTCACACAGAAACGAAGACCCAACACAGCCAAAAATAAATATTAATTAATTAATTAATTAAAGAAACGTTTAAAAAAAAAAAATCAACATTCATTAAAAAAAATAATAATAAAATAAAATGCTTGTCTTAGACCATGAAGTTTTGGGTGGTTTGTAATGCTGAGAGTGTACGAGAGCAGTGGCCTTGCTAGAGGGTGCCCACCCAAAGTCCTGAGCCCCCCCCCACCGTGTGGGTCTCATCTCCCTCTCCTTACTGAACCTCACCCAGAACATCCCCTCTTATTCAGGTGAAGAAACAGGTTCAGGAGGACCAGGGACTTGCCTAGGGTACCACAGACTTCAGTGGCTAGCTGCCCTGCTGCAGGGAAGCTCTGATTAAACAAGATCTCTTAGAGCAATTGCAAATGACAGCCATGGGGTTGGCCCACTGCCTGTTTTTATAAATAAAGTTTTATTGTAACACAGCCATGTCCATTTATTTACATATCTCCTGTGGCTGCTTTAACACTACAAGGGCACAATCAAGTATGGGCCACAAAACATGAAATATTGACTGAGCTCTGCCCACCAAAGCAACAGCCAGCTGAACCCACCACCAGTCCCTCCCATCAGGAAACTTGCACAAGCCACATAGATAGCCTCACCCACCAGAGGGCAGACAGCAGAAGCAAGAAGAACTACCATCCTGCAGCCTGTGGAACTAAAACCACATTCACAGAAAGATGGGCAAGATGAAAAGGCAGAGGGCTATGTACCAGATGAAGGAACAAGATAAAACCCCAGAAAAACAACTAAATGAAGTGGAGATAGGCAACCTTCCAGAAAAAGAATTCAGGATAATGATAGTGAAGATGATCCAGAACGTCAGAATAAGAATGGAGGCAAAGATTGAGAAGATGCAAGAAATGATTAACAAAGATCTAGAAGAATTAAAGAACAAACAAACAGAGATGAACAACAAAATAACTGAAATGAAAAATACACTAGAAGGAATCAATAGCAGAATAACTGAGGCATAAGAACGGATAAGTGACCTAGACGACAGAATGGTGGAATTCACTGCTGCAGAACAGAATAAAGAAAAAAGAATGAAAAAAAATGAAGACAACCTAAGAGACCTCAGGGACAACATTAAACGCAAAAACATTTGCATTATAGTGGTCCCAGAAGGAGAAGAGGGAGAGAAAGGACCCGAGAAAATATTTGAAGAGATTATAGTCGATAAACTTCCCTAACATGGGAAAGGAAATAGCTACCCAAGTCCAGAAAGCGCAGAGAGTCCCAGGCAGGATAAACCCAAAGAGAAACACGCCGAGACACATAGTAATCAAATTGGCAAAAATTAAAGACAAAGAAAAATTATTGAAAGCAACAAGGGAAAATCAACAAATAACATACAAGGGAACTCCCATAAGGTTAACAGCTGATTTCTCAGCAGAAACTCTACAAGCCAGAAGGGAGTGGCATGATATACTTAAAGTGATGAAAGGGAAGAACCTACAACCAAGAGTACTCTACCCGGCAAGGATCTCATTCAGATTCGATGGAGAAATCAAAAGCTTTACAGACAAGCAAAAGCTAAGAGAATTCAGCACCACCAAACCAGCTCTACAACAAATGCTAAAGGAACTTCTCTAAGTGGGAAACACAAGAGAAGAAAAGGACCTACAAAAACAAACCCCAAACAATTAAGAAAATGGTAATAGGAACATACATATCAATAATTACCTTAAACGTGAATGGATTAAATGCTCCAACCAAAAGACACAGGCTTGCTGGATGGATACAAAAACAAGACCCATATATATGCTGGCTACAAGAGACCCACTTCAGACCTAGGGACACATTCAGATTGGAAATAAAGGGATGGAAAAAGATATTCCATAAAATGGAAATCAAAAGAAAGCTGGAGTAGCAATAAAATACTCTCAGATAAAATAGACTTTAAAATAAAGAACATTACAAGAGACAAGGAAGGACACTACATAATGATCAAGGGATCAATCCAAGAAGAAGATATAACAATTATAAATATATATGCACCCAACATAGGAGCACCTCAATACATAAGGCAACTACTAACAGCTATAAAAGAGGAAATCGACAGTAACACAATAATAGTGGGGGACTTTAACACCTCACTTACACCAATGGACAGATCATCCAAACAGAAAAGTAATAAGTAACACAAGCTTTAAATGACACAATAGGCCAGATAGATTTAATTGATATTTATAGGACATTCCATCCAAAAAACAGCAGATTACACTTTCTTCTCAAGTGCACACGGAACATTCTCCAGAACAGATCACATCTTGGGTCACAAATCAAGCCTCAGTAAATTTAAGAAAATTGAAATCATATCAAGCATCTTTTCTGACCACAACGCTATGAGATTTTTTTTCCCTGTAATTGATTTCTAAATCAATTACAGGGGAAAAAAATGTAAAAAACACAAACACATGGAGGCTAAACAATTCATTACTAAATAACCAAGAGATCACTGAAGAAATCAAAGAGGAAATCAAAAAATACCTAGAGATAAATTACAACGAAAACATGACGATCCAAAACTTATGGGATGCAGCAAAAGCAGTTCTAAGAGGGAAGTTTATAGCTATACAAGCCTACCTAAAGAAACAAGAAAAATCTCAAATAAACAATCTAACCTTACACCTAAAGGAACTAGAGAAAGAAGAACAAACAAAACCCAAAGTTAGCAGAAGGAAAAAAATCATAAAGATCAGAGCAGAAATAAATGAAATAGAAACAAAGAAAACAATAGCAAAGATCAATAAAACTAAAAGGTGGTTCTTTGAGAAAATAAACAAAATTGATAAACCATTAGCCAAACTCATTAAGAAAAAGAGGGAGAGGACTCAAATCAATAAAATTAGAAATGAAAAAGGAGAAGTCACAACAGACACCGCAGAGATACAAAGTATCCTAAGAGACTACTACAAGCAACTCTATGCCAATAAAATGGACAACCTGGAAGAAATGGACACATTCTTAGAAAGGTATAACCTTCCAAGACTGAACCAGGAAGAAATAGAAAATATGAACAGACCAATCACAAGTAATGAAATTGAAACTGTGATTAAAAATCTTCCAACAAACAAAAGTCCAGGACCAGATGGCTTCACAGGTGAATTCTATCAAACATTTAGAGAAGAGCTAACACCCATCCTTCTCAAACTCTTCCAAAAAACTGCAGAGGAAGGAACACACCCAAACTCATTCTATGAGGCCACCATCACCCTGATAAGAAAACCAGACAAAGACACTACAAAAAAACAAAATTACAGACCAACATCACTGATGAATAGAGATGCAAAAATCCTCAACAAAATACTAACAAACAGAATCCAACAACACATTAAAAGGATCATACACCATGATCAAGTGGGATTTATCCCAGGGATGCAAGCATTCTTCAATATACACAAATCAATCAATGTGATACACCATATTAACAAATTGAAGAAGAAAAACCATATGATCATCTCAATAGATGCAGAAAAAGCTTTTGACAAAATTCAACACCAATTTCTGATAAAAACTCTCCAGAAAGTGGGCATAGAGGGAACCTACCTCAACATAATAAAGGTCATATATGACAAACCCACAGCAAACATCATTCTCAATGGTGAAAAATGGAAAGCATTTCCTCTAAGATCAGGAACAAGACAAGGATGTCCACTCTCGCCACTCTTACTCAACATAGTTTTGGAAGTCCTAGCCACAGCAATCAGAGAAGAAAAAGAAATAAAAAGAATACAAATTGGAAAAGAAGAAGTAAAACGGTCACTGTTTGCAGATGACATGATACTATACATAGAGGATCCTAAAGATGCCACCAGAAAACGACTAGAGCTAATCAATGAATTTGGTAACGTTGCAGGATACAAAATTAATGCACAGAAATCTCTTGCGTTCCTATACACTAACGATGAAAAATCTGAAAGAGGAATTAAGGAAACACTCCCATTTACCATTACAATGAAAAGAATAAAATACCTAGGAATAAACCTACCTAGGGAGACAAAAGGCCTGTATGCAGAAAACTATAAGACACTGATGAAAGAAATTAAAGATGATACCAACAGATGGAGAGATATACCATGTTCTTGGATTGGAAGAATCAAAATTGTGAAAATGACTATACTACCCAAAGCAATGTACAGATTCAATGCAATCCCTATCAAATTACCAGTGGCATTTTTTACAGAACTAGAACAAAAAATCTTAAAATTTGTATGGAGACACAAAAGACCCCGAATAGCCAAAGCAGTCTTGAGGGAAAAAACAGAGCTGGAGGAATCAGATTCCCTGACTTCAGACTCTACTACAAAGCTACAGTAATCAAGACAGTATGGTACTGGCACAAAAACAGAAATAGAGATCAACGGAACAGGATAGAAAGCCCAGAGATAAACTCACGCACCTATGGTCAACTAATCTATGACAAAGGAGGCAAGGATATACAATGGAGAAAAGACAGTCTCTTCAATAAGTGGTGCTGGGGAAACTGGACAGCTACATGTAAAAGAATGAAATTAGAGCACTCCCTAACACCATACACAAAAATAAACTCAAAATGGATTAGAGACCTAAATGTAAGACCAGAACTATAAAACTCTTAGAGGAAAACACTGGAAGAACACTCTTTGACATAAATCACAGCAAGATCTTTTTTGATCCACCTCCTAGAGTAATGGAAATAAAAACAAAAATAAACAAATGGGACCTAATGAAACTTAAAACCTTTTGCAAAGCAAAGGTAACTACAAACAAGATGAAAAGAGAACCCTCAGAATGGGAAAAAATATTTGCAAATGAATCAACGGACAAAGGATTAATCTCCAAAATATATAAACAGCTCATGCAGCTCAATATTAAAAAAAACAAACAACCCAATCCAAAAATGGGCAGAAGACCTAAATAGACATTTCTCCAAAGAGGACATACATATGGCCAAGAAACACATAAAAAGCTGCTCAACATCACTAATTATTAGAGAAATGCAAATCAGAACTACAATGAGGTATCACCTCACACCAGTTAGAATGGCCATCATCAGAAAATCTACAAACAGCAAATGCTGGAGAGGGTATGGAGAAAAGGGAACCCTCTTGCACTGTTGGTGGGAATGTAAATTGATACAGCCACTATGGAGAACAGTATGGAGGTTCCTTAAAAAACTAAAAATAGAATTACCATATGACCCAGCAATCCCACTACTGGGCATATACCCAGAGAAAACCATAATTCAAAAAGACACATGCACCCCAATGTTCATTGCAACACTATTTACAATAACCAGGTCATGGAAGCAACCTAAATGCCCATCGACAGGTGAATGGATAAAGAAGATGTGGTACATATATTACAATGGAATATTACTCAGCCATAAAAAAGAACGAAATTGGGTCATTTGTAGAGACATGGATGAATCTAGAGACTGTCATACAGAGTGAAGTAAGTCAGAAAGTGAAAAACAAATATCGCATATTAACACATATATGTGGAACCTAGAAAAATGGTACAGATGAACTGGTCTGCAGGGCAGAAATTGAGACACAGATGTAGAGAACAAACCTATGGTCACCAAGGGGGGAAAGCGGCGGGGGGTGGGGGGGGTGGTGTGATGAATTGGGAGATTGGGATTGACATGTATACACTGATGTGTATAAAATGGATGACAAATAAGAACCTGCTGTATAAAAAAATAAATAAAATAAGATTCAAAAATTCAAAAAAACCCCCAAAAAACCTGAAATATTTACTAACTGGTCCTTTACCGAATGTTTGCCTTCCTTAAAGGCCTGAGGAAACTGCAGCCCCTCCCAGAAGCTCAAACCTCCCCAAGGGATGAAACGGAAAATTTTCAGCAAAAAGCTCTAAGTTTAACCCCAGGAGACCTGGGTTCTAATCTCCTCCTTCTCTGCAGACCTCACTTTTTTCTTTTACAACATAGAGCAATAACTGTTCCTGCTCCTGACAGGTGCAGGGAGGATGGAGGAAAAGGGAGGGTAAAGACCCTTTGCCTACAAGCCCAGCACACGGCGCTCGGCAGGCCCTCAGTCCTGTGAGCGGCTGCCCATCCTCTTCCCTTCCACCCTGAGAAGTTTCTGGCTTGCAGGGAGGGGCAAGAATGGAGTTGGAGCTCCCAGAGAAATTAGTTCCTTGGCCCCCGTGGCTTCACCTCATTTGTGATGTTAATCGCATAGATTTGCATAATGTGCTCACTGAGGTGTTATTTTACTTGCACATTTAAATCATTTAATCATCTGTCTTTTCCCCCCTCTTAATCTTGAGATGCTAAGACGAGGAGGGGGAGGTGAAAGAAAGACAGGAGACTGTGAGTCTCTAGGTTTCTCTTTCTCTGACTGCATCTCTGTCTCTGTCTCTGTCTCTCTCTCTCTCTCTCACACACACACACACACAGACAGACAAAGTGAACTCCCAGATGCAACCCTGATGTTTAACACTCTTTATCTCCATCACTGGACTCCAGCCACACTGGCTCTTGCCCTTCCTCATACACTAAGTACATTCCAGCCTCAGGACCTTTGCACTTGCCTTCTCCTCTGCTTGGAGGAGATATCCTTTCTCCAGATATCCACACAGTTCCCTCTCTCACTTTATTCACATCTTGCCACTTCAGGTAATACTTCCTTGACCTCCTTGTCTTATTTAGTAGCTTCTATCCTTTTTGCATTTTTCTGCAAAGCACTTGTTACCACTCAACATTGTGGTCCATTTTTTGTCAACTCCTTTAACAGAATGTGAGCTTCACAAGGGCAAGGGTTTTATTTGTTTGTTTGTTTTGGCCCTGCAGCGAGGTATGTGGGATCCTAGTTCCCTGACCAGAGATTGAACCCATGCCCCCTGCAGTGGAAGCATGGAATCTTAACCACTGGACTGCCAGGGAAGTCCCAGGGCAAGCGTTTTGTTTTTGTTTTTCTGCTTGGTTTTTGTTTACTGCTGTCTCTCCAAGTGCCTAGAACAGTGCCTGGCACATAGTAGGTACGCAGTAAATATTTGTCAAATTAAGAAACTTACACTGAAGGTTTAAAAGCCCTAAAAGGATAAGATGTGATGACTGTATAGTCACAGGTTTCCAGGCCGTTGTCGGCTCTGAGTCCAGGACCCAGGTTTGCTAGCACTGAGCCCAGGCTTTCTCCAGAAATGGAGCTGTTTCTGGAAGGTCCCTTAAAGCAATGACCCCAGGTCAGCCTCCCCTGGGGGCTGACATTTCCTGGGCAGTAAGAACAGCTGTCTGGGGTCTGGGCAGAGTGAATCTGAACTGGCAGCCTTCCAGAGAACTGGGCAGTTGTTTCACAACTCCAGGCGTCATATGTGGCGGAACTCAGCGGTCAGACTGATAAGTCCAGAGGTCACGGTCTAACCATAGAGGGCACAGGGAGGAAGGAAAGAGGTCACTGAGAGTCCTGAGAAGGCTGCTATTCCCACTTCCCAGTGGATGTTTTGAGCCAAGGATCAGAGCTGGATATCCAAGCCTCCTCTGCACCATTGTACAGATGAGGAAACTGAGGCTCAGCCTAGGGAATTGGCTTGCCCAAGTGTCCTGAGCAGGGCCCATCTCCCACAGGAGCTCCTGGGTGGAAAGACCCTGGTCTGGGAAGTGCCAGGCACGGTTCCCACTGCCTGTATTGTGCCCCTTCCTCCTCCAGATCCTCCTCAGATGTCACTTCCTCCAGAAAGCCCTCACTGATACCCTCAGTTTAGGTCAAGTTCCTCTGTTCTCAGAGAGTCACACACTCTCCCTTCAGAGCCCACATCTATTTGCAGTCATGGTCTGGTGTCTGTGTCCCCAGCCAGTCTTTAACCTCCACCAGGCAGGGACCATGAGGTACTATTCCAGTCACCTCCGTTTTCAGAGCCTAGCACATGGCGGGTATGTTACAGGGACTCGATGCCCATTGGTTGACTGAACACACACAACACACTTAGACGCTTAGACAGTGCAGGAGCATATTATAGACGACAAGGCGGCCACAGGGGCTGGCCCAGGGACTGGGACCGTGGCTCTGCTCCCTCAGAAGCTCTCGGGCTGTGCTCTGCCCATATCCTTGGATCTCTTTCCTGTTTCCTTCACACCAGCTTCTGGTGCGCGCTCATTTCCGCAGCCTGAACCTGGGTCTCTGTCCTGGGCTGCCTTGGGCTGCCAGAAGCCCCATCTCCTATGCCGGGGGGGAGCTGGGAGTACCTGGGAACTGAGGCCCCCTGCCCACTCCTGGGGTGTGCCTCCTGCGTACAGGGTAATAAAGTCTCCAGCTCTCTGCCCCATCTGCCCGGCAGGGCACTTACCTGGTTGGTGCACCTTTGCTTGACCTCCTACCTTGCCCTGTCCCACTTCCCCACTCAGCCTCTGGTGTTTCCTGGAGACACTCCCTAATAAACCACCTGCACGCAATCCTGTCCCGGGCTCTGCTTCCTCTCACTCAGGACCCCGTTCACACCTGGCAGAAGCTCGAGTCAGACACTCCTGGGTCCAGCCCCGACTCTGCTTCTGACCAACTGTGCAACCCTGGGCACCTTCCTCCGCCTCCCCAGCCTCCTCTGTAATACGCAACAGCAAGAATTAGAAACGGTGTTTGTGGGGTGCCTGACCCAGGCCAAGTCCATGTTGGGTCTCAGTGACAGTAAGTGTCCATCTCTGTCACCAGCAAGTTCTAACTCTAAACATCCTGGATCCCACCACCTGTTGAAGCCTCAAATGGGATATACAAGTTCAGAAAAGCAGCCACCCTGGCCCTGAGCTGTGCATGTGTCAGGAGCTCAGGGGTCTGTTCTATAAATTTCCAAAGAAACTGCCTGGCCTGCAGCTTCCTGTCCCTGCTGAGTGTCGTTGGCCCAGTCTCCAGCACGCCCACAGCATCCTCCTGCCCCTTGTCTGGGTCAGAGCAGGTCTTGAAGTACTCAGAGACCTAAGCATCAGGGATCTGCATGGGTTCCCCAAGCCTCACTTCAGGATGCCTGGCCTCCTACCTGTTCTTTAAAAAGCTGCACTCTCCTGCTCCTCCAGGTCTTTGCACCTACTGTTATCATTTGCCTGTCCAGTGAACTCCTAAACATCCTTTAAAGCCCAGCTCCGATGCCACCTCCTGCTGGAAGCCTTCCCTGACCATGCTGTTCCCCAGGTGGGGTTTAACGCCTTCTCTGGGCACCCACATCTCCAGTTCCTTACCCAATACAGAGCTGGCCACATATGTGCCTTTTTATAATTGCCTCTTGACTTGTCTGCCTCCAGGAGAATTGGGACTGGTTTGCTCATTACTGAATCCCAAACGCCCAGCACAGGGCCTGGAATACAGTAGGAGGTCAAACAAATGTTTGGTGAATGAATGAATGAAGACATCAAGCCACCGCCAGATTTATCATCTAAGTTTGTAGCTCAGATGTCAGGGCTGGGGGTGGGTCTAACTGCTCATTGTGGGTTTGTCTGGTTTTGGATTTCATTTCATTTCACTTTTGGTTTTTCCTTTTCTAAGGAAACGGTTTCAGTCCCGAGGGGCCCTGTCTTAACTCTCTCGTTTCCAGGAAATCGTGGGCCCTGGCATCACGGGAGCATCTGGCAAGTCCAGGGGTAGCAACTGACGCCTTCCCCTTTGGGGGTTCCCACACACACTGTACCCGCCCAGCCTCTTCCCACCTCCTCTGGGAGGCCCTGCGGTGTGTGGAGAGCTGGACTGCAGAGTCAGACAGACAGATGTCTGGCTCCTTTGCTAGCTAACTGACCTTGGGGAAGTCACTTCCACACTCACTGCCTCAATCTCCCCAGTTGTAGAAGTCCTAGTGGGAGTTCTGGGGCTCCTCTCCCTGTCTCTTGGCCCTGGGGAAAATGAAGGGCCAAAACATGTGCTCAGGGAGGGAACAGGAGTCTGTTTTCAGAAGAGGAAGCCAGAGCTCAGGGCAGGGCTGGGAGCCTCAAACTCTTGGGGCTGAAAGTCCCACCAAGCACAGCCTCAGCCCAGGCGAGGGCAGCTTTGCCACCAGGCCCCCAGCAGGGCTGGGAAGGCTGAGCTGGCAGAGGGAGGAGGCTTGTTTTTCAGGGCCTGGCCTTCCCTGGGGGTGGCCTGTCCTTAGCCTCAGGGCTCAGCCCAGCCCCTGGCACAGCCAGGCCTCAGCTGGGGAGGGAGGTACCAGGGGGCAACGCTGGCCTGGCCCCACATCGGCATTTCCTGCTTTTCAGCCTGGGCATATCTCCCCTGGAAGCCACCCTCAGGGGCCTGGCTCTCCCACACCAGAGACCAGCAGCAGTGAGGGCCAAGGGGGCTGCCTGTAGCAGTGACCATAGGGCTCGACCACGGTGAGATTTCTGGACAAGCAGAGCATGGTGGTTAAGTGCCTGATGGCTGCTTTTTAAAATCCCAGCTCTGCCTTCTAACTTTGCTAGGCCTCAGTTTACTCATCTGTAAAATGGGACTAAGAATAGTTTCCATCTCTTGGTGTTGCTAAGAAGATTGGATAAGCGATATTATATTCGCTTGGCACACACCATAATAAGTTTGTACTTAGATTCAGGGACCTGTGGGAGACCCGAAGTTCAGACCCTTCCCTGAAAGTCTAGTCCCTGGAGACCTGAGCAAGGCCAAACAGATGGGCAGCAGGACAGACAGGGAGAGTGTCCAGGGAGGGAGGGAGGAGAAGAGAGGGAGGCTCCAGGGCAAGGTAGAACGTGTGGCAGGTGGAACCCATCTTTCTTTGACTGGGAGGATGGACTGCTCTACTTTAGGTTAAGAGACCCTGAGGGTGTGTGCATGTTGGGGGGGCGGGTAGGCTGGGGTAAGGACAATGCCCTGGACTGGGGTCAGGAGAGCCGGGGGTCCCAGCTCCAGTTCAGGCCTGTGCTGCTGGGTGACATAAGAAAGCCACTGCCCATTTGTAGGTCCTAGATTTCTTAGAGGCTGGGAGCTAGAACCATATGGTCTTGAGGGGTTGCTTCCAGTGCAATTGATGGTTGGGGCTGAATCCCAGAATCCTAACTCAGGAGGCTGTCTAACCCTGAGCTAGTGACAGGAAGACACGGTTCTGAACCTCACTGGGATTATTTCTTCCCTTCCACCCAGGAAAGGACATTATGGCCATTTTACAGATGAGGAAACAGGTTCAGAGACTCAGCAGCTCACTAATAATTCCTCACCTTTCAGCAGCAGGAATGGGTTCCAGAGCCCTTCTGCATGCACTACAGCCCACTTACATAAACTGTCTGTTACCATATCACACGAAAACAACTGAGTGGATTTTCACACGCCAGGGAGGGTATGTTTGGGACAGTCTGATGTTAAATATAGGCCGCGCTAGAGTATTCAGAACTCACGTTGGGGTTTCCAGGTCTACTCGGGGCATCTCAGGGAGAAAGCAGCTACCATCTAGCAGAGCTGGACCTGAGGCACAAAAAGAGACTGGTGGGAATTGAGGCAAGTATATCCAGGCGCAAGCAGAGAGAGCAAACAAGCAGGGGTGGAGGGGTGGATGTTCCAGATACAGACACCGATTTTTGACCAAGCCACCATCACAAAATCAAGTGCACACTGTCAGAGTCAAGTGTCTCTCTGGGAGAAGCATCACGGCTTACTTATGTAATGGTGATCAACTTGATATTCCCACTCGAAGCAACTCAAACTTCCCACGTCCCAAATCAAACTTCTGGCCAGCTCCTCCCACAGCCGTCCCATCGCAGACAGTGAAAACTTCCTCCTTCCTTAGGTCAGAACCTTTGGAATCATCTTTTCTTTTTTGTTTGGCTGCACCAGGTGGCATGTAGGATTTTAGCTCCCTCCGACCAGCGATTGAACCCATGCCCCCTGCAGTGGAAGCGTCTTAACCACTGGACCGCCAGGGAAGTCCCCCTTGGAATCATCTTTGATGCCTGTCTCTCACAATCTGTTAGCAAATCCTACTGGCACTACTTCAAGTTATATCCAGATAGGGACTTCCCTGGTGGTCCAGTGGTTAGGACGCCACACTTCCATTGCAGGGGTCACAGGTTCGATCCCTGGTCGGGGGACTAAGATCCCGTAAGCTGCATGGTGCGGCCAAAAAAAAAAAAAAGATATATCCGAATATATCCAAGATATATCCAGATATATCACCACCTCCCGGACTACCACCATCATTTCTCACCCAGATGTTGCGGTAGCCCCCTCAGCGTCTATCGACTTCAAGCTTTCACCCCTGCAGAATCCAGAACACCTGTTAAAACCTAAGTCAGATCTCTTGTCTCCTCTGCTCAAATTCCTTCAATGGCTCCCATCAAACCCCGGGTAAAAGACAGTGTCTTTGGAATGTTCTAGAAGGCCTAAACAGTCTGGTCCTCCTTGTTGGCTCCTTATAATACCCCTGGGAGGTAAGCAAGGGAGGAGGGATTGCTCTCACTTTACAGATAGGGAGGTAGAGGACTGAAGGATGGAGACTCAGCTTGGGTCAGCTGTCCTGGGACTCTGTCCACCACTCTGTCCCGGATGCCTGAGCTGGCGGCTGCTGGTGTCTGTAATCTGATGAGTGCTCACCCCACACTCTCCATGGAGCGCTGGCTCCCTGCCCATTCTCCAGAGACAAGCCAGATGCCAAAATAGACTTGTGGACACGGTGCCCTTGGCTGGGAGAGGCCCCTGGATTCCACCCCTTTTTAGGCCAGATCAGAGCAGTGCATGGTCCACCCTGGGCTGCTTAGTAGCCATTAGAGGAATGTAAATCTTCTGGAGCCTGGAGTGTGTCAGCCCTGGGGCAGCCAGCTGTACCCCGTCTCTGACCCTCATTTGCCAAGTGACCTTGGGCAAGTCAATTCTCTGTTCTGAGTTGTGCTCTTTCCACTCCTAGGAAGTTGTAAAATGTAAACATTCTAAGAAGAAACTGATGCAATGTGGGTTGCATCCTGTGAGACCACAAATAACCAGCAGCCAGATGTTAAATATCAGCTCACCTCTGGCCCGAGGTCTAGAGTAGATTGTCACAGGGTTCTGTCCCAGCCCCATCCTGTTCAACTATCTATCCATCATTTTAAGATGGAAAGATGGCCCTTTACAGTGTGGCTGGGAAGGGCAATAGGACATTGAGTATCAGAACCAGAGTGTCCAAAGACCTTGACAAGCAGGACCAATGGGCTGAATATAAGAAGATGAAATATAATAAGGGTGAATGTCAAACCCTGTACTTGAACCCAAATACCAACAAATGAGTTTGGGATGAAGAGGACAGGATTGAGATGAAGCAGATTTAAGCCAGTAGTTCTCTAGGGGGCATTTTACAAATTCATGGGGTCATTTTGGGCTGTCACTAACAATTGGGGGGCCCTTGTGACATTTAGGGGCAAGGGCCAGGGATCCTGGGCATCTCACAACGCACAGAATAGTCTCACCCTGTTGGTAATTGCCCTGCATCCTACACAACTTTCAAATGTCCACCCGATGAAAACACAAGACACATATAAATAGGTCAGGCTTTAGTGCATCACAGTACTGAAAGGTTTTCATGAGACATCATGTGAAAAACTCAGTAACTTAGGAGAAGGTTGTTATTGACAGGGAAGCATAAATGGAATAAGGACAGCAACTCAGTTATTGAATAATTTTCTCTTTCGGCAGTCTGTCTAGTCAATGTATTAGACTATCACATATTGAGAGGAAAAGTTTCCAGGGCATGGATGCAATTACAGCAAAGACAGTGAAACCAACTGTAAATATTGAATAGAAGAGATATGTAGCTCTTTTTTTTTTTTTTTTACAGGTTTAGAGCCAAATATTACTAAATTAGAGATGCAAGAAATCTGAGTTTCTTTAGGGACAGTTGCTTTGAATCTATGTTGTGAAAACTACACATTGAGATGCTTTATTTGGGGGTTACCTGTTGTTTTTCAGTCTTACTCAGGAACTATCCCCATGGATGCACCACATGGTTTCTCGATAACATTGAATGGAAAGCTTCCTCTTGTGATCCATCTGCTAATCCTTAATGAGGGATGTGGTAGTAAAAGGCTTTTTTTTTTTTTTAAAGTTCTGAAGGCAGAAAGCACCCCTCTGTTGAGGAGTGAGATTCTAAGGAAGATGTGTTTTCTGCGTGGTCACACCACTCACCTGTCGTGTGCCATAAAATGGGAATTATTTATCACTACACTTAGATGTTCACCCTCCTTTTTCTCTCCACCTGACAGGTTGCAATGTGTCTTGGTGTGTTCTCCCTACTTCAATTAAGGTTATTTCTCTCTTTCTCTTATCGTATACAAATGAGTTGGGTCTGTTGTGTCTTGCCCTAACATCCGTTTTTATTTTAATTTCCACCTGCACCTCCTGCCCTGTCATTTTTCTGCACTTCTTGCGTTTATGGGTGTCTGATCTGCTTACATCTTTGGAATCCAAACTTACTCATTATGAATAGATATGGGTTATTATGTCTTTTTGGGTAGTTGTGCCCAAGAACATATGGAGATACACATGATTTTATTATAAATGACTTACCTTTTATACCTCCTTTATATTACAGACTGGGCATCGTATTGATATACCTGTGTTTCGGTAGATTATCCCTTGTGAATTTCATTTCAGAAAATTAAAATGAAAGGAAGCATAAACTATTTGCTATGAAAAAGAGGCTTTGGCAATTATACTTTTGGGTTTATATCCTACTAGAATATTACAAGTTTTCACCAAAAGACATGTGCAAGAATGTTGGCAATAGCACATTCTTAATAATCCCTAACTGGAAACAACAGAATATCCATCAAAGCTGGATGGATACATAAACTGAGGTGAGCCACACAATGGAATCCTCCAGAGCAAAAAGAACGAGCTATTTACAAGTACACGCAACACTGCAGATGAATCTTACCTGAACATGCAGTTGGGTGAGAGAAGCCAGACATAAAAGAGGTTGTCCTGAGCAATGCCGTTTCTATAAAGTCCTCAAACCAGCACTAATTGATGCTATTAGAAATCAACATACTATATATATAATATAGACTAATCTATGCTATTAAAAGTCAGGATAACGGTTACCTCTGGGGGATTAGTGA